>NC_053164.1:81532655-83932655 GCF_016835505.1 Polypterus senegalus | reverse complement strand
TCTTGAGGGGTGTTCATTACTCATTTACTTCATTCTAACCCTAAAAAATGAAGCTGGTGGTTTCTCTAAGATGAGGCAGACCTCATGTGACTAACCTTAAAGCTACAATTAGTTAACACATTAGTTACTTTCAGTCCTTTTCCTTATGTTTGATTAATTATTCTGTTATGGCTTCATATATATATATTCTTGAAATAAATTGTAAAAAGATACTGTAGGATATACATGTTAACTAAAAATTCCATAGCTGAAGGTCAGTGGCACTCAGGACCATTGGGCACCAAATAGGGCACTAGGACACATTTGTACTCACATCAGTCTAGTTCAGAGTCACTATTTAAATTAACATGTATATATGAGAAAAAAATTGGAGTGGCTGCAGGAAAGCCCAAATAGACACCAGGCAAATATTGCAGATTTGAAATCAGGCAGCAGCACAGCCTCACATTACCACCTAAGTAAAAACACTGCTTGTTCATTTATGCAGTGGTGGCTTAAATTTGCTTTTAAAGCACATGATTAAAGTCTTGTTTTTGCACGATATGAAAAGCCTCTTTTGGACATCCACAGGTCACTCACTCTGTAAGTAAACAATTTTGTTTATTTCTTCAACATGTTTTGTCTCATCCTATAGTTTGCTATGCTCTCTGGCAGTTTTTTGATTGAGCTTGCAAGATATATTAGCATTTCATCAGAAGTGTCTTGTCTGATATACCACTTGCTGCTGCTGTTAACTTAATGAAATACATAACACTATGAAACATCTCAGTTAAATATATCATATTGTACTAATAAAATGGGACTCGATTTTTCATTATTTTGCTAAGACAAGTAGTGTAAAGAACTGAAGGCTTTCATCTTTTTTGGAAGTTTTCTAAGAACACGGCTTTTACTTAAGACACTGGCCATGAGGGTAAAAAACAATTTGTGCTTGACTGAATTGATTAATTTGAAGTGGATATAAACCGCTGAGTGTTTAAACAGCTGACATTATGGTTAAAGTGCTCAGTTTGCATCATTTTACTAAACTCACTCATGAATAAAATGTGCTCTGTTATTGTGGTCTGCAGTGGACTGGCTTTCTATCCAGGGTTGATTCCTACCTTGCATGCTGTGTTGCCAGATCAGCTCCTGCCACCCACCACTGGTGTAGCTTTAAGGGCGGAGGGTATCGTCCACCTCTGGCAGCACTATTTTAGGGGTTTCACTTTTTAATACATTTTAGTACTAGACTTTTTTAATTGTGTTAGATAGGGCTTTGGCAAGCAAATGTGTGTTATCACAACCCAAAAATTGGACTAAACATCTTGAAAAATGTTATATTATTAATTTGGTATTAGTCACTCCTCGTCCTGAAGATTTGCAGGTGAAGTTAATTGTCACCTCTCAACTGCTTCTGGCGTGTGAATGAGAATGGATGCCAGAATTCGACTGCCAAGCTGTCCAGGGTTGGTTCCTGCTTTGCAATTGATGTTGCCAGCAAAGGTTTTTGCATCTCCAACCCTGAATTTAGATTATCCAAATTGGGATATTATTTAGGATTTCTTTTTTACAAAAAAAGAAAAATGTATAAAATAATTGTATCTGATAAACCTGAGACTAAGAAAATAACAGGGAGATACACAGCCAACTGGTCTGAGGTGTGGTCACTGAGATTTTTTGGATAAGAAGTGAATTAAGACTTTTGGGACACAATTTGATGTGACTCCTCTGGATTTGTGTAGATGAGACATTCAAAGAATTTCTGACTTAATGTTGCATTGTACTCGGGGGAGGACTAAATCGTATTTTTTTTGTCAGATATACTATACTGCAGGTAATTTCAAAGAAAACAATCACTGCTTGATGAACAATTAAGTGCTTTTACCTGTTTCTAGCTGCTGTCTATCACTCTCTTTTGTGTGTTATACAGCTTTACTGCAAATTAACTGTTTAATTTTAACTCACTTTGGTATCAGCTTTAGTGACACGTTGCTGTGGTAGCTGCAATGAGAAGTGTATTGGTGTGAATGAATGAGAAGCTGAGAAGATTGTGGAGAAAAATCAAATCATCAGCATAGTAAACTGACATACATTGAAGATTTACCTACTGAAAAGAGTATTACAAAGGATTTCAGAAAGCTAGATTTCACCCAGATGTATCTGTGAATTTGTTTTTAAATAATCTTTTACACTAGAGATATACTTCAAAATCATGAACTGAAAAGAGACAAGATGTACAAATGCTGAATTGCAATGCCCAAGCACAGACATGCTGGGCCACTTCATATAGCATGCATGTCCAGAAATGGCACTTAGTGTAGCAGATCATTAATATTGGTGACTTTAGGAGTATTGCTGGAAACATGGGTTATAGTCCTGAAATACAAAATAAAAGATGCTTTATTTTAGAAGATGCATTGTTGACAAAAAACAGCTCCCAGCAGGTCAATTTTATCCCTCTGGTTACGATTTAACAGCTCTTGGTTAAATAAATCTTAGCATTTCTTTGTGAAAATAAGTGACTTTATATGAGTATGTAACAAAATATTGGAGGCAAATATTATATGATGTTAATTTTTATCCCCTGTTCATTAAAAGAATCCAATAGGGACCAATTTCAGAACTTGAATGGGAGACAAACACATTTAATTTATGTGTACACATGCTTTTTGTGAATTTAAAAAAAATGTAAGAAATGACTGTTAAAAATGACAGCCACAACCTCTCACGTTTTGAAACATTAGATTTTAATAAAAAATGGTTTTGCCTTATACCTTACAAGCTGCTACATAAATCAAATGTCTCAGTGTGACACCTTGCTGTAATCTTGAGGTAAGAGTAGAAAAGATTCTGTGTGTTTGTGAATAACAAAGTATATCGGCATACGGTTCTTTGACCGAAATGTAACGGCCACATAGTAACATAATGACACATGTCATAAATATAAAAGCCTGAAATTGAAATGTCATCATGAAAAAGTTTTTCTTTTCATTTTTTGTGATGTTCTTTACCTTAAAACTGTGCATAAACTTTAAAGTAAAGCTGTACTGTTTGGGCTGTAGAATGTTTTGTGTTAAATGACATATTGCATGTGGCAATATTCACTTTATAAGGCTATAATGCTTGAATCTTTGCCATTTCAGTAGCTGCAGAGTTTTTGAAATTGTAAAGAAATTTAGCAGCAGAAGCTGCGAGTTGACAGTGACAGCACCATACTGCCCTGCATCCCAAACAAATCTGAATTAGTGTAAGACACCCTAATTTGGGTTGTTCATAAGAAATAATGATTTACATCATGAGATAGAAGTTTAACATATTTGAAATGTTAAAATGTCTGCCACAGTTTACATGTTTCAAGTCTAAATAATCTCAATCACAATAAACAAATCAAAAAAATAACATATCTGTAATCACTGACCTTGAAATAGTCTAAAATGATATCCACATGCTCATGTTTAAAATTGGTTATTTGTAACCTTCTGGGAGGGGCAGGTAGAGGGCTAAGACCACCGGTTAAATCAAATAGCAAAATATTGTATTTGTGATCAGCAACCTCAAATTACATAAAACAACACTCCAACTGCTATATTACCGATCCCCATTTTTTCAAAGAATTTTGAAGAGGAGTACCTTTAACCTCTCGTATCCCATGAGGGGATGAACTCCTGGGGTTGGTTGATGTGCAAAACTTATGCAAAACTTCAAGTACTTGTGATCATTTCTGCAAAAGACACCTAATGGTTTACTCTTTATTATAAAGGTGTACTTTCCTGCACAAAATATGTCCAAACATACCATAAAAATGAGTGTTTTTTTGGTCTTGCTTAGCTAGACATTAAGACAAGTCAAATGGTATATCATACCGGATATGTGGCACTGGCCAAAAAATAGAAGTGATTTTGAAGTAATTCTTATGAATGCAATAATTTATGTTTTTTTTTCCAGCATTGTAGGTAATTTTGATTCCAGTCAATGTCTGATTTTATAACACATGTCGGTTGACTGTGTATAGTATGCAGTATTAGTTTCACTTTTTAAATAAAAAAGAACCATTTTAATCGAATTGTAGAATTGTAGGGTAGAATTGCAGATTTTCATTTTCTTAGTAGTTTGTGATGAATTCTGTTGGAATTTTTCATCAATTCATCCAAATGTTAAGCTGACATAGCTGAGCACTGAAGGTCACATTTTAATGGCTTACATTATTCAGAAAAAAAGACATCAAGCATGAGCACAGATAGCAGAGAGCATTATGTTTCACTCGAAATAAAGTCCAAGGAATGATAAGTTTCTATCTATCTAATTGGCTTAGTGTATAGCCCATTTTTAAAAAAGCAAAATTGTAATAGAATTATTTTTTAGATATAAAGCATCTTAAAGTATTGTTGATATTTATTTACATTGCCTTAAAAAGTATGTGGAATTGGTTTACTCACGGTTTCTTTTTTTTTCTTCTTTCAGGTGAAACGTCTCAAGCTGGTAAGTTAATATTTTCACTGCTATTCACATTTAAAAATAAGCTTATACTGTATTTGGGACATATTTGGCTCATTGTGAAGACATTTTTTGTTTATGCAATCTACTTTTGGCAGTCAGATGAACACAATCACCCTGTAGTTAATCTATTGAAAACACTATAATAAATGATACCTTAAAAATTACTTTCTTGAAGGAATTTGCATAAGCCACCCAATGGCTATTGTTACTTGCACTATAATATAGATTATCACATTGAATATTGGAGATACAAGTTACAGGAAGGAAGAAAGCCACTCATGACTGAAGAAATTTTCCTCCTTTTTGCTTGCTATGATGTGGCCATATCTATACAATACAAAAAAACAAAAATGTGAAAAAACAGTGTAGACAGAGAGGAAAACAGGCAAACAACCTCTATAACAGAAATACGTTTATATGTACAGGGCTTTTACTGGTTTACAGTATATGGATGCTTTGCTTACTCCTTTTTTCTTAACTATTGTTTTATGACTGACAGTTGCTTGATGTCTATGGATAGGGACAAACAGTATATCAACATTGGTCTCTGTTTACTGATTAAAGATAGCCCAAATTCATATGGAATTTCTAATTTGTTATTTTGGAAATATATGGGTATGGATAATTTGCTTTTAACAAATAATGATGAGCTAGCTGAAAAACATTTTTAGATATGTACGGGAAGGAAAGAGAAAGGAAGGGTCAGGACAAGGTTTCTGGCATTTGGCCGACCCTGACTGTGCCTTTTTGTTACTGACTTGTACCTTGTGCCATGCATTGTGTAGCAGCCAGCTTGCATACAAAGAATAAAAATGGACTACAAGAAAACAAAAGAAAGCCAGCTGTTATATAAATGCAATGTGATCAAAATGTTTATAAGTTCAGAACACAGTACTGGAAAACCAACTTATGTAACTAGACATTATTGCTGAAATTCAGGCCATGTGTAGAGTACTGCATAGTACATCGATATGTCAGTGAATGTGTTTAAGATGTTATTCCTGTCAGTTTTTTGAAAATTGAAATGTTTAATCAAAAAATGTTTATTTTACCTTAATAGTGCTTACTCTGTATAATTGTAGCTCACTGTGCACATCATTTAAGTTGTTAGTAACAAAAGACTTGGATGAATAAGAACGAGGTATGCATCACAAAAAGTGATAATTCATTTAGTAACAAACTGGTGAAAAGTACTAAAGAGGACTAAAGGCTGAGGAAGAGAAAAGCAGCACAACATGTGAGAGCTGCTGCATATCTTGCAGAAGAAATAGTACAAAATTTTTATAATATTTATTTTAGTCCTCTTAGAATAATTTGGAAGTTGCTTATTACATTACTTGTCTGCAATGTGTGAACCCTTTTTTATTAAGAGAAATGCTGACATCAATATTGAAAAAAAAAATCTGCACAGATATTACATTCCTTAAAGAGAACATTGGATTTTAGATCAACAATTGGATACAAACATTTGTGACTTGACTGTTGGCTACAGTTAGCTGACTGATTGTTGCTCTCTAGAATACAGGTAGTGAAAACTTGATTGTTGAATTTGCTTTATGCCGTTAATGTTTGGAAAAGCTGCTGGAAGATGATCTGTTCTCAGATTAGTTTCTGTCTGTGAGTCTTTTGCATGTTCTCCTCATGTCCATATGTGTTTTGTAGTTTCCTTATATATCTCAAAGCATTCGTATTAGCTTACCCGATGACTTGAAATTGTCTGAGGATAGGTCTCTGAGGCTGTGTATGTGATCATACCTTGTGATCAGCTGGTTTATTATCCACCTTGCACCAGTTTTACCATTGTATATTTTGGTTTCCTATAAACATTTACTGTAATCCCAAAGGCCCACAGGCTAAACATACTCATTGTTCATAATGACACTCTGCTTTAGTTCTTTCCTTTTCTACTACCACCATAGGGTCTAGAGTGTGTCCTATAACTGGGGATGTCCTTCGAATTAGCTTGTTTATTCGATGGAGTCTCACTTCTCTTGAAGTGATGTTACCAGCCAAGCACCCAGCATAGAAAATCACACTGGCCATCACAGAGTTACAGAAAATGTGAAGGATGTCACTTCCCACATTCAGAATTCAGTCTCCTAAGGAAAAAGAGCCTGCTTTGCCCTTTCTTATATAGTTTCTCTGTGTTCTGAGACTATTCCAATCTGTCATTAATGTGGTCCCCCAATTACTTATAGTATGTATAGGAGTGGATCACCTCTACATCCACTCCTTGAACAGAGAGCAGACATAGAGGCTCCTTGATGTGGTGAAAATCAATAACCACTTTCTTGTTTTTGCTAAATGTTAAGATGCAGATAAATCCCCTTGCACCAAGAAACAAACTTTTCCACCTGACTCCTATACTCTGCCTCATCCCCTTTATCAATGCACCCTGTAAGTGCAGAATGATCTGAGAATTTCTGCAAGTGACATAACCTGGTGTGTTATTTCTAGTTGGAGGTGTACAGAGTGAAGTGAAAAGGAGATAAGACTGTTCCTTGCGGTGCCCCAGTCTTGCTCACATCTGTAATAGCAACACAGTCCTCGAGTCTCACAAACTATGGTCTGCCCAACAAATAGCCCATTATCCAGGACAACATAAGCTCATCCATCTGCATATCTCTGAGTCTACCCCTTACCAGGAATGGTTGAATGGTACTCAAGGTGCTGTAGAAATCAAGAAACATTATTCTCACAGTGCTGTCATCTTTATCCAGGTGAGAATAAGCCTTGTGGAGCAGATTGATAATTGTATCCTCCATTCCAATCTTTGTCCAACAGGCAAACTGCTGTGGATCCAGGTAGTCTACCACAAGAGATTCTGGACCAGTCTCTCAAACTTAGAAAGGCAGAGTTCCAGTTAATGAAGTTTGTTACAGGCTGCCAAATTCTGATATGTTGGATAGTAACATTTAATCAAATAAGATATACTGTATGTGCAGCAAAGAGGGACATAGTGGTCTTGGCTGATTTTAACTTTCCAAACATTGATTGGAAAACTCCTATCAGGAATACAAAAGAGAAAACTGAAATGATGCAGATGGCAAATGGCTGTTTTCCTCACCCAGTTTGTTCTCAAGCCCAACATGTGGTGATGTCTGTCTACTGTGGATCAGATCTCAAACATCAAGGACAGAATAACAAGAACATAAGTTAATGATACTTTAAACAACAGTGATCACAACATCAAAATTATGATAATCTTTGAAAATACACAAATGTACACCAAAACGAAGACTTACTGTATAACTTGAGGAAAGCTGACTTTATATGGATGAGGAAGTATCTCCAAAACATCAAATGTTAAAGCAAAAACTCAGCAACTATAAATAACAGTTTGTGTAATTTCATACATCTTCTGTTTGAGACCCTAAATAAGTTTATCCTGAAAAACAATAAAACAAAAATACAAAAAAAAAATCAGTCAAAATTGATAAATTGCAATATTATTAAAAAAAGTAAAACATAAAAGATTGCTGTACAAGAAAATAAGAAAAAAACAGATAATTCTGAGGTAGAGGAATATCAGAAACTACAGCAAGAGATCAAAAAAAGCATTTGAAACATCAAAAGAGAAACCAAAATAAAAATTCCTGCAGAAGCCAAAATTAACTGCATGTCATTTTTTCATTACTACTCCAGTAAAAACATGATAAAAGAGAATTTAAGAAACCTTAGGGACACTAATGGAGAAATCTTTGGAAATAGCAAATGAAATGAACAAATTTTTCACCCAAGTATTTAAAAAGGAAGAAACAAGTGGAATGCCTCATGCAGAAATAAAAACAAACTCTTAAGTTCATTGATTTTGAAATAGAAGAGTCAGATGTTTTTCAAGCCCCACAGGACATTGAAGACTAATAAAACCTCTCCAAAGTCATGGGAGCTGAACTGAGTTTTTTTGCACTATATTAGTTTCTTTGTATTTTAATTGGACCAGAATTGGATAACCTGGTGAAATGTTTCGTCAGATTTTTGATGATATTAGTCATTTATGCTATTCTAGTATTTAATAATTTGATTACAGTTCATACACATTCTACACAAAATTCAATAATGTGTTAATACTTTTTTAATATTTCTGTTCTGATATTATGCTTGATATTCAAATAAGAATACAAAATAATATTTTGATAATATTTACAATGGTCACAAAGTCACAGTAGGATCTCCTCTAATGACTTTTTATTAAGTATGGAGACCCTAAGTGATGTAGCAAGTTAGCCTAAAAAGAAAAGCATTTCAAAAATGGATGCAATTAAACAGAGCAGAGCCAGAAAATAACATATTTTGAAAAGTAAACAAGGTTAAAAATGACATTTTGACCATTTGCCATCTTGATAAAAATAACTTGAAAGAAGCAACAACTTTTATTGGTTTAATTGCGGCATTAAAGTGTCTAACAAAATGGCAAATTTAAAATATAACATTTTAAAATTGCTATTCACATTCTTAATTGGTACCTTTCAATGTATTATCACCAGACTGCACTGAAGAGTTGCTGTCAGTTCAATTTAGGAATAGTTGTTCTTCTCTGCTTAGTGAGCAGAGGATATTCCTAATTCTTAATTTTTTCAGTTAAAGACTTCTTAAATAAATGTCATCCTGAGACAAACTTGTTTTTTTTTCTATTGATGTTTCTGCTTTTTACTTTGTAGAACAATTTTAAACTAAGCACAAAATGCTTGTGTGTTTGTATGTAAAATCTGGAGACACACAAAACATTTAGCCTGCAAATCATGGAGGACTCTCTGAAATGACTTCTGTAACTTAACCTTTTATTGGTGGTAGACGCTACTTTAATTGTTATAAGCAGCAGCATATAGAGTAAGGACAGAATCATTTCTTAGTTTTGATGCACTTCACATTGAAGAACTAGCATGTCACTTTTTCACCAATTGCTGACTTGTGTAGTTGCAGGAGCATTTGCAGTGAGATTTTCCTTCAGAAATCCCTCACATTTCAACTTGTAGCATCCTGTATGAAGGTGCAGCTCCACAATCAACATACTATGTTCCAATAAAAGTGGCATTTTAAATCTAGCACACACTTATAAAAAATAACTAACAAAATGAAGCAAAACCTCCATGGTAACATCCCCCTAGCTTCACCTGAGTATGTTTGCTGGGGCACTGGGGCTACTGTTTACTGTCTGTGAAATGTAGGAGATCACAGGCAGTTGTTCTGTTTAAAGGTAAATAAGAATTGTTGTTTAAACTAAAGAAGAATGTGCACACAGGACATCGCTTTTTTTCCTTGGTACTTGAAGTTCTCCTTTCTGATCATTATGTATTATGGAGTTCACAGATAAAAAGCTTTCTTTACATTGAGTCTAAAGTTGTTTGATATGAAACATCAGCATTTAGTCAATGGTATTACATGGTTTTAGGTAGGTACACTTACACTGTATAAGTAACATTGTGTTTGAAAATCGTACTTCATACGGAGGGGCCTAATTCATAGTAAATGAATCATCTGCACAAATTCCAGTCCGGTGAATCCATTTTCTTTCTACTCACCAAAGAATGTCTTTGCCACTGGCTGTCAAACAAATGCAGTGCACAAAAGATTCACCCCCTGACTTTACTTTGGATCTTTCACTGTTTTTTCTCCTCCTATGTCTTCTGCTTCTGCAGCCTAGCACTTCATTTTTTTGTTTCATTAATCTTTCATTCATTTTCATTTAAATAACAGGTAGGGTTGCAGTGAGCGAATTGTGGAAATACATATCCCCGCTCTTCTCAGAATCATGCTGGGCTTACCCTGCTGACTTTGGTTTTATTTTATTTTCTCTTTTTCTTTGTTACTCATCAAATTGTGCTTGAATTTATTGCTTTTGTGGAAATTAATTATTTTGAAGTAATTGTTTCTTTTATTTAATTTTAAGTAATTGTTTTTCACAAGGTTTTGTAGTTGTTTAATTTTTCTTAGTTGTTTTTGTGTTTGTATCTTTAGATGTGAAGCCTAGGGGAGTGGGGCCCCCCTAATTCTACAGATGTGCTGCTATGATGGCAGTCACCTGTTTGTCTTATAGAAGGACATTTTGAGTCCCAGTCTAACTGCTTTGTGTGTTTGCACCCTGTTCCCTCAGTCTTTTTAAAGTAAGTTTAGACCAGGTTTAAATGTTGTTAAAAGTGTCTCTTTATAAGATTGATAGCTACATTTAATAACTTTTGTTTTTGTAGTGCTCCACCTAAGCAGCACCAATGAATTAGGATTTTCTGCCTTTGGGGATTCTTCTGTCATTGTTCAACAGGGAGCATAGCTATCAGAAGTTTCACAAATTCTCACCTGTAAAGATTTTTAAGATATTTAAATGTTTCTTGTCATTTTATTATTTTTTTATATTGTAAAGAATAATGTATATGCACAGCTCCATGCAAATAAAATTTCACATGCTTCTAATTTTATTATATAAAATTATTATTTTCCCATGGAGAGTACATTAGGATTTTTCCAGCTCAGCAGAGTTACTTGATATGCTTACAAGTGTAGGAAATAATGACTAGTTTTTCACCAGGTAGTCTAAATCCATCTACAATAACTCCAAACACTTTCAAATGATTGTAAAAAAAAACATTCTCTAACAGAAATTTTATGCCTAAACAGTTTTTGTTTTGGATAGTCCCTAAACTTATGCCTGTGTGAGGCTGGAGCTGATGTAGTATACAGTATATCATTTCCATCCATCCATCTTCCAACCCGCTGAATCCAAACACAGGGTCACGGGGGTCTGCTGGAGCCAATCCCAGCCAACACAGGGCACAAGGCAGGAACCAATCCTGGGCAGTGTGCCAACCCACCGCAGAGTATATCATTTCAATTTATCAAATTCCACTCCTTGTCTGAGATATTGATAGAGATGTCTATCTCCCAGCATTGCTAGAGGTGATCTAGTGGTGAGCATTGTGACAGCAGTATTTAAAATGTGGAAAAGCTGTCAAAATTATTCTCATTACTAGTTAAAATATTTTCAAGTGAAGGCACTGATGAAGGATTATGTTGCTTTAGAAATTTTTTTACAAACTGGTGAAAAGAAGAATAAATGCGTTGAAAAAATTTCATATTTACAGCAAAGCTGATCAAAACGTACAAACATACTACCAATATGAAGGTCTCAGAAGGTTGACATGCCTAGTGTTCTCTAAGAATTAAATACTGTATAGTTGAGGGAGGGCTGGAATGCAAAGTTATTCTGAAATGGAGCAGCAGGAAGCCATGTCTTTCTGTTCTTTAAATTGTATTGGTTTTATATTTTGAGCGAGTGTAGTACAACCTACTTACTACTGAAATGGCCTTTATTATTAATGACTGGAACCCAGAAAACACCAGAGAGGACTTGCAGGTGTAAATTCAGCACTTTCTTCTTCTTTATTCATTGTTTCAAATTCTGAATATCTGCAACCCAGTAATATAACTGAAAGTCAGGAAGCATCATTCCACTCTCTGCTTTTGACCTTTATAATATAGATTTTTTAATAATGGTCTCTTGGCCTTCCATGTAAATGAGGCTTATAATCAAGTCTACCTTTAAAAAAAAGGATTTATTAATATTATAGAAATACTCCAAAACAAAAAGAAATCTGGGGAGGATATTCATTTCAACTCTATTGACTCTTCCCGCTAGAGAGGGTGGAAGAGTTGACCATTTATTATAGACATTGTAGTTGGTGCTTTTCATCATACTGCAAAATTGTGTTTAAAAAGCTAGTTAAGCTTTCTTTTAATTGCAACTCCCCAGATATATGAACTGTATGTTACATGGTAACAAGTGTGACAGATAGGGGTCGCTATTGCTCCCTTGAACCCCTGTCCACGACTCCAGACACCAGGTAAAAGTCCAAATGTTGAATTTATTTAATCGCCACAGTGCACAAAGCACCCTCCCCTCCACTATTCTCATAAACAAACCAATAATACACAATAAACAATCCTCCAACTCCCAGACGCATTGCCACCCTTCCAACCAGCTCAGCTTGCCGTCTGGGAGCTCCCATAGTCCTTTTATATTCCCTGACCCGGAAGTGTTCCAATCCCCAGTCCATGTGACTCTCCATGTGATTCCTTCCGGGTCAGGTACAAGTCCTTTCTTTTCACCCCGGAAGCCCGTCGCTCTTCCTTTGACGAATTTCCGGGTTAAAGAGCACAAAGAAGTCTTCGGTCCTCCCTGCAGCTCCCATTTGCGGCCACTGTGGTATCCAGCAGGGTCTTGTATAAAAACTGCATGTCCCATTACTCCGTGCTGGTCTTCGGGGCACCTCCATACTGCAGGGAGGGCTCCATCTGGCGGCCTGGGGGTATTGGCTGGCCACATCTCACACAAGTTTACCGGAAAAAGCACACTTTTTCCAAAATTTACTTTTACATTCAACAGCATTTTCAAATAGCATTGGAGATAGTGAACAGCCATGTCAGGTTCCATTTTCTAATCTGAAATAATCTGGGTTTTTATTGTTTACCCCCACAGAAACTTCTATGCCTGAGTAAAGTAACTTTATTTATTTATTTTTTCTAGTAATTTGCTATTAGATTTTCTTGCTATCTTTGGGCTGAATTTGGTAAATTAACTTCTAATTAAACTTCACCTTTGTTTTAAAGTTTTTAGGACTCTTTTTTTTGGCTTAGTAGCAAATCATTACATAATCAGAACAGCTCTCTGGGTCTGATCAAATAAAAGCAAGGTGAGTATTCCATGCAAAATCTCAAAAAATTAAATGAAATATGTAGCAAAAGAGCTTGCAAAGAAAGCATAAGTACAAATTATCAGTGCACCAAATAGTTGTACAAATTGGCTGCCGTGCCCTGACAACAAGAGTCACTTCTAGTGCATGCACATTTAAAAAATAATACACAGCACATAAAAATAGCATGAATTTTCAAATATAAAACTAAATGCATAGTTAGAACTGTAAATGTATTTTATTTATGAAAGCAAGAAAATTTCACTCATTTTGTTCATTGGTAAATCATATAGTCATGCCTTCAGGTTTAGCAATGCTTTAAACACTTGCATTGCACAATAAGAAAATTGAAAAGATTTTTCTAACACTCCAACCATGCTGTTCTGTGGAACTGTTCCACTGCTACTGACGTTTTAGCAAACATGTTTCTGTGGATCTGACCACTTTCTGCTTAACCTATTTTTGGTTTACATTTTGAATTGAATTCTGTCATTCTTTATAGATTTTATTTCTTTCTGACAGACAAATGGCTAACTGGAAGGATCTAGATAATTTCTTTATAGACTTGGCATATTTTGTTAAAGTGATTATCTGTAACTCCTTGCACAATTGCCTAGAATAGCTTTTGGTAATAGAAACCACACAGAATCACATTCTTAGTCCCACTTGATAGGAGACCTTACTTAGCAAGGAACATCTTTCAGGCTTTATTAATGACTTTTAACAAAGTAGCACATATTCATTAGCATTAGCTCCTTCAGTACTTTCATTTTCATTATTTTAAATATGTGAAAAACAAAGATGGCTCTTTGCTATATGTGAAAGTCAAGCCATCTTTTGTTTACTTTGAGGTAAATCAAAATCTACATCTACAGTAGATTCTACATCTGGTCTACAGCAACCAGAATTTCAAAAACTTTGAACGTGACATTTTTATTGTTGCTGAGCAATTAATTTCTTTGAAAACTGAATGCAGATAACCATGACTTGCTTAAAGAGTCACTGACAGGTCCATATTTCTTATCAGCAAATGTTGTTGATTTCAGTTTATGCTTCTGGATATCACACTGCCATTTAAACCTAACTGCATGGATGTTTTTTTTAAAGACTGTTAACCCTTGCACAAAAGGAATTATTGTATTCATGTAAGAAAGAAAGAAAGAAAGAAAGAAAGAAACTGCGGCGTTAGCGAGCCCCAAACCCCAACACAAACACACCAGCAAACTGAACTTCCAAACAGTTGTAAGCAGGGCAAAACACTAGTAATCTCTCTCTCTGTCTGCAAGTTACAATTTCTCTCACCACTGCACTGCCGTCCTCCAGTTGAGTGTTGCTCCACGTCCTTCCAGCTCCGACTCACCTAGATAAAGGAGTGCGGTCCCTTTTATTAAGGACCCAGGAGTGCCAGGGCAACTGCCCGATGGAAGTACTTCCGGATCGCATGTAAGTCCCATAAATTGGGGTATGCATTTCCCTTCATTTCCCTCTTGTGGCACCCATGGACCCCAGCAGTGCTGTGTTTCCAGACTACATCTCCACACGTTCCCTGTTGGTTCCCAAATGGGCACTGATATAGAGGGCTCTGCCATCTCGTGTCCTGGAGGAATAACCTGTCCCCTGAAGAGTGTTTTATTTCTGATGGACTGTCTGTCCATCCCTTTTGGCCATCCCTTCTTGTCTGGTTCCTTTCTCTGTCCTGGCCGGGATTTTATTTGCCTACTTGGAGCCTTACATCCGGGTAAGGAACCTCCGCTCCTGACAATGTGTATGTACACAGATACAAACAGCTGATCATTTCCAGGTTTTGGAAAATAGTGATGTCATTTAGGTGAAATCCCTCACCATTGTACCAAATGATAATGTTTGTTATCTATACTAATAAAAGGCAAAGCCCTCACTCACTCACTCACTCACTCACTCACTGACTCACTCACTCACTCACTCACTCACTGACTCATCACTAATTCTCCAACTTCCCGTGTGGGTGGAAGGCTGAAATTTGGCAGGTTCATTCCTTACAGCTTCCTTACAAAAGTTGGGCAGGTTTTATATCGAAATTCTACGCGTAATGGTCATAACTGGAAGCTGTTTTTCTCCATTTACTGTAATGGAGATGAGCTTGAACGCCGTGGGGGAGGAGTTTCGTGTGACATCATCACGCATCCCACGTAATCACGCAGTACATAGAAAACCAGGAAGACCTCGAAAAAGCGCTGAAGAAAACATGCATTATATAATTGAGAAGGCAGCGAAACAATAAGAAGCGAGCGAGTGACATATACAACCATATTGATGAGTTCTGCTACTTCGGAAACAAAGCACGATGTAAACCTACACTTTAAATTAAGTTCATAGACAAGCTGCTGCTGGCGTTTGTAATTTAGTGCCTGCCCATATAAGGCCGTCCGTCAGCGGCAATCCAATAGCAAACTCCCACTAAATATTCACGGGTGAAGGACTGTGTTTATGGAGAGGAAGATGAGATGGTCAGGGTGGTGTTTGACACAAACTCAGCGAAACTGCGAGAGAAAGTTTTAAGTGCCAGGACTAAGGTAACATTAAATACAGCCATGGACATAGCACGAGATGGCACCAGCACAGCTGGGAACCTTCGATGCATGTACACCGAGCGGCTCACGTGAACTGGCGAGTGCACAGATAAAAGCAACAGTTCCAAAGAGCGCTGAACAAAACCGAATTACACAATTGAAAAGGCAGCAAAAAATATGAAGCGTCTGATAAGCATATTCATAAATCCAGCTACTGCGGAAACAAAGCACACGGTGGAAAAAGTTAATGTCCCGATAAAGGAAGACAGTGTAAAAAAAACCCGTGCATGCAGTGTGTCAGGTCTCAGATAAAGAAGAAGACGAGCTGTTTATTGATGAAACGAATCGATGAATGAAACCTGTCATCTTTACAACGATTGACAAACACGGAATATAACTTGAACACAACACATCCTACAAATACAAACCTGATTGAAAGAAATAATGATAATCAAATCCTTGATGACAGCAACACTCAGTGGCACTCACAAAACAAATACTGTATATTGACAGTCATGTTACGTTATTTTTAAAATGTTCCCTTTTCTTTTTCTAGCTTTTTTAACACACTACTTCTCCGCTGCGATACGCGGGTATATTATATATATATATATATATATATATATATATATATATATATATGCATATATATATATATATATATATATATTTGCCGATCTACATACTCGAATAATGGATACTTTATTCACCATCAATGATTGTTTTGGTAAAGCCATACTCAGTGTATTCATTAGATGAACGGTAAAAAAGTAGCAGCGAGGGGAGGATGCAGGCTGTAGTGCGCGTCAACTCTATTTGAATTGCGAGATCACATTTGAAAAATATATCTTTTCAAGTTCTATTTAGTCCATATGTGTCAAACTCAAGGGCGGGCCACATCCGCCCGGCGTGTAATTATATCCGCCCCGAGATCATTTTATATACTGTATTATTGTTATTAAAGCCGGGTATATGAAGCGCTGGTAACACAATAAACTACAGATCCCATAATGCAGCACTTCAGCCACCTTGCCGAACAAGTTATTGCGAAGCTAGCTCACACGATGCTGAAGAGAAATGTTGATTCTGAAAATAGAGCCTTTAAAAACCGATGGGAGGCTGAGTATATGTTTACTGAACCCGTGTGTCTCATTTGTGGAGCTAATGTGGCTGTATTTACAGAATTTAATCTAAGACGGCACTATGAGATAAAACATCAGGGTAACCTGAATGCAATGCAGAAGATACAGAAAGCAGCATAATTAAATAAGAATCTGACACTTCAGCGGACGTTTTAACCCGTGCACAATCACAAAGTGATTTCAAGTAAAGCTGCTTTTATGGGAGACACAAATGCACCAAGTGCACCTTGCCCCACTTTCCCTGTTGACAAGTAATGTTAAACCAAGTCGTCACTACGGTGTTCCCAAATACGCGCTTTGCTGATAAACTGAGCGCACTGCGCACTGAGTTTGCACGGCGCTTTGGTGACTTTGAAGAACAAAAAAAGTCCGTCTACATGCGGCTCGAACCTTGTGCATGTTTGGTAGCACATATCTGTGTGAGAAGCTCTTCTCAGTGATAAAGACTAACAAAACAGCACACAGGAGTCGCCTCACTGATGAGCACCTGCAATCCATCCTGAGAATCTCCACAACACAGAACCTCACACCAAACAGAAACGAACTTGTGGCCAAAAAGATGCCAGGCGTCCAGCTCTAAAATGACATATGAGCAAAGACAACTGAATGATTTGATTTGTTATTGCTGAAAGGAACACATTTTATTTATATTTCCAGGTTTTGTTATGCAGCATGTTCATATTTGAATTTGTATAATTTTGACAGGATATATTTTTATGGAGAGCAAATTCTTTTGGGATATTTAAAATCTAAGTTTATTTTTATATAAAATTACATAAGAGTAAAGAAATTTGAATGTTTGTTCTTTTAACGTTTACTTTATTTCTAACTTGTATAATTTAGACAGGATATATTTTTATGGAGAGCAAAATATTATAAGTTGTTTAAGGTTTGAGTTGATTTATTCACGAATAATATTCCTGTCTGTTTTTACCATTCCTACCAAAGATATTTCTGTCGACTAAATAAAAATTCCTTCTATTTAAAATTTAAATAGAACTTGAACAAATACGATAGTTCATAATATCCACGCAGACTTGCACGTAAGAGCGGAGTCATCCGTTTTAACAAATGCAGCGTATTGCACTGATCTGAAATAGCTGTGTGTGTATATATGTAGATATGTATGTATATGTATATATGTTTATATATGTGTGTGTGTATGTATGTATATATGTATTTGTGTGTATATATATGTGTGTATGTATGTATAGATATGTATATATATATATGTTTATGTGTGTGTGTGTAAATATATATATATATATATATATATATGACAACAACACTCATCACTCACAACAGTGACAAAACAATTACATTGACAATCATGTTACGTTATTTTCAAAATGTTTCCTTTTCTTTTTCATAACTTCTTTAACTCACTACTTCTCCGCTGCGAAGCGCGGGTATTTTGCTAGTTTTTACTATATATGAGAAATGTTATGTTAGGTATGAGGAATATGATAATGTTCTTCAGCTCTTTACAAGTGTAAAGCAGCTCTTCCATGAATTTTTCAAAGTTTGATTCAGTAGAATAGTAATATTGCATTGATAAGATAAAGTACTGTAATGAACTACAAAATCAATTCTTGCGATTTTTTGCTTAGTAGTTCGGACAAAAAAATGCACTTGGTAAGATTCAAGCTTCCTCTCCATTCTCCCTTATGTAGTGGCTATAAGAAATGGAGTTTAATCGCATTACTTCAGTTTTGAAGTGGAAGAACTTATAGGTTCCTTAACATTTTCAGGTTCTTCAGTTTCTGCTTAAACAAATCACATAAGCAGCTATCATTGAAGAAAATGAAAAACAATAATAACAAATGTAATAATAAAAATGACATACCCCATCCTCATTTGATATTTTGTAGTAAAATTAAAACATTTAAACATACATTTGTCAAATGTTTAAATGATTTTTCTTAAAGAATTTTACGCATGTGAGAGAGATCTGTTTTTGTTTTTTTTCATAAATCATCCATCCATCCGTCTTCTGAAGCTACTTTTACATGTAAAGCTTTACAGGCTGTTGAAACCGATTCTGGAGAAAAACATAAAGAAAGGTATGATATGCCACTGTAGGACACAAACACCCTCTGAACAGGTCATTGACAAACAAACCCCTTTTATAGACAAAATGTTGCAAAGTCTTAGCATACAAGTCCCCAACATTACCTTCTTAAATCTATTCACAAAAAGTCCTTTATAGATAGATGTTGTGTATATAAATGATTTGCTTTTTTTTAGCTAGTTTATCAATAAAACTACAATATCTGTGAAAATCTTTTGGTGCTGCTCTTTTTTGAGTTTAAATCACTTCATGCATTTAAATAAAAAAATGTACCAAATAATAACATAACATTCCCCTTTTAAAAAATAATCCGAGGTCACAGAGGTTTTTAGCATATCCAGTCACCATCAGACAAAAGACAGGAGCTAACCTTGAATACATCAGTCCATTGCAGACAGTCCCAGTTCTAGAGGCGAAGCCGCCATCGTGCCATTTAATTTCAGCCGCCCCCTCACCCTATAATACCTTCACTCATTTTCTAAACCAGTGTATTTAAAATTAACAAATTTTGCAATTTCCTTAATGTCAAAAAAAAATTTAAGAAAATTTCTTTGTAGGTAGAAGAAAACTCGACTTACGCATTTAACAAATCGGTGACAAGTTTAATTAATTCATCAGTAAAATTCTGATTAATACTACAAAAACTTTTGATTAATGTGCTGCACACTTGAACTGCCACAATTCACATGTTGTGACTTACCCATTTTTCTTTGAAGCAAGTTATCGACATTTGACGGGAAAAGACGAGCCCCATACCGAGCCTGCGTTTTGTTGAGGGCAGCCGCCTTCCTGCATTCACCCTTTGCACCCATGACAGGCAAAATCGGGCCTGATCACAGAATCACTGTTTCAATTTAATGCACTTAACTGCCCAAATCCTTATAACAAATACAGTACAGTTTAAAATGCAACATTTCCATCAAATGCAAAAAGTAATAATAATAAAAGTAAAATGGCAAAAACTCAAAGTACTTAACTAAATTGTAAATACAAAGGGGGGGAAAGTGGTGATAGATAGCTTGCCACCTTTTATTGTGTCAGCTAACAAACATTTTGTGTAATGTGTGATTATATAAGGCATCTTGTGATGTTTCATATTGTGAAAACTGTTACAGCAAAGAAAGATTGATTGTTTATACAGACATGGCTTGCAATTTATTATGTTTCAACAACTCTCATATTTTTTTCATACTAAAGTTACTTTTGCTAATTCTATCATGTAATTAAACATACATTATTAATGGACAATTGTGGCCTAAGTAAACTACTGTAGAAAAATATGAACTTACTGCACATAAAATAATACAGCTCGAGCAGTCCACTGAAGGAAGGGTGTTTTTTCAGTAATTATTATTTTGTTCAAATTACAGCCAGTACAACATGAGCTCTGGCACTTATGATGCATGTTTCCATTAAAAAAATTAAACAAATGAGTAGTAGCCAATAATTATATTTCACTCAAGTTAAAAGAATGAGTTCAGCATTCAGAATGAGTTAAATACTTCATAAAGGAACTGCACTGCAAACCGCAGTCCGTGATTCATTTACCTTAAAGCAATGAACACGAGTAATATTTAGAGTGGCAGTTGTCTTATTTATCTAAATTTACTATAGTACTTCCAACTAACTCACACACTCAAACTTTAAACATGAATCATCTTCTAACTTTGTAAAACAGTTTGCCATCCCCTTGAGAGATTTAGCAAAATCAATTTTGCCTCTAAATTTCTTTTAAAACTTCCAACCAATATACTGTATATCCATTTATTTTCTAATCTTGTATTGCCTGTTTAAGGTCTTTGGAATAAAGGCAGAAAAGTATACAGAAATCATTTATTAGAGAGAACTAAGGCAGTGATGAACTGAGTTAATTTAAGATTTTTGCTTACTATGTTTATTGCAGTAATTGCCCATATTCTATTAGTGTCAATAATCACATTGTATATAGCTGACTTTTATTCAAATCTCAGAAATGATTGTTTTCATATAATGTATCATTGAAAAACTGCGTTCTTTAACCATCTTTTCACATTAACCCAGCAAGTGCTGTCTAGCAAAACTAAATAGCTAAAATGAAGTATTCCAGAAAATATGGATATGCAGTTTCTCTTGGCATCCTAGGAATCTGATAGATCAGCTCATGTGAGAACAAAGCTGAAATTTGGCATGGAAAAGTATACAAAACTTCACAATCACCACACACACCAAGACTGAAGTTGCATGTGAATAATACAAACCTTCAAATAAGTCCTATTACCCCCAACATTTTTATTCAAAACATATCCCAATAAAACTGTTCAATACAATGTTTCCATACTGTAACAATATAAAGTTGAAAAATAAAACAGGGAATAATTTCACTTTAACTTTATGATCTGCGATTAATGTAACTTTGAGGTAAGGTTTCAGTTATGGTATACAGACATCTTAAGATATGGAAAACAGAAGTAAAGCAGAATGACATCTTTTATTGGGTAACTAAAATGATTACAATATGCAAGACTTCGAGGCAACTCAGGCACCTTCTTCTGTGATCTTGCCAGAAGAAGTGGTCTGAGTTGCCTAGAAAGCTTGCATATTTTTTTCTTTTTAGTTAGCTAATAAAAGGTGTAATTTTGTTTATTCTCTCACTACATCCATAATGGCTAACATGGTACAACACCTTAGTACTACAGATATGGAAGACAGAAATTTTAAGGTAAGGAAAACAGAAGCTCCGTGGATGAATAGTAATACTCACTGATCATAGCTTTGGAGACTGGCTTCTCCATTTAGGAGGACTGGTGCCTCTCTTAAGGTAATTATGCCTAATGTGTGGCAGAGTTCCTTCCACATATGTGTCCAGAAGTAAATTGAGTCTCTCCACCCTCATCCTTTTCTTACAACGAACCCTGGCAACAAGTGACAAGAATGGCCAGGCAATGCCATTTAGTTTCATCCTCATTACGTGATCTTCCTACTTCCAGCTATCTTACTGGTTGTGTCCAATTTGGGTCTGTTTATGGTCTTCTCATGAAAAGAGAACAGAACGTGCTTTGAGGTATCTGGAGTTCTTTGTGTATTTATTTCTTTAGGGCTTTTCCTGTGCTGCCAGCTCAGTTTGCTACTATCTACGACTGTGACATCAACACATGTTTATTTTTTCATATTGGTTAGAATATGCAGGTTCTTTTCTCATAAAACATAAAAGCTTCTCCTGCCTGTCAGAATAAAAAAGATGCTGCTGTAAACATAACCTGCTCCATCATGTTGAAATTCAAAGCATGCTTCTTGCAGCATCTAAACAAACTTAAGTACATTAATATAAAGTAGTGCAGACATATCTTCAAGGCAAACTGGGGATGTGATAGAACAAAACTAAAGAAAGGAGATCTATGCCACCAGCTAATTTGCAAAAATGATTAAACACTTTGACGTTAGCTCCATTGTGCTCCAACTTAATGCACGGGTGAATTCAGGTTGTTTTAAGGGGAAATAGATTCTAACAAGTGACTGCTCAATTTGTTAATTTTTGTAAACATCAGCAAGACTATTGATTTAATATTTTTAGGTTTTTTTTTGTCATTTTAGGTAAAAGGTATAACGTTTAATTATTTTATTCATAAGGGTTACATGTGAATGGTTTGAAATCACTTCAGTTTTCTTTTTTTTGCTGTTTTGTGCCTCCTGACTGGAATGCAAACCCCCCCAAATATAATATACTGTTTGTCTTGATGTTTAATTAAGCAAGAAATTTGGCCCTTTGGGGTTTCCCCCTATTTTTGTTCTTCTAGACCTGAAAACCCCTCATTTTTAGACCAGGAAGTTACAGTCTTATAAAAAAGAGTAAATCAACAGGTGTCATCAAGAAGAATGATCAAAAGGACTTGAAGGTGCCACAACAACCAACTCCGGGGGTTCACCCCCTAATGGGATACAGGTCAGGTCAGGTCAGGTTGGGGAGTACGCACTGGTATAGTGCATTGCCGCACCCACTACACAATGAAACAACTCGGGATCCCGGTTTGCAACCCCCCAGGCAGACGCACGGTCCAGTCCCACGCTCCGGAAATGACCCTCTATCTGCCGCAGCCAGGTGTTACGTGGGCGATCCCTTGGCCTGGTCCAGCCACTCGGGTCCCCAACAATGAGGATCTTATAAGCCGGATCACCCTTGGGGAAATGTGCCACATTGTCTTAGTGCCGTAACTGATGCCCCCTAACAATGCAGGTAATGTGCCTCATTCGGGACTCTATGAGCAACCGCTCATTTAACACAAAGTCAAACCAAGGATTTTCTGGAGAGGCACAATACCAAAGGAGTCCAGTCTTTGTCTCAGGTCACTGGATAGCGTCCATGTCTCGCAAGCATATAGCAAGACAGGAATGAGATATGAGGGATCAAAACTACAACTTTTCACAAAACTTCAAAAGAATGGGGATTGTTAATATAGGCATGTGGAGTGTCATTGTATGTATGCTATTTTGAGGTTGCTGATCACCTATCAATTATGATAATTTCATTGATATTTAATTTTTTACCAGTGGTAGTAGCCCTCTTAACAGCCACTCTCAGAAGGTTAAAAATGACAAATTGCAAACATAAACATGTAAAATGTTGTTATTTTTGATTTTGATCCTTTACTATGGATCTATCCCTCTTATGGACCTTTGTAATCAAGAATATTTAGGCTTTGAATATTTAAATCGAAACACACATTTTAAATATTTCAATTATCTGACAAAACTATTATTGTTTATAATGTACTGTGACAGATAAGGGGTGCTGTCGTTCCCTTGATCTCTCAGACCAGACGGCAGACAACAGGTAAAAGTCCAATAATCGACTTTATTAAAGTAACACAGTGCACAAAGCACCCTCCTCTCCACAATACTCATATAAATTAACCAATACGCACTACAATAATCAATCCTCCACTCCCAGATGCGTTGCCACCCAGTTCAGCTCCACGTCTGGGATCTCCCACAGTCCTTTTATAGTCCTTGACCCGGAAGTGCTTCTGAACCCGCAGTCCATGTGACTTCCTAGCACTTCCGGGTCAGATCAAAACTCTTCTTTTCATCGCGGAGGTACCTCATTTCTCCTGTCGCTGTGACTAAGACGTACTTCCGAGTTATAGGGCACGTAACAGTCCTTGGGCCTCCCTGCAGCATCCTCTAGGGGCCCCTGTGGTATCCAGCAGGTCTGTGGATAAAAACTCCATTGTCCATAATTCCCTGCTGGCTTTCGGGGCACTTCCATGCTGCAGGGAGAGCTCCACCTGGCAGCCTGGGGGAATTGGGCGGGATGACTGGCTGGCCATAGTCCACAGTACTTCTATCTCATGTAATAAATCTTTACATTTCTTATGAACACCTCAAATTATGATAGCTTATGCTTATTCAAACTTCTCTCCCTTTGAAGCTTGAGGGGGGAAAATGGCTTGAAGTTAATGACTTAAATATATTGTAGAAGGAATATGCGGGGGTGACAAAAAATATAAACAATAAAGGAAGAAGAAAATGCATTTTTGGTCTATTTATTCCTGGTATGATTCATAATGGCAGAGGAAGGCTTTCTTCTTCCTCCCAGCATCTGATTATACAGTTCTTTTGTCATCAATGTTTTGTTTCTTCCAGAATGAAGCAATTTGATATGCTGGTTTTTAAGTTAGAGGTGGTAGACACAGAAAGATGGGGGTCATAGTAAGTTTGCTTAACTTTTAAACTAAAGAGATGGATAATATTTTCAAAATAAAACCTTGCGCTGCAATTCAAATTACTCAGTGTCTTGGTGTTACTGCCAGTGTCATTAAGGGGCTCACCACATATTGTTATAGAGACCCGGACGTCCCTCTACCCAAACATTCTCTTGATAATCTTTATATCCAGGTATAAACTGTTTTAAAGCAGCTAGAGGAAACAAATATTTCCCCATTCCTTATTTCCTCTTTTGATCTGTTTGGTGCCCCTCTGTCTTGGGTTTACCTGTGACATAATTTAGGATTCAGGGCCACTCAGCAGATTTTAATTCATTTAGGAAGAGGGTTAGAGAAGCAAAAACGCTTTGTGCATGGGAAAGGTGCTATATAAATAAAATGTATTATTATTATTAAATGACAATTTTATATGTTATTATAGTTTACTGTGTTGTTTTAGACAGATTTTGTAAAATATTGTTTTTCTTTACTAAAGCACATTCAGAGAAGTGTGATGAAATAAAAGGTAGTCATATCTAGACAGCTGTTCTGCTCATTTGGGACTACTCCATGTGCTCACAGCCAAAATTATTGAAAAAAGGAAAGAAAACAAGATGAGTAACACTATATAAAGTGGTTTGGCATTTCACTTGCATCAGCCAGTGCATTCACTCCCTCCAGTAACTGAAAGACCATGCAGTATTTTCACTAATTGAAATAATTTGGTCCCTGCAGGATCATATATTGCATTAATCTGCTTCAGTAATAAAGATAATACATGGCTTGCAGTAACAACAAATTGGGTGGACGCTTGCATCTATCAATCATCTGAGTTAATTTGGTTTCTCATCTTACATAAAATAAAATTGGGTGAAACATGTGCACACACACACGCACACACACACACACACACAAGATTCTGCAACAATCCCATGCCACAGTTTCACTTTGCAATGCTATAATTACTTCTAGGCATAGATAAAAATCTCCACACGGATGAATTAATTTCACTCAGAAATTATTTAAAAATCTGCCCTTGGTGGTGAACAACCTAAGAGGAAGGCTTAAGCAGTATATCAACAACAGCTCCTGCTGTGCATTTAAAGAAGTCTTTAAAAAAATGAATAAGACAGCATTCTGTGCAGCATTAAGACAAGGAGGTGTGACTGTGTCATTATGCAACTGTACATAGTGTTGTGTGCTATTGTAGTGCTGAAGCTTTTGTGTACCATAAACACTATAGAGAATGAATTGATTAAGCCAGCATATACCCACATGGTACAATAGCTCATTATTGTTTCCTCCTGAATACAGGCCTGATATGGCAGGTATCTTTTGGGTCTTAACTAACAGGGGCTCCTCAACACAGCCAATGGAACAATTTGCCATGAGTGCCAAAAGCTAAAATTAAATAAAATGATATTGTCATGTATTTTACAAATAGACAAAAATGCATGCCATTATTTAGATTGAAATATTTTTTATCCTTCTTCCCAAACCACAATTGTCCTTACAATATTAAACACCCCAGACTATATCTGAGCCCTGCTATGGCCTACCTGCATGCTTATATTCTTGGCCATTGAGAAGGGGGAGCTTTTTTGCTTTGATACTTGTCCGTGTATGTTGCTGGGATAAATCAGTATATATAAGAGTTAAAATATTAGAAACCTGCTATATCCTAACTACAGGGTCACGGGGGTCTGCTGGAGCCAATTCCAGCCAACACAGGGCGCAAGGCAAACCCCGGGCAGGGCACACACACACACCCAGCACTAGGGACAATTTTGAACCACCAATGCACCTAACCTACATGTCTTTGTAGACTGTGGGAGGAAACTGGAGCACCCGGAGGAAACCCACGCAGACACAGGGAGAACATGCAAACTCCATGCAAACTCCACACAGGGAGGACCTGGGAAGTGAACCCGGGTCCCCTAATTGCAAGGCAGTAGCACTACCCACTGCACCACTATATATATATAAGTCTGGCTAAGAGTTATTGTTGGTTGTGGTACTAAGATTACTATTCTATTCTATTTGAATGCTCTGGTATTTGTGGATATTTGCTTCTGTTTTGTGGATTTTTTCATTGGATAAGCAAATTGCTTTGCTTCTTTTTGGTTGTCTTTTTTTAGGCAAATCCTTCTGCCTTATTTTTTCTCTTTTTTCTCTGCCTTGTCTTTGTGTCCTTTGTTTTTTTTATTTAAATACATTTTTGGTAACCCTTTGTGACAGATAGGGGGCACTGTCGTCCCCTTGAACCTTCAGACCCAGACGCCAGACACCAGATAAATGTCCTAATTATTTTATTTTTATAATAATACAGTGTGCAAAGCACCTCCTCTGTACTTAATAATAAACACAATACTCAATATTACAATACACAATAACCAAATCCTCCACTCCCAGATGCGTTGTCATCCTTCCTCCCAACTCAGCTCCACCCTGGGATCTCCCACAGTCCTTTTTAAAGTCCTTGACCCGGAACTGCTTCTGATCCCCCAGTCCATGTGATTCTTAGCACTTCCGGGTCAGATCAAAACTCCTCTTTTCTTCAGCCCGGAAATATATCATCTATTTCGTTCCCGTGATTGTGAATTACTTCTGGGCTATATGGAAAGTACAAATCCCTGGGCCTCCCTGCAGCGTCCCCTGGCGGCCCCCATGGTATCCAGCAGGGCTGTGAAGAAAAACTCCAAGGTCCATGATGCCCTGCTGGAATTCGGGGCACCTCCATGTTGCCAGGAGGGCTCCATCTGGCGGCATGGGGGTATTGGCCAGAATGAATGGCTTGCCATATACCACACCTTTAATGTAGGTAATGCAAAAATGCATCTATTACTCATTTACAATTATGTAACAAGACTCTTACAAACATGTCTTTGGGTCTTCATAACACTTACGAAGCATCAGTAAAGTGTTCATCTCTACAAAGTGACCTATTAACAAAATTTCAACTTTTCTTTTGATATTGCATATTTAGAATAAGATTTGTCAATCCTTCATATTAAGAAGTAATTTTACCATCATGTCAATATTCCACACTGCACAGAGATGAATAACCTATCTACTGATGGTTTTTAAGTGTTTGAAAAACAAGACACCTTTGTTAAGGTCTTATTACATAAGAGTAAATGAGTAATAGATGTGTTTTTTACAGTACCTAAAACTAAAATGTTACCAAATTCTTTATATATAAAGGAAATTTGTCCCCTGAAGTTCATTTTTGAGTATTTCATATTTTAAAAGCCAGAGCACCATTTTGGGCGAGTACTGGCTGGAAAGAATGATATTTCAATTTAGGGCTAGACTGCATGGGTGAGGCCTGCTCCTCAGATCCAGAGCCAGTGGAGTTCTGGTCTAGCTTTTGTTTATTTTAAATTTTCTTTCATCTGCTTTGAAATACTGCATATGTATTGTAGGTTGCAGGTATTGGCAAACTCAACAGAAGGCTCATTTTTTAAAGTTAGGCCTCCTAATGCAAAAATAGGCCTTAGTACTCCACAAAGACTTGAAATACTTAATGTAGGTCAAGTATCAGGTAGGCCTAGCTTACAAAATGAAGAAGCTGGCTTTCTGGTCTGCACTCAAAAAAGAGTAATCATGAAATAGACAAACAAGCAAACACAATGTTACCTAAGGAGATAATCAAATAACAACCAAAATTCAGATTAACAAAACTAAATTGTCATTGAAAGGCAGGGCAAAAAATGTCCATGAAATCAGAGAGAACTTACAAAATCACAAAGAAAAAGAATCCATGAAGGGAAAGCCAGGCAACAAAAGCAGGTGCTAATCCTTCAGTCGAGCGCTGAAAGCTATCAACCTATTGTAAGGGTAAATAAAATAAATAAATAAAACTTTTAATGTGAGTTTAACACTATGGCATGGCATAGCACTATGCATGGCATGTTACTTTTATTTGATCCATGCAGCTTTAAATTATTAACACGGAAGCCAGATTATACTAACATTAAAAACAATAAAAATAAAACAAACCTGCTTTGCTCATTCATGTCTTTTTTGAATTTGTTTAACTTTTGATGTTTTTACTTTGTTACTTTAAATTTTTGATCAGGTTTTGTCACGATACTCAGATCAGCTCTCCCTTTGTTGAACAACATTTGTTTTGTCTTTGAATCACCCTCTTTTTCCTCTTATCTCCTGATCCATTTTTTATTTATCTTTTTAAGGATGTGTGCCTGATTTTCACAGATAGGCACAATAATGCATAGTGGAAATTATAGAGTTGGGGTTCCTGGGGTTCATAAGTAAGAAGGTTAATGACCTATAGGATATGTAATGATGGAAGATAAGAATTATGAAAGGGTAGCAGGAATCCATTCTTCTATACCAGATGCAACCCCTACAGATAATGCTCCTACAGGAAGACAGTCAGAGCAGCTGCACATAGGGGAACATCAGTAATGTTGACCTAAATCATTTCCATATGTTGTTGATTCTGGAGAGCATTAAATTTTGATAGCTTATAGAGTACATAAAAAAATGGAGGTCACACCAGCATAGAGCCAGTTATTTCATGACAGTAAGACATACCTTGCCAGTCTGTGCTGGTCACTGTTGGCAATTGGCTAAGGCACTTACTAGATATTATTCTGAGTGTCAGTAAATGAGTTAGATCTATGATATGTCAGAACTTTGGCACATACCTTTCTATTAACAAGGCCAAGGTTATTCTGATGACTGGGGGTCTTTGAGTGACATTGCAAAGCAGCCAATAATGGCTGTATCGTTCGTTGATAAGGTTACAATCTGATTGTGGATCAATTGGTGTGAGTTTCTTGTTTAAAACTCATATATTTTCAAACTCATGCTGGATAGCCACCAGGAACTGTGTCCTGTGACATTTAAATGAACCATTGTGCAGTCACGATTTAGCATTTAATGCTCATAGGATAGACATAGACTCTTCTCATGCAGCCCACTCAGCATGTATAGAAAGACTTGGCACTGGTTGAGAAATTGATATAGCTGTTTAGAAGATAACATTTCCATAGTTACTGTTTGTCTAGCTAAGCTCTCAAACATGCATTATCTGAGCCCATACCTTCCAGCTGTTCTTACATCAGAAGATAGATAGAGTGCAGATGATTCTGGCATTTAAACAGCGCTCATAATAAATAATAACTGGGTGAATAACAAAAACCTCTGCCTCTGCCTGGGCTCATTAAATATGTGCAACATTTTGCATGGGAAAACATGTCCTCCACAAATGATGCTTCTGTACATCCCTGTATCCTTGCCGGCCTTCTGGGAAGAGACTGTTTGCCTGTGTGTAATGAACAGAGACATGGGCAGATGGATGGCAAATCTGTGCAGATAACAAGCACTTAGTATAAAAGAATGGCGAAGTAAAGTGTCTTTGTTTTATCTGTGGACACTTAGGCCCTTCCCCTTTTGTTTTTGGCCTTTAAGCATTTATACTTGTTTTTTATCACAGTGATTTGAAAAATGCCTTAAAAAGCTGAAAAAGGTAAAATAGCAAAAGTCAAATACATTGAAAACATGACACAACAAAAAAAAAGTGTGTATGTACTATGTTCTCACAGCAGATGGGCTTGGTTTTGAGTCCAAGACTCTGATGTTGTGACTTGCAGCAGTAACCACTACATTAATACACCTTCCACTTGGCAATAGAATTAATCTTTGTTCTATAAAGCTCTACTTATGTTATTAAAGCATTAGACATGAACAGTGCACCACATTGTCACAATTTGTCTTCCATTCACTACAATGATGAGGCATAAGAAGCACATTCAACCTACAGGCTTGGTACAAATTCCTTAGCCATTATGGTTTAATTTCTGGCTGAACATTTTTTTCTCCTGACTCTTGCTTTGATTTCCACCACTTTTATCTTGACTACCTCAATTCTCACCCCGTGTGCTAATGTTTCCTTCTACAGAGCCCTCTTTCCCTTTTCATATCGTCACCTCTCTCTAAATTCTAATTAATTTTCCAACAAATTCCTCCTTTGTACCTGATCCAAGGCTTTGTTCCCTTGTGACTCTGTATTAGAAAAAGAATGTCCCTACCTGTATAATTGTTGTGTTATGGACACTGTAAGGGATATGAGTGTCCTGTTCTAAATGAAATAGTAACAGAAAATGATCAGGAGATATCTTTAATAGTTGGGAGCAGACAAAATATTAGTCACAAAACAGACTAGGATATAAATACTAGTACAACAGTAACAGAAACAGTTTATATATTCAAGCAACAAAATCAAAAAGGGTTAAACAAGATATCCTAAACTTGAGCCTTGGTGGAAGTGTGTCTTAACTTTTTCTAAGAGGTGACAATTAGATAAAGTGAGGAGGTCCCAAACTACCATGCCACCATCTTTTATAGTGACAGCACAGTGATATGAGATTGTGAATTACATGAATTGTAAAATATAATATTGAATTCAGGCAGGCATTTATGACATACTATATGTCAGTTTCCTGGATTTGATATATATGACCAAATGATGAGTTCAGTGTGAAATTGCTACCACTCAGTTCAAGGAATCAGAGAGCATTTCTTGGATTTGTCTGGGTAGCTTGGTTTCCCTCCATATCCCTAACCTGTGACTCTTAGGTTAACTGCCAACTGTAATTTGATTCAGTAAGAGTTAATACAGGTTTGTGTGAGAGTTTGGCCTGTGAAGAGTCTGGTGTTTGGTCCATTTTTAGTTTGTTAGTGTGGACAAAGAGGCTGGCTGCATTGCAGTCCTGTAATTGAAGCAACAAATTCACAAAACCGATAGGTTAATGGATTAAAATGCATAATGTAATAGGAGTTCTTTAGCCAACTAGATGAGCATACAGTGAGTTTATTAAACAGTCAAAGTTTTGTTTTATGTTATACTTGCATTAAATGCTAAGAATCTGACAAAAAAATTAACAACACCTTATCTTTAACAAGTTGTTTAAAGAATGTATTGATCATGACAGATGCCTAGACAAAGTTAAAATTAAAGTCCATAGTTTAAGCCAATGGTTAAACAGTTTTTTTTTTTCCAAATTTACTCATTCCAGACCTGCAAAAATGAAAATCTGCTGGGTGCAAGAGTAAGCTGAAGTCATATCTGATAAAAGCCTTTCCCTGCTTTTGCCCCAGTGGAAGCCCAGAAGAAGTGACTGTTAAAAGCCTCTGACTTTGCCCAATTGCAACAGCAGACCTCTCAGGCTAAAATTGCACAGACTTGGCTTTTACACTTTAAAGGAAACTTCAAAGTAGCATCCTCAGGATGTTGTGCTATGACTTCTGAAAAGGCCCAGCCTGCAGGTTATTCACGGTGGAAAATAGTCCAGCACTGGCCTATTTCTTAACATGCTGAAACAAAGATGCTGCATCATTTAAGTCACTCATACAATATGTGACATTATGATTCAGTCTGACACAGAGAGAAGACACTTCAAGATGTTAGCAGAGAAAAGTTAAAGTAATGGGCATTCTTCTTGATTGCACACATGGGAATATTAGAAAATCAAGAGAAAAGAGGTCATTGTCTGCTTTCAGAAGAAATTCGCTCAATTTTATCCAGGGATGTCAAAACTGACTGACCATTTTCTGTTTTGAATGAATTTAAACAGATTAAAGTAAAATGGGCTGAATTATTTTTATAGTGATTAAGCTTTAAAGGTCTTTTGGACATTTATCTGTGCAGTATGAAGTTTACTGTACATCTCACATTATTTTATTTGTTTCACATGACTGAATCACAAGGATATAGCATTACAATGTAAATTTCATTGTATGTTTGGCTTTGCATTTATCAAAGGTGACTTACAAGATCACATAAGGTCACAACTGTTTACATTTATTTTACAAAGGTGGAGTCACTGACAGCTTAAATGTCTTGCTGAGGGTCACTGGGTGAGTAAGCCTGAACTGGAAACCTGGTGGTGTAAAGTTACGCATCTTAGCATATCACCAATTTACCTGTCTGATAAAATAACAATATTTATATGTGCACAGAGTAGTGAGTTTGTTTCGTGTTTGTGTATGTCAAATAGATGGAGGAGGAAAATGCAGTTAATACTGGTGTAAGCTCTGGTTTGAATGAAAGACTTTCAGCTGCACAAAAGTAGGTTTTATGGTACTTGAGCATAAAGAACAGTCAAAGCAATTCTTAATTAAATAATTTATAATGAAAAAAGAGAACCCAGTGGCAGTGTGATGAAGATGAGTTCGAAGGCCCCCTTCTACATATTCTTCTGCTTATATTAATATAACTGCATACACATTAAATTAAACCATAAGAATAAACAGGTTTAATTGACTTAAACTTGTGTAAAGATTGTTTTTTTCCATCAATGATTAGTTTGTAGTAGGGTTGGAGAAAATAGAGGATCTAATAACAGAACATCCTGCCAGGTAGTGGCATCTTTCCTTTTCCAATTGCCATTAGACAATGTTGCCTACTACAAATTCTAAATGAAAACCATAAAAATTGCCTTTACTGTCTTTTGGGAAGAACTGATTCATTACATCTCATCCTTTCTCGCACCTCATTTGGATTTCAGAATTTTGATTTACTGTCTGTGGACAATGTCAACTGAAGACTTTATAAATACTAGTATTGCAGTCACTCCTGATTTTTGGCTATGATCTGTTTTAAGGATCTAGTTGTTTTGTTGCAGCCGGGATTGTTCTCTGGTTTTTTAATGTTTTGTTTTTTTTTAGTTATTATCATCACTGCTAAGTCAGCCTCCTAGCTTTATACTTAGCTAAGAAAGAGAAGCCAAACAGTGAGGCATTACAGCTGTATTAGGAGTTTGTATGTGTGCTTTTGCTGATTTAATGGTTCCTGGATTGTCTTCTGGACTTGTGTTCTTCCCCTTAGTATGTCTTTTTTCATTTTCCTCTTTTTTGATTTTTGTTAATAAACACTTCATTTAAAAAGATAATTCATTGCCCTTATCTACAAGCCAAAAGATCATGGTCACCTTCTCTGTTGTAGGGCATTTTGATATATTTTTAAAGCCAGCTCCCCTTTTTGGACCTGTGTAGGCCAAAGCCAGCAGGTTTTAGTTCGGGGGACTAACTGAGGTGGTGTGAGCCTCTTCTGGGCTGGCCAGTGAAAGTGATGACCTACTCTTCTGGGTTATCTTAGAGGCCTCTCATTCCATTTGGCCATGTTTGAGACTCATAACACTGAGGGGTGTCTGTTTCCTTTACTCTATAAAATAACTGTTAATTGGTAATGTAATTTTGATTTTAGTTATGAGTAATTATGCAAAATTCAGCAAATTGTTTTTCACAAAGAATATGCTGTGTTTACTGATAATCTTGTTTTCTGAATATTTTGCTTAGTCAAACTTCATTTTTTCCCACCACCACACAATGATTTGAGAGGCCAGCATGTCATCACAGAGCTGTAGCAGCCACGCACCGAACTTTCAAGCATGGGTATTGAGAGATTGTTGCAGGCAGCGTGGCGTAGTGGTTAAGGCTTTGAACACTGGAGCTCAAATCCTGAGGTTGGGTTTTCAAATACTGCTGTTGACACTGTGTGACCATGAGCAAGTCACTCACTTGCCTGTGCTCCAATTATAAAAACACAAGAAATATAAACAATTGTATCTCAAATTATTTTAAGTTGCCTTGGAAAAGCTCTTCTGCCAAACACGTAATTGATCTTCTTTGACCATGTGTGATGTCACAACTAATTGGTACTCCAGCCAATTTGTACTCTGCATGAGTTTAAAAAAAGGAAAAAACTTGCAGTATTTTCATTTGAGGGATATGTTAGCTGACCATAATGAGAATATTATGAGTACTGCCACTTATTTCTCTGCACTCACTCACTTAGTCACCGCAGCTATGAGCCAAAGCAACCTTTAAAGGAGTCCTCTCCTCTTCCTCAAGAAGAAAAACACAATGTAGTCTGTGAAATAATAAAAATAACAAAAGATTTATTACTATTTACAAGAAGGTTCTATCTTTCTGATGAAAGAAAATATACAAAGCATCTGCACAGAGATTGGAAACAAAAAGGATGGTCCTGCTGTGCCAGGAGATGTGACTTCAAACAATGGAAAAAGCCAGTCTCATGTCGCCACTTGATTGCATGGCTAATGTGCTCTCCAAGATTGTATTTCTTTGAGCAAAATTATATATATTTTTTTTTACTTATTGCTAGTTTGTGGCCTTTTGTTGCCTTTTGCATGTGACTTTCATTTCATCTATATCTTTTGTTGTTTGAGGCATGATAGTGCAGTGGTTACATTTCTTGCCATTTAAATTGTCCAGCATAGTTGGCCAGTTTACCCTTACTTTTGGTATGTTTTTTGTTGTTTTTGACCATTTTTGTTTTAACCTTCTCAATGCTGGCCCTTGGCACTTGTTATCCAATTTAGATTTTTGATTAACAGATTTTATTTCATCTTTATTTGGATTGTCTTTTCTGTTTTTGCAGTTTTCTTTAACAGTTTGGTTTACTTTGTTTATTGACTTTCTGGTTATGTTACTTTAAAAAAATATTCTTGGTTTTGAAATTTTGTAAATATTTTTGTTCTTTTAATTTTTTTTATTCTTTGATCGCTTTTTGTATGTCTTTATTTAACCTAATTAGCAAAATAAAAAATATATATAATAGCTTTGCTCTTTGGCAAGGGGCTTTGGGGCTTTGGTGGTTTCCTATTCCTTCTGTTGATTTTTGTAGGCCTTTGGTCTTTATTAGAGTATTTTGGCTTCTTGTTATTTTTTAGGCCCAAATCATAACAGAGGTCCAGTGTTGGCATATCACAAAAATCTTACTCTGGTACTATGAAGTATGTAATATGGAAAATGCAAATAATTAGGATTTACATATCATAAATAGATGAACCACATTATACACATATATGTAATCAAAAACTAAAGCCATGCCTTTTATTTCTGACCAGCATTAGTTCATCACACGAGTACTCATGGTAGTGCATGTGCATTGTTAAAGTAGCTTTTTTGTTTTAGTTAATTGTACATGCTGAACAAATGTATACCATGCCACAGACTAGCACTGTAGCTCTAGTTCATTAACAGGACAGAAGGCAGAAGCACACCATTTGAAGGGTAGTGTTCCCTGCAGCACAGACACTGTCATTATAAAGGTATCAGTAATCTCTGCATTTACATTTGCATATTTGGCTGATGCCTTTATCCAAGGTGACTTACATCATTTATGATACAATTGGTTACATTTCTTTTGGTTTTTCAAAATGGAACACAGGAAGGGCAAGTGACTTGCTCATGGTCACACAGTGTCAGTAGTGGGATTTGAACTCACAACCTCAGTGTTTGAAGTCCAAAGCTTTAACTATTATGCCACACTGCTTGCCTGTTTAGGATTTCAAGTGCTAATGGCTGCGGGCATCTCCTGTTTATAGTTTATCTCTGAATTCTTCTACCCTCTTTCTCAAATCCATCCTAAGGGCTATAAAAAGATATTCTTTAGTTTCCATCCCTACCATTCAATTCCCTTCCCTTCAGTGGTGGATAGTCTGCTGACTCTGTAATATCTAGCCCTGCTCAGCTGAAGAAGTATTTGCAGACAGCTGTCTGCCCATCATGCCTGTCTGTGATACTGTAAATGAGCTGCTACAGTATTTATTTTGAAACCCAGCAATGGGCATTGTTTGGTTTATAACACCATGGCTTGTTTTTAAATGTATTTTTAGGCTTTAATGGAGCCTAAAATTTAGGGGTCACAGACAAAACCCTCATGACAGCCAGTATTTTGCAGTTTGAGTGAGAACAGTTTTATTATGCATGTTTCACTAGAATAAACATTTTTTTTCCTGCAGAGCCAATGAAAAGAATTTATCATGTCCAAACAATTTAATTAACGTTTGCCAGTTACTGCAAAATAATACATAGATTTCATATAGTAATAACACTTAACAAAACTGATGAATGTGTGTGTTAGAAAAGCAGTCTCGTCAGTTATAGTTGACACCTGTTAATCCTATGCAATTTCAATCCCTAGGGCATTAACGATTTCCAAAGATTGTCCCTTTTTGAAAAAACAAAGCCTAAAAGTGCCAATTTGCCCCTTATAACTGTACAATGTGTTTCAAGATCTGTTCGATTTAGCTTAAATTTATGGTACTAATACAGATAATGAAAAATAATCATTGCTATGCTGTGCATTTTATGAATTCTTGAGAAGAATGGTTGGATTTTGTAATGCTGCAGACAAATTAACTGTGTTTCAGAGAGCGTATGGGAGAGGCCTTAGGACTGTGCTGAAATGAAATACTGTGCCACTAGTTGTGCCTTTCATGCCCTCTTTGTTTCTAGCCACCCATCCATCTTGAAGTTCCCAAACAGATCCATCACTCTCATTAACATCCACTTTCCTCATTGTTTGCTCAAGATGTTGACTTTGTTTTAATACTCATGCATTAAATCCTTACAAATGTTTTACATCAGTGGTTTTTCTGCTGCAGTTTTGCTTTGTTTGTTGTTTTGACTTTGCTACATTCTTCAGCTATGCTTTTGGCTGTCAGTTGCCTATTACTGGATGTATAAAATTGTAATCAAATATTTTTAATCAATACATGACAATTTTTACAATTTAATACAAGTATATACTTTGCAAAATAAAGCATAGCACAAGATAAAGATTTTGGGATCCACCCTGTATATTGTTGAGATTGAGTAGCTTCAAAAGACTGATCCTAGATCAACACTGGACAGTTCAGCAGAGTGGACTGATTGATTTTATAGCAAGGAACAGGAAGGGTGGGTTTGAATGGCAGGAAGTCTTGTGAGGTCATCAGAAGTGACGTCAGTTTAGTTTAGTTGTTTAGTTGTTTTTTTTTCTTCTGTTGGTCTGTGGGGCATTAGTGATTGATTTGAACCCTTCGACTGCCTTCCCAGCGCAAATGCGTGACAACTTGAATGAAGTTGTAACAATAGATTATTAAAAGTATAAGAAAAAGGACTGAAGGTAACTAAATGTGTAGCTAAATGTGGCTTAAAGCTTAGAAGAACTACCAGCACAATTACCAAGGTGAAACTGAAGGAAATGAGTAATAAACACTCCCTTAAAAGTGAGGACAAACTTGTGAGAAAGTCAAAACACCATTATTATGAAGTGGCGATAAGATTAATGGGAAAACCCGTAGGACACCACCGTTAATGAAGCAATGTTTAGAATAATGGAAGAATCAACAGGTATAGAAAGTTACTGGTGGCTGTAATTGATTGGCTAAGATGATAGAATTCTGCATATTAAGAGTCAGATAATCTGATGCATTATATAAGGTAATGGTAATAGAAAAGTATAAAAAGGAGAAGAATTGTATTATTGATTATTCACTCCATGGACTGTGACATTTGTGTATATCTATCTACAAATAATTGTTCTACATTCTCATCTGGTCTCCAAGAATGACTTCTTTGAAAATAGAGGAACTTTTTACCAACAACAGCTGATACTTTTTTTCCATTAATATCATGCCTCCTTGTCGTCCTGCTGCTAGGTTTACACTTCCAAGTTGACCCATATTTAATGTATATGTCAACTGTACTACTCCTTCCATTTTACAGTAAGGTCTCTAATGACCTTTTTCCCATGAATGTTGAAGAGTAAAAGAAGCTTCCTTCCGAAACTGAGCATACAGGAACATCACACTAATGGGAAGTTTAGATATCTCTACTCTGTGCTGGCAAACACCTTTAATATTTTATGTACTGCTGTGCAGATAAGCTCACAGGGCTACAGTAATGTCTGGAGGGAGATCTACCAATGATATCTGAAACAAATCATATTTTATACTGTAGGTCTGTTCTATAAAGGTAACCTTTATATTCACCGGATAGATTCTGTATAACTGTAGAATTTTTGTTTATGCTACTGCTTTGTCCTTTGGGTTTTTTATTTTTTGCAATTTACTGTTTTCTCTTAGGTTACCTGTGATAGACTGGCTGCTTTCTGAGCTGTGCCCTATTCTGCCAGTGTAGGTTCCAGCATCCCATGATCCAGAACTGGATTAAGATGCTTTAAGAATGTTATGACATCTACCTAGTGGAAATGGGATGCAGTGGCTCTTTATCTTCAGGCTGCTCAAAGATCTAGAGGCCTAGGGACAGGTCTTAAAATAAACTGTCAAATCTGCCTCAGATAAAGGCAAGCGAGTGGCTTTGGTTGAAAAAGCATGACCTCAGCTGGGCTCTAAAGTGGTGATGCTTAGGACTGGGTCGATAATGAGGAGGGTGATTCTGGGACACAAGAAGTCATCTTCGAAACTTCCAAAGACATAGTGGGCTAATCGATGAAGGATATTTCCACTTGAAAACCTCTCTGTGTCAACCAGTCTTCATGATCATTAACTATCATTATCTCCAAGATCTTGTCTCATACTTGATTGCGTAATGGACAGTATCTTATCCTGTAGTTAATGAAACTGTTTTTATGGTTTACAATATTTTTGTGCTATTCTGATTCAATATTTTATGAACTTATGGAAACTTCAATATAAAGTCCAAAGAGATGCTTTAAATACAAAACCACTGTGAGCTCTATGTCATAAACAGCATTTTATTGATCTTAAGACAGTAGGATGTCATTCAGTGATCAAAACCTAGAGTAGCAACTTCATCAAGGTTTGTAAACGTTAAATCTAAATGTGTTGCAAGCTTGCAGAAGTGTGAACTGAACCAGCATGTTACAGAAAATTTAATTACCTGAAAGTCATCAAGTGTCCCCCTAACCTCAATTCCAGAAGTACTATTTGAAATAAATATTGCTGATTGGTTGTCCAGCTCGTTGTTGATGTCAGCTTGTTTTGGCATCTAAACTGCAACCTTAGGTGCAAGTTCTGAAAACTATGCATGGCAAAAGAGTGCCCTCCGTGTTCATTCAGAAATATGTATGGCTTGAAATACATAATTGAGGGACCCACATAAAGTGTTTAGCAGTTAATTTAGTTTACTTTGTGGCATCTAGCATCATGCATTTTAAATTGCTGTCCAACTGCTTTAGCCAGCAAAGATGCACTTTGATATACTGACAGATGTATATGATCCTAGTAAGTGCATAAATAATAAAAAACAGTGGTAATAATTTGGAAACGATCAACTGAGATCTGCCTATGGATATAACAGTGGCTCCAGACTACTTTACATCATTAAATGTGAGATTCCCTACCTTGTAAGTATTCACTCAAGACAGACAAAATGTCTTTTTGTTCTTTTTGTATCTCTGTTTTTGGATGAGCATTTTTCAGCTCCATTTGTCATTGTATCACAGTCACTAATGGGCCTTCATGTTTTTCATGCTTTTCTGAAAGAAAGGGTAATGAGTTGTGAGGTGTAATGCATTTTGAGTTTCAAAGCTGACAAAGGTATTTGATATCATGTGACTATTTGTAAGATAATAAGTCTATTGAAGTTTATATGGTTCAGGATGCAGAGTGTTGTTAAACTGATAAGCTGAAAAAATGCATGTTGGCTAGACAGTTTAATCAAAAATGTAATTTAGCATTTTATTATCACTTACACAGAACTTAGTAACAGCCACTTTCCTCTGCATAAAAAAGCAAAAGCTGTAACCTACATCTGCGCTATATTTTCATTGTTTTTTAATAGCATATTATGCAGCTTTAGTGCAGCTTGAGGTGTCCCCAGTGTGGAATTCAAAATTCTTCTTTGGTTCACATTCAGCAAATGATTTCATTGATTCCTACTTAAAAAGGAAGATCCTCCTACTTTGCCACCTCCAGTCTTCTTCTCCCATCCCAAATAGCCATGTTGTATCAGATATCCCCTTGCTTTACTCACATTTTCACCTAAGCTGCATGGCAAATTTTGACAATAACTTATTGCTATCATCATATCATGCTTCAGCCAGGTTAACTTGTAGCTGTGGTCAGGTATGCATTGTTAGAATAAAATTGCAAGCTACTAGCCTCAGACAATTGATCATCCAAGATTTTCTTCTAAGGGTATCTATTGTTGTCATTTTGACAGTTAAGACATCTCACCATGTACTGTACTTCTGTCTGTGTCAAGCCATGTTTGTTTGCTAAAGACCACAGTGTCTGAACATCACTCATTGCTTCCATGGTAAGCATACATGGGGTGGTTCTTTTTTTGCTTTACTCGGAATTATCCTTAGAAAATTCCCCAAGACAGCCCCATCTCATTAATCTACTATGGCACTGGAGTGTTTCCATATCAATTCCCAGCTTTAATAATAGGCCCTTGCTTTAGTGCCATTGCTTTAGAGTAATTTCATTTACCAGTGATACTGGCCATTGCGATGAAAGTTTTATTCACACTAAAAGTATTTATTTTTTAAATGATTACCTTATAATCAGTGAATATTGTGCATATTATTGCAAAGTTTTGGAAATTAAAAGAGTAAAACTGTAGATTTTAATAATATAGCTCTTTTATTATTCTTTTACGTAATTATTATTATAGTTATGATTGTTAATGGTGTTTATTTTCTGCTTTTGGATGCGCCTTCAGATTGCATATCCTATTAATACCACATTTTATTGCACCAATAAATGTCAGAATTAGCAGAATAAGTAGCTAATTAAATGCAAGCTGCTGTTCAGGTTGGGTTGCATTTAATTTCATCTTGAGCAGGCGTGCACTGGCTTGTCAGAACACACAGTAATACTGTTCCGCTTTTCTTTATTCTCACTCTACTGATTTTTTGATTAGAGCACTTACATCTTTGTGTTTAAGAATGTATTTGGGGAACCATGTAAGCAGTGGAAATGTATTAACTTTGTAAAGTTTTTTACATTGACCTTTACCTAAACATATGAGTATAAGATAAAAATGTTAGTTTCTATCCCAAAAGCGGTGTTAATCATAAATAGAAAATGACAGGCTAAATTTCACTGCTTAAGCAGATTTCTGTTTAAATATTTTATTTTTTACTGCTTAAAATGTATTAATAAGCATTTGCATCACAAGGAAAGGTGAAAGTATTATACTGTACCTCAACCCAGAGGGGATATGATTTGTCGAGCTGATTATACTTGCACCCTACTGTAATGTGAAAGTGAGAGTCAGTTGTGAATTATGAGATGGGTTTGTAGGAGCCATTAAACATCACAGGTATTTCCATCATTACCCTCAAGGTTCTTCTAAATGTTTAATACTGATACTGTGGAGTGATTGAGTCCACTTTGAATAACAATACAAAGTAGTTAAAACATTTACATTTATAATATTTTGACATGGAGAATCAATGAGTGTTGTATTTTTCTATTACTTTGCTTAGCTAACATTTTAAAACGGAGAAGCAATGTGCCTCAGCAGCTTTAATTTTCCAGTCACTGTTTCTGACAAGTCTTTTTCAATGTATACTATTCTTTTAAACATTTAATTCTGGTTTAGTCCACAATTTAAAATTTCCAGTAACTCCTGAAAAGCATTTCCACCTCTTTGTACTGTACATTTCGATGTGAAATTCTTAATTTGTCAAAAACATACAGTAGTCTTTTGTGGTTTTTGGATGGTTCTATCTGTTTGCAATGTTAGGCTATGAATAACAATAGATGATAAGCCAGTTTATTTATATCATTTTTAGTTTTAAGGAGAATTTAAACAGATTTAATAACGTATCTAAAACTTTACCAGCATGTAAGAAACTACTGTAGCAAAATGTTTCCATTCTCATAGTGTTTCAGTCATTATCTTTGCATGACTGCTGGCAAAAAAGCATACCATGTTTTATTTTCAAAAGTGCATGCTCTACAACAAGATGAAAATGATCTAAATATGAAATGATATGCAACAACAAGAATACAACTTTTTATGGAATTTGTAAAGCAACTAGAACAATTAATGAAAGACTAAAAGGTGGCTGAAGTAATTAAAATGTAATTAGCCATATCATTTTTTTATATAAAACCTGTTGTGCCACTCAGTTTTTCCAGGGTAGTCTCCCAGACTGCAACAAAGAGAATGCCCACCTGATTTTTTTTAGCTCCAGCTGACCCCGGAATTGCCTGGTGGAAAGAGGGAATTTCACAACACATAGCGATGATGGACTGGAGCTGGACTGAAAGATACATATTTATTCTGAAAAATGTAGTGAGGGTTGATAATGAAAGTCAGAGTAACTATTGTTAAAACTGAAGTGTAAAACCATGGGTGTAAGTATGAAGTGAACTGGAAGTTACAAATATGTGCTGTTACAAAAACTGAACTCTAAACTGATAACAAACTAGAAAGGTGTACAACAGTGAGTCCAAAATCAAAAGACACGTTGTTACCAAAACTGGACTGAGTGAAGAACTAAATTGCACTCATATGAAAATTGAATGACCTTCACTAAACATACTGAAGGTTAAGGGTTGAATCTTAAGTCAGAAAATCTGTACCGTAAAATTTAAGTATAACACGGCGATTAACGGCAAAATGAAAATTGTCAGAAGTCAACAACTAGAAGTTGTACTGCCACCAAAACTGCAGACTTGAAGTCATGTAATAACTTAAAGGTAAGCTGCCACACAACTCGAGACTCAAAACCGCACAAGATCCAGAAAGCAAGCTGTTGCCAAAATTCAAACTCAAGACTGTTACAGAAACTGAAAACAAGAATAACTATGAATTAAAAATCAAAAAGTCGTTTGGCCCTGGGTGTATACATTGAACTTGTTTCACCATTAGATCCAGAATCTCAGAGTTGCACTGAACATGATGCAGGGCTAAAAAGTGAAGAATCGGTCACGTGGCATAAGGTGTCTTCTCAGAAACAGCCCCCAGCACCAGCGCAGTGTGCAAATGTAAAATAAGAACTCATCAACAAACCATGACAGGCAAAAGAGAAGATGAGGTTGGTTAAGTGTTATTTGATAATTCTATGTTAAATGAATGTGAAAGTAAGGAATACGTTTTCAGTTTTCCTTTTTTTTTATGGCATAATAGAAATGATTTATCAGGCTATGGTCAAGATTACCTTGGAGACATCTTTATTCCAGAACATTCAGGGCACAGTAGTGTGGTGATAGTCCAATATCAAAAAAGAAAGCAGTTGTCATGTCAATGAATGCATGTTCAGCAAGGACTGTAAAACTAGCAATGCTAATGCAATAGAGTATACAGTATAGTAATCAGCCATGGGACAGTGTTGCTTATGTGCCTGTATTTAGGCCAGTAGTATGTACAGCTCTACAGGGACACCAGTAGTCACTATGTACAGGGTGGTCCAGATCTAATTGTGCAGATCCAGATCATCTGGATGACTTTGATTTATGTGGGGACGATTCCAGTTTGGAGCGAGGATGACTCTTCATGTCATCAGTTCACACACTTCTCGATGGTCCAGGATTTTTCAGGTGATTTTCTATGTAATAAACTTAATAAGTTATAGTGTAATGAAAATTGCACAATTAGATCTGGACCACCCAATTGAGTTCAGTCCTGATGACCCTGAGCAAGTTTCAAAATGGAATGCATTCTAATATATATACAGTATACATTTTTAGGAAAGTTTGATTTATTTGCAGAGGCTTTTATTGATAGTTTAGTTCATTGTTGCATTTTTGCATGGAATAATGTAACCTTCAATACATATCTTTTCTTTAAGTTAAAAGCTAGTTGCATAAGAATCTGTTCTGCTCTTTGATATTTATAGTATACATTTTAAATTTGTACTTACATGATAAGACATGAAAGTTTATGGCATGTAAAAAAAATCCACAAGAATTAATCTTTTCAGACACAACGGTAAATCTATAAAGAACATGCCATGTAATTCCACTTTACATTGAACCACTGTCCTGTAACTACAACCTAAACATGTTATGGGATTCACTGTCATAAAATGAAAACAGGGCCGTTTGGAACTCATTTCAGTTAGCCTGGAGAGCGTCTAAGACAAATCTTAATCTCTTGAATCATCATTACATATTACTGAGTGGTAGGCAATACAATTAAGATTCACGGGTTAAAAATATAGATCATATGTTCCAAATCTAGAACTGTAACCTAAATGTATGAATTGAACATACAAAAATTGTGTAATCTGAGTAACCTATAATCTATAGTAACTGTATAGTGCTTTGTCCAGGTTTGCATTGGATAGGGACCAGAATTAGATTAAGTGGGGTCGGATGAACAGATGTTTTCCAAAGTGGATAGATGGATGAAATTTTTACATACCAAAAACTGTAAACCTATGTTGAGATTTAATTTTGATGTAAGAATCAATAGTGGACCTTTAACTATTGTAATCATTGCCTTAGTTTTCTCACTTGTCTTTTCCTAACTGCAATTTTTTACTCAAGGCAATGACGCTGACTGTCAGTTGATGTTGTTGCAATAAACATCAAGAATAGTGAATGCTCTGCAAAATATCCAATTAGGTCCTCAGTGGTCTGTGGTTGACTTTTTTATTAAATGTATCCTCACATATGAGGTTGCCGAAAACGTTAATGAAATCAAAGGTGTGGTTTCACATTTCAGATGTGTATACACACAGCAGTGTTGGCCACATAGCAAATGTTCAACAAGAAAGTGCAGCTTGTGAGAAAGAAATAAAAAAAATGCCTGGAAAAGAAATTAAGACCATGTTAGAATTGGTCAGGTGAGAAGATTGGGTGCAATACAGGAGCATTTCATTCAGTGAGGAAAGAAAGAAAAGAAATTGTGGAAGTGGTGCCACAGTGGTTATATTGATGAATTCATCAAGATAGCAGATGTTGAATGATAAATGACTTTGAGATTTTGATCAAACCTAGAAACATTTTTCCCACCATTAGACTGACAGTCTTCAAAGAAGCTGTAGTAGCCTTAATTATTTCCAGCTGTGATAATATTTGCTGATGTGATGTGAGTTTATTTTCAAGTAAGGGTGCTCAGCAGTCGCTCTGGCACCTGTCTTATGAGGCTGGACAGAAATATAATGAATTGAAATTGTGCAGACGTCTTAGATTCCTGTTTCTAGCAGTTTTCCTGAAATTACTGAGCATCTTTACACATTAACAGACTGAAGAGCTTTCCATGAAACACTACAGTTGCTTCTTGTTTCTTATTCCAGAGGAAATCTTCTGGGATTTTTTTAGAAAATAAACATTGCAACAGCCTGTTGAAATAAGCTCTTCACCTATTAATGTATCCTGTTGTGATGAATGTTAGTCAATTTGATGTGAAATCAGCAGAATTCTACACAGAGGAATAGAAGTACTGAGGAAATCAAATTCAATCATGGCAAATAACTGCATATTTTACTATGGCATATATTTATGTGCTTTCTGGTGTGCCCCAGTGTGCAAAAAACACAGTTTTCAGGGTGTAGAATATGTCATCAGATAGCCTCCCTTTGTGTTAGTCAGTAATTACATGTGACTCTTCACACTGAAATCATCTGTGTTTTTTCCATATTTTTTTGTTTCATGAAAGCCTTTCCTTTTAATTTTCAAGGTACAAATCACAAAAATAATAGTGTCACCAAAATTAAAAAGTCAACCGTACTATAATATACATATATTACAGAGTAATTAGCAAGCGATTAACAAGAACACATGGTGTAATATATTGTTATTTTATCATAATCTGACCACAAGGGGTTATTACTTTCTAAGTAAGAGGGGCCTGTGTGTTCAACACACTCTCATAAATTCCATTACTGTCAAATGTAACTAACGGCCTAAGACCAGAGCATTGTAAATTTAACTTTGAGCAGATATTTCTAAACGTGAATATATATTTTTAGCAAAGTGTGAATGACTACAGTTACACAATTGTATTATTGTCTAGTGATAAACTATAAACTTGTTGATAAAACAAATTAGTTTTGAATTGGTCATCAAGAAACGGTTCATTAGAATGTAAAAACATGCTTGTGACTGAGTGTTAATAGCCCTCTTTTGAGAGAAACAAGGCCTTCATCTGTTATATTGGATTTTGACAAATGCGCTAACCTGGAATATATTTAAAATTGTTTATATAAATGCAGTTTTTTGGGTGACATCTTTCTCGTGAAATGTCATGTTACTTGTACAACTAAATTTAATCTTTACCGCCGGCTTCTTAGTGGCCTAATGGGCCATACTGTGTGAAGTGCAATGTCTTGCATCATGCCTTCTGCACTCTTAGTCAGGCTCTGTCTCGCTGTGACTATTTGCTGGACAAAGTGCCTCAGCTGAGTGCATACAAATATGTTTATAATCTATTTTGCTTTTCTCATGGTTCACAGTTTAGAAAAGCCTTTCTTTCAGTGAGACATGATTAAAATGCACATTCAGTATTTATGGTCCTAGATTGTGGTATGCTTTTTTAGTTTAATCTGTTTAATGATACAGAGTGCTTAACTTAACTTGAATACTAATTTATATTTAATGTCTGAAAATAATGTTTATTGCATTCTTGGATTTTTATGGGTAATGCAATTAAAATAAATATTGTCTTGTTCTTGACATTTTCACAAGTAATGGATCTTCAAACAAGTAATGTCAATTTTATATACTGTCTGTTTTATAGTGAACACTATCACAAGGTACTTTATGCAGGTATAGGTACACAGTACAGCTGTTTACATCTTTTTTCTTTTATAGTTAGAGGACTTGAAGGTTAAACAGCCCACTGAGTCTTACACAGTAGATCCTTAGCCACCATCTCAATTATTTGATTAATGTTTCTGCGGTTTCACATGTGAAATCTGAACATACAGTAGAAGATTTTTTCCAAATGAGCTATAACTGGAAAGAATCATCCTCTGTAATAAAAGCCCTATGTGCGTCCAGGTGTCTGTGTGTGTGTCTTCTGGTGAAGTGCGCATGCGCGGGGTCACACTGCACGTGTTCAGTCTCTTCCTGTGCATTTCCTGTGCAGACACACACATAGGCACATGAGAGACAGACACGCACACACAGGCGCGTGCACGACAGACACACACACACACACAGGTGCCCACGCGACAGACATGCGCACGCACACACGCAGGCGCGCAGGACGCACACACACACAGGCGGGGGACGCATTACACAGGTATCTTCGCGTGCATTGTTGTAGTGTTACTTTTCTTGGTTGTTTATTAATTTTTCAAATGTTAATTTTTTTCCCTGTGCTTAAACCACTTTAAAAAAAGGTGTTTTTAGTGAGCGGTTGTAAGGCTATAGCACGAACTCTTCCAGTTTTCTCAGTTGTTCAAGGTTTTCTTAGTGTTATTCAATGTTTTTACATTTAGTTTACTATTACGTTGTGCATTCAGTGGTATAATTAACTATATTTGTGCTTAAAAGCGTAAAAAAATATATATTTACATACAGTTCATACGGTCCGGAATGGATTAATTGTATTTACATACAATCCTATGGGGGGAAATTACTTCGGTTCACAACCAAATCGGGTTAGAACCAGAGTTTTGGAAACGAATTATGGTCGTGAACTAAAGTTCCACTGTATTACTGTCAGACAAAATTACAGGCATTTTAAGGGAATACAAATCAGTATTACTGAGAGAGAAAATTAAAGGCACACAATACAGTGACGCATATTACAGCCACATACAAGGTCCATTGCCATTTAATATAGACTGTTCCTACTAATGTTTATGCACTACTGTTCTAGCGCCCGTTATTGTAACGGGCTTAATGTCTAGTGATTGTAATAAGCTTGGTAAGGGTGGTATGGCCAGAAAACGGTTAGTGCTGCTTCCTCACAGCTCCTTGAGTCTTGGCCTAGGAATGTCACTGTGGAGCCTGTATGCCCAGCTTGTTTATTTCTCTGGGCTCTCTGGTTTTCCTACTACCTCTCAAAGACATGAGCATTACATAAATTGTTATGTGCGAGTGTGCTGTGATGGACTGGCACACATTGTTGTTTCTTGCATTGTGCCTGATGGTACTGGGACAGTTTTAACCCCCTAAACTTGAACTGGTTGGTCTCAATAATATATTATTGAATGGTTGTGTGCTCAGGCTCAATAATAGTGATTATGGATACAACAAAAAAACACAACCAATACTCACTTTGTAAAATTTGACAGGAAATATCAATATTAAGTATTTGGGTTCTTGTGTACATAACAAATTTAAAAATTCATAGTGTTTGGGTCAAGGGTTTGTTTCCAGGTGTGCTGAACATGCAGGTTCTCTTAAGGTTTGTGCAGGATTCCTCAACTGATTCTAGTTGTCATCCGTAGTCATTCAGTAAGGTCCACCTTTGACTGTAATTTGTACAACTGTATCTGGATGGCTGCAATGGCATGCATTCAGTTTTGGGTAGTCTCTGGCTCCTCTGAATTGAGCTACTGTTCAATGTCTTTTTATATAAGGCACCATCCCTTGGTACAGAGATATGTACAGAGTCTAAACTTCAAAATATTAAGTGAAAATGATTGCAGTCAGAGAAATCCAAAGGTAGTTAATGGAACTGGTCTCCTTTCAAATAAGGTCCAACAGATTGGACTCAGGGCAGGATGCTATACGAGATTAATTTCTCCCCTATGTTATACAGTTAGGAATCTTTGAAAGTAGTGTCACCCTTGGCAATGATGGCCATGTTCCTTCTGGAAGTGATCTGCCTTTTTCATTTCATGATTCTCTTGTGTCTTCTCCTGGGGACATATGTGAGGAGCTTCAATGGCATGGTAAACTTCCACTCCCTTCTGGGGACTTCCTTGGGCATAAACATGCTTTGAGGCATCTGGACTTTGTTGTTTTTTCTCCCAGGGTTTTCTGTGTGCTCCCATCTTAGATCATAAGGTATAGATGAACATTTTTGTGACAGTATAATGTACTAAATAATCCAATCTGTTTTTCAGGTATTATTGTTGAACAGAAAATAAGCTTTTAAAGAAGCAATGCTAATTGTAATTATTATGGTCTTTATCTCATAAGCAAAGAAGTTAGACCGTAATCTGCAGGATTTTTTAATAAAAAATCTTACAAGGCTATTTCAGGTTTTCATGTTACAATCTCATGCTTCCAATGCACGTGCCACTGGTAGCATTAGTTTTCTAGTTAGTAGATCTTCAGGTTAGACTGCTTATCACTAAGTGATGACCCTGTGTGGGAAGGTTCTTTTTATAATTAAGATTGCTCTTGCGATGGATGTTATCACTATCTAGATTTGGCTGTATGGCTCATTGGGAAACATGCAAATCAACACTTGTACAGAAAGGGCTTGTATAAATCATAGTCTCCTGTAAAGTCTCAGTGCTGATTGTAATGTGTGCCTGTTTTATCGTGTAGCCAGCGAGCACAAGTCAACGGGTTAATAAATCATGCTGGTACCTGTAAGTCAGCACTCCTGAATTTGTCTTTAGGGAACAGTGAGTTACACAAAGCAGTGCATGAGAGGTAACTAAGCTCACTCTTTTCATTCACTACAAGGATAAAAATAGTGAAACAACACTTATAAACAGTTCTGTCTTGATTTTTTTATTTTAATGTTAAAGAGAAGTTGCTTTATGGTATGCAGTACATTGCAACAGAGCTCAGTGAAAAAAAACTATTTTAAATCAAACTACTATTTCTTGGAAATCTGGTTCTCCATTAAGTAGTTTTTCAAAGTACCATTTCTTATCCATTAGTACTTTTAGAAAACTAAAGGGTGCTCTGTGCTTGAATAGCTTAAGTGAAAAAAATACACACTGACATCAAAAATGTACAGATTGCCATAACTGTTAATAAGGCATACAAAAGAAATCTGTGAAACAACTATTACCCAAAAGTGCTAAAGTGTGCACATTAGAAAATAGAAGTGACTAGCAGATACGTATAAAGACAGAGTGTTAATATGTGACTTGAGGGCACATAGGTAATAAAAGACATGGTGTTGATGGTTTGGCTTTGCATCATTCTTATTGTTACTTATGTTTTATTTCATATTTGCTAATTATTTATAATGCTGAGTTGCACAAAAATCCATATTTGTATGTTCATAGATTGCATGGTCCTACACTGACGTCCCAGGTTCATTAATATGAGAATTTCCATTATCAAAAATATGGACTAAGAGTTCTAGTTATTGTGGGGAGCTTTGGTTTTGGTTTTATGTACAAAATCACTGCTTTTCAAATGCTAATACTATATTGACTTTTTACACTCCAAATAGGAAAAGAATAGCACCTCAGCTGCATTTTAAAGTTCCTGTGAATGTTAATTTTGTCTTTGGCAACATCCTGAACAATATTATGTTAACTTTTCACAAGTTTTCTCATGAAAAACTTTTCTCAGGACTTGTTTATTACTATTTCAAATTAATATTTAAAGGGACTTTTTGGTGTTAAATGCAGAGTTTCCAGTGTGCTTTAAATTAAAATGTTTGCACATGCAAGGTAAATGTTTGCACATGCAAGGTATATTTAATGATGGCAATAAGCAATTCTACAAAATGGTGTATACTGCATACTATAATGGAAAGCCTCTTTGTGTGTCAGCATTCCTAGAAAAAAATGTCCCAAACCAAGGTCTTTAATCATGTAGATTTTATTATACTCCAACACAGAGAAAGGATAAAATAGCAGAAGAACACAGAGTAACAAATGAGTAAAAAAAATGAAAACCCGTTTGGCCACACTGGACCTATATATGTGAATTTTTATGGAGGAAAATAATCTAGTAATGAACATTCACACAGGGATAAAAATGTATACAGAGAAAATGCTAAAAAATTATAAAAAGTACAGAAGTAAGGAAGTGCCTGCAAGTGTTGGATTTTGAATGGCAGAAGTAAGGATGCATTTAATTATTCTTCTTTAGCACAAAGCTGTTGATGTTGATGGAAATTATCTAAGAAAATGAGGAGTGCAGTAAATACATCTAGTTAACCTGTAAGTTTGTATGAAGAATTGTATGATAATTTATAAGAAATCAGCCAACATGTACAAGTGGCTTACACATGCTTCACCAGCATCAGGGATGTCCTGAAGAAAATGAAAACCCCACACTATTGGTGAACATCTTGACTGCAGCAAGTGAGAGCTTCCAAGGAACCAAAGCAGATTACATGATGCTTCTTACCATTCACTGTACACTGGAATACTGCTCAATGAGTTACATAATCAGAAGGCAGTGTATGCAAAACAACAACAACCTCAGGATGAAGTCTCTACTGCATAAAAAGTGCTAAAAAGTGTCCAAGCACTGCATTAAAAACAGATGGACCAGCGCAATTCTGAAATAGCTACCTAGTAACATCAAGAGATGGTGTAACCGACCCACTACATGGCAGTATGATTCTCTACTCAGTGTATCTCAACAACTTGGGCTAGGGACCCAGCACCTTGAAGGATGTTATTGGGACCTTTGTCTCAGTGCTGAGTATGGGATTATTTAAGTATGTAAATAAATAAAATGACTATTTTGTTGCAAAGTACTGTATGAAACAATGTTAATTTGGCACCAAACAACTGATTCCTGAGGGAAACCACATTCAGGATATATTTCTGGATCATCCAGACTACTAGTAATTTATTGAAATTAATCTATGAAACATTGCAGAACATGTGTTTGCTTAGACTGTTGGTGACGACTTATGGGATTTGTGGTGACTCCACATCACTGTCTTTAATGGCACTTTATCCATTCAGCTACTTCATCCAGAGCAACTAGTCCTGGATGAACCAAATTACTGTACCGTCTTACTAATAAATCAAAAGCATTTATCCAATAAAGGAGTTGCTTTTGCTTGTTCTATTTGCAAGTAATGTGTGCTACGGCAGTAAGACTGATGGTTTTCACAACTCCATCTAAACTGTTGTTTTTTTATAATCTTTGTGATTTTTGGTCATTTTTATATTGGTTTTCTGTAATCCCAGCTAAAGATCTTTCACATGTTGGTGACAACATTTGAAAACTACCTAGTGTAATATCTTTCTACTCTTGTCTGTTTGCCATTCCCTTGCCATGCCCTTGGCTGTGAATTTCCCCTTGGGATTAATAAAGTATCTATCTATCTATCTATCTATCTATCTATCTATCTATCTATCTATCTATCTATCTATCTATCTATCTATCTATCATTCAGCTTTCCCAGCTCATCTTTTACATAGGCATTTTTATAGTTAGTTGTAACTGAGAAAGTGACTTTGAGTAGTGCCTGTGCTTTTAAAGCTCTAATTCATTAACAATTTACATATCCAAGTCTTGATTTAAAAATAAACGGGACCAGCATGTTATGAGTACAGAGACAGAAATGTATGATTATACAAACTTAATGCTTGACAACTGTAATTAAGTTTGAAATGAAAATGTCTCCATCCAAAATCAACTTGGTTTATTTAAAAAGAATTCTACTTTACAGAAGAAATTCAAGCTTGCTTTGCCAGTAAGTTGTAGTCATCACAGGTGCTACTCCTTTCTCTGGGCCACTATACTGCGTACATTTTTAGCGAGTAGCTGAGGTGAGTTGGATGTTCAGTGGTTACAACTGCGGCACGACACTTCCAGAGTCCAAAACTCGACACAGCCTGCGTAAACCTTTCATATTCTTATCAGGTCTGTTTACATTTTTCTCTGGCTAGTCTAGTTTTACTTCTGCGTATAAGTTGGCTCTGCAGTTAGAATTGTGTTTTTCCTAAAAATGTGCAGATCAATGGACTGGTGTCCAGTCTGGAAGGAGTTTCTTCCTCACTGATTGTGACTGTCCATTAGTTGTGTCCATGTCCCATTGTAACTGAGTTTTATAATGAATAAATGGATATCTTGTACTGATTTCATTTGTGTAGGAATTGTGTTTGCAACTGCACAGTTTGTCTCAAATTTTTCCCTGCTTTAAAAGACAAGCAGAAAACATAGTAAGTGTTGGCATCTCTTTAGTGATGTATTACCAGTATAACGGAGGAGAGAAGTTCTGAAGCATTCCTGAGAGCACTATAGTAGTCAGGGGAGTTATATGACATCTTGATGGCAATGGCAGCTTAGGGCTTGTACTTTGACCTCCCCACACTTGCAGAACTAGCTCTGAAGTCTTTAACTCAGCAAATTAGTCCTCAAGGCCTACACATAACACAAGGGAACCAATGCTTTACTGGGAAATGATGGAGAATCTCTTCATGGAGCAAATAAATGCATTGATTGCAAATATATATATTTGGTCTTATCTATACTAATAAAAGGCAAATCCCTCACTCACTGACTCACTCATCACTAATTCTCCAACTTCCCATGTAGGTGGAAGGCTGAAATTTGGCAGGCTTATTCCTTACAGCTTACTTACAAAAGTTAAGCAGGTTTCATTTCGAAATTCCATGCGTAACTGCCATAACTGAATCCTACTTACGTACATATATACGTCCATAGCCTGCAACTCGGTCGCCGTGTAAGGTGGGGTTGCGTCCTTTGTCCCCTGGCCTCCCACTAAGTTGGCTGCCTGCCTATATTGCGTCCCCCATCCCCACGCCTCCCACGTAGTTGGCAGCCTGCCTTATATACAGTAGATTTAAATGCTTAAACGAGCAGAGCAGACACACTGGCAAACAACACTGAACAACACTGAACACTGAACAACACTCTCTTTTGTTGATTTCATTATACTTTGCCCTTTCTCTGTGCAATTTTTACCCCTTTGTTGTATCTTAATAATGACAATTTAAAACGAGCAGACACACGCTGGCACAGAACTTGGGAAATATTAGTTCACTTAATTAGCCCAGGAGTTCAATTAAAAACAGAAGCTGGTTGAAACAAAAACCTGCAGCCACAGGGGTTCAACAGGACCGAGTTTGGGAAACACTGGTTTACATTGTTCAGGTACCCATTTTCTTTATTGTTCCAACCGTAACCCCATTAACGTGTCTATCGAGGTGATCATCATCGATCAAAGAACTGTCACTTACCGAGTGGTTTCCATGCCCAGATATGGCGCCTGCTTTTTCCATTCCATTCGCTGTGTTACATATTGCACGGCCATATTCCAAGGCTCACTCTTGATATCCGGAGGAACATTGTGTCTTATGTATTGAATGACTGGGACAGGTTCAAGGTGTGGACTGATGACGGTACAGGAGAGAATTATACTACACAGGAGCACTATAAGAGTGAAATGCTTAAGCCCTTCACCTATGGTTCTGCATGTGAGTTAATGGCTGCCGCTTAATTGTTCGGTTGTCACTTTCAAGTGTACCGAAATGGCCAAATATTTTACACCTTTGCAGAACCGCCAATGCCTCTTAAACATCTTAGATTCACAGGTGACGATTTGAGTAGTGGACACTTGGATGTTTATGAATGTTTCAGCTCTCAAAAGCTGGATGCAAAGTTATCGATGAAACCAGTTGTATGCTTACAATGGTTGACAGATGTCGAATGTCACTTCAACACAACAAGTCCTGCAAATACTAACGTAATTGAAACAAACCATGAAACTGAAATCAATTATGACAGCAGCAATCCAAGCTGTGAGAAAACAGTAAAAATGAGGCGTGTCAGACATCGTGGTACATTTTCTGATGCAGCTAGATGGAAACAACTTCGTGACGCTGCCGCCAAATACAAATGCAAGTTAATAGACACACTGTTGCAAGAGTTTCTCCACACTCTGAATCCTCCAGGCACTCCTGAGCATAGGCCTAATCTAATTTTGAAGGTTGGGGCACCAATAATGTTACTGAGAAACTTACAGCCACCAAAACTTTGTAGCGGCACGAGACTTCAGATCACGTGTCTGCAAAAGAACCTAATTGAGGCAACTATTGTTACTGGCAGTGGCTCAGGGGAGACAGTTTTTATTCCTCGCATTCCCGTTATACCCTCTGATCTCTCATTTCAATTCAAATGCCTCCAATTTCCAGTAAGGCTCTGCTTTGCAATGACAATTAATAAGTCTCTGGGACAGACCCTACAAAAGGTTGGCATTGATTTGAGGCAAGATTGCTTTTCACATGGCCAACTATACGTTGCATGCTCAAAAGTAAGCTCAGCACACAGCTTGGTCATATTACAACCGGAGGGCCGAAATGACAACGTGGTATACAAAGAGATCCTTAACAAATAATTATTGGTATATTTTCAATCAGTTTAAAAAGGTTTACTTTTCTGCTTAATAAAAATTTAAAAGCAGTACTTCGCCACTGTGAAGCGCATGTATTTTGCTAGTAATTTATATAATTCTCAGCAGACTTATTAATAGAGTGTGAACGAACCTAAAACAATTGATTTAAAAGAAGTTGTTTCTAAGTTTGCAAAGATGAAGTCGATAAAAAGCAGTTTTGATAATTAGTTATTTATATTTTTAAGATTGTAAAGAAGTTTAATTAAACAATATTGATACTCATTAAAACAAATACATGCCAATATTACACAAAAATGCATACATGAATGTCAATATATAAGTTAGTTCATAGTATGTTTAAATTAATGAATTGCAAAGAAAATGTTGTATTGGTAATCTGTCAATCTAGTATATAAATAAATTCTATGGATGTGTGTGTGTGTTCAGTCCCTCAGAGCAATCTGATTGGTCACTAGTACTGTATGCAAGGGTAATGCAGTAATATACCTGCATTCATTAAACTTTATATGTCATAGCAAGGGTCATGTGAGTAATTATTGCATTTAAGCATTCACCTAGGGCAGCAAAAATGGCTATTTACCATGTGTCCATGGATCTTTGTGTGAAGAAAAATGTTCAGATATTCATATGAAATCTGCCCATAGCAAGTTTTCCACTGTTTCCTCATATTCTTGTTGCAGAATTTATTTTAAAATAACAGCTGGGATCTACTGTACTAATTCCTTTCAGAATTTTAAACCTTTCAATCATGTCACATGTTAATCTCTGCTTGCTTTAACTTAAAAGGTTCAGCTTTTTTAGCCTGGCCACTTTTCTCTGGACTTTCTCTAGCGCTGCCTCATTAGTACATTTTATATAACTTTAACATAACACCCTTTGACTTATACTCTACACATCATGATACTGTATATAGCCTACCATGTTAATTGGCCTTCTTGATTGTTTTTATACACTATCTGGATGTAGGTAGTGATGAGTTGACTCTTAGTCCTAAATTCTTCTGGAAAGGGGCACTTTCAAGTGTTAGACGTCCCATTGTGTATTCAAATCCATCAATTGTTCTTGCAATTTGTAATACCTTACTTTAAAAAATACATTCAGTTTCACCTGCTATAAATCTGCCCAAGCCTGCATGCTGTCCAAGTGCCTCTGTAACAATTTAGCTGATTCTACATTATCTGCCCTTTAACTAAGTTTGGTATCTACTGCAAACTTAACCAGCTTATTGATTGTATTTTTGTTTATATTGTTTAAAATGAGCAGTAGTTCTAGTACTGATCCCTGAGGGATACAAATGTTAACATCACCTAATTCTGGAAACGTTCCCCTCAGCATAACCCTTTGCTTCTAATGTTTGTGTCATTTTCTATCCACCTACACACTAAGCCTTGAATTCCGACTTCTATTTATTTGAACAGTAATCTTTCATGTGCTACATTATCAAAAGCATTTTGAAAATCAAGGTAAAAATTTTATTTTCACCTCTCTGATTGTAAACTTTTGTTGCTTCTTCAGAATTTTCCAGTATATTAGTGAAAAACAATTACTACCATCTAAACCCATTCTAAGGATTTGATAAAACTCATGTTTTAGAGATGGCTGCTGGAAATTTATTCTTTATTATTGCTTCCATTAATTACCTGTTATGCACATTAAGTTTACTGGCCAGCAGTTACTTGGATTAGCTAGAGCCCCCTTTTTAAGCAATGAGATAATTTTTGCTAGCCTTTAGGGATTTCCCCAGTATCCAAAGGTTTTCGAAAAATATGTGCCAGTGATTAAATATGTATTCACTAACTTCCTTAAGCACTTAAGGATAAATGTTATCTGGTATTGGTAATGTTTTAGATTTCACCTTATTTTATCTAAGAGATACTTCTCCCTGTACAATTTCCAAATCACTATGTACCTTAATAGCCCCTGTTTCTTTTTGGAGGTCATTGACTTCTTCACACATATAAATTTCAACAAATTGCACGTTCAAAGCATTTGCAGTTTCACTGTATATATATTCTAGCTATATTCTTTACTGTTCCTAAAGCTCTTCACCTCCTTTTTCTCTGCTCCTTTACTACTAAAATACTAAAATATTGAAATATATTTATCCTTTTTGGCAATATTTCTCTCCAACTTCCTATTAGACTTCCTAATAGTCTTTTTAACCATTGCTCTCATGCTGCCTATTTTTTTTTTCTTTTTAATTTATTTTTAAGCTCCTTATTTATCCACCATAGAGTTCTCTTTAATTACATACTGCTTCTAAATTTTGGGATGAACTTTCCCTGCGTTTTATATACAGTTAGGTCCGTAAGTTTTTTGACACAATTTTCATAATTTTGGTTCTGTGCACCACCACAATGTATTTGAAATAAAGCAATCAAGATCCGATTGAAGTGTAGACTTGCCATTTTAATTTAAGGCTTTAAATAAAAACATTGTATGAGCCATTTAGAAATGACCACTATTTTTATACATGGTCCCCCTATTTTCAGGGGATCAAAACTATTCGGACAAATTAACATAATCATGAATATAATGATCATTTTCAATATTTGATTGAAAATCCTTTATATTCAATGACTGCCTGAAGTCTGGAACCCATGGTTATCTCCAAGTGTTGGATTTCCACCCTACTGATTCTTTGCCAAGCCTTTACAGCAGCTGTATCCAGGTGTTGCTTATTCGATGGACTTTCTGTCTTCAGGTTTGTCTACATCAAGGGAAATGCATGTCCAATTGGGTTAAGGTCAGTTGATTGACTTTGTCATTGAAGAATATTCCACTTTTTTTGCTTTGAAAAGCACTTGGTTTGCTGTTACAGTATGTTTTGTCTCCTTGTCCATCTGTACTATGAATCATCTTTCTTTAAGTTTTGCAGTATTTTCTGAATCATATCCTAATTTATCTTAGCACTGCTTTATAAGGAGGGGTGTTTGAGCATTCCCATTAGTTTGTCCTCACTTTCTAGAAGGGTGTCCATTATTCATTTACCTCATTCTAACCTTGGAAACTGAAGCTGGAGTTTTATTTTAAGATGAGGGAGACCTTACATGCTTAAACTTTGTTACATTTATTTAACCTTTAAGTTACCTTCAGTCTTTTTCCTTACATTTAATAATTAATTCTGTTATGGCTTTATATATATATATATATATATATATATATATATATATATATATATATATATATATATATATATATATATATATATATATATATATATATATATATATATACTAGCAAAATACCCACACTTTGTAGCAGAGAAGTACTGTGTTAAAGAAGTTATGAAAAAGAAAAGGAAACATTTTAAAAATAATGTAACATGATTGTCAATGTAATTGTTTTGTCACTGTTATGAGTGTTGTTGTCATATATATATATATATATATACACACACACACACACAAGCAGACACACACACATATAAACATATATACATATACATATATACATATAAACATATCTACATATACATCTACACATACACATATCTATACACATATCAACATATATACACACATACATATACATACATACACACACACATATACATATATATATACTAGCAGAATACCCGCGCTTCGCAGCGGAGAAGTAGTGTGTTAAAGAAGTTATGAAAAAGAAAAGCAAACATTTTAAAAATAACGTAAGATGATTGTTAATGTAATTGTTTTGTCATTGATATGAGTGTTGTTGTCATATCTATCTATTTATATATATATATATATATATATATATATATATATATATATATATATATATATATATATATATATAGCAAAATACCTGCGATTGGCAGCGAGAAGTAAAAGAAAAGGAAACATTTTAATAATAGCGTAACATGATTGACAATGTAATTGTTTTGTAATTGTCATGAGTGTTGCTGGCATATATATATATATATATATATATATATACACACATACATATATATACATATACATATATATATACACATACTGTATATATACACACACATATATACTGTACATACTGTATATACAACATATACATATCTACATATATACTGTATATACACATATATATACAAATCTACATATATATATTAGGGGTGGGACTCGATTAAAAAAATTAATCCAATTAATTAGAGGCTGTGTAAGAATTAATCTTGATTAATGTATGTAATCGCACGTAAATTTGCCCCAAATCGCAAATGTTTTTTTTTTATTTAAAACGGTTTTAGTGGGCGACAGAATCAAATAATAGACATGGACATGAATATTGTAAACTGAAGCTGTTTTAATTTCTGAAAAAAAAGCTTTTAAACTGCATTTGAATTCAAAACAGAAACAAAAATATCATCCCTGGTTAAAATTGGGCAGACTTAAAAATAAAGTGGTAGTTTAAGTACTTTAAGTACATTTTCAGAATAGTATTGTCTTTAAATAATAATAACCAAAATTTCACCATAAAGTGCAGTTTTCTTCTTAAAAAAATAAGTCAGAAACATAAAAGGTAATTTGACCAGCTTACTCTTTAAACTCTGAGTAACATTAGCCAAAATTATTTTGTACATTAGGCTAAAACAGTGTGATCATTGAACATTTTGTAATTAGATGTATTTAGAATTACTAACGGTCACGGAAGTCCAATGATCCCCAGTAAGAGCCACAAAGTCCGCTTTCTGTAATGCATCTAATTTTGCTTGCTTTTCAGTGTGCACAAAACCATGCTTTTATCAAGGCTTCGCGGGTAGTCGAAATGATCAGTCGTAGGAGCGTGCTTTATTCCGACTCTAACATTTTGTAGCTGTGATGTGTGCATCAGTGTAATGGATGTACCAGGAAATCATGCATTGACAAAAGTTCCCGTTTGCTTGGAATTGAAAGTGTGTTTAAATGCGTTATTTTTAACGCGTTATGGAGTACATGCATCGAAGCTTCTCAACTGTGCTTGTGCTAAGAAAGGGAAAATTTTAAAAATAACGTAACATGATTCTGCGTTAACCTAATATTTTTTCATACGTCCCAAACCAAGGAGATGCGAAGGTAAAATGAATCGGGTAGCGCGCGTACATAGTCAGTACACCCCCTCTCGGGAATCAAACCTCGAATGTCAGCATTAGAGGCGAAGACTCTACAATTGCGCCACAGTGTGTGGCTTGTCTATGCTAAAGTATGTATTGTACATCGGGGTATATATATACATTTATATATATATATACCCGTGTATCGCAGTGGAGAAGTAGAAGTTATGAAAAAGAAAAGGGAACATTTTAAAAATAAATTAACATGATTGTCAATATACAGTAATTGTTTTGTGAGTGTTATTGAATGTTGCTGTCATCAAGGATTTGATTATCATTATTTCTTTCAATCAGGCTCGTATTTGTAGGATGTGTTCAAGTTACATTCCGTGTTTGTCAATCGTTGTAAAGATAAGAGGTTTCATTCATCGATTAGTTCCTTACTGCATCAATAAACAGCTCGTCTTCCTTTTTATCTGTGATGTGACAAACTGCATGCACGGGTTTTTTTTACGCTGTCTTCCTTTAGCGGGACATTCACTTTTTCCACCGTGTGCTTTGTTTCCGCAGTAGCTGCACTTATGAATATGATTGTATGTATAAGACGCTTCATATTTTTTTGCTGCCTTCTCAATTGTGTAATTCGGTTTTTGTTCAGCACTCTTTGGAACTGTTGCTTTTTGTCTGTGCACTGCGTCAGTTCACGTGAGCCGCTTGGTGTTCTTGCATCGAAGGTTCCCAGCTGTACTGGTGCCATCTCGTGTAATGTCAGCTAAGACCCAGCACTTAAAAGTTTCTCTCGCAGTTTCAATGAGTTTGTGCCAAACACCACCCTGACCATCTCATCTTCCTCTGCATAAGCACAGTCCTTCACACGTGAATATTTACCGGCAGTGTTTGTATTGGATTGCCGCTGATGGACGGCCTTATATGGGCAGGCACTAAATTACAAACGCTAGTGGCAGCCTGTCTATGAACTTAATTTAATATAAACTTATGGTTCACGCCATGCTTTGTTTCCGCAGTAGCTGTACTTATGAATATGCTTGTATGCATCATTTGCTTCATAATGTTTTTCTGCCTTCTCAATTGTGAAATGGCGTTTTGTGCTCATTGCTGGAGTTTTTCCTTGTTCTCTACGTACTTCTTACGTAGGAGGCGTGATGGTGTCACACGAAACTCCGCCCCGCGGCCATCTCCAACTCAAGACTCCATTACATTATATGGGAAAAATAGCTTCCAGTTATGACCCTTATGCGTAGAATTTCGAAATGAAACCTGCCCAACTTTTGTAAGTAAGCTGTAAGGAATAAGCCTGCCAAATTTCAGCCTTCTACCTACACGGGAAGTTGGAGAATTAGTGATGAGTCAGTGAGTGAGTCAGTGAGTGAGTGAGTGAGTGAGTGAGTGAGTGAGGGCTTTGCCTTTTATTAGTATAGATATATATACATACACATGTATACACATACATACATACACACACACACACATATACATATATATATATAGATATATAGATGGCCCGGACACAGACAGACGGACATTGCTTTTACACCCAACACACGTGTATTTACAATCCTTATATTTACAATTAAGTTAGTGCACGTCCCAGTGCCTCTTGCACCAATCCCCCAATGTCCAGGCCACACAGTTCAACTGCCTTTCTCCTGGCCGCCTACAGTCCTCTCTCCAGCTCCGTCTCTCTTCCACCCAACTTCTACTCTGAATGAAGGGAGACGGCCCCTTTTATTCTCTCCCGGATGACCTCCAGGTGGCTCGCGGCATTCCCCCGTTGGCGTGGCCAAAGTGCCGGCTGTTCTCCCTGCAGCTCTCCAGGTGTCCTTCCAAATCTTTCCCCCAGCACTTCCTGGTGTGGCGAAAGTGCTGAGGCAGCAGGTCTCCAAGGCATTGGGACGCCTCCTGGCGGTGACCACGGGCCCCTGCAGGGTGGGGTTTCCATGACCTCAACCCGTGGCCCCCAAAGCAACCAGGAAGGCGGCCCCCACGTGATCCAGGGTGGGCGCAGACCCACATCCGGTCCCTCACGGCGTCCCGGCCGGGTTGTTGCCCCGGCATCCCTGACAATATATATATATATATATATATATATATACACAGACACATATATACATATATATACAGATCGACATATATATACAGTATATATACATATCTACATATATACACACACACATATATATATATATATACATATCCACATATATATATATACACATATATATAAATATCTACATATGTATACACTGTATATAGAAAAATCCCCGCGCTTCGCAGCGACTAAGAACTGCTTTTAAATTTTTATTAAGAAGAAAAGAAAACCTTTTTAAACTGAGGGAAAATATACCAATAACTATCTGTTAAGGATCTCTTTGTATACCACGTTGTCAGTTCAGCAGTCCGGTTGTAATATGACCAAGCTGTGCACTGAGATTACTTTTGAGAGTGCAACGTATAGTTTTGTCCAGGAGGAAAGTAATGTTGCCTCAAATCAATGGCAACCTTTTGTAGGGTTTGTCCCTGAGACTTATTAATTGTCATCGCAAAGCAGAGCCTTACTGGAAATTTGAGGCATTTCAATTGAAATGGGAGATCAGAGGGTATAACGGTGATGCCAGGAATACATTCAGAGTGTGGCGCTCTGCTGTTTTTTTGTGTAGCTGCCTTCACACAGCTTCTCTGCTGCTTTACAAAACAAACGCCATATAAGGCCATCGTTTCTCCTTGCTTTGCTGTTCTGTACAGTTTTATTGTTCGTTTATTATGATTCTTATAGTTATTGTGTAGCTATTCGAGACTTACATTACTGTTCAGGTACCCATTTCCTTTATTTAATCTGCGGCTTGTATGTTATTTTTTGTTTGTTTATTACGATTATAGATATTTATTGATTCCCTTCTTTAGCTGACTGCCTGCTCATATAAGACGCTCCGCTGTTTTTTTGTGAAACAGCCTTTACACAGCTTCTCCAATGTTTTATAAACGAACGACATGTAAAGCCATCACCTTGTCAATTATGTAATGCATTTTTTGAACAGGTTTGATGCATGGAAGTGATCACTCGTACTGCGTTCAGTCAGTTCACGTGAGCTGCTCTCTTGTGTGATGTTGCGATGTCCACGGCTTTATTTAATGTTAGCTAAGACCCGGCACTTAAAAGTTTCCGGCTGCACTCCGGTTGTAATATGACGAAGCTGCGCGAGCTTACTCTTGAGAATGCAATGTATAGTTGTCCAGGAAAAAAGCAATCTTGCCTGAAATCAATGGCATCGTTTTGTAGGGTCTGTCCCTGAGACTTCTCACTTCTCATCGCGAAGCAGAGCCTTACTGGAAATTGGAGGCATCTGAATTGAAATGGGAGATTAGAGGGTATAAAGGGGATGTGAGGAATACATTGAGTGTGGAGAAACTCTAGAGACATCGTGTGTATTAACTTGTGGATTTTTCTGTGAGTATTTGGTGGCAGCGTGACGAAGTTGCTTCCGCAAGACCGCGTTAGCTGTGGAGCTCAACTCGGAGCATATTCTTTTCCTACCTTGTCAATTGTGTAATGTGTTTTTTGAACAGGTTTGATGCATGGAAGTGATCACTCATACTGCGTTCAGTCAGTTCACGTGAGCTGCTCTTTTGTGTGATGTTGCGATGTCCACGGCTTTATTTAATGTTAGCTAAGACCCGGCACTTAAAAGTTTCTCGCTGCAGCAATTTTAACTGCGTTACAAAGTGATATATATATATATATATATACAATATATATTGTAATAAGTAGAGACTTGAGGCGTGAAAAGGTTTGGGGCAGCCACCCGTTTAATTCGGTTTCCTGGCTGCAAACGTACTTGAGACATCATAGTCAAGTTTACACAACAGAGTCCAAAACAGAACTGCCTGCCTAAGCAAGGCAGTGAGCTTTATAGCTCAGAGGGCGGAAATGATGTCGCCCTCTGGGCCGAACTGGAAGTGACATCACCCTTGGGGCCGGAACCGAAGTGACCTCATTCTTGGGGCCGGAACCGAGGTGGTGTGTCCTTCCTGGAAATGGCGGCTCCTGGTGGGATTTCCCGGTAAGACCTGCAGAGAACTCAGAAAGAGCGCCAGCGCACCCGCCCCTGGGCAGATGTATAAACAGTATTGTCTAAGCCCTTCAGCTGCTTCCCATGCACACGCAGTGTGACAAGACTCCCCTCAGCCCAGACCGCCGGGTCGGGCGACCTGCACCGAGAGGTCGTGGGCCCGGAGAGGGCATCGGCGTTGGCATGAAGGGACCCCTGTCGATGAACGAGCGTATATTTGTACTGCTGCAGGTCAAGAAACCACCTCGTGACCCGCGGATTCGACTCCCTGTGAAGGGCCATCCACTTTAAAGGCGCATGATCCGTCACCAGAGTGAACACGCCACCCAAGAGGTAGTACCGCAGCTGCGCCACCGCCCATTTGATCGCCAGAGCCTCCTTCTCCACCGCCGCGTACCTGGTCTCCCGTCCAACAGTTTCCGCTCAGGTACATAACGGGTGTTCAACACCGCCGACGCTTTGGCTCAACACGGCTCCCAAGCCTGTGTCCGGCGTCCGCCTGGAGGACAAAAGGGAGAGAGAAGTTAGGGGAGATTAAGATAGGTGCTGAAGTCAGAGCCCTTTTTAAGTCACTGAATGCAGCCCCCGCTTTATCAGACCATACCACCGTATTAGGAGCTCTTTTCTTTGTCAAGTCGGTCAAGGGCGCCGCTCTCGGAGAAGCGAGGCACAAACCGGCGGTAGTACCCGGCCAAACCGAGAAAGGATTGGACTTGCCGCTTGGTTTTGGACGGGCCAGGCCATTATGGCTTGCAACTTGGAACACTGTGGCCTCACAGTACCCCGCCCACTAGGTAGCCCAAATATTTGGCTTCCTCAACCCAAGTAACATTTCTTGGGGTTGATGCGAGCCCGCCTCTCCCAATGTCCGTAATACTGCTGTGACCTGCTGTATGTGCTCCTTCCAGGTGCTGGAATAGATGACAACGACATCCAGATAGGCAGCACAGAACGAGTTATGGGGCCGGAGCACTTTGTCCACCAGACGCTGAAAAGTCGCAGGCCCCGTGTAACCCGAATGGAAGGACACGATACTGCCAGTGTCCGCTAGGAGTGCTAAACGCGGTTTTTTCCTTCGCGGACTCCGTTAAAGGAACCTGCCAGTACCCCTTTGTCATGTCAAGTGTAGTCAAGAATTTGGCTGGTCCCAGTCTCGAGGAGGTCGCCCACGCGAGGCATGGGATAAGCATCAAATCGGAAACTTGGTTGAGCCGACGGAAGTCATTGCAAAACCTCCAACTGCCGTCAGGCTTAGCAATCAAGACGATGGGGCTGGACCAGGGACTACTACTTTCCTCGATCACTCCTAGTGCCAGCATTCGCTTGATTTCCAGTTCCACTTCTACTTTCTTTGCCTCCGGGAGTCTGTAGGGTCGCCACGGACGATCACCCCCGGGTCAGTCAATATGTCGTGCGCAATCAGAGAGGTCCGACCTGGCTGTTCACTTACCACCTCTGGGACCGAGCGGATAGCTGCTTCGAGCTCCTGTCTCTGTCTGGGAGATAGCTGTTCGCCGAAATTAAGGGCACTTACTTCCGCAAGAGAGAGCAGGGCTGTCCGGAGGAGGGATCGGGATCCCTCTCCTTCCACGGTTTCAGCAGGTTTACATGATATATTCGCTCAGCTGGTCGGCGATTGGGCTGTTTCACCAAATAGTCGACCAATCCCTTCCTCTCCTTAATTTCAGAGGGGCCTAGCCAATGTGCGAGCAGTTTAGAGTGTGAAGTAGGAACCAATACCATGACGCGATCCCCCGGTTGGAACTCCCGGAGAGTCGTACACGGTCATACAGGCGGCCTGTGCTGATTGTGCCTCCTCGATATGACTTTTAGTATAGGTCTTATTACATCAAATCTATCGCGCAATTGGGCGATATACTCCAAAATGTTAGTGGAGGGCTGTGCCTCCCCTTCCCAGCCCTCTTTAAAATATCTAATAAGCCCCGGGCTGTCTTCCGTATAGTAATTCAAAGGGAGAGAACCCGTAGAGGCTTGAGGGACTTCCCGTAGGCAAAGAGGACAAGGGGGAGGAGTTGGTCCCAATTCCTCCCATCCTTGCTGACTACCTTACGTAGCATTTGCTTGAGAGTTTGATTGAATCTCTCCACTAGCCCATCGGTTTGAGGATGATACACCGAGGTTTTTAAATGCTTTATTTTCAGTAACTTGGCAGTCTCCTTGAACGTTTCCGAGGTGAAAGGCGTTCCTTGGTCCGTCAGGACTTTCTAGGAATGCCCACCGTGAAAAGACTCCTACTAGTTCCCGTGCAATATTTTTAGTGGTAGCCGAGCGCAATGGAACGGCTTCAGGGAATCGGGTTGCATAATCCACGAGGACGAGTATATATTTATATCCTCGGCTGAGGGCTCCAGGGTCCTACTATATCCACCCCAATCCTGTCAAAGGAACGCCAATAAGGGGAAGGGGAATCAGAGGAGCACGGTCCTTCCTAGGAATTTGCCGCAGTTGACACTCCGGCAGGAAATGCAAAAGCGCGAACCTCCTCATTAATCCCCGGCCAAAAAAAACGGAGCTTAATGCGCTCTAATGTTTTATCGGAGCCGAGATGGCCTCCAAGAAGGTGAGAGTGGGCTAACTCGCAAACCTGCCGCCGGTAGGTCCGCGGGACTAGCAACAACTTCCGGACCTTCCCTCATGTTCAGCAACCCGATACAATAATTCATTATCCATGACAAAGTGAGGTCCCTGTGGCATGGGCAAATGCGCGTTGGCGTTAACGAGAACCACTGCATTCTTTATGTGCTTCAGAGAGTCGCCATTCCACTGTCTCTCTTGAAAGAAGCCGGAGTCGCTCTAAACTGAAAGTGCAACTCAGAGAGCGGGTCCGGTCTGACCTCAAGGGGCGGAGAATCCTCCCTCGCTGCCGGGGCGCTAGTAGATGACGTAGTAGCCCGCGACGGTCCGGGAGTATCTTCGTCACTCTCTTGGCCTACCGCCCACTCCCTGTCGGCTGATTACACGGTGTGGAAGCAGCTTGAGATGAGTCTTTATCATCTATAACGAGGCCAAAAGCTTTTCGGGAATGCTTTCTAAACTACCGGTTACTGTCAGACCAGTCCCGCCCGAGGATTACGGAAACGGAGGATCCGGTGTACCGCACGTAAGCCGAAGGGTTCCTCCGAGACACACGTAATCGGGCGGTATTGTACGAGCGGATATCTCCCGTATACATTTTAGACTGGTCTTTTCTTAATCCATTGTTGCGGTAGAACAAAACGGCGAGCAACGACAGACACGCTACTGCCGGAATCAAACAGCGCTGTTACCTATGTCCATTAATAATAAGCTCTCCCGTATGTTTATCCGCCAGGGATTGCTAAGGGCACACAAACAACCCCGCCATTGTCCCCTACGGTCCGCCTTGTTCCCCGACAGGTCGCAAGCCAGGCGGCCCGGCGACTTCGGAACAGGCTCTGGATTGCGTGGAGGGGACTGCTTCAGTGGGACATAACTCCCGGGTAGTCCACAAAGCAGCTGTTCTGCCCTCCCAGGTTTCACAGCCGGCCTTGGTGTTTTTAGGAGCTGTAGTAGCTCGTCCATTGAATGAAATTAGCCCCAGGCCGGCTGGGCAAAGTCCTGGGGGAGGGGGTGTACCAGCAAAAACAGGCCACTTGCTGCACTATTTGTAAGGGGCTTAATTCAAATGGCGTAGCCACTCCCCACCTGCTGCCAGAGAGCCATAGCCTGCTCTGACAACCCTTTACTGGGGTTAAACTCCCAGTTTATATTTCTTTACCTGCTGGCCTGGGGATAACCCATCATTAACAGGGACCTTGGTCCCGATGGGCGGCTCGGCTTTCCTGCCCAGGAAAGCATACTGAGCTACTCGTGTGTGTTCCCCAGAGGCCAGCCCACGCCTGTGGGTCCCCTCTACTTCTCCACGAGATGGGTTGTTAGCCCCGGGTTATGCTCGTGGAGCAGAGCCTGCACCGCGTCCTTCCTGACCCCCCGGCGCACTCCCTGCCCCGAAACTCGGCCCCGTACTCACCCACCTGGTTCCTTGTAAGGTCGTGTCCCGGTTCTTCAGGGACACCATCCTGCCGACTACGCCACTGTAATAAGTAGAGACTTGAGGCGTGAAAGGTTTGGGGCAGCCACCCGCTTAATCGGTTTCCTGGCTGCAAAGCACTTGAGACATCATAGTCAAGTTTACACAACAGAGTCCAAAACAGAACTGCCTGCCTAAGCAAGGCAGTGAGCTTTATAGCTCAGAGGGCGGAAATGATGTCGTCCTCTGGGCCGGAACTGGAAGTGACATCACCCTTGGGGCCGGAACCGGAAGTGACCTCATTCTTGGGGCCGGAACCGAGGTGGTGTGTCCTTCCTGGAAATGGCGGCTCCTGGTGGGATTTCCGGTAAGACCTGCAGAGAACTCAGAAAGAGCGCCAGCGTACCCGCCCCTGGGCAGATGTATAAACAGTATTGTCTAAGCCCTTCAGCTGCTTCCCATGCACACGTGTGTGACAATATATATATATATATATATATATATACAGTATATATATATATATATATATACAGTATATATATATATATATACTGTATATATATATATATAGTGACAGATGGGGGCACTGTCGTCCCCTTGAACCCTCAGACCAGACACCAGATAAAAGTCCAAATAATGACTTCATTATAATAATAAATGTGCACAAGAACCTCCATTATACTATAATGAATCGATACAATTCAAAATACACAATAATCGTCCACACCTCCCAGCAGCTCAGTCACCCTTCCTCCCAACTCGGCTCACTGATGGGATCTCCCACAGTCCTTTTATACTTCTTGACCCGGATGTGTTTCTCTCTCTCTGTGCATGTGACTTTGTAACACTTCCGGGTTGGGTGAAAACTCCTTTTTTGTCAACCCGGAAGTACGTCATTTCTTCTGTCCCTGTGACTGGAACGTACTTCCGGGCTGTAGTGAAAATATAAGTCTTTGAGCCTCCCTGTGGTGTCCACTGGCAGCCCCCATGGTATCCGGCAGTGATGTGAGTTAAAACTCCAAGGTCCATGATGCCCTGCTGGAATTCGGGGCATTTCCACATTGCAGGGAGGGCTCCATCTGGCGGCTTGGGGGTATTGGCCGGGATAAGTTGCCGGTCATAGTCCACAATACTCCCCCCTCAGCGAAGAACCAAGGTTCAAAGCGTCCAGCCCCATGAGAGACGTCTTCGTTGAGGAGGAGTTTCTGGTCAGGCCCTGGCTGTTTTGTGAGAAGTATTCCCTGAAGAACCTAGGGGGAACATCAAACCAGTGAGACACTTTATCCCCTGTTCTCCAAGGACAATTTCGCCAAATATGGCCTTGCCTGCAGCATTCATAACATTGCCTCCGTCCTCCTGCTATTCTCCCTTTGCGGTACTGGAAACACTTGGGAAATTCTGGCTTTGCCCCTTTTTCCGCTGAGGAGGGTTCCACAGCCGCCTCTGAACTCTTAGCTCCCTTTTCTACTTTATCAGGAGACCCCCGTTTCTCTTTTGGGATCTCCTTTTTAATCTGGGGCTTGTCCACAGATTGGGTCCCTCTATGGGTATGAGAAAGCCCCCTTACTGTTTGTATTCCCTTTGATTTATGAGTGACCAGTGACGGTGTCTTTAAAACCGCATCGCTCCAGGAGACAGCACTATTCAGCTGCTCTGGCTCGATCGATCCTTCCCCTGGCCACTCGGTCATTACACGCGACTCTCTTGTAGGGTTTGCGAAGAATTGGCACCCGCTACTAATCAATTGCGGACCCATTTCACTCTGTGTCCCTCTATTATGTACGGTACCGGTGAGTCTTACCTGTACCGCTGAATCAATTAATACAGGTGGCTCCCTAGAAAACCGCCGAAGGTACTCCTCTACCTACTTAATAGGTGCTTTAACCACTGTTCCCAAGTCTGCGACAATCTACTGTATTGTCTGCACCACCTGTAAAAAACTACTCATGGGCTGGATTAATTTTTCCAGCTCACGCACGTCCATATTATTTAATTCGACCGGAGGCAGGCTCAAGTCATCATTCGCCATACCTTCCGGCCGGGAGCCAATGACCACGGCCGCTCCTGCCACATGCTCGGTTGGGTTGCACACAGGCATCTTGGAATTGGAGTTCTCGGAGGCCCGCGGTGCCGCCTTTGGCTGACTGCGATCCGCCTGTCCCTATTTATCGGCGTACCGACCAATCATTTCCCGGACCTCTACCTTTTTGTGGGTTGAGCGGTGCAACCAACTGGCATGCCAAGAATATCTCAGTAAGAATAAACTTTTTTTACTTTTTCCTGTCCATATACTTGAATGGAATAACCTGTTTTTAAACATCCATTTAGGAAAACCAACTTGTGTAATACAGAATGCAATTCACATACATTGCTTTCCAAATTTAAGACCCGATAAATGTTTTGATGCGGAAACTGTTGCATCACCAACATGCTTAAGAAAAGCTTAGATTATAGGTGTTGACTTTTATTATATTTCTTTTAAGAAGGTATGTTAATTCATCACTGTCACACTATTGATCATTTTAGCTCTTTACAGTCAACTAAACTGTCAATCATTATTTGTAAAGAATATTTAGTTAATGTAGAAGTGTATTCTTCTAGAAGAATTGTGACATTGTTCAATTTTGCAGCCCCTGTTTGATGTCAGTTAGGATAGCATGTTAACATAACATAACATTCTTAAACCCACTTAGGAGTCTCGAGGTCTGTGACAGTCCATCCCAGGGCCTACTCAAGCACATACTTGCACAGGGCTAGTTTGAAATGACTAAGTAAATTAACACACACATGTCTTTGGGGATGTAGGAGAAATTCCCAGACAGTCTTTGAGGAGGACATTCAGACTTCACATTGAATACAACTAAATGTTTTATTCAAACCCAAAATGATGGCTTCAGCAAACAGCAAGGATACTCACTGTGCTAATGTGCATCCAAAGAGCATTTTTAATGCATCTTGAACCCATTCATTTAATAGTATTCTTTACTGATGAAAATGAATATTATCAGTTTGCTATTGTCTTTCTTCAAATATTTCTCTTGGTTGTTTATGAATATTGTTTTTTACATAAATTTGCAGACATTTTGGAAATGATCATTTAAAAATGAATAAAGGGTCACAGAGATTGTATCATAGTTGTGCTAGGTACACTCACATTCACTCATATTACATTTTGAGTCTTCAATTTCATAACACACACTACTTTTTGTATGGATTTTGGTATCACAAAAACTGTTATAATTTAAAGCTGTCTCATTTCCTTTTATTGCATTGCTGTTAGTCTCATAAAAGTCCAATGTTACTAAATATGATTTTCTTCTGAAATGACTGTTTGTTAAAAAGTGATATTCGTTTCATTGTGTAGCCATTAAGTTCAGCCTTCACATAGTGGGCAGTTGTTTATAATGAACACTGTCATTGTGACTGATATTTTGCTTTTGGTGAGGTTTATTTGAGCCATGTGGATTATGAGGTAGATCTGCCCATGTTTTATTTGCCTCTCTTGTAGTTTATGATAGTAGAGGAATTCCTGATCTATGCATCAGTCTAAAGATTATGGATCTAATTTGCAATTTGGAGGAATTTCTGGTTACAATCCACTTCTATAGATTTAATCTCTGATCTTTGTCTGTTACTTATGGTAAATGTGGGAAAGTGGAATTTGTTTTTCAGCACCACACAGTGGAGCTTGTGCTCAATTGTCACTTACATGTTTTCTCTGAAATTTAAAAAAAAAGTAGTAAAAAGTAGAATAGCAAACAATTATAAATACACCAGTACTTTTTTGTTATTTATCATTTACTTTATTCTAAAAGTATATTAATGCGTGCTCAAGTCTAGGTACATAGTTAATGATTTTTGTCAGGCAACAGTAATTAATAACAATACTAATTACTAATACAATCAGGTTATTTTTCAATTTTTCCATTTTCTGATACAAAATGTATATATACATGTATATATTTTAAATACATTCCTGCCTGGCCTGCAAACATTTTGCATAAATATGGTCATGGTGTGTCTTTAATTTAATCCAACTGTACCCCCCACTCCAACCTTGTTCCACTATATTATGCATACGTGGTAAAATCTGATCCTTTTTTTGCACTGCTTGCCGTTTTTGTTCTTTGAAATCTTACTGACAGCAAAGAAACTGGTATTGCCTGATGTATTGACATCCGTGGTTTAATTGTATTGCACTTGCTGTGCAATTTTTAGGATGCAGTAACCACAACACTTTGGAGTCGGAATTGCTTTGTTTTAAATTGAAAAGTCACTGTTTGCAAACCCCAGTGCTCCGGTATGATAAGATTACATTACGTGAGTAACTGGAAGGATGTCTCGCTAGTTTTACTTCCTCTGTGTGTTCTTTTAATGAATGGCAACATTTTCAAAGTTTATTACAGTACTTGTTCTGCAGTAGGTTACAGAAAGAGCAGTGAGCTGCAATTTATAGCAATGATATTAAACAGCATTTGGGAAAAAACATAGTAAGTGAACACTCTAACGGAGGAGAACCTAAGGCTAGCAGTTTAGCTTTAATATTTTTCCTTTGATTAATCTGTGACTGTTTTTTCATTCAGTACTTTTTAACAACAAATATCAAAGTTGAGGACTACAAACCAATGTGTGCAATTACTATTTGTGTATAGAATATAAGAGAAAGTGTAGAGCTTCGAAAGTGTACATTTGCAAAGAAAAGAACATTTTGTATATTAATTAAAAGAAATATTGTATACCCTCATTGTAGCAAATGACTGAATGCTCTACTCTTAATGGCAGTCTTAGAGCTGCACACTTAACAAATAGGTAATTCTCCCTTTTACAAATGTGACAAAAATTTACTACATATCATTATAATGTTATGAAAGCATTAAAGCATTTATTTCCATTATTTTACTGTCAAAGGTCTTGACAGAAATGGCTTTATAATTTGAGGATATTGTGTAAATGTCTGGGTAAATGTATTGATACTTGTAATGGACCTCTGGTAAAGTAATATATATGTTCGTATTTTTAATTTTGGGAACACTTGAATTTTTTTCAGTAAACATTCTGATTTTATCACATGAAACAGGACAATCATTTGGTGAGATTTATTAAAATAGTCAACATATGGCTGTACCAATAGTGAAATTGATAAGACTGAAGAATTCTTCAAATTTTCATTTTTCCTAACATGTAAATGACCAGATCTAATGCTAACAGCAACAAAACATCAAAGTGTTTTAACATACTGGCCTGATTTAGATGAGAATTTTAATTCTACAGTTTTGAACATCTTCTCACTGTGCGATAAACCCAGCCTAAGTATGTTGTGAGCATGCCACATTTGCTATCCTGGCACCCAGGAGGCAGCAAAGTTACCTTCTCCTTTACCATACTTAGCAACACAAAAATCAAACTGGCCAAGGTTAATTGGGGAAGTATTTTTTTTTAGGTTATGAACATGTTTGCTGAGATAACATAATTTCACCTTTCTCAGGTAGTTGTCTTGGGAAAAATGCCATGGCTCCAGTTATGTGCATGTTTAATTACTAAATGATAAATATTGTTAATTAAATTACTATTATAATTTTTTTTGGCAGTCAGTCAGTATCTGACCCGCTATATCCTAACACAGGGTCAGAGGGGTCTGCTGGAGCCAATCCCAGCCAGCACAGGGCGAAAGGCAGGAAGAAATTCCAGGCAGGGTGCCAGCCCACAGCAGGGCACACACTTGGGACAATTTAAGATCGCCAATGCACCTAACCTGCCTGTCTTTGGACTGTGGGAGTAAACCCACGCAGACATGAAGAGAACATGCAAACTCCATGCAGGGAGGACCCGGGAAGCGAACCCGGGTCTCCTAACTATGAGGCAGCAGTGCTACCACTGTGCCACCATGCTGCCCCTAATTTCTTTGTCCTATCTGAAATACTGTGGAGAGCTTTAATCATGTTTGAAATACTGTTATTGGTTATGTTTAACAGTATCACCTTTGCCTGTTACGGTTGGCATATATTGCACACTGGTTCTTTTATCATGGAAGAGTTTTGGGGTGACCCTGTCCTAAAACATACTTTTATTGCATTATACAGATTCTTTGTTCCACAAACCCATACTAATGTCCTTCTCTCTCTTTTATCCTGTCACTGACCTGGCCTGGATGGAAATGCAGCCTGCAGCTGCAACACACTTGCTCCTGGGCATACGGACTGACTTTACCTAGATGTGACTGCTATTGTGCTTAACTATCCTTATTGAAAGACAATTTCTCTTTTCCTAATGCTCCAGATGACAAGACAGAGCAAAAATGCAAGCAGGGACTAGGCTTAAACTTATATTCATTCATTTTCATGGAGAATCCACTGCATCCACTGAACAGTATCATCTCCAGACAGAGGAGCAGCTTCAGCAACAGACTGCTGTCACTGTCTTGCTCCACTGACAGACTGAGGAGATCATTCCTCTCACACACTATACGACGCTTCAATTCCACCTGGGGGGGTAAATGCTAACATCTATCTATCTATCTATCTATCTATCTATCTATCTATCTATCTATCTATCTATCTATCTATCTATCTATCTATCTATCTATCTATCTATCTATCTATCTATCTATCTATCTATCTATCTATCTATCTAAAGTCTTTAACATTAACAGTATGTTTAAACGTGCCAAAAGCAAAACCTGAAAGCAAATGAATGTATCAAATCACATACAACCTGCAGAAGACAATACTCACCATCAGTCTCTTAAATTTACATTGCTGCTTCTTACAGTATGGGTCTTCTTGGTGACTGTGTTTTTCCAACTGCTCCTTCTCCATGGTTTTCCTTCTTTCACTTGAAACTGATGACTTTTTAAAGCTTGTCAGGCCCAGTACACTCCTAGCCCCTCTCTGCCCAAGATAATTTGACAGACATATCAGCACATGTTCATGAGGTGATCATGCACAAACTTATTCAATGGTTCAAGAGCTTCATTTTCACAAATGTATGAAGTCTAGAAAAAATATTTAAGGTTTTGACCTTTCTCTAAATCCTACTTGTCTGCAAAAAGTATTTATCTGCCCTTCTGACTACAGAAAAATCCTTTCTCTTTGAGAGTGCCCTCTGTTTCTACTAACCTTTCCTCCTTCTGTGTCTAATACTTGCTGTTTTTACAGAAGTGAAAAGTTCAAATTAGAAAAGAAAAGAACTAACAGTTTAATGTATGGTTTAATACCATGAAGTATCTATAATGTTTTGTAACATTTTAAACACTTTTTATATATAACATATAACATAAAATCATCACATTCCTTTACAGCTTGGAACTATTGTTTTTTTCATATTCATGTTCATGTTTATATTTTGAAATACAACCCATTGTATTTTTATGAATCACTTAATGCATTTTCACTGTAATTTTATTTTTCAGATACTGTTGTTTTATTGTGGCCTTTTTCCACTCTGCTGTTTTTAATTGTTTTGGGGTGGTTGTTATGCATTTAATTCAGAATTACATCCAAAGTCAAAGCTGTCATGGGTTATAGGGCATAAAGTTCATCCCCTAGGACTTCCAGATTATTCGAGTTTATGGATAACTAAAGAATTCTGAATTGCTTCTTGTTTAAAGAAAGCTCTCTTTGACAAAAGATTCAAACTCTGAATTAGGATATGTTTTTGATTTTTATTAATGTTTTAATAGTTGCTCCAGTTATAATTCTCTACTTACATCGCCTGGGCCTTTTTCTTTCACTGTCATGTTGTGCCTTTTCCAGTAGCATAACATTGCCTAAGCTCTGATGATATTATACTGACCCCTTTACTACCCTTACTGGTAAAGAACCACAAGGCTTAAGCTAAAAATATGTTTTTTCATGCAGACACTGAACAGAGTTAAGAATATACAGTAGCTTAAGAGTCTTTGGCCTAAAGATATAATTTTGCACCAAAAGTTTAATTATTTCAACCACCTGATGGCACAATATATATATGCCAGCAACACTCATGACAATGACAAAACAATTACATTGTCAATCATGTTATGTTATTATTAAAATGTTTCCTTTTCATTACTTCTTTAACACTTACTTATAAAACTACTTATAACACTACTTATAACACTAACTACTTTTCCGCTGCAAAGCGTGGGTATTTTGCTAGTATATATATATATATATATATATATATATATATATATATATATATATATATATATATATATATATATATATATATATATACATACATCTCCGCAATTCAAATATTCTGTTCCAATGAGTGTGACAAGATTTCTGTCCAGCACAGATATGAATAACAGAATTAACAAAACAAAATGTACACACTGACTTCCTATTAGCTTTACTTGACTTTGTTTGCCAGTCCTAAAACCAGGGTTGGACTCCTGTGCACAAAGCTACTTTTTTGTGTGCACCCCCTTTAAAATGCAATCTGAAATATCTGTCGTGCCAATGCCAATTTGAATGTTTTATTCTTAACTATATGGAAATGGAACTACAGTATATAAAAAAATGGAATATTTGAAAGCCAGCATTATATTAAAGTGTACATTTTGATGGGGGATTCATTAAATCCAAAGAGGATTGTTTCATTTATGTTAGGTAGAATGCCCAGAGGGGACTGGGCGGTCTCGTGGCCTGGAACCCCTGCAGATTTTATTTTTTTCTTCAGCCGTCTAGAGTTTTTTTTTTGTTTGTTTTTTCTGTCCTCCCTGGCCATCAGACCTTACTCTTTCTATGTTAACTAATGTTGTCTTATTTTAATTTCTTATTTTGTCTTTTATTTTTCTTCATTATGTAAAGCACTTTGAGCTACTTTTTTGTATGGAAATGTGCTGTATAAATACATGTTGTTGTTTTTTTTGATTTGGTATCATGCCACTTCAACTTTAGCAGCACCTTAGACTATTAAAGGTATTGAAAAATATAATTTTCGCTGCAAGTGTGACCAGTGAGAGTCCCTTTCCATATCAAAAAGAGTTTTTGGTTTGGCTTGCTATTTGTATCTCAGGTGGCGGATTTAAAAACACAAAATATAAATTGTAGTCTTGGAATAAATGGCTGCCAAACTATCAAACAACCTTTCATTAAATTTGGCAAATGAGAAATCCTAGACTTTAATTTTTTGTTTGTAACATACAGGAGACATGCAAGTTCTTACTCTACAGGCTGCAGATAAATGTTGTTTATGTATTTGTCTCAATTAGAATTGACTACTTCTGTACTTTATTTACAGGCTGTAGAAATTATTCTTTTTCAGTATGTAATTAAGTTACACTGCTGTTACAAGGACCATTACTGAAAATGAGAGGTATGGCCCTACAACTCAGGCTTTAAAGTTGATTAGTTTAATTGATGTATCAATTTGTTTTCAGTTAATTTTAAGGCCAATTTTAAAATCCTTGTTCTAAAATATAAAGATGTCAGTGATTTAGCCCATCTTTAACTTAGCAGGGCTCGCTCATGCCTTAACTCCAGAATGTATGTTGCAATTGGGAGAAGATAGCCTTCTTAAAATTCCAAGGATAAATAAGACTACTTTAGAAGGCATAGCCTTTAGCTCCTGGGATCCCTGCCAGTGTCGGGCATGCCCCATTGATCTCTGAATTTAAATCCAGACTGAAGTGACATTGCTTTAGCATTAAGTATACTTGTTAAGGCTGCCGGTTTGGCTGCTCAAATGGAAAAAGTATTACAAAAGTACATTTTTTAATTAATACAAATAATTTGTGTTTCTAAAACTAGTAGACTACTCATTAAAAAAGCAAAAACAAAGTATAACAGATCATTGTAGGGTTCTTAACAGATGAAACCACCATTGACACTAGGCTAGTTTCAGCTGTGTTGCAGCAGCTTCGTTGGATGTATAACTGGAGTGCAGTGCCTGGTAGAGCTGACTTTGGTGAGCAACGTCTTGTACATGTTTGATTGAACAGCTGTGCGTGGTGAAGCCAATTCATTCCATTAATATTTTAAAAAGAAACCTTTCCCAAATTTTCTTTTATCTTAATTCTCAGTATCTGAGCTTGGACGTCTGAGATGATAGACCAAGATCCATGTCTGCACTCAATTGTACAGTATTAATCCCACATCTGTGTCTACGAACAAATTATTACTGTGTACAGTTTTGGTCACCTTGTTACAAAAAAGACAAAACGGCTCTATGTTGATTCCAGGACTAAAACGTATGAGCTAGGAGGAGATAGTGATAGAGTTTAACCTTCTCAGTTTAAGCAAATAGAGTTTAAGAGGTGATATGGCTGAAGTATTTACACTTATGAAAGAAATTAGTACAGTGGATTATTATTATTACCTACCTTTACCCATGGTGACTTCTAACATGTAAGATACAATCAGTTGCATTTCTTATGTTTTTCCAATTGGGACATTGGCAGGTGAAGTAACTTGCTCATGATAATACAGAGTCAGTAGCAGGATGTGAACCCACAACCTCAGGGTCTGAAATCCATAGTAAAAAGTCTTAAACATTATGCCACACTGTCTGCCTAATACTGTAGAATAATGGTACTGCACAGACAGAGAGACAGACACTGTTTTCAGTTGTTCTTATGAAACTTTCGTTAGACTCCTTTAGCTGTGTTAAAAGTAGGCCTTCCATCCTCTCCCAGCTATTGCTAACCATTAATTTCAGGCAAAGTTGCTTTTAAAAGGTTTACCAAACACTTACTTTAAGAATGGAGTTTGTATAGAATTTAAATTCATACTGCATATTCAGAACTGACTTTATTTATTCAAACTCATTACATTTGCCTGCTTGGCACACCAGTATATATGAACATGCACATACACATGCACTGCTTAGGTTACATTTCTTGTTTTCTTATTCCTTGTGATTTCCTTCCGGGTTAAATCCACAAGCAATATCCTAATTGGTTCCTTCTTTGTCTTGACAGCATTTGGTGCAACTTGTAGGTCTCCATTGTGCTTTCCTACAGCAAGTCAATCAATTAATTTTCTTCTCTATATTTTTGCTTAGCAGCTGATGGTTGTTTAGTTGTTGTATTTTTTTTCCATATCTATGTGGTGCTGTAATGCACGTGTGCAATACCGGCTATATGAAAAGAAAATGTGACATTCAAAATGTCAGCAGTAAGCCTTTCTGTATACTGAAAATGCCAACAACCGCCCTGCACTGCGCAGAAGATGACATCATTCTCCCTCACTTAACATTTTAGTATTTTAAGTAAATCTTTCATTTTTTTAACCAAAGGATTATTCTAATCAGAGTTTCTGGTACTTTAATTACTCCATTGAATTGTCAGATTAAAAACTCTAGGGGATTTTCATGTTGGTTTTTCATATGTTGTAGAGTTGGATAATGTAGGTTAGTGGGTCATTTGATTTATAAGATATGGCTATACTTTAATAAAGAATAGACTCTTTTCTTATGACATCTATTTGAATAGACTATATAAACTATGACAGATAAAAATTTGCAGTTCAGAAACTACCATATAAATGCAGTGCCCAAAATGCAAGACAGAATGTATGAAAAAGTCATTCCGTTTGTAATTAATGCTTTTATGAAGAAAACATAACTGTGCAAAGCAGCCACCTGTAATAAAATCTGAAGTTCGGCCCATCGTTCAAACCGGCCCGTTTTTTGATCTAACTGAATCACTATATTATGTATACTGGAGTTATAAATCTTTTAGACCTTACTTTCATTGAAAACTTTCAATAACAATCATGTTCTGATTGAATATTTTAATACTTAATGCAGGTTATTACAGAAATAAGACCAGCATCCTTAAATAAGTGTGGTGATTGAACTAATGGTGGTCAAATGCTGCTGACATACTAGCCAAGTCTCAAACTGCTAGCGACACGTTACAGCCAAAACTGTACTTCTTTACTTATTACCCATATGCCATCATATACAACCACTGAGAAATTCTAACTACACACATTAATAACTTCTTTCCTCTTATTTGTAATCAGGCTGCTCTATTGTGTTGTAAGTAAATAATAATTATAATAATAATGACATAGGTTTCTTTCAGCTATATTCCTACTCTAAGGAGTTTCTTACGAAACTTTGATGGCAACTCTTATACTTCATTTTCCAATTCAAAAATTTTTCGAAGTATTCAGCTACCTTGAGCTGCTCTCACAAATACCATGTTACAAAATGCTTGGACTAGGATAAGGCACTGAAGACAATGCCTGTGAGACTAAAGCAAGTCATGAGACAGTGACTCATTTTGTCACCCTAAGTCATTACTGGCTTGCTAATGTTGAGTTTCAATGACTTATCCTGTATATTAAATATGTTGCATCTGCCTTTTTTATAATACGATAATGAGGAGTTGTATGCTTTTGACTCAGTACATGTTTATAGTTTGCCAACACATTTAGATTTGCAATTAGTTTCTTTTTAACTATTTAATTTTCTTCTGTTCTTTTTGACTACGATTAATTTCTGCTCAGTTTTGCTTTTCTTGCGTGTTGCACAACACCTATCACTTCCATACCAAGTCTTTCCCTTTTTCTCACTCATTCCATGGCATTCCTCACATACACCTCATTAATCTCCTCTGTGTTCTTTCTCCCTTTGCTTCATGTTCTGCCTACATCAGCCATGTCTTATTCCTGTACAGAATTTTCTTCAACGTCAGAAAGGGTAATATGACACCAGATAAAGTAAGGAAAAGCTGGTGAACTCTAAATTTGAACCAAGAAAACCTGCTGAAGTTTATACAAGAGGCTTTCTGTTGATGTTCTGATTATGTAACGGTTTAAAATCCCAGTAAGTACATCTTGGCAAATGTAAAATAAAACACATATAATGATAAATATATTATCCCAACTCAACCACTATACAATAATTCCAAAACCCTCTAGCATTTCACTGAAAGACAAAATGTTTACCTCATGCAATAAATCTCATTTTATGCATTCTGCAATAATCTAAATAAATCAAATGGAGAAACCAAATGTGTAATGCATTGTTTTATATTTGGCACAAATATTATATTTAAAAGACTTACTGCATATTTAACATTACCTATATGTTTTGCTTTTAAATCTGGAAAGTTTTTTTAAATCTTTTTCTTTTAATCTGGGCAAACATTCATTTTGCAGATGCCCAGAATCTTGTAGAATGAAGACAAAAAAGTGCACTTTTTTCTTGAAGTTGCCATTTCAAGAAAAAGCAAACTTGCTAAATCTGCGGAAACAGCAGCAAAATCTGTCAAGAAAAAAATATTTTTCCTGGCACTTCCTTCCACTGTTTTTAAATTATACTCCAAAGTCTACTGACAATAACAAAACTACTTGCTTGTGAAATGCCAAATGCAGGGAGGGAGAACATACAAATCACATATTTTAAAAAATCTGTTTATATGCATATCATGAAAGACTAATTGTGTTTTCACATTTTCTGTGATGTAAATGTGTTTCATGGTTTCTAGCATTGCTACTTTTATTTTTAGGTTAACATTTCTTGAAGGTACCGAAAATCTTAACAGCAATTATGTTGTATTGTAAGCAACTACAGACACTTCTTTTTAGGTTATGCATTTTATACTTTTACTACTTGCATATTTTTCTAAGCTCAGTACAGTTTTATTTAACAATGCTACTGTATGTTATGAAAATGATGTTGAAAGAAAGAACTGCTTTGTATTGTCCTCTACCCTCTGAGCTCTCCAGAAATGGGCTACACACCCAGTACAAGACGGTCATTAGAGAAAAAACTGACACTGGTTCTTGGAACTTCAATTACTGGGACATCCATTCTCTATATCGATGGTAGTTTTCTCTCTGGAAGTATGGGCTTCACAGGATGCTGCTTTTGGCTATTCTCTGTGTCTGGTACATATTACCAAATACAGCATGTTCTCCTCAGTTTGTATCTGTTATTAGCTGTCCTTGAGTCAAGTATTGGGTATTAACCTTCACTGAGCTGCCTGTCAAGACTCAAGAATCATTCCTCACCGAGCCATGCATAATGGTGTCAGCTATCCTTGAGACATGCATGAGGAATTGGGCATCAACACTCCTTAGTTCACATTCAAGTTATCGTCCATCAGACTTTGCTGAATGAAACATTGAATATCAGACTTCTTTCAGATGAGCTTTAAAAATGACTCAATAGGTCTGTTGCACAGGGCAGCTAATCTTTGTTAACATGAAAACCTCATTTAAGTAAGAGTCCCTTAAAAGAATGTGGCAAACGAAACCGCTTTCTCCAAAAGAATGCCATTTTGCTAAAAAAATGATTCAATGTATACAGTATACACTGCAAAAAATGCAGGTGCAAAATCTAGACGAAAAAATAAAAAGTTTAAATGGGAGTTGTTTTGCTAGGATTTAGCAAAAAAAAAATCTGACAAAGGGGTAAGCAAAAATTTACTTGACAAAAATTCTTAAATTAAGTCAATTAATTGTAAATACTAATTTTTAGCTATATCAACAATTCTTACAATAAGGAAAACAAGATTTAATGTGATGATTGAAATACTCTTCACTTGGCTTAGATTTAAATTTTTGCAGTGTATGAACTAAATATCTGCTCTCCAATGTAAATAAACATTTAAACAAAAGATAGAAACTTAAATACTCAGACCAATAGGTTATTATTCAAACTTGTATCATTTATTCATTATATGCATGAGGTTAATTCTGTGCATTACCCATATGTCTTATTTTAGATGAAGGTGTCAGTAAAAGGTGAAAATGAAAGGATTTTTATAAAGACTATAACAGGAAAATCTCAAAGTGGTAATACTGATTTCAAAAGAATACTTTATTTGTCCAAGGGTTAGGGTGAATCGAAACAATTGAAGGCCTATCCTCTTGGAGGTCCATAACTCAGGTAATGAAGCAATGGGCCATCTAAGATAAACAAATGAAACACCAAAAAAAAGTGGAAGCGTGTTGTCTTCCAAATGCTCAAAGAATGAGGGTGCTTCATGGGTGACATCGAGTCACTCACAAGCCAAAAGAAGCTGCTGAACCACCCGGACAACTACCAGCTCAGCAAAAGTGGTTCTCATGTGAGGCAGAAACTACCCTGCATCTTGTATTTAGTTGATACTAAACTGTAAACATTTTGAAAATATACTCCCTGGTTTCAGTGCCTATATATTAATATTTATTTTATATAGATCCATTAAAAATAGTGATAAAATCAAAATAATTATTCCAGGCTACATGACTACATTTATGATTCTGAGAAAGAAGCAGGTTTGCGAAGGGAGTTTATGATTTAATTACCTATGTATCCTTTCTTTCTTTTTTGAATGAAACTACATTGTGCATCTTTGGAAACTGGAGGAAATACAAATGAAAGGGTTACTGCTGGACTGGAATGAGGGCTAAGTCTGAATGACCAACAGGTGTGTAAAGAACAACAGGACAGATTAAAATTAAGGGCTGAGAAAGGACAAAGTCTCTGCTATTTTCCATCCTGAGGAGGACACCTTCCTCAGCAGCCATAGTTGAGAAGGCCTGGCTGTCGGGATCCATGCAGATGGTGTACTGGATCAAAGACCAAGCCAGACCAGAAACTAATAAGATAGATAGCTACCTGGTAGCAAGCATCTACTTAGGTCGTATTAGTATTATTGTCATACTTGCAGTTTTTATTATATATATCTTTATATATGAAATTGGGCGGCATGGAGGCGCAGTGGTAGCGCTGCTGCCTCACAGTTAGGAGACCTGGGTTCGCTTCCCGGGTCCTCCCTGCGTGGAGTTTTCATGTTCTCCCCGTGTCTGCGTGGGTTTCCTCCCACAATCCAAAGACATGCAGGTTAGGTGGATTGGCGATTCTAAATTGGCCCTAGTATGTGTTTGTGTGTGTCCTGCGGTGAGTTGGCACCCTGCCCAGGATTGGTTCCTGCCTTGTGTCCTGTGTTGGCTGGGATTGGCTCCAGCGGACCCCCGTGACCCTGTATTTGGATTCAGCGGGTTAGAAAATGGATGGATGGATATATGAAATGCTACCATGACTGTCCATTTGTCTGTTCAGGATTTTAAATCACCTGTAGCTCACAAACTGTTTTGCCTATTGACCTGAAATTTGGTACACATGTACTATGTGACGTCTACAATCCACTTTTGGGGTGATGATTTACCTCCAAGGTTATTCCTCTTTTTTTATTTTATTTTATTGTAGAATCATCTCTCGGCAGTGGCCATCAGGACGGCCATGCGGTGCATGTGTACGGGCGCCGTTCTCATCCCTACCACCTTCACCGTCACTTTCCCTACCTCTTCATATCTTAAATAATTCTTAAGGCAGATTGAAGACTTAAGTGCCAGCGTAAGTGAAAAATTAAAGACAACATACTAAGTAATTGCAACAGAAACACTGACTTAATCAGCTTTAATGCGAAAAGATGCTGACGAAAGAAGAGAAGAAGTGGGCCGCTAGGGTAGAGAAAAGAAGAGCTGCTCAGGAAGCAGCAAGCACATTAACCTCTGAGCAAACAAATGCTAAATGTACAGAGAAAGAGTCTGAAAACTAGGAATGCTCAATTCAAGTGTTTTCACTGCAAGTTATCATGCAGTGCGCTGTTACTGGTGTATGAATAAATGTGTAATTTTCTCTCCTGTCTTATTGTGGTACTCTGTCTATTTGCCTGAGGTTATAGAATGTAAAGGTAAAGAAGGAAGTGTTGAACCATAGTAGCAGTCAACCTCCTGGGTGAAATGTATGGGATTAGAGGAATTTTGTTATGGTCTACATAATAAAGAGTATACAGGGCAGAACAGGGACACCCTAGGAATCTAACATGACAAAACAATGATGTTTAGAAAAATCTGTATACTCACTCCTTCTGTACAGTACTTGTACTCACATTTTTATACAATACAGTATATATGAAGTTGAGTTTCACATCTCATAAATTCAAATCACATATTTACATTTTGTCTGCCTGACATTTTGCATTAATATACGCAATCTCTGTGTAAAGGATCCAGCAATAATCAAGGTCATTGTTAGTGGATTAATTGGCTCAGTAAAAAATATTTGCATACTAGCCGAGACCACTACTGGGAAAACAAAACATTTGGACTTTTTAAATCTATTTTTGATTTAATGTCATCACAGCTATTTCAATAGTCAGCACACTGCTAAATCTGCAATACGAATCTTGTTTTTGTTTCCTTATGACATCACAGTCCTGGCAGTGACTATAAAATGAAGGTCATTGTTCTCACTGCAAATGTTTACCCCCACAGAAGGCCATGACACACAAGAAAAAGATAAATAAATCAATAATGTATAATGATGGATTAAACGGGTTTGGCAATGTCAGAGTTCTTCTCTGCAGTGGCAATGAAGCCAGTCTGTTATAAAGGATTGTACTGTCCTATCCTGTACACAACAATACATTAGAGTCAATGCATTATATGTTGCTGGGCTGCTGTTTAAGATCTCACTTTTTTAACCTTCACTGTCTCATTCTCTCTCTTTCCTGAAATTTCCTCTGTTCTACTACATAAAACTTATTTATTTTTTCCGTCCTCGTGACTGGCAAGTACTTCCAGGCTGTAGGAACACCAAATGTCTCTGTGCCTCCCTGCACCGTCCCCTGTCGGCCCCGACGTTATCCAGCAGGGCTGTGTATTACAACTCCAAAGACCATGATGCCCTGCTGGAATTCGGGGCATCTCCACATTGCATGGAGGGCTCCATCTGGCGGCTTGGGGGTCTTGGCCGGAATAAACTGCCGGGCATAGTCCACACATGGCATAGACAATTGTGTGATGCATAGATAATTTAAACATTGGCAGACATCTTCTTTCTTTGCTAATTTGATCAAGTGGCCACCTTTTCAATCGTCTTTAATATTTTCTTCCACTGTTATGTCTTTGTCTACCTTCAGTTCCTTTGCTGGTATCTGGTTTGATCCTGCTGACTGTCCATTTTTTAGCTCTGCAGTTGCCCTCTTGATTTCTGATTTTGTTGGTTTGTCACAATTGATGCGTAAATCTATTTCTGTCTTTGAAATTTTTGGAGGGGATTCTGAGGTTGGGCTGTTTAAAAGTTCTTTAAAGTGTTCTTTTAACCTAAGCAGCTGCTCGTTCACATCTGTAAGTACCTTCCCATCTTTACTTTTCACTGGTCTTACTGGATGTGTAAACTTTCCTGAGAACCTGTTAGTTGTATCAAATAACTGTTTTATGTTCCTGCTGGTTGCTGTCTCTTCTGCTTCTTGAGTCAGGTCTCCATATAGCTCCTCTTGTCTTGTCTTATACTTTTCTTAACCTAACTGTTTATCGCTGCATATTCTTTGTGTGGTTTTGCCTTGGTTGCTGTGGTTTGGCTGTTGTTCATTGCTGCCTTTTTAATTTCTATCCTGTAACGTTCTATATGTTTCTGCTGTCATCCAGTCTTTCTGCTGGAACTTTCTTCCTCTGAGGACCATTTCATATGAGTTCATTACAGTCTTTTTGATGTCTGTCCACTGACTCTGTATGTCTTAGTTCTCTTGATCTAGTAACTCTTGAAGGGTTTGGGATCTGATGTTAACTAGCTCTTTGTATACCCATTTTTTCTTTGGGTCTTTCAGGAAATTACATCTTCCCTGTTGGTTTAGCCATGTCTTTTTCGGTTTAAGCTTCATTTTTTCTATCCTTAAATGATAATGGGCTTTATGTAGTGTTTTTGGTGATTGTGCTTAATTGTTATTATTGGCAGATAAATCTGCTCCTTTTGATCCTTTATGTGCCTTTGCAAGTTCCAAGGTATTCCTTTTAATTTTCTTATAATACAGCTACAGTATACCAACATCTTAATCCCTAATTCCACATCTGATGACCCTCCAAAGCCACCAGCCATGCCAGTCATCCTCTCTGAAATTGCTGTCCTAATAGAGTGAAGCATTTGGAGAAAATAATATTAAAAAATGTCAAATGCATTATGTCTGGGATCAAAAATAATTTGAAAACACATCCCTTCTGTAGTTATAAACAAGAAAGTAACACCAAAATGACCTTGAAGTAAACAAAGAAAAGGGATGAATAACTGAGTCCAGACAATGCTAAACTCTTGATAGATTTGTTTTATTTTATTTTGTATAAAGAGGACTTTTCTGAGATTAAACAAAGTTAAGATGATTTATACATCAATAGTGATGCGTACTTCATTAACATGGCGCATTGCCTAAAATGCCAGATGTACAGTAAATGAATAAAGAATTAATCCACATTACATAAACAGACTTAATCAAAGGTAAACATAGATTGCGCCGAGTTGTCACCCAAACCTGACACCTTTTCACCACATGAGCCTCCTGTTAACTGTGACTTAGTAATAATAATATATTGAAGTGAATCAAGCTTCTTGGTTGTTAGAAAAGGACTGTAGGAGTTAAACGTTTTGAATTAAATTCTACAAAATAATGGCAATAAGAAATGTGTGTATTCGAAGCTGGAGAATGAAGTCTGCTTGCACTGTTCCATGTTTGACTCCGTTTAGCATAGTGTTAGTGAAGACGGGCATGTTAAGGATGGCACACTACAGCTCTGGCTGTGTCATAGCTACCAGCTGTCTGGGCCTTGAGAAGCCTTGGGCATATCCTGCCCTTGCCAACCTCTCTTCTCATCGACTTCACTTTGATATGCGCTTCTGTCCCCAGGCACTTTCCCACTTTACTGATTAAGTGTCTGGCTTTCTGGCCTTTTGCAAGCAGGGCTGACTTTGTCTAAGTAAAGCCTTCAGGCTAGGCCACAGGGGGTAGACTCTCGCACAGCCTGCCTGACACTTTTATGGGTCAAGCACACACCAGAGCAGCATTGCCAGGTAATTCCAGTTCATTTTGTGAATCTGTACAAAACTGTGCCTTTTGCTTCTGGGAAACAAAAAACATATCAGCTGGCATCTGTAATAGCCAGATGCACACTCAGTTGTATATAGAATGTCACACACATAAAAAATCAAACACAGGTGAACTGAAAGCTACAAAAAGGTTTGTATGTACAAGTTAAAGCTGTCAGCCCTTATTACAGTTTACATATTGACACATCTTTAGAAGAACCCTTCTGAAGGGCTTTAGGTCTGTATAGCAGGCCAGGAGAAGCATGACTTTGATACAGTCTAAAGAAAAGAAATAAAAAACAGAGCAGTATAAGGAGTGCTATCTAAGCTAAATGACCAGCAGAAAAAGCGCTAATACAAATAAATCATCAGAGAAAGAAATATTATTGTCAACCAAGTTTGTTTTAATGAGTGTTTGTAAAGTCCCATTTATTCTTCTTTTTTCTATGGGAATGCAATTGAAACAGGAAGTAATGTGGGTTGAAACACAAGAGGATATACAGAAGAAAGGCATAGGGCAAATGCTGAGGGCATACTTAAGGCAAGAAATATAAAAAATATTTTAAAATGTTTTTTATTGCCTTAACAGGTAAATAAAGCTAGTAAAACTAAATCAATACCCACTTACATAAAATGGATGGTAGAAAAGTACAATTCTTATACACAGATATGTTTTTTTAAGTCTGTAAAGATAAGTCCATTGATAAGGTCAGATTGCTCTTGGAAGACAAAAAATAAAAAACTCCAAAGCTGAGATGCTGGTGAATAGTGATGAGTGAGCCCCATGAAGTTTGTTTTGCGGTGAGTTCTGCGAAATCACAGAAATGTTTGGGAACTTCACTGAACAAAATGCATTGAAGTCAATGGAGAAGGAGTAAATTAACTAGTTTTGAGTACATTTTAATGGTGCAACAGTCTTTTAAGTGGCTCTGAGAGGTAGGGAAGTGACTGCCAACTGTGCTTGACTGATTATAATGGCCAAAAATGTGACCTGGGCTGTGAGGTAGCAGTGCTAACCACCAGACCACAAACAACAAGAGATGCTGACAGAAACATAACCACAAACAAAAGATAACAAATGGTCACAAACTACTAATAAATAAAATATAATTTCAATTTTGGGGCACTCATTGGCTGTGATACAATACAGAAGTGTGAGACTAGCGTGTTCAATTGGTTGAACTCGCAGCTACTTAAATGTCATTTTTGCTTCCCATCTATCTGTGCAGATATTTTGCACTTTTTTCTTTGATCAAGAAAAAGAAACCCCTTTTAAATAGTAATAAATCATGTTATCCTTATTATACTATTATTTGTGAAGAAGGAAGGGGGAAGACTGCTTGCTGTGTCTCCCGCAGCACATGGCTATTTATGCATGCACATTATCTTTATGGTGTTGTGCTGCTAGTGCACATGGATCAGTGTTATATATACAATGACAGTACTCATAATATTCTCATTATGGCTAGCTAATGGACTCCACAAACGAAAATACTGAAAGTTTTTCTTATTTTTTTTATTTCTTTTAAAACGCATGCGTGGTGGAATACTGAGTATTGATTGGGTCTTGACATCACACATGCACAAACCAGATCAGCAACCTTCTTATAGTCCACATGTATGAAAGTTCTGTGCATGCCTTCTACAACTCTGTGATGTCACAGTGGCCTCGCAAAGCATCATGGGGTGGTGGGAAACAAATGTTCATCTGAGTCAGCTGCACAGCATATTTTCAGACAAATACTACCTGAATGAGGTAACAGGCAAACACAGCATACTCACTGCAAGATTAATGGTGAACCAAAATCAGCAAGGGTTCCAAGGCCAAAAAAACTACTCTGCTCCTTCTGGGCATTCTATGTTACATAAATGTACTTAAGTCATTCTTATTGTTTTTATGCTTCTTGTTACTGTGTCTTAATGAACTTACAAATGAGTTGTAACAATTTATTATAGCAGCCTTCAATCTGGTATTCAGGTACCTAGTCATCCACTGAGACCATCCTTTAAACATTGATTTCCCATGACAACAAGGCACCTAGAAAGTCAAGGAGATAGATATATGGAAAGTGGATGAAAATTCATATATGGTGATTGTCAGGGACCAAGAGCTATGATTTTTTTTTTCTGTCAGAATTGCAGAAGAAGCCAGCTCAGGCATGTAGAAAATTAATTAAAACAAACTGCTTTCCAGATATCTTATTTGAATAGAATCTGCTGCTGTCAGCATTTCCCTTTCTTTTATGAAGTTTCCTTTGACTTTGAACTTGGCAAACATCATTCTACTACTTAATTTCTGGACCTCTATTTGTCAGTTATGCTTGCTGAATTATGGGTTGTTGTCAATGTAATGTATTCTCTGTTAGGAGTGAGACAAGTAAGTCAGAAGTCCTTGTATGTCTGTGGGTATAACAGGCTGTAGGAGCACCCATGAGCTGACCTGACACTAAAACAGCAAAGCAGGGGTCCAACATAACAATAAGAGTAGGTTTATTAACCAATTAAAAGAATAAACAGCATAAGAGAATGATGAATTACAAATAAGAGTCATTTCTGACTAATCTGTCACCAGTGCTCTTTCTTCTCACATACCCAATACACACCTTGTGATACTCTCTTCTTCTTTCACAGCTGAACCCTTGCCACCAAATACCTCTAAACTCAAAGAAGGGAAGAAAGTCTTTTAACCTGTGGCTCAATACTACAGTTTGGTACCTCACAGAAAACACTTCCCGGATAGCATGGTCAATCCCTAGTGTCTACTGTATGTGGACAGGACTACCATTAGAGACACAAGCTGTTCCTGCAGGTTCCCCATTACTATACAGGTGTACTCTAGAAGACCATATTGGCTGTCCTCCCATGTGTCCTTGTGAGGCTACTCTCTAGTGGCTTGGTGAACCTAGATCACAGATTAATACAGGGTTTTGAGTGACCCGCTGATATAATAGTAGCAGCCCCTGCTACGTACTAGGAATATTGTAATCCAGATTGGCTTTACAGTATACATTGGCATTGAGGTTATGACTGAAGTGTTTTTTTAATATTCCCAACAAAAAAAGACAAAAAGGGTTTAAGGACAGCAGCGATATACACGCTTTACTTATTGTTGTATATGGTATCATACTAAAAGTTCCGTCACACTTTGGAGAGAGAGTGCATAATATTTTCCTATAATTAAATATCTTCAGATTATTTATTGTAATAAGTGTAGCATGAGAGAAGTAGGCCATGCACAGATCTTTCTATGCCATAAACCTAATGGACAAAACAACATTTATGATCAAAAAGTCATACAACAAAAATGTAAATTGACTAAATTATTTTTTATACCCTGGAGCTTTTGTTCTGGACACATTATGTGTTAGAAATCAGAGAAACAACTTATGACTGAATATAACGACTTATGCAGCATTCACGGGATATGAAAGATAACAAAATGCAGCATATCATTCAGGCCTCTTTTTAAGAGGTTTCATGTGAATACCCCTCAAAATGAAAAGATTTCAGGAGCAATTTTGTAACACAGTTTCACAGAGCTGTCATATCATCCTGACCTCATATACTGTATCTCCAACAGTATGAAATATTACTGCATTTTATATCCCTAGTTCCCAAAATGAACAATGACAGTGAGTACTAATATGGTATTTTCAACATACACAGTGTTTTTTTCAAAATACATACTGTTCAGAAAGGTCAATGTAAGCAAACATAAAAATAACTTGAATTGCCCCATTATAATAAATGCAGTGTGATGCAATGACGCACATCTTACACATTAGTACAGTAGATGTAGTTGTCCCTTACTCAAATTCATTAAAATTTTCTTCTTCAGCCTTTGTGATTTTGTACACCTTCTTTTTAGAGAAGTCATAGACAAGATAACTATACCGACTTGAAAGACGAGAGAACAAAAAATTGTTACCCATTAGAAACTAAGAGTTAAGTACTGTGCAAAGTATTTAGAAATGTATCCACCAGCTTGGATAGTTAGGGAAGTTAATGAGCTGACCTTTATATGATCTTCTTGACTAAATGTGCTTAGCAACACTTACAACTACTAGGACTAAATAAGTTTGCCATGAAAAACATCATGGCAGTGTGATGCAACATAAATGATTTTCAGATAGGTGAAATTAATTTTTTATAGATAAATGCTCAAGGAATTTGTACTCTCCTTAATTCAAACAACAGTTGGGGAAAAATAACATTGAGAAAATACATAAGTTAAAACTGAGCAAAATGAAAACACACAGAATCTTAACAATAACCGGGATGTTAACAGCTTTCAGGTATTGCACTCACATCCCATACTCCCATTGTGATCTTGTGTGCTGAGGTGCAGAGCTCTTTGGGGTCTGAGTGCTGCTTTCCTGCATTCTTCATCATTGTCAATAGAGGATACAACTGCTTACTCATCCCCAATGTTATGGATAAGCTGACAACTGCTTTTTAACCGAGTTTCATATGGGACGAATCAGACCTAACTGAGGCCCATTGGTTCTTGTAACACCTGGCCATTACCAGCAGATCTGTTTACCCTAATCAGTTTTTCCCCTGTTGGCTGCAACTTTTATCAGAGACCCCATTGAGCCTATAGTGGCTTTTACATGATATTCAACTCATCAGCCACAAGTGCATGTCACACAAGCAACTGCCATCATTTCTCTCCACTGAAGAGGATCTTCCAGAGTTGGAAAAGAACCCTACTTCTAGTCTTAAGAGTATCCCAAGTGGTGTGTTGCATTTCTATGTTATATTGCGTTACATTAACATGTGTCTAATAGTAATCTTCTGAGACTTGTGAGATACGCCCAAACACCATCAGACTGAGACCACATCTTTATAAAAAGCACACATTTATTTACAGTTCTCACACAGTCCCGCATAGCACACAGTACTCCCAGCACCAATCACCCCTAATACGAGCCTTTCTCTCACTGCCTTTTCCTCTTTCCAGGGGAGCTTCGTCCTGCTCCCAATCCCAACTCTATCTCCCAGACTGTAGGAAGCCGGCCTCTTTTATGTTCATCCGGACGTGCTCCAGGTGCTTGATGATGTTCTTCCGACAGCACTTCCTGGTGTGGTGGAAGTGCTGCTTTTGCACCCGGAAGCACTCCGGGCGTCCCTGGAAGGCTCTTCCTCCATCTTCCCGGGTGTGGCAGAAGTGAATGTTTCCCGGGCTCTCTGAGGCTCGGGCGCCCCCTGGTGGTGGCCACAGGTCCCAATGGGCTTGAGCCTCCTTGCTCCTCTCCAGTGGTCCTCTCCAGATCCAGGGCCGTTGCCTCCTCGTAGCCCGGAGGACGTATATGACATCACCTGGTCCTTCCAGGCGTCCCGGCTGGGTCTGTCCCCCAGCCTCCTGTAACAGACTCTATTGAAGTCAACCAATTACGAAGTGCTTGATTGATATCACTACTTGGACTTAAAGCCTGAATAAACACTCAGATATATTTCTTTTTAGGTTTATGGGCTAAGAGTCTTCTCGCTGCTCTAAAGGGAGGCTAAACCAAGCACTAATATTATGATGTACAATGACACTGCAGCAGCATGTAATTAATTATGTAAGTTAGACAAATGTACTGTCGGAGCTTGGGAGCAATACTTCACACACGACTCTTAGTTAACTAACAGATCTGACTGAACACATTTTTTATAAAAGCATTTTTTGTTTTATTAAGTGACTGTTTAGGTTACATTTGTGATGAATGAACACAGTTCTAACTCAACTAAAACATGTAGACATTTTTTTCTAACATTGTATCTGAAGCAAAACACAAATTGTACTAGTCTTTGGGTGAGCACATAAAATGTTACAAACTGTAAGGGTAATTTGCATTCTCCAGATGTGTTCACTAATGTGCTAATTAATTTTGGCAGTACGAGATATAGTGATAGGAATGTCTGAAGTAACATCATTGAAGTATTGCTGAAAATGTTCTTGTTTAATGCCTTTAAGCTACTCTGTGTAGAAATGAATCACAATGTGCAGTATGATATTTAAAAAGAAAGCAAAAATTTGGTATACTCAAAATTCAAAGTCTCTTTTTCATACTTTATTAAATATAGTTGTTATTTGATTTAAAAAGCAGCTAAGCTAGTATACAGGTACAAGTTGCCTTTCATGCTTTTCTAAGTGCAGAGTGCCAAGGGGCCAAAACAAATTCTGTGTTGGCCTTAACCTGGAGCTGCATTTCTTTCATTCCTTAAAACTATAAGGCCTACAATTTAAAAAAGAAACTGCCAAAGAAATGCCTATTACCATGCACCTATCTGTGGTCTTCATTATTTTTGGCAGAGTCTTTTAAGAAGCCTTAGTCTTGGTCATAACTTCAGCTGAGAGTGCACCAATGAGGTTTATCCTCCTCCTACAGGGTCTTTGGTTTTACAGTATGTGCTTTTTAAGTGCCTCTTAGGTCTGTCCCTGATGTTTTGGTTCATGCTTGGCTCAGCTTTCACTTTATGCCCTTCACCTTCACCTCACTCTTTTTCCTTAGCCCCTGTTTCAGCTTTAGTCCTGCGCTATCTCAATTCTGTACCTTTTATCTACATTTTGTATTCTTGTCAAAGTCATTTGTCAGCCAGTTTGCATGATTTAACATTTCTTGTTTTATCAAGGACTATTATTCCATACCTTTTTCTGATTGATTAATTTGTATTTTGTCCTGCTACTCTATCTATCTATCTAATGTTTGGCTTGAGGTTTCACTCTTTTCCAAAAAAATCTAGTGCTTACTGATCTACCAGGGTCTTAAAACAAGGTAGTAACTTTTACAGGATAAGAATAATTTTAGTAAGCCTAAAAATTAAAAAAAATTTGCTAGAACGTATATCTGATTGATAAGGTTAATTAATACAACATTCCCATTTATCCATCATGTTCATTTGGCTTCCTAATAACATAGCTGAACCAACTTTAACAACCCCATTGAACAACTCTGCTCCTTTAATTTTAAATATTTTTTTCATGACTGTGGAACTCATTGTTGAACTTAAAGCAATGATGGCAAAAATAATTTTGATTAAATGGATTCTGTGTGACTAGCAATTCTATCTGTTCAGCTATTGTGCGGTAGATTGTGAAGTACATACTTGTGTGGCCATTTTCTGTACAGCATAACTGTACTAAAAGTTGTAGTTTTTACCAAAATGTTTATAGTACATGCTTTGATTAACTGTAATAGTATGTACTACATTAGTACTTAATAAAATGGCTGAATCTCTATAGGCAATATAATAGTAGGAGTACATCAACATTGAAACTCTTAGATTTGTTTTATCTAATTTTTTTCCTTTGTCATCCCACTTTGTTTTGCTTAGTTTACCTAGTAAATAAATGTTTTCCACTTTGCTTGTGGTTGGGTATACCTAATGCCAGTTCCCAGGAAATACTGTTAACACTAGAATTCCTGAAGCCTATGAAAAAACGCGTAATACTGGCCCACCTTAAATCCCTTTGCACATCTACCATCAGTGTCTTTTGTTTTGTGAATGCATCGATCAGCGCAAACAGCAAGCAGCCTGCTGTCTCATCCCCTGCCGTGATGGAGCTCAGCTCATGGACAAAAAGGTCTCTTAACTCAAACCAAGGCTCCTTAGTTGCCTATGGGGTGCCTGGAGTTGTATAGGGTAAATAATACAGTATATCGTTATTTGGAGGAAAAGTTTCTGCTTTAGGTATGTGTTCAGTATTTCTTGCCTTTCCTTTCATCCTGCACTTACCCAGATCTTTGTAGACACGGAACACACATGAAATGCATGTATTCCAAATAACAATATACTGTATTATTTACCCTATACAACTCCAGGCACATCACATCACACGCAAATAAGGAGCCTTGACTTGAGCTGGGAGAGCTTTTACCCGCAAGCTGAGCTCCGTCAAGGCAGGGGATGGGACAGCAGGCTGCTTGCTGCTTGCGCTTATTAACACATTTACAATGATGATAGAAGTGCGAAAGGATTTAAGGTGGGCTGGGATTACGAGTTTTTGCGTAGGCTTCAGGAATTCTAGTGTTAAAGATATTTTATTATTTGTATCAGGATGCTAAAGGAGAGCAGGCATTCTATTTCAAAATAAAAGTAGAAAGTAGTTCATTTTTTTAGCTAAGACCAAAGACACCATTAAATCTCTCACTACATTATATGAGCCTCTTTATTCTTCTTGCGTTGCTGATTTATCTGAATGGGTATGTAAATGAAAGTGGTTCTCAAACTGACAGCGCACAGCTCATTTCCGTGGAAATGGGAAATATTAACCTGAAAGTACATGGACAGATTATGGCATTAAACACAATTTCACTGTACCCTTTTGGGTGTATATTTTATTCATAATAAAGATGTGACCAGCTTGGAAAGGTTGTCTGGAAAAAGCAGCTACTGGGGAACATGGGATGAGGAAGAGTCCAATGAATATTGGGACAAAAAGAGAGAGAGACAGAAAGAGAGAGAAGCATATTTGGCATGGGAACAACAAAAGAAGAGGGAGAGAGAATCTGAGAAGGCTGTTAAAACACCACGCAAACTCCTCTGTTTCAGCAGATGGCATAGGAGGCATTCTGTCTGGAATAAAGAGTTGGCATTGCTCATTTTATAAGACCTTTAGTGGGATACTAGGCTTGTTAAGATAGCAGGATAGCAAATTTTACAGGGGTTCAAAAAGCCAGCTGAGTCCCCACCTGCATTCCTTAAAAACAGCTTCACCAACACTTTGGTCAAATCAACACTTCATCTGATAAATAGCAAAGGTGTAAATCAGAGTTGAGCTGACATGTCTGCAGACATTCCATCCATCCATTATCTAACCCGCTATAGCCTAACTACAGAGTCACGGGGGTCTGCTGGAGCCAATCCCAGCCAACACAGGATGCAAGGCAGGAAACAAACCATGGGCATGGCGCCAGCCCACCACAGTCTGCAGACATTTCTTCAAACAAAAAAAGTCTTTCAAAAGCTTGTTCATTCAGGATTGTAACAACGTGAATCCATTGTCTTAATTCCTCTCATAATTTTAAACACTCAATATTAATCTACATTTACTTAAAAGTTCAACTGCTACAGTCCTTACTTATAGCTCATGCCTCTTAGTGCTGGAATCAGGCTAGCTGCTTCTATCTGCACTTTCCCTACTGCTGCTTTGTCTTTTCTGCAATATACAGACCAAAACTATACACAGTACTCCAGAAGAAATCTCACCGGAGTGTGTTATATCTTAAGTATAACCTCCCTTGACCTGTACTCAACACATCACCATATGTAACCTAATATCCTATTAGCCTCCTTGATCACTTCTTTACACTGCTTGCATGCAAGTAGTAATGTGTCCACTGTGACATCCAGGTACTTTTAATTAGAGGTACTTTCAAGGTTTAGACCCCCACTATGTATTCAAATCAAACATTTCTACTTTCTATGTGTAATACCTTACATTTATTTAGATTACATTTACCTGATACAAACCTGCTAAACCCTATATGTTGTCCAAGTCCTTCTGTAATGACTTTACATTATTTGTCCTTGAACTAAGTTAGGTATAATCTGCAAACTTAATATGCTTGTTGATTACATTTTTGTACTGGTTGTTAGCTTTCAGTATCTAGCTTATCCCTGTGTGTTTTCTCAAGTTACTCAAATTTTTTCCAGTGTCCACAAGATTTGCACGTAAGGTTAACTGCCTGCCCTAAACTAATCCATCATGAGTCTGTCTGCAGTGTGTTCCTGCCATGAAAACGGTGATATGAAAATAGGTACTGCTTTCTGTTAAACATGTAAAGAAAATAGATGGTAAGAAGGAGTATTGCACTGCATTAACCATCCTATCTGAGGTTCTGTTATTTTGAAAATCTACCATGCCTAACCTCTCAGCTTTCATCTCCTGTGGGTAATGATCACTAATACTAGGTCTCTCGTGTCAGTAGTTTATATATATTTAACACAATAAAACACCTCTCTATCTATACATTTTTTTTAAATTGTATTGTCTGTATATCTATGTTTATAAAGTTGTAGTTGACCATAGACTGGAGTCTTTAACAGCACTGGTTCTTGTCTTACTGCTACTCTGACACCTTAATAGAGAAGCACATTTGGAAAATAGATGGCCATTTGAGCGTGACTGTATGTTTGACAAGTCAGAGAGTCTTACTTGACTGAAGAATAGTTATGTAGTGTGAGTGACCTTTTTTAGTATCAGCAAATGGTGCCCTCAGATTTCACAAATGTTATCACACAAGAAATTTGATAAAACAATGTATGATTCCATTTGACACTAAATGTGTCTCTGTTTGCACCAGCATGAATATAATATACAAAGATTACACTGATCAGTGGATGGTCAGAAGAGAGCACAAGCTTACTCTAACTGAATAAACTAATAGAAAACTGCTGAAAGTGGTTAAATTGTACATTACAATTGCATTTTTGTGTTATTTAGTTAGTACTCAACGGTTATGTTTCAGAGCAGTACCACCTCTAATTCTGCTTATGCTAAACAATTATTTAATGTAGAATAAGTCACTGACAGAAGATAATCCAGATGCTTCTTATTGACCTGAAGCGCAAAAGGCTATGCCTGCATTACACTGATCACTATTGAAAATCAAATGTTTGCTTCTTCTCATAAAATTGCTCTGGAACTACATAAGAGCAAAAAAAGTACCTTGGGCAAAGAGATCACAGAGGGATTACTTTTCAATAACTTGTAGTGACTTTTCTCTGCGTGTTTGCATCGTCTTTGTATTTAATTAACATTCTCATTATGCTGCAGAAAGCACTAAATTGATCGTTAAAGTCTGCAACTACCTGCAACTCAGCAAAGTAATTACTCACCCAGCACAACCCACATTTGGGGACATGCTCAAGTAGAGAGAGAACAATGAAGAAGGGAGACATTGTTAAATACTTAATCCTGCACAATAAACCAGTTGTTTCAAAAGAATATGCTTTTTTTTTTTACCTCAAAAAGGAATCTGGTGTTCACCCGTGCAGTATCTCTGGAGGAACATATAAACCCCAAAACAGCACAAAAATCCACCTTGAATCAAATTACACTCCTAGCATAGTGATCCAGCAACACTGCCTGCTGACGTACTGTGGAAACTAATAACCATTTTGTATATGTTTCCTGTATATTGTACTGTAATTATAACGAATTATTAAGCAGTGCCACCCATGTCAACGTTTAATTGTGCCCGTGGTACAAATTTTAAATCAAAGCATGAAATGGAGCATATCTTCTAGGATATTCATTACGAATGACCTTTCGGTTTCCTCCTGTTAGAAATTTGGCCACCATGTATCCCAGCATGTGAAACCTTTGGACAACTGTTAATTGATAATGCACTTTCAGGCTGTGTTTGGGTATACAAATCACATTAGTGATCTGTTAACAAATGTAACTTGTAATCCCAATACCCAATTGCCAGCTAGTAATATGTGACCCAAAACACATATCCATCTCCTCCACCATGCAGTTCAGATGTTGGTATCGTCAACTTAAGGTACTGAGCTGTCTCTAGAGATTATTTTCCTACTACACTGTTTGCACTTCTTATATGCTGAACTGGAAATGCTTTTGTCATGTGTAAGCCTTATTTGTTTGTTTATCTGAGCAACTGCTACTTGAGCTAATTCCAAAAGTACCCTGCTAACATCTAAGTTGTCTTTAGTTAACATTGTAAGATATGCTGTAAACAAATAAAATTGTAGAATCACCAGAGAAAAACGTGTTACACACTAAAGCTGAGGGTCACTTCTGTTATTCTCACACTGTGTACTTTGTGCAATATGTATTTCGAAAAAGAATATTATAAGATCATTAACATTGAATTACATCTGAGAAAGGCTTAGTCACTGACACATTTTGCAAAGAGTCACTTCCTCTATATTTGCACCTAATCAATATTTAGCACAGTTGCCAGGAGATACAATGACACTTTAATGATGCCAGTACTTCAAACTGAGGATGCACTACATATGAAAGTAAAGATTAGCTAGCAAGATCCTGCTCCAGTAGAACTATGGAATATGCCAGGTCCGTACTTTTATTATATAAGAGTTTTTGTCATTAACAGTTAAAACAAGAAGATAAAAGGACCATCAGAAACAGAGCGTGCACAAAAAGGGCACAAGCTAGGGCACATTCTCAGTGAATACTTTTGGTGAATTAAATTGGAGCAGAAAGTTTTGGGCATAGATTACAATTCTCATTATTTATCGTTAGTGACCCAGAAATGAAACCTTAGTGGGTCCCTGATTAAAGGAACTTGGGGCACAGCAAGTTCACCACAGGTCGTATGTGAATTCTGTTGTCTGTAGAGGTCAGTCAGCAAGGAAACTATGCCAGCGTCTATCAGAGCAGACTGGAGTCTGTAAAGGAGAAATAAAGATCCCAGAAAATATGTTGTGGGTGTCCTTATCATAAATACCAGGGCAGAATATAAAAGCATATAGTAAGGGGTTCCCAGAGATTTGTTTCCTTTTCAGAAGGAAAACCCACAAAAATATGCTGTTTAACCAAATTACCTTGAGAAAAATAGCAGAACTTATTAAACAGCAGGAGCATTAGAAAAGATTCAGTGCTGCTGCCTCCCTCCTCCAGGAAGAGTTTTGAGTTTTGCCTTTGTCTCCTAATGCTGAAAGCCAGAATGGCCAGTTTCAGTGGTGCTGTAAGTCGGGGCTTCCAGGGCCTTAGCCCCTTACATCAGGCACTCAGCCTCTAATCTGCTAGAGCCCCTCTCTACCCATTATGCATCCAGTCCCTGATCTTCTTGAGCCCAGCCCCTGTTCATCCCATACCTCGTTCTGAAAACTTTTTGCCCCCCTCTCTTCAACTCGGCAAGAACTCCCAATAGGATGAAACCACCTGCTTTTTTGATTGCTTCAGAACGTCAAGACTCCCCTCGTTTTCCATCTAATATATGTGTAAGACTAACAGCATTATCAGAGGGAGGCTAAGCCCCTAAGAAGCGTTAAAGCTGCCCTGCCCAAGACATGCTGCGATGAAAATGGAATTATTCTGCCATTTTCTGACATCTTGACATCTCATCAGGATGCCAGAACATGGAGCTCCAAGGTCTGTACACACTAAGCTCTCAGTAAAGTCAGTGGTTTTTTTTCAGACTCTTAACAACAACATATACATAATCATTTTAAAATCAAATAAATGAATTTAATTAAATCACAGATTCTTTAATTCATTTTTCACTTTTTTGTTATTATGTCACATGACCTTAGTATTTAAATTTATTATCAGTTTGTTAAAATGCATATAACTGGATTTAATTTTACTACTGTTTTATGAAATTATTTTATTTAAACAAATCTATGAGTTCTGTATGTATTATTTTTATTCCAGCAATAGATTACCCCAATCATAGTTTTAATTTTCTTCTAAAACTGATTTGTAGCAAAATTCAAGAATAACATTTGGATTAAATTTACAGTGTCCTGTTTACAAGCTAGATGCTACTCAAATCCAAATGTATTTCATTAGGAGAGCTTTTTGTGTGTAAGAATAAAATCATCTACTAGTGCTTCATTTACGCTTTTAGTGTTGTTGATTTTTTTTTTCTTTTTTGTCTCTGACGTCTTTCACTCAGCTCACATCCCACTGTGTCTTTAATTAAAGTGTCTGGCTTTGTAATTAAAGCACTGGAACCTTAAGCATTTGACATGCTGTTGCTATGGTTACAATGGGAAGATTTTGCACCTTTTAGACACTTCCTTGTATAATGTATATCTTTGTATGTAACTTCAAATAATGTCCTATAACTGGGTAGCCCCGTTTTAGACTACAAACCCACTGGCCTCATCAACAGCCATCAGCTCCATTCATTCATTCATTGTTAACATGCAGTTCAATTTCTCAGGGCCAACATAAGATATCATGTGTTGCCACCTTGCTGAGGAAGACTAATGGACCCTCTTTGGTTTTGCTTGTTTTTCCATCCCTTTTTATTCCATATTTTAATTAACTGCATTTATTTGTAATATACATTAGTACATATTAAAATAATATTTGAAGCACAGTAGTGATATTTTAAAAATTGTTTCAAATTATGGTGCATATTAAGATGTCTTACCGCTAGATATTTCATACTTCCAGTAACTTTTTTTAATAATGCCAATTGTTTCAATATAATTTATGGACAGTCAAGTAGCATACAAAGAGCATATTACAAACAATACCTACTTTTGTATAAAGAAGATATTATATTGCTTGCAAGGGTTGTACACAGTCCCCGTGGTCCGCATTTGTACTCCAAATGTGTGTGACCAGACTTTAGACTAAATCAAAGACTATTGTCCTTTAAATAAAAGGTAAATCGCCCAGGAAAAAAAAATCACCCCTTTGTCCATCTATGGAAAAGAAACACAAAATAAAGTAAAATGAGACTCTTGCACAATTTATGAAAATGAAAAATAAAAGTTCAGTTCTTCCATATGCACCTACATCAATGAAAGCATCAACAATGACCTATTTAATGAATACATCTTCACCTGCTGCCATTTCTTCAAGATGATGGAGAGCAGTCCTTCCCCCTGGAATGCGTACATCTGTCCCCGAGATTAAGGGCTCAGTTCCCCCCATGTTGTTCTAACACTGTTCATGGAGCAGCATGAACCGAGGCAGACTTTAGACTGAAAATTTAGACAAAAGCTCTATTGTGACTCATACAGTTAATAAACTATAAAAAAACATTACACAAACATTATATTTTCCTACCTTTTTTACAATTTTTGGGTGAAAATAACCTTTACTTAAAATTAAACAAAATTCTCATCCTATTATTTAAAAGCTATAAATTCAAAAGGTTTGCATTAGGGAAGGAAATTGGAGCTGTAAATGGATTTGGAAATAACACCATACACCCCCACCACATGTGATATTGCTGTACCTTCTGATATAACTAAAATCCATTGGAGATATTAGATCTAAATCTGTGTAGCCATTTATATTATGTCAAGTCTGTATTTGAAAAAGAAGTAAATAATATATGTGACTGATCCAAACCAAGACTGATTCTCTTAGTAAAGACATTTTGTTTTGCAAGCAAAAAGAGAATACCCAATGGTTGTTTGAAGCATGAATTTAAAGTCCAGCTCAGTAGGACCAGACTTTCCTTCTTGTTGATGCCTTCAAGAAATGGTATGCAATTCTGGGATAAAATTAAAAAATCATTATAGGACACTTGGCTTTCATTTTTAGTGCAAGTCTGACTGGTGCCTCTGATCTCACACATGAAGATCTTGGAAAGCCTAATATGGGCTCACTTGCTACACCTGGTCAGAACAGCACTGGACCCTCTGCAGATTGTCTACTAGTGGGTAGAAGAGTGAATACAAGAAACTTGCAAAGGACTTTGATGATTGGTGCAAATGGAACCACCTGCAGCTCAAATCAGTAGGGCCTCAGGATAGTCAAGTCCACTCAAATACCTCGGGGTTCATCTGAATGACAGACTTGAGTGGGGTACCAACACAGAGGTTGCATACAAGAAGGGTCAGAGTCGCCTGAGGTCATTTGGTGTATGTAGATCACTCTTACATGCTTATTACCAGTCTGTAGTGGCCAGTGTATGTCTCTGTGTGGTAGTGCTCTGGGGAAATGGCATTAGTGCAGGTAATGCCAACAGAATAAACAAACTGATTTAAATGGCTGGTTCAATCTTGAGAGTCAGGCTGGACACACTGGAGGAGGTTATATAAAGGTGGCCACTCAGGGAATTACTTGTTATGGACAATGATTCTCGCCATTGATGAGGTTTTGGCTAAACAAAGGAGAACTTTCAATAATAGAGTGAGATAATTGGGTTGGTTCAAGGAGAGCCACGTGAGGTTTTTCTAAATTCAGCCAGCAGGCTCTATAATGAGTCACCCCTCAGCCAAGGAGGTATTTGCTGAGTGATACTGAGCTGATCTAGCAGATATCTTAAAAGATAATGATGATATGTGCAATATACTGTGCTAATTGACATTCTGTACTGTGAAACTGAAACTTATATGTATGTGCAATTCTAATCACTTTCCACTTAGTAAATACCTACTTTGTTAATTTACTTATAGATCATTCTTGTTATATGTTGTAAGAAGACACAATCACCACAAGAAAGACTTGGGGATCCACCCTGTATATTGTAGCACAGGGAAAAAGAAAACACATTTGAACATAAAAGAGTTATCACTTTAGACTGAGCCTATACAGAATGTATTTTGACTGCTTGACTTGTGGATGTTGACTAGCTGGTGGACAGGAAGGGCATGCTTACAGGACAGGAAATGAAAATGAGGTCATCAGTAGTTGCCAGAAGTGAGGTCAAAAATTGAGGCAGAAATGGTGCAGCCAGTTGCTTTTCCCCTCTGAAGGTCTGTGGGAAGAGAACAAGAGGCATTAATGCTCGCTGCCAACCCTCCATCCGGCTTGTCAACACCCCTGTTTGAGCCTTTTGATTGCCTACCAAGTGCACATTTGTAACAATGTGTATTAGTACCTTATTAGCATACTTCAGATTAATATCATTCTTGTTATGTATATATTTGTACCTTTTTTTTGCTACTGGCCTCCTGCAGTTTCTTTCAGGATTAATTATCTATCCTCCACCTGGACCTCCATCCTGGTGATGTTCAGTTTATCCAGATCTTGTTATTTAAAAAAAAAAACTTCTGCAGTCGAATATGCATACTTTAGCTAAAATCCAGTTATACCCAACAGATTGGTTAATTTTGGGATGTTAGTATTAGTATGCTCCCCGTGTATGATATATTTATAACTGTCTGCAAACAGTGCATTCAGGTGTTAACCTATATAATGCAGCCTTGACAGTATGATTCACTTTTCCATATTAACATTATTCAGATTTCTAAAATCTAACTTGATGTCAGCCTTTACCAGGTACTTTGCAAAAGCTGTTTCATTTTTTTCCTGATTAATTCAATATGGGCATCAAACTGTCTATTGTCAATTAGATTATAGTACCGTATATCTCACTATGAGTGACAGGTGTCACTGTATATCACTGTATATCATGCAGGTAATCAACAGGTCAAGTAGTATATATGGTAAACAATGTGAAAGTATATAATTACGATTGCAGCCAAACCATGTGACCCAGAGTATGGCCTGACTGATCCACACACATTGTGAATGCAATAAACAATGTGGAGTAGGTAGTTGTTCTTCAGTAAAAATGAAGAATCAACCAAACCAGTAACAGCTTCATGCTGGCTGATAATTTGTAAACTATGGATGGATGGATAGATAGATAGATAGATAGATAGATAGATAGATAGATAGATAGATAGATACAGTAGAGTCTCGCTTATCCTACCTTCGCTTATCCAGCATTCCGTATTATCTGACGTCCCACCGCAAAAACAAACAAACAAACAAAAAAAATATACGCATCAATCGGCAACAAGAACTGCAAGTTGCAAGCGTGAGCGTAGTCTATTTTTTGTTGCTCCCGACTCTGCTGCAGCTAATTACAGTGGAACCTCGGTTTGCGAGCATAATTCGTTCTAGAAATGTGCTTGAAGTCCAAAGCACTCGTACAGTATATCAATGCGAATTTCCCCATAAGAAATAATGGAAACTCAGATGATTCGTTCCACAACCCAAAACTTTTCATATAAAAATGATTAATACAAAATATAAAGTAAAAATACATAAAGCAAATTAACCTGCACTTTACCTTTGAAGAGAATCATGGCTGGTGTGAGTGAGTTTCTAAACTCTTGTAGGATTCCGCCCAACGGGATGACACGTGGAAGAGCGTCCCAAAGCAATCGCAGTCTCCCAGCGATGTAGTTCGATGTAAAAGCCAATCCGAAAAGATCACAGACATGCTATAGAGGCGCCTGCCATTGATGGGTGATACAAAGAACAAGGGACATTATAAATGCGCTGGGCTCAGTATTATTTTCCCCCCGACCCTTCCTGACTGCTGTGTCTGTGTATAGGAGAATGAAAGATCCCGCTACATTAAATAACCTCGCTGTTGCTGTTTCAAGCTTAATAAAGCTGGTGTTGCTAAAAGTACTGAGACTCAGCTTTGAGTTTTCGGGTGCAACACGGGGAGTCGCACTTCACAGCACAAACACACACACGCAGTCACAATGCTGTAGTAAACAGTATACGCTCGTACTGATGTTGACTATATTAGTGACGGAGATAAGGCTAGAAACTGCAATTAATTACATTGAGCAACAAGAAGAAGCTACAGGAATCGACATAATGATGCTGCAAAGGTGCCAAGACTTCACAGCGAAGAAATGGCGCTACTACGATCAAAAATGTCTTTAAATCATCACAGGACTGAACTTTTTAAGTACAGTACATACTGTGTTTAACGTCAGACAATTCTGTAACTGTAAGTTCATTTTTTCAGTAATTTATTCTGTTGTTTTGTTGTAAAACATGATTATTAGGTTCGTAATGTGTAAAATTATAACATAGTTTGACGTTTAATAGGTTTTTTCTTAACACCTGCCATTATCCAACGTTTTCGCTTATCCGACGTTCGGCCGGCCCGTTTATGTCGGATAAGTGAGACTCTACTGTAGATAGATAGATAGATAGATTATTTTCCCTGGGGTAAATTTGTCTTTTTATAGAAGTTCTTTAAAGAAACACATGCATGCATACATACATACATACAAACTAACTATGAACACACACTATAGTCTGAACACACACCAGAATGACTGGAAAGGAAGAAAAATAAAAACTTTGTCAAATGAATTCTAAAAAGTAGCATTTACTATATTCCATAAACTTAATAAACATTTATTTTACTTAGCATCTTACATAGTGGACACATTAAAATAAGATATTTTTCCATTGATAGAATCTGCCTATTTTTAAAAGATGGTGTGGGAAATGGGGGCCTATCCCAGCAGCATATGTGTAAGGCTTGCATGACCCCCTGAGTAAGATAACATGACATTTTTGGGTAAAAGTTCAACACATACATGGTGAACTAAGTGTTAACTACAGACAGATAGGTTCTAAGCTAGTATTTGACGATGTGGTGCTAACCTTGAAGCTCTTGTTCATGCAAATTCATTTTGTATAACATAGCATAATCAGACTGTTCCTGATAGGGCATGCAGCACACTTCCTAGTCAGACTTTGGTCTTGTAATGTCTAGACTACTCAAAAGCAGTACCTGCATGTGCTACCAAGACACAGCAGATGATTTTAAATGTAGAAACTCCCTCTTGCAGAATACATTAGGTTCAATTCCTTGATGCTTGCCTACAGAGTAGTCATTGGATAAACACCACCTACATATATGGAGGGCACTCATGAGGTCCTATGCTCCTTCTTACCCACTGTGGTCTGCTGGTGATATCGCCTCTACATGGTACAAAATCTCAGTCCAGACTCTTTTCATGTGTAACTCCTTTCTGGTGAAACAAACTGCCCACCTGCATGTTGATGTCACTCAGTGTGTTTAGGAAGCATTTGAGCTCTCTTATTGATAAAGGTTTTGATAGTAGGTTCTTAGCAGCTAAGAAAACAGTAGCTATTCTTCTGTTGTTCTGTTTAGTGTAGAACTGTTCTCTTTTGATGGTCAGTTTTGTGGATAGCACTTGTTCCTAAACAGTCTCCAAACTCTTTTATGTTAACCTGTTTTTTAAGTAGATTTGGATAAAAGTGTCTCCTAAGTGAGTAAATGTAAATGTAATTAGGTCACAATCCAGTGAGATACAGTGCTTAAAGAACAAGGTTAAACCTCTTGAACTGCTGTCTGTCCAGAGAGTCTGAAAAAGAGGCAAAACTGCTCCTCAGATATGTTGGATCATTAAATTACTTTGTTTGGGTCAGCAGTGGGAATCTTTGCCATTGACTTCTTTGTCAAAAGCAGCACCACTGAAGCATGCAGAATTAGCATCAGAGGGTATGCCAGACAGACATAAAAACTGACCTAAAATTTTTTTCAAATTGCTGTCTATGTGTCAGACTGAAATACAACGGTTTTTCAAGCTCTCACACTGCTAAGCTGTCTATGTGCCTCTGTCTGTCTGATTGCTCATTGTTCTTTCTGTCTTTGTCTTTCTGTGTCAGTCGGTGATTTCTTCCTCCTTGTAGACCTTTCCAAATCAATATCCTAACCCAACCTGCAGGCTTTTGAATTGGGGCCCTTTAAATATTTAAACAACTCCATGCTATTAATAGGCCCTGCTCCGCCACAGCTCATTAGCATTGAGGATGCATTCCGCGCAAGCGACACGTCATTAATACAGGGGCTGCGGGCGTATTGATTTTAATCAGTAGCCATGCACAGGACTTGCGCAGAGTGTAATTACAAACCTGGTACAAACAAAGAAGTGCCTAAGCCATGGCTAATTTAGCTGTTTGAGTAGGTAATGGGGCTTCCGCCTTTTTACCATCTTGTTCATTTATTACTCAATTAACAATGCAGAATCATTTCTGTAATGCAAAATCTTCAACTCAGCCCCTTCTTGTGTCTGGTGTACTAACATTCCTCTTTCTCCATCTCCCTTCATATTACACAAAGACAGAATAATAGCTTGAATTAAAGTGAATGTGGTCCATAAAGGTAAGTCATGGTCACCAAACATTTATAGCTGAATAATTTATAATTACAGTACATATGTAGCTAAAGCAAAGTGCAATCGTACAGTTAAAAATGTAACTTTTATTCAGCCATGACGGTGTCTATCTGTGTGCAACAGAAAGTATACCCATAAGCTGGCTTGGCACTTTTCAGAGATATGCAGTGAACCTGCAAATTCCCCCATTTTCAAACTCACTTAATCCAAAGTCAGGGTTACAGAGAGTTTGAGCCAATTCTGGCAGCATGAGATAAGAGGTTGTAAACTTCCAAGAATGTGTGTGTTACGTCAAATTATACTGTCCATCCATCCATCCATCCATCCTTCTACTGATTCACTTGAAAGGTCAAAAGGGTCCAGAACCATTTTCACCATCTTCAGATGCAAAGCTGGAATCAACCATGACCGGTTTGCCAGTAAAGGTTCAAATAATTATGTACACATTATATTAAATGTGAAATATTTTGTTTTGTTTTTTTAATTACACAAATAATAAAATAATGTATTAGATATTTGCCCTGTTTTATTTTGCTATTCAAATTGATATAATTCTCTATATGGCCCAAACCAAATCAGAAAATTACACTTAAAACAAAACGAATCACATTAGAATTTAAAGAATTAGCGGAATGAAAATCTGTAGAGTCAGAACTAACAACATGACTTACATTTTTTGTGTAAAACTAATCAGGATAATGCTTAAAAGAACTGCTGTGAATCTAAAATTTAGTGGAATCAATGCAAGTAGGAAAGAATAAAATGAGCCATGTGTCCTGAGGCTGGGGTCCTGCCAGTATCAGTTAAAAAAAGAAAAAAATAGTTTGGAAAATGTATCATTCAAATAATAAAAAATCTATTGGTACAATTAAATGTTGTGATGTACCAATATAATATTTATGCAATGCAATACCTAATTAAAAAAAAAAAGTATTAACAATTTGACTTGCCTTTCAGTTTTTTTAGTTCTTTGGATTATTTCAAATAATATTGTAGGTTGGAGGCATGTTGCTCAGTAAGAACCCTTACAGCTTTAGAGGGCAGGTTTCAAGTCCCAGCTACTGACAATGTGAGAAGCTTGAGTGCAGATCCGACTAGTGTGTGCTTCATTATTGGCTCATTAGTTTTTCTTGTATTATTTCATAGGTTTATTTCATTGTGAAAACATGTTTTACTTCAGAATTATATGTCTAACTATTACCAAAGTATAGATGTTCCCTTGCCACCTTATAAACAGCAGTAGCATGAAAATATGTTTCTGCTTCATTTGCAGTTTTTGATAAACTGTAGGCCATAAACATGGTCATTTTTATTGATGCTTATCTTAATGCTGATTTTTTATTTTCTTTATTTCAGATTCTTTTAACAAAAGATTTACTTGCATCCTTGAACACTTACAGTACTTATCTGTTTTTGTCCTTTATATCCTTCTTAGTTTCTGCAGGGGAGTGAAATGTCAGGTTTATTTGCATATCTTCAAAAAGTCTTTCCAAATCACTATTTGCATTTTCTCAGGATTATTAAGTTTTATGAAAATGCTTAGCAGTAAATTAATGCAGTGTGTGCCACCTTTGGTCTGTCAGGTTTTTTTTTAGTCAAAAGTCTCTTGTAGCATTCCAGTGTAAATTTGTAACTACAGCCATCCGCTATATTGTATAAGGATTAAATTTATTCTTCATGAATTCACTCTCTGAAGTATACAGCAACGCAATTTAAAACAAGCCAAATTAAAATGGTAGTATTTTCCCCAGAACTGTAAATTTTACATGACTGGACAATTTGGAGCAACAGTGGAGTCCCCAGGCTCCAGTCTAGACCAGCATGCCTACTTTCAGAAATGTGTATAATTGCTATTTGATTACTATAACAATCACAACATTGCTATTATGTTAATTGGAAATCTATAACAAAGAACCAACACCTAATAGGGACCAAAAAGGTAGCAGAAAATCCACACTGGCACTTGATGGACCACTCTATAAGAGAGTGTGTGTGCGTTTGTCGCATAAATGGGATCAGTAGAATCTCTGAGGACATCATAAACTTTTAAAAATAATGGTTGTTTAATGGCACTGTATGGTTCTTTACTGAGTTATGTGGTTCCTCATAGAGCAACTTCTTGACCAAGTACCATTTCATTCTGGCATGGGTCCTCTGCATAGGAAGTTGGTTCTTTGTGCTTTGAAGAACTTCCTTATATGCAGAAAAAGCACAATTTTTAATGTATGGCAGACTGCAGACACTAACAGATTAAGAAAACCTGAACTTAGCATGTGTGATTATATAAAGCAAGAGTCTTTTTAAAATCAGGGATCATATTCATGGTTATTTACAGTATGGAGCTTGTATGGATCTAAATAAATACAAATTAATACAAGTTCTTTCTGGAACCTTCATGTGGATTGGCCTTTTCAGAACAAAAATGGCTTGCCTATGGTATCACTCTGAAGAACCACTCTGACATCTTTATTTTTAAGAGTCTAGTGAGGAAAAGAGGCCAAGGAAAACTACTAGTAAACCTACTGGATGTCCCTTCAGGAAAATTATGGGAAACCATGCATTCCCTATTGGAACAAATGGGTTTCCCTACTCTTGGAAAAGCTTGGGCAATTCAGTAGATTTCAAAAATGTTTTATTAGGTAGGAGGGTTGATGACTCCACAGGAGATGCCTCGAGACCAAGCCAGCTCCTCGCTGATTTACAGAGGTGTTGGACAAAGTTGTCATTCCCCCTTTAAATACAAAGATCAGGTGCTTGGAAGCTATGTATGGGTTCTTTATAGTCAGGCCACACATTACTGGTACATGATGGTCCGTAGAGTCTTATGGACTTTTACTGGATGTGTTAGAGCCATTGGAGTCTAGATGTACATAAAGGAGTTCAAGCCAGAGATTGACATAGGTATTCAGTAAACCAAAATAATTGAATCTAAATATAAGAAAATGAGGAAGCAAGTCAATGCATCTTGTATACAGTGACAAAACATTTATGGCAGGATGACAGGCTCCCATATTGTGTAATTTTATCTCTTTTTATATTTTACTTTACTTTGATTCACTTAGAGATGTTTGACTGTTATTCTGGGTTGGAGTGACAAGTAGATGGTGCACCCCTGTTGTATTACTCAGTTGTATATTAGTTATATAGGTCATCATATTCCACTACTCTTCACATTAAAATAGTAACAAGGTCACCAAATATCATTTGAAAATCATTCTATCTTTCAAGGTGAAATCTATTTTCTCAAGCTGTATGATATGGAATTTTGGAAAACATGTGGTGGTCAGCAGACAAACTAAAGTGCTGCCATGAAATCGTAATGTGTTTTCATTCCATGTGTCAAAAGGTAAAACATTACAGAAGTAAATCAGATTGCTATTCTCTGAAACTATTTTTCTTTTAAAGGATTTCTGCATGAACCACAGAATGTCTTGTAGATTCCCAGAAACAAAGTTACTTCCATCATTTTTTTATTTCTGCCATCATCTCTTGTAACAAATAACTGTTGCATATAGTTTATGTTCTTGGGATAAGCTGGCTCCCATTAATTTACAAGCTGAGGCTCTAATCTGTAAAACTATTGCATTGTCCCTTGTAGAATGTTTTTTTAATATAAATAACTTAAAATGATCAAAATACATTAAAATATATTCATGTTCATAGGAAACTATAAATAATTTGTTTCCGGCCATCACAGCATTAAAATAGCCATAAAGAGTTCAATTACCAGATGGGAAATCACTTTGTGAGTTCATATCATCCCATTAGATGTACATCAGATTTGCCCTGTGGATACTTCTAGTGTACTTCAGTGAATCGTTTATAAGTGGTCCTCCATTTGTTTGAATGCAGTTAGTTTAATCATATTAGCTGCCATTCATTTGGGCATCCTACAATTGTCTGAGCTGTTTGTTGGGAGTTGAAGCAAGATGTTTTAAAATTCAAACTTCGTTGAAAAAGAATGGAAATTTAATTGAGATTGTAATGTTAGATAACAATAACAACATTTATTTCTATAACACATTTTCATACACATGATGTAGCTTAAAGTGCTTTACTAAATGTCAAAGAACTAGAAATAAAAAAATAAATAAAAAATGATAAGAGCAATAATAAATAAATAATAAATCATTATGGTCTTAACATAAAATAGATATATAAATAGTAGATAGGCAATAAGGTTTTGCTAAGAAAAAGTTTAAAATGTGTTTTATTTCATATTAATATGGGTTTCCTAGATATAATTTTAATGGTTTTGATCACAGGGATGCTTTCCAAAGATCGCATTAGTCAGGTTCTGTTTTTAACATGCCTCTGGTTAAATAGCAATAGATTCCTGTCACACCACTGACCCTTCCTCCATATGTCATAGAAATGTTCTGTTCCTACGACTCTCTGGCACTCTAAAGCCAAATCCCACTGCATGATTCCTTCATTACCAATTCATTTGTCCTTTTAGATTCTTCTCCTAGACATTTCTTGTCATTGCTTACTTTCTCTTTCCCAATCATGATTTTTAATGACTGCTACCTGTTGCAGCTAAATTACATGTAGCCTCAATCTGGAAGCCGTCTTTTTATAACCTTGTCCTTCTTGAAATCTTCATGTCTTCCAGCCATGTTATCCAAAATTTACTTCATGACGTTCTTTTTATTAAGAGCGATTTAGTTCTGTAATGCAATTTCTCCTGTCCACTTTGCCGTGCACTCTCCTGATCGCAATGCTTATGCTGGTTCTCCCATCGACTTCTCCTTTTTGTTCCTTTGTTTGTTGCTCTCTCAGGGCAGGTGGGAATTGTTTTTATTCTTATGTATTTATTAATACAAATTTGACCACAAAAAAAAGAAAGGCAGGCATATAAACCTGGAACAAAGGTGTTTTATAATTTGTCTTTGGTGGGCACTACTATGGTCTCTTTAGCTGCACTAACAGTCTTTCTTAGGTCTCCTGGCTCGATCAGCCTCCTTGCCTGTTAGGCACATTTTCATTTTCGATCAAAATATGCAGGCATATGTGGCCATGAGGCCATTAAACCCATTAATGATCATTTTTGCAGCTCCTGCAGTTGTTCTTTCTATTGTGCTAGCTACTTATAATAGTCTTGATTGCTCATAAAGAGCCATAGACTGCTGAGAAAATTAGTGATCTGAGAGCAGGCAGTGGGCATGCACTTTTCATTGTTGGCATAGAAACAAATTCATCTGATATTTATTACTTTTCTGCTTAGTATGTCAGTCATTATCAGACTGAAGTGAAGTTACTGAATTAGGCATAATTCTTTTTGGTGCAATTTGTGAATCAACCTGAGCTCAGCAGTACACCAACACTGACTTTGATGAGAGCAGAAGTCCATATTTTTACACATAGTTATTTGATAGAATATTATACATATTGTGAGCTGGAGGGCTGATCGCACCCCAAATAGAGACAGACGCCCTGGGAAAACCACAAACCCTGAAACACTGACTACACATTGCTCCTTATCCTTGCACTATAACGCGTAATACAAGCCTCGCGCGGTACTCCGCCGACTTATAAGCCTTGCGCAGCGCCTGTCAGTTTGGGAATTGATTGTTTGCTTTTATCTCTCTCTGCTCCTAGCGGAACTGTTATATCTGACTTGTCATGGAGCACGTTTAAGCTCATGTGTTTGCGGTGTCTGAATAAAAATCCTTCTTTTTCTACGACCTTCTGTGTCTCTGTGCAAATCTGTGACCCAAGCGTGACAAGTGGTACCAGGAGTGGTTGCACAGATGGATGCCGCCGAAGACTTATTTCAGAAGTCTAAAACATTTGCACTTAAAGACTGGAAACTAAACATGGATGACCCAATCCGTGCGCAAATTCAAGATTTGATACATAAAGTGCACTGTTGGTTTGAAGGAGACGTAATGGAAACAGTTGTCGTGAATATATTACTGGCCGGCATACCTGAAGTTCTTCGAGATGAATTTCTACGCCATGATATTAAATCATTAACGATTATGTCCAGACGATTAGAGGGTTCACAGTCCACTTGGAGAAAGAGCGGTGGATTTCGTGCTGCTCGCAACCTGTGAACGACGTCCAGGACATTCTCGTCGCTTCGATCGACAAGCTGCAGGACCTGAAAATCTAATGGGGTCAGGTAGGACCCCGGGAAATCCAGTCGTAGATGGGACGCCTGTTTCTGGGGAGACAGCGGCAACAGCGGGTCGACAAGACCGTGGAGGCTACAGAGCACGTCGACGTGGACGTCGCAGAGGATATTTCGGAAACGGAGCCGACCGTAGATGTTTCCGATGTGATCAGCTCGGCCATTTGGCAAGAGATTGTCGCTTGTCTCCAGCTCATTCAATGGAGATTGGACTGGCCGAGATTTGTTGCTCAACTATTACATATCCGGATGGAAAAGATGGCTTGTTGATCCCGGTGAAATTGGGACAGAGAAATCTCAGCATTGTTAGATTCGTGAAGTGACCTTTGTATTGTGAGACGAGACTGTCTTAATGAACAATGCCTTAGAGACTGTGAGACTGTAAAAATACGCTGTGTACATGGTGATGTTAAAGATTATCAGACTTTACTTCTTCCTTTAACTTATAGGGGGCGCACTTTAAGGTTTGGTCTGCCGTTTCGGACTCGTGCCCTTGGCCATTACTCATAGGACGGAGAAATGCCCTTTTTCGAAACTGATTAATAAATGTAAGGGACCAGTAGTCCAGTCCACTAATGAACTTGGTGGGGGGGGAGAAGAAGAAGAAATCCAAGACGAAGAACTGGTAGCGGCCGGGAAAATCTAGAGCCCAACTTAGATATTGAACCCGATCTCTCCAGCGAGACGGAGGAGGTCACCCCCGACAATCTTCCAGAATGGGCTGGTCCTTCTACATCTTCCCAGATTGCAAACGCCTCGAACACAAACCGAGTGTTAACGAACAATCAGATTTTGTGCGTTTGCAGCATACTGATAGCTCATTAGAATATGCATTTAAACAGGCTCGCCCTGCTATTGACTCTTATTACCAAGAGCGTAATTCCGGGGGTGTGAAAACCCCACACTTTATAGAAAAGGACGGTTGCCTTTTCAGAGTGATCTCAGATCATTTGGAGGGGGAATTTATTGAACAACTGGTGGTACCTGAAGCACATAGGGAAACTGTTTTGCATCTGGCACATTCACACATCTTGGGGGCACCTGGTGCCGACAAAACTAGAGACCGGTTATCAAAACGATTTTATTGGCTTAATATGGGAAAAGATGTTGAACGATTTTGTACTTCATGTCCAGACTGCCAGATCGTCTCTGCTTATAAGCCTCCTCGGCTCCCCTTTGTCCTATGCCCATATTGGAAGTTCCCTTTCAGCGTGTGGGATTAGATATTGTGGGACCATTACCTAAGACTAAGGATGGGTACCAATATTTGCTGGTGTTGGTTGATTATGCGACACGATATCCAGAAATGATTGCGCTGAAAAAGGCCAACTCTTCGGCTGTAGCCAAAGCACTATGTGAAACTTTTACTCGTATTGGTATCCCTAGAGAAATCTTAACTGATCAGGGCACACCTTTCACTTCTCGCGTGATGAAACAATTGTGTGACAGCTTTGCTATTAAGAAATTGAGTACTACTGTTTACCATCCTCAAACGAATGGTTTAACCGAGCGATTTAACAAAACATTGAAACAGATGATCAGGCGAGTTGCTCATAATGATCCCACAACATGGAACACTGTCCTACCGTTTGTTTTGTACGCGTGCGAGAATCACCACAGGCGTCCACTGGCTTGAGTCCCTTCGAGTTGTTATTCGGCAGGCGGCCGCGAGGCATCCTGGATGTGGTACGTGAGGAATGGATAGGAAACAAGAGAGCAGCTAAGGGTCCAAGCTTTGCAGATCGACTAATTTCGTTGCAAGACAGAATTTCTATGCTTTCCTCTATTGCTGTGGAACACCAACAACGAGAACAGGAAACTCAGAAGCGTCTTTACGATAGGCGCAGCAAGCTCCGTGAGTTCAAACCTGGCGATCGTGTTTTGGTACTGGTTCCCTCGGATCCACACAAATTCTTAGCTAAATGGCAGGGCCCGCCATTATTGAGGAGCGTATGAGTCCAGTAAATTACAAGGTTAGAATACCGGGCGGCGCAAACCATTCCAGATTTTACACATTAACCTCTTGAAGGAATGGCACGACCGACAAGAGGTTAACACTTCCTTGGCTGCTGTTTCTCAGTCCGATGTTACCATTGGTAACGATCTTACTGACACGCAAAAGACAGAACTGTTATCTTTGATAGAACGGAACACTGATGTCTTTTCAGATTTACCAGGCAAGACTAACATTACAAAACATAAAATTACCACTGCACCTGATGTTCGCATACAGATGCGGCCGTTCCGGATACCGGAAGCGCGAAATATTGTGCGAAGAGGTAAAAAAGATGCTGACACTGGGTGTAATTCGTGAAAGTAAAAGTGACTGGTGCAGCCCAGTCGTATTAGTCCCAAAGCAAGACGGTTCGGTTCGGTTCTGTATCGATTTCAGACGCTTGAATAAGGTCTCTAAATTCGATGCTTATCCCATGCCCCGTGTCGATGAACTGTTGGAAAAACTGGGTCAGGCGAGCTATATCTCCACGCTAGATCTCACGAAAGGCTATTGGCAGGTGCCTTTAGAGGCTAGCAGTTGTGAGAAAACGGCATTTGCGACTCCTGACGGACTCTATGAATTTACAAGACTCCGTTTGGTCTTCACGGGCACCTCTAACTTTTCAGCGTATGATGGATCAGATCCTACGTCCTCACTCTGAATATGCTGGGGCATACCTTGACGATGTCGTGATTTTTAGCAATGATTGGAAAACACACTTAGAGCGGCTTCAAGCCGTTCTTGAAAGCTTGAGACAGGCTGGCCTTACTGCTAACCCTAAGAAATGTAAACTAGGCATGTCCGAGACTCATTACTTAGGCTATTCTATGGGCAAGGGTTTACTTAGGCCACAATTAAGGAAAATAGAAGAAATGCTTGTTTACCCGAGACCTGAGACACAGAAACAAGTACGCCTTTCTGGGACTCGCTGGTTACTACAGAAAATTCATTCCAAATTTTGCACATAGAGCTGCTCCTCTTACAGAACTTACTAGAGGCAGAAAAAACCGACCTGTCCTGTGGACAGAAAATTGCGAACGTTCTTTCAACGATTTAAAAAAAGCATTGTCTTCTTACCCGGTTCTAAGGAACCCGGATTTCACAAAAGATTTTATCTTGCAAACAGACGCAAGTGCATTTGGTGTGGGCAGTCCTGTCACAAATTTTTGATGGAGAAGAACATCCAATCACATATTTGAGTAGGAAATTACTTCCTAGGGAACGCAATTATTCTACAATTGAGAAAGAATGCTTGGCAATTAAGTGGGCTGTGGAAGCGCTTCGCTATTACTTGTGGGGACGAAACTTCACTTTGGTAACTGATCATGCTCCACTCCAGTGGTTGTACCGACAGAAAGATACAAACTCTCGTCTAATGAGATGGTTTCTGGGTTTACAACCTTACAGTTTCACAGTAAAGCACCGACCAGGTTCTGAACACGTCAACGCAGATGTATTATCACGACTAAATGAACCTAGTACAGAGAGTCGCTTGATTCACAGGAATGTGAATAAAGCTGAGGGGGAGGGTGTGAGCTGGAGGGCTGATCGCACCCCAAATAGAGACAGACGCTCCTGGGAAAACCACAAACCCTGAAACACTGACTACACATTGCTCCTTATCCTTGCACTATAACGCGTAATACAAGCCTCGCGCGGTACTCCGCCGACTTATAAGCCTTGCGCAGCGCCTGTCAGTTTGGGAATTGATTGTTTGCTTTTATCTCTCTCTGTTCCTAGCGGAACTGTTATATCTGACTTGTCATGGAGCACGTTTAAGCTCATGTGTTTGCGGTGTCTGAATAAAAATCCTTTTTTTTTCTACGACCTTCTGTGTCTCTGTGCAAATCTGTGACCCAAGCGTGACAATATACATACCGTATGTAGGTTTGGTAGAGTTGAAGGTCATAGACTCTCCTTTTATTCTGTGTACTTGTTCTTGTACTCTATTTTAGACTTTTGATCCAATAAGCACTTAAGCTGACCTCAATGTTGTACCATTATAGAATCTACCCACCCATCCCAATGCAACCACACTGATTCTTCTAATAAAGGAGACATGCTCATGTTTTCATAATTAAAAATTAAGACTGTAGAGAGGCCCAGCAGTAGGCTAGCACCCTGCCAGGGGTTTGATCCTGCCTTGCACCCTAAGCTGGCTGGGATTGGCTCCAGCAGACCACCGTGACCCTGTGTTAGGATATAGCGGGTTGGACACTGACTGACTGACTGACTGTAAAGAGAGAAAAAAAATCACTTTTCATACAAATCTCAGGTCTTAGTTAAATGAGGTGTTAGTAGCAATCTACATTAAATTACCTTGTCCCATTAGCACCATTGTGTAGAGCTTAAAGACAACATAATTACTGAATTCTACCAAATATTAGTTTGGACAGATACTAACAAATAGCATACAAGCTAACACTGAAACAAAAACAAAATAACAAAACCCAAACTACAGCACCTGACCTAGAATATAAAGTATAAACTTTTTGTCAACCAACAAGTCCCAATACCAAGGTCCTCAAAATGAATAACTGGCCAATATACTTTAAAGTCCCAAAATCATTGTAGATACTCCACAAGAGGAAGGGCCTGTTAAGCTTTGGCTTATTTAACTAAATGGGAAACAAAGAATCTTTATAAAATAAAACATGTATTTCACAAAATGTTCTGTAGCAACTGAAGCTCTGAGTAACACAAATGGTCCAAAGGCAGTTGCATTCACAAAACAGACAATCCAGTGGCAAACACAAATCAGGGGAGAGAGATCAAAAACAAAGCTGAGAGGTAAAAAATCCAGTAAACAGCAAAAACACATCAATAACTGAATAGAACTCACCAACATGCAGCACATACAGCGTACAGCAAGGAATTGTGTGTTCCCTCGGCCTTTATAGGCTGTTGGAGATGGATAGGTGGCCGTGGCTCTTAGGGAATCACCCACAAAATACAAGAAAAAAGAATGCTGTATGACCACCTAGAAATGTGATGATGCACAAAACTAATTTAAAACAAGGAATAATGAAAAACATAAAAATAAATAAGAATATTAACATGAACAAAAGAAGAAATCATTTAACGTGGTGGCTCTGGGGCTAAGGAACTGCGCTGATATCCCCAAGGTTGCCAGTTCAAATCCCTGTCACTGCCAAAAGAGATCCTACTCTGCTGGGCTCTTGAGCAAGGCCCTTAACCTTCAATTGCTTCAGGGGTGCTGTACAATGTCTGACCCCAAGGGGTATGCGAAAAGTAACAAATTCCTAAACGAGAAATTGTATAAGGCGAAATAAAGAACAAAAAAATAAAATAAAACAAGGAACCCTGGCTTATACATAGGGCGGCATGGTAGTACAGTGGTAGCGCTGCTGCCTCGCAGTTAGGAGACCCGGGTTCACTTCCCAGGTCCTCCCTGCATGGAGTTTGCATGTTCTCCCCGTGTCTTACTAAATTCCACACAAAATGAATGATGGTGTGCTCCTAGACCTTCTCAGTTCTCTTATATTGCTAGAATGGGGGCTCAGGAGAAGTGATGCCAAGGTGGTCCCGTATTCTAGAGCTCCAGCCACTAAGAGAAACAAGAAGTAACAGAATTTTTAAAGAGATAAAACGTAATTATAGAATTACAAATGAAACCAATAGAAATAACATAAAGACATGAAAAATATGAACTCAGTATTAATGAAAATGACAGTAAAACAAATTACTCATAATGTTAAACCAATGTATAACAGTGACATCTGAGTTATACTTTTAAGCATCAAAGACTTTTCTTGAATGTAAATGCATTAGACAAAAAGTGGCTTTATAATCCTGGTATTTTCTTAAACAATTGGCCGAAGTCTTTCTGTAAAGCAAGCAAGTTCTTGTCAGTTGTGCTATAATAAAGGAGCTGCACTCCATTCACACGTATTCCTTTTCTTCTTGAATCATGATTATGTCCAGTCCCACTGATACTGCATAGTATTTAATGAAAATTATCATCATCCAACACAAGATGATAGAAAGAATGAAAGTGCATTGGGTGTTGCAGTATATCACAAACTGTAAAGAACAAAAGAAGAGACTTTACAAGTCAAAAAGTGATACTGTATGTTATTAGGAAAGTCATTAATAACATTCACTATAAAGATTTCTGTGTCTAAATTCTCAGAACTGGGGATTTAAAGACCACAGAATAAGAACTAAGCAGAAAAGGACTTCATAACCAACACTTGTTACACTTTAAACTTTTGTTGTTGAATTTCATATATTGTAAATAGCCAAGAATGAGTTGAGCTCTCAATGAAAAGCAAAATTATGGCATTTGTCTTTCCCCACCATTGTGCTGATGAGCTACAGTGAGCCCTGTGCGCATACCCCAGTCCAATGCCACCTCTCCTTCTCTGTGCAGATACTAATTCATTCTACTTTGCTTTCTAATTATACACTATCAGGAGAATTAAAAGGTGACCTACAGTTGCAATACTTTTTATTTTTCACATTTTTTTCTGCCTTCTTATGTTTCTGTGCAAAACTACTGTGGTAATTCTTCTTCAAATTAAACGGTAACCTGCCTAACTTCAAAGTATTATATAGTGACATGAGTGTTTTTGAAATGTACTTTCAAATGTATACCTTAGATAAAAAAGATTCTGCAACCACACTTTTTTAAGCTAACTTTTCCATTTAGTGAAATATCAGACCAATTTAAGAAGTATCTAAATTTGGTCCTGCTTAAGCTGCTCTTGAGCATATATCTTAATAAAAAATCATATTTGGGAACAGTGATATGATAGGAGGATCACATATTTTACTCACAGACCAAAGGGTTTATCTCGAACATGAAAAAGTGAATTTTAATGGAATTCTTTGGGAGTTAATCCAGTGGGCTTGCAATTTTAAAACCCTTTTTTAGAAGGCCAGAAGTCATCAGTCAATACATTAATTTATTATTGCGGTTTTTTTTTTTTGAAATGCAAATTACTTTTGAATAATTCCAAGATATTAATTGTAATAGCTTGATAAAATGCAACACCATATATATGAATACATGAATATTCATAAAGTGTGCATATATTTTTCTCTACGTGTTTATGTTAAAATGAGCCAACGTCTAAAGTAAAAGGATTTGAGAATCTTTGATGTCTTCAGAAAGTCTGTTAATTCAGGAGAACCTGGAGCAAACTAGTTAATTATGTTATAGGAAGGGTTAAAGTTTGAATTTGAATGGCTAAGTGGGTCTGGTCTGAGTGCATTAAGGTGGGACAGTGAGAAATTGGATACTTAAATCAGCTTTATTAAAAATGTATGAGTGCCTACCACATTTTATCAATATCTGATTTAGCGGTAATGAGTGAAATTAGAGCCAAGGAGAAAGAAGGATTGTGTGTGTTTTAGATGGAGGGTCGTTCCCTTAGAAACCACACGCTCAGGCTATCCAGTTAAACCGACTCGTGCAAATATGAGGCATGTGCAATGGGATAGGGCATGAATCAGTTTTCCCTAATTATTAATGGCAGATGAATACATGAGTTAATGTTGGAAAACAGAAATGTCATAGGAAGCCAAAAATACTTTCATTTTTTACAAGCAGTGGTTTACTTCACATGGCTCACGGTCTGTCTCGGCTCTTTTTCTCAATATAACAGTTTGTGTCAGGCCCCATCTCAGACTCTCTCCATCTTTATATTAGCTTGTGACAGGTCCTGTCTAATATTCACCCTCTCGATATATAAGAAAGATTGTAAAGCCATGTCTTCAGCTCAGTCCTGCTTTAATTGAGTACATCAGAAACCGACACAGAAATCTCGCAATATGTTCGGAGTGTATCAGCCCTTACCTCAAGGTCTTTCTCTCTCAATATTGCAGAATCAGTAACCCCCGGTCCATGCTTTCACTTGCTATATTTGTATGTCAGGCTCTGTCCGATTCTCTGTAGAAATACAGTGGAGCTCTTCAGCTCCGTTTCTGCCTTCCTCTTGTGTTAACAAAATCTGGCAGATGTTCTCCTATCAAATAGCCTTCTCTGTCTTAGAAGCCAGGCACTATCTTCTGATCCCTCTTCAGATACCAGAATGAGTAATGCCCTGTCACAAACTGTCACAACTGTGTGGCAGCAATTTTTACATATATACATTTACTCTCATGCTCATTCCATTAAAAGAATGTAAAATGAATGACTGTGTAGAGTGTCCTTGCAAGGCATATGCCTGTCTTGGCCATTCTTTCTTAAGTGCAAACTATATGAAGAGAGTTTCCAGTCAAATGTTATTTAGAAGAAAGAAAATGTTAAGGAGCAGGAATTTGGATCCGCTTGTCATGGAGGAAATGTTTGTGCACCTTAATGTTCCTTGATGTTCTTTGAAGCATTGTTGTGTAGAAAAGTATTCCTGATATAGTTACCCCTAAAAATTGTTATAGGATGAGGAGCATGGTAGTTTTCTATAATTCTAATAAAACCTCTCATTAAAAAAGCAATGGCGAGGATCACTCTTAACAACAACAACAACATTTATTTATATAGCACATTTTCATACAAATAATGTAGCTCAAAGTGGTTCACATGATGAAGAAAGAGAAATAAAAGACAAAGTAAGAATTAAAATAAGAGAACACTAATTAACATAGAATTAGAGTAAGGTCCGATGGCCAGGGAGGACAGAAAAAAAAAAAAAACCCTAGACGGCTGGAGAGAAAAAAAATAAAATCTGCAGGGATTCCAGACCATGAGACTGCCCAGTCCCCTCTGGGCATTCTACCTAACATAAATGAAACAGCCCTCTTTCTATTTAGGGATCTCATGGAAGGGCTTGATGATGATGGTCATGTAGACTTATGGCTTTGAATCCATCAATGTAGGAACATCATGGTGCTTTGATTAGGCGGTGGTGGCGCAGGTCGCCACCACAGAAAACCAGAAAAGAAACAGAAGAGAGAGTAGGGGTTAGTACAGATTTTAGAGCCACCATGAATAGTAATGATAATTAATTGAATATACAGAGTATCGGGATTAAATTAAAATGGAGTTATGAGAAGGCCATGTTAAAGTAATGTGTTTTTAGCAGTTTTTTAAAGTGCTCCACCGTATCAGCCTGGCGAATTCCTATTGGCAGGCTATTCTAGATTTTAGGTGCATAGCAGCAGAAGGCCGCCTCACCACTTCTTTTAAGTTTAGCTCTTGGAATTCTAAGGAGACACTCATTTGAAGATCTAAGGTTACGATTTGGAATATAAGGTGTAAGACATTCTGATATATAAGATGGAGCGAGATTATTTAAGGCTTTGTAAACCATAAGCAGTATTTTAAAGTCAATTCTAAATGACACAGGTAACCAGTGTAGTGACATCAAAACTGGAGAAATGTACTTGGATTTTCTTTTCCTAGTTAGGATTCTAGCAGCTGCATTCTGCACTAGTTGCAAACGATTTATGTCTTTTTTGGGTAGTCCTGAGAGGAGTGCATTACAGTAATCTTAGAACCATGAGAGTTCCAAGAGGGTGGTGATTGCTAGGACACCCTAACACTTTCAAGCTTCTTGCTGTATGATTTGTGTTTGTACAAGTGTGAGAAAAGGTCACCCCAGTTTGATTTTGATTTGTGAAGACAGACTTTGTAAGATATTTGAGTGTATGCAGCTGACAGTGATTCAACGTGGATCTTGTGACTGAAAGGACTCCACCTTTTGAGTTTTGCTGGAAGACTGTTCATGTGGGGAATTAGTGAAATAGCTTGAATTATATGACTTGAGAGAATGGCTTACTGATTTCAAAGTAGTAAAATGTTACAGTATTTCTATCCATCCATCCATTATCCAACCCGCTATATCCTAACTACAGGGTCACGGGGGTCTGCTGGAGCCAATTCCAGCCAACACAGGGCACAAGGCAGGAAACAAACCCCGGGTAGGGCGCCAGCCCACCGCAGCAGTATTTCTATGTTTTTCTAATATGATTAATGAGAGACTGCTGTTAAGTGTTCTGGTACAAGAGTTCTTTCAACCAAATAGTCGACAGTAGTTGCACCAGCTGGTCCAAGACTATATATCCTGGATACTCCATACAAAAGCAAAATTCTAAACTTTCAAATGAACCCGATTTAATGATGAACTGGCCCATATGCTCAAAGTAGTTATGATGATGTGGTAGTTTATAATTCATTGCAAGACTGTTTTGTATATGGAGAATTCATTTCAATCATTATTTTTCTCTTTTCAGTTAAGGTTCAAAATATTTCTCAACTTTTCATGTGAATTGCTTGCTAACATTTTGTTTCTCACAGATGCTTGCAGTTTTTGCTAAACAATTTGTTTACAGTTGCTTCCCTTGTCCCTTCCATAAGACAGCTGGAATTGTGAAGAACCTACTTCTGTATCTCACAAGGTTGTCCAAGACATATTCAAAACATTCAAAACACGACTTCTCTTTTGAAGTTTTGAGGTGAAAAATTATGTTTTGTCTAGCTTTGACTAAAACTTGACTCACTAGTGAGTATTTTGACCATGATTTGGGTTGGTTTTGAATTTAAAGTCTTCCTAGTTTTGAGCTATAGCTTGTTATTATCAACTGTACTTAATTTTCTGGTCTTTTTCTATTAGACCTTGTGGCCTCCTGTTTTATCTTCCAAAGCGGCAAAGATCTGGAACCCCAAAATGTTGGCAGACACATTCTAAAAACAGTTGGCTTATGCATTTGTTTGGGATGAATTCCCCCTTTCCAGGAGAGGTCAAGAACACTGATTCTGAATGGATTCTGTTCAAGTATAAGGACTTCTGAGCTGTCACCAAAACTAGTTCAGTGTTTGTTATGGTGTCAGCCATATAGGAATCCTGGCAGATTGAGGAGCTCATCGATTTACAGGATCATTGTGCATACTTGCTAGAGAGCTCAAAGGCTCAGCTGTTAAGTAAAAATGGACTGCACAAAGGTAGACTAAAAGAAAAGTAGAATAATTGCTGAGCCTTAAATCGGGTGTAGTGTAGAGTTTTAAAGCGAACTGGATGCTTTAACTTTGTGATCCTTTCTTGTAGCCAGATGGTTCCGGATATAGCAAAACTCAACTGTTAACAAAAAAATAAACATGTATGGATGCCACATCACTATACCCACTGAAGGTATTATATCAGCCTTCATTAAAAATTGGAACACCAAGGCTGTTTGCTCTGCAGGCTAAATTGAGTGATATTGCTAGGAAAAGGAAGTGAACAAAAAGAAAGACAAAAGATTTATATTGTTTTAATAGCTTGCCATTGGCTCTAATTAACAGACAGCTTTAAAAACAGATGATTCAGCCTCCTTGACAGATATACTGAAGATTTTGTAGACAGTAGACAAAAAGAAAAATGTACAAAGGCAGTAGATGTCCTGGTCTGTCACTGTAATGTTACCTTAAATCCCCTTTTTGACTTCACTTTGGTAATCATTTTCCTGTTATTCTTTCTTTCCTCCACCCACTATCTCTTCTATGGCAAAATCTCCCCAATATAATTAAATGATGATATGTATCTGTATATAATTCTCCAAATAAATCCCCTTAGTCATTTTGAAAACTATTAAACTAATATACTAAATTACAACAAAAAGTAACACTTAAAATCCTTTACAGGCTTATGTATATATAGTTTATACTGCAGTAGTAAAAGTACTAGTGCTATGTCATGTGTACAGAGTACAATGAAATTCTTTCTTGCACATCTGACCAACATTGAACACCCTGAGACTTTGCAGTACCATGGTAAACTTCTTATCCCCCTTTCCATAATACTTGTTCAGCTAGAAATATAAGGTACATAATATTTACACTTGACATGTACATACCTTAATTGCTCTCCTTTAAACACTGTGGAACTTCAGCCCCGGACACAGACAAGTAGACACTGATGGTTCCAACACACACGTTTATTTACAGCTATATACAGTCCACAAAACAGTCTCACACAACACACAGTGCTCTTGCACCAAACTCCCTTCTTCCCGGGCCTTCCAACGGTCCTTTACCACCTCCGTCTTCCTTCCCAAGCTTTGTCCTCTTCCTCTCGACTCTGGCTTACGACTGGAGGGAGGCAACCTCTATTATACCCACCTGAATGTGCTCTAGGTGCCCTAAAATGAACTTCCTGTGGCACTTCCTGGTGTGGTGGAAGTACCGCATGAGCACCCGGAAGCACTCAGAGTGTCCCCAGTATTACTTCCGCCAGCACCTCCAGGTGTGGCAGAAGTGCTGACGTCCAGGGCTCCACAATCGTCCTGGCACCCCCTGGCAGTGGCCACAGGCTCCTATAGGGTGGAGCTTCAATGCTTAATTCCCGTGGACCCATACAAGCCAGGGCGGCTGCCCTCTCATGGTCCGGGAGAGGCATAGTCCCTCTCTTGGTCCTTTTAGGCATCCTGGCTGGGAACAGACCCCAGCCACCCGCCACAACACATATTTTCCACAGTTTATATATTATACTGGCAAAATACCCGCGCTTCACAGCGCAGAAGTACTGTGTTAAAGAAATTATGAAAAAGAAAAGGAAACATTTTAAAAATAACGTAACATGATTGTCAATGTAATTGTTTTGTCACTGTTATGAGTGTTGCTGTCATCAAGGATTTGATTATCATTATTTCTTTCAATCAAGTTCGTATTTGGAGGATGTGTTGTGTTCAAGTTATATTCCGTGTTTGTCAACCGTTGTAAAGATAACAGGTTTCATTCATCGAAGTGTTCACAACCCAAATCGGTACTCGTGAATCTAAGATGTTTAACAGGCATTCCCGATATTAAGTTGTGGATTTGCCTGCTAATATTTAGCGGCAGCGTGTTTATGAACTTAATTTAAACTTAAGCTTTACACCTTGCTTTCCTATTGATATGTCTACAAAGCCTTGTTCAGATTCAGAGGGTTGTCCCTTTCTTACTGCATCAATAAACAGCTCGTCTTCCTCTTTATCTGAGACATCACACACTGCATGCATGGGTTTACCTTTCCTAGTCCTGCAAACTTTAGTGAATTGTTTTAATTTTTTGCACTGTCTTTCTTTAGCTGGACATTGACTTTTTCCACCGTGTGCTTTGTTTCCGCAATAGCTGCACTTATGAATATGCTTGTATGCGTCACTCACTTCATTTTCTTTTGCTGCCTTCTTAATTGTGTAATGCGTTTTTTGTTCAGCGCTCTTTGGAGCTCTTGCTTGTTGTCTGCGTACTGCATTCACAGTCAGTTCACATGAGCTGCTCGGAGTACATGCATCGAAGGTTCTCAGTTGTGCTTATGCTATCTCATGCGATCTTGCGATGTCCACAGCTTTATTTATGTTAGCTCAGACCCGGCACATAAAAGTTTCTCTCGCACTTTTTCTGAGTTTGTGCCAAACACTATTCTATCCCTGACCATCTCATCTTTGATTACATAAGCACAGTCCTTCAGCAGCAATTTTTACTCCGTTAGAAAGTGATCAAAAGCCTCATTTATACCCTGCGTCTTCTCATTAAACTTGTATCTCGCGAATATCTCATGCGATCTTGCGATGTCCACGGCTTTATTTAATGTTAGCTTAGACCCGGCACATAAAAGTTTCTCTTGCACTTTTGTTGAGTTTGTGCCAAACACTATTCTATCCCTGACCATCTCATCTTCATTTGCATAAGCACAGTCCTTCACCAGCAATTTTAACTCCGTTACAAAGTGATCAAAAGTCTCGTTTATACCCTGCGTCTTCTCATTAAACTTGTATCTCAAGAGGCAGCCAACTACATGGGAGGCGTGGTGATGGGTGACGCAACTCCGCCTCACACGGCGACCGAGCTGCAGGCTATGGCCATATATGTGTACGTAAGTAGGATTCAGATATGACCGTTACATGTAGAATTTCGAAATGAAACCTGATTAACTTTTGCAAGTAAGCTGTAAGGAATGTGCCCGCCAAATTTCAGCCTTCTACCTACAAGGGAATTTGGAGAATTAGTGATAAGTGAGTGAGTGAGTGAATCAGTCAGTCATTGAGGGCTTTGCCTTTTATTAGTATAGATATAGTGCTATTGTGTTACTTTCCACTACACTGGAAGAACCAATTTTGGGTTAAATTTATATTAGCTTTATAAAATTTGTGGTGAAATCTTACATTTTTCTCATCACACCTGTATCCTTATTAGGTGTGTTCTTGTATGTCACACACAAGTCTCATGATGTGACGAGTATAAGTCAAGGGAAGTTATACTTAAGTTATATAAGACACATCTCTTGAAGAACTTTGTTCAGTTCGGTCTTCATATTACAAAATGACATGGCAGCACTAGAGAAAGTCCACAGAAGAATGACTAGATTGATTCAGAGACTGCAATATATCAGCTATGAGGAGAAATTGAAGGAGATGAACCTTTCAGTTTCAGAGACGGATATGACTGAAGTGTTTAAAATAATTAAGGGAGTTAGTACACTAGATCCCAGTTGTTATTTTAAAGTAAATTCCGCAACAAGAACACAGGGACATGGTTGAAACTTTTTAAAAGCAGATTTCACACAAATGTTAGAAAGTTGTCCTTCACACAAAAAACCATAGACACATGGAATAAATTACTAAGTAGTGTAGTGAAGAGAAGCACTTTAGGTAATTTAAAATCTCGACTTGATGTTATTTTGGGCAATCTAGGCAAATAGGATGGACGAGGTTGTTGGCTTGAATGTCCTGTTCTCATCACAATGTGTCTAATGTTCTAACCAAACAACTTGCTTGCCTAAAAAGGCTTAAACATATGAGAATTGCATTTTCTTCCAATCTCTCTAATTGTCTATCTATTTCTGTGATTTTTCGGAAATGTTAGTATGTTTTCATTTCATAGATCAGTGATTCTGTCCCACAGCTTAGAGAGTGCAAACAGAAAACCCATACCCTTCATATCAGTCTCTTCTAACACAACATCCTGCTTTGAATTATGGTTTATTTACTTTGGCATGTGGAATTGACTAACTACATACGTATGGCACGACCAGTACGTAAATTTGTGTTAAATATCAGCTACTACTGCGGTGGGTTGGCACCCTGCCCAGGATTGGTTCTTGCCTTGTGCCCTGTGTTGGCTGGGATTGGCTCCAGCAGACCCCCATGCCCCTGTACTCGGATTCAGCGGGTTAGAAAATGGATGGATGGATGGATGGATGGATGGATATCAGCTACTAATACTGCGCTCACTATAGAAGACCGAATACATAAAGGTGCACTAAAAGTAAAACAGGTGATTCTCAATAAAATGTTTCTGATATTCAGTACCTAAACTGAGTGTTTCTGTCAATCCCAGACACTTTCCTAAACTAACAGGGCCAAATGTTAATATAAAACAATTGGCTTGGAGTTTCACATCTTTGCTTTATGAGCATTTTGTGATTGTCAGCTCACATTAACAGAACAGGTTGTATGTCAGTTCCTATACAAATGCTGTAATGAATCAAAAAACAACATACCCGTACCAATGAATAAACAAAGCTGCAGAATCAAAGACATGTTTTCTCAAGTTTTTGTTTTTTCAGTTTCAATGATATTTGTAACTCAGCACAGATTGATTCAAAGCTGTGCACAAGAGTTCTCTGCTGTAAAATCCTAAACTTCTTCAAAGAGCAAAATAGTAGGTGCATTCTAGCCACTTAGAAAGCTATTAATTCTTGAAATATTAAACCCAAAATATTCTGGGCCATTTTGCTAGTACAAGGAACAACCTTAAAAGATTGTATGAACCTATAAGTAAGAACAAATTGAATTTTTTTAAATAACTGAAATTTAGTCGACTCAATATGTAATTTTGTTGTGCCTTTAAAAAGTGATTATGTTGCATTAGAATGAGTGGACACAACAGTTATTGCTACTGCCTCATGGATCTTGCATACTGGGTATAAATCCAACCTGTCTATGTGAAATCTATGCATTTCTACCATGTCTATGTGGGTTTTCCCTTGAGTGTTTTACTTCCAAAGACATGCAAGTAAATGAACCATTTCAAACTGGCCCATATGAGTATGTGTGCATGGGGCCTGTGAAGGACTGGTTTTCTGTGTAGATCTGATTTCTGCCCTCAGCTTAGTGCTGTTGGGATAGGCTCCAGACCCCTGCAACCCTCACTTGGATTAAGCAGGTTTAAGAATGATATGTAGGTTATGATGAGCTCCAAGCAAAATCATCAGCTTTTTTTTATTACATTATTCAGTTGTATGCAAATAATTAAGTACCCTGGGTCAAATTGTTAAGTTTCAGAATCTCTAAATAAATTGACAGTAACATAGTTTCTGCAGGGCACAAACTTAAATATCACACATTTCTGTTCATTTTAATGCACGATTACTATTTATGGACTGAATTTAACAGGATTGAAAAAAAATGTACAAGACCAGATATAAATTGAGCCATCCAGTACAATTAGCAGGCAGTTTATAGGTATTCTTTCATTAATATGCTGGGGTTTTATGAGGAACATAAACATTTAATTTCAATACAGTATGCTACATTTTTATCCTGACCTTCAAAAAGCATAAGCGTGCAGTGAAGCTGCAAGAGTCATGTATTCATGCCACAGCCTACAGATCAGTACAGACTTCTCTAAGCTCATAAAGCAATGAGATAAAGTGAAGGGTTAGTTTTCTGTATTAAGCAATGTGAAAACTGGGGTCTTGGGGTGATCAATCCTGAAGCCACTGCTCTTTTTTGTTCATACAAATGATCATGGAAAGAAAAACAACCAAGCTAGCTACATTTGAAGATAATACTATTAATAATATTAGGTAGATTAACAGATGCCCTAAAGTCAGGCAGAAGTGGTACAACTGGATCTGGAATTATGCCACTACGTTGGATACTCAGTAAATTAAGGTCAATGTAATTAACCTTAATTTTGTGAATGTGTTATTTTGAAGAAATAAAAATATTCAAGTATAATTAGAAAACAGAAGGTCCAAATCTAAAAGGTCTTATGAAATAGAATAAGAAGTTTCATTGGAGTGAAGTGAAGAAAAAGGCTTATATAAGTGGCAAAAATGTCAAGAGAAACCTATGCTTAAGCTATGTAATGCACTTTAGGAGGTCACTTCTGAAATATGGTGTTCTGTTCTAGTGTGTTCAAATTATAAGGATAGAACAGCACAGGAAAAAGTCCAGAATGTGGGGAGAAAGACAGAAATAGCTGGATGTGTTCAGCTGATGAAAACAGAAATTAAGGGAAGACATGTTGGAACTGTTCATAATTCTGATGGGATTTGAAAAGGTGGACGCTATTAGTCCTTGAAGAATAGCATAATGCTTTCCAATGCTAATGTTTTAGCAATATGATCACACTTTCTTTTATTTACCGTTTACTGTTTACTGAGTGCAAATGGTTACAATTCTACCCAATATCACTAGTAACCTAGCCTGTCTAACCTCTTAGCTGTCTGGGCACAAAAATTGAAGTCATCTTTTGCAGTGGAAATTCAAGCTGGTCCTTCTGCGCATTGTAATTAATCAGTCTTATTGATAAATTCAGCTTAGCATCATCAGCGTTCGAATGAAACTTAATACGTTTTTCAGGTATTGAAGACTGAAATTTCAATGTAAGGTTGTTATACTCACTGATTATGACACAGGAGATGTGATGTGACGTGTTGCTTCTTGATTAGCATATGCATTTCATTGGACTCATGACAATAAAGATCCTATAAACCTATAGTCAAAAAAAAATATATATATATATAAATATAAAAAATATATATATTGTGATGGATGGCCGGAGCCCTTTACCCAGCTGGGACGTCCCTGTGATGAAAGAACCAGAGGAGAGGGCAAATTTAGGGCTTACACCGGGGTTTTGGAGCTTAGAAGCTCAACTGTGATGGGGCCTGTGGCCACCGCCAGGGTGTGCCTGGACAGTTCCAAAGCCCTTGCATGCAGCAATTCTGCCACACAAGGAAGTGCAGCCAGATGAGAATCCAGGAGCACCTCAAGCACTTCTGGGTGCACTAAAAAAAGGTTGCCTCACTCCGTTCAAGGAGCCAGAGTCGGGAGGAGGAAGACAAAGCTTGCTAGGAGAGGAGTGGAGGCAGCAGAGAAAGAGAGAAGGAAGAAGAGAAAGAGAGAGAGGGAGAAGGTACTGAGCAGTATTACTGTGGGTACTTGTGTACTGTGCTCTGAAGTGGGGAGTGAGGAATAGAGTGAATTGTTTTTGCACTTGTGTCTCTGTGCATGTCTGAGTCTGGGTTTGGGGAGCTGTAGGGCCTCAGTATACCACAATATATATATTATATATTGTAAACATTCAGCCCGACTGCAGACAGACACCGGGACGCACGGAAGTTCAAACACACGTTTTTATTTGTTTTCAATTACAGCAACTTCACACAGTGTAGCAATCAGCAAGAACAATAACTCACAGTCCTTTACTTTACTTTCTCTCTACTTTTCTTCTGCCATCTCCACTCCTCTCCTCACAAGCTCTGTCCTCTGCCTCTTGACTCTGACTTCCCGAATGGAGTGAGGTGGCCCATTTTATAGTTCACCCAGATGTGCCCCAGGTGCTCCCTGCCGATCTTCCTGCCAAACTTCCCCATGTGGTAGAAGTGTTGCATGGGCACCTGGAAGCACTCCGGGTGTGCCAGGATTCCCTTTCAGCAGTACTTCCGAGAGTGGCAGAAGTGCTGCAGTCCAGGGCACCGGAATTGTCCAGGTGCCCCTGGCAGTGCAATTCGGGGGGCTGCCCTCTTGTATCCCGAGGGAGATATTGCCCCTTTCCCGGTCCTTCCCTTCTCCAGGCATCCTAGTGGGGGAAGGTCCCTGGTCGTCTGCCACACTGACCCTCCCCCAGCTGAAGCTTGTAGGGTGGTCTGGGTGCCGACACATATTGTGATGGGTGAAGGCAGCAACTTTTGAACACTGCCTCCCCCAAGACACTAGATGGCAGCTCCCCTGGAGTATAGCCGTGCCCTGGATTCCCACAGGGCATCCTGGGATTTGGATTTCGGTTTCACAGCCCTGTTGGGAGCCGCCAGGGGGAGCTGTCAGAGGGACTCATACTTTCCCTATAGCCCGGAAGTAGTTTTGGATCATGTGGACAGGAGCACTGAAGTACTTCCAGGCTGACTAAAGAATTTGAGTTCTACATCTGACCTGGAAGTCGGGCATTATATAAAGGACTGCTGAAGACCCAGAAGGCGAGCCGGTGTCGGGAGGAGTAGGACAGAGCTTGCTGGAAGGTGTGGAGGATTGTGTTTCTTGCTTTATTGTGTTTATTGTGGCTGTGGTGCTTTGGAGGCACTGTTTTTGAATAAGAAAAAATATTGAAAGTCTTCTTAGTGTTTTTAACCTGTGTCCAGAGCGTCTGTCTGGTGGGTTTTAAGGGGGCAATACTGCCACCTAGTGTCCACACATTTACAATATATATTTAACCTTTTAGATGTATGCAGCATTTCTTTCAATAAAATTATGTAATTAAAGTGGTCTAAAATCAAAATTCTATGGTTCACCCCTGTGAGTTCAAACCCACGAAAGTATGGGGATGGTAACCTTATGTCGTTCAGCTTCTCTTCATCAGCTGAGACTAGACATCCGGTTAAAACAGAATTTAGGATGAGTGGTGGAAAATACAAGTAAATACTCTGCAAAAAAAAAAACTGAAGCCTGGGTAAAAGTTTATCTTTCAGATGCATAATGATCCCAAACATAATTGCAAAATAAACTTGGAATGTTGCAAGGGCAAGAAACGTGAATGTCCTAAAATGACCCAGGCAACACTGTGATCTCAGTATAAATAAGAATCTGTGGACTTGAATTTTGTGATGTGGAAGTTTGGTGCAACTAACCTGAACAACCTTGGGCAAATCTACCTGGAAAAATAGGTGACAATCATTTACAAACAATGTGCCAAGCTGGTTAATACTTAACCCAAAAGACTTAAAGCTTTTATTGGTACAAAAGGTGGCTGTGCAAAATAATAAAGTATGAGGATTGAATACTTTATTTATTTTTTCATTCCTGAAATAGTTTGTACTTTGAAATAAACATATCACATGGAGAATAAATCTCAGTGTGAACCTGTTACTCAGTACAGTTAGAGGAATGGCCAAGGGTCTGAATTGTTTTGCTGGGCCCAGTGTATGTCTGTAATGTTTGTAGTACCACACTTGTACTAGAAAGCAAACACTACATATTTCACATAACATAGACATATGTATTAATTATCTTTATTGGAGTAATCGACAGTGGTGATACAGATTTAAAAATGTGATTGACTTTGAGGGGTTGTACAACATTTACAATGTTTTGTATGGAGTTGTACACATAACATAAGAAAACATCCATCCATTATCCAACCTGCTATATCCTAACTACAGGGTCACGGGGGTCTGCTGGTGCCAATCCCAGCCAACACAGGGTGCAAGGCAGTAAACAAACCCCAAGCAGAGCGCCAGACCACCACAGATAAGAAAACAGGGCATACCTGATTCTCTATTCTTAGTAACCCATGAAAATACCTATAGGAAGTAAAGTCCAGGGTAAAAATCACACTCTCTGTACTTTTAGATGTTAGATGTCTGGAGATGTGATTCGCTCAGATCTAGGTGTTTGCATTCTCATTTAAAAGGTGACACCTCTCAATCCTAGATTCTTAATAAATGGCTAAGTTGGATTACTGAGATGCAAGCTCCTTTTCTTTTGTGTTATTTCTCTACCTCCGTCATCAGTTAATGAATACACAGTTTACTGTATGTGACTCGGTTGCACTGAGCATTGTCCTGAAGGACAGTCTTGGCACATGAGACATACCCATGAAGTAACATTTACGTCAGAGATTTAACACTGTAAACAATCTGTGCAAAGTATGCATTCAGAACCACAGTGGTCCATGGCTACATCTTAATATTTGACAATCTAAAATTAGCATGCTAAATAGGTTCTCTGTATCTTAGGAAGGTTTATTTTTGTGATTTACTTGTTTATTCAAGAATATTGGCTGGCTTTTTAACATATCTATATTTACAACTCTTCTCTAATCTGTTAATTTGTGACCACCTGCTTCTACACACTTCATTTGTTTAAACTGTAAATGCTTAAATTATGTTGAAAAGGTGTACAGATTGGTTGTATTAGCTGCAGGGCAAGTCTGATTTGAAGAATCTAAATATGAAGCAAAAAGGCTCAAATTAAAATATTCAAAATATTTAGATTTTATCACCTTCTTGTCTTAATAGGCTTTGCTCGTTTTATCCTCAGTCCCAATATACAGGGTATTATGATGTTTAGTAGACAAATAATTTTATTTGGAGAAAAACTTGTTTGCTTTGGGATCATTATTAATCTTTGGGCAGTATTTTTAAAATAAGGTTAGGAGTTTCTGTCTGTTTATTATGACGTTCTTCAGATGTAAAGTGTTCCATGCAATCTTACAGCTTTGGGAGATATCCTAAAATTCCTAAAAGCAGACAGAGATAATGAGAACAATCCTTTTTCTTTCAAGCTGAACAGTTTTCCTTTCTACAGTATATAACAAGCACAGCTATGCCCTAAGGGATAGGATGCTGCCCTATGATATTGATTTCCTTTTGTTTTTTGAAAAATTTATTAAGCAAAATTAAATAAGCAGATAAAATTAAATGTGTAGTGCTTTACCTGTCATATTTAAGGAAGCACAGTGGGAGATATTTTATGTCAGAAATATCAGTCGATATGTACAGTAAATTTCCTGGGGCATTTTGTGCTTTGTATTTCAAGAAACAAATGAATCCACAATTTGATTTATGGTAAAATAAAATTAAATAAAATAAAACAGGCCTTCCAATAATAGGTTTATGACAATTGAATGAAAGATGATCTGGATAAAAGAAATGTAGCAGTTGTAAAATTATCCAGCATTGAATGAAGGTTTATTTAACGTGGAAGATATCATAGAATTTGGTTCAGAGGAAAAGCACACTTCTGTTGTTACATTTCATCAATTCTTTTTTTGAAAACTCTTGGAGCACCGTAGCCCAGAAGTCAATGGGTCACTCAGTCGTAAGCCACCCTTACTCACACTGGATACATTTACAGTTGCCAGTCAGACTAACAAAAAAAAAAAACAGAAACAGGTAAGGGAAAACATGCTAAGAGACAGCGTCTTTATGTCAAGCCCACCCAGAAACCAACCCTTTCATGGGACACTAATATATCACAGCAAAAACCCACAGATGCCATTTCTACAAATTAACCTGCATTTTTTCGTGGTAATGTGGTAGGAAGCCCAAGCAGGCAGAAGAAACCCACAATAAATGCAAATTCCAAAAAGAGGAAGGATTTGAACTCAGGACTAATTGTTATACTGTCTTACTAACTTACAAGCAAGAAATTAATTTCTCCATCCATCCATTTTCAAACTGATACAACAGAATCACCTGCAATGTAAAGTGTCTTCCACTGATATCCCTGATGACAAGCTACTTACGTTATTTCGAGTTAACCTCAGTAGTGAATGAGTGTGCATTTGTGAGAGAAGCTCACTGTACAGGTTTTTGTCCTGACTTGCACCCAGTCCTGCTGGGATCGACTGCAGCTCCTCTGCCCCTCAACTGGACAAAGGAGGTTTGAGAATGTGTCTATAATATGTAGTAAAGATTGCTCGCTCATTCCACAGTATATAGTAAGTAAGGAAATAGCTTACTATGGGTAAAAATGATTTATCCTTAAAAAAATGTGAATTTCACACCAAAAACAAATTTTGTATTTCACTTCAAGGATATGAAGCCCTGTCTCTTATTAATGAAATAGAAACAGGACCAGTATATGAAAAGTTCTGCAGCCCACAAGGTCTCACTCATAAAGATCTTTAATATGCAGAGCCAGGTCCATTCTACTTTGATCTACCACTAAGTGAAAAAGCATCACATGGTATGATATTATTGTGAAGCCTTTCGTTTTTATAATTTCTATTCATCCAAGCTAAATTTTACAATTTAAGTGCTGTACATTTCAAAGTGTAATGAGTATATGAATTTAATTCTACTGTTGTAGGCAATATAGAGTAATTAATTACATATTGGTTAGAAAGCTTACTCTGAAGACTCCAGGGGATAGGCACTTCTGGTAAACTTTGCTGTTTGGCAGGTAGGAATGCTTGCTCAGCAACAACCACCTTCCGCACTAAAATAAATCTCCTCTGGAGAATCCACAGTGCCTTAATTGTACTTTCTTGCTTTTATATTTCTGATCATCCCACGTTACTTACTACATCAGCTGTGCACACTATTAAGGAAACACATATGTTGAAAGATCGAGTCCGTAATAAACTCTGTATGTGTGCGATTTTAAAGAGGCAGATATCCAGTTCAGACTCTTGTTTTATAATGCAGGCTATGCTGTATTCACAAAATTTAAGCGCGGCTTTTTGTGACACAGGATAGTGTGCTCTAGTATTCCAGTATTATGTGGTACATTACTTGTATTAGGGGATGTAACATTATGCAGTATGCAAAAGTACAGAAAAAAAGCAATGTGAACGTCACATTTTGTAACTTCCTTCCATCTGTCTCTACACTGCCATTTTCATTTTTTTTAATCAAGACATTAGAACATTGAACGAATCTAGACAAAAACAGACCATTCAGTTGAACAAAGCTTGCCTGTCCTATAAAGTTTATTCTCAATTCTGAAATAACAGCAAGTCTAGTTTTGAGAGTCCCTCAAGCCCTACTGTCTACTGAACCACGTTATAGCTTATTTCATGTATCTATGGTTCTCCATGATAGGAAAAATCCTAATGTTTATGCAAAATTTACCCTTGTCTGGTTTCCAACTGTGTCCCTGTGTTCTTGATGAACTCATTTTAAAATAACAGCCTTGATTCACTATACTAATTCCCTTCATAATTTTAACACTTCAGTCATGTCTCCACTTAATATTATTTTGCTTAAACTGAAAAGGCTCAGCTTTTTATTTTTTACTCATAACTCATCCTCTGTAGCTCTGGAATTAGCCTAGTCACTCTCCACTGGACTCTTTTATCACTACTACAGTATGTCCTTTTTTGCAGACTGGAGACCAAACCTGCACACAATACTCCAGGTGAGACCTGACTAGTGTGTTATAAAGCTTGAGCATAAATCACTGGGACTTGCACTTTACACATCGTGCTATATAACCTAACATTCTAGCAGCCTCCTTAATGGCTTCTGAACACTGTATCACTATGCCTCCTAACTTCTCATAAGGTGTAGTTTAAATTTCATACCTCCCATTGTGTATTCAAATCTAACATTATTACTTTCTATGTGAAATACTTTACATTTACTTACATTAAATTTCAACTTTCACAAATCTGCCCAAGCTTGTTTGCTGTCCTTGTCCCTCTGTAATGATTCAATGGATTCCAGATTAGGTGCCAATCCACCTAGCTTCGTATCATCTGCAAACTTAACCAGCTTGTTACTAGCAATCCTGTCCAATTCATTAATATATATTAAAAAATTATTACTTCAGACATGAGCTTAAGCTAGCAGTGTATAGAAACATAAAGGCTCACACACCTATAATCATTCACAAAGGGACAATTTAGAGTTGCCTCATATGCATAGGAAACCAAAGAAACCCCACATGGAGAATGTCAAGGGCTGGGAACTGAACCCTGGCTTTTGGAGCTACCGGTAGCAGCACTAATGACTAATCACTGGATTAAAGTATTACAAGGCTTTCGAAGACCATGAATACTTTCTCTTTTTTTTTTTTGGATGAGACAGGATGCCAAGAGCTATGTTTTAATTAAGATTGTCTCCCTGGCTCTGGATCACTGGATATTCTACCATTTCAAAAGCACATTGTGAAAGTTTTTTCCTAATGAGAATTAGTATGAGAAATACAGTAGAACAGCTAGGGTGCATTGAACATGATTCAATAATGGAACAATAAAAACAAATCTGGTACTCTTGGCAAACCATGGGGTAGTCTACAATGCTTAAGTAGTCGTGTTGTCGCTCTATGAAAGTGGCCTTATTTTGTTTTCTTTGGGTGAGTACTGTAATGAAGAGGACTCTGAAGATACAAAATGCAGGAACATTGTAGGGATAAGTTATAGAGTGTGAGAAATTGAATAAGAAAGATGGATTTAATAACATTGTGCATAAGTCAGGAGAGGGGTGTGAAAGAGTACATGAGAAAGTCGCACAGAAAAACTGTTTCTGAATACCAAGGGGAAGCTGTGTAGACAGAGGCAGTAGGGCCACGTATGAGGTCAGGAAAAGAGTATGTAGTGTAAATTAGGATTAAAAGGTGCTTGGGCTGATATTAAAAAAAACACATGCATTAAAAGTCTAGCCCTTTAGCTTTGTTTATCTGCATTATGGTTTTGTTGTGGTTAGTTTGTGACTCAACAGAAAATCGTAATGCTGCATTTGTTTTTTGTATAGTAATTGAAGAACAAAATTGTCTAAAATATTTTAAATATTTGAACAGTTTAGGAAGATGAAATATTCTTTCTTGCCATTCTTGATAAAAAGATGTAAAGTGTGAACACCTGCTTTTGACTGGTAAATAATTCAAGCCATTTAAAACTATGTATGAAAAATTGCCAGACAGAAGTCAATTGATAATTTTAAAAATCAAAGGCAAGAGTAGAATTTGTCTTCGCTGATGCATGAACAATATATGATGTACTTTGCATTTTAGTAATAAGATTTTGTAGAAAGGAACTGTCATAGCCTAAAAAAGTATCATATTTTGATATCTGCCAAAAGAATTCCCCACAAGGAAAACACATCTAATAAATAAGGAAATAGACTTTATGACAACTCTTTCTTGAAAGGCAAATAAACACACTAGGTGCCTAGCATATTTGGTAATTCTTTTATGTTTACTAATTCTGGGTTTGGATTTTGAATTGCTAACAGCACATTTTATTTTGATGGTTTTTCGATGCAGAATCCCCCCCTCCTCCCTTTTCCATTCTTTCCATTGTCATTTATTTTGTGGCAGACTTTAGATCTACAAAGAATGTGAATTTAAGTAGGAGAGTTATAAGGCCCCTGTGACCCTGAATTGGATTAAGTGATTTTAAAAATAGATGAATGGAAGAAATTATAGGGCAGTTTTTTGAATTTGTGAAAGACTGCCTTGGGCTTTGTTAATGCAAGTGACCACATAATACACAGTATAAATCTATATTTTGAATTTCAGTTAAAGGCACAGGATAGATTTTTGTGACACATTTCCTGATTTGCTCTGTTTTGCAGGATGTTTTTTTTTTGCTGCCATATATATATATATATATATACAGGTAGTCCCCAGGTTACGGACATCCGGCCCACAACTTACGAACAGGGCCGTAGCTGCGACGCATGCGCCTCAGTAACTGCCGCTCTGTCATCTTCAGCCTGGGGACGCTGCAAGCGGTGGCTAGACGGAGGCTGGAGGGGTGGTGATTTCACTGCTCGCACAGTGTAGTGTCCCTCGGGCGGCTCCTGGCAGCAAGCGGTTTCACTGCCTGCCCACCACACACGGCTGCCCTGTTCGTTCTCGGTGGGCGGCTGGTAATGCTGCAAGTGGTGACCCGGTTGTGGCTGAACGGAGGCCATTGAAGGTAAATGGGGCGGCAGGGGGCAGCATTGTAGTATGCCTCAGGTGGCTGCCTGTTGGTGGGCGATTCACTACCCGCCTTTGGCCGCACCATGTTCGTTCTCGGTGGGTGGACACTGCAGGCAGCCTACTGTAATGGAGGTGACTGTGAGGTGGGCTGGTGATGAACTGCCCATCGCCACCCCCATTCATTTTCAATAGCAAGCCTGCTTGTACTGTTATGTACTTAGCAGGAAGTTGTCTCTTGTCAGTACATCAGACGTGTTGTCTGGTGCCTTCCTGCTGTGATTGCGTGTACAGTGCTGTGCAGAAGAGCTCATCCTAAACTTTTGTCTTCACCCTTCAACAATGTCTCTGAAACACAAATCTCATGCAAGTGCTGGTGATACAGTAAAGAAGAGAAAAACCATCACCATTGAAAATAAAGTAGAAATAATTAAAAGGTCAGAGAGAGGTGAAACTCCATCATTCATTGGCAGAGCACTTGGTTACAGTCAGTCAACAATAGCTTTTATTACATTTATGTACCTGTTCTGACTTACATACAAATTCAACTTAAGTACAAACCTACAGTCCCTATCTCGTACGTAACCCAGGGACTGCCTGTATATATATATATATATATATATTGAGGCCCCCGGCCGGCGGGAGCCCGGCCGGGACGCCCAGGAGGACATGAGGAGGGCTTGTGCCTCCTCCAGACCGCGAGGGGGCGTCCGTCCTGGTTCTGTTGGGGGCCACGGGTTGAGGGCATGGAAGCCCTTCCTGTAGGGGCCCGTGGTCACCGCCAGGCGGCGCCCCGATGCCGGTTTATCCCGTGCGGTTGCCGGTTGGGGCTGGAGCCCGGCCGGGACGCCTTGGAGGACCGGAGGAGGGCGAGTGCCTCCTCCAGACGGAGTGGGGCGTCCGTCCTGGTTAGGCAGGGGCCTCGGGTACAGGGCTTTGAAGCCCAGCCCTGTAGGGACCCGTGGCCACCGCCAGGCGGCGCCCCGGTGCCTAATTATCCCAGGAGCCCGGCACTTCCGCCACACCAGGAAGTGCCGGGGAAGACTTTGTGTGACGCCGGGAGCTGCCAGGAAGGCAGCCGACACTTCCGCCACGCTGGGCGTGGCCAAGGAGCAGATGGCGGAAGCACCTGGGGCTCATCCGGGAGCCTTATTTAAGGGCCGCCTCCCTCCAGTCATGTGTGGAAGTCGGGAGGCAGAAGGACTGAGCTGGAGAGCGAGGACAGGAGGCGGCCAGGACAAAGGCACAGAGACTGTGGGCCCTGGACTTTGGGGGATTCAGTGCCAAGGGCGCTGGGGTTGTGAGTGCACGTGACTTTTGTATATTGGAGAATATTGTAAATAAACGGTGTGTGGGGAGCAAAATATGATGTCCGTCTGTCTGTGCCGGGGCCAGCGTTCACAATATATATATATATATATATACATATATATATATACACTCACCTAAAGGATTATTAGGAACACGGTGTTTGACCCCCTTTCGCCTTCAGAACTGCCTTAATTCTACGTGGCATTGATTTAACAAGGTGCTGAAAGCATTCTTTAGAAATGTTGGCCCATATTGATAGGATAGCATCTTGCAGTTGATGGAGATTTGTGGGATGCACATCCAGGGCACGAAGCTCCCGTTCCACCACATCCCAAAGATGCTCTATTGGCTTGAGATCTGGTGACTGTGGGGACATTTTAGTACAGTGAACTCATTGTCATGTTCAAGAAACCAATTTGAAATGATTCGAGTTTTGTGACATGGTGCATTATCCTGCTGGAAGTAGCCATCAGAGGATGGGTACATGGTGGTCATGAAGGGATGGACATGGTCAGAAACAATGCTCAGGTAGCCCGTGGCATTTAAACGATGCCCAATTGGCACTAAGGGGCCTAAAGTGTGCCAAGAAAACATCCCCCACACCATTACACCACCACCACCGGCCTGCACAGTGGTAACAAGGCATGATGGATCCATGTTCTCATTCTGTTTACGTCAAATTCTGACTCTACCATTTGAATGTCTCAACATAAATCGAGACTCATCAGACCAGGCAACATTTTTCCAGTCTTCAACTGTCCAATTTTGGTGAGCTCGTGCAAATTGTAGCCTCTTTTTCCTATTTGTAGTGGAGATGAGTGGTACCCGGTGGGGTCTTCTGCTGTTGTAGCCCATCCGCCTCAAGGTTGTGCGTGTTGTGGCTTCACAAATGCTTTGCTGCATTTTTGTAACTGCTGCTTTGTTGTAACGAGTGGTTATTTCAGTCAAAGTTGCTCTTCTATCAGCTTGAATCAGCCGTCCCATTCTCCTCTGACCTCTAGCATCAACAAGGCATTTTCGCCCACAGGACTGCCGCATACTGGATGTTTTTCCCTTTTCACACCATTCTTTGTAAACCCTAGAAATTGTTGTGCGTGAAAATTCCAGTAACTGAGCAGATTGGGAAATACTCAGACCGGCCCATCTGGCACCAACAACCATGCCACGCTCAAAATTGCTTAAATCACCTTTCTTTCCCATTCTGACATTCAGTTTGGAGTTCAGGAGATTGTCTTGACCAGGACCACACCCCTAAATGCATTGAAGCAACTGCCATGTGATTGGTTGATTAGATAATTGCATTAATGAGAAATTGAACACGTGTTCCTAATAATCCTTTAGGTGAGTGTATATATACACACACACACAGTATATATATATATATATTTATTTATTTATTTATTTATTTATTTATATTGTTGATGATAGAATTTTTTTGTCCATCCACAGGTTTGCTATATGGTGGTTGTAGCAACGCGCTGTAATCAGTGCACTCTACCAACCTCCTCCTCCACAGTATATGTAACACTATAGAGTATCACATATCCATCCTGCCATCAACCATCTGAACCTGCACATTTCAAAATAGTGTCACAGCATCTATCCCAGCAGCATCACATACATTACAGAAGCAAGTCATGGTCATGGATTGGGTGCGAGTCCACCAATCAAAATAACATGCATCTTTAGAATATGAATGAAGCTGGAGTATGTGAAAAAAGTCATGTAGACAAATGGAGAACAAAGACAGTGCCCAGACAGTAGTGAACCTGGGTCTGTGAGGTCCTTAGTATATATATATATATATATATATATATATATATATATATATATATATATATATATATATATATTACTATTATGGCTTCTCTGTGTCAACCTAATGCGGGCTCTCTGAGATGTAAATGAAATTCTCAGTTCCACATTAACAGTTTGGCACTCTGTTCTGTGAAGTACACTATAAAGTCTTGGTCCTTTCTAGCTTGTATCACCAGCACCCTCTTCCAACATACTGTCTGACATGCTATCTTTTACCTCCTTCCAGGTATGTTCAGCTCTGCCTTTAGGGTGTCATGTTTTGTCTTCATAGAGCTCCATATTACTCTGCTTTCCCCTTTTGTATTCTTTAATATGTAGCCTTTGTCAGAATGCCTCAAATCCCATAGACTACCACTGTTTCCTCCCCACCTTCCATTCTACATTCATAACCTCAGGCATGCAGGTGTAGTAAAAGATAAGCAGGAGTTAAGTTACACTATAAATAATATATTATTGATTAAATTCATAAATAATAACAATAAGCAAAGTACATGAGATTATTGTCAACCATACAACCTGATAAATGCCGATGTGTAGTTTCAGGCGGCACACAGACTTGCAGTTACTTTAAATGTCTCTAGTTAAATCATCATTTGCAGCTTTCTTCAGGACAGACCACATGCCTGTCTCAATATGGGTGCTGAGCCGTGCTCTTCATTGTGTTGTCCTTTTCAGTCCATGGTGTGAGAGATGCTTCTTCATGATGGTAGTGTAAGACAGAGAGGGAGGGATAAAGAAAGCAAATTTATAGACTCTCTGTCCAAACCCTACAGCCAATAGGGCATCATGGTACTTAATGGTTTCTGAATTAAAACCAAACAGGCAACTTTAGACCAATAGAATTCTGGTGCAACACAATTAGTTTTACACCTTCCCCCAATACCATTTGTTAAGGTGAACCTTGCCAGCTAGGTAGTTGGCCTCTTATGTGGGGGTTGATTGAGAGAGTCCTGCAAAGAATCATTTGCCAAACCGGTTTTAGGCACTTCCCCTGACCTAAAGACAGGGTGGAGGTCTTAACCGTCAAACCATTGCTGTTCTTATCAGTGATACTGCACAAATATTACATTGTGTTGTCTAAGTTACAAATAAAGACATACAAAATATTTATCAACTTATATACAGAATTTCACACCACAGCATCTCATACTTGTTTACACCAACAAAATCCAATTAACAGTTTGATTACCTTATCAAAATGTAAAAGTCACAAGTGTAGTTAATATATTCCTATTATTTATATCTGCTAATCCTTCATTTATTACCTGTTTGTGGGTGTAATCTGAGAATAATTCTGAATATCATAACACAAATCCAGATCCCTTGCAGTGGACAGTCATGATAAAACATTGTATACAGTAGATGTGGGGTTCTTATAAAGCCATAAATTGGTAATAATTTCAATAAGCTGTAGCGTGGTGCCTTCACGCTGGGAGGACCGGCAGAGCAAGCGTGGCGTGGCCAGAGTGTTACCTCTCCTGGGATGCTAGATGGCAACCCCCCCTGGCTTGCAGTTGTGCCTCAGACTCCCACAGGGCTGCATGGGACATGGAGTGTGATGCAGCCCTGTTAGGATCCACAGGCACTGCCAGTGGGTGCTGCAGCAGGAGCTTCTAAACCTTTATGGGCAGTTCTTCTGCCACACCTGGAAGTGCTGCCGGAATAGTAATCAACCAACTGGAGCACTTCCGGGTGCATTATAAAAGTAGCCAGCAGCCACTACTCAGGGAGCCAGAGTCAGGAGAAGGAGTGATGAAGCTTGACCTGAGGGGTGAAAGAGGAGAAGGAAAAGTGTAAAAGAAGGGATTCATTGTTTGTGCTGTGCTTCTGCCGGGACTGTGTTATACTTGTGGGGAACGGGGAAGGTGTTTCCCACAAGTGAAAAGGAAAAATTAAACTTGTGTGCCGCGAACCTGTGTCCCACGCATATCTGTGTTGGGTTCAGCTGCCGATGCCAGCATGGTGGGCCACAACACCAACAAGAAATTTAAATGTGTACTCATCAGTAATGGTAACCTTGTCTTTACTATGCAAAACAATTCAAAAGTCATTAGCATCTTAGCATAAATATTAAAATACCCAAATAATTTTTTAATATCAGAACATCAGACCATAGGGCAATGTACAATATTCATACAGACAGGGACTAAGTCTGCGATGTCATCCAGCTCTCTCACATCTAACTACTATGCCTCAAAGCCACACTGGATAATGCATGCTAGATAAAATTAAGAAAACATTTTGTGCTTATTTGCTTAATATTTTACTCTTTCACAATTCATTTCCTCCATATGACAATGTCTATGAGAGAATATGTGAATTTAAGCCAGTATGAGATTTTATCATTTCTGCCCAAGACCTTGCATTTTTGGGTAATCATTATAAATAGCAGATGGTTTAACCTAACACAACTGAAAATATCAGGATACCTTATAATTACTTTCAATTGTTTTAAACATATAGGAGGAAAGCAAGATTAAATGACTTATTGAGGGGTAGTATATTAAGGTATAAGTGGAAATTAAACTGTCACCCTTAATGTTTAAGGTCCATCATCACTGCACCACATGTTATCTTTCTACCAACATCCCCTAGTGTAATACCTTATGTAGAACAACTTAGAAACAGTCATTTTTAAGTCTGCATGGCTTTTGTATTTTATGTATCTGCTTTCTTTCGATTTAAAATTGTAGGCTGTTAGCAATACTATAATAAATATTTCAGTAAACCTGATGTAAGGTAATAAATAAGTGAAAATAATAATATTGACTTTGCATTTATTTATAACATGTTGTAGTACACAGGAGTGTAAGAACATTTTTGTGATTTATTTTTTATACCTATTCTGTGGTGTTGTAAATATCAACAGATTTATGTAAACCATACCTCACTACACTTTTGCATTGTCATCATGATTGCTACTTCCTCTTCCCTTAAAGGCTTTTCAATTTATCTAGAAATAAAATTCAGAAGAGCAGTGGGTTTGACAGTGTTTGATTGCAAGAAATTCCCCCTAGAAGCCAAGAAAATGCAAAGGCTACTTCCCTCCCATTCCCCCCACCCTCGTCAACCTGCATTGCACAATGGCTCAGCCAGATGTCCCTGCTGGATAGAAGACCCAGTGCACCAGATGCTGTCACATCAGGCCATGCAGTACAGTGCACTTCTCGTTTTCTGGATGGTTTGTTTGATTTTCTTTCTTTTTTTTTTTTCAATTGCTTACTTGTATTTTTTCCTGCTGTTTTCCAAATGGCATGCTATTTTCTAGCCTTTTGTCATCACCAATTCAAGTCAGCCTTTTCCACTAACAAATTAGGCTTGTCTCCATGGAAATATGGCTATGTCTGTCATGACTGCCCCCAGAGTTGGGAGATGAAACCTATTAAAACAGAGCAGCAAGACTTTCTTAGTAGAGCTAAGAAAAATATGCTACAATAATCAGTCCCTTTGTATTTGATTATATGGTGTTCATCTTAAAATATATACATGGAATTCATGCTCAGCTAGGAAAGGCTCTTCAAACACAATCTGGACCAGTAAATGCAGTGGTGATCTAATGCACGTGTTGCTAATATGCCTCTCATATTTAAAGAAACATTATCCAACTTAATCTAAGCACAATCATCAGACATCTGCTTTATCATTCATGCTAAGTCACAGTAAGAATAATCATTTTTTGTTCAAATTTCTTTGCACGTGCAGCCTGCTAAAAGTTGTGTCGAAAGTTAAGAGTTTTAGCTCACTTTAATAAAAACAGAGCACACTGGTGCAGGTAAGAGTGTGTTATATTGTGCCTCTTGAAATTAAAATAACATGCATTTGTAATTTTAAGGCATTTTTTTCTTTGAACGGCTGCATTTATTTATAAATAGGCCTTATGAAATGGTGACAATAGTTTAAAGGATGGCCCTATCTCCCATCTTACCCGGTGTGATTCTTTCAGTGTAGAACACCATAGAACAGTTCAGCAATGGGCACAATATGTGGAAATTGTTCGAGACAACTCATGAAAGTAGTTTTAGAAATACATCTGTGCCTGTTCATCCCAAGGGTATGACCATTCTTAACATCTGACTGTCATAGTGGACATAAATACCTAGGAGACAGTGCCTATAAAAAGTATCAACCCCCTTAGAAGTTTATACATTTTATTTTCATACAACATTGAATCACTCTGTGTTTAAATTTGGCTTTTTTGACACTGATGAACAGAAAATGCTAAAGTGAAAACTCTCTGCAAAGTGATCAAAATTAATTGCAAATGTGAAACATTAAATAATTGATTATAGTAGATTAACTTTTGGTAGCCATTAACACCATTGAGTTTGTGAGCACAGGTCTCTTTCTCTATCAGCTTTGCACATGTGGCTCGCAATAGTTCTCCATTGTTGTTTGCAAAGCTGCTCAAGCTCAGACAGGCTGTATGAGGACTGTGAGTGAACAGCCTTTTGCAAGTTGAACTGCCAATCTGTACACTGCCACTCCAGGATATTAAAATTGTTGTTTTTAAGCGATTTCTGTGTAGCTTTGACTTTACGACTGTGATCATTATAATGTTAGAAAATACATCCTTTCCCAAGGTGCCAGTTTCTTGCAGACTGAACCACGTTTCCTCCAGGATTTCTCTGTATTTTGCTGCATCTATCCTTACAAACCTTTAAAGGCCCACTGCAGAGAAGCATCTCCACAGAATTTATGCTGTGGTTCATGGTGGAGACAGTGTTGTTTGATAATGTGCAATGTTGGCATTAAGTCTAGTGGCCAGAAAGCTCTATTTTGGTGTCCTCAGGTCAAGAACTTTTTTCAGCTGAATTCAGAGTCTCTCATGTGCCTTCTGATAAGATTTCATGTGCATTATTTTCTTTGCCACTCTCTCTTAAAGCTGCGACTGGTGAACCACTTGGGCAAAAGTTTTTGTATGCACAATGTCTTCAGTCCTAGATGCTATAGCTTGTAAATCTTTTAGTGTCCTCAAAGGTCTCTTGGCGGCCTCCCTCACTCAACTTCTTATTGCATTATCACTCCGTTTTTATGGAAAGCCGGCACTAGGTTAATTTAAAGTTGTGCCATGCTTAACTTGTTAATGACTGAGCTAACTGGACTTCAGGGGATATTCAATGAATTGGATATGTTTTTTAGTATTAAGCCCTTACTTTTTGCTTTTCAGTCTTTTCGTGGAGTTACTTGAAATGTTATTTTGTCTTCATTATGTAGGTTAGCCCACAATAATGGCCCACCACAAGTTGGCCCTTTCATATAAAGGTGAATTTATACTATAGACAATCAAAGCACTCTGACTACAGACTGGTGGTCTCAACTTAACAAATGATGTAACTTCTAAATCCAGGTGGCTGTACCAGTAATGATTAAAGTGTGTCAAACTTAAAAGGCCGAACACCTATGTGATCAATTACTTTGTGTTTTGTATTTGTGATTAATTTAGACCACTTTGCAGAGATCTGTTTAACTTTGACATTAAAGAGTATTTTTCTGTGGCTCAGTGTCAAAAAACACAAAATAAATTCATTGTGATTCAATACTGCGTAACACCTTCCAAGAGGGTGAATACTTTTTATATGCACTGCATTCAGCTCACTAATGTAGGTATGTCTCTCAATTACGACAGTGAAATGTTAAGAATGGTCGCAACCTTTTAGGTGACCAGGGAGAAATGTATTTCTAAAACCTCTCTCTGTTGTAGTAAAATAAACTAAGTATGACTTGGCTTGGCCCCATGCTGCATTACTTATCTAATTATGAAGATGCAGCGCAGCCAACTGCTTATATCACATCATTTATGTCAGTGGTGGACTTTGGTGCAGTCCTTGTGTCCTTTTATCAGAATAGTCTAATTAAAAGAGTCCATAGTGTGTGTGCCCCTTGCTTTTGCTATGATTTTTATTTTGACCTCTATATAAATCTCCCAGATTTGGTTCTGCCTTCTTTTTAATTCTGATTTTAAATGTCCATGACCTTTACCTGACTTTTGGTTTTAATATTTGTATAAAAGACTACACAACTTTTGTTCTTTATTCAGTCTTGTGCCTTTTATGGGGAGTCTGATGTCATTGGGTTTGTATTGTTTGAACAAGGAAATAAATGAAAAAAAATGCAGGGGGAAAGAAGACCTTTCCTATGTCATCCACAAAATGGCATGCAAAATCCTTTTACGTAGTTTTAAAAAAATCCATCATCATTTACAGTAAATTCCTAAGGATAACTTTTTAAATATGTTATTAATATCTAAGAGATGTGCCTTCAAGCATTAAGCACGTCATTTATGAAGTCAATTTAAACATCATTGGTTGAAGATTAGTTATAGCCCTACAACAACAACTTCGGTGTACTTCCAGGAGCAACAGAAACTTGACAGTACCTGATCCACCAGCTCCTGAATTCTCCTTGCTGACTGTGACTATAGCTGTCATTATCCATCCATCTATTTTCCAATCTGCTGAATCCAAACACAGGGTCACAGGGGTCTGCTGGAGCCAATCCCAGCCAACACAGGGCACAAGGCAGGAACCAATCCTGGGCAGGGTGCCAACCCACCGCAGTAGCTGTCATTATTATTATTGAAATTGACAGATTTATATGCCTGTATTTGAATGTGCCCAAAAAATTGTAATATACTGGTAACTAGTAATAGGCTGCTAGTTTCATGCAATATTAGACTTGAGAACTGCTTTCTGGTCTTCAGATGGTGGTTACAAAGTAATGGTAATTATGTTCGAAATCTGAAATGAATTGTTATATGTTTGATATCTCCTGGCAGACAAGTATGTCATTTCTGAAATGAGCACTGTGAACCACTACATATCATGGAAACAACTTTCATTCCACTGAAGGCAGCAAGCAATTTGGCTTTTATATTGTTAATTACATTCGTGGCAGTAATTTGAGATGTAGTGCTCGTGTTAAAAAGGTTGAAGAATTTGCAAGTTTGCGTTTAAGTATTTTCAAGGGAGAGGGTGGGTTGTTGCCTTAAGAGAATGCTGTATTTCAGAGAACACACAAATCAGTGGCGTAACTTGTAGCTTGTGGGCATGTAGGAAAGTATTATGTAATTATGGAATTGTTATGATGAATGAGTCTGATGTGCTTTTACTACTGATGCTTAGCTGGGAATAAGTACAAAATTAGCAAAAAAAAAAATCATTTGAAAAAATACACGTATGAAAGCCTGAGTTCTATCATTCATCCCCTTACACTCCAAGCTATAGTTTCCCATTGTTTTGCTGTAAGTATTTTTAGAATTCAAAGAAAAGTGTGTATTTCAGTAATATTCATTTGAGAAAAGCAGCAAGACATGCTAATTTATAAGATCACATGTTTAGTGTCTGAAAGTGTATAGCCAGACGTGGTGTAACTTACTAGACAAGAAGGTGAGAATCCAAATTCAGTCAGAGGAAGTATTAACTTTGCTAATTAATATGCTTCACAAATAGCACTGCTTCATGGCTACAGTCCAGATGTGTTACGAGGACATTTCCACCGGGGCATCTTGATCTCCAATAGCTGCACAGATGGCACAACTTTGCTCCTGGCTTCTGATTTTCTCAACTTCCTATTTCTATAATGTCTTTTTTCCCCTAAATCTTCAGTCTGTCTTTAATTCTTGTATAAATTACCAGTCTTTTATTTAAAATTAAATAGAAAGGCCTGCCAAAAACCTACTGTATGGGATATACAGAATTCATTTTTCTATGTATGCCTTCTTTTTCTCTTAGTGAGATTAATAGTATCTAAATCTCCAGTTAGTTTGAATTGTGTTTAATGCCACTTCTAATTATTGTGTGGTTCCTATTCCAGTTTTGTTTCCTAAAATAATATGGGAATGACAACACAATTATCTTATTTCATAGAGGTCATTTAGGTCATTTTGCTGTTTATATATACCATTAGCAAATGCCTTTCACATTACTGTTAAAAGATCACCTAAAATACACATTCATCCACTTTCTGATCACACCTGGTCCATTACAGCATTATTGGGAGCTGAAGCCTATCTTGGAAGCATCTGGCACAAGGCTGGAATCAAACCTGGAAGAGACCACAGATCTGCCAGTGGGCACCCTTGTTCACTCGCACATTTCCTTTCACTAGTCTGCCAAGATCGTTGGGTTGCCACTTATCCCAACAAGCTTGTCTTTGGAATTTAGATGGAAACAAACAGAAAACCCACGTGAGCTAGTGTGGACTGGTCTGTTCTTGTTTCTATCCCATGTTATAAGGGCTGCTAACCAATGTGCCACTGCACTGCTGTTATAGGCAGTAATCCCACATAAACACAATAAATACATCTGAGTATAGAAAAGCATTTTATCCACAGCAGTTTCTCTACCAAAGTGTGAAAATTATTTCTATATCTCAATTAGTTAGGTTGTGTTAATATGCTGAATGTTATTTTTCTTTATTCTTTTTCTTCTTTTTTTATTTGCTTTCAATGCACAATGTCTAGTGGTGTGAGGCTAACCCAGACAAGCCTTTCATGTGTGTAATAAATAACATTCCCTTCATTAAAGAACCATGTAGGCTTAATTATTCAGACAATGATCACACAAATGGAAACAAAATCTGTTATTATGAATACAATTTGAAAAGCATTAAGAAGAAAAGTAGGTGGGAGTGACTTGCACATCTCATTTTGCATGTGAATGTGAAGAAATGCAAAATTGCTTTGCTTGCTTGCCATTTTATGCTTCTTAATGTAAATATTAAATTTTACCCAAAAACAAAAACAGTGTACAGGCTTATAAAAAGAAAATTTTTTATGCATGTCAGTAACACTTGAATCACTGTCCATCAGCTCACTTAAGCTGCTGAAATATATCTTGAATTAGTTTAGATCTTCACTAACAGATTATCAGCACTTATCACATCTCTGAAAAGATGTCGCACTAGGTTATTAATGTGTTATTGTCAGAGATAGATAGATAGATAGATAGATAGATAGATAGATAGATAGATAGATAGAAAAGCACTCTATACAATATGATAGATAGATAGATAGATAGATAGATAGATAGATAGATAGATAGATACTTTATTAATCCCAAGGGGAAATTCACATAATCCAGCAGCAGTATACTGATACAAAGAAACAATATTAAATTAAATAGTAATAAAAATGAAAAGAATTAAAATAAAATTAATGTTCGCATTTACTCCCCCGGGTGGAATTGAAGAGTCGCATAGTGTGGGGGAGGAACGATCTCTTTAGTCTGTCAGTGGAACAGGACAGTGACAAAAGTCTGTCACTGAAGCTACTTTTCTGTCTGGAGATGACACTGTTAAGTGGATGCAGTGGATTCTTCATGATTGACAGAAGTTTGCTTAGTGCCCGTCGCTCTGCCACAGATGTTAAACTGTCCAACTTTAATCCTACAATGGAGCCTGCCTTTTTAACAAGTTTGTCCAGGTGTGAGGCGTCTTTCATCTTTATGCTGCCACCCCAGCACACCACCGCGTAGAAGAGGGCACTCGCCACAACTGTCTGGTAGAACATCTGCAGCATCTTACTGCAGATGTTGAAGGATGCCAACCTTCTCAGAAAGTATATTCTGCTCTGAGCTTTCTTACATAGAGCATCAGTATTGGCAGTCCAGTCCAATTTGTCATCCAGCTGCACTCCCAGATATTTATAGGTCTGCACCCTCTGCACACATTCACCTCTGATGATCACAGGGTCCATGAGGGGCCTGGGCCTCCTAAAATCCACCACCAGCTCCTTGGTCTTGCTGGTGTTAAGGTGTAAGTGGTTTGAGTCGCACCATTTAACAAAGTCTTTGATTAACTTTCTGTACTCCTCCTCCTGCCCACTCCTGATGCAGCCCACAATAGCAGTGTCATCAGCGAACTTTTGCACGTGGCAGGACTCCGAGTCATATTGGAAGTCTGATGTATATAGACTGAACAGGACCGGAGAAAGTACAGTCCCCTGCGGCGCCCCTGTATTGCTGAACACAATGTCAGACCTGCAGTTCCCAAGACGCACATATTGAGGTCTGTCTGTAAGATAGTCCACAATCCATGCCACAAGTTTTCATATGTAGCCAATTAATATTTGCCACTTCAAAAACAGGAATATAAAAAAGATCTCTAAAGGTGTAGTGGTTATATATTAGTAGATTATAAACTCTTGATATGTTTTACCTCACCTTTCTCAATCAAGACTAGCACCCTAGTAGTTAATGTTAAACATTCTGTACTTTGAAGTAATATTGTGTGTCCACCATCCGTTTATGATTTCCTGTTTATTCAGTGGCCTTCAAACCATCAAAGTCCCATATCAGCACTTGAAGCTCTGCAGATGAGAGCACCCAAGAGAATCCCAGGACTTAAGCACATGGTCTACTGTGACAAGCTCACAGAATTATACCTGTTTAGTCTCAAGCAGACATGGCCATGTACGGGATCTAATTCAGGCTTTCAGAATTCTCTAAGGTGTAAAGTAGATCAGCAGAATTCTTGGTTCAAAATAGCAATTGACATATTGAGAACAACATTGGAAATTAAGGAAAGTCCATTTAAGACTGAAGTCAAGAAGCACCTCTTTACAACAACATTTATTTATATAGCACATTTTCATACAAACAGTAGCTCAAATTGCTTTACATAATAAAGAATAGAAAAACAAAAAACACAATAAGAAAACAAAATAAGTCAACATTAATTAACATAGAATAAGAGTAAAGTCCAATGGCCAGGGGGGACAGAAAAAACAAACAAAAAAAAAACTCCAGACGGCTGGACAAACAAAATAAAATCTGTAGGGATTCCAGACCATGAGACCACCCAGTCCCCTCTGGGCATTCTACCTAACATAAATGAAACAGTCCTCTTTGGATTTAGGGTTCTCATGGAATGATGATGATGATGGTCATGTAGACTTCTGGCTTTTAATCCATCCATCATTGTTGGAGCATCATGAAGCTTTGAGTAGGTGGAGGTGGCGCACAAAAGAAACAGAAGAGAGAGTAGGGGTCAGTACGGATTTTAGAGCCATCATGAATAGTTATTATGATGAATTGAACATACAGAGTATCAGGATTAAGTTTAAGTGAAGTTATACAAAGGCCATGTTAAAGTAATGTGTTTTCAGCAGTGTTTTAAAGTGCTCCACTGTATCAGCCTGGCGAATTCCTATTGGCAGGCTATTCCAGATTTTAGGTGCATAGCAGCAGAAGGCCGCCTCACCACTTCTTTTAAGTTTTGTTCTTGGAATTCTAAGGAGACACTCATTTGAGGATCTAAGGTTACGATTTGGAATATAAGGTGTCAGACATTCCGATATATAAGATGGAGCGAGATTATTTAAGGCTTTATAAACCATAAGCAGAATTTTAAAGTCAATCCTGAATGACACAGATAACCAGTGTAGTGACATCAAAACTGGAGAAATGTGTTCGGATTTTCTTTTCCTAGTTAGGATTCTAGCAGCTGCATTCTGCACTAGTTGCAAACGATTTATGTCTTTTTTGGGTAGTCCTGAGAGGAGTGCGTTACAGTAATCTAGTCGACTGAAAACAAATGCGTGAAATAATTTCTCATCATCTTTCAATGATATAAGAGGTCTAATTTTTGCTATGTTTCTTAGGTGAAAAAATGCTGTCCTAGTGATCTGATTAATATGCGATTTAAAATTCAGATTACAGTCAACAATTACCCCTAAGCTTTTTACCTCTGTCTTGACTTCTAATTCTAATGTATTCAGTTTATTTCTAATAGCCTCATTGTATCTTTATACTTTTCGGGACAAACCAAAATAGTTAAAATAGAAATCTTGAGAACATTTTAGAAGTACTTTGAATCCATATTGTGACAGCTTATCTATTAGATTAACCAGTTGGCTTGATGGGCTGAATGGTCTCCTCTGGTTTGTCAAATTTCTTATATTCTTATATTCAATTCATCTGTTGACCACATTCATTGTCCTGAAAAGTCTGACAGTGCCATATCTGGGCTGCGAATGGACCTCTAAATTTGTAAAATTAAACGTTCACATTTTCTAATGTTGCCTTACAGGCATCACGTTTGAGGGTTTCATAGGGAGTGGTAGGCCTATCCTGATCAGGAATGCATGCAACAGGGGAACAGGACATCCATTTTGGTATGTGAAAATACTAAAAATACAGTTCATGTACCCAACTCTCGAGGCCTGCAAATGAAGACTACAGTGCCTGTAAGGCTGGAGAGTCATTTTGACAAAAAGTGTATGGATTTTGAATGTGCCAATGTATGGCCCAAAGTGCACACTAGCATATAAATTTGGTGACACACAGAAGGAAAAATAGCAAAAATGTTTCAATGTTGTTTGCCACTTTGATGATAACATGAATGTTGGAAATTTTTAAACAAAATCAGATACTCTGTGACATATGTGAGTGGATTTTATTCTGAGATCAGGCATGTTAGTCATTGAGCTCAAGAACATTAATTTATAGCAAAGCGACAAAAGAGATAAACCCTGTATAAAATGAAATTAGCATATAACTCTGTCTCTAACAGGTTTCACTGAGGACATAAGTGTGGCACAGTGGTTAACACTTTTGCTCAAGGTATCCACTGTGGATTCATTACCAGTCCCTGTCACTGTTTCCACTTTGCTCATTCCTTTGAGTCTTCTTTGTGTGTTCATGTTAGATTAATGGGAAACTTAAAGCTGATCTTTTTTTACTAAGTGCATCAGTGTGTGTGTGTGTGGGCATGCACTCACATAAATGTACATTGTACAGTATTAATATGCTATCTGGATATTAATGAGTTACATTTATATAGCTTTGTTCTGTCTACTCAAATTGCTTTATATAGATAGTGAGGAACCACATCAACCACCACCAATGTGCAGCATCCACCTAGATAAAGCGGTGGCACCCATTCTTGTGCCAGTGTGCTCACCACACATTAGCTACTAGCTGGTGAAGAGGTGATAGCCAATTGGAAAACAGGGGTTAATTATGGTACCAGAATGACCAGGCCATGGTGGACAATTTAGTCAAAGCACTGGGAAACACCCTTCTTTTTTCAAAAGATGCCCAGGGACCTTTTATAAGCACAGAGAGTTAGGACTTATGGATTTACTTCTCATTTGGAGGATAATGCCAAATTAGAGCACATTATTCCCATCACTGCACTGGGGCATTGGGATCCACATAAAAACCACAGGGCAAGTTCCCACTGCTGGCCTCACCAGCAGCTCTTCCTGCAGCTTTCCTGGTTGGTCTTCCATCTAAGTACTGACCAGGCCCAAACATGCTTGTCTTCAGATGGATTACTGTATCTGTTCTGAAGTGCTGGTGGTATGGATGCTGATGATAGGCTCTATCTCATTTCAAGCTTGTCACAGAAAGAGCCGACCTGGAAAATGGATGGTTTGGCATACATTGCCACTGTAACTATAATCATTGGTGTCTAGGCATGCAAATCCATTTGAAACCCTTATAATACTGTGACTGGTTGACGCAGGCTGTTAAAATGACATAGTGAAATGAGAGAGGAACGCATTATAACTTGTATCCTTGAATACATTTCAGGTATAAATGGAGGCTTTGTCTGACATTTTGTTTACTGTAATAGTCATTTGATTGCAGCAGATTACTATTTAGGTAACATTCATACCAGTATCATGAGGATAGTATTTCTATCCATGCCAGTCTCATTTTTATTCATGTGCATTTACAGTTTAATTTAACACTGAGACTAAATATCAAACAAATATCAACTGTGTGTTTGTGTGGGCATTTCTGTTGCATTGTTTAACACAATTGAGTCTGTCATGCACTAAGTGTTAATGAACATAAACCTCCCTGTCACCGTTATGTGTTTAATTGGTTAAGTAATTATTGGTGCTAATTAAATAACTAATTGGCTTGAATACTACAATTGATTATTAAATACTGTACATAATTTGAAGAAGAAGCTTCATTGACCTCTCGGGGGAGGACAGAAATGCTTGCTAGTGAACAAAGAAACTGAAAAATCAGCACTCTACTGATGATTGTTGACAACTTGTCTTTAAGATTAGTATAGAAAAGTGCAGCTAATATTATGCACTGGTAAGGACTGTGCTAACAGAGATACACTGAATAAAGTAATGTGTAGATTTTGCCAAGATAAGATAAAACATGTTAACAAACAGATTAGATTAAGGCATTTCCTTGTCTTTGAGATGGTTACAGATTTTCAACTTCTTGTAGAAGAGATTGTTTTAGTAGAAAGGTGCAAAACAGGCCACGGAGCAAAGAAGAGGGGTAAAACTAAATGGAGAGCATGTCAGTGGCTCAGTAGTTCTCGAAGACTGTGCTACTTGTCCTCATGTACTGTATGCTTGTCTCTAATTCACAGTATACTTGAAGTAAATTTAACTAAACTTCAAATGGAATTCCTTTTGTTGAAGGGGTGGCCACATCTGATAGAAAACCTATGCAGAGGTCTGTAGGTTTTTCGCTTTAGGATAAACCAGATCTTTTCAATTTTCCCCAAGGAAATCATCAAGATTTGCAGGTCTCTTTCTCTTTCCTTCTCTTTGTGATGATGACTTTTCATGACCCTTGGCACAGAAATACACACAATGTTTTCTTTGATCTTTACCAAAGTTTCCATTTTAGTTGACCTGTAGCTGCATTTGTGTGATATACATTAATGAAAATAGGCACAAAATCTGGAGGTAAGCCTGACCTGGTATTGCTTCTTTAAACTGTGTTGGGAATGAAAATCTAATTTAATTCATTCATGTGCATTTGACCTGCAACTATATGCCAATAACAATTATCTGTGTACTATATTATTATTCAGAATGTCTGACTGCCCAGAAAAAAATGCTATCTACATTTTTTGCTGAATGAAGGTCTGGATCATATTGATAGGGCAAAATATCATAACGCTGCATTTTTGTACTGAGCTGTCTTGTCCAATGATTGTTTTCTAGAGTCTGATTGTTTTTAAATGGGCTGGAAGACCACATAGCATAAAAAAGCTTCTCATTTTTGTAGTGAATGCATTTAATTTAATGATATAAATTTTGGATAACCTACACATGACCTTACATGGAGAAGCTGGCTATTGTAGAATGAGAGTAAAGAAAACAAATCCTATTTGTAGATGAGCAAGCTCCCCCTACTGTTGCGAAATATTGGCAGAAATTAAATTAAAAAATAAAGGGAATCAGAGCAAATGAAAAGATGAGCATTCTTTCCATGTGTTTTTCTGAGATAGAAACGTCTGCTAAACCTTGACAGTTTAAGAATAACATCTAGATGCTTTGTAAAGGACACCATGAACACGTTTTCATTGTTAAGTAGTGAATTAAGAGAGCTCATACTTTACTTGCAAGTCATATTTTACTTGAACAGAGCCAGTAAATTTAGTGATGATCATCAGGTCTAGTTATGATGCCTGGTGTTAAGCTCAAGCTTAAACTGTAAACTGGGGAATTAAAAGACTTGCTTTGTAAACTGAGTCTGTGTAACACAGCATTTTACACCTAGGACTCTTTATCAGCCCCTGTTCCAGACTCAAATGTTAAGTGGGACATTTTAAATGCAGGATTTTGGTGTGATAAAGTCCTAAAAATCCAACATGTAATAGTAGTCCCAACAGCAGAGCTGGAACGTTAAATGATATGAGTGTGAAGCCAGCAACAGTTAGCAACCGACAAGGGGAGTTTCTTCTTGCGAGCACAGTGATCTCAATACTTTTCATAATACTGCTTGTGGTAAGGTGCATTTTTGCTGCCCATTCAACCCAACCCCTCTATATTTTGTTAGACATGAAATGATACACTTAATTCACATCCAATACATATTGCTGTAAGGGCTTTGTGCAATTTCCTGAAGGATGGACAAAAAAATCTATAAAAAACATTATTTTTGGAGGAAATTGTAAATAAATGAAAAAGATCAGATTTAAAACAATAAAACACACAAAATAGGCATTACAAAAAATAAAAGGTATAATAACGAAATAGAAAAAGAAACAAACTTTATCTGTTTTGTTCCTCCTGCACATCGCTACTATAAACTCCTTGGCTGTTTGCACTTCTGTCCTGCAATGTTTTACCTAAACATGTGTTGTGCAAATTTATGAGACTTTTAGTCAATATTACACATATACGTATTCACTCTTTTCAACTCAAAGTTCTGTACTATATGTCAATGTTCTATATGTCTGCATCAAAAAAACATTACATAAATCTGGATAATTAGTCAAGGCCTATAAATATCTGTAACAAGAAGTAAATTATGAATAGCTGCAATGCTGTAATTTTAATAACCTGTCTAAATCATATAAGGCTCTCTGTAATTTCTTTTCCAAAATAGTTAAAGACAAATTGTTAAAGACAAAGGGTATGAAATTGAATAAAACAAGATCCAATGACAACATTAATGAAATTACCGGTAAGTGGCAGTTTGTGATTTCATTACTGCACCAAGGAGGTCAGTCTTATTAAAACACTGGGCTCTTGGAGAAAAAATGATATTGGGCTTTATGAAATTGGAATGCTCCATCCAAGGTGGAAGTATCATCATGTCAGGTTCAATTAACCCTATCAAAATACAGACTACACAAATGACACAAGTCTGAATTCCAAAACCAAGCATGAACAGAGTTGTTATGAGCTAAAGTGTTCCGAAGCATAAAAGAGGCAAAAATCCCAAAAATGCACACTAGAGGTGGAAATACAATCAAACCCCACCTAGTAACAAAGAGCAATGAATAATTATCCAAAGATTCTCTCTGGCACAAAATAAAAGCTCTGAGGCACACAAGGCAAATGGTACAGAAAGCAGATGTGACATCCTGTGCCTTGGCATTTTTGCACACGCTCAGACTCTTGCCATCTACTCAACAGACCAGTGGTGGAAAAATGCAAGCATAGAATCAAAGATAACATTAAAAAAGAAAGCAATTTTGTATTATAGTGCCAGCAAGACCAAACATTCTAATGTCATGCACTTCAGATTAAAAGCTGTCCTCTGCAATTCAACAGAATTAATATTTATATAGTATACAATGTAATGGACGGCTGAGGCCCTTACTGGCCGAGATGCCCTGACAATGGGGAGAGAGTATTTTCTGGACAGTTTCTCCCCTGGTCTGACAGAGGGCAGCCCCCTTGGCTTCCAACGGGGCCACTGGTTATGAGCATGGCAGCTCAACCCTGCTGGGACCCGTGGCCACCAACCGGGGGCACCTGGACACTTGTAGGGTCCTATTTGGCAAGATATACACTGCAGCAGCTTGTTGGGCAACTTCCGGGTGCCCTATAAAAGGAGCCAGTCACCACCATTTAATGGTTTGAGTCGCGAGGAAGTGGACGAAGCTCATCAGGAGGAATGGAGGAGAAAGGACTGACTGAGAGGAGGGACTGTGCTGTATGAACTGTGTTTTTTGTAGATAAACGATGTGCTGTTGGCAATCAGTTCCCTGCCTGTCTGTGTCGGGGTCAGGGCAGCTGTACGTATCCTTAGGCATCACAATAACAACAACAAAAGTGAGAAAATGGCATAAGCACAAAAAAAAACACAAGAAAAAAAACAAACTCACTATAAAACTTATTATATACAGTAATGCTGTATAAGGATTGCTATTCAATTTGCTCAACTAACCTTCCTTTTCTGGACGTCAACAGTTGCACATGGGTGCATACGAACACACACACACACCAACAGGTGACAGGCCTCCTCACCCCGCGTTGAACTGTCAGCAGTATTTTAACTTTTGATGTGCTTCCATACCGTCACTACACCCTTATCTGCCACTCAAGTACGTACATTTTTTACACCTCAGCAATACACTGGATTGAAAGGTCATAGCTTGTTATTATAGTGTCTCAAATTTCTTGAGATTTGGCTTTTTCAAAATGGGAAATTCCAAAACGAAACAAAATCTAAGTATACAAAATTCAATGGTTTAAAAACAGAAAACAGGTTCAGAAAATCACAAAACACTCCAAAAAACAAAAGAGAAATTCACCACACCGTGCGCTCATTCAGAATGAATTGCAAGGGACTGTGGGTTTTATTCAGCCTTTATAGGACTGAAGGCAGTATCTTACACTGATGGAGAACCACCCACCAAACACATGGAACATAACAGAATACATATTGACTCATGAAAATTAAATAGTGCACACATGTAACTTAAAACATAAACAAAATAGGTAAAATTAGACATTTAAACCTAGGCCAGAGGAGGAACCCTGGCTGATATATAATAACAGCAAACAAAAACCTGCTGTAACTAAATGTTTGCACTTTATGTTGGTGGTGTATTTCTTAAACCAACATCATTGATGACCTTCTGTATACCTGCCATCATACAGAACAATTCACTATTAATTCGTGTCTGCTCTCCAAGATGGCCAGATTTTCTGTTACTGAATGTGGAATGCAGAGTATATTTTATGTTTAGGATATTGTTATTGGTAGAAACAAACTTTATACAATAAATAGGTATATGTATTATATAGGTATTAGTACTCCTGTCTAATTAAGGCATTCTGAATCTTGTCTCAAAGTTAAGAGAATGCATGAGGACTGTTTCAGTTATCTTAGGTAGAATGCCCAGAGGGGACTGGGCGGTCTCATGGTCTGGAATCCCTACAGATTTTATTTTTTTCTCCAGCCGTCTGGAGTTTTTTTTGTTTTTTCTGTCCCCCTGGCCATTGGACCTTACTCTTATTCGATGTTAATTAATGTTGATTTATTTTGTTTTCTTATTGTGTCTTTTATTTTTCTATTCTTTATTATGTAAAGCACTTGGAGCTACTGTTTGTATGAAAATGTGCTATATAAATAAATGTTGTTGTTGTTGTTGATGTTCTCCTAATTTATGGTTAACACATGGTAATATCCCGATGCATTCATTTTTTAATGTGCCTCTTTTCTTGTTAGTGTGGTCTGAGGTTGCTTGTATTCTAATTTCATGGACAGTGTGGTGGGTTTTTATTCCACAGTATTAAGACATGCTCTCAAGTCACTTGGTGAGTCCACATTCTTATCAAATGAACGTTTGAAACAGATATTTTAGATAGTTACAATTCAGAGAGGTCTGATGATACAATATTGCTATGTGAATTAAATATGGAGTTTAATTTTAATGTTTTACAGTATATACACGTTATTCAATTTTAGATTATTACAGTGAGTTGGTTACACTGCTGATTTGCCAGTTAAGTTACAGTTCTTATATATTAAATACAATGTTTACTTGTATTTACATGCAATTCTAATCCAACCTATCTGTTTGGAATCTGTTCTTCTGCCATTGTATGCTTGAGATTTCCCTCAGAGTGTAATGGCCCTTCTCCCACATTTCCAAAGATAGTGGCAGTTAAGTTAATTCACTCTTTGTGGCTATGAATTTGTGAATGTGTATATGATTGGGCCCTGCAATGGACTGGACCTCCATTTAGAGCTCTTTCATTCCCTTGGTCCCAGTTCTGCCATTATAAGCTCCAATTCCCTGTGACCCTTAATTGGATTAGGCAGATTTGAAAATGTTATCTTATGTTCATTTCCCATATCCCTTTCATTTGTTCTGGTGCATCTGTGTAGCCAGTGGTTTTTGTGGCCATACGTTTCATACTTCACTTTGTAATTGCACTCAATCCAAAATACCAAATTTGAAATTCCCATGTAAGGAAGGTATGGAAGAGCTGCATTTTTATTTACAGGAAGAAATTTTCTTTCTATGTGTTTCTGTTATGGTGTTATTTGTTTCATAAAGCAGATGCAGTATGAATGGAAGTGAATTAACTGCTCCTGTTTAGGACACATTGTCATTTGCATCAGTGCCTGCTGTCACTTAATTGTCATTTTTCAAGGAAGCAATTTAGCAGCACTCAAGGAAACAAGAAAATGAATTCCCAAAATGAAAAATTAGCATAAAGAAACAGTTCTGTGCTAAATCTATAACAATATTGTGCTCATCTGCTAATCTTCATTTTACTGGTAAGTCAATAGCAACCAGTTTTACAAGAATTACTGGGTCAATATCTGACCCTATAGTTGAGTACAAAAGAAGAGGAATTAAAAACAGAATTGGTTCTGCCGCCATGTCTGGGTTGTTCCCCTTTAGGGTTTTACTATTTCTCCCATATTCTATTGCTGCACTGTGGGTAAAGATGAGATTCAGTGTGAGTAAGTAAGTGTGTCCAGCGATGGACTGGTGTTTTATTCAGGATTTGGTTCTGCCATTAATACAATGTGAGAAGTCAAGTAATCTGCCACCCCATGGGCATGCCAGGTTAACTGATGAATCAAAATAGGTTCAATTTGAATGAGTAATAAAGTAAATATGCATGGTGCATTGTGTGAGATCTCAGGTTTCGTCCCGCTTTGCCCTAAGATGAGACTTCAGATCTGAATAAATTTGTAATGAGCACTCAGATTTATAAAATTGCTAGATGAAAGAGAAACCAAGAGCTTCTGGAGAGATACTGTACCTAAATTCAGTCCCAAGGATTACTGCTTTCCAGTAAAGCTCTTAGTTGCTTATTTGATATTCTGTTAAATGATAACTTCCTGAGTTTAGTCCCTTTTACATGTGAATGTCAATTTACTTATATAGCACATTTAAAAAAAAACATAGGAATGTTGTGGCCAAAGTGCTTTACAATATAAGAAGAAAATACAGAAATAAAGTAAATGAACATAAATAAAATAAATAATAAATAAAGTCAGATTACATAATCACAATGAGGAAACCATCAGCATTACTGAAGATCACGGAAAGCAAGTGAATAGAAATGAGTCTTTAATCTTATTTTGAACAGTTCAATTGAAGACGACTCTTTTATGTAAAGAGGTAAAGAGTTTCACAGGCGAGGAGCAGCAGCTGCAAAAGCCCTGTCTCTCTTAGTTTTACACTTGGTACAAGGGACAACAAGAGACAACTGACCAGAAGATCTAAGCACTCTGGATGGCTGGTGTAAAGCACACAATTCAGATAAATAGGCAAGAGCAAGCCCATGTAAGGATTTAAAAACTGACAGGCAGCCAGTGTAAAGAAGCTAATATTGGAGAAACAGAATCAGACTTTCTTGTCCCAACCAGAAAGCGAGTAGCAGCATTCTGGACAAACTGCAACCTGTGTATCAGGGATTTGCTAATCCCAGAATACAGCGAGTTGCAGTAATCAAGGTGAGAAAAGCATGAGTAGCCTTCTCAAGATCCCTAGAAGATAAAAAAAAGCTTGATCTTACCTAAGAGACAAAGCTGGAAAAAGCAACTCTTCACTAAAGAACTAATCTGTTTCTTAAAAGAGAGGTCACTGTCAAAAATAACACCAAGATAGAAAGATAGATAGATGGATACTTTATTAATCCCAAGGGGAAATTCACATACTCCAGCAGCAGCATACAGATAAAAAACAGTATTAAATTAAAGAGTGATAAAAATGCAGGTATAATAGACAATAACTTTGTATAATGTTAACATTTACCTCCCAGGGTGGAACTGAAGAGTCGCATAGTGTGGGTGTTCTGCCCCACATCTTGTTAGTTGAGACTGTTATTTGTTGAACTGTGCTCCTCCTTCATCTTGTCATTTATTAACACACTAGTCAGTCATGTCCCACACTCACAGTGGTACTATAAATGTCTATGAAACTCACGTAAAGCACGTAGGTCCCATAATAAACATTTGAATACAATACACCCCATGTGTCTCACATAGGCACCCCTTTATCTCTTGTTTCGGTCATGTCCAAAATGTATCCTTAGGGTATATAAACCCCTGTGTCTTGTTAGTTGTGGTACACAGCAATTTGAACCTCTGTCTATGCGCTTCTCTTCGTCTTGATCCAACCATGGAAATCACTCGCCTTGTAAGTATCTTTCAAAGCTTTATTGTTTAATGTACACTGTCTGCTATGTATTGCTTTGTAAATCATTCTTTATTGTCTTTGATTGTACACCTGTAAATGCCTGTAGGTTTCTTTTGTATATATTTCAGTTTACAACGAAGTACATCCAGTAAAAGCCCTCAGGATAGCTCACTCACCCCTTGTCGTTTTTTATGTGGATGTACCGAGTTGTTTAAGCTCTCTGTGGCCGCATTGCACTGGAGGACAGTGCGGAGTGAGGCAGAAAAGTGGGGGAGGAACGATTTACTCAGTCTGTCAGTGGAGCAGGACAGTGACAGCAGTCTGTCGCTGAAGCTACTCCTCTGTCTGGAGATGATAGTGTTTAGTGTATGCAGTGGATTCTCCATGATTGATTGCGGACTTGAGGTTTGCAAAAGACAGAGAAAGAGCCGAGAAGTCCAAGAGCAATTTGGGCTGTAGCTGATGGACACACTATAAGCACCTCCGTTTTATTTTGATTCAGATCAAGAAAATTATTAGCCGTCCAGGATCTTACTTCAGGGCATTGTTCCTGGTAAAGTGCCTGTCTTTCATATGGCCAGCAATCATCCCAATGTCTGCTATTCCAATATGTCCAGTTACTCATTAATCAATACAAATTATTTGCACTTGTATTATTGCAAAAATGGTTGCAATGTTAAGACCTGCTACTTGTAGACTACTGGGTAGTTTGAGCTGACATCACCAGTGTATGTAGAATGAGAGCAAAAGAGGTTGGCTGCTCTTTAGTATAATGGGCTAAACAAGACAAGTAACTGAAAAACTTTAAAGCATGTTATTTATAAACTTTTATTTTAACAATGAATTCTGATTGAAGGAGTATCCAATGATTAGAAATTTGCCAGAAAGGAGGAAAAATAGCATATAAAAAATAAAATATAAGACTGCTTGCATAAAAATATTATTCAAAATAGTTTTCAGCACAAGCTCATGAGATGAAGATCCTGACAAAGCAATCTGTTAGTGTTTTTGAACAGGCAACTGGCATTGAAGACAAAAGCAAATCATATGACATACAGTAATTTACTTAGACTTTGAAAAAGCCTTTGATTCTGTTTCACCCTGAAGATTATTTCTGAAGCCAGACGTCATTGGCATCTGTGGTAACTTTCAAAATCAGAGTTCAAGCTAGTTAACTAATTAGAGAAAAAATGAAAGATAAAATGAGAATACTGCTTATAGTGGAAGGTGGTCAATGGAGTCCCATAGGGATATTTGCTTAACCTATTATTCTTTCTAATTGAAATTAATGGCATTGATTCTGAATTAGTTAGTAAACTTGTAAAATGTGAAGATAAGACACCCCACTAAAATGAATCCCAGACTGGGCTATAACTCTACATAACATGAAGTCAAAACCTGCTCTTCTGCTTGAACAAGGACCAACTAAGTGTAGAAATTAGCCTGTGGCTAATAATTTATTTGTCTCAGTTCTACTATAAGTCCAAATTTGGGGCAACTCATTTTGATCGTAAACATAGCTAGTAGTGATTGGCTCACAACTCTTTAACACCAACGAATCTTTATGTATTAGACTTATCTTTTAGATTTTTTGTCAACAGGCAATAGCAATAGTTCACAAAAACAAACCATACAAAATCATTTACTTTGACTTTTTGATATGGTTCCGCACCAGAAATTAATTCTGAAACTAGAAGCTTTATGCATTAGAATGCATTAAAGACACTGACCTAAAGGAAACAACATCTGAAGAAGATTTAGAGGATTATATTGACACATTTTCATAATTTAAACAATGTTTAGAAGCAGTTAAAAAAGGAAAATAAAATGGTAGGTTATATCATAAAAACTGTTGAATTTATGTCACGGGATGTTATACCCAGACTACAATAATGCACTAATGAGACCTCATCTGAAGTATTGTGTACAGTTCTGTTCACCTAGCTACAACAAAGACATAGCAACACCTGAAGCTGTGCTGAGGAGAGAAACCAATTGTATCCCAAGACATAAGGACATGTTCTACTCAGACAGTCTAGAGCACAGGAGACTGTGTGGGAACTTAATCCAGGTCTTCAAAATTCTTAAAGGATTTGATAAAGTACATCAAGCAGAATTCTTTCAACTTAACAGTTAATCACATACTCAAAGACATCAGTGGAAATTATGGGGAACTGCTTTTATAACCAAAGCCAGGAATTACTTCTTTACTCAAAGAATTGTGGAAATCTAGAACAAACTACAATGACATGTAGTTGAAGCTGAAACCTTCACAACATTTAAGAAGTATCTGGATGAGATATTGGGACAGTTAAGCTAATAGCTAAACAGACAGACTGAATGATCTCCTCTCATTTATCAAATTCCTTCTGTTCTTATGCCTTTTCAATGGGTTGTTTTACTTAAAGAAATTGTGAGGGGAGGTTAACCAGTTAAATGGTGAAAGTCAGGCACTCTTCATGAGGGTTCCTGCAAAGAATAAAAATGGTCAGATGAGATACCTGTCATAATGTTGGTCATGATTAGTGGCTACAGGGTAAATTATCATCATTACATTTGTTCGGAATAAAACTATAACACTCAATTTTGGGTACATCTGTCAAAAAATGAAAAGCATTTATACAGTTCAGAGTTAAAACCAGACTGTCATTGGATGCAACCAGCAGTAGTAAGAAATGAATTTCCAGCTTGCAGTTGTTATTTCTTGACATGGTTCGAAAACTGCAATTACGTCAAGGTTTTGTTTCTGCAGATGGAGGTTTGTTTTTACATTACATTAGCAGATTTGTGTTAAACAGTAATGACTTAGTTTTAACCTTCTTTCTACATTCCTTTGACATAAAAAATAGGCAGATTGCAGGCTTTTTCGTCTTTGACATTTTTCTTAAACAAAAATGGCTATGTGATGACTTCAATTTGAACTCTTAACATCATTGATAATGATGATTTAGTAAACTTATTTTATGTAAATTATTAATCAAATAAAATATTAGTAGTGGAGATTAGGAGAGAGCACACTCAGGATGGAATCCAAGAAGCACTTCTTTATGTAAAAGTAGTAGGAATTTAGAACAAACTATAAAGTGATGCAGCTGAGGCAGAAGCCTTTATTTGAAAAAAATGTGTTTTCAATAATCTGGCATATAGATGTGCCATTTGATTTTTTAAATCGTGCATTCACAAACACATAGAGAAATCATTGTTCTCAGGTCTTAGATTTTCAAAATAATGCATGCTTTGATTAATTAAAAGTCCAGACCAGCCACCTGAGCAAAGGGTCTATTTGCTTACATGTGGATTTCTGAAAGGTTATATTATCCACTTTGACTTCTTCCTCTCATCTGAGACACGACTTCTGTTAATTAACTAAGCGGTCTAAACCAATTTGACTAATTAGAATAATATTCATAGCCAAATCATTTTAAATATCTACAGGTGGAATTCTTAAGTAGATTTTTGCAGCATTGCATATGCGATAAGAGGCTGAAGAGAGGCCTGAAAACTACCCCTTACTCATCCTAAAAATAAAAAATAAGGCAAGACTTTTTTTTATTTGATTTTTTTAAAGTATACAGCTTAGAGGCTACCGATCACACCTGGCACACTGAGGGCTTTGGATGTGTTATATTTCCACCAGGGTTATTCAGTTGCTTTTGTGTATTTTCTGTTTTATTGTTTTGATATTTTTATGTAGTTTCTGTAATGTTTATTTATTATTGAGTATTTATGTGCTATTTCATTAAGTTTACCTATATTCCTTGTGTCATGTGGGTGGCACTCCAAGATGTGGGTCCACGTTGACATCATACCAGTGTCCTCCTCCTACATATTCTTGAGATGAAATGACTTCCCTCAGGTTGTCCTTGAGTGTTGTTTGGAGATTTAATAATAATACATTTTATTTATATAGCGCCTTTCCCATGCTCAAGACATTTATTTTAACAGCAGGAAATATGTAACATTGGATACAAATATTTTCTGCATAGAACACTAAACAGATAAATACAGGATATACAAAGCATTAAACAGAATAAAAGAGAAAAATAAACCAGAGTGAAATACTAAGTTCAGTACTAATTTTAATGCCTGAAACAAATAACATCATCTGGGACATAAAACACAGGCAAATTATCCTGAGCATCTGGACAGAGAGGTGAACTCAAAGAATAGATGAAATTATTTTTTAAAAGAATGAACGGTGTCAGCTGATCTAATTCATTTCGGGAGGTAAGTCTGGAAACTATACAGCTAAAGGCCCTGTCTCCCACAGAGTGCAGGTTAGTGGGAGACACAACATGATTTCCAGAATCACAGGACCTTAGTGGGCGAACAGAAGCATAGTGATGGAGAAGATCACTGATGTAGTCCAAAACAAGGCCATTTAAATGTTTGTGGGTTATTAATAGAATGTTAAATTCAATTCTGTAAGACATAAGAAGCTAGTGAAGGTGAAGCAGGATGGGTGTTGTATGCTGTTTTGCTGGTTCGTTTAAGGACTCTTGAAGCAAAGTTTTGAATCAACTGGAGATATGATAGATGATAAGAAGTGGCACCTGCCAGTAGGGAGTTACAATAATTGATGCAGGATGTGATAAAAGCATGGACAAGTTTCTCAGCATTAGAAAAGAAGCAAACACGGGATATGTTACAGAGGTAAAAGTAAGGAGTTTCTTAGTGTGGCATATGTGGGTGGAATAAGAAGGGAGGAATCATTTATAAATGACACCAAGATTCCATGCATTAGAAGAACGTCTAATGAGATCACCGTCAGGAGTGTCTGAAAAGGAGCTCATTTTCGTAAGTTGCGCTTTAGTGCCAATTTGCAGGAGTTCAGTTTTGTTACAATTTAATTTTAAAGAGCTGTGCTACATCCAGGTTTTAAATTCACTGACACGAGTTGGGAGCTGAGAAAGCTATGATGAAGTTTCACTTTTAAAACTGAAAAAGAGTAGAGTATCATCTGTAAAAAAATGATAACCCAGTCCATAGCTATGAATAATATGGCCAATGGGAAGTATATAGACACAGAAGAGCAGAAGGCCGAGGACGGAGCCTTGGGGAACCCCTTCTGTGACTGGAGCTAAGCTGGCCCTGCTGTAGCCAAGACTTATAAACTCTTGCCTATTAGTCAGAGAAGACTTAAACCATTGGAGGGCAGTGCCAGAGATACCAAGAATGTCTCCATTCTGGACAGTAGAATGTCATATTTGACAGTGTCAAATGTTGCACTGAGGTCTAATAGAATTAATATGCTGGTTTATCCAGAGTCTGCTGCCAAAAACAAATTATTAGTTAACCGAAGCAGAACAGTTTTACAGATTTCCATATTGGATCAGTCGAGGACCAGGTTAACAATGGCTGCCACCCATACTCTTAGCCAAAAGGCTGCTGGGGAAAATTGGGCTACTGTTGGCTGAAGGATAAGAAGAGCAGAAAGTCACAAGTAGACTGCAGAGCTTCCTGTGTTTGATCGACATAGGCATGCTGACAAAGTACATGTGCAATGTCACTCCTTATTTAGGAAAAGGTCAGTTAAGAAAAGTGCAACAGCAGCTTCCACCTGCAGCTATAGACACTTCAGTACGCGATCAACTCTTCATGCTAGTGTTTAGATCTGGCAGTGCCATGCTGACACTTCAGTCTGAAATGACAACGTGAAAAAAGTTTACTTGAGGTTTTTGCAAATTTATTAAAAATAAAAAAACTGAGAAATCCCATGTACATAAGTATCCACAGCCTTTGCTCAGTACTTTGTTGTTGCACCTTTGGCAGCAATTACAGCCTCAAGTCTTTTTGAATATTATGCCACAAGCTTGGCACACCTATCCTTGGCCAGTTTTGCCCATTCCTCTTTGCAGCACCTCTCAAGCTCCATCAGGTTGGATGGGAAGCGTCGGTGCACAGACATGATCTCTCCAGAGATGTTCAATTGGATTCAAGTCTGGGCTCTGGCTGGGCCACTCAAGGACATTCACAGAGTTGTCCTGAAGCCACTCCTTTGATATCTTGGCTATGTGCTTAGGGTCGTCGTCCTGCTGAAAGATGAACCGTTGCCCCAGTCTGAGGTCAAGAGCGCTCTGGAGCAGGTTTTCATCCAGGATGTCTCTGTACATTGCTGCAGTCATCTTTCCCTTTATCCTGACTAGTCTCCCAGTTCCTGCCCCTCACAGCATGATGCTGCCACCACCATGCTTCAATGTAGGGATGGTATTGGCCAGGGTGATGAGCAATGCCTGGTTTCCTCCAAACGTGACGCCTGGCATTCACACCAAGGAGTTTGATCTTTGTCTAATCAGACCAGAGAATTTTATTTCTCATGGTCTGAGAGTCCTTCAGGTTCCTTTTGGCAAACTCCAGGCAGGCTGCCATGTGCCTTTTACTAAGGAGAGGCTTTTGTCTGGCCACTCTACCATACAGGCCTGATTGGTGGATTGCTGCAGAGATGGTTGTCCTTATGGAAGGTTCTCCTCTCTCCACAGAGGACCTCTAGAGCTCTGACAGAGTGACCATTGGGTTCTTGGTCACCTCCCTGACTAAGGCCCTTCTCCCCCGATTGCTCAGTTTAGATGGCCGGCCAGCTCTAGGAAGAGTCCTGGTGGTTTCAAACTTCTTCCACTTACGGATGATGGAGGCCATTGTGCTCTTCGGGACCTTCAAAGCAGCAGAAATTTTTCTGTAATCTTCCCCAGATTTGTGCCTCGAGACAATCCTGTCTCGGAGGTCTACAGACAATTCCTTTGACTTCATGCTTGGTTTGTGCTCTTACATGAACTTTCAATTTTGTGACCTTATATAGACAGGTGTGTGCCTTTCTAAATCATGTCCAATCAACTGAATTTACCACAGGTGGACCAATGAAGCTGCAGAAACATCTCAAGGATGATCAGGGGAAACAGGATGCACCTGTGCTCAATTTGGAGCTTCATGGCAAAGGCTGTGAATACTTATGTACATGTGATTTCTCAGTTTTTTTATTTTTAATAAATTTGCAAAAATCTCAAGTAAACTTTTTTCATGTTGTCATTATGGGATGTTGTGTGTAGAATTCTGAGGAAAAAAATGAATTTAATCCATTTTGGAATAAGGCTGTAACATAACAAAATGTGGAAAAAGTGATGCGCTGTGAATACTTTCCGGATGCACTGTATATAACTTTTTCATTTGCTTTTACTCATTTCTAGCAAGATCTGACTTATCAGTGGCAGGAGGAAGGGAGACCAGATAAATTGTGACATTGAAACAAGATATGAAGGAAGTGTTTTATTTGTACTTTGGATGTGGGTTAGCCACTAAATAAAGCAGACAGAACATCAACACCAGTAATGTAAAGTCAAGAAGTCAGCAGGAATTTGTTTGTTTTGATTTTATGTTGTATTTTGTCCATTTCTTCCTTGCATGTTTTGAATAATGAATTTACTATTTCCTAATTCCTTTAACCCCATTGTCATTATTCTGGTAGTTTGTGTGCTGGTCCTCTCTTGTGTCTTTAAATGTCAGCAGGAGTACCACTGGAACACACAGGAGCATTTGCAGTTTGAGGAAGTGCAAAGCACAAATTCAAGTTACATCAATGGATATTAGATCCTCCTGTGGTTGCATGATGCACAGGCTGCTAACCTCACCTTTTCATCTAATAAATGTTCTAGAGGCCAACTTGTCTATAATTTGCTTAGTGGCGTATCTGAAAGTTGGTATGTGCCATGGGATAAGGCAAAGGGAAAGGCTACTATGTATGATTCCATAAGCTCAGTAGCACATTGGGCAAATATTATGGGAGAGAAAAGTCTGTTGAGTGCTTAATTACGGTTTAAAGCAATGTGTGATTGGTTAACTGAGTAAGTGACTTTGGGAGATTACTTTAGTGTCTGAAATATTGGAGGAAGAAAATGTTCAGTCTTAATGTGTGGTGTATTTGTGAGAATTATAGTATATAGGGTGGTCCAGATCTAATTATGCAATTTTCATTACGCTATAACTTATTAAGTTTATTACATAGAAAATCACCTGAAAAATCCCGGACCATCGAGAAGTGCGTGAACTGAAGACATTAAGAATCATCTTTGTGCCGAACTGGAATTGTCCCCGCATAAATCAAAATCATCCAGATGATCTGGATCTGCATAATTAGATCTAGACCACCCTGTATATGCTGTTTCTGCCTCGTGGATCCACCATCCTTGTTTCATATCTCACATGATGTGTGAAATGTGTTCACATGCTCTCCCCATTTCTGTCTACAATTCTCTCCATTTTTCTTTCTGTGTACCAAATATTTGTATGTTAAGTGAACTGACAACTCAAATTTGGCTTAGTGTTAGGAATGAACCCTACCTTTTGCATGATGTTATCCGGATAAGCTGTGGCCTGTTGGAATAAGAACGTCTCATAAAGTTATGTTGTAACTTTGTTATAATATATATTTTGTAAAGTTAAGACTAGAAGCCTTATAATAAAAATTTGTCTAATTAAAAAAAAAAACACTGAACCCTCACACCTTAAATTAGAGGTCACTTTTTCAGGTAAAATTAACGCAAGAGCAATTAGCAGCAATTCAATTTAAAGGTAAGCCAGTGATGAATAATATATGAATAATATACTGAGTTTTACTGCGTCACAGAGAATACAAAATGCATGTAACACCACCATGTATACTCTATCAGGAGACAGTGCTGCCAAAAGCAATTTGCAGCCTCATTATTCGTTTTTTAATTTCAGTTTTTCAAAATTGTTCTCCCAGAAGGGGAGGCTGCATTGATTCAGTCGAATCTATATTTTTCCTGTTGACTGCCTTCTTAACACATATCTTCACACTCTATCACATGGTCCTGGGGCAAACTTTAAAAGCTGGTATAAACTATGCTCAGCGCCTTCCTTCAGATCATTTATGCTTGTCTGACAAGCTATAGATTTGCAAAGATTTACTATTGTTAAGCCAGAATGAGGGAAAATATTAAGCGTCTGTATCCTGACAGGGAATGAAAAACATGAAGCCCATTAGTTTGTGAACAGATAATGGAAAGATGAGCAGTAGTTGTTGGCTGCAAAATTTTATCTGGAAAACATAACGGATGTATAAAACAAGATAGATGTCATTCTGCACTGAATGAGCCATAATTTAGCTGCAAGACTTCAAGACTTATGAACTGGAGCGCTCCATGAGTGCGCACAGTAATGGAAATCTCTGTTATAAACACTGCACATACACATAGGGCTGGCAGATAAGATCATAAACAAAAGTAAAAGTTCATTTCTGAGTTAATGTTATTTTATATTCTTGCAATAATAACCAATAGATTTTATCTTCAGTTTACATGAATGGCACAGAGAGCTGCTGTTATTGTTTGGAAATTCAAGCAACACGACAATCAGGCCTGGCCACATATTAGTTACTGACAAGGTGTGCAGGAGTCAAATTTAGAACGCTGAGAGTGAAGGCAATGAGAGTGCTCATGAATAAAGATAAGCAAGTGTGATCTTGACTGACACTTCACTATCCAAAGGACATAGTGCTGATGTAATTACTACATTATTGTAAAGTGGTAGCTTGGTGGTGTACTGATTAGCACTCCTACCTCACAGTTCTGGATTAATGGTTTAATTCTCAACCTATTCGCTGTCTGTGTGGAGTTTGCATGTTCTGCTCTGTGTCCATGAGAATGTTTTTCTGGGTGCTCCATTATTTTTCCCCCACATCCAAAAACCTTGACGAATAGTTAGTTAGGATGAATTATTGTAAAAACAGCTGGGCTATAAGAACAGTATGATGATGGAGTGATTAGTGTTACTCCTTGGTGACTCCAGAGTCTTGAACTCAGCCCAAACGTTGACATGTTGCCTCATTTTACCTGGCAATCTCTTTCTACTTGTACATCCCAATGTAATGCATGTTTGGTTGTTTGAGGACCTCAGATTGGCCGTCTTTTGTTTAAGTGGAGTGATGTCCCATCAGTTAAATTCCTAGCTTACACTTGATTCTGCTGTGATAATCTCTGCCATTATGTACCACAAATGGAAGAGTGGTCGAGGGTGAGCCACATCTTACTTGGACCACATAGATATGTGTTAATTAGATTATAAGATGTCTTCAGATCATTTTATAATATATGATAGCCATATTTTAATTATTTACTATTAAACCTTCCATTATTCCTGTACATCTCCATTGAGAACAGACCAAACTCTGACTATGATAGCCCTGTTCTTTTTGTTATAAGTTGCCTCTGTATTTACTAGAACCAGGAATATTGGAAGAAGGTTGAATACTGTTAATGAGCTACATGAGTGTGCATTAAATTGTTTACATCATTGGTATTAGGAAACATAATTTTTACACCTACATTTGACTGTACCATATCCAGCCATGGTGATAAAGTCTTATTTTAGTCTTGCTAAAGTGTTAATTTTTGTTTTGCAGATATCTTAAATATATGCTCCTTAAGCATAAATCTAAGTCATGTGAAAGAAGCCAATTTAATTTAAGTTTTTCGCAGTGAGAAGAGCATTATACAATAATAAACTGAGCTAAATTGTGATTATACACCCTGTTTTGTTTTTTTTTGTTTTTTTTAATTTAGAAGGCATCTGTACTGTCATTTTTCAAATGGTATGTATCACAGGATTCTTGACCAATGAATGAAGCAGAGAGGCAATTCTTCAGTTCAAACCTCATTCCCATGTGAATGTGTTTGCTCAGCGCCCTCTTCTCTGATTTTACAGAAGTATTCGATTAACAATATTGTATCAAAAATATGTTTGGCTCATTGTGAGGATGAGTGAAAGACTTGTGGATTAGAGGGGCAGATTATGTGATCCCAGTAACAAGACTTTTTTTTCATGGCATTTTTATATTGTTTGCTATGGTCCAGCATTGGTTTTCTTAGATGGCCAATCTATCAGAAAGCCAGTTTTCACCTTTCTCCATGAAAACATGAGATTAGAGTTTTTTCTTGGCAATCAATATGAACCACATGGAGTAAATAACATATGAAAAATCTCATTTTTGAAATAATAATTGAAAACTTGCAAAAATCATTGGGAAAGAACTACAAAAGTAAGAACCACTTATCCTGAAGCTGTTCTGTACTTCACTGGAGCACATAAGCAGCACAGTGAAGTTGACAGAAGTTCATCAGGTAATGTATCTTAGAGTAAGTATGATAAACTAGTCATAAATAAAAGGTTCAAAATCAGACTCTCTGATGAGACCTGAACATAAACCACATAAAAAGTCCAGCAAAGAGTTCCAGAGATGTGGCATAAAGCTAAAATAAAATATTTAATCATATGCCTTAGCAGAGGTCTTGAAAGAAGTCACAAGAACTAATCTTATTTGCCATACATCAGCTTTCCTGTGTTTGGGACGTCTGATGATTTCATTTGAAAACACTTAACTCAAACACAAGCTACTACAATTCTACCCAATAATCAACAGGCAAACAATATACAAATTTGGATATTTTTTTCATAGTATTACTACTTTCTCTTTAGGTCAAATAAGTTCTCTGACATTAGCTTTTTTATTTTGCAATTTACTTAAATTGTTATAGCTTGAAAAACTTAGGCAAGAAAAGTTTGTTGGATCTATAGATATGTTTAACATATAATAGCGAAAATTGCAAAGTGCCTATTTTAAAAGAACAATTTCTGATCAAATTATTGTAAATTACTTTAAAGTCATCTGTAACAGATGTACTTCTATTTGGATGTGCCCTTAATAATACAATATTAAATTGGATTTCAAAAAATCCTTCTTTTCAGTGGAATTCAATAGAAAATACTTGGCAACATGGACACTCTACACAGTAAATACACCATTTCCTGACACATCAGCACTTGAAATAGATTTAGTCGATCAAAATGCAAACAGATCCAAGCAGAGTAGGGTCGACTCCTTATTCAAGCAGCAGAGCCCTGGGCCCTTGTTAATTGACCAACTGTTTGCATTAATAATCATTATTTGCTTAATTACTTTATCTGTGATTAATTGCTGTTTTTACTGAACTGGCCGTTGCTGTCCTTGATTGATTGTCGCGGAATAAATACCGAATTGATCGTTTTGGACAGGGCCCAGCTCTTTTAAAAATATACAAAAGAAGAATTGAGCATTTTTTTATTTGGTTAAGCATTGATGAATAATATAAAATTTACTTTATTTAATGCATCCACTAACTAATTTCACAAAACTGAATTGCATTCTTTTAAACCTTTAAAGAAACTTTTGTAACATTTGAAATTACAGACATCAACATCTAAAAATAACCTCCACCATAAAAAAATTAACTTAAGAAATTTTTACAATTAATACAAATTTAAAAACTGTGTTGTTTGTTAAAAACAACTATTAGTTTTCTAATATCTTTCAAAGTACACAACTAATATTTTGAAACAGTTTGAAATACCCTACTTAACTTAAAGATTTAAAGACCATTACCTGACAGTGACCCTCTTGACACACCTGGGGCCTCATGTATAACACTGTGCGTAGAATTCACACTATAACCTGGCGTAAGCACAAAAGCCGAAATGTGCTTACGCACAAAAAAATCCAGATGCATAAATCTGTGCCAACTTCCACGTTCTTCCGCTACATAAATCCCGGTCAGCATGAAAAGTAAACACACATACACGTGCCTACTGTCCTGCCCCATCTCCTTCCAGAATTACGCCTCTTTGAATATGCAAATCAATATAAATAGCCCTTAAGCTCAGTGTTCTGTGAAAAGGCAATGGCAAAAGCACGGGGGGAAATAGAAGAATTTCAGCGAATACCAAGTGGAGGCAAAGAAAAACTTACTATTTATTGGTTTAAAAAGTAGTATAAACAACAAAAGGAAGTTGATCAAGTGACATAGAGTGTCGGAGAAACTAGAAAACTCAAGTTCACAAAATCGCACAGTGCCCAAAATAAAAAAGAAGGCGAGTCATAGCCCACTATCTGAGTTTCATATGAAAGCTTATTAGGGTACAGAGAAAAGAAAAAAAAAATAGGTACACAGTGGGAAAAAAGCACAAAATGTCAACTTTAATCTCAAAATTTCCACTTTAATCACGTAGATTATTTTGTCATTAAAGTAGAACAACATAAACTTCGTCTTAAAAATTGTTTAATTTGCTAGTTTCTCAAATCCCATCGTAACTAAAGTAGCACGTTAAATGCTTTGTTTTGTATTTGATCTTCTATGTGCTCTATGTGTGTGAATCACTATGTGCTTCCGGGCTTTCTCGTCCTCCGACATGACACAAAATCCATTACATCCGTAATATTACTGCTCTCTGAATAATTAAAATACTGAGATGTATACTTGATATCATTTTCATGATGATAGGAGATAAAGCATGTTATTAAATATGGGAACACGGTGGTGCAGTGATTGTGCATGACCTTCGATGAAATTATTTTTTGCAGCAGTATTGTCTTTTTCAATACTACGTACTAACCCTCAATTCCTGTCCTTACTTTTCTTTCTCCAAATACCCAATCGCCACACAATCAGCTCTGTAGTAGACGTTAAGCCATCTGTAAGCTTAGAATGCAGATTCTTCAAAACTTTTAAGGAACATTGAAATATCTTTGTAGTATATGTTTAATTATTCTATCCTTCCAGTGTCCAAGCAAGCATAGAATGCGAGACAGGAACAATCCATGAACGGAACACCAGATCCTTGCTAGTGCAGCGACACTGTGTCCTCACATTTTAATTATTAACAATATAGACTATTTAAATGAAGTTAAAGTTTTATCTATATAATATAATAAACATATTTTGCTGCATTTCATCTTAAAAATGATATTGTCATCATATGTAAATACGCTTTTTTTCAAGTGGATCAGGTTGTGCAATATTATAACTGTAGTGCAAGTTTACAGTGAGGTAAATGTACTAATAAGTACAAACAGTTCTACAAGGAGCACTTGATGGACTGATTGAGTGTGTTTATTGTTCTTGAGATGAAACTGTTTCTGAACCGCAAGAAAAGGCTCTGAAGCATTTGCTGTGTGAGAGCAGTTCAATAGACAGCATAGCTGAGGCAGCGTGTGCTTGATGCTGTATACCAATAATGGGAGCAGCTGAAAAAAGAAAAAGAAGGTGCAGTGAGAGTAACAACGCTAAAGCATCTATGGTATTTGGAATAGTTTGGCCATTCCATGGACCATTATATCGTTACTAACTAATTACAATCAGATGCATTAAACTAATAAACAATATGTTGTTAATTTCAGTGTATTTATAAAGCCGCGTCAGGGATGTAGATCTAAAAAAGAATGGGAAACCACATTGGAATAGTAGCACTGCTCTCACGCTGGGTGCCGCCAGTCTGCAAAACCGGGCGCAGAACTTGCATATGCCAGGGTATGAGCTACCGTGGAAATGTGTATGGCTTTACACCAAGTTTAAGTTTTATACATTGCAATTTGAACATGGAAACAGGCTTATACAACGTTTTTGTACTTACACACTGTTTATACACAAGGCCCCTGGTGCTTTGCAATTTATTGTACTTGAAATTAAATAACAAAATATATCATTAAGTGCTAGATCTATGTTATACCTTGAATACCATGCAGTAAAACTGATTATTTTTATTAAAGTGCTTGACAGTTTCACATATGCACAAATTATATACTGTATACAGAGTATTCCTAGAAGACATCTATCTATCTATCTATCTATCTATCTATCTGTCTGTCTGTCTGTCTGTCTGTCTGTCTGTCTGTCTGTCTGTCTGTCTCTGTCTGTCTGTCTGGAAAACAAAGAAGGCAAGAGAAGAGTTGGGGTTCCAGTTTGGGAAACCCTATTTAGGAAGGGATTAGAAGGAGAAATAATAATAAAAAATAAAACTATGGATGTATCTTTCTATGAAAAGCACACCAAGTGTGACTGTAGTGTTTTTTCAACCACCCTCTGGTCATCTGACACCCTTCTTCTGGGAGGGGCATTTCACATTACAATGCAAGACCCTTAGAGCAATCTTGACAAGGACAGGCCATTCAGCCTAACAAGGTTACCAATAATATTAACTTAATTTCTGTAACCTCAGGAAAACCAACAAAAATACTTTATCAAAATGTCCTTAGTGAAATAAATGAGAGCATGGAAATCACTGTTTCAGTTAATAAACAAGAAAAACAAACACTGCTGAGAAATTATGAAAGAGAAAATGAAAAATCATCTCTGCATCTTCCTTATCATAAGTGGATCAAAACATGTTATCAATGTAGAACTTGGCCTGAGACCCTTTGAGACAACATTGCAACAATAGCCTTGAGTTCAGAAATAAGAAAGTAGCTCACTTCTACTCAGGTTTTTTTCTTATATAGAGGTCTTTACTGAGCACACTCTAAGAAAAATCAACACAGATTTAAAAAATGACAAACCAGTAGAAAAGAATAGATCCATAATATAAGCATTAACTTTAAGCTAGCATATATATGTAAATAATAGCAAATGGTTAAAATAAAATAATTTCATGCTTACTGAGCCCCTGCCAGGAGAGAAGTCAAGGTGATGGTCTCCATAGTGCACACAATCCATTGTATGGATTAAAGTTCCCATACCAGACAGTGATGCCACTGGTCAGGATGCTGTTAATGGTGCCATTAAAGAGCATAGTGTAGTGTCCTCTTTAGCATGGTGCATGCTTCTGCACTTTCTTGGTCTACAGGAGGTATTGATAGACTACATCAGGTCTCCCACCAGGTGCACCACAAGGAATTTGGTGCTTTCACTCTGTCTGCCATAGAACTCTTGATGTAATGTGGGCGTTGGGTTCGGTAGGTCCTCCTGAGTTCCAAAGTCATCTTTCTAGTTTTATTAACACTGAAAGGAAGGTTGTTGCACTTGCATCATTCCTCCAGCTGCTCCATTTACATTCTGTATTCTCTACATTGTCTCATCATCACCAGCCCAATGAAGAAAGTATGTCACTTAAGAGAGACTCAGTTCGTGTAGGGTAACCCCACTTTTTCTTTATCCTTTTTTTTTTTCATTTGAATAATGGATGCTAATGGGAAGTAAAGTGTTTATGGGACAACATGTCTAAATAGAAACCCTCACCCATGGAATGCTACTGTACAAACCTATAATAAGCACATTTACTTTGTTTTTCTGTGCATTTTAATTGATTTAATTTTAATCTCATGGTGGGGGTGGGCAATGAAAAGCATGCTTAAGTCGAATCTACTGAAAGAATTGCTTTATGATTTAATTAAAACACATGTAATCATATTAACATAACAAATATCAGATTGCACTAATCAAAGATTCTTTCATGAAGGACCACTAAAGCACATGCAGGCTGTCATCTTTTCTTCATTGTCAGGTATACCCATGTATACGTTTAAGTTCTTAATCTACGTTCTTCAAATTTTATCCACAAATAAAGGCTGCATAAAAAGACCTGCATAAATAATCTGCTGCCTGATTTGGGCTCCATTTATAGGGCAGTGAAGCGCTCTTGTGCTCTTGAGATTTATAGTATGCTAATCTACTGCAGATCATGCGAGGACTGTAGACGGCTCTGAAACAGGCTCCGTAGATTTCATTTCATACACGCATCATCGTCTGACAAACCATTCCATTTACTTTAAATGCATTCTGCATTACGAGAGTATTACATGCATTTTTAAAATATGCATCATAAATTAATTTAAAACTGAAAGAACCTAATTTATGTGGACTGTTAATGTTTCTAGCCACTGCTCATGTTCAGCCGTTTACAATATCATGGGCTCCTTAATGTGTTCACAGTAAGAGAATGCAACTTTAAATAAACCAAAATGATGAAACTGTACTTTTGTAAAGTCAGGTGAGTATATGTATAATGTGGACAGCCTGTTTAGCACATCCAGCTCAAGCTTTTCTTCCAGTGTTTCAGTGTCGCTTGTATTCAAGTTTGCTGTTTTAACAAGCTGGTCTTTACTTCAGCAGGAAGTGCTTTTTACCAGCAGGCATGACCTTCTGCTCTGTGTTGGTTTTGGTCACAGATAGTGGAACATTAATACTTTACATTACATTAATACATTAATGCCTTTTGTATTTTTGCTCAGATCTCTTTTGATGAATTTAGTTTGTTTTATAAGGCTTTAAGGTGAAACGTTTTGTTGCACTACTTGTTCTCTTGTACGGAATCCAAGGATGTACTTTCAACTTGATACCTTATAAAAAAGCTTACTTATTTGTAATACTTCAGTCACAGGTAGGAGGGGTACAGTGGCACAGTGATCTGCTTTCCCATAGTTCAAATCCTAACCAATCACAATCTGACTGTTGGCTAACTGGTACCATTAGATGAGCCCAAAGTGAGGTTGCTCCCTGCTTGAACCAAATAAGTTTGGGCTGCTGTGACCACAAATTGAAATAAGAAGAATAAATGAATTATAGATCAGGATGAGGTCAATCTTGCTGCAGGGCAGGCACCACAGTAGACCTTCAGAACAGAAAGAGAACCACATTAGTAGCAGACAAAGTTCTGAATATGCCAGCAGCTGCTAAGGAGTGCTGCTCAGAATCACTAGATCATTAACAACCAGAAGACAGGAGACAGATTAAAGTGTAAAAGTGCAAGAGTTGGGAAACCAGAGAAGCAAACAAAACCCATTGTCACAGCCAATGCAAACCAAGAACAATGTTTAAATGAGTTTGGCAAAATTCATATTACAAACTTACTGGTTTTGCTCCTAACTATACCATAAAAATTTAATTTGTGATATTTTTTTTAGGTCAAAAGTGGAACATTATGAGCTTTGTGCTACTGTCTCATATTGGAAACTAACCTGTCTAACATTGGTTGAAATCTAAGTAGTCAACATTCACCTCAGCAGTAACGTTTGCAGTACAGTGTGTCTTATGGTCTCTCTGATGTTATCACATACCTTTTGGTAAAGTATTTGTAAAAGCAGTGCTGTTTTGTGATGCAAAATCTATTGAATTACAGAGACACAGCAACCAGATGCATCAACAGATAGACACTTGTCCTTTTATTAAGGTGGAAAAAAAGATCTGGCCTCTTGACGCATTATCACATCATGCAGCGGGCAACAACCATAACAATAGTAAATGAGGTGTCAGTGTTAGTGACTGACTTCTCAACATTGTATTGCCCATCAACAAAACATACTGTAAGTCTCAAAATGCCAATGTAACAGTAAAAATGATTCAAAACCATAAACAACAAGAGGAAACGTCCATATCTGAGAGAAAAGGGGATGAAAACTAAAATTCATGACACTCACTACTAAGCCTTGCTCGCTTCCGGCTAAATGTAGACAGCACTTGATCACAAATTATAAGTCTGGGTGTATTAAAGGGGAGGAAAGCAAGAAGGCCACTTGGTAAATTCACAAATGTTCAACCTTACACATGGACCTAGCCTGGCTTCATAAGTATTGAAGGGTCTGTATGATAAACAAAAATGAATCAACACAAACATCTTAATTGTATGTATAGTAATACAGTATATAACACAAATTAGCATACTTATAAATTAACAATACAGTAAGGTACCTGAAGTGACATGATCCTCCATTGTAAAATGAATTATTGTGTAAGCATTCAGCTTTGATTCATATGTACATAAAAATGGATTTGCTAGTGAAGTTCTGAGGTAACCATTGCTCTGGGTGTAGTGGGTTGCCAGGAGATCCTCGTCCAATCAAAAGGGTATAAATCCACTCTGAATAGTGTCCCATTCACACTGAGTTCCTTTATTCCCTTTTGTTGTTTATGACACTCTCTAAACACTCTGATGACTTTTGTTTTTCTCTAATTTTCAGCATCTTACCTATTAGTTTTAGTCTTCACCAGCACTTAATCATCTAAAACTTTATAATTATTAGCTCATCTCTGTCACTTCTTACTCAAAACCTGCTTTCCCCTAAGTAATCTTCCTAAAGAATACTAAACATGAAAATAAGCATTCTTGACCTGTGTTTCTTATACTATTGAAGATTGTACATTCCTTTGTTCTACTGTATGGTATACAACTTTAAAATAATAAAGAATACCAGTGCTGGAAAAGAAGAGAATTTTAACTTGTTAATTATCAGTTTTGCCTTCAGTAGTAAAAATAAGTAAGGTAAGGCCTCCACTTTATTTTCTTTACCTTTCTCTGTAGGAGAGGGGGTCTCTGGCTTTTAGACTTACAAAAACATAACTGAATCACACTCATTTTAAGAAACAGAATAATACAATTTATTGATAAACACAAAGATTAATGAAATATAATAACTTCATATATATCAACACTGAAGGCAGACGAGACAGACAAACATGCGACACAGATGAGGCTGGCTGTTTAGTGGTTATTTAGAATTCTAATTTATCTTGGTAATGATTTGGTTTTGTCGTTGGTTCTTTTGACTTTGGCTTTTCATAGCATATGGTTATGTCTTGTACTTGAAGTCAAGGATTCTGTTCCTGTCATTATTTGCTCAATTTTCCTAATGGTTTAGGTGATGTGTTTTTGTATGGATACCACTTAAGGTTCTTTGATAGCCGCCATTTTAAGGACCCATCATTAGGTCCACATCCCACAATGCTAAGGGTGTGGTCAAAGACGTCTAGACCTGTTTGTAATCAGTATGATAAGATAAAAGGTCATCTGGGGATCCTCTTCCTTGTCTGATCTGTGGATACCAAAAAACTTTCAACAAACCTTTGCTAATATTCTGCTTGCCAGTTTTGTTTCGTCATTACCTCTTTGCTTTTGCCTACTGACGACAAATTGTGTCTCTCACTTTGGCTCTGATTGCTATTTTTGACCCCCTCTGTTGCCTTTATGCCCATCTAAAAGTTTACTTGCAGGTTTACTTTCAAGATATTCTTGACACAAATAAACAGTTTTTACAATGCCAAGTCTTTAAGGATGATATCCCTTGTTGTGTGGAGTTGATAGTTGTTGGTTTAATTGGATGACTTTTCTTGAGTTGGAGTGCAGTCTTTGTATTTTCTTATATGTATAATTCATCCATGGTGTGCCATGAATCTGCCTTCCTCAGCTCACTCTTAGGCTGTTTACTGTATCCTCTGCAACTTTATAGGGAAAGTGTTACTCAGACTGGGCTTAGTCACTGGAACAGAGCTTGGCTTAGCAAAGTGGCATTCAGGTCTCCAAAGAAAAGAGGATTGTCACCTTTCAGCTCGCAAAAGAGAGATCATCTAATCGTCTTTTAGCTTTCAAAGAGATGAATGCAGCTTTTTAGGTTTCAGTAAGAGTGGTTTCAGAGAAAGCAAGAAAAGATGAGTACAGCTAGTTTTTGACCCTCAGATGATTGGATCGAGGTAATTTCCAGTTACATGTCCAGTGTCTGCTTATAGGAGCATTATTTTGTACATCACATGCAGGCATATTATTAGCCTAGAATTAATTTCCATTCAGTAGCCATTTTGTCTGAAAGAATCAGTGCAAACATGTCATATCAACTCTGATTAACACCTTTGTTATCAAATGTGGTTCAGGACTGACAAGAGTGTTAGTATGAGCTGCAATCCAGGAAACCAGGTTGAGGGCAGGTGCAGTTGGATTTCTGTATCTCTGATAGCAAGCCTTGCGTGCCACTAAAACTTTATCAGAATATAAAAGGCCCACTTTCTTCTACTCCAGTTAAGTGAGGAATAATGTTTCTAAGTAGAAGTGGTGTTGTGGCACTGTTGGTTTAGCATCACTTTGTCGTAATGATTGTTCTTTTAATTATTCTTTTGTAGAGTTTGCATGTTCTCCTCCTGTTCAAGTGCTTTCCTCCAGGCTGTCCTCCCACAGTCAAATGACATTTTGTGAATTGATTGGCCACTCTAAATTAGCCATGTGTAACTGAGTGTAGATGTACAGTATACATTAATGTTCCCTGTGCTGAGTTTGTTATCACATTTCGAGTTTGTTCCTGTCATATGTTTGGTACTACCCTCACAGACCATGTCCCTCTGCCACAATGACCAGGTGCTTGATCTTGATGTGCTGCAGCCTTGAGTGGGAAAACCTTAAAACTAAGCTGGAATGACGTATTTTGTCATTTATGTAGGAAATCAATGCAGTAACCATACATCTGACATCATCCATCAATCTGTCCTTTAAATTCAAAGGTTGCGGGGAGCCTGAACTAGGTAGCATTAAGGTAGAAACTAATACTCAACTAAAACTAGAATGAATGGACATGAGTTTAGTGACAGGGACCTCTTCTTAAGCTGCCTGATAAAATTAAACCTTTCTTCAGGATTTCTGGATGAGGCCATCAGCGTAGTCAAATGCCTGTGCCTGCAGCACTGTAGTTTAGCATAAACACATTGACCACATTGTGCAGTTTTCTGAAGTGTGCAGCTCTCTGGAGATCAGATACCATAAAATATGAACATCTGGTTTTCAGCAGGTTTGCCGAGGGGCAATGTGAGAACCTTGCTTTTAGCACAGCTTGTGTAACCAGGGCTATGAGGATAAATGAAACTACAGGCTGCTGCCACAGCTTTTTCCCCTTTGAGAGCATGATTTTATAAAAGTGATAAAATAATGAAAATGCTGCATTCATATAAGCTCTTGTTACAAAGGATGACAATCCAGTAGGCTATTCTCAAATTAAGCTAATTCAAAATTTGGGTGGCATTGATTTGCAGATTGATTGCAGTTTCAAAAAGGAGGTCTAGCTTGTCGTTTGACTTTGTGTGTCCCACAAGGACAATTAAAAATTGCAGACACTGAGCAAATAGTTCTTTTCTGAAAATGCCACTGCCTAGCGGCCTTGCAGCTAATAGCTTGAGAGGAAGAATGGCAAGGTGTGTGTGGGGTTGGAGAGATACTGCCAAAGTGGTAGACGATCAGAATGCAGGGACTGAGAATGACAGAAAGCAAAGATTTAGTGTCCCGCAATTTATTGTCCGCTGACAAGTCGGAGGTCAGCCTGCTGTCGGCTTTGAAAAGTAATTATGTGGCGTTTGCTGAAGTGTGGGGTAATTTATGGGCATATTAGACTAACGGATGGCACGTCACTGCCTGTAATCCAAGGCCGCTGGGTGTCTGTGGATGACAAAAATGACACAAGCTAAGCACGAGCTTCTGTCCTTACTTGTGCTAATCTGTATATTTTCAATCAGAGACTAAGGTTTGCTCATTCTTTTTAAAGATAAGTGCCATGCTTATCTATTTTTGGAACCTGCTTGTTCCATGTTTGCAGCCTTTAAAATATGACCTGTAGTATGTAGGCTCTTGAGGATATAAAGCCACCTTCTGTCCTACTAGATGTCATCTTGTGGTCTGGTTTTCCTCCTATATTTTCTTTCAAGAGTTAACATCAAAAACAGTTACACTCTAGACTTCTGTCTTTATTTGTACAATGGTCCTCACATTCACGTGATAATTAAAATAGTAGTAAGAGCATTCTATATGACAATAGTTGTTCTCTAGCAGAGGTGGAAAAGTACAGGTTTTAATTTCAAGAACTTTCGTAACACTCAGGCTTTAAAAGTTTATGTATATTATGCTGCATATATTAGACTAGCAAAATACCCGCGCTTCGCAGCGGAGAAGTAGTGAGTTAAAGAAGTTATGAAAAAGAAAAGGAAACATTTTGAAAATAACGTAACATGATTGTCAATGTAATTGTTTTGTCACTGTTGTGAGTGATGAGTGTTGTTGTCATATATATATATATATATATATATATATATATATATATATATATATATTTACACACACACACATAAACATATATATATACATATCTATACATATATACATATATACATACATATATATACACACAAATACATATATACATACATACACACACACATATATAAACATATATACATATACATACATATCTACATATATACACACACAGCTATTTCGTATCAGTGCAATACGCTGCATTTGTTAAAACGGATGACTCCCGCTCTTACGTGCAAGTCTGCGTGGATATTATGAACTATCGTATTTGTTCAAGTTCTATTTAAATTTTAAATAGAAGGAATTTTTATTTAGTCGACAGAAATATCTTTGGTAGGAATGGTAAAAACAGACAGGAATATTATTCGTGAATAAATCAACTCAAACCTTAAACAACTTATAATATTTTGCTCTCCATAAAAATATATCCTGTCTAAATTATACAAGTTAGAAATAAAGTAAACGTTAAAAGAACAAACATTCAAATTTCTTTACTCTTATGTAATTTTATATAAAAAATAAACTTAGATTTTAAATATCCCAAAAGAATTTGCTCTCCATAAAAATATATCCTGTCAAAATTATACAAATTCAAATATGAACATGCTGCATAACAAAACCTGGAAATATAAATAAAATGTGTTCCTTTCAGCAATAACAAATCAAATCATTCAGTTGTCTTTGCTCATATGTCATTTTAGAGCTGGACGCCTGGCATCTTTTTTTGGCCACAAGTTCGTTTCTGTTTGGTGTGAGGTTCTGTGTTGTGGAGATTCTCAGGATGGATTGCAGGTGCTCATCAGTGAGGCGACTCCTGTGTGCTGTTTTGTTAGTCTTTATCACAGAAAAAGCTTCTCACACATATATGTGCTACCAAACATGCACAAGGTTCGAGCCGCATGTAGACGGACTTTTTTTGTTCTTCAAAGTCACCAAAGCGCCGTGCAAACTCAGTGCGCAGTGCGCTCAGTTTATCAGCAAAGCGTATTTGGGAACACCGTAGTGACGACTTGGTTTAACATTACTTGTCAACAGGGAAAGTGGGGCAAGGTGCACTTGGTGCATTTGTGTCTCCCATAAAAGCAGCTTTACTTGAAATCACTTTGTGATTGTGCACGGGTTAAAACGTCCGCTGAAGTGTCAGATTCTTATTTAATTATGCTGCTTTCTGTATCTTCTGCATTGCATTCAGGTTACCCTGATGTTTTATCTCATAGTGCCGTCTTAGATTAAATTCTGTAAATACAGCCACATTAGCTCCACAAATGAGACACACGGGTTCAGTAAACATATACTCAGCCTCCCATCGGTTTTTAAAGGCTCTATTTTCAGAATCAACATTTCTCTTCAGCATCGTGTGAGCTAGCTTCGCAATAACTTGTTCGGCAAGGTGGCTGAAGCGCTGCATTATGGGATCTGTAGTTTATTGTGTTACCAGCGCTTCATATACCCGGGCTTTAATAACAATAATACAGTATATAAAATGATCTCGGGCGGATATAATTACACGCCGGGCGGATGTGGCCCGCCCTTGAGTTTGACACATATGGACTAAATAGAACTTGAAAAGATATATTTTTCAAATGTGATCGCGCAATTCAAATAGAGTTGACGCACTACAGCCTGCATCCTCCCCTCGCTGCTACTTTTTTACCGTTCATCTAATGAATACACTGAGTATGGCTTTACCAAAACAATCATTGATGGTGAATAAAGTATCCATTATTCGAGTATGTAGATCGGCAAATATATATATATATATATATATATATATATATATATATATATATATATATATATATATATATATATATATATATATACCCGTATCGCAGCGGAGAAGTAGTGTGTTAAAAAGCTAGAAAAGAAAAGGGAACATTTTAAAAATAACGCAACATGACTGTCAATATACAGTATTTGTTTTGTGAGTGCTACTGAGTGTTGCTGTCATCAAGGATTTGATTATCATTATTTCTTTCAATCAGGTTTGTATTTGTAGGATGTGTTGTGTTCAAGTTATATTCCGTGTTTGTCAATCGTTGTAAAGATGACAGGTTTCATTCATCGATTCGTTTCTTACTGCATCAATAAACAGCTCGTCTTCTTCTTTATCTGAGACCTGACACACTGCATGCACGGGTTTTTTACACTGTCTTCCTTTATCGGGACATTGACTTTTCCACCGTGTGCTTTGTTTCCGCAGTAGCTGGATTTATGAATATGCTTATCAGACGCTTCATATTTTTGCTGCCTTTTCAATTGTGTAATTCGGTTTTGTTCAGCTCTTTGGAACTGTTGCTTTTATCTGTGCACGCGCCAGTTCACGTGAGCCGCTCGGTGTACATGCATCGAAGGTTCCCAGCTGTGCTGGTGCCATCTCGTGCTATGTCCATGGCTGTATTTAATGTTACCTTAGTCCTGGCACTTAAAACTTTCTCTCGCAGTTTCGCTGAGTTTGTGTCAAACACCACCCTGACCATCTCATCTTCCTCTCCATAAGCACAGTCCTTCACCCGTGAATATTTAGTGGGAGTTTGCTATTGGATTGCCGCTGACGGACGGCCTTATATGGGCAGGCACTAAATTACAAACGCCAGCAGCAGCTTGTCTATGAACTTAATTTAAAGTGTAGGTTTACATCGTGCTTTGTTTCCGAAGTAGCAGAACTCATCAATATGGTTGTATATGTCACTCGCTCGCTTCTTATTGTTTCGCTGCCTTCTCAATTATATAATGCATGTTTTCTTCAGCGCTTTTTCGAGGTCTTCCTGGTTTTCTATGTACTGCGTGATTACGTGAGATGCGTGATGATGTCACACGAAACTCCTCCCCCACGGCGTTCAAGCTCATCTCCATTACAGTAAATGGAGAAAAACAGCTTCCAGTTATGACCATTACGCGTAGAATTTCGATATAAAACCTGCCCAACTTTTGTAAGGAAGCTGTAAGGAATGAACCTGCCAAATTTCAGCCTTCCACCCACACGGGAAGTTGGAGAATTAGTGATGAGTCAGTGAGTGAGTGAGTGAGTCAGTGAGTCAGTGAGTGAGTGAGTGAGTGAGTGAGTGAGGGCTTTGCCTTTTATTAGTATAGATACCTGTTGAAGAAAGTTAGTACAATAAAATTTAATATTTGATATTTGATTTATCTTTCCTTACATGTTCCCTCATCTTTATCCTATGCTTTTCTTAAATTTCCTCATGTGTCTGAGCCTCTCTTGCCTGGTGTTTCCTCTGACTATCATGTTCCTGAAAAGCTTGCTATTCAGATTATGTCATTTTGAGGCACATCACTCGCCTTCTCTCCACTCTTGGACTACTGCTGTACCAATGGTGATATACAAACTTCAGTATTCCTCCTACTTCTCTCCTTGGTATTCTCATGTGTCAACCTCTTTTACCACATCGAAACTGACCAATCAGACCAAAACCAACGTGCTTGGACAGTGTGGACATAAACACAGACATCAGTGTTTTATTATACAGATAGATTGCAGTGTCACACAAACCAAGATCTTGCTACACAGCAGTAAATGACTAGATGCACAATATGTAGCCCCCTTTTAAAGTATTGTCGTTAATGTTTGTGAATCTTATTATGAACAAACAAAGAGTTTATTAAGGTCTTGTAACGAAGCAACAACTGACTCCTTCTCTTACCAAAATTCAAAATTCAGAGAAACAAAGCATTTAGCTCTATAGACCTAAAGAATCTAAGCATTGACCTCAGCATACCATGAGGCACATATTGCTAAATTAGCCCCAAAAAAGCAGTAACAGAACACATCATGGTAAAAGTGAAGATAATGACCCCTTGAGATGAGTTGATGCTTCTTGATTATCTATACATATAAAGGAGAGTTGGGTCCGAGAGACTGTGTTTGTGTGTTTGTGGAGGGCTGGAGAGTTAAGGCGGGTGGGGGAGTCACATGATCATCTCCCCTCCCATTCACGTCATTTCATTCACTTCATTTCACTCCAAGCTGAGCTCCGCAGCTGACACAGTCTACCGTTCTTTTTCCTTAGTGTGTAGTCCTCTCTCCTTTACTGATTTACTGTTTACTAGACACAGTACTTACTGAATAGTATTTTTTCCTTTAGTGTTTCTATTTAGTGTGTCTTAGTGTTTAGTAGACGCGGTGTGCCGGTGTTCCCGGCGATGTTGCGGTTTACTGTTACTTTCTACTTCGTTTTTGTATTTTAGTGTTTAGTACACTTTTACTTGATCTCATTTACTGTTGTTTTTTACTGTTGTTCCCAGTGGTGTTGCCGTTTTTCCCGTTTCTATTTTTTATGTAGCATGTCCACGAATTAGTCATAGAGAAAATTTATATATTTTGGCTCCAGGAGGACAAACCAAAAATGTTGTATATAAATAAGTCGCATGTAGATACATAATTATTCCAACTACAGCGAATGCAGCGAAGCGCACGAGGTCTGCTAGTTACTTATAAATATGTATTTATTGATTTTCTTTTAAATACTGTTTCTGTCTTTGCTATTTTATTTCAAAGACTTCTTCTGGTAAAACAATTATGTTATTCAGTCATTTTCAATTCCTGCTTGTACATGTGCTTAAACAGAATATACACTAAATATAAATGGATACCATAATAATTAGCACTGTTATTTAAATCTAAGTTGGCTTTAAGTGAGTAAAAGAAGGTTTTGTGTGAAGAACTTGGGTACCATACAGGGACTTGTTTCTTCCTGTCTTGTGCTGGACACTCCTAGGATGGCACTATACAGTTAAAAAGTGGATAAACAGATGTACTTCACACGCATTTGTCTACTTGCATGAGTGAGCATTCTCCTGCTTTTACCATTATCGCTTGCAAACACAGTTCTCTTGTGGTTTTCGCCTGCTTTTCCCTTTATTCATACTCTTACTCTGTAGATCCATTCCACCTATATGAATACATTTTAACTCTTTTGAAGGGTAACTGTATAGTACACATTTACTGAGTTATGGAAAGTGTTCAGAGTACGATTTAATTTAGCAGAATTTTCAAGCAACTAGGTGTTTGGGAGAAAGGTGGCCTATTCATGAAGAAGTCACTACCACATAACATCAGGTTCAATTGGTGTGCCTGTTAAAATGCCAGTGGTTTTAAATATAATAGTGAGATTTACACCCATATACATATTTACCAAATTTCCTTTTTCCAATATGAAGTTGTGAGAAAGCCAAACTAATCCAACCAAAGCCACACACAAGACAGGAACTCACACAGGTTAAATTCAGAGTCACTGGTTACCAGCCATTACTGGCTCGCAGGGCCATTAGGAGAGTGTGCAGACACCAAATAGGCAGTGCCCATCCTGACTGGCAGAAATCACACTAATTCGGGCTATTCCATGATCTCTATAGCAGCTGAGGTAATCAACGTGCGTTTGTACTGCAAGTTTTATTATGCTGTATAAGATTGTTAATGTATAATGTACTTGGTTCAAAGAACCATTTATGAAAACAAAAACAAAAATATAAGAACTCAGGCTCATCCTAGCAACCTATTTTAGTAAAGGAGAATCTGTGCCAAGGGGATTGCTTAAGTTAGTCAGTGAAATGTAGGAAATCCATCAAAGCAGATTCTTGTTTTTGTTGCATTAATGCACGCCTCTTAATAAATGAAACTGTGTGGCACTGTGTATTGTTTATTTTGTGCAAATGCTGGAGCTTTGCAAACTATGTTGTTTGTCAATTGTCAGCTTGTTTTGTTGATTGATGTGAACAGTAAACTTAAGCACTTTGTCAGATGACAGGTGCAGGGAATATGTTTAGTGATTTATTGCCCTTTTGAAGTTAATTTCACCACAGATTAATTTTACTTCTGCAGCAAAACCACTTTTATAACATTGTTTAACAACATCCAAAGGCAATTTCATGTTGGATCGGGTTTGCAATGGTCTACATTTATAATACCTGAAACTGTGACAGGAACTATGCATTCTCAAGACAGCCTTGAACAAACATCCCTTTGGTTTCAAAGTTTGCCCTCTGGCTTGTGGGCTGTTTCAATGGTGTAATCATTTGAGATTCCACAGGGAAAAGACAGAAGGAAAAAAAAGAGAAGCTTTTTTTTTTTAATCACAAAACTTTGATCGACTTTCTCAGGAGGGTTAGACCCACAGTAGGCAGCAAAGAAAAGTGTTCTCCATTGACTTTGTGACTCAGGGTGCTGTTAGACCTACTATAGTTCACAAAAGCCCTTGAGCTCTGAAGTAAACAGATTGAAAGATCTTCTTTACTGCTCTGTGGTTTGAATTCTTCTTCTTTTTTTTAAATAAAGTAAGTCAAAATTTAAGTTGTAGCCCATTATACTAAAGGTTATGCCAAAATAATTGAAATGCATCTGTATACTGCTGAAATATTTACTTTAAATTCAGAAAGATAAGGAACTTTATAATCTGTCTCATTTGCTTACTCTGCATAGTACTTTACTTCCTTTTGTCTCATTTAGTAAAATAAAACATTTGATTCATTCATTTTGATGACTCCTTAAAGGAGTGTGAAAACGTAGCTCAGTATGGTGGTGCAATGGTGACCATGAGCACTGCCCGCTCCATAGCAGATTCCGAGAGATTGGTTTGATTCCCAGCTTGGTCACTCCCTATATGTGTTTGCTCTGTATTGGTTTTATTTTAGGTGCTCTCATCAAAATTAAATGCACATTAGTTATATTTGTGACACTAAAGTGATCAAGTGTGCATAAGGGTGTTCTGGTGCCCCATATCAATTCCCTCTTTGTGCCTGGTGCAGCTGAAACAGACACTTCAGTTACCCACTGCACAGTAACGCAAAACAGAGATGGCAAAAACAGACTGGTAGGGTAGATTAGGTCCTCACAAACTGGGCTTCAGGACAGTATGAATATTGTAATTGTAACTGTAATTGCAATGTTGTAATTAACCCCGTGAACTTTTTTTTTTATTATTGGTGATTTTATAAAAAGTGTTTAATATATCATAAAGAAGCACTGGACTTGCAGGAACCCAACTGTGTTTGATAAATGAATGACCTGAAAACAAATGAGCAGGTAACCCATAGTTAAATAGAACAAAGCCAATATGATGAATGACCAAAGGAGAGGTGATTAGTGGCACAAGTTCATTATAAAAAAAATGATTGTTAGGATTTATTCCTGAAGAATGCTAAATATAGGGAAGGTTAAGTAAATCATCATATGGATTTAGCAGTGAAGCGGCCTTAAATGATGACAGAACCTTCTCCTTAAATGTCACTTTTAATTTTCCCAGGCTTAATGACAAATGCTAAAGTGATTTAATTGATTACATTAGAATCAGGTAATGATTAATAAGAATTAGCAAGAAAAATATTGAGCAGTTATTTCTAAACATCACAGAAGACTAAAGAGTGGCTGAAATGTTTTATTAATCTTTTAGTCAGAGGATTTGTTATACTGAAGCAAAAGCAACAAAATAGTGATGAATAATAAAGCTGTAATGCACTTTGATTGAATTGCTTTTTATTATTTTTTAATCTCTTTGATAAATCAAAGTAAAGTCACAGATAAACAATAACATTGTATAAAATTAAATGATAATAAAACTTGAGATGAATAATAAGACATCCAAGCTAATATAGTTACTGTGCTGTTGAAAAAGAATTTATAGGTCATAGGAAAATAACATTAAACAAAATAAACTAAAGAAATGTGTGGTCTTTGCTTGGTGGAGCTCAATGAGAATGGTGATCTGAATTTTTCAAATTGAAATTGAGAGCATTGACAGTCCTTATTACCATAACCTGGAATAGCTCTGAATAAAAAAATCATTAATGACAGACTACCAGCTTCAGAATGGATAATGAAGAAGATCTTACTTTATTTAAAGAACATACTGTATGAATGTTATCTTAGTTAGGAAGAATATATTTGTATTACCTAATATAACTCCATAAATATGCAAAAATAACTATCAGCTAAAATGGAAAATTTACCTTTTAGAAGTTTAAAAAAATACATTAAAGCCAGACATGAAACAAATACCGAAAAACTTTTTAAGGAGCAGAATCCATAATAAGGTATAAGTAATATGTCGGATGTACTTGTATACAAAATGCCCCTAACAAGCAAAGTTAATTTCAACTTTTAACTTTTCCAAGCAGACAAACCTGTAAACCAAGGGTGTCAAACTCAGACACTGGTTGGCCATACTGAATGCAGCCTTTCACTCCAGCCACTTTCTTAGTAACCAGTTACTGTTGTGAATTTAACATATTGGTTTGAATTGATTTTAACTGACTTGATTACCTGCTATTTTTTTCCTTTACTGGTATCCAGACAATACTGATGAGCCAGCAGATGAGCAGCTATCACAATGTTCTCAAGCAATCCTAGAAGGCCACCATTTTCATTTCAGGAAATGCTGATTTTAGTTGTTAAAGAAACACAATATTTAACTCTATGGCTTTTTAGCATTCTCATTCCGCTGCACCATTCATTTTTAAAGCTGATTTTCTTTTTTTTTGGAAACTACCAGCCAAATGCTTTGTGGAACACAGTAGATCAATATATCTCAGACCTTCAGCTTTTTCTTTTAAAATCTTTTATTGAGACAGTCATTGAATGAAAGACAAATGGATGTAAATGAGATCTAAGTTTGCTTGGTCAACTATTGGCTTTCTTTGCATCACATATTGTTTGGCTGCAGGTTAAAGAAAAAAATGAAACAATTAAAATGCAAGTCAATTAAATTCAAGATAACACCATACATACATACTCTGTACCTGGCGTGCAATTTAGACTTAATTGCGAATTTCACCACTAGGTGTAGCATACTTACAGTATTCTGTGGCAGTCTGTCCAGTGGTGTTGCTCTGTATTTTTTGTATGGCATTCCGTGTTGGTTTTTCTTGGTGCTTATTAAACATGTTCTGCGATTTTTGTGATGGGTGATTATAAAAAACAGCAAGTCTACGTTAAATTTTGTATTCTCTTGGGGAAAATTCATGAAATTAATTAATTTTTCATTGATGAAAATTCATCAAATGAGATTCATTTCCGGCGCCGCATCCGAGTGGCAGCCTTTCCAGCAGCTCCGTATACGACTTTATCTTTTTACCTTTTTATCTCTATTTTTCTCTATCTCACTGATCACTTCTACCACTTTCTTTTATGTGGAATTGCTCCCTGGACACTTTTTACACATTTTTACTATTTTGTGAATTTCCCCTTGGGATTAATAAAGTATCTATCTATCTATCTATCTATCTATCTATCTATCTATCTATCTATCTATCTATCTATCTATCTATCTATCTATCTATCTATCTATCTATCTATCTATCTATCTATCTATCTATCTAAAACAGCTGCTGAAACTGTAGTGATGCTTGAAACTGCTTTTAAAGAAGAAGCTTTAAGCAAAACACAGGTCTACGAGTGGTTTTTGCATTTCAAACGAGGGGAAATGTCATTTGAAGACCAACCAAGATCTGGCCGACCTTCCACAATTAGGAATGATGAAAACCTTGTAAAAGTTTGCAATGCAATTTACAGAGATCACCGTCAGACTATTGAAGAGATTTGTGAATTGACTTTTGTGTCTTGGAGTTCTTGCCACCTTTCCTACTCACCTGATCTTGCTCTGTGTGACTTTTTCTTGTTCTTGTATGACAAAAAAACTCAAAGGAAAGTGTTTTTGTACCGTGGAGGAAATCAAAGAAAATTGCTGTAGGCCTTGGAAAACGTTCCTCTTCAGCAATTCCAAAAATGTCTCCATCAGTGGGAAAACCTTTGGAACAAGTGCATTCTTTCACATGGAAAGTACTTTGAAGTAGACTAAAGTTTCAGTAAGTAACGATTATTAAAACAAATTTTTTTTTCAATTCCAGTTATTTTTGGGTACCCCCTCGTTTATTGTGTTTGTAACTAATTACTAAAAGAGAAAGTAGTTGGAATAAGACCTGCCGACACTACAGCCCTCCAGAAACTGAGTTTGACACCCCTGCTGTAAACAGTAAATTAAACATGAATGAGGACCAACTGAGCAATAATGAAAACTCATCAGCCAAACTACTAAAATGAAAAAGTGACAAAAAAGAAAGACAGGTTTACTGTCAGAACAGACTACAAGACATAAAATGACTACAAAAAACCAAAAAATGGCAAAATCTCTAACAAGAGCACCATGCCGGGAACAAAAATTGTATGTTTTATGAGCAAGGGGATAAACACTTATTTCTAAATGAACTGCACATATTTGTTCAGCATGCTAATTAAACACATGAAAATCCAGCAGGGTGGCCTGGTGGCGCAGTGGTAGCGCTGCTGCCTCGCAGTTAGGAGACCCGGGTTTGCTTCCCGGGTCCTCCCTGCGTGGAGTTTGCATGTTCTCCCGTGTCTGCGTGGGTTTCCTCCGGGCGCCGGTTTCCTCCCACAATCCAAAGACATGCAGGTTAGGTGGATTGGCGATTCTAAATTGGCCCTAGTGTGTGCTTGGTGTGTGGGTGTGTTTGTGTGTGTCCTGCGGTGGGTTGGCACCCTGCCCAGGATTGGTTCCTGCCTTGTGCCCTGTGTTGGCTGGGATTGGCTCCAGCAGACCCCCGTGACCCTGTATTCGGATTCAGCGGGTTAGAAAATGGATGGATGGATGGATGAAAATCCAGCAAGTGAACCAGTGCAAGCTGTGTTTGAGGTGAGGAAACTGAGTGAAGAAATCCAAGTGAAAAATTGTTACAAGAAACAACTTCATGGACTGAAAAAAAGGATAGGATAAAACATAGACCCCACATGCACTTTTAGAGGATGGCTGCAACAATCCATTGTGAGGGTCCTGTACGTTTATAAAGATTGGAATGAGCACAAGGCCATATAATCTAGCTAAAGACCAGGGAGTAAAGTGAAATGTGCAGGAAAATGATATCACTGTGTGCTTAGTCATACTTATAGTCCATATGAAATCAAAAAGTTAAAGTGGAACTGCCAGTAGGTTAAAGTCTTGAATATGAAGAAATAAATTTAGTTTGAAAGTTAGAACAAAATGTCTGAGTAGTTTAAGAACCTGCAAAGGAAATGAAGTGACCAAAGATAATATAAACAGCCTGAACATGTAGGCCAGGCAATGGAGATCAAAAACCATTAATCCTTCACAGAAACTTTGGGCAGTCGGAGAGCGAAAAATGTAGGACAGAGAGGTAGTCGGCAATTCAAGAAGAGCTGACTGGTTGATTAGATGAGGAGAATACTTTGTATATGAAATGCAAACTGTTGAGAGAAACTTTTACTGTTGTAAAAGCTGAGTTTAATAATTTAATTGAGATTGATTAATGGCAGGCTGTTCTCTTTTTGAAGTTTCATAAAAAATTGGCATTAAAAGAAATAGTTGTTCATTTATTAATTTGCCATTGTATAGGGTGGTCCAGATCTAATTATGCAGTTTTCATTACGCTATAACTTATTAAGTTTATTACATAGAAAATCACCTGACAAATCCCAGACCATCGAGAAGTGTGCGAACTGACGACATGAAGAATTGTCTTTGCGCTGAACTGGAATCGTCCCTGCATAAATCAAAGTCATCCAGACGATCTGAATCTGCATAATTAGATCTAGACCACCCTGTACAATTTCAATTTTGTGTAACACACTGGATTAAAAAACAATTCTGCGTACAGTACATATCAGGATAGTGCTTTAATATTTCAATTAAGATAATAGACACAGAGGTTGTTTTTTGAGAATCTGTTAGCTGAATGTGTATTGCCTGCATGTGCGGATACATTCAGAGTGTAATTACAGGTGTTTTAAAATGGATCAGGCAGGTGCATTTGAAAAAAAGCTGATCCACGCATCACTAACCAGGATCCAGGAAACGCGATGAGTAGCCCTCATATGAAATTATATTACTTTAAGCAGGCATTGACAATATAATTGAGCTACTCTAAGAAGAGGTATAATTAGCAATATTACTTTATGTGACTGTAGATGGAAAGTGAGACAAGGGAAGGACAAGGTTTATTATGTGTATATGAGAGCGGACAAAGATTTTTGAGACTGGTGTATGGTGGGATAAGCCTTCTGTGAAACACAGAATGCAGGGAAAAAGCTAAATTTGTAATTAGTTTATGTGTAGCCTTGCATGAAGCTAAAATATACAGTCTAGCTTCAGGATGTTTTATGAAATGATAAGGTTGCTGATGCTAAATGAAGTAGGTTTCTCTTTTATTTAGTGTAGATATGTTAAATGAGATTGATACTATAGGATGACTTGATTTAAGAATCATTCACTTCCTTCACGTACTCATTTCTACTTGTTGATTGTGTTAATACAAAGCCGATATTTGAAGAGCACATAAACCTCTCCTTTAGTCATGTTGCTGGGCTTTTATTGCTTAGTTGCTTCTTTAAAGCATCTCCTCGCCAACAGAGTAATGAGTTATGCTTGAAATCGGATCTGGTGTTCTTCTAATGACATGTATATTTATATAATGAGTTGTTCTCTATAAAAATGTGACTGTAGTATTCAATAGCATAACATTAGTAACTTAGAAAATACTATTGTTTTTACATAGTACATATAAAAGACACTAAAGTGTTTATTGTTTATCTAAATGTTGTTATTGTTTCAAAGGAGAAATGAAACTAAATGACATTGTAATGGGTTATAAATCTTTCACCAGACCCACAGAGAGGCAAATGAAGAGTGACATAGCTCGAGGCCACATAATCTTAGCTTAGATGACAGATATTAAAAAATAAATAAACATGTCAAAATATAATACAGAGGCATAAATATTTCAACACTGAAAATATTACCAATAAGGCATACAGTGTCTGCTGAGGTTTTTTTTTTTTGCTCAGCTTTTGGAATAGTTCCAATTTCAGAACAAGCTGTCTTAGTTTTTGTCTTTATATGATAAACTATAATAGAACATAATTCCTCTGATTCTACACATCTTTAATTAGTCAATTATTAGTTCAGATGAGGGACTTCCATACCCAATCAGCTGATAACCTGCATTAAGATTTAACTTATTCTTTCCACAGATTTTTGAAGGTGTGGAGGACTTTTAAAATTGTGCTGAAACCATTAATCTCACTGTCTGCTTTCCACCACTAACACCAAAAACAGCATAAGAAATCTCCAGATCTGTATCTTACCTCTGTCTGCCGCAGTTGTAGCTAAAATGTTGTCCTTTCCGATACTCCAGCTGATTCTAATTTCATGCCACAAACTTGCTTCAAGCTGCGTAATTGCAGATGTGATCAATTTTGTACTTAGTAATTAACGTACAATACTTACAAGGTAGACTGGCACCTCTCTTTATTTATTTTTTTTTATTTAACTATAAGAGTAAATGCAACAAAAAGAGGGGAACACAAGCACCAGTAAGTCTCTTTTCTATTTTTAGTATGTCACATTTTAAATACAATCAATAGTTATTAATTTTCTGTTTCACTTCAGTTATTCAAATAACCATTGCATTAATTTTGTGTCAGTAAACTTAGATTGTTTCATGTGAAATGCTTACCTGGCCGTTCCTGGACCCCACAGCACTGCTGGCGGAATGGCAGCCTTTCACATTAATGAACTGAATGACTGCTCTCCCTCAGATTTTCTGTTATGGCAGAGATAATATCCATTTATGTATGTACCGTATATCTGCATGTATGCATATATTGTATGCATTTATTTATTTTCAGTTACAGCTCATAGAAAATAGAAATGTAGAATAATACCAAGTTGGGTGTGGCAGACTATAGAGAGGTCCTATAATCCGTTCTTTTACACACTACATGCAGCAGAACAGATTGATAAAGATTTTTCCAGTTTCAAAGCTTAGTTATCAAAACATTTAGGAAACATAACAGGGTTATCTTCACCCTTCCTGATCAATGACAGTGTTTTCATACTAATACACTTCACAAACCAATATCAAGCCAGAAAACGTTTGAAATGCACAGTTTTCAAGTAAAAGTTGTATGATGGACAGCTTCCTGCTTTTTCATCTGATCATTTATGCTGGACCAAGGAACACCAACCAAAGACATGTAGGTATGCCAGCACTCATGATATTAACTTATAGGAAGTTAGAGAGCTGAAAGCTCCCTCAGATAAACTCAAAGTCAAACCAAAATAATACCTTTAATATGTGTAGGCCTACTGTTATCTTTTTTTTAGTAAATTTTAAAACACACTTGTGTGAGTGAGGCATGACATGGTTTGATTGCAGCCTTATGCCCTTTACAGCTGGGGTAGGCTTTACCATCCATTTACTTTAAATCTTAAAAGCATAAATGCATGAATAGGTAAATGGATGTACTTTAAGCAGAATAACCTGTGTGAATCATTGCTGTGTGTCAAATATGTTATCATGATTGAAAACATATGGAGCTTTCTGTGTTGCACAAGATATTATACCATTTTAAAATTAGATTTGGATAGATAAGTAATACTGCATAGGACTACATAATTTGAGACTGCATGGATTTTAGACAAAAAGTGGGAAACATTAGTATAATTGAAGATACAAATAGGGAAAGTATTGTGGTGAGGTCAAAACTTTGATCTCAAATTTTCAACACAATTACATATTCTTAGTCATCCTTGAAAAATATTTGACTGCAATTCAGAGTGATGTCTGTTCTGTGTGAGGACGTAAGAAGCTGCTATAACTAGGGCATGCAATGTTGCCAGTTAATTTACTTTACTTTCCTCTTATAAACATCTTGAATATTGGTTTCTTTATTTCTATAGTACTGCTGTGGGCTGGCACTCTGCCCGGGGTTTGTTTCCTGCCTAGCGCCCTGTGTTGGCTGGGATTGGCTCCAGCAGACCACCGTGACCCTGTAGTTAGGATATAGCGGGTTGGATAATGGATGGATGGATTTCTATAGTAAGTAAATCTGAATGAAGACATGTTCATGTCTGTGCTGCATGTATTTAGAACGGCAAATCTTACTGTGCTCACTTTCTTAGCAATATCATTCTCAGTTCATTATTAAAACTCTTCAGGCAGGCAATAGAACACTGAGCGTTAGGATTCCTGATTCTCTTTAAGCAGGGCTCAGTTCAGCATTTATCATATAAAAATGTTCTTAGAGAATCAGGCACCACAAGGTCCAGTACACTTTAACCACATTAACAGATAGTGGCAGATTTAACAACATTTAATACACTTGAAACATTTTGTGTGTAGTAACTTTCCTGTTTGTATACATTTTGTTAGTTGCCAACTTATGACATCATTCTGGCCTACCACACCACAGTGCAGGCAAAAGATGCCAAGTTCATGCAATTGACTTTATCAGTTGGTGACAGCAACTACCAAACAGTTCTGCTCCATTTATATAAGTTTTGCTGAGGAAAATCTTGTTACAGGCTATCAAATATTAATTTGTTATGACTATTGGAATAATTTGGTAACTCCCTGATTTTCTGTCCTCTCAAGTCTGCCACTGTATGCTGTTTAAAATACATTTTGTGAGAGACATTCATTATTTCATCAATGAACAAAAAACTAGCCAGCTTCAATTAACTACCCTCTCTGTCTGCTCATACTTTGCTCTGTGCTTTTGTCTTCTACTTTCTCAGATGGTATTTTATAAGAGGTAGACTATTCACCTCAGGATTATTGATTTTAATTATTCTCAAGTATGCCTCATGCTCATAATATTTAAGCTAATTAATGTCATCTGTATTTTCATCACACATATTTGCAATATTTTACATTGTGGAAACTAGATACATTTTCCAAATTAGTTAGTTTACAAAGCTCTTCCTATTTTGCAGTACCTCCATTTTATAGATTAATTTAGTCATAGTTAACAGTTTGGTCATCCTACATGTAATATAAAGAAATTTGCATTAAACGCAGTTAATTCTCACCACATGAAATATATTTTCTTTAAAAGATTAAAAGAAACTAAAAATGTGGAAGATTTAAAGGTTTGGATTTATGTTCTTTTAGTGCTTTTGTCCATTTCCACTGTTGATCACCTGATTCAGTGCTTTGTTCATTCAGAACTATTATACTAGGGATTCCACCATCAAAGGCAGGTACTTTAGTCATTATACTATGTTAAGTGAAATTGAGTGTAATGAATGTTATGAGTAGAGGAAGTAATAAGCATGACTTATTCATTACTCAGTGGAGCACATGACAGCCTAGTTGGACATTGAGAACTGAAGTCAAGCAGGAGTAACCCACTGTTGATAGTGATACTGCTGCTGAATCATATTAAAGCTTTTCTAAGCCATATCTTCTTGATATGTGGTAAACTGGTGATTCGTCCATTTTATACAGGCACGTAAAAACAGACTGCATGATTAACTGGGACACCAGATCCACAGAGGAGCTGTTGGAATAAAATCAGGAGAAATATGGCATGGAAGTATACAGGACCGTAATCCTACTTTCCTTCTCTACGTATATAAAAAAGAATAGACATCCAAAGGGTATAATTAAAAATATTGTGTCAACTCTTATAGTCCCTGAACTGAAAATGCAATCAATTTGATCCATTCTTTTCTTTTATAAATTCACATAAATGTTTATTACTGTATCTCTGTAGAATACAGTCGACACAATTGTCATAACAGTAATGCAATCACTAGATATTGGAACATAAGCAAGGAGAAGAGTAAGGTGCAAAACTAACAAGCAGCCACTAAACACACTTTTTTAATTGTTATTTTATAGATTTTATGGAAATAAAGGGTAAGTTTTTTTTTCCAGTGTGTATTTCCTCATTAATTGCTACATATTTTCTATTTGATTGCTGCAATAAATGCAAAATAGAAAAGGAATCCGTATGTTCATAGTGTGACAAAACATGTTGTGAATTTAATGTGATTTTTCAGTATTACATATACTTTGTAGATGCTGAGAGTGCCAGGATTGTAAGAGTAGTGAACACAGCATATATTTTTAAAATCTAACGGAAGAACTTGTATTTGTTATTTGCATCTGCATGCTTATTAGTAAAAAAAAAAGCATGCAGAATGCACTTTCAGGCTTTAAAAATGCTTAGACGTTTAAATAAAAAGATGCCAGTATCGAAGACTGATTTGTTTTTTCCGTGTTCTGACTGATACTGCACTAAATATAAAGTGCAGTCTTTATATATGTGTCTGAGGCCTGAGCTTGTAAAATGTCTGAGTGTTGTTCACTTGCCTAGAACATATGAATTGTTTGTGTTTTCTTGGATTTGTACTAATAAACTGGCAAATAATATTGGGTATAGGATCAGGAAAAAAAGAAAAAATGGAAAAATAGCATTCTCTTGTATGAATTAAGGGTGCTCCTTGAAGAATGTCCAACAATTCACCATCCATTTCCTAAAACCAACTCAATCCATTTCAGAGTTGTTATTGGGCAGAATCACACAATTCAGGGTGGTGCTAAGTCCATCGCAGGGCAAATAAACACACACTCTACATTCACTCAACCTTGTTCATTTAAATTTTACAATGTTAGATGATTCACACTGAAATACTGAATGTGCTATCCAGGAATCAAATTGGAGCCCCTCAGGCTCACATAAGACAAAAAATATACTAAAAATTAATCAAAAATGGCCAAAGTGCTTGAGGCAATTAAGAATGGTTAATATTTTTTTTAAAGAGTGCTAGCTGTGGACAGCATTAATGAAATGTTGAACTTTTTAATTAGTGCTCAAAGTGTTTTCTCTTTTAGTTTTGCAAGCACCATGTTCCCCCTCTCCCCTTGTACCAGATATTGGTAAGTTGTCAATTTCAAGTAACACAGGACATCATTTTTCTATTATATTGTGGATTGCACTCTCTCAGGTAATACTAGGCTACTATAATACTTACTGTACCTATACACCTTGTGAATGTAGAAGGAAAATAAGAGTACCAAATAAAAAGCATAACAGCATCAAAAACAAAAATTAGACTCTTCAACTGTTAGAGAGATCGGCTAACCACTACACAACAATGAACTTTTAATTTAACAACCAGCAAATCAATTTTTATAGGTTTAAATATTTTATAGTGTGGCTGCTCAACACAAAAATATTGAAGAAATGGAAATATAGCTGTCAACAGACCCTGCAAGAAATAAAAACAGAACAAGCATTATAAACGATGTGCAGTAATATAAAATTTAGAAAATAACACACTTTTCAAGATGCACCACCATCTTGATTTAAAAATGTAGCTATTGCACTTTGGTCTGAGATGAACAAACTCTCTTTTTTCCATAATATAAAAGAAGAGAACTTGGCAGGAAGACCTTTTAAGATTGGCCATAAATATATCTGTTAATTTCCTGTGCCTGCTTTTTCATTGCAGACTAACTTGGGTCAGTCACTTGAATCTTCAAATCATTGGTTTGTGACATGGAACAGAATTATCACAGGGACCAAAAATGTGCCTCTCACAGAGTGACCAGGCAGGAGTTAATGAAGCTTTGAGGCAGCCAGTGTGCCACTTGCCCTACTTATACATGCAAGTAATTTATCAAATACAAATAATTCCCCTACTCATACTAGACATGGAGAAGCCATTTGGCTGTGTGATTTGGATCTTACTCTAGTGGGTATTATGTTGGATCTGGATTGCTTTATCCAGTATCACCTGATTGACAACTGTATTTACTAATTTGGATAGTTACAAAAGGTGTCAGACAAGATTATCACCTTTTCCCTTTACTTTTCAGTTTTTTTTTCTTGAGCCTTTTGCTGCTCTACTCCATAAAAGTTTGTTTGTATTCTGAGGAAATCCTACTTTTTCTGGGCAATGTGACTCCTGATACTGTCCTCTGTTCTCACTGACAAATCATCATATATTGAACTGTGATGTAGTCTGACGCCAGGGAGACAGAAAGGGCACATGAAGATGAAGCATATCATTGTCTACTTTCTTTTAAAAGATCATCAAAAAGTGTTGTGAATTTCCTGCAAATAACTCTCCAACATAATGTTGGGTCTGAAAAGGACTAACATATTTAGTTCCTGTAAGGACATACTGGGCTTTAAAGTTAATTGGTTCATTTCTACTGTCCTCTCCTTAAATTCCCTCTTTTTTCCATTAGTCCAACTGGCAGGTTCATTCAGATGTCTCAGTGCTGATATTTCTGCATTAGCCATCCCCCCAACCCAGACCCTTCACCTAACCCTCATACTGCTATCTACAAATGCACTTTAAATGGCATCAAGGAATTGTTCATCTGTTGGTCATTCTGTACTCGATTGGTTGTTATCAACATGAATATCATTTCCAGTTTTAATTTTGTTAGCGCCATGTTTCACCCCTTCTACTGTAGGAAATATTAGTATTTGGACTGAACCCTTCCTTATCTTTTTCAACTGTAATGCAAATAACCCTCCTTTAAAGACAATACATTAATCCATAAAAGATAGCGAGGTGACTTTACTAGATTTAGAATTAAACTAATTGGCTGCAGACTCTCTGTCTAATCTGGTGGTGGCTTAATCAGGACTAACCTGCTGACCTGGCTCACCATTCAATGTAATTTGATTCCCCTGATCCTTCTCGGATCTTTCCTTTTATTCCTATGCTTTTAGGACATGGTGTCAGGTTTAGACATATCTTGGCTTTTCTCTGGATTGGCCCTCCCATACTACATGTGCTTTCAACTGATGTCAGCTCTATCTCTGCTTTCTGTGCCTGCCCTGTTATTGGCACACTTGGGGATATTTTTGATGATTTGGGGCTTGAGATGCTTCAGTCATTGAGGCCAGATTTTTTTGTATTCCCATCTCCTTCTTCTTGTTTAACTCCAGTTAAGTTAAGTCCTTAAAACATCTGAAATTGCATCATCTTCTCTTCAGTCCCATATTTTTCTATGTTGTTCCCTGTCTTTCTTGACAAAGCCGGTTGCTGCTCTGTATGCTGCCTTGAGTGAAACAGGCAGCAAGCCTTTACCATTAAATTCAATATGGAATCATGACCAGCCATCATCTCTCCTCAACCATGAAATACTAGTTTTAAAATGATAAAACAGCCAATTAATAAGACAGTAATATTGTTCTTGCTAAGAAACTTTCATGAAAAACAAGGATACATTTGAGAATAACCAATAAATGCAAGTGCCTTTAATAACAAGTTATCTTTAAAGGTTAAAGTATATATTAGTAAAATATCTCATCTTCTTCCAAAATCCTATTCACCAATGTATTCAATATAAGTTAATCCATTGCCCGTATTTTACATGCAGAAAGCATTACACTGTGGCACTAGTCCTGAGCTTTACTGCCTCCTCTGTTCTATAAATACTCCAGGATTGTCCCATCTATTCAAATTATAAGAGCACTAGATGTTCTGCAATAGAAAATTGACAAATATCCTTCTCTCAGCGCTAGAATTCTTAGTTTTACGCCCTTATGGAAAATTATGGTAAATAATTTTTCATTTAAAGCAAATATGTCATGTTGTTATTTTTAAGTTTTTTAGATGTGACATCATCATAGTACCATTTTAACTTTGCATAGTTGTTTAGTTGTTTTTAGTGCTGCTTATTGCTAGTCACATAATTAACGACAGTGTTATGTGTGTGACATCACAGCTGCAGAAATAATGCAAGATGTCCTCGCAGCAAGGCCATTGGCCTAGTTTCTGGATAAACTTAAAATTATTAAAGGCATTTCAAGTTATTTAGGGAAAGGGATCAAAGGTAGTCAGGACTTTTGCTTTAATGTGTTGACTTTGACTTGTGTTTATGTTCTTTCCCTCTGGCACCTTAATTTCTTAAGGCTTACAGAAAATATTCAGTCCTTCAGGATGACAGTATCTTTCAACTCATGACACTCACCCCATATCTTCAGCTTTTTATAAATCTTTGCTTTTCTTCTCACTTACTGTATCTATAATTTCTAGTGTAGAATTTTCTACTTGGGCAACATTGCTGCAAAGTTGGCTCTGTTCTCTCAATGGAATTTTCATGATGTTCTTATTGCAAAGTTCTGGAAGTCATCTTTCAAAAACATACTCTTTCTGGAACTGTCTGCATTGTGGATTAATGAATTATCCATCTCCAATATCAAACCATGACTGTCTGCTGTGCATCCATTTTCATGACTGTCATAGTATTTCCCTTGTTTCCTTTATTTAGTCTCTCTCTGAAGGGTGTATTGCTGGTAGGTGGAGATTTTACCTATTCATTTTAAAATTAGTAATCAGATTTGGTTAGGTTCAGTAAAAATGTATTCATAAAATATATCCTGTAAAAGGAGCAGTAAAGGAGGCCCTTGGATATTTAGATTTCTGCCTAGATAGATAGATAGATAGATAGATAGATAGATAGATAGATAGATAGATACTTTATTAATCCCAAGGGGAAATTCACAATGTGAATTTAACAAAAGTCTGAATATATGAATTCAATTATTAATTTATATATAACCAAGAGCCTCCTTTATTGGTCCTGAAGGATATCATTCAAACGTTTCAATTCTATTCAAATTTTACTTATTAAGTTACATCAACTATACAATATTTCAATATATTATTGAAAGAAATGCAAAATAAACAGAAAACATAATATTGATGTAAAGAAACATCGAGCATTATATACAAAAAACGTCCAACTTCACTATTCAATAATGACATTATTAATTTCTCGGCAGTGATTACAACATTTGTCAAACATAGCTGCAGGTACCCTTTTTATTCACACAGCTGATGCATAAAAGAAGAGGAAAAAGAGACATAGTTAAATTGTGAGGAAAATTAGAATAAGCATAAGAGTTGAATGTGTCAGTCTGAAAAATATTGTATACAGGATCCTATTATTAAAATATCAAGTATGTGTATGAGGTTCTCTCACCTGCTGTCTGTTGCACAACCTTGATGACACTGTTTTGTTGCTTCAACAATTAATTTCTTTTTCCACATACTGTATGTAAGTGCTAAACACTAGAGCTACAGCTGGTGTCACTTGCAGAACAGAAGTGAAAAATCTGAGCACTTAAAAAAATAAATTAATATTTTCATTGAAGGAGTTAGGTCAAAAAAGAATAGGAAGTCAAACTTTTAATTTGTACAGTGCATTTTCATAGTGTCCACCTCCTGAAGATGCTTAGATACCAGTGTGGTAGATTGTCTCTTGTGCTGAAGGTACTTGACAGTTTGTCCATGGTGTCATGCAGCAGGTGTGAGTTGGTGCTTATGATAGCCAGCAGCTTCACCAACATCCTTCACTCTGCTCTCAAAAGTTCAGGCTAGTGAACAGAACAGAGCCAGCTTTGTTTTATTATTTTGTTAAATCTGCAGACGTCTTGTGTTCTCTTGATACTGTCTCAACAACAATTACAGACTGATAGAACAAATTAAAAAAAAAACTATATACAAACCATGACTCTCTCCAAAATAGATTTTAATCCAGGCACTTATATACCTGAACTGATTCAACTGATACTTCCTGGATGAAGAATGGAGTCTGAGAAACCTTAGTCTTCCTAAAGTTCAACAATAATTCCCCAGATGTGCTAACTCAAGAGGTGAAGATGGTTTACCCTAAGCCTACAAAGCAAATTGATAGGAATGCAATAATAATTCTAGGCAGGGCCTCCTTTTGCTTTCTAAACAGCATCAGTTCTTCATGGCATGGATTCCAGAATATGCTGGAAATATTCCTTTAAGATTTGTCAACTGCACATTAATGCTGAGAATCTCCTTTTCTTCCACATCCCAAAGGTGTTCTGTTGGATTCAGATTCATTGAATGGGAAGTCCAATGAAGAACACTTAATGCATTGTCATGTTCATGAAGCCAATTTCAGATGATTTTTGCTTTGTGACATGGTGATTCATCATGCTGGATGTAGTCAAATTGTGGCCGTGAAAGGATGCACATGGTCAGCAGTCAAGTGTCCCAAGAAATCATTCCCCACAACATTACATGACCACCAGCAGCCTGGACTATTGACATAAGGCAAGATGAGTGTATGGATTAAGGCTGTTGGTGGCAAATTCTGCCCCTTATGTTTGTGTGCCACAGCAAATTTAGTCATTAGACGGGGGTATGTTTTTCCAAGCTTCAACCTAACAGTTTTGGAGAGTCTGTACCCACTGCAGCCTCAGCTTTCTGTTCTTGACTGACCCAAGTGTGAAGTGGAACCCAATGCGGTCATCTGCTGTTGTAGCCCTTGTACCTCAAAGTTCAACATTTGCTTTCTGAGATGCTTTTCTGATCACCACAGTTGTACAGAGTGGTTATCTGAGTTACCTTAGCCTTTCTGTCAGCTCAAGCCGGTCTAGCCATTCTCCTCTGACCTTGCTTATCAACATGGCATTTCTGTCAGCAGAACTGTCACTCGTTGGATGTTTTTAGTTTTTTGCACCATTCTGAGTAAACTCTAGAGAATAATCTACCTGAAAATCTCAGGAGACCAGCAGTTATAGAAATACTCAAACTAATCTATGTGGCGCTAACAATCATGTCACAGTCAAAATAATTGAGATATATTTTTTGCCCCATTCTGACATTTAATATGATCATTAACTGAAGCTCCTTACATGTAACTGCATCATTTTATGCATTGCGCTGCTGCTGCACGATTGTCTAATTAGACAACACCCTCAACCCTGCTTATTCATACAATTACTAATAATTTACACAGTGAGTATATGTCCCTTAACACTGTCATTCAACGGATTTCCATATTCTTCCTCTTCCTGTATGCAACTTATTAAAGAATTTTCTATAAAATACAGTTATTATAGCTCCCCAATATGAGCATCTGCAGGTTACACAAACCAGAAGCCTTACACTCCAACTACCACTATGTCACTCCGTCTTATCACACATTAAGTTTTTCTATTACCACACTTGTCAGTCTCTCCTTTAGTGTGTTCTTCATGAATCATTTTTAGAGGAAAAGCATGCATTAATAAAGCAGCCAGTAGCCTTGTGAAATATGCCCATGCTAAGGTGTTGATGATCATTAAACTGCTGTAAGGTGAAAAGATGTGCTAAAAAAGAAGACAAAAAACATACACACACAAAACCCACTTGCAGCCATTTTGCTTAACACCTTTAGCTCTTACCCTACATTCATCTAATATGCATAACCCTCTCTTTTAGGCTGGTAATTCATAAAGTGTATGAGGAAAAATGGCTCTGACATCAGTTATTGATTTTGCATTAATAGATCAAGCTCTTATGTGCCTAGACCCATTGATTTTGATTTTCTTTGTCAGATGAAAAAACAGAATATGTGGGAATTGAAAAATTGCTCTCATTTCACTTAAATGATAATATTACTGATAAAGCAATGCATTAGCCCATATGGAGCTACTGTATGTTTTGGCCAACACTGCTTTCATGGTGTTCCTGTAATTATACCAGGGTGAAAATGTGTTTTATCACATAGCATCAACAGAAGCATTTAACACTAAGAAGTAATCTTATCATTAACCATGAGAAAAGTCTCCCAAAGGCCATTAGGCATTCTGAGCTTGTTTCGAGTTTTAAACAGAATAAAAAAAATACACTGTCATGAATATGCCCTGTGGTGGGCTGGCGCCCTGCCCGGGGTTTGTTCCTGCCTTGTGCCCTGTGTTGGCTGGGACTGGCTCCAGCAGACCCCCGTGACCCTGTGTTAGAATATAGCGGGTTGGATAATGACTGACTGTCATGAATATAGTTTTAGTAATCCAAATTAATAATAGTAATCTTTGCTTTGATTTAAAAAATATTTTTAACTGTCATCAGTATACTTGTTTGACATTGATATTATTGTCGTAGGGAGAGCAGAGTGCAGACTTATGGCACGCTTCCACACCTAATACAGCACCGAGGAGGGAAGAAATAATAAATATTGTCATATTTAATGAAACAATACAAAGTAGAAATGACAATTGGTAGAAAACAAATTTCAACAAGATTCAAAATAAAAATTTAAACCTCGAATTGAATCTGGCAGTTCAGCTCAATCACTCTGTTTACCACCTCCTGACTTTTTCACTGAACCCAGTCCTCTGTTGCTCATTCTGAGTCATTATCACCAGCTTTCTTCCAGACTTTTCTTTGAGACTATTGTGCTCCAGAAGGAGAGCTCGATGTTTGCTTGATACTCAATAGTATAGAGCTCCCTCTAGTGACACCTGATGTTCTTCCTCCTGTGAGGTTTTTGTTTCCCTTAAAGGATATGTTCCCTGACACAAGTCCCTAGCTGCTTTCTCTGTAAGAGGGACAACATAGGCCCACCCATTAATTTCTGGAACACTTTGTCCCCTAATGCAACTTATGGTGTTTCTTCCCTGGCTATACTCACTATTTTAGAAGATGGTTTGGCATCTTTACTACCTGCTGGATCTCTTGTTTCATAGCATTCTGTATAGTTACTGCACGATTCTGCCCAAAATCAATACAGTACCTTGATTTTACTGGTGCTTATGCACAATAATGTGTTCTGTGTTCTAGTGGTCCTTTCAACACTGCTCCTAATGTGGCTCTGTCTCCAGAGACTGTCTGTGAGACCTCTCTGTGTCTAATCTTGGGGTTGGCTTTGTCCTGGCCAAAGTTCTTCTGAAAAACCACTCACTTACAATATTTGGAGTTGCTGTCTCCAGAAATGTTCGAGTTTCCTTTTAAGTGATTCACTATATTACCTGCAGAGGTGCCACATTACCCCAAAGTGGATGCCACTCATGTATGATCATTGTTAAAAATAAATAAATCAACAATAATTGAACTTTTAGTTTGGTTAAGTACCCTGGGAGATACTGCTGCTTTGTCAAGTTATGTCTGACTCCCAATATAGATACAGTAGGTTGGCTTCCAGCTCCCAATAGATCTGTATTAGGAAAAATTGGATCCAAAATTGAATGGATGGAGAGCAATGTTAGAAGATACGAGCCTGTAAAGCAAATGTGTCACAAAAGTCCCAATATTTCTGGTGTATATTACTTATTCAGTGTTCCTTATATAGTCTTCCATTACAAACACTACCTTACCACCAGGTCTGCTATTCAGTGTATGGAGCAAAGCTCCAATATAATATATCAGCTGTGATGGACAGCCACGGCCACTACCTCGCCTGGATGACCAGCAAGGCGGAAGGACCAAGGAAAGGGCATTGATGAGGCAATACCTCCCCTGGGACACTAGAGGGTAGACCTCCTGGGTGGCTGTGGCACCACGGATTCCTGCAGGGCATGTCGGGAACTGGAGTTTGGTGAAATTCTGTGGTGGCCCCCAAGGGGAGCTGCAGAGCCCTGTACAGGACCTCCAGTGCACCTGGGAATGATTCCAGGTAATAGTGATAAGCCACCTGGAACACTCCCAGGACCTGAATAAGAAGAGCCGCCTCACTCCATTGAGGGGTCAGAGTTGGGAGTAAGGAGTGGAGGCGGATGGACTGGCGGCAAGGAAGGGAATGGACTGTATATTGTGGTGTTGGTAATGTGCATAAACTGTAAATAAACACGCGTGTTGAGTGAACCTGTGTCCTGCCTGTCTGTGTCCAGGGGTTAGGGTGGCAGTACGCCCCCTAGTGGCTTACACAAAAAACAGCTCCCATCCTAACAGATTGTCCTAAGCTTTTCTATCTAGTCTGCAACATTTTCTTCTACTACCACTGCATTTATTTTTCTCACTGTGGCTGTCTTCTCACTTCTGCACTGCTGAGTGCCCAAGAGATCTACTTGTGCCCCTAGCTCTGACCTTAATAACTTCCACCAGTGTCACATCTATGCCTCATATAGTTAAGATGTCATTCTCCCAGCATCATCATTTAAAGCAAACCTGTTTCCTGCTCCCCACTGTTCATGAAGCAGTGACCTGCATATCAAAATGCTTTGAAAATGGCAGGGTGATGACAACAGTTAAATAAAACAATTTAATTATTATTACTTGTCTGACACCTTTATCCAAGGTGACTTACAACATCCAAGATACAATTCAATTCTTTTTGTCTTTCCTATTGGAGCACAAGCAGGTGAAGTGACTTGCTCTTGGTCACACAGTATCAGTAGAAGATTGTGAGCCTCCAGCTTTAGGGTTTGATTTCCCAAGTCAAAAGCCTTAACCAATTATGCCATAAATGACATAGGAATGAATCAAAAACTCAGCACCTCATGTTGCTCAGTACACAGCTAGTGTACATGGAGACTGTTTTGTTGTTCTTCCCATGTTTATGTAGTGTGATGGAATCCGTGGGCGTCAGCGAGCCCCAAACCCCCAAGCACAATTACAAAGATCCTGGGATTTATTTAATGATGGTGTATTTACCAATTCCTCCACAAAGTAACACAAGCAGAAAGACACAGGTTCTCTCTCTCTCACTCCATAATACCTCTCATCTCACAATATCTCTCACCACCGTACTGCCGTCCTCCAGCTGAGTGTTGCTTTATGTCCTCCCAGCTCTGACTCGCCTGGATAAGGGAGTGTGGTCCCTTTTATTGTGGCCCCAGGAGCACTTCCGGTGCCAGGGCGATTGCCTGATGGAAGTACTTCCAGGTCACAGAGAAGTCCCATAAATTGGGGCGCATATCTTCATACAGTGTTCCCATGTGGCACCCATGGTCCCCAGCAGGGCTGTATTGCCAGACTATATCTTCTATCTTCCCAAATTGGAACCTTCATGGAGGGCTGCTGCCATCTAGCCTCTGGGGGGAATAGAACGTCCCCAGTGACCTTTTCCATTTCCGGTGGGCTGGCTCTCCCTCTGTTCTGGCCATCTCTTCTGGGTCTAGTTCCTCTCTTTTCCCTGGTTGGGATGCCTGTCTGCCTTCTAGGAGCCTCCTGTCCGGGTAAGGAGCCATCCCCTCTTCTGGCTGCAGTGTCAGTCCAGCCCATGTGGTATCTACAGTAGTCTTCTTCTGGAATGCTGATGGGACAAATTCCTCCTCCCAGTAACTCTGGACTTGTTAAAGTGACTTAAAAACAAAAAGATACTGGAAATATAGCATTGTGTTTCTTCTTTATTTAGCAGTCTACTGTATTCAAGGCAACTTGGATAAGAAATCATCAAGAAATAATGTGATTTAGAGAATAAAGTAACTTTCTTGAAAAAAGTTAACACAAACACAGGTTTGATGGAAATGGCTGAAAATATGTGAGATCTAATGTATTTTGTGAGCTGCAAAGAACATAAAAGTCTTTTGTTTCAGAAGATGGCAGGACGGTATAGTCAAGGGATTTATACATAAACTGACTGAATTGTAATATATTTCTTTTTTATGTTATTGGGACTAAAGCAGAATTGAAGTCAATATACCAAACATTTTTTTAAACCACATTTTCCTTCACTAAATTTTTTTTTTTTTCTTTTAGCTTTTGTTTACACAGTTCTCTCTAAATGGTCTGTCAATTGAATAGTCAACATTTGGACATGTCTCTGTGCTCGCTGCCTTTTATATTGCAGCCCAAGTGTGCAGCATGTACACACAAAATCGCAGCACCCATTAAAAAACCTGGAGAATGATTATACACCAAATCAACCAGAAATAAAAATAAATTATACACAAAATGAAAATGTCATAAGTTAAATATCAATGTGTTACTTGCCTCTGTGTACTGTAACTGAAATACTAATGAAGGGTGATAACAAATAGAAATAACACTGCAAAAAAAAAGGGTTACTTTACTGATTTAGGTGAGTCGAATCTATTTTTGAAAATGGAATCTCGATACCACAAACCATTTCCAATATCGCATTCAGTGAATAATGGCATTTAGAACAAATAATATTGAAAAATGGCAGTCTTCCTTGTTCTTAACGTTAGTTGAGGTGGAAACAACCTAAAATCAAATATTTACTTCACATTTTTTGCTTTCAATCAGAATTTTTTGTTTCTGTTGTTATTCTTTCAAAACAGCCAGGATTTTATATTTTGGAAGGTTAAAATTATGCCTTTTTATTGTCCAGAAAAGAGAAATTTCTTGTTAAAATGGATTTTACAGAAGTATGCAAGATCACGATGATCTATCCTTTGTCTTGACCAGGCAACAGAAATGCATGTATGTGCCACAATTGTCTTGGGAATACAAAGGTGGAAGGCTATAATGAATTAGTTGAGGAGGTTCTTTCTTCCTACGTAGCACTTGTGTGTAACATGTCTTTAACAATCCATTTCCTCCTCCACTTGGATTTTTTCCCTGAGACCATGGGAGCAGTTTCTGATGAACATGAGGAGAGGTTCAATTAGAACATCAATCAAATGGAGAGACGTTATACTGGAAAGTGAGTCCATGTTAACAAACATCTGTTGTTCTTTCACCGTAAAAACCTTCAAATGATTATAACAGGAAAGAAAAACTACCAAGTGAATACTTGTTATAAGTAATAATTATACTTAAATCAAATATAAGTGTAATTTATCATATTTTTCAAGTATAAATAATTCTTTTTAAAAAAATGTTTTTTTCTCCAGAGTATCGTTTTTCATTTTCAATCTTCAGTACAAAATCTTAACGTGATAGACTGTTACCAGATTTGGATTCAGCACCTTCAAATCAATAAAGAACACCTACAATTTTTGACAGGAGCATTTTTTTTGCAGACCAGTGTAATCAACCACATTTCCTTGACAAACACTCCATTTTGTGTCTTCTTTTTCTGACTGTTATCTTCATTGTGGAGCATTTCATGAGAATGTGGGTAGCAACAGTTTTCCAATGCACTGCATGCTTTTTCCACGTTACCACGCTTATTGCAAAGGTTGACTTTTTAATGGGCACAAGGACCCAGCTAGTGAAGCACTTGTCATCTTGGTCACATTACCTTGGTTGCATAACCGAGGTCTAAACCGTGGCCCCTTCACTCTCCTCTGGCACTTATTTTTTTTAAGGTTAGCAACGTACTCAGAATGCCCATCTTGACCTCTGGACAAAGTGTCCAGCGTAAATACTACTAAAATGGTTAGATGCTGTTGTTTTCATTAAATGTGCCGCTTCACTGAGCCATAACATATGGCAATAGGCTTAGTTATTTGAGACATCACAAGCTGCCCTTCCTGGTGGGGAAACTTACCTTTCAATATACTACTGTCAGGTCAGTTGAAGTTGGGAGCATGCACTGATACAGTGTGTTGCTGCACCCAGCGCATGACAAACCACCTCAGGATCCCACTGTATCAGCAGTTATTCGTCAATCACAGTTATGTGAATAAAGTGTGTCATAAAATGTAACTGGGCATTTGAGTGAATGAACTCAAGTAAGTGAAAAAGAAGACAATCAAAAAATACACAATATAATCCATAAACAAACTTTAGAGACTTTAACAAGACTTGACAAATCTCTTCTAATTCCTAATAAATGCCAGTTGATGCCTAACCGGTGTTTCCATTACAGTTAGTAGGTGTTATTAAGTGTAGGAGTCCACTTATACTTCATCTCCAAATGACGATCAAAAAAGAACAGAAATGACAAAGGAAAATGGTTTCTTTACCCAAAGCAGGTGAACATTCAAAAGAGTGCCCCATAAACACATAGGAATTAAGAATAACAAAAGCCTAAGCCTTCTGGAGGTTTTATTTACCCTGTAGCTTCCTTTCCATACCGAGTCATTTAGCAAAGCCCCCTGTATACTGATTGTATGGCTCTTTATGCCGGGGTCAGGAAACCAATCCAGGTAAGCCCTCACTACAGTGGGCTGACTTGGAGCTCCCCCTAGCAGCACTAGGTTTCCCTGCAGACTTCTCCCTCCACAGAGTGTAATTGGGGAAAACCAGTCTGTCTGACCTCCCTAATACTCCTATCATTATAATCCCCCAGTATGCTCTAGCAACATCTGGGATATTAACAAGTGTAGCAAATTGGTTGATTCCCCAATCCATTTTCCCAGTGCTTATTTTTGAAATCAATATTTTTCTATGTGTTGGTCAGTAAGGTTATCATAATGGCAACTCCTTGTGATTTGAAACCCTTCTATCTCGACCCAAAGTCACATACTGTTCATCTACTGTGGCTAATTTCTGACTTGTGCAGTATTGTTTTTTATGGGAGCTAATGTGCAGCTGACTAGTTAGCTTAATGTCCACAGGGTCAGCCCACAAGACAGGGATTAAATCAGGACTGGGCAGCAAGAGGCAGGAAGGAGACATGGTGATGTGATGTTTTTGGGTAATAGTTTGAGTGGTCTGCCACTAATCAGAAACTTACAGAAATATTCATAAAACTCAAAATATTTTAAAGAAAGGTGACATCCTCTAGGGCAACTATTCCGATTACATGTTAAGCATGGAAGTACTTAATTTCACATTATACAAAAATGACCTGTTTTATTGCCCTGTTCTTAATGTTGTACAGCAGTTTCATCTTTCATATAGGTTCTAGGGTCAATATTATCGAAACTGCAGAGTGCAATGAAATTCTTACTTGCATCTGATAATCAACATGCATCATGTCCCTCCTCTCTACCACCAAGATCAGTGAATATTACTCAACATGGCTTTTCAAAGTAGCACCTGTATTATAACTGATTTCGGAAGCAAAACCCAAAAAGCACACAGACAAACCCTGGTGAGTTATTTGGGAAGAAAAAAAAGCTTAGTTTGCAAGCTACAGTAGCAAGAACATATAAGATATTTTAGATGCATTAGATGCATATACACACACACACGTATTGAAACCAATTTTGCATTTTATTGGAAAAATAAAAAAAGAAAAACTGATACATAAAAAAGCAGAGATCCTGTCTGTGCCAACGAGCAACAACAAGGGCCTGCAGAGGGTCATCTTAAAGTGCCTACAATGGCCTTGGCACCCCGTCAATGACTTGATCCCAATGCTGTCAAAAAGTGTCTAGGCTCCATGCATTCTTGTTGGACTTTGTAATAAATAAATGAAAAAATAGTTAATGCCAAATTTCAAACATAAGATCTTTAAGTCTGGAAGAAGCATTTCTTACTCATCCTGTGGTCAGAGTACATACTAATTATATTGCTGTTAAATGTCAGTGTTCAATTTTTGAATTAAGTGAACAATATGTTAATGAGAAAATTTTTCACCCACAGCATGACATCTCACATGTCGAGTTTTGGACGGCTGTTAAAGCTGTTTCAATCACTCAGTTAATTGTTATCATCTTAAACACTATGAACAGCAGGAGAAAAAACGGAAACGTTGCCCCATGAAATACTGTGTGCAGCTTTTTTGTACTGAAAGATTCGGTTCACATCAATTAATTAATATAAAATATTGTTATTCATCATATCCTTTTTAAATTTACATCTGTTCATGTTTCTCCATGGTTACTGTATTATTAATGCCATGAAGTCATATAACCAGTTCAGAATATCAGAAACATGGCATGACAACACCTAAAATGTTTATTTATAAAATAATACAAATTGGTTGCATTACAGTATGGCCTTATGGTATTATCCTTACAATCTGCACTATAATGTATAATTTTATTGCAGCTCATTGAGCTCATTCAGCACAAAAAGGCAATAAAGCTTGATGCAATACTTTTGTGCTGCGTCCATTCAGTCACAGTTTTAAGAGTTGCTAATATGTGTTGAAGAGCAAGGCTAACAAAAAACCAAATCTAGTCCTGTGCCTGCTAACATGGAGAAAAAGTGTCTCATGTGAGCGCACAGTGTAGGATTTATCATACATAATTTCAGGAAAAGTAAATGCAACTCAAATGCTAGGCAGCTGTCTATAATATGCAGTAAAGAGATGAACTGAGTTCAGAACTGAATGCACTTCCTTTATGCTAGATATTGACAAATATATGCAGTTTTGGGCATCTCTGTACACCTTTACACTCAGTTATGTAGACATAATAAATTATACATTTTACTGCAGAATTCATACTCAAGTCATGCAAGTTTCGCACAGGCTGATATATGGTGTTGCTTTACTTGTCTTACTACTTTAAATGAAATAAAGAAGAAGGTGAGCTTTCATGCACACAATTTAATGGATGTTTCCCGGTGTTTTTTTTTTAATTACATTGACATTACTGCTACTGCATTAATATAACAAATAAAATACCAAGTTGAAAGATGGGATACAGAAAAATAAAACATATTTGGGACTCTTTTCTGTGTCATTAGTCACAGCCACATGCTTTGAAGTCGATGAGAAAGGAGGACCTGAAATAGTTTTGAGTGAATTATAATGGTGCAGTTATGTTTTAAGTGTCCCTAAGGGATGAGAAGGTGTCTGCCAACTATGCTTGACTGACTATTGTGGCCAAAAATGTGACCTGAGCTGTGAAGCAGTGCTAGTCTAATGCGTCACCCTGTCTCAAACAACTAAAGACACAGATGGAAGGATAACCACAAACAAAATACAAAAGGCCACACCAAACTAGCGTTAAGTAAAAATTGTGCTCACAGAGTTTCAGATTTGGGGCACTGATTGGCTGTGCAACACAATATTTTTGAAGTTATAGGTTTGGCTCATATTTACCTGGAGGGCAGCAGCATCCACACAGCTGGTACATCTGATCTATCTGTGCAGATGCATCGCACAATTTTCTTCCATCAAGAACATAGAAATGCCTTGTAAACAGTAAGAAATCTTCCATTATTATTATTATTATTATTATTATTATTATTATTATTTCATAGGGTCTTGTGTGTTTTCTGACAGAGGGAGTGGGAAGAAATGGTCTTTGTTTAAATTTACTTTAACTTGCTGCTGGCGAAATTGCATACAAATTAGCCATGTGGTGTGGCAGGATCAGTATTTTATGTCCAACAACAACAGTACTCATAACACTCTTATTATGGTCAGGTAATGTACACAGTATTCATGCGTGAAAGGTCTGTGCATTACTGCACTGTAATGTTATACCAGTCCCACAAAGCATCATGGGAAAAAAAAACTATGTCTAAGATGGCCACGTGGTGCATTTCCAGGAAAACATTTGGCAAACAAGGTCATCGGCAAACACAACAGATTCTTTGCCAAAAAACACTTTGGAAAATTTTGAGTTAGGATTACAGAATAGAACATAGTGTAATTTATTGCTGAATACAATGGGAGGAGCTGAAGCCTATTTCAATAGCACTGGGGCAGCGAAGGAAACAGCTCTTGACCGATTACTAGTACATCAATAGGCCAGTTTTGGTTTTTTGTTAATTTAATATTTAAACATATCTTAGGGATGCAACAGAAAAATCGGATCATCTAGAGAAAACATACAAAGACACAAACAGAATGTGTGAACTCCAAAAGAACAGTACTCAGAAAGGGGATTTGAATACAGGAAGCTGAATACTAAAAACCTTGCCACCCTGGATAATTGTTTTTTTTGTTTTTTTTAACTTTAAATACATATTTATTAAATACAGTAGCTGTGAAAATGAACAGTGACAAATGTCTTTGAAGACAGACACCATTGCTTTTTTGGTCACTGCAAGTCTCACTAACACCAGAGGCCCATATAATGGATTGTTAAATCATTTCTCCACTGTAGTATGTAAAGTATGTAATATGTTATTCTTTTAACACTGTTGCCAAAATAAAACAATTTCTGTGGCATCTTTGTTCTACAGAGACGAATCGCAACCAGAAAAAAAATTAAAGGAGCTGTTCTTAGTTTGTTAGTGCTTGCAAAGTGGTATTAAAAATGTTCAAAACAGTGAATAATAAACAATAGTCATTGGTAATGTGAATATACATGAGTTTTAGAAACACTGACCAAATATATAAGTGTACAAAGCCAAACTCGATTCATTCTTGTGAATATACCGGACTTATCTAGAAGTGTTCTTTATGTGTTTTTCCCCACAGAGCACAAAGCACTCAGCATTCAGTACATATCAGTATGGGCAGTAGGCTGTTCATTTACTTAGCTTGTGTTCTGGAAATTTCTGACATACTGACTTTCAAAAGATTTTAAATGAGATGTGTAGGAGGTGTAGTCATCTGTAAGTTAATGTGAATATAAAAATCAAATTAATTTCCTCATCACCTTCACAACAAGGCATTTTCTAATTCTTTTACACACAAGTATGTTCTGTCATCTGTGTAACCTGTTTATTGAAGCTGTGCTCATACTCAATTTCATAACTCAGTCATAATCTACAGTTTTTGTCAACGTAAGGGAAATTAATTAATATACAATTCACACAAAGTGCCCTCCATAAGTGCTAGGACAGTGATTACAGTTATTATTTTTGCTCCAATGGATAAGAACATAAAAATCAATATGAGTTGTGATGGTTCCCATAGGGTATAGGGAAATGGTTTTTCTTGATTTGGCAGCATACAATGTATAATTATTTTAAATGCCAAATTTGAATTTTATATTACTGATATTAGAATGTACACACACATACTTTAACTCTACTCCCACATAAGACAACTCTACAGACAGAGGGAAAAGTCCTCCACAGCCTCTCAGGCTATGAATATGTTACTAGTGCACTTAAGGCAAGGCATCATATGACAAGCCAACAATGCACAGATTACCTCATAAGACCCCAGTCACTAGCCCCAAACTTTAGTATGAAAACCTTTCAGTAGTTATTTGGCACTGTGAATCAATTCTGCATATTCATTTTTTTCCAACACTTATCTAGTTTTGTTGTTTTGACTTGTACTGGCCTTTTTTATGTGATCAGTTTTTAAGATTGTGTCACACTATTTTCATATAGTCAGTATCTAATCTGTACTGCTATGGAACAGTACAACCAGGAGATGAGAGAAGACAAAGTCAAAAGACAGGCCAATGTCAAAGCTAGAAGTCAGAAATCAAAATACCAAATTCCTACAGGTTATGATTTCTGATATTCCAGAATTACAAACACAAGGCATCTGGTTGTTCAGATCTCACCTGCTTTAAAGTTACCATAACTGAAGTACGTGGTGGTAAAATGCCAAAAAATACCAATATCTAAAAATAAGCAATTGAGTAAAGCAAAGTGCAAAATGCATTTCTTCTGATAAGTCTGCAGGAATGCTGTCTGAGAAATAGGATTGTTTGTCCAGATGCTGCACTTAATAATAACACTCCCTTCCTTCTCTGTCTATCTGTGTCTTTCTCTGTGCATCTCCCTAAAATGGCCTATCCTTCTACCACAAGTTAAGCATTCATCCTCTACCTCCTTCCAACTTCCACTCAATGTGTCTGTGAGTTTTCAGTGACTTTAAAATGTCATTTTCAGCCATCACTTCAGGAGTTTGGGGCAGCTGTACATTGTTCTAGAGACATCAGGCTAGAGCTTTCTATAGCATCTTGTGTTGTCCCAGCACCACTGAACATTTTGTAAGTCCTAAACAGTTTGACCTTCACTGTAGCTTCATGCGGCCTCTTGCATAGGTAAGCATAGTCTCATGTGTTCCCTACTGGAATGATATGATATTTCTTTTTGGCAGAGAGTCATTCATTCTCACTTGTTGCTGGGTTGCCTGTCTTATAATGTCCTGGGAATACATAGCATGTTTCCATCCATGTTCCCATTCTCTGTCTCTCTTGTCCCTTGGCCTTTGTACAGTATGTCGCCTTTTCAGCTCACACAACACTCATAAAAGGCATAGTACTCCATTGGGGCTATTTATCAACACATATGAAAACACACCCCAATGTTAATGTGCATTTTCTTCTTTAACACACATCAAGTCACCATGTCCCATACAACTCTCTCTCTCTCTCTCTTAAGTTAGATAAATAACTTAAAATAGCCTGGTGTAGAGCTTGGATCTGTTTGTTTATTCAAAAATATTTTAAAATGTGAATGATAACATGAATGAACATAATGCCACATGCACAATAAAATAGCACAAATGATCAGGGTAAGGGAAGTGTGTTTGTGTTTTCATGAGGCAGGAAGGGTATTTACAGATGAAGAGTGACATTGTGGATTAACAAAAATAGAATATGCTTACTCATTGCTATACACATCTGAGAAATAATGCCAGATCCTTTACACATCAAACTCACAATTTCTTTCTTTCTTTCTTTCTTTCTTTCTTTCTTTCTTTCTTTCTTTCTTTCTTTCTTTCTTTCTTATTCTGATTCTGGCAGGGTTAGAGGCATCCATAGCTCTAAGGATAGAAAAGAACTGAAAATGAATTACTGTTATGCTGGTACCCTAGGGCCACTTTTGCAGTTGCAGACTCCCCAAACCCTCACAAATTACCACCTTACCTGAAGGCCAACTCTCATTAACAAGCATAAAAATGCTAATGGCTTCTATAATAAAAATGAATTAACCTAGCTTTTGTGATATTGTTTGATTTTCTTTTGTAATTACTTGCCACCTTAAAATTCTTACATTCCACTTGGTGTTCATAAAATTATAAAAAAAAAAAAGTCTAATACCATATAAAACAATTTTTCTTAAAATTTTAAATCTGCAATTTAAATAAAATGCTGGTAAACAAAAATGTTTTTGTCATGTATCATGTGCTAAGAGGAATAGATACCAAAATGACAGACAGGTTTATAGAAGCTGTTCTGACATTTCATTTATATACTGTTGAATAAGACTGGACATTTTGGATAACATACACACATGCAGGAACTGATGAAGGTGAATGTCAACCCAATTAAAACCCAAAACTGGACTGTGCATCTTTAAATAGCCTTTAAGCTGGACAAAGAACAGGACTGCCTATCTATGTGATGTGTAGTGCTATGGTGACAGTGTTTACCTGTATGTCCAAGATAACGATTCATAGATTTTATTTTGAGTTAGGGTGGCACTAACCTTGAATGTTGGTAGGTTGTGCCAAGAGAACTCAGGTGGAGAGAAACAGCAAGGCAGCTGCATGGGTGGTGCACGGCTGAAGCGGTGCAGCAGGTACAAGTGGCCGAGCACTTAACTACTCGATACTACTCAGTCATTGGCATGATTAAGTGTAAGAAAACAGGTTAATCACACAGCTAATTAATTATCAGTTTAGCCTTTGACAATACTACTTATTAATTAAAACAATTAACAAGACGCCAACTAAGGAATGCCAAATTATTGTAGGTTGAGTGAGGGATCTCAGGTTCACTTTCTAACCAGGATGCCTGTAACAAGAATTGATCTTTACAATTTATGAGCAATGGTCAGAAATCTGCATACACCCTGCACGGCCTGGTACCAGGCCAAGCAATCTTTTAAAACCTTTTGATTAGATCACACAGATGAACTATGCCACACATTATCCCAAACAACACCTTATTTGCAAGCGACTTCACACTCCTAGTAATCAAATTGTTACGGTATTTACATTTAATCTGGTATGAAATCATACCTACAGTGTTTCAGAAATTGTCACAAAAAATATTTTGAAAAATTGTCATAATTATTCTGTTTAAGGAATTCCGAAATGTTATGCATCAATCAAGGGGTCCCTACCATTAGATTTCAACCAATGTGATGAACCCTCCCACTGACTGTGCAAACGCGAGCTACAGGCTGAAAACTGGAAGCAGTATTACACCATTCTTCTGCTATTTGTGTGTCCTCACATATTCCTACACAAAACAAAATATTTACAAGTGACACATCAGAACTTATAGTAGATTTTCCTGATCAAAACAAGTCCAAGCACATTATTGTACATTGTATCAATCATGAGATATCCTCCAAATAAGAGGAGGTGTGGACTAACTTTGGTAGGTATATACTGTATATATATATATATATATATATATATATATATATATATATATACACAGTATATATATATATATATATATATATATATATATATATATATATATATATATATATATATACAGTATATATATATATATATATATATATATATATATATATATATATATATATATATATATATATATATATATATATATATAGTATATTGTAAAGAAAAACACTTCAGTCGCATAAAGGTTTGGGGGTTTGCCCTGTATACTGTAACAAAAAATGGGTCTTTTCTTTCATACATAAACAAAATGTACCAAAATCATAAGACAAAACATGGCGGTTTGAAGGGACAATATAAAGGGGCAGACCGGAAATCAGGCGTGATGGTTGCTGGGAAGGCGTGATGGTTTATGGGAGGTTGACGCCATCTTTAGGGGACCAGAGGGAAGAAAGGAACCCGGAAGTGGAGACCATTGTTTACTCCTGGTTGTTTTATGGCGACGTCGCTTTGTCTTTTCTATGGAAAAAAGGAGAGAGAGGTTAGTACACTGTCTTCGTCCCTCGACAGGGTTTATCGTGATGCGCGCCGGGTCCTTCAACTGCTCCCGATGCGCTTGCGTGTGACAATATATATATATATTTATATACACACTGTATGTGTATACAGTATATATATATATATATACAGTGTATATATATATATATACATATATATATATATTTTTTTTTGAGCTTCATATATTAGATATGGGCGGCACAGTGGCGCAGTGGTAGCGCTGCTGCTTCGCAGTTAGGAGACCCGGGTTCGCTTCCCGGGTCCTCCCTGCGTGAAGTTTGCATGCTCTCCCCGTGTCTGTGTGGGTTTCCTCCGGGCGCTCCGATTTCCTCCCACAGTCCAAAGACATGCAGGTTAGGTGGATTGCCGATTCTAAATTGTCCCTAGTGTGTGCTTGGTGTGTGGGTGTGTGTGTCCTGTGGTGGGTTGGGGCCCTGTCTTGGATTGGTTCCTGCCTTGCGCCCTGTGTTGGCTGGGATTGGCTCCAGCAGACCGCCGTGACCCTGTGTTCGGATTCAGCGGGTTGGAAAATGGATGGATGGTTAGACAAAGGACAATAACAGACAACACAAAACAAAAAATTACATTGGCTTATTTGAACTTTTTTTTTCCTATATAAAAAGGCACATAGCTTACTGTATGAATTCTAATCTTTCAATTCATGTAGGAAGTGTTCTTCAGTTAGTTATTAAGTTTCTAGTCTGCACCATGGTGTTCAGTTACTCACAGCTAGTTTACACTGTCTTACTTCCCCCCTGCAAAGTTTCTGTATGTGCACGTATGTGAAATGTTGCTCTGTGTTTTCTTACTGGATTTAGGAAGGAATTTATAACACCTACAATTTATTCTTCAAAAGGTTATCTTTCAGTTACTATGACACCAATATCACATTAACTAGTTTATCTGTTAAGTTACACTTAATAGTTCTCAAAATCAAAGAAGGCATACCTGTGGTCCGGTGCAAACGATGCTATGTTCCTTTCATGGTTGACTTTCCCCAGACTTTTGAAAGAATGTTCAGCAAACTATTCTTTCCTTGTATTAGGAATTTGGCTCCTCCTCCTTCTAGGTAGCACCTTCTGGTTGCAGACAGTACTGTTATTTCTCTTCAAGGTTCAAACACAACATGCTAGTCCTTTTGTTGATGGTAAAATCAAATCTTCTGACTCAACTGGTCAGTGAGCTACTGTTTTCAACAAGTCAAACACATGGCTGTATGTACAGTATGTTCTTCACCTGCTTGGAGACTTGGTATCTTTGCAGGTTTTGGACAAATGGCATCCCTCTTCCAACTCCTTTTATGGATTGTCTTCCATTTTTCCAATCTTGCACTGGTTACCCTTTGGAGTTGAAGGGATTGCTCTAACCTTTGTTATGGCCAAAACCTATATAGACTATGGGTCAGCTTATGTACAGCCAAAGTTTTGGCCAAGTTGACAGCAGTAAGCTGATAGATGAAGCAATGAGTTGGGTGTGAAACAGTTTTTTTAAGTCAGGAGAGGACATCTTACCATTGGGGTCTCAGGTGAACATAGGTCCATCCTTTTGATTGACAATTGGTGCAAAGTTCTAGCCACTCATTGAATTATGGCTCTTTGTCTGAATGTCCCAGTGGTACCTCTAAGAGCTGTCTTTGAGTGTTACTTGGTCTGTGATTGAGCATATTATTAGATAAGGCACAGTTGTCAGTAAACAGTGTAGCTTTTAACATTTTACCACTTTGCAACAAATATCACATTAATTTAAACAATAGTGCAGCAACATTAAATATGCTATAAAATACTGTCACTAACAAAAAAAGTGCTAATGAATGACATAATTTAAACATTGTTTATTTTCGATAGATAGTTTAGGCTATAATGCTGTACCATTTTCTAATGAACATGTAAGATTAGTCTAAATGAGAATTCAGCAATACTAGATATGGTAAAATAAAACCCCCCAAACCTTTCTCCAATTTTTTGCTTCTTATGAAGTAAGATTTCATGAACTCTCAGTCCTCAACACGATACTGTGCTTCATGTTTAGCCTCGTATGGACCAGGCTAAGACACAATGCTTATTTGCCTCGGTTACCAAGTGCAACTTGCACATATCGTCTTTATGCTGTACTAAATAAATAGCCCTTACCAGAATCTTAATTGAAGCCTAAGTTGTTTGAAATTTTATGCCATAGCTAGAAAGTGATTCTTACAGTGATGTCATCTCAAATAGAGTTCACACCATAACGCACTCTGTTGTGACACTTGTAGTCAAGTGGTAAGCAACTAGACATCATCTCCTAAAACAAAACATCCTGTCTTTCTTTGTCTTTGTTGGAATTCTAGCCTCATCTCCCCAGCAATGACCCTGCACCCCAGACTCTCTGTGTAAGCACACTTCTTAGGTCCATTTTGGCTCAGCCTCAGAATCACTTCCTTGGTTCAGGATGGCCCTTATGTAAGTTTGTCCTAAGTAGGACAAAAAAAATATATATATGGACTGGAAGATTGTCAATGTACGATATTACCAGGACTAATGGCTCAGAAGGACAAAACCAAAACGAGAGGTCAAAACAAACAAATTAAAAGCTCCTGACCAGTACTAAAGATCTTTTTCCTACACGCTAATTCAAGAACAAATCACATTTTGTTTTTTATTTAATACAAAGACATGGGTGATGAATATTGTGCATTGCCATCTTTTACACCATAAATTATATCATGTTGATAACAATTACTTGCCCATTAACTAATAAGATGGCTGCAGTCATGAACAAAACACCACAAAGCAAAATATCATCACAAAAATGCTAAATATAATATTATGGAAAAGAAAAGAAAAATCAAGCAATAAATATCTCAGGGGAGCCATGATATTCAACACTCCTTGGCCTTATGTGGACCTTAAAGAAAGCTGGCATCAGTTTCTGGGTCTGTTATTTTAAAAAGGGCAACATTTTGTGCCAGTGTTTCCACCCTGGAAAATCCTTGCTAACCAAATTCCCCATCCTTATATATACAGGGATGTATATACACACACACACATATATATATATATATACATATATATATATATATATATATATATATATATATATATATATATATATATATATATATATATATATATATATACTGCTCAAAAGAATTAAAGGAACACTTTTAATCAGAGTATAGCATAAAGTCAATGAAACTTATGGGATATTAATCTGGTCAGTTAAGTAGCAGAGGGGGTTGTTAATCAGTTTCAGCTGCTGTGGTGTTAATGAAATTAACAACAGATGCACTAGAGGGGCAACAATGAGATGACCCCCAAAACAGGAATGGTTTAACAGGTGGAGGCCACTGATATTTTTCCCTCCTCATCTTTTCTGACTGTTTCTTCACTAGTTTTGCATTTGGCTACAGTCGGTGTCACTACTGGTAGCATGAGGCGATACCTGGACCCTACAGACATCCGTCGTCTCATTAGGAGCATGCCCCGACGTTGTCAAGCATGCATACAAGCTCGTGGGGGCCACACAAGATACTGAAAAGCATTTTGAGTAGCAGAAATTAAGTTTTTGAAAAAATGGACTAGCCTGCCACATCTTCATTTCACTCTGATTTTAGGGTGTCTACACAATTGAGCCCTCTCTAGGCAGAAAACTTTTATTTCCATTAAAAGACTTGGCATCCTTTTGTTCCTAAGACATTGCCCTGTCGTTATTTGTATAGATATCCAACTTCATATTGAGATCTGATGTATCTAATGTGTTTCTTTAAAGTGTTCCTTTAATTTTTGTGAGCAGTGTATATATATATATATATATATATATATATATATATATATATATATCCTTCTGTAATTATATCTAAATAAATAAATATAAAGAAGAGAGGCAGAAAAAGAACTTTTGTGATATTTTGGCCCCCAAATTTTTTTTTCATTCCTCAGAATATATTAGTCCATCAGTGGATGAGGAGTAGCAGTGCATAAGCATATAAACCAAGCCAAGCTTATAAAATACAAATTAAAAAACAAAGGTTTGACAGACTGCCAAACTATTCAGTTTGGATCACATAAGCACAGATGAAACATTTACCAGGGTTTCCCACTTTCTATCCAACTCTTTTAAAATTAATATTCAGGTATATTATTAAAAATATTCTTGTCAGCATCGATTTGGCAGTCATGAAAATCTGCATATGTTACTCACATACAATTCTGTTTTCAAAACATATATCATCATTTTACTTTTTACAGCTTATGAAGCTTCTCATTTTAATGAAAATAACAGATGAGAAATCTAGAAAAGGAAGGATCAGGATTTTACAAGCACATAGCTTTTTTGCTCATCCTATAGCAACAGCCTGCAGCCGCTTCCTTTGCACCTCAGGGTCTCAGCGGGAATCACTTTGATGCACATATGCATCAGCCTTTTACCTTGAATAATCTGTATAAAATTACCAAACAGAAAGGCTGACTCCACTTGGGTCCTTTACATTTATTGCAGTTATTTCTGGCTCCTATCCACTCTTTCTAAACAGGTTGCAGCTGCTGCATAGCATCATTTGCCAGAGCTGGAGGTGGCACCAGGTGGTCATAACTAGCTCCACTACCCTGGCTAAAGTTCTGTTGATCCACCATGAAATGAGCAATGATTTCCCCATACCCCTTCAGGAACGGTGTCAGTGAATTGACGTCAAAACAAAATACAAATAGAAGACAATATTTTAATTGACAGTGCCTCCTTCTGGCTAATATTTACAGCATATGCAGCACCCTGGCATTCCCACTGATGTTCTACTCATTCTGTCTTTAAGTAATTAACAAAAAAGTGAAATATAGAAAATACATTGTTAAAATGTAATTTTTCTTTATAGTAATTATTCAAATTAAAATATGACAGAAATTAATGAAATCTGCAGATGACACTAAAACCAATGGATTATCAAATATCCTTGAGCTATCAGCTGTCACACATATGAACATAAGCATAACTCAGATGTGGTCAAAAAGGACTGTTCATTATTAAACCCTGCTTTATCCATTTTAGAGTTGTGGGGACATCAGGCATAAGGTAAGAGACAAACCTGAACACAGCATCAGTCCATCACACAGCCAACAGGGCTAATTCAGAATCTACAATTAGGCAAATATATACTGTACTATATATATTGTCTTAAGCTTCATCTGACAAAGAATAGGATTACACTAGCTATGGAAAGAAATCTCTTAAAAATTCAAATGGGCTTCCATAAAAAGAAAGGTACAATGGAAGCAATATGTCAACTACATTTAAAATGCAAAAGATTCAGAAATATAAACAAGAAAGTGTACAACTGCTTTAATGACTATCACAAAGCCTTTGACAAAATAAAACATGACAAATTAATAGACATTCTGTGCAAAGCTAGACTACTAGAAGCAGAAAGAAGACTCCTGGAGAATTTGTCCTGGAATGAGCAGGCACGTGTCTGAACCAAACAAGTTGTATTGTGTGTCGTGAGAATGAAGGAGATCTCTAGGGCGTAGGTTCTTAAACTATTGATGGGCTACATGTTGCCTGAATTTGGGTCATGCAGAGTTGTGATTCACAATAGCTCTCAGTGGGCAAGGGTCATGTATAGTTTGTGGATGGGTGTCCACAGGCAGTTTAAGCAAATGTCATGGCTCTGATATGACTTGTGTTGGTGATTCCCCAGGGTGGACCACCACCCCTGGAATGCCATTTAGCGGTGATTCTCCAAGAGGGTAAGGAATGACTGTGGGTGGCGATTCTGGGACTCAAAGACACAATAAAGCAGAATTGGATCAAGAGAAAAAAGTTTTAAGAACCACTGCTCTAAAGTGTTCAAAAAGCAGGAAAATAAAAGAACAGACTGAGTCCAGAATAGGAATAAAACTCCAGCTAACAAACCTAAGCAGAAATCAAAAGCCACAGTCAAAATGTCAAGGACTTAAGGTCCTAACCATTACTAAAGATGTTTTCACTAACTAGTACTAATACCAGCAAAGATTTTATTTTTATTTATACAAATCTCAAACATTGGATATCGAATGCTGTGCACCGCCATCTTAAATAGAAAATGAACAATGATGTCATCGTATGATCATGTGACCAGTAACACGGCACTTGCCTTTTTGAGTGCCCTTCTCTTTAAATCCTTATTTCTGCTGTCAGCGGATGGTCAAAATCCTTTTTTTTCTTTCCGTTCTCTTTGTTCTCTCAGTGATTGTACTGACAGTCACAGCCCTTTTAATTAGCTTATGGAAAAGCACCATCTACTGAATTTGTCATCAGCCACTTTCACTGTCATCTTCCTTCATCCAGGTACATAATCAGTTATTTGGCCAGAGACAGAATCGGTAGACTATAATTTAGTTTCTTGATTCTTTATATTTCTGCTGCCATTTTTTTCCCTGAAAAAAGAATTCTCACTCTTCTTTTATGTTTTTAGAGGGCTGAAGTAGGTTTTTCTGTTATGTTTTCCTAAACTTTGCTTTGTTCATTTTTTCTTTTAACTGTAATAAGCTTTAAAGTTTCTGTACATGAAAAGAATCACAGCTATGTGACAGTAGTTACTTCAGTTTTGACTATAGGTTTCATTTTTAGTGAGACATAAATTAAAAGAATATTCTAAAACCAGCAAGGGTATAATATATTCTCTAATTTATAGTTTGTTTTTTTTTCTTAACCTGTGAGACTGTGTTTCAAATGTGGGTTGCCTATTTACTGATTATACATTGTAGTGAACAAGGAGTAACTGTGTAAGATGGCTGACATATTGTTATTTTTGCATATGAAAATATACTTTGCTTTGTTGCATTATAAAATCACTTTTGCAGGCACATCAGTCACAGGCTGACTGCTGCCAATAAGAGAGAATAAATCAGTTAAGTTTCCCTGTTTGTTACACAATCACAGCAACAGTCCGTTATAAAGAATGCCTAACAGCAGGAGGTCAATGGCATAACTGCTTTCTAGATATGTGATATGAATGTATAAAAATATTAGCTAAATCTGTCTCTCTGATTTTGTATTGTGGACCAGGAGAGAATTATAGTACAGATCTTATTCACTGTATATCTGTATATTATGGTGGTGGTGTTCTCCTTGAAATATGCCATATAAACTACGGTAACAGGAATTAATTTCTGCTTATACAGTGAAAAGGTTCACTTAGCCTTCATTGACATGGATTCTTCATAATATTTAGTTATAATAGACAATTATTAAATGCATGGGTGCCAAGCAACATAGGGGATTCAAACAAACATTACATTTTAAAAACATTTAAAATTGCAGGGGATTATGGATGGAAAAATATTTCTTCAATCAATAACTATATTGTAACATTTGTGTCTGTCAATAGCTATAGGTTTTGACAGAGATGTGTAAATATACAGTGTATGGCTATATATAAGAAAATACAGACATTTATTTCATCAGGTTTAAACAAAAAAATCGAAAACATTTACCCACTTGTGTGTGCTCTTCTAATTTTCTCTAAATGCTGCCTATCATTTATGACATTCGAGTCTGCATGCAGCAGAGCATTATTTATGGTGCTAGTCTATAGATGACAGGTACCTTCTGTAAGAAACGTTTGACTGAATTTCATGCAGTTACTTAGTTTGATTTAAAAGCTTATGGATTAGTTTTCATGTGCATATCTAAATTGTGCTGTGATAAATAAGTATCTATCTATCTATCTATCTATCTATCTATCTATCTATCTATCTATCTATCTATCTATCTATCTGTCTGTCTGTCTGTCTGTCTGTCTGTCTGTCTGTCTGTCTTTTCTGCTGAGTTATGTTGCATTTTATAACTTTACTTTCGGCTTTTAAGACTTTTAAATGGGTTGCATTCTGTCTAGATGAGGTTACGGGTTGTGGCATATGGCCCAGACACAGACAAGCGGACAGCGATGGTTCACCCAACACATGTTTAATCGTAATTTACTATTTACAATTAGTGCAGCACACAAACCCAAACTCCCCCAAAAGTCCAAGCTTCTCTATCCAATGCCCTCTTCAGGCTGCCTCCACTCCTCTCCACGAAGCTCTGTCCTTCTCCTCACCCGACTCCAGCCATCCAATGCAGGGACACGGCCCCTTTTATCCCCACCCAGACGTGCTCCACGTGCCTCCCGATTAGCTCCTGTCGGCACTCCCCAGTGTGGCAGAAGTACCGGCTGCACACCCGGAAGCACTCCGGGTGTCCCTGGTCTTCTTCCCCCCAGCACCTCCGGGTGTGGCGGAAGTGCTGAGGGCCAGGGGGCTCCAAAAGCATTGGGGTGCCCCCTGGCAGTGACCTTGGGCCCCTATAAGGTTGAGCTTCCAAGATCAATTCCTGTGGTCCCCAAAGGCACCAGGTCGGTCGCCCAACGTGGTCTGGAGAAAGCGTAAGCCCTCCTCCGGTCCTCCGGGACATCCCAGCTGGACACCACCCCCAGCCACCTGTGACAGGGTGATCTAGAGAGGTGGGATGTAGCCATCACTCCTGATCTAGTCATAGCACCCACTCCTCTGATCTTTCCATCAGTACGCTATCTTGCCCTCCCTCTTCAGCTGAATCCCTGCAGTTGGGACTGGTGGTTGTCCTGCCAAGCATCTGCCTCTCCTCCCACCTGTTTCATGTTTTGGCAGTGTCTACTGTTGGGAGCTGAAGCTGCCCTGCCTCTTTCCATACTCTAAATTTAAATTACTGATTTAAGTGCTGAAGTATTTTTTTGTTTTACCAAAGGCTGACATCTTCACAAGCCAAAAGCCCAAAATGAGATCCATTTTTGGAATCTACATTGATGCTTTTTAATCTCTTGCCACAGTGGGAATTTACCCAGTGCCAGCAACCTCAATGAAGTGTTTGCATTTTATAATTACAGTAAGTCAGTTTATGAAGACAATCACTTTAAGAATCTCCAGGCACTCTAATGTACTGTGCAGCTTTGATGATATGCACTGACTATAGTCTATTTCTTTTGTACTTCTGTTATGTGATGGAATTATTGTAGTAAGAGCCAGTGCTTCAAATTTAAATTTTAATGTGAGGCATACATCTTTAACAATAAATATAATAATGTCATTTGTGATCACTGGTTTCTCTTTAAAATGTGTATATTTTGCAGAAAGACCATCGAGTAAGTCTATAAAGCAAATTCTAAATCATTATATCTCAATTTCTGCAAATTAAATTAATGATTAAAAACCATCAACACACTTATATGGACTTTCTAAAAGAACATAACAAATATAGGGTGGCACATATAAAAGTAACCTAGCCCTGGCTTTATCAGCAGCAAACACAGTCAAATGAGATGGCAACAGTAGGTCCCCGTGCAGGTTTTATTTAGTTTCGTTGGTTCTGTTTTCTCTCTTTGCTTGAAAAATTTTAATTGGAACAGCGTATTTCAAGTGTGAAGCTGAAGGCTGATACAGGCTCCTTTAAATTGACACATGAAGGATTCATGAAATAATATTGTGTTCTAAATACTCCTGCAAAAAGCCTTGCACAGCAACTGATGAAAAAGAGGCGTACTACTGGTTCTATGAGTGATGCACTGAAACCAAGATACCAGTCCCTCTGCACACCAGAGGCTTTCACAGGCATTGTGGGTTCTATAGAAAGGTACCTTAATAAGTCAAGGCATTGAATATCTTGATGGATGGACATGCCATGAAAGTCATGTCAATGTGTACTCCATAGTTTACAGGCTAGCTTTTCATGTTCCACTTGGTATATTATACTCTAATTTAGTAGTTAATAATTTTAGTATGCTTTCTGTGATTTTCTATGAAGATGTTTACAGCCATCCTTCCAACTTGTTTGTGTATTAGCTTAAAAACTAGCACTCCTCCTTTTTTGTTCAAACTCTTCATGCGTGTTATAAAGTGTGGCATGTTGATACTCTTCTCTAATATATATTTTTTTCTAGATGGGCAATCAGCCCATCAGCTATTACTTTTACTTATTATAGTGATTCAAATAAGATTACATATTTAAAAGTACTTAAGAAAATCAACAGGATTACTCTATGAAATGAAGAATGAGATAGTTTTTACAAGAGTAGGTCTACAAAATTAACTGAACTGTCCTTTACACCAAAAAGTCACAGATAGCTTTTGGTAGTTATGGAAATGAATGTACAAGCATATCGCTCAAAGAAGCAGCATCATATTTTTTCATTTAATGTGAAGAAAATATATCAACACTGAGTATGTATGGCACATCTGCTTGTATTGCATTTTCCTAGTGAGGGTAGAAAACATATCTTCTATGTTTACAATGACCGTTTTTTGCTCTCATTGAATCACTGATGCCTGGATTGTGCCGATAACAACACAAAGGAAACACTTAATGCCCTTGTAGTGTTAAGAAGAAATTCTGAGCATGTGGATGTGATTGTGACTGCTGTAAAACCTGTGGAAGAGCTTCTCTTTTCAGGTGCTGCTGGGTAGAGTTCATTCATCAATCAAGTTTGATGTTATATACAACCTCTTTATACAGTGAGCACTCTCATAACTCACTTTACAAAACAATCAGGAACAATAACAACACATTGAAAATAAACCATTGAATATCCTACAGAAATAAAAATGGTCTAGGTGGTGTTATACAGAGTATAGAGTTACACATTCAAAACCCCAGTGCTGCTTTGCTGTGTGCCCCACAACCCACCAGTGTATGGGTAGTGGTTAAGACTTTGTACTTTAAACCCTAAAGCCGTGAGATGAAATCTGGCTGTTTAAACTGTGTGATCCTAAGCAAGTCACAGTTGTTTGTGTTCCAATTGGAAAACCTAAAAACCAAACATCCACACTACATGCTGTCTCAGGAAAATGAACCATATCAGGCAGGACCTCAGCCACCCTGCACTGTCACTTTCACACTCCCCCCTTCGAGGAGGCAACTAAAGTCCATTCGGACACGCACCTCCAGGTTCAGGAACAGTTTCTACCCAACTGCAATCAGACTCATGAACAATCAGTAACCTTGTGTCACCTCCACTGCTACCTGCACATATACTTCTGCCACTGTTTCTATTTATTCATAGGATTCTGGTTTTATATAATTACTTATTATATTCATTTGTATATTGTGCGTGTTTTTTTGTCTATGTTCACTGTCTGCAGGGGCACATGCAAGCAAGCATCTCATTGTACATGTGGTACTTGTACACATGACAATAAAGAATTGAAAATTGAAATTGAAAATGTGACCAATTGTATTGTATCTCAAATACTGTAAGTTGTCTTGGAAAAATGTGCCCGCCAAATATGTAAATGTAACTTTTACCAAAAGCTTGTTATTAAATGCTTTGTCTTTCTTTTTCCATTATAGGCTAGTAGCACCACACACATTTGTATATTGTAATCAGGACGCTGTATAGTGCCCAACCCGGCACAGACTGACATGTACAAAATTAACAGGGACTTTATTATATTCTTCAGCTGTGGGACACGTCTTCCCTGTGTCACACAGCCCAACACAGTCCCAAAGCAAACACAACACAAAGGAAATCACCAAAACACTCTTTTTCTTTACCACCACTCCTCCTCTAGCTTTGTCCTCCTCCTCCTCCTGACTCTGGCTCTTGAGTGGTGGTGGCTGGCCCTTTTTATAGCCCACCCGGAAGCGTTCCAGGTGCTTGACCACCTGGTCGAAATTGCACTTTCGGGTGGGGCTGAAGACTCGTCCAGCCGGGCTGTTGACTCTATGCAGCTCCCCCTAGCGGCCATCCGAGCTCTCAACCAGGCTGTGGAAGACTCCATTTCCCATGGAGCCATGCGAAAGGTTGGGGGATCACCGTTGGCCAGGGAGGCTGCCACCAAGCGTCCCAGGGGAGGTACTGAGCTGCCCATGGTTGCTCCCCTGGAACAGATGCAGCTGGGACATCCCAGCCGGGCATGGGACCCAGCTGTCCATCACAATATGTAACAAAGAATGTAGTAGTTCTTATTAAAGTGCGGTAAAAGTTTGCTTTGTATTTCTCATGCTTGCATCTGCCACAGAGAATATTATCAGACAAGTGACCAATTGTGAAGTAAGATGTAAATGAAGAAACAACTATGCAAAACAGAAGAATGGTTGAAAACAAAAACAGGCTGTGGTCAAAAACTAGGAAGACAAATAACTGATTGTCTGAGCACAAAACATAAAACAAAATTTGAAGTTGGAAAAACCGTGAGCAAAAGTTTGACTCCTATAATGCCTTGACTTAAACATTTAGGAAGAATCTTGAAGTTTTAAATTGGTTTTCTTTAGATTCTTATTCGCTATTGATACCGTGGTGTCACCTTAAAACGTTCACAAGAATGATGATGTTTTGAACAGCACTACTATCGATTGCATCATTTCTAACAACAAAATGAATGGTATAAGAGGCAGGAAAGCAAAATAGTGTGTTTATGATATCAGCAAAAAACAATAAAATAAAACAAAAATATGAAATATTGATTAACAACAAAAAATAATGCACAAAGCTAATCTCTATTTCTAACCGAGTCTAGAATTGAAAGGAAGAACAGGGCAAAAACTCACATGAAAGGGAAAGATGGCAAGTAAGAAAGGGAGTAATATTCAGGCAGAAGGGAGTTCAAAACCCAATATGGGTAGACCCATCGTAAGAGCCGGGTATTCAATTTATTCCATTTTATTTGGTGCTTTTGTGCACTTGTTCCCTGTGTGTTTTGTAAATAAAGTATTTTTTTTTTCACTTATTCTGGACATGGAGAGTTACTGTTACAGTGTCCATTCTAGTCAGAAGAGACATGCTGGTACAAATTCATTTTGAATAATAACAAAGAGTAAAAATCAATATAGCATGACAGAAAGGATCTTGATCCACTGCCATCCATTCTAATTTGTGTACTATGCTGCAACATTTTATGTATTCTAATTCACAGTGAACTGGTGTCTATCTTGGGAACACTGGTGGGAAGCTGGGGGCCATTTGAGAACAGGGCACCAGTCCATCATTGGGCATATTTTTGGATACATCCAAACTCATTCAAATGAGGCCAATTTAGAGATTCCACGCAACTTTACTTTATACATGTTTGGGGCAGTCTAACAAACTTTTACAAATAATTCCAAGCAGTTTTAAAGAAAAGGGTTTAACAAACATTTTCTTTATACTATTGTATGCAAAACAGTACATTAATGTTCATAATTAGAAATGGGCTTTACATTTTAGGGGATATAAAGATGAATTAGAATGTTAGAAAATGGGAAATAACTTAATAGATTAGATAATACAGATTTGCTACACCTCACAGTAACAGTTTGAGTAGAACTGTAGACCAGTATTTGTATCTCCATTTTTCATGCATGTGGGATATGCCTGACTAACTAATCAAGAAAGTTGAAATTATTTTATTTTACAATAGACCTGTATACTGGGAAACTACAGCATCCCTCAGTAGAATGTCCAGAAGTCCACAGAAAAGGAGCACTTAGATATGGAGCAAACTTAATGAGCAGAACAATGTTGATTCATTTTAACAAGTAACCATCGTCCATGGTGGTGTGTTGTGGAATAATAGGGAAATTACTAAAATAATTAAATAAATTAGCAATAGAAAATATTATTGGTATGCCATTAGATCATAAATGAAAATTGGAGTTAATTTGGTATAAAATGCCATAACAGCTCATGTAGATGATTAGCCTGCATGTTGTATATCTGCTTGAAAAAATGATTACATTACAAATCATAGGAAACAGCACAGCTCAGATATAGAAAACTGATAGTTATGGGGAGAATGGAGGAGAGTGTTTTCAGTTGTGTTTAGTATATAATTGTGTTTAGTTGTTACCAGAGAAGTTCACATTTTTATAAAAATTATTTGATCAAGTTCTTAACAACCAATATTTTTTGTTGCATAACGTGCAATTGTCTTTATGTTAGTGTCTGTACATTGAGCCTGGAGAAACACAATTTCATTCAGCTGTATACTCTTTGTTGTATAGTTTGAATAACAATAAAGTAAATCCAATCCAAAGATCAGCCATTCTGCCACCCAGATGTGAATGCTGTCATCCATCTTTTGTCTGCTGCTATGCTGGAAAACAGGAATCGGTTTATTCTGTATGCGACTGAGATAAAATCTATGGAAAAGTATATACTGTACGGGAACATTTGAAAAAGGTGTTAGAGATTTCAACTTCACCAGTTGGGGATGTATTCTTCTGTGATGATAGATAGATAGATAGATAGATAGATAGATAGATAGATAGATAGATAGATAGATAGATAGATAGGGGCTCCCTTGAACCCTTGTCCAATACGCCAGACACCAGATAAAAGTCTGAAATAATGACTTTTTATCAATCAACAGTGCATAAAGCACCCTCCTCTCCAGTATACTCATAAATACTCCACAATACAATCACAATAAACCAATCCACCACTCCCAGACACGTTGCCACCCTTCCACTCAGCTCAGCTCGCCGTCTGGGAGCTGTCACAGTCCTTTTATAGTCCGTGACCCGTCACGTTCATGTGACTTTTTAGCACTTCCGGGTCAGATCGAAACTCTTCTTTTTTTTCACCCCAGAAGCACATCATTCCCCTTGTCCATGTGACTCGGACGTCCTTCCAGGGCGTAGGGCAAATAATATTCTTTTCTCCTTCCTGCAGCTACATTTAGCGGTCACTGTGGTATCCAGCAGGGCTGTGCATGAAAACTCCATTGTCCAGGATTCCCTGCTGGTCTTTGGGGCACCTCCATGCTGCAGGGAGGGCTCCATCTGGCAGACTGGGGTATTGGCCAGGATAACAAGCCAGCCATAGACCACAATAGATAGATAGACAAATTTATATACTCCAGCAGCAGCATACTGATAAAAACAATATTAATTAAAGAGTGATAAAAATGAAGTGCAAGTTAAAAAATGCAAGGTGGTGAGTGTGAGGCAGGTATAACAGTCAATAATCTTGTGTAGTGTTAACGTTTACCCCTCCGGGTGGAACTGAAGAGTTGCAAAGTGTGGGGGAGGAATGATCTCCTCAGTCAGATGACACTGTTCAGTGGATGCAGTGGATTCTCCATGATTGACAGGAGCCTGCTCAGTGCCTGTCGCTCTGCCACAGATGTCAAACTGTCCAGCTCCATGCCTACAATAGAGCCTGCCTTCCTCACCAGTTTGTCCAGGCGTGAGGCGTCCCTCTTCTCTATGCTGCCTCCCCAGCACACCACCGCATAGAAGAGGGCACTCGCCACAACCATCTGATAGGACATCTGCAGCATCTTATTATAGATGTTGAAGGACACCAGTCTTCTAAGGAAGTATAGTTGGCTCTGTCCTCTCTTGCACAGAGCATCTGTATTGGCAGTCCAGTCCAGTTTATCATCCAGCTGCACTCCCAGATATTTATAGGTCTGCACCATCTGCACCCAGTCACCTCTGATGATCACGGGGTACAAGAGGGGCCTGGGCCTCCTAAAATCCACCACCAGCTCTTTGGTTTTGCTGGTGTTCAGTTGTAGGTGGTACTGGAGGTACTGAGTTGCTAGAGAAAGAATAATCTATTTTCAAATAAGGAAATTTATAAGATTTTACTTTCAGTCTGTCATTTGTGTTGGTTATGTAATTAGTTCATTGTAAGAATTTTTTCAGAGATTCCTTAGTGCTGTAAGAAGTAGTACAAAAATGAGTTTACAGAAAAGTGCTGGGGCAGTTGTAGTACTAAGATCACCAATTAATGGGTAGAATATATTTTTAATAATTGGTCAGATGAACCAGCTAAATAAAGACACAAAGGAATGAATGATATGCAGATTATACTTGATGCAATCTTTCAACATCTTCCTATGTGAACAAAATAGACAAAAAACTGAGAATGTGTCTTGTGAGAGAAACCGGTGAGAAAGAAAACAACACGAGAAAGAAAAAAAAGAGTCACTCCTAAAGTGAACGAAAACAAACAATTGTAAGCTAACTTTTCACACTAAGAAAAACTAATGGCAATAATCTACTGGCTGTGAAAAGCCAAAAAGACACATTAACCTGCAAGTCAAATTTGTCTCTCATTAATATTACCTATTCAGTAACATTTGCAGAAAGACTTGTCTTTTGTTGATTTCCCTTTGTGTCTTATCTTCAACCTATAGACAAATATGAGGGGATCAGGTTTTACATTCAAGCAGAAGATCAAGTACAGTAGAAAAGATGCCAATATATTCCGAAGCAAAATTGTATTATACTGTCTGTCTAACTCTGTCTGGAAGATCCCGTAAGAGGTGCTCCAGTATATAAATATAAATATATAAATACATGTATAAATATATATATATATATATATATATATATATATATATATATATATATTAAACTTAGGAAGAAGAAATTGTTGTGGACTAGGAGTCTCAAAGCAAATAAGTCCCAATAAGCACTTCAAAAAATGCCCACTAGAGGGAGAGATCACCATCAAAGACCAGTTGCATTTATTTATTTATTTGGCCAACACCTTTATCCAAGGTGACTTACAACATTTATGATACAATTGGTGACATTTCTTTTGTTTTTCCAAGTTGGAGCACAGGCAGGTACAGTGACTTGCTCAGGATCACACAGTGTCAGAATTTGAACCCACAACCTCAAGGTTTGAAGTCCAAAGCCTTAACCACTGCGCCACACTGCCTGCCGTTTTTAGGTTAGTAATGAAGTTAGAAATAAAGGCAAGTAACAGATCTTTATAAAATTAAATGTTACTCTCATAAAATGTCCTTATCCTCTTTAATAAAAGCCCTGTGCATCCAGGTGTCTGTGTGTGTGTGTCTTCTGGTGAAATACCCATGCGTGGGGCCGCGATGTACATCGCACCATGCCCTGCCCATGCGCACAGCACCGTGGACGCACACACACTGGAAGCTGGGCACACAGTGAATGGCCTTGCCGCGGCAGCGCATGATAAGCAAATAAAAGACATCATTGCTGGGGAGAGTGCTGATTAGGTAGTTACGGCCGCGCACATAAAATCCGTTGCTGGGGAGACGCCACACATACAATAATCAGCTACACGCCAGCACAGAATAAAATACTTGCTGGGTAACTGCACAGTACTTGCTGGGGAGACGACACAGTCACGATTATCAGCTGCACGCCACACATTACATCAGGTGCTGGGGACACTCTGCTGATTGCCCACTGTTATGACAGAAAATTAAAGTCAAATTACGGACATCAAAGCTAGTATTACTGTCTGAGAAAATGAAAGGCATTTTACGGAAATACGGACCAGTATTACTGCGAGACAAAATTAAAGGCACACAATACACTGATGCATATTACAGCCACATACAAGCCAGTATTACTGTAAGAGAAAATATTAATAATAATAATAATAATACATTTTATCTGTACTGCACTTTATATGAATGATCTCAAAGTGCTACAGAGTAAAATAAAGTAATAAAACAAAAAATATATATATTACGGACATATCTACTAACAACATGCCACCGAAAAAATAAAGGACACGTCAAGTAGGACAAAAGACACAGATAATCAAAAACTATATAAGCAACATCTCCTGGAAGAACGGTCAGCTCAACAAGTAAACATCAACAAAAGAAAGGCTGAAAGACAAAAATACGAGCAAATAGATCGATTGAAGAAAAACAAAATGAGCGTGAGAAAAATGCTAAAAGAGAAAGACTCAGAAGAGCAAACCTTACAAAAAGTTGGCATTTACTTGCCAGAACCAGTATTCAGCCATGGTCAGTTATATGTTGCATTATCAAGAGTTAGACGTTTTCCAGATGTTGTTGTCAAGGTTGTAGATGGTCCTGAACAAGGCAAACTGTTGCCAAACTCAGACAGAATATTTACAAGAAATGTTGTCTATAATGAAATTTTATAGAAAAAAATAGAAAATCTTTCTTAAATATCTTCTTCAGATATTGTGTATTACAGATTGTTACAAAGTTTTACACTAAGGCAATATTAATTATACTTACTGTATTTTCATATACATTTCTATTTTATTTTTATTATAATTTTACTTTAGGCTTCTTGCAAAAATATTTTTGACAAAAAAAAATTAAGACAAGAAACAGAATGAGGTCAAGGCCCCTTGCCATTTAATATAGACTGTTCCTACTGATGCACTTTATGCACTACCGTTCTAGCGCCCGTTGTTGTAACGGGCTTAATGTCTAGTATAGAAATAAAGCTCCATGGAGCACTACAAGCAACTAAATAGCCCAAAAACACTAATGCAATCCAGTGCAAAGTCCCAATACAGTACACCAGAATACATGCTCTTTTCTTTATAACTCATTTTAACTCCAATAAGAAGGTGTATCCAATAAGGCAATCTTCCCCCAGAGTAAGAAGATAGCATCCTGAGAAGACATCTGCACCTTTTGTTTAGGACATTTGCCGTAAGGGGCACCCAACCCTCAAATTAAAAGAATTATCCAATGGATGGCTTTGCAGAGGGCAGCATAACTTAACCAATCAGATATCTAGCAGCACAAAGTTCTCGTGTGAGAGCTATGGCTTCTTATGATCTGTCAAAGACAACAGGCTGCCTGCAAGCTGCTTCAGACTTGCCCCACAAGTAATTCCAAAAGAGGGTTTAGTGGCCACAATTATTAGTTGACTCCAGAGTTGAGAAATTCCTTTAACACGGGTTCAGTGACAGAGGAAGAGAGGCCGAAAGATAAGATGTGAGAGTAATTCATCATCCAGTCCTGTAGTTTTATGATTGGAAAAGTTTCCACTACTGTACAGTACATTCTATATTTGGTTTCACTTTAAGAAAATGTCGACTTGTTGATTTTTTTCACTATGATTTTGTACCATTAAAACATTTGTGAAACTACTAGAGTGAACATTTGCTCAATTACCACCCCTTCACCCAAAAGTGCTGTAGTTCAGTTTTCCCAGTTTAAATCATGACAAGATTTAAGACAGTGAGATATATCAAAGTCAGTGAAACTTAGATCAGGGAATGTAAGTGACAGCTAATGTTATAATGTTAATCAGATAAAACTCCAATTCTTGACAGGATCATAATGAGTGATTCATAAATCATAAGAAAGCTGAAGGTGAGAAGGTGAAAGAACACAATTTGAACCTTCAAGACTTGCCAAAGCAGACCCAGGAGACTTTGTGCTCCAGCTTTCTGTTAACACCTTTCTTTTAATGCACCTTTTGTAACTGTATAAAGCCATTTTACTGTCACTGTAACTTTATCTCTCTGGCCCACATTCTGTCAGCTTTTAGCACGTACAACTTTCAGACCACCTTCCCTATGTCATGTACTCAATATAAATGGAATAATATACAATAATTAAAAAATATACTTGGCATTCTCTCACAATTGACTATGGGTTACATTTCCTGTAGGTAACAGAGGATATGTGGAAATTCATATAAATTTTAATAGAGTTTTTTTTCTTATTTTGTGTGTATGACTGTATTTTCAGTTTATGTGGTGGAATGAAAACTAAATTGAACCCTTATTTATAAGATATTTTTGCACTCACTATCTGCTCCTGTGGCAGGTTTTTTTGTAGACCTTCCTTTTAATCTGCTAAACAGCTCTATACATTTAATTCTTGCTCCTGAAGTCATTTTCACCTGGACAAATGAGTTCCAATTCAGCCTCCCTGAAATAAGTTGCATTGTACTTGATAGGGGTTATAAGAACCACTGCAAAAAATTTACACTTGAGGGGATTAAAAGATAATTGAGTCAATATTGTCGATTGTCAATATTGGATGTAAGTAACCACACTTTTTCTATGCTGTAATTTAAGTTATAAGGCATTACAGTATGTGTTTCTTCATGAAAGTGGAGTGTTTCTACCAGTCTGCTTTAAAGGCCTTGCTTCATAAAACAAGTAAACTAAATACTGTTCTGTGGTGATAAATGCTATATAGTTAGTGGGGCTAACTAGCAAATGAGCCCCTTTTATGAAGTGAAAGAAGACGGCTTATGTTAGTCTTATTCATAATAAAGAGAAACAATTCCTCCTGTCAAAACAGGGCAGTATTTTTAAGTGAGCCTGTACAGACTGGCATACAGATTTTGGCCTTCAGCCTATTACTTCCAGAACAAAAACTAAAATTTCGTACCAGTAAATGGCTGGAATATGGCCATGTTAGCCTTTGTACTCAGTTTGACATTTACAGCATTTTAACTCTTTGGATTTGGATGCCAAATTTTCCTAGCGAAGAGTCACTTGAGCTGATGTTTACCATGGCTTGTCCTTTGATTCCAAGTTTAATAGTCACAATGGACAAATTCCAACTGGTCACTCCTACACCAACACTCATACAAAGATTTTAAAAAAAATCTGAGCTTTCAGACTAACCTTGATGAGTTTATATGGTGACAGGAAACTGGAATACCCAGGGAAGCCTCACTCAGACATGGACACAATATGGATACCCCACGTTGGTATAGAATAGTCTGGGCTTTGAACCCAAGACCTGTAAGGCACCAGCGCTAATACCTGCCTCACCATACCACCCATGTAGCATTTTGTTGAAAGCAAACATCTCACCTAATATGAAAGTGGTGTTGGAAATTACCTCTGTTGTTAAATATTGTTACAGCATTGCTATTCTAAAATTGGATTTCTGTTACACCATAGATATTATTTTGAAATATTTTATTATCTTGTGCTTATAGCCAGCAGCTCCTACTTTACCACAACATACAGATCTTTTTCCATCACCCTTTTCATTTGTTGAGTCCCATTTTTATAGACATTCCTTCTAATAAAAAGGAGGCCATGTTTTACTGAGAAGCTTACTTGAGCAGGTTCGGGGAATCAAATACAACAGGAGTTGTGAAAGGCCATGTCAACATGCATCTGTGAAGGAAAGAAAGGTAAAGATTATTCTCTTGCTGAAAAGAAAAGAAGGTACTGTAAGAGACACGATGTGTTGGCTGTGTAGCCTTCATCTGGTGCATGACAGAAAAGGAAAAGCAGCTAACATGTACAGGAACAGAGGGAGGGATCAAAGCCAGAGGAAATAAAACATGAGATGTACAAAGAGCTGACATTGGAGATGACGAATGGAGAGATTAAAAAGGTAGTCAGTCATTATGATTATACTGGCTTTGAAAGACATCATCTTCTTATATATACTGTAAGAAAGTAAACAACACAGAAAAAAAATGTCTGCAACATGTCCATGACCCCATATAATGAAAACAAATGAAAAATAAAAGCTTATTTTTACAAAGATGCAGATAATGTCTTATCAGATGTGAGTCCAATATAGAATTGAGTAAACTTCTGGTCACATGGGTTCCAGGCAGGAGGGTGGACAAAGGAAGTGACGTCAGTGGTGGATTTGACAAGTAACTACTGTCACCAGGGGCCTCATGCATAACGCTGTGCGCAGAATTTGCACTATAACATGACGTAAGCACAAAAGCCGAAATGTGCTTACGCACAGAAAAATCCAGATGCAGGAATCTGTGTGTTCGCCCACTTCCGCGTTCTTCCGCTACATAAATACCGGTCAGCGTGAAAAGCAACTCTCTTGCATGCACGTGCTATCCCGCCCCAACTCCTCCCAGAATTACGCCTCTTTGAATATTCAAATCTATATAAATAGCCCTTAAGCTCAGTGTTCTGTGAAAGGACAATGGAAAAAGCAAGAGGGAAAACGGAAGAAAAACTTATTATTTGTTGGTTTAAACAGTGGTATAAACAACAAAAGGAAGCTGATCGAGTGACATAGCGTGTCGGAGAAACTTGAAAGCTCAAGTTCACAAAGTCGCACAGAGCCCAAAATAAAAAAGAAGTTGTCACATATCAAAGTCGCTGTGAAAAGGCGATTTGTAGCCCACCGTCTGAGTGTCATATGAAAGCTTATTAAGGTACAGCGAAAAAAAGGCGCACAGTAGGAAAAAAGCATGAAATGTCAACTTCAATCTCAAAATTTCCACTTTAATTACGTAGTTTATTTTGTCATTAAAGTAGAACATCATAAACTTCATCTTAAAATCGTTTAATTAACCAGTTTCTCATCACATCGTAATTAAAGTAGCAAGTTAAATGCTTTGTTTTGTATTTGATCTTTTGCTGTATGTGTGTGAATCACTACGTGCTTCCGCTTTCTCTTTCTCTGATAGGACACAGAATCCATTACATTTGTGATATTACAGCTCTCTGAATAATTAAAATACTGAGATGTATACGTGATATCTTTTTCATGATGATACAAGTTAAAGCATGTTATTAAACAGGGGAACACGGTGCGTGATTGTGTGCGACCTTCGATAAAATTATTGTAGCAGTACTGTCTCTTTCAAATGTACTAACCTCCAATTCCTGTGCTTACTTTTCTTTCTCCACATACCCAATCACCACACAATGAGCTCTGTAATAGACGTTAAGCCATCTGTAAGCTTACAATGACGATTCTTGAAAACTTTTAAGGAACATTGAAATATCTTTGTAGTACATGTTTAATTATTCTATCCATCTATCTTTCCAGTACCGCGTCAGCCCCAGAAAGAATAAAGCACAACGTAGGATCAATCCGTGAACTAGCTAGCCCTGCGGAACCGTGCCCTCACATGTTTAATTATTAACAATACAGATTATTTAAATGAAGTTAAAGTTTTATCTATATAATATAATCAACATATTTTGCTGCATTTCATCTTAAAAATGATATCGTCATCATATGTAAATACGCGCTTTATAAAGTGGCGCAGGTTGTGCAATATTATAACTATAGTGCAAGTTTACAGTGAGGTGATTGTACTTATAAGTACAAACAGTTCTCCAAGGAGCACTTGATGGACTGATTGACTGTTTAAAGTTCTTGGAATGAAACTGTTTCTGAACAACGAAGTCCGTACAGGAAAGGCTTTGAAAAGTTTTGCCATGGCTGAGGCAGGGTGTGCTTGATACTGTATCCCGATAATTCTCTTTCCGATCAGCTGCTGCTGTGATTCCCCACTCAGATACAGTGATATAAATACTCCTAGTGGTGCATTGAGAGTAATATGGAAAAAGATGATCTGCTGTGGTAACACCTAACGGGAGCAGCTGAAAGAAGAAAAAAAAGATGCAGTGAGAGTAACAACGCTAAAGCAGTTATGGTATTTGGAATACTATGGCTATTCCCTGGACCATTATATTGTTACAAGTTAATTACAATCAGATGCATTACACTAATAAACAATATGTGGTTAGTTTCAGTGTATTCATTAAGCCTCGGCAGGAATGTGGTTTTAAAAAAAAAGAGTAACCACACAGGAACAGTAGCACTGCTTTGACGCTGGGTGCCGCCAGTCTGCAAAACCGAGCGGAGAACTTGCGTACGACAGGGTATGAGGTACCGTGGAAAAGTGTGTGGCTTTATGCCAAGTGTAGGTTTTATACATCGTGATTTGAAGGTGGAAAGTTCTTACACAACATTTCTGTGCGTATGCACTGTTTATGCATGAGGCCCCAGATCTCTTAAGCAGCCTCCGAAGCGTATGCACGTGACAATGTATACAGCTGAATATGTGTGTTGTGTGCTTTTCAGGTATGTAAATTCACACTGTTGAACCCATCTATGCCAAATTTTCCTCTGATTCCACATTTGTACAGGGGAACACCATAGGCTATGCTTCATTCCATAATTTAGCTGGCATCCTGCTTGTGTTTGTCTCATATGTAAATCCACACCATTGAACTCAAATTTTGTGCAGATTGCACTGTGCAAGACCATACACAATGTTTTGCTCTGAAATTTAGCTGGAGCCTCCAACTCAGGCAGTATTGGGTACCCCAGCTGGTATACGTTAAATACTGGTTGACTAAAAAGATCTATGTGTTCTTTCAAGTTTAACAAACACAAATGAGTTAAGAAATTCCTATACATGATTTAAACTTAAAGTCAATAGCTAAATCAATCAGTGACAATGTAACCTCTTTGCTTTTCAGTTTTGTTTACTGTTGCATAGAAAGCAGAATGACTTTAACCTGGAACGCCAAAACACTTCAGTCATATACTCTCCCCTCTAAAGTAATATAAGAAATATATGTTGTGTGGGGATTGTCTGTTTAATCATGCCTAAAGTTAGAGAAAAAAAATGTAAAAAAACATTGAATAACCAAAGGGGAAGAGTAAATCAAAAAGATAAAAAATACCAACTAGAATTTACATGTACCATGTCAGCCAGGAAGCTTTAACCTGTGCCAGCCAATGATAATTATCAACATGTCAAATTCTAAAATCTTTCCAGACATTGTGACTTCTAAAGGTTTAAACTATAAAAGCTAAATTTGACTTCTTGATTTAGATATTGCAGACAGATACTATTTTGACAGATGCACTTCATTTTCTTTTTTGACTGATGCAATTTTTTCCCAGGGTTAAAATCATTCTCAGTTTTTAGCTATTCATTTTATTTGAATGTTTCCATAGTTTTGAGTATCCAAAAAGTTTCATAATCAGAATTAGCAAATTCACTCATTTGTCACATCACTGACAATCTATCTATCTATCTATCTATCTATCTATCTATCTATCTATCTATCTATCTATCTATCTATCTATCTATCTATCTATCTATCTATCTATCTATCCTGCCATTGCATAGATGGTATTGGCGAAGTGCTACTTGAATTCTCACCTCAAATCACAGTACTGCACTTCAGGCTAAGAACTGGAGCACCAGCAAATAAAGTGAGTCACCTTCTCCTTGACAGTGAGTCAGGGTGAGATGTGAAGCTATACCCTCACGGTTTCCAGTCCAACACTTCAGTCACTAAGCAACAACACCTACCTACCTACCCAGGTGCCTATCACTGTACTTGGCTGGAACCTTGCTGTTTCTTTAAGACAAGATGGTGTAGTTGTCATTCTGTAAGTATTTTCTGTTAGCAGTTAAAATAACAGTTTAAGTTCTTAATGTCTTTAACCTGGATATGTTGTTCCCATATGGATTTTTTCAGGAGTATTCTGCAAGGATGGAGACTTTGCTTTTTAAATTATTAAGGTTTAAGGTTTCTTTATTTAGTCATTTTACATTAGAAAACATGAAATTTCCCTTCTCAGTTGCATCTAGTAACAGACAGAATGAGATAAAACAGACAAATAGAAACAAGAAAGGTTAAGGTAAAGCAATTAGATAATACATATTGACACCAAAAAAAAAATAAAAAAAAAGGTTACAGGATATACTGTATATCAAAACCTTAATCATTATCTCTGATATTTCTCATTGAAAAGTCTTATGGCACTAGGAAGAAAGGAGTTTCTGGAGCGATTTTTGTGGGTTTTCAAAGCGACTATCCTTCCTGATTTACTGAACTTTAGTTCTACATGTAATGGATGACTGGATGACATGTAATGTATGCCATGAAAGATGAATTTTATCGCATTAAAGAGTTCAAACTTCCTCTGAAACACCGCATAATGCTTGTTATGGAAGCATTATGTGGAAAGGAATACAGTCTACTGCGGTGGGTTGGCACCCTGCCCAGGATTGGTTCCTGCCTTGTGCCTTGTGTTGGCTGGGATTGCCTCCAGCAGACCCCGTGACCCTGTCTTCGGATTCGGCGGATTAGAAAATGGTTGGTTGGTTGGTTGGAATACAGTCTAAACTCCTCATCATGTTAAATTACTAACAATAATACATTTTTCCATTAATATTTTAAAGAAAATGCCGCTCATGAACTTAAAACATTTTTTAGATGTACAGTATGTGCCAATGGACAATTAGTTAATTACAGTTTACAGTAACAGCAATCAGTAGCTTAATTAACTATGATGAAGTGAATATTTCAAATCTTCTTTTACAAAATGTTTCTGTGTTTTCAGACTTGGATTAAAAAAAAGAACTCTTTGGAGTTAAATAATGAAAAAATATCATCAAAAACTATTATGCCTTCTGCCTGCCTTGTCACTTTGTACCAATCACCTTAATGAACTGTTGTAGATGCTAAACTCAGAGTGCCAAATACAGTCTGAAAATATGCTACTGTGTACCTTTTTCAGCAGCAGTCTGTTTTTAAGCTACAAAGTAGGATGCCCAAGTGTGTTCCAGTCCACCTCTAGTGTGCTATCAACAATCAACCTCAATTAAAGAATTGTAAATGAAACACTATTGTTATTCACTGAATGCTCTTTAAAAAGTAGTTATCAAAGAAAATATGTACAGTTTGGACTGTAGTCCATCATTAACAGCTGAAACATTCTGATATGGAGATTGATTGTGAAGTGTGTCAACATCAGCTAAGGTGTAATAGTGATAAATGGCAATGCCACCAGGTGTCTCTCTATCTCATATTAAATGTAACTGGAGTTTTAATTTTCGGAATTATTTTTTTATTACAAAATTACAGGGAGATTCCAAAATAACAAAATCAAAAACTTGTAATAATTTGCATTATTACTTTTACATTAAGATCCAAAATCTCATCTTTAGTGATGAGCAAAAAAAAAAAAAAAGTTTTGTATGTAAATTTGCAATTACAACACATGGAACTCACTAGAATTAAGTTTATTTGACTTTTAAAAAAGTTTTCTGGAGTGGAAAACAAGGAATATTTCTCCCTAAGGATTATTCTCTGGCTGAAACAGGTGCCTGCATTCATGTGGCTCCATGCACTCTCATCTGCCTCATGCACTGCCTGCCTGCACATTCACACTGCTGGTTCTGTCTGCTTATTTGAGGTCAATGAGAGCAACTTCATGCACTTCAATAAGCAGATCCAAATCAGGATCTTTCCACAGGTTCACTAATGACCATATACCCAGGCCAGTGGATTTTAGCAGTGGAGAAGCAAATCTGAAGTGCTTGCATAAAAGTGCTCTCTTGCCTTGGCACCCCTGAGCTCTGTACTTTACATCTGAATAAATTCTTGCCATTATCACAGGGTTTTACAACATTCTACAGTGCAGGGTGTATTAACACAGTCTGTTCCAGCTCTGATTTAAGATAGAGGGTTTTTAAGTAATCAACAGAAGTTGGGACACCTGTGCAAATTGTTTGCTTTAACTTGCAAGGGTTAATTTACTTTAATTGCTGCAGCACATCTGTAGGTTGTACCCTATTAGTTGTTCCCTGAAGAAATATTCTGATAGTTCTTTTTTAAGCTTTTGCTATCATAAACTTTAAATTTAAACCTTTGGTAGTTTACTGCTTACCTATTCACCACATTAGGTCATTCTTTGCATTTTAACTAATTAAATCTGAAGAGAAATGGGAAAAACCAAGGTGTTCTAAATCTTTTGACCAGTAGTATATATACTTTAATATATACTCAATTACTCTTTTATTTTTCATATTATTTATAAGGATGACATCCTTGAATGTACAATGTATGAAATACATAATGTACCATGAAATGCTGTCATTCTAATTTGCCAGATTATGGCAGAACATGCCTTATCACAGTGTTTGTCCACCTTCAGCTATACACTCAAGAATACACACTTTGATGGACTGCCTGACCAACAAAGAAGAAGCAACCTATTTTTCTTTTACGAAATAAATTAACCATAATAAGTCATCATTGTGGCTCATGTTTAAAATTGAAGCAATCCATTATCTGTTTCATTTTATTTTCCAGATCAGGGTACACACACATCATGCTTACACTGTTAAGGATTCGCTGGCTCAGACCAGGCAGGATTGAAGCACATTATTTTTAGTGTCAGCATAAACATTAAAGCACTGAAATCACAACTAAAATGAAGTGTTAGCTTTGGTTACAGCCAGAGGCAAAAGTATGTGGACCAGATAGCAATTTCAACTTTATGTAAATTTGCGAAATGGATAGTAAGTGCATCATTTTAAAATATGAAAAATATAACAAGGCTTTAATCCTACTCTGTGGTTTGTTAGGTGTAAACAAAAAAAAAACATTGAACTTAAAACACCCCCTTAAATGAACTGATATTATTACCCTCTACATATCTACTTATTCTGATAATGAAGGTATTGTATTATTATTTGTATTATTCAACTGAGTGAGAGAACTTTGTGTCTCATAACCCCTAATGGCACAACACTATAAATTAGCTTTAAATAGTGGTAGTGGGCTAATGTCTCTACAACTAGAAGATATCCTTAGTATATATATATATATATATATATATATATATATATATATATATATATATATATATATATATATATATATATATATATATATATATATATAACATATATATGTTTCCAACAAAGTAACTTTACAATGTTGAGTCTTCAGGGCTATTTCTACCTATTCTATTTATTTTTGGTGCCCATCCCTCTTTACTCTTCTTCTGTGTATCTGTGTGCATTTTGTACAGGTCCTCTGGCATTCACTGACTATAAAAAAGATAAGCAGAGTAATTAGTGATTTGAAATTGGTCCAATATGATGGAGTACATGTGTATATGTGAGGGTGTTTTTTGGTAGGCTGCTGTTCCATCAAGGCTGGTTTTTGCTTTATGTCTGATGTTACCAGAAAAGATTTCTCTTCTGCCCATTGAGAACAAAATGGCAGTATGGATATCAGTCCTTGTTTTGCTTTCTCAGTTAATATCTAAACAATTTTATACCTTATAATTCAGTTTATGAACTTATATCAATAAGCTTGACTTTCTTCCCAATGTACTTCGTCCTGTACTTCAGTCTGCAGTTATATCGAGGGGTAATGTTTGTCCTATTTTAAGAAAGAGTGTTGTTTTGAAGACAGAGTAATATACTTTAATCCACCACATCCGATATTCCTTGAAGATAAAGAGGTGTACTTTAGTCCCCCATGGCCTGTGGGGAGTTTGGGATTCTGGGGAGACAGGCCTGGTCACTAAAGAATGAGCGTGACTCTTTATGTGAAAGGTGAAAATGACATGTTTTCAGAACTGATTTAAAATCCCCAAACCTTTGGTAATATGGATTCCAGAAAGGAAGGGGTGGGTCCAGGAAGATGGATGTCAGTGGTGGAAGGGCTATCAATCTTCCATTCCACTGAGGGAGGAAGAGAGACGTCAGTAGAATACAGCACCAAAACCTGGTTCTGCAGGTAATTGCAATCACCATGGCCTCCCAAGCGCAGGCACATGACACCACCTTAAAAGATACTGTCAAAATGATAATACAATAACTATATTAAAACGATATACAATACTAACAGAATTAGTACAGCATGACAGCAGCAGAAAGACAGCAGATGATCTGATGGAACCTCCTTAGCATGCGTTCAGCCGCCCCCCCTTGACAATGCGAGCAGCATTATACATCCTGAGAAAGAGATTTAACCACGCCCGGGGCCAGAAATAAAGAACAAGTATTGTGTTTACAACGTCATGCGAGACAAGGCAGTGAGACATCATTTAAAACAACTCCACGGGCATCTAACCTAGCAATTGTTGGATTGCTGTTGACAGACAAGCTTCATGTGCTCCCAGCTCTTAAAGCAACAACAAGAGACAAGCAGATGATCAGAATACTTCTCCTTAGTGTGCGCTCAGCCAAACTAACCCTTGCACCCCCCACCCTATCCCCTTCACAACGCGAGCAACAGAGATGCGAAGTGGCAAAAGGACAGCTGCTGTACCGGCTTTGAAATGATCGGGCAGCGAGACAAGCAGAACAGGCAGCTCGCCAGCAGCAGAAAGACAGCAGATGATCCAACGGCATCTCCTTAGCATCTATTCAGCCGCACCCCCTTCACAGTGCGAGCAGCATTATACGTCCTATGAGAAAGAGATGTAACCACGCCCGGGGCTGGAAATAAAGTATTGTTTTTACAAAATTTTTAAAATAAAACTGAAAATAATGCATATGTAACAATTCCCATAAAACTAACAATATCTTTACATTGTATATATATATTATATTGTATATATAGTTTTTCTAAAAGAAATGTGTAAATAGAAAACTTTTTCATGATCAGAATTTTATATTAACATAGTTAAAGTTGGTCCAAATACAAATTTAAAATATCTTACCTATTTGCACTAAGTTCAGATGCTTTAGTTGTAGAACCTTTATTTTTCTGATTTACATGACCATGAGGCAATTAGGCTGTATTTCTGGATTATTCTTCTAATAGTCACCATTAATTTGATTATATGAACTGGCCTGTAACTAATTATACAATTAAGAGAAGGCTGAACATGTGGCATCTGAAGGTTTACAGTTTTTTTGCTAATTGTTATAATCACAAAATCAAAATGAAGATGAAGATGCAATCCAATCAACATAAACTAAAAAACTGCTACAGGTGCATTGATGAGTGCCAAATGTAATTTACTTTTTCAACATGCAATCTATAAGTGAATCACAATTTTAGAATAGACTGCCTTTTAGAATCATGAAAACATGAAAAGGAGTAAAAACCACAGTGAGAAAGTGAGCAGGATGATGTCTTTTACAATTCAGTTGAGGCATCAATCAGTGCAGAAACGGACTTCAAAACACTACAGCATCCAACAAGCATGTTTAAAGGGATGCTTTGCAGCAGCATTAAGTTAACTACTGATTGGTATTAATCAGAAATCAAGAGACTGGTCACCACATCTGACTATGTTGTTTTGTAAGTACAAGCAAGTCAATGGATACATGCATCATTGGAGAACAGTGGTCGAATAGGCAATGACCTGGTTATTTCCTCTTGCTATAGGGATTGAAAATGTTTTTAATTAAATTAAGTATAAAAGGCAGCAATTCATTATATTTTAATTTAATTATAGCTGTCACTCCAGTTCAGTAAACTATATTGGTATATAATATTAATATACAGTGTGTTAAATGCTTACCACTGGCTCTCCAATCCATGAGCTGAAGAGAGTGAATTAGGAAAATGAATGAATGATGATTACAAATTGTGCAAGGTTAGAGGATGGAAAAAAGTTTATTCAAATATGTACAGTATGCCTTACACAGGTGAAAGAAATACAAACAAAGAGAGAACACAATCCAACAATAGATGAGGTCATCTTGCAGTAGAAACTATGGGCAGATTAGGCTTTTCACTTGGAGGCTGGGAAAGGAACCCCATCTAGCAGGCCTTCTTTGTTTTTTTTAGTTTTTGGTCTAGGAAAACTCATGTATTTTTCGCCGTTGTGAAGAAGAAAGAAAGGTGACACCTCATTTCATGTTGCATTCCATTTTGTTTCATGTATTTATGTATAGAGAACATGCAGTTCTTTCTGTTCAAGTGTGTGTCTGTACAGAGAGTTCTACACAAATAAATAGTTTAAAGCAGTGTTCATGAGAGAACAGTTCCCAAAGTAAATGCAATTAAAAAAAATGGCTTGCACATTCAAAGGTTCAATAATAGATTAGAGAGGTGTATGTACCTTTCTAAATTTCAACTGTTAAGTTTAAATGTTGCTTAAAGTGTGAAGAACAGTTTGAAATAAAATTCACACACTCAGACATACAGTCAACACTGATTGTGATTAGCAGCATTGGCCTTACACAGAGTTTCTTTTTTCCAGTTCAACAACCTGTATCTATTGTTAACATTAAGCACCCTGAGCACAGTTTAGGGCTGAAAATGTTCTTGTTCACTCCATTATGTTTTTTTCTTCCTTTACATCTTCTTATTATTATATATGTGCATACCCGCAAAGCAACATATCCAATCTGTTATCATACTAGTGGGTTCACACCTTGCATGTTTGTTGCAGATTATCACTAGGTGGCCTAGTACCTTAGGTACTGGCCATCTGTTGCATTTGTCATTTTTTCTTTTTTTTATATTATTTTTGTTAATAATATTTCACCAGCTTATGGCTCTGGGCCATAAATTTATTGTATCATATTAGTAGAGACTCTCCAAAGCTACTAATCTTTTTATGAAATTCATGGCCAACTTAATCCGCATGGGTATCTTTTCTAAAGATGTTAAATATGTACTGCTTTTATGCTAATAGGCAAAGATTTGTTTGTGAGTTGTAACAGGACAGGACAACCTTGTGGGGTCTGTCTACATCTGGAACAATGCCAAGAAGGAAAAAAATACACAAAAGATTTACATTTACTATGTTCACTGTGATTTATCTTTTTAATCAATTACATAAATATATACTGTATATAAATACATATATGCTCACCTTTTTGCCATAGCCACATATATATAGTGGATATTATCTTACATGTGCTGTATATACACATATAAAGTCATTAAATTATATTTGAAAAAAGATTTTGCTTCAAGTTAGATGCCGTATAACACAAAAAAAGTATGATATAATATACAAACAAGTCAGTTTTCAAATGTAAAATGCCAAACAAAAACAATAATAATAACAACAATTTATTATTGTTATTATTATTATATGTTTACTGGTAATGTATATAGCACTATTCCCATAGTCATTTTAAGATATGTCAAATATCAAGCAGAATATTCTTTTAAACTATATTGTAGCCAGAGCTCAGATAGATAGATAGATAGATAATATTTTATTAAAGGGGAAATTAACATTTTAATATTTATTATACATTATACTTAAATATGAATCCAGAACTGAAAAAAACACTACATTTTAAATACTGCAGTTTATTAATGAGATAGATAGATAGATAGATAGATACTTTATTAATCCCAAGGGGAAATTCACAGATTAGGTGTAACTCAGAATCACTTAATGAAATATTACAAAAAAAAAAAACTTGTTTTTCAGTCAAGAAACTAACCTCAAGAAAATAAACAGAAATCTTCTCAAAACAGGACCAAAGAGAAAACAAAGCTATTGACAAAGAATGGCTGAAATAATAATGTGGGAAAGATGGGAGGAAACTAAGTTACAAGATGTTATCCATACCATAAATACTACCAACAAAACTTGCAATAATTTATTCTAAAACTAATATTATAAATTTTAGTATAACTAATACATTATGTCTCAAATACAGTTAACAAAAATCTCAATGGGGCAAGAGCAGAGCAAAATTCTAACTCTGAAAACAAAAATCATAGGAGAAATGATAAAGAAACAGCAGCAAAAGGTGATAGTTGGCTAACACATTTACAGTACCTGGGAGGACTAATCCAAATGAAGGCCATACTCCAGGGGCGTGAAGATGTGAAAAAAGAAAAGAAGAATCAAAATATGAAAAATACATCTATTGAAACAAAACAAATTAACTTAAACTACTACTACTTAAACTTCTGATACTAGAAAATTAAATATAGAGTTAGATAAATGTCAATAAATGTTAAGTAGGTATCATAAAACATGTAGAGGTGTATCGGCACCAAAAAATATAGGAATAAATTTTATTAGGGTTTCAAAAAAATGTTAGGGGGGGCACGATTAAAACTGTTATGAAAACTCGGGTCACAAATACTTAAAGGTTAAGAAACACTGCCATACTCCTAAAAGACAGAAAAATAATGGATTGGAGAAACTAGCCACCTGAAAAATATGTTTCTTTTTTAAATCTGATATAAATTTTGCTCCTCCTCGTCTCTTTTTGTATGCATTTCAACATAAAATGCAAAATTAAGTATATTAGCCAAAACAAAATCCAAAGGAGCAGGGTTTGATGTGAGAAAGCACTGAAAAACATTTATGCCTCATAGTTTCAATTCCCAATCTATCAGGAAGTCATGCATGATGACCTCGGTTAGGAAAGCCTGTGATGTGATGTGATGTAATTCTTTTAGCATTTTTGTGTTCCTGATCTCTAGAGTTGTGCGTGTGAGTGTGTGTCTCCACAGTTTCTCCCATGCTTTAAAGGAAATACTGTCTTTTGTTCTTCTTAAACATTTTTTTTTATTAAAAGGAGAAAACAAAATCAAAATAGAGTTTAGAGTGTATTATGCTCTTTGAAATCCATTACAGAAGCTGAAAATCTGTTGCTGTGGCTTACTCCACTTTCAAGATGTTTTTCATTAACTCTGATGAAGCACAGGAAAGAATAATGTATTAAAGGTTTTATTGTGTTTATTTTTATTGGACAATTAGAAACAATTCTATTTTTTAACCTGTGACAGCTGCAATAATAGGTTCCCCCATAGCATTTAGTTTCCTATGGGATGAATGCCTTCGTCAAATGAAACAGGATGCAGCACTTAAGCCCCACAGTTGTTGGCATCTAGGATGGAAAATGAATCTGGCTCCTGGGGATCTAAGCGGACTTAAACTCAGACTTACAAGATTTTCCATGCAGAGAAATTGCTATTGAGGCATGCTCTTAAACACCTGTTTCAAAAGTAAATGATGCCTGCAACCTGAAAAGTCAAGAAAGATGAAACATTCCAATATGAGACTTTGGTCCTGAAACATTTGGTTGGAGGTTCATATCCCACAGCTGACATGTAGGTGATTTAGCCCATCTTTATTTTAACTGACTATCTCTACGATTGATCGTGTATATAAACAATCTTCATTTTAGTTGCAACGTCTGCCAAAAATAAACCAGCAGAAATCGCCCTTCATTCAATCCTGTATCCCAGTTTGTGATCTTGGGGAGCTGAAGTCTGTTCCAGCAACACTGGGCACAGAACAGCAGGTAACTCTGTACAGGTTACCAGCCTATAGCAGCGTAAAATGACACTCATGTGGTGTTAATTTAGAGTGACCAGTTAAATCAACTAATCTTGTACATCTTTAGAATGGCAGTCCACAAAAATTACTCTATTTATTTATTTGTTTGTGTATTTATTTATAGAGCACATTAAAACCAACATCAAGGCTGACCAAAGTGCTGTACAATAAAAACCCAACATATCAGACAAACAATAACCAAAGGGAAAAGTAACAGAAACACATAAACACATAAGAGCTGAAGAGATTCATAATAAAAAGTACACAGACAGTCAACATATCATACTGGGTTAAATGCCAGGGAGCAAAAGTGTGTTTTTAAATAAGATTTAAAGACAGCAAGTGAAGGAGCCTTCCTAATGTGCAACGGCAAATCATTCCAGAGTTTTGGAGCTGCAACTGAAAAAGCCTGATCACATCGAAGTTTGCATCGTGTCTTAGGAACACGTAACAGCATCTGGTCTGCTGACTTGAGAGAGCGAGACGGTACATAAGGGTGCAGCAATTCCGTCAAATAAAAAATGGGGCACAGCCATTAAAGGATTTCAAAACAAATACAAGGATCTTAAAATAGATTCGAAAATGAACCGGAAGCCAAAATCGGGGTAACGTGCTCATGCTTTCTTGTGCCAGTTAAAAATCGAGCAGCAGCATTTTGCACCAGCTGTAGGCGAGCAATGGAGGCCTGGCTAATTCCAAAAAGAAGCATATTGCAGTAATCTAGATGAGAAGTTTTAAAAGCATGGATCACTGTTTCAAGGTTGTGTTTAGACAAAACAGGCTTGATTTTTGACAGCCGCCTCAACTGGAAAAACCAAGATTTTACCAATGCGTTCACATGGCTATCAAGTTTTAAAGTGGAATCCGTTTTCACACTAAATTTGTGATTATGGATTTCTGAAATTCAGCCACAGTGGAAAGGGGGTCCCGCTGGTGCCATTGGGTCTAAATAGCATGACTTCTGTCTTGTTCTCATTAAAATTTAGAAAATTTAATGCCATCCAACTCCTTATGTCAATAAGGCAATCAAGCAGGGGCTAAACAGAACATGGACCAGGGTGCTTCAGAGGGAAATAAACCTGACAGCTATCTGCATAAAGATGAAAGGAAATATTGTGTTTCCCGAAAAAGCGCAGAGTGGCAGCAAGTACAAGGAGAACAGGAGAGGTCCCAGGATGGAGCCCTGTGGTACCCTCCAGGGGAGGGCAACAGAGGTGGAAGTAAAATCATCAATGCTGACACAGTGTCAAGTGTGAGATTTGAACTCTATCTCCTGCATAAGACAGCTGATATAACCACTATCGTACCATGCCACCAGTGTAGAATTTCAATGTAGAATTTATTTAAAAATTGTATTACTTTTGTTTTTCATATGCGTGTGCTTATATGGTAGAAATAAGAAATGCACACTAATGTGCTCCCGTCTTTCTTAAGCATATTTGTTAGAGTTATGAAGTGTCCTTTTTAACTAAATTTCTATCCAGTTTATGTATCCTCACTCTACCATGGTGTGGCATGATAAGCTAGTCTTGACGCTAACAGAGAGAAAACCACACACACAGTTTCTGAGGTAAATTAAAAGGCTTATGTTTGTTAGTATTTATTTTTTATATGTGCTTTTAAGGTAAAGCCCTTCTGTCAGATTCTGAAAAAAGGAATATGACAAAATAATCCTTACATCCATTTGCTATCAAATCTCTAAATTCCAGTTGAGTATAGTAGGGACCAGGGCCTATCCCTGTACCACTGGGACAAGGTATGAATCCATTCTGAATGTTAATAGTAGGACCTGTTCACTCATGTCAGGCCAGCTTACCTAACATGCATGTTTTGTGTTGTGGGTGGAAGTTGGATTGTCTGAATTAAAATCCTTGTTAAAACATTTCAAAAATATTTTAAAAAGTGCATGTCAATATAGACATCACAGCTGAACTATATTCACCGCTGTGGACTTGATAGCTTTTAGAAAACCAAACTGGCATGTGGCATGGGATCAAAAGTAAGGAAGCCAAGACCTGTGGCGCCATCCTCACCTTGCCGTGGCTGTTCAAACCAAAACCTCTTAATTTCTTGCATACCACAGGAAAACTGGCTTTGTGATTAAGAAAATACAGTCTTAAAATTCTGATTCGAAAATGTAACCATTTCAGATCTCTTGCTCACTTTGATGTCACTTGATGACTTTAAAAAAGGAGCTAATCCTGCTAACATTCCAAATTTCATGATGTATGTACAGTGCGTTAGATAAGTGGCTGTTAAACTGGTGGTGATGATATAGATGTACATTATTTTAGGATGGTATTTGACATGAAAGGCACTGCATAAAGTATGCACTTGAATGATTGATGAACTTATGCAGTATCTTTTATATCTTAACATAATATTGTGTTATTCAGTGTTCAAAATGGAGAAATGGATGTGTCAGGAACAGCTTATTATAAGAGTGAAGGGGGTGGGGAGAAGGGAGTGAGAAAGAGAAAGAGAAAGACAGAGAGCATTTGCATGTAGTCTTTAATTAGGCAGTACCCTGCGGTGGCAGGGTGCCGTCTAAAATTAGGATCTTTGCTTAGCTGGGCCTGCAGGGACTTGGAGACAAAGTCACTTTCAAGCTCAGATCAGTTAATAGCTGCTTAGTGAATGGCTGCCTATGTGCAGAGGTCCTCTGGGGGTGCAAGGGTTTCAGCTCTGTGCCCTGTGTCCTCTTGGAATGCCAGATTTGTTCACTTTAATTCATTTAGGCTGAAAAATCTTGCAGCAGGATCACAGAATGGGGTTTCATTGTCATTACATATATTGCAGGGCCCTCTCCTTTTTAGTTTTTGTTTTTGCCTGTCATCCTAGGCAAATATCCATGAAGACCGAAATAAACAAGCTGAGATCTGGCTGTCTTTGTTGCAGTACTAGCCCCAAGCCAAGGAGCCTGCAATATTATTCTGTGCATCAGGCAAGCATGACATAGGCAACAGAGAAGGAAACCTTTTAACTGTCTCACCGCAGAAATTCATTTGGTGTTATTTCTTTGTGTGCTTTTTATCTTGGAGGGGCATATTTTTTAAAAGAATAAGTGAGTGTAAGCTGACCATTTTCAACATTATATTCATGGGCAGCAACAGCTATAAACAATTAATATGCACAAATATAGCCAGTTCTGCTCCTCATGAACTGTGCATCTCTACACATCTACTGTAGTAAGCTGATCATTTTTTATCATGTGAGTTTTCCTCAGACAGAGTAACTGTATCAGGTCCAGGTGATCATGAACAGACTTGTATCCTGCATTTTTCCCAAATGGATTTAGAAGCACTCAGAGTTGTGGAACTGTTTGTACTACCAAGAAGTACCCTGAAACCACTTAGGACCCGGTTATAGTGTGGCCAAATGTGAAGAAAATCTGAACATCTAAGTATGGTGTAGTGTGTGCTGGCACAATACTATATAAAATACCCATAGAGAGTAAGGAATAAATAAGCAGTATTCAGTAGACCTTCAGCTTATTAGAGTCCCAGACCAGAGCACAGGCTCGTATGTAACCACCACAAGCTCTATAGTTGAGGAATGTCTAATCATACTACTTAAACATCTCCTTTCCAATGCAGATCTAACCATTATTCACAAGAACTTCTTCGTATCTATAGTGTAACTCAGTATCAAACTGGGTTTATCAAAGACAGACATTTGGTTTCAGATGTGTGGCAGGCGTTTAATGTAATATATTCCACTGCAGTTTCTGGATCTCCACCATCTCTGCTATCTCTGAGCATAGATAAAGCATTTAATAGAGTTGAGTAGGGTTTCATCTTTACTGCATTGTGAAAGTTTGAGTTTGGTTCAGTATACACTATGTGAGTCAAAAAAATTATTTTACTCCAGTCCTGAAGCTTCACTTCATAAAAATGATTCTGACTATTTAACACTGGAACAAGACAGAAATGCCCCTGATCTTCAATGTTTTGTGCAATAGTTATTGAAAACACAGCTATTTATCTTCATTTGTTTTCCACTGTAAAAGTGTCATAAGGGAAGGACTCAAACAAAAAGTATCTCTGTATGCTAATGTACTGGTACTTTGTATGCCAGACCCAATCTAATTACTGCTGTTCGCAATACATTTTCTAATTGAATTATATAGACACTTTGTGTTTTAAATCAATTGGAATAACACACCCTTTCACTCTTATAATAAGCTCTTTGTGGTAAGTTTTTGTGAATGCCAGACCAAACTTGATCACTCATGTGACAACAAATTTAAATATAGTATTTAGGAGCAGCAGTTGCAAAGAAATTTAAAGACCTTTTGTAAGTTTTTCAAGATATGTATGATACAAAGTCAACATAAAGAACAGAAGGAAGGTGCCTATAAAAGTCGACATCAAGGGGTAGAAGGTGTGACGACCAACTGCATGGAAAGACCCGAGGAGAGAGCATCGGCAGGCCAATATCTTCCCCAAGACGCTAGAGGGCACCTCTCCTGGGTGCCTATGGCACCTGGGATTCCTGCAGGGTATGCTGGGAGTTGGAGTTTGGCACAGCCCTGTTGGGTTCCATAGGAACCGCCAGGGAGAGCCCTACATTGGGCTCTCACCACACCAGGGAATGATTCCAGGTCCGATTAATGAGCCACCTGAAACACTCCCAGGGCCATCATAAAAGGAGCCGCCTCACTGCATTTGTGGAGCCAGAGTCGGGAGGAGGTGGACGAAGCTTGCCTGAGAGAGAGTGGAGGCTTATGGATGGAACGAGAGAGGAAGAGAAGAGAAGAAAAGTGAAGGATAGAGATATCTATAGTGCTTAGGTACTGTGTTGTGGGGAGAAATAAAACGCTCCCCAGCTGTAAATAAACTGTGTGTGTTAGACTGGAATTTGTGCCTCCTTGTCTGTGTCGGGTTAGGGTGGCTGTACACACTCCGGTGGTCCACAAATATTAAAAATTGAAAAATGTTGCTCACAATGTATTATTTATATTTATCCACTAGATAGCAGAAAAGACTTGTGCAAACATTTTCCATTAATATTCCTTATAGTACAGTATAAAACTACTGGCAGTAGTTCTATTTAAAAAATCCTCTGAAGAGGATGCTTGTCTAGAACCTTTTGAGTTATGAGGTGAAAGTGACAATGAGAGTGCTACTGAAAAACAACATCAGCAGTTCAACATGTATGGCAAACAATGTGACTTAGCAATGTACTGTATGCAATTGCTTACTTTGAATAGTATCTTAAGCTTCAAAATTTTCATTAAGAGAGCATCCATACATTTGTTAGTTGCAGTTTTCCACAATTTGAGTAATAAGAAAGTTGATATTTTTCACAAAAAGTGAGTTTATTTGAAAACAATTCAGCCTACTGGCATACTGAAAAAAACATCAGCCTTAAAAGAATTAAACTTAATTTTGGCAATATAATAGTGTTATGAAAGCTGGATTGCAAAAACTAAAGGAAAGGCTTTAATGCAAAGACTAGGCCTCAGGGCACTAGTGAGCAGCCTACACAAGCCAAAGAAAGGGTGATTTCTTCCAAAGTCAAGAGGGAAAGTGGAAATGTGTAAATCCTGTTTCTTAAATGACAAAAATATAATTTCCTAATTTTTAAAGATTTGTTTAACAAATATTTAAAAGTGTAAGTGGATTTATGGGAGGAGTACTGGGCATTATGAGGGATATATAGTTTTTCCTTTTTCAATGCACCTTCTTTATGTGTGTTAAATTCTTTGAAGCAATGAAAAACGTAACATAAAAAAATAAAAATCGAAATCAGACAAAAAAAAAGAAATGAATCAAAAAGATAAACAGAAAAACAAACAAAAACAGTCCATAATTTCCTACTTCATCAGTATGAGAAAACTCCCACATATGATAAACCGTTTGACTCAACTTGACATCTAGTTATGCCGGATGTTGAGCTTTTTGGGGTTCTCCATGTTTTTAGCTCTCTTGACCTGAAAAAACCCTCACTATAAGGCCATTTTCAGGCCTTAATTTGTGCAGGAAATTACACTCTTAAGTAAACAGTAAACCAGCCAGTTGCCTTTAGCATAAATGATCAGAAATTGTACATGCCACATCTACTGACCCCAAGGGTTCACACCCTAATAAAATGGAAGGGTTTTAAATTACTGCCTTCTCCCAGTAGGTGGATTGTAACACCTGGGCAAATAGGACTATTGACCTACTTTATGCAAAAGTTAAAGACGCATACAGTGCCACCCCGCTGCCTGCGCTTGGAAAAGCAGATCATAACGTGGTTCTGCTTCAGCATCACTACAAACCAAGAGTGAGAGAGCTACCTACAACAACACGCTCATTCAGGAAGTGGTTCCCTGAGGCATAGCAGGCTCTGAGAGATTGCTTTGAAAGTACAGACCGGGATATCCTGCAGGGGTCACATAGTGAAAATATTGAAGAGGCTGTTGACTGCACTACTGACTACATCAACTTTTGTATGGACATTGTAGTTCCAATAAGAACAGTGTGCTGCTATGCTAACAACAAGCCATGGATTACAAGTGACATCAAGGGCCTTTTGAACCAGAAGAAAAGGACTTTTAAAGGCGGTGATCAGCATGAGCTCAAGTGCGTGCAGAAGGAACTCCTAGTCTAGCTAGGGCGGTGAAGGAGCAGTGCAGGAGAAAGCTGGAGCAGAAGTTGCAGAATAACAGCATGAAGGAAGTGTGGGATGGGATAAAGATCATCACTGGCTGCAGCTCGAAACGGGGTGCCACCATTGAGAGAGATGAGGAGAGAGCAAACCAAATGAACAACTTCCTTAACAGGTTTGACCACCCTAACCCACTCTCACCTTGGAGTACTGCATCCTTCACCCATCCTTCTGCTGATACTAGCATAGGAGAGACATCCCCACCCACAATTACAGTAGTCCAGGTAAGCAGAGAGCTGAGGAGACTTTGTGCCAGCAAAGCAGTGAATCCAGATGGAGTATCGCCATGACTGCTGAAGGCCTGTGCGCTGGAGCTGGGGAGTCCTCTACAGCGCATCTTTAACCTGAACTTGGAACAGGGGAGAGTCCCAAGACTTTGGAAACCATCTTGCATCACCCCAGTCCCAAAGGTATCACGTCCTAGTGAGCTGTATGACTTCCGGCCTGTCGCCCTGACATCACATGTGATGAAGACCATGGAGCAGCTGCTGCTTCACCACCTTAGGCCACAGGTCCATCAACCCCTTGACCCTCTGCAATTCGCATACCAGGAGAAGGCGGGAGCAGAGGATGCCATCATCTATATGCTACACCAATCCCTCTCCCACTTGGACAGAGGCAGTGGTGTTATAAGAATTATGTTTCTGGACTTCTCTAGTGTCTTCAACACCATCCAGCCTCTGCTCCTTAGGGACAAGATGATGGCAAGAGATGGGAGTAGATTCATACCTGGTGGCATGGATCATGGACTATCTTACAGACAGACCTCAGTATGTGCGTCTCGGAAACTGCAGGTCTGATATTGCAGTCAGCAACACAGGAGTGCCGCAGGGGACTGTACTTTCTCCTGTTCTGTTCAGCCTATACTGTACAGTATACATCGAACTTCCAATACAACTCGGAGTTCAGCCACGTGCAAAAGTTCACTGACGACACTGCTATCGTAGGCTGCATCAGGAGTGGGCAGGAGGAGGAATATAGGAAACTAATCAAGGACTTTGTTAAATGGTGCGACTCAAACCACTTACACCTGAACACCAGCAAAACCAAGGAGCTGGTAGTGGATTTTAGGAGACCCAGGCCCCTCCTGGACCCTGTGATCATTAGAGGTAACTGTGTGCAGAGGGTGCAGACCTATAAATACCTGGGAGTGCAGCTGGATGATAAATTGGACTGGACTGCCAATACTGATGCTCTGTGCAAGAGAGGACAGAGCCAACTATACTTCCTTAGAAGACCGGTGTCCTTCAACATCTATAATAAGATGCTACACATGTTCTATCAGACGGTTGTGGCGAGTGCCCTCTTCTATGCGGTGGTGTGCTGGGGAGGCAGCATAGAGAAGAGGGATGCCTAACGCCTGGACAAACTGGTGAGGAAGGCAGGCTGTATTGTAGGCACGGAGCTGGAGAGTTTGACATCCGTGACAGAGCGGCTGACGCTGAGCAGGCTCCTGTCAATCATGGAGAATCCTCCACTGCATCCAGTGATCTATCTATCTATCTATCTATCTATCTATCTATCTATCTATCTATCTATCTATCTATCTATCTATCTATCTATCTATCTATCTATCTATCTATCTAAACTAACCAGGTGCCATCAGCAAAAAAACATCAGAAATTGTACATGTCACATCTACTGACCCGAGGGGTTCACACCCTAATGAAATGGAAGGGATCAAATTTAAAATATGCAAGAGGTCAAAGAAAAAGAACAACTTTTTTCACAAAACTTTTGAAAAAATTGAGATCTGTAATATAGGCATGTTGACTGTTGTTTCATGCTATTTCAAGGTTGTTGATCACGGTCATTATAATATTTTTGATATTTGATTCTTTACCGTTGGCCCTAGCCTTGTAAGAGCTGCTACAAGAAGGTAAGAAATGACAAATTTCAAACATAAGCATGTGGAGTACTGGGCTATTTCAGTGTTTACAAATTCAGTGTTTTTGTATTGTTTTTGATTTTTGATCCTTTACTAGGGATGCAGCCATCTAATGACCTCTGTCAGTGGGTGTAAAAGGACACATTCCTAATTCAACTGAGAATATTTAGACTTTAAACGTTTAAATTGGAGCAATCATTTTCATATTTTAAATATATGCAACATTTTTCTTCTGTATTTTATAACCTTATGAAGTACAGTAATCCCTCGTTTATCACGGTTAATCCGTTCCAGACTCTACCGTGATAAATGAATTTTCACGAAGTAGGATTCTTTATTTATAAATCAAATATTTTCGCAGTTAGAGTATAGAAAACCTGTTTACGACCTTCTAAATACGTTTTTTAACATTATTAGAGCCCTCCAGACATGAAATAACACCCTTTAGTCACCATTACACTCGTATTACTCAATATATTAGACAAAATAAGAGAAAATAAGACATATTAGACGTTACAAATATCATATTACTAGGCGCACTCACGTTTTAAGGCGACCGACTTTTATCCTAAATTTTTGTGCGCTCCATGTGTACATCAGGCATGTAAGTGTAGGGAATGAGAACATCAAAGTGCCCATTCATAACATCTTTTTTTTTATCCCCTCAAGTGCCTGTCCAAAGTCATACAATGTCAGCTCGAATCTGTACTGCTAAAGACAGAGTTTCATGCACTAAATAAGCTATAGATGAGAATAAGCAAGCACCATCTCCCCTGATATTTACTACGCGGTGAGGCATTTGTACTCCACCAACATTAATTATTTCCAGAGACATAATTTTGTCTATTTTTCCAGCGCATCGCGCACAAAAGCAAGGGAACGATGAGAGCACCAGAACTCTGCTCACATTGCGTCACTTCGTACCTCAAGCCGCAAGTAGCAAGTCTGTAATAAGCGGAATACCGCTACGCTTTGCACTCACAGGACGGAAGGAGAATCCCGAACGCTTTTATATAGTAGATTATTGTACTGTACATTTAATTACACACAACCACTAACCTATGAAGGCACAGCCTCAGTAGGAGAGTCTTCAGGTGGTGCAGTATCTTCAGCAGGTGCATCGTTGTCTTCTTCCACTGAAGGAGTACTAGGAGTAGGCAGAGGTTGTCTGGGTGCGCGGCTCAAGAACATCTTGATAGGCAGTTGCTGGCGCTGTCTTTTCATATGTGTGAGGAAGCTTTTGTAGGGTATTGCCATCTTTAATCATATCCAAGAGTTTTACGTTCACCTGGATAGTAAGCATCTTAGTTTTATTGTCAGAAGGCTTAGAAAAAGCAGCACGTTTAGGAGTCATCGTAGGGCTTAGATAAAAGTTCTCAGAAAGCGTATGCGTAGTGATGTAAGCGTGTATGAGAAAAAAATCGCGATAGAGTGAAGCCGCGAAAGTCGAAGCGTGATATAGCGAGGGATCACTGTAAATCAGTACATTTCTTATGAACACCTTGAATTAGCCTAACTAATTCAGACTTTTTCTAAAATATTTTTTGAAAAGTGAAACTTATTTTGAATCCAGATACCACCTTACACTTTTTTTTGTGAAACCCTCCTCATGTCAGTTAGAATTTAAGCACAACAGGTATATTTATTTTGTACACTGCTTGAAGGTTCTGTACCAGTACATTCTTGACCACCACACTCACAACAGTCATGTTTTTTTTTATTTTATAATAACCCAAATGAAGATAATTCTTCATTGTATGGTACATTTATGCACAGACATCTTTTAACTAAGAATGTTTAAAGTCTCCATTTAATGATACAGCTCGCCTTTGGAATATGGGAGGAAATTTCAATGAAGAACCTGTGCAGGCCAGAGAATCACAATGTTATAACCCTTTCTCTTACTGCTTTAAGGCACTGTGTCACGGTGCCACACAGTACTTGTATATATATCAGTTCTAGAAATTTCACTAGACATTGGAGTAATTGAATCTCTTTCACTATTAAAAGTGTTTGTCTCTTCACTCTCTTCAATTATTCTTAATGTCAAGTTGATGCCTCCACCATAAAGCTCCTCTTAGCACTTATGAACTGGTGCAGGTTGTATGTCATAGTGTTTATTTGTTATTTTTGAATGTCTGTCAAGAAAACTGTAGATAAGAAATGTAGCCAAATTATCCCCGGGAGTTGGAAAGCAGTGTAGATGTTACATTGCAGCAACTCTTATGAAGTGTCTATCAATGAAACCTCAGTCACAAGACATAAATAAGCAGTCAGTGGTTAACACTAGTGAGGAAAAACAAAAATGCGCAATATTGATTAAAATATTTAAATAGGCACAGTTAAAAAAGACAGAAAAGTCAACAAAAACCAAGACAGACACAAAGAGAACTCACAACTAAGGTCTCTTTTTTCTGACACACTTCTTTTTATGCTGGCAGTGATGTCAAGTATACAAAGGTTTACAGCTCAGTCACTATAGCAGCATATGCCTGTACTACGGACTAAGGACAAGAGCAGTAAAACTTAACTTTCGGAACTGATGAAGAAAAAGACTTAACTGCCATAATAATGAATGAAGTCCCCCACATAGATGCATTTTTAGTGTTTGTCCATGCAAAAATACTGATTTGTGTCAGAAATGTAAGATCAAGGTCAGTAATCACAAGGAAAGTAATGCGTTGAATCCTAAAAAGACAGTGTCATAGATGCATGTGACTGGGTGGGGATTTATCAGGGAGTGCTTTTCAGTCTTCACAGAGAGTTGTGATGGAAAGCACCAGCAGGCAGCCAATACATTTTTGCTTTTCAAGGCTGGACATCAAATTAAATGCCTGACAAAAATCCATCTCCAAGCCTTCAATACCACACAGGGAGCGTTTCACCTTTAATAAATAGCTGTTTGTCATCACGCCTGGAACTTTTGAGTCATCAGCAACAACAAGCTGCTATGTATTCAGAGAAGTCATTTCACTGTAATTCGGCAGTAAAAAGAAAAAAGAAATTACAGGTTTGTGCAGCTCTGGGAGTAACTGAATTTCTAAATTGGGGTCCTTGTTCACAGGCAAGCGAGTCGTGCTCATTAAAATCACTGTCTGCTTTGTTCTTTGTTATTATTATTTCATTTTTTTCCCCACACAAGAAAAAATCTGTTCAGTTTACACCGGGTCAGGAATGTTTCAACTGATTCATTCTTTTGATTTATTTATTTCTTTATTTCTTTATTTATTTTTGCCACTTAGCCTAGTTTTGCAAAGCACCTTCTCTTTCTAATCTGATTGCCAGTTAACATACAGTATGTCAATGTCATCTTAGCCACATTTATAACTGAACAACAGCCAAGTGGCAGAGACACAACGACATACTCTGAATGAAAATAAGTGCCATAGTATGTTTGAATTCTGCTACTAAAGCCTGACTCTGCTGCTCTGCACATATATACGGACTCAGTCATACTTACAGAGTGATTTCAAAGAATCAGAGTAATTTTAAAGAATCAAGTAAAAATAACCCTATTTTAGCTAACCCTATTTTATTTAAACCAATCTATCCTTCCTAACATACATTCTGGACAAGTAACAAAGTTATACATTTATGGTGCCATTGTGAAACAGGTCTTATAATGTGGTGTATTACCATCAACAAATGATAAAAGACAGGGAAATAAGTTGTAGCAGTAGGGGGCGCTATCGGTCCCTTGAACCCTCAGGTACCACGTCAAACACCAGCTAAAAGTGCAATAATTCTTTACTATAATAATTATGTGCACTAAGCACCCTCCACTCCACACTATACTCACTAATAAACACAATAATAAATCAATAATCAATCCTCCACTCCCAAACGCGTTGCCCTCCTACCACCCAGCTCAGCTCACTGTCTGGGAGCTCCCACAGTCCTTTTATAGTTCACGACCCGTAAGTGCCAACCCCTTATCATTCGGGGTCATTTTTGCTAAATCGCTTGTAATTCGACCTCTCCAAACTAGAATCATTGCTGTTATTGAACTATCTGGAGTATAAACACGTTTGGTCTCTTTGTAAAGGTAACATTCTCTAGTTTCACCCTTAGTAGTCAGAATCACTGTAGGTGTGACTGATCAAAAGTTATGCACATTAGAACTCACAAAAAAAACGAATTTTTTTGTTCTCGCCTAAGTTTTTTTATGAAAATAAAGGAAAATAAAGCTGCAGTAGGTAGGTGGGGACAGAAACACACTATGTACCAACAGAATAACTTGTTGACTACTCAAATTTCAAATTTGAAAAGAATACCTGTAAAAATGACATTTTTTACACCAGTTTTTATGTGGGCATGCCCAGGGGCTTTTTAGAGGGACCATTATCCACATTTTGGAACATATGGAAAAAGTGTAATAACTTTTGAATGCTTCAACCCACAGATATCAATGAGGGCTCTACTGAAAGCTTACACCTAAAGGAATCTATATCTACACACAGTGTCACTCTATTAGTTATGGAAATTCATGTTCCATAATAAAAACAATAAAAAATACACATTTCTATGTAAAAATAGTCAATACAAGTTATGGGCCAAAAATATATTTATATTTTTATTTTTACTTTTTTTATAAAATGCACACAAACTATATATATTTCTTTTACAAACTGTTACAACACAGCTCAGCGTTTTTCCATGTGCCACTTGATGGCAGCAATCACTAGCAAGCAGAAAGCACAAGGCGCGGCACGTCGCTCTCCCATTTACGTCCCTGCCGGTTGAATACTTTGCAACGTACATGCATCTATTATTTAATCGAGCGTTTATTTACGTTTAAACTTCTACTTTTATTCATATTTAAAATGCGAAAAACTTGGCGAAATCACAATAAACAACCACGCACCAACTCTGCAGACTGGCACAAATGCCACCTTCACGCAGCTCCGATCGTTTTGTTTACAAGTTAGTATAGCAAGTTACATATCAAAATGCTCGGCTGCTCATTGGCTGTAAGTTTTGAGTGTCAGTCACAGTGTCCAATCAAACTGGTAGATTCTACCAGTTCAGAGCTATACGTCACCCTGCAAGCTTTCTGTGACACTGGTTGGCTATACGAGGTGCCAGTCAACCCCAGACCCGTCGTAATTGGCCAACTTAGGTGTCTTTCGAAAGCTAACACTTCCGTGTTTCATGCGGTAGCATGGTTATCGCCGACAGAAACAAATTACGTCTAATATGAGCAATATAAGTGAAAAAAAATTACTTAGGTGGTCTCAAGTTATGAAACATTTTCTGGAGTTTTTGTCCCTTTGAGAATATATCGTGTGTTTTGGACCTAAATCGTTTTACTGGATTATATTTGCTGGAGCCTTACGGACACAATGGGATCAATACTGCTCGGAAATATTGATGTTTGACTTGCAGGGGGTCTTCAAAGGTAGGCACAGTCAACTCTTAAAAGTATGTACTTCTCTGTAAAAAAGGCTTTAGTGTCAGTGCTGTGGTTGTTGTGTGTCAAAATGGTTTATATAATCGGTAAGACGAGACTTTGAAGTTTCATTTGATGGGTAGGGTGTCGAGATGCATGGCAGATGGGCATGCACACATTGCTGTAACGTTTTTGAACCGCTGTTATGTTCCGGGACCGGTACGTGTGTGCGTTAAGAGGTTGCAGTCCATGTGACTCCCTAGCACTTCCGGGTCAAATCAAAACTCTCCTTTCTTTGTCAGCCCTGAAGCACTTTATTCCTTCTGTCCTCGTGACCTGCAAGTACTTCTGGGCTGTAGGAAAACCAAATGTCTCTGTGCCTCCCTGAAGCGTCCCCTGGCAGCCCCGATGTTATTCAGCAGGGCTGTGTATTACAACTCCAAAGTCCATGATGCCCTGCTGGAATTCGGGGCACCTCCACATTGCAGGGAGGGCTCCATCTGGCGGCTTGGGGGTCTTGGCTGGGATAAGCTGCCGAGGATAGTTCACAAAGTCTATGGCAATAAGTATACTATACTATACTATGTATACTAACTGATATTTGAAAGCTTTTAAATGTAATCTTACCAAATTGTATCAGCTGTATATAACTGTAAGGAACAGACTCCACTAGTCAACCTTCTGTACCCTGAGTGACTTCATGGGGACCATAGTGTAGTAATATATGTTTTCTGATAAAGTGAGTAGAGATGGGTGCACAAAGGAAAAACCTGCAAACGCTGGACTTTCTTCCTTAGTGGTCATGCCAGTACAGATATTGATCTGGTCTATCAGATGGGCTTGCTGCCTCACAGTTCTGTAAAACACTCTCTTGTCTTCTCTTTCACTCTCTCACTGCCTTTATACAGACATATAATATACGTAAATCAAATCTAGACTCAGATGGACTATGTGACACAAGGTGATTTTAAATCTTAGTCCGGCTGTCACTTCAACCCATGTCTTGGTATCACTTTCAGAATCTGGGATGTGCATACATTAGCTACAGGGAACTCAGGCTATATGTCCATCTAGTACCCTCTGGTATTCCTACACCCCTTATGTCAGCAACACCAAAATAATTTGGTTTTATTATTTGTTGATAATTTTAGCATTATAAAGGTGATGTCATTGTCAGCACCATTTTGTAAGATTACCCTTTCAAGGGCACCACCATATAGTTAATTTGTTTGTTTTGTTGCTGTCATGTTGTTTTTCCAGTTTTCAGGGAAGTCTCCATTTTGTATGTTTGGTCAGATCATGGAAATAATATTATTTAAATGGCTGCTTTGTAAACTGCAATTAAACTGAGATTTTAGATTTGATGTAGGTTTGTATTTCTATCTACGGTGGGCTGGCGTACTGCCCAGGGTTTGTTTCCTGCCTTGTGCCCTGTGTTGGCTGGGATTGGCTCCAGCAGACCCCCATGACCCTGTAGTTAGGATATAGCAGGCTGGCTAATGGATGGATGGATTGTATTTCTATTTTAAGTTTAATGCAGCTCTACCAGATTTAGTAATCATTCTCAACTTTTAGTGCTATGACCTCTGCAACATTCTGGCAATTCTTCTTAAAAGCCCCTAAAAGAAAGCCTAATATAAAGATAGATCTCTGATCTCACTTTTGTAATCTTTTGGAGAGAACTTTAATGGACATGACACTGAGGTTTCAGTTCCTTGAAAAGGGTTACATTTCAAAAGTTACCATCCTGCTATTTATCCTGTTAGAGGAGCAACCTAGTTCAGGGGCATCTTAACAGCATTACAAGCCCACAGGCAAAGCAGTGTGCCGGGGCCCCTACCTACACAACCACTCAGCAAGTCACAACATACAAAGATTAGCATGGAGCCTCTATGCTCGTGGGCAACTGCCTGGTGTGCCCATGTGTTAAGATGGCCCTGACCTAGTCCCTTTATTCTTCAATAGGACCGGGTGTATCTTTCAATTAACCACAGACTTTTAAACCTCTTCATTTCTTCTCTCCAAGGCTTTATTCTAACTCTTGTAACACTGGATCAGGAATATGTTTCAAATGCAAATCTGTTCCAAATTGTCCCTGTGTGTGGCACTGGCATGGCATATGTGGAAAAAGTATTCACTCACTTGGAAGTTTTTTTTTTTATTTTATTGTTATACAACATTAGGTCACAATGGATTTAATTTGTTTTTTTGGCATTGATCAGCAACAAAAGAATGTCTAAATGAAAACACATCTCTACAAAGTAATCAAAAATAATTCTACACATAAAACACCACATACCTGTAATTGATCACATTAGTTTTCACCCATTTAAGTCAGTATTTAGTAGGTGCACCTTTGGCAGCCTTGATTCTGTGTGACCAGGTGCCTTTATCAGCCACAAATCCTCAGTTGGACTGAGATCTGAACATTCTAGGACATTAACCTTATTGTTCTTAAGCCATTCCTGTGTAGTTTTGGCTTTATGCTTGCAGTTGTTGTCTTGCTGGAAAACAAATCTTCCCCTAAAGTGCAGGTTTCTTGCAGACTGCATCAGGTTACCCTTCAGGATTTCTCTGTATTGTACTGCATTCATTTTACCCTATACCCTCACAAGACTTCCAGGCCTGCTGCAGAGAAGCATCTCCAAACCGTGATGCTGTCACCACCATGCATCACAGTACAAATAATATGTTTTAGATAATGTTTGGCTTACACCAAGCAAAGAGCTTAGTTTGATGGTCAAAATCAGACCATTGAACCTTCAGAGACTTTAGAGTTTCAGTTCTGGTAAACTCCAGCCAAGATGTCGTGTGTGTATGTGTTTTTTTAACAGTGACTTTCTCTTTGTCACTCTACCATAAAGCTGCAAATTGTGAAACAGCTAGGCAACAGTTGTCGTATGCACAGTCCCTCTAATCTCGGCCATTTTATCTCTGAGTCTCTGAGTGACCTCCCTCACTAGTCTTCTTCTTGCACAATCGCTCAGTTTTTGTGGACAGCTGTACATATATTCCTAACATTTGTTAAGAATTGATTTAACTGGACTCCAATGGTACAGAGTATTCTTTTGTCTTCATTGTCTATGTTAGGTTCTAATGCTGACTCACCACAAGCTGGACCTTCCAGTTAAGGTACACCATTTAACAGAAACCCCTTGACCACAGACAAGTGATGTCAATTAAACTAATTATGTGATGTTTAATTATGCTGTACCAGTGGTGATGTAGGGATGTCATATTAAAGAGGGTGAATACATGCAGTATGGGTTTAGATATTTATATGTTGTATTTGTAATTACACTTCACAGAGATCTGTTTTCATTTTGACATTAAAGAGTTTTTCGGTTGATCAGTGTCAAAAAGCCAAAATAAATCCATTGTGACTTAATGTTAGATAACAATAAAATGTGAAAACTTTAAAGGGATACATAGTTTTATAGGCACTGTAGTACATTTAGAGGAACTGCCTACATGTAAACCTGGATCAGCCCAGCTAGCATGTATATTTTTCTCTTTCCCTAAATCTCTTAAAACCTTCCCAAGCCATACCACTACCTTACGCCAGTGTATTTTGCCAATGCTCTTTTGAGCAGGCCATCTATTACAATAGATACATTTGGGTTTTTTTTTATGTTTATCTGATGCAGGTGGGGTAGATATTCACCTCAACTGAGTCTGAAAAGAGTGTCTGTAAATGGATGGACAGACTACACTCACCTAAAGGATTATTAGGAACACCTGTTCAATTTCTCATTAATGTAATTATCTAATCAACCAATCACATGGAAGTTGCTTCAATGCATTTAGGGGTGTGGTCCTGGTCAAGACAATCTCCTGAACTCCAAACTGAATGTCAGAATGGGAAAGAAAGGTGATTTAAGCAAGTTTGAGCGTGGCATGGTTGTTGGTGCCATACGGGTCGGTCTGAGTATTTCACAATCTGCTCAGATACTGGGATTTTCACGCACAGCCATTTCTAGGGTTTACAAAGAATGGTGTGAAAAGGGAAAAACATCCAGTATGCGGCAGTCCTGTGGGCGAAAATGCATTGTTGATGCTAGAGGTCAGAGGAGAATGGGCCGGCTGATTCAAGCTGATAGAAGAGCAACTTTGACTGAAATAACCACTCGTTACAACCGAGGTATGCAGCAAAGCATTTGTGAAGCCACAACACGCACAACCTTGAGGTGGATGGGCTACAACAGCAGAAGACCCCACCGGGTACCACTCATCTCCACTACAAATAGGAAAAAGAGGCTACAATTTGCACGAGCTCACCAAAATTGGACAGTTGAAGACTGGAAAAATGTTGCCTGGTCTGATGAGTCTCGATTTCTGTTGAGACATTCAAATGGTAGAGTCAGAATTTGGTGTAAACAGAATGAGAACATGGATCCATCATGCCTTGTTACCACTGTGCAGGCTGGTGGTGGTGGTGTAATGGTGTGGGGGATGTTTTCTTGGCACACTTTAGGCCCCTTAGTGCCAATTGGGCATTGTTTAAATGCCACGGGCTACTTGAGCATTGTTTCTGACCATGTCCATCCCTTCATGACCACCATGTACCCATCCTCTGATGGCTACTTCCAGCAGGATAATGCACCATGTCACAAAGCTCGAATCATTTCAGATTGGTTTCTTGAACATGACAATGAGTTCACTGTACTAAAATGGCCCCCACAGTCACCAGATCTCAACCCAATAGAGCATCTTTGGGATGTGGTGGAACGCAAGCTTCGTGCCCTGGATGTACATCCCACAAATCTCCATCAACTGCAAGATGCTATCCTATCAATATGGGCCAACATTTCTAAAGAATGCTTTCAGCACCTTGTTGAATCAATGTCACGTAGAATTAAGGCAGTTCAGAATGGTGAAAGGGGGTCAAACACCGTATTACTATGGTGTTCCTAATAATCCTTTAGGTGAGTGTATATGATGTTCTTTTTTGCCATAATTATTTTTGTTTTGTATTTTTCTTCTGTTAAATTTTATCAGATCTATGTATCCAGTTATCTTTATATATAACAGTTTATGAATGTTTTACAGTAAGATCACAGGTAGGTTACATGATTCAATGAGAGTTGCAGAGTGAGTCAGTATTAGAGCTGAACCAAAAACCTTATGATTTAAAGTGTCAACAGTGTTAAACTTCATACAGCATAGTGTCATTATAGACATATTTCTGTAATTCTCACTTTGCAAAAATCTGTAACATAGATAGAAGGGTGGGAGTGGGGGAGTGGGCTTTAGGAGGGTGTGCAATACAGGAATAATTTTTTTTTGTGCTGTTTCCTTGACAACCTGAAATTAAAAATTCATTCTTAGGAATAAGTTGGACTCATTAACTGGTGACCGTACTATGTACAACTTGTGGGAGCAAGAAGTGGATTAAAGTGATACTTCCCTGGAGAACATCTGACAATCCATTTTTTGACACCTAAATGTGAACACACTCTTTCTTTAATTTATAATGTTTTGTGCATACATGTAGTTATTTAGCACACTTACAATATTTTAGAGTAAAGTAAAAAGTAGCTAAGGTGTAACTTTAACTGCTGATTTGTTTTAGTTGAAATTCAGTAGTGTTTCATCTATGTCTTAAAAGTACAAATATCCTGCTTACTGAGCAATGCTGAGGACATAATAAAATGCAGAATATACATAAAGGACTTCTTCAGGATACATCCAGAGTTTGACTTCCAACTATACTCCATTGTTTCTTAAACTGGCTTTGCTAAAATGCAGTCAATTACCTTAAGCAGTAATATTCATCACCCATTTTTCAACAAATTCATTTTTATGGCCTTTTTCTACATTTTTTTTCCAATGATATGTGCATTGTGCCACCTGCAGCTTACTCTATTTTCCTTTGATATTCAGCACCATTCATTATATTTTGCTTTGTAAGTCAGGTTTGCAGACTCCAGCTGTTGTAAATGCTTTATTTTTAGGTTTTACTCCAACAGTCATTGATTTTTTAAAATGTCTTTGAGTTTAATTTGTAAGATTGTTCAGTTGTGATTCTGTTCAAGCTGAAAAGATATTTAGTTTGTTTTTCTTTGGTTTGTTTATTTACTTCATTCATTCTCAAGCATTCACAATTCTTTTTATTACCATCTCATCCAGTTCTTTTTATGGCTTTGAACCCAGTGGTATCAGCATAGGCCATGACTCTCCACAACTCACCGCAGAAATAAACAGTTTCAAAAAGCTGACAAATTGAAAATTTCTTATTGTATTGTTGCTTCCTGATTGCTTTTTTTATCAGTACCATCTGTGCATTCATCTTCTGTACCTGCACTCACAGGATGCAGGAAGCACTCCTAGATGGAGCACGAGTATAGCACTGGATACAGATACCCACCAATCTATTTATTTTCTCTCATTTTCCAGTCCATGAATCTGGGCAGCCCCAGCATATCCAAGTAGCATAGGTACCAATGCTGAACAAGATAGCAGTCGTTTGTATGACAAACATTCCTATACTCACTTGCAGCGGAGCAGTGTGAAGTTTACGGTAAATGTAATAAATAGATCCTTGAAATATCACAAGAAATCTCAGTGCCCAAGGAAAACCATATCCCATCTGAATAAGGTCAATTTAGAAATAACAGAATGTATACAGACAGTGACAAAGAAAGGGAATTACACCTGGCCTTTTGAGACAAGAAATTATCACTTTGTACCGCACTATCATGCAGCCTTGGTCAATAAGTAATTGATGTCAAAAGGAAGGTGCTTAACAAATACCATCATAATACACATTTAAACAATGGTTTTAGTACAAAAATAAAATACATTGTATAGCTGAATATATAGAAGTACAGCTTGCATTTTAACAGAACGTGTGCAAACAATATACTGATGGTGAAATAAGAATAAATGCCGTAATATACCAGAAAGACAATATATGTACACTATAAGACCAATCAAGAACAAATTGCAAGATTAAATGGCTACCATAACAGGAGCCGTTCAGGATTGTTGTTTTCTTCACTGAGAGTGTTTTTGTGGACATGAGGCTTCTTCACAGGGAACTGAAAGTTTAACGAAAGAGGCAGCAACTCCCTGGAGAAGTGCAGGAGGGGAGGAGTGAACTTCAAAGTTCAGGTTTGTGCCTTGAAGGTGACTTAGTTTTTCTGTAGTTACTGTTTGGTCTCTTTATGGTGTACACATTAGAGTCCCAAAGTTGCCTATTGACTATGTATTTGGTTTTGGAGGTCCTCACCTTGTAGATTATGTAGGATCGAAAGTTCATTTAATCTCTCACCATGTAAATGGATGACCTGTGTGACTGGCATCACTCTGCATTTGTGAGGGTGAAGTCATTTCTACATATCTACAGATATACTATATACCGGTAATGAAAAGTTGACTGACTCACTGACTGGCTCACTCACTCATCAGCAAAAACATCATTTTTCGTTTAGCTAAAAAGATGAAATTTGGCAGGATGGTATGGATCTAGGGCAGTAGGTATCCATTTAAAAAGGACCCTGACAGAGAAATGAAGCGTTACAATTTATGCACATGTAGGGCATCAGCAGAAGCGAAGTGAAAGGTGCAAAGTTCGGCGATGCTCAAAGAAAACACATTTAGGAAGTGCTTACTAGACACTGTGGCTGTGAGCTTAGTCAATTTCACACAACTAAGTAAGAAAGGTATTTAAATATTATATTACCCTCCCCCCACTTCACTTCAGATTATCTGCAACCTTATGCAGATAAAATGGGAGCTATAATTCCCATCAGGCTGTGTGCTGCACCAGATGACATTGGTGATCACAAAGTTTAAATAAGAACATTGATAAATGCCGCATGTTATCAAAGGTTGCAACTGCTACATTTTTTATTTTTCCACTACCATATTGGGATAACAATTCCATTGTCTCGATTATAGAGTTTATCTCAGAGCAGTGTTCCTCAACCTTTGTGGCCTTTGGATCCAATTTAACCTTATTAAGTTCCTTAATGATCCATCAAAAACATCTGAAGAGAAGGAAGGGTTTTTCCCCTTCATGAATCAATTAAAAGAGTGGGAGATTGTGTCTCCTTGGTGAAAGAAACAAGGAAAAATATTGAGCAGCATTGTCGATTGCTTTGGCAGAATAAGGGTGTGTCACATGTGACACTAAATCTGAGATAAACTGATTACACTACTTTTTTTGTTCAGTGCATAGCCTCTTGTTATTGTAAGAGCCAACACTGTTGTCCACCTGCACATCATCATTAAGTTTGCAATACCAATCAACAATCAGAGTTAAGTGCTTTTTGAGGTAAAACAAAATACAAATTACCTGATGAAGCCAAGCTACGACTAAACAAAATGAAGTGTGAATTTTTTATAGTTGATGGAATGTGATAAGAAGAGAACAGGACAGTACTTTTGAGTAAGTAAAAGTAATTACAGCTGTAACTTTTGTTTTTTTTTTTGTTGGTAGACATTTATTCAAATCCCCATTATAATGAAGCAGCTCTAATTTTAGGCTTTGATGGTAATGAAGTGTCGATTTTTAGCAGTTTTTAGCTTTGAATGAATCAGCTTTAAATCACCTTTGTAACATCATCAAACATCACTTTAATACAGAGTTCTGCTGCAACCTCCTTCAAACCAACACCATCAAGAACTGTATGCAGCATGTTCAACAGTAAGCATCTGAAGTGAACTAATAATATTAGCCGCAGGCAAAAAAATACAAATACAAATACAGAAAATTACTATGTTACATAGTACTTCTGATACATCCACTTAACCAATGACACGGAAACTGAGGCTCACTGACTTGGAAACATGGGCAACACTACTAGTCTCTCATATGTGCACAAATCTTTTGAGGTTTTCAATCATGAAAAAGAAAAAAATAAATTTTCAGTTTGCCTGTTATAGAGAAACAATCCAAAACGGTATTGTAAAACCTAAGCTACAGTAATATATATATATATAAAGTCTGTAAACACGACAATACAACTACTAATAAGGCTACCAATAACAAAACATGGGCAGGTTAAATGACTCAGATTATGAGCAATACAATACCAGCTCAATAACATTAAACAACCTTAATTTTATATAACTCCTGTCTATAGTGAACACTATCTCAAGGCACTTCAAACTGTATAAATGCATTACAGCACTATTTTTGTGTATTGGTACCACTGAAGTCTGGGCAGGTTAAATGATTTGTTGAGTGTGGGAAATGTACTATCAACCTTCCGGATTAAAATCCAAGCATTGCCATAGCTGTTAGGCCATAATACCTGTCATGAAAAATGAAACGCCTATACAATCGAGTTTTTGAAGCCAGGAGAATTTAATGTGTTAGGCAGATTGGATGACCATTATACTATGGAAATGGCTAGTGTAACCATAGATGGCGGTATACCAGCACTCTACCTGACACAGACAGACATGGACGGCATACTTATAAAAACAACGTGCTTTTATTTTTCTTTTCTTCGCCTGTGGGCAATGCCTTCCCCGTTCCCACAGGCACACAACACAGTCCCAAACACAAGCACAATCCACACACTAATATACTATATTTTATTTTATTTACCTCTTTCTCTTTCTCCTCCACTCTTCTCCGACAAGCTTTGTCTCCCTTCTCCCAGAGTGGTGGCTGTTGGCTCCTTTTATAGCCCACCCAGAAGTGCTCCAGGTGTTTGATGACCCATTTCCGGCTGCACTTCCGGGTATGACAGAGGAATCAGTCACATGGGCTCAGGAACTGCTGCAGCACCCCCGGATCCCAAAAGGGTTGTAGAGAACTCCATCTTCCATGGACCCTTCCTGGAATCCCAGGCACCGCTGCAACCCAGTGGGATGCCATCAAGCCTACTGGGGGAGGTACTGTCCTGACCAGGCTTGCTCCCCAAATCTATACAATGAAGAGGCATCCCAGCCGCACAAGAACCACGACCATCTGTGACACTAGGTTATAACAAATGTGTTCCTAGATTTTTCAGGCAAGGAAGATAGAAGTTTTGAGGTAAAGTAGCTATTTAAGGTAAAAGACGATCAACATTGGATGTTGATTTGCATATGAAAATAAGAATTTCTCTGTACAGTGCACATCTGACAAAAATGACCCTAAAAACAAGTGACCGCCATGAAAGTCAAAGTGGAATATTTTAAAGTATGGTACTATTACACCTTCATCCTCCAGGCTCATTCTCTGTAATAGGGTGAGGAGCAAGCCGGTAATGGGGGATCTTGAAGTAGAAAGAACCACTGCTTCTCTAGGCTAAGAGTAGCCAGTGGAAGTGGTCTTAACATTTACTTAAGATGTCTCATGGTAGGCATATCTTCTGCAGCCCGGTGGGAGTTAACACACACTGTAGGGATTATTTCACTTGAGCAGCCTGCTACTGGGTATAAGAAAGCCTAGTCATTTTATGACTCAGCATGTTGCAATTGTGACAATCACCAAGAAAAATGGATTGAGAATAATGAAGAATATCCACATTTCACATTGCACACAAAGCATCATCTTAAGAAATAAGGAGCACTGAATAAAGCAAATAAAAGAAACTTATTCTGCCTGGCGTAAACACTTCCTGAAGATTAAAGTGGGATTACCAAAGAACTCTGGAAAACAGAAAATTGTGAAACTAATATAAATCATGGCCTGACTATAACTATGATACCTTACTATTGGTTAAATTCATTAATGTAGGAAGTGAAATAGAAATTAAATAGAAAATCTCATCATGTATAAGTGCCAACTGCACATTCAGTAGATGAAGTGTGTATTTGGTACTGTATTTGGCATGTGTTTGTATCCTATGCTAGTTAAATCCTTTTTTCTTTCATTTTGCACCTCACATCTTTATTTAGAAATGATCAGCAAGAAAGGAGGGCAACGCCTGGAAGCATTCTCTCTGTGAAACCTCAACTAGACCTGTGTTAACTGTTGTTAGACTAGCTTCCCAAAAAGCATCCTGCTGGATTCTTGTCTATAGTGCTCTTTCAGAAGTAAAATCTCAGTGTTTCTCAGATACACTTAACTGTTCAAGTGTGTATTTTTCTTCAGGCTTATGAAATATAAATACCCCCTTCTTCATAAAGGGGGCATCATTTTTAGAAGCTGGAATAATTCTTACGTCACAAAAGACCATTTAAACATTCCAATTCAAGTGATAAAAAAATGATAATGTCTTATTTTTAGTTGTTGGTTGTGGATTGTCTGTAACAAGCTGTAGGTCAAATTTCTTAAACGCAAAATTTTTGAAAGACTTACCTGATGGAGAGGTAAAATTTTCCATTGAAGTCTTAAGGTAAAATGTTTGGCTGCTACAGACCATGATGGAGAGCAGATCTGGATCTTTATTGATAAACTTTAGTGTTTGAAAAATATAGAATCATTATGATCTACAGATGTCATGATGCAGCCATGAGATTGTTTTTAGTGTAATGTAAAATATGAGCACTCTGTGCTTACACAGTAACACTTACACAATTCCTGTTCTTTTATATTCATTTCTAGATAAGTGATTTATGTTATTTTATGTACTTTTATGGTTAATTTACCTCAAACGCAAGAGAAGCACATTAGTGTACAATCGGCTTATACATGTCCTATCGGTGTTTGACTAAATATGGGATCTGTTTGGCTGTCAGAAGAATAAAAGAGAAAAATTAAAGTAACCCCTTTCAAAGTAAATTTGAAGCAGCAAATTTCTAATTAAAGTTGCACAGAAGTTTTGTCTTAATCAATACCTTTCACAGAGAAGTTTTGAAATTTCAAAACTATTGTGTATGTTCAGCGCACTATACTTAACATATCTCAATAAAATTTTTTTGACAAATTCTATCAAACTTCAACAATATTAGCCCACTGGTAACCAAGTTGTTTTTAATGTAGACAGACAGACAGTCAGACAGAAAATGCATCTAAAATGGCTTGGAGAGTAATGCATTAAAATTATAACTGCTTCCAGAGGGAGTATAACACTTAGAATGACATTTTTGAATGATAAGTATGTAGTATGGAAACTTTGATAAACTGTTAGAAATACACTAATTGTTTTTTCCTTGACATATGCAAGAAAATTCCTTCCTTAATTAATACATACCATAAATGTTTGATTGAAAGCAAATTAGGAATTGAAAATTTACTTTTTATAAAGGGCTATTTTGTAAGAGTTCATGAGTTCCGAGCCACCCTGTTATCGGGTAATGAATCTTCAAAAAGCAAGCAGGGAATCATCATCAAGGTTTGATGTGGGATTCTCTCCTGGGATGCTGGCCCCCAAGGTCATTTTAGTAAGCCCCTTCTTTTGTAGAACTTTAAAGAATGAATTTAAGCTTTTGCAGGGAATTCAGTGTCTACACACTGGTCATGCAGAAGGTTTACAACTTGTAGGAGCCATACATACATTTTTTTGTAAAGGGACCTAAAGTTAAAAATAAAGGAGGTTAAATTATACTAAAGCACCTCATCCCTCTGTAATGCATTATTACAGTTTTGGTATTTTGTAATGATCAGAAGACTGAAAGAGGATGGAGAGGAGGCAGTGTTTGAGAAAATGTCACTTGTCTACTGGAGCCTTGGTTTCTTTTTGGCTGAGGGCAAAAAGGGAGTGTATGAGGGTTGCTGGCCCCCATGTACTCCTTAATTAGTCTCTGTGAGAGACACACCAGTCTCAGCATGTGATGAACCTGACCCATGTCATCTGTACGAGGTCACAGCAAAAACAAAGTAAGTGATCAATTTGGGATGGAACTGATATAAATCAAAATAGGGTGATGTGGATCCATGCATGATCCAAAAAACTAATATTTATTGCTGCAAACATTTCTTGATACTTTTTGAGCAACAATGAAGCAATTCTTGTAAAAAAATAAATTTAGAGGATATTTACTTTTGATTGATTTTTTCTTACCACATGACACTGTGTAGTGTGCTGTAATGCTCCAAAAGCTGAAGCTCTTTAATTTGTGTATGCTGTCTGTGGTAATATACTTTTGTGGTAGATAGGGGGCGCTCCCTTGAACCCCTGTCCACAACTCCAGACACCAGGTAAAAGTCCACAATTCGACTTTATTCTTCAGCCACAGTGTACAAAACACCTCTCCTCCACAATACTCATACAAATCACTAATAATCACAATAATACAATCCTCCAGCTCCCAGACGCGTTGCCACCCTTCCACCCAGCTCAGCTCGCTGTCTGGGAGCTCCCACAGTCCTTTTATATTCCCTGACCCGGAAGTGTTCCCAATCCCCAGTCCATGTGATTCTCAATCACTTCCGGGTCAGGTAAAAGCTCTTCTCTTCAACCCCGAAGCCCGTCGCTCTTCCTATGACGAACTTCCGGGTCATAGGGCACGAAGAAGTCCTCGGTCCTCCCTGCAGCTCCCTCTTGTGGCCCCCATGGCATCCAGCAGGGCTGTGCATAAAAACCACATTGTCCATGATGCCCTGCTGGTCTTCTGGGAACCTCCATGCTGCAAGGAGGGCTCCACCTGGCGGCTTGGAGGTATTGGCCGGGATAAACGGCCAGCCATCCACCACACTTTATATACAGTATGTCCAAACAGTTGCACGATGGTCGTATTAAAACCAACCAAAGTGCTATTTAAAATCAACCAAATCCTTTCATTGCTGTCAAATTTTCTATGAACTTTCATTTTGCTGATTCAATGCCAGCACATTAAAAAAGTTGGGAAAAGGGGTAAAAGTGAAGTTTTTCTAAAGAAATGACAGAAAAAATGACAAAAATAGCATTATTCTTATAGTCTTATAAACACAAAAACTGGACAACTCTTTTTTAAAACATACAATCTGTAAGCCAAAGAAAAAAGAAATATAAAGATTATTTCTAGGCACTTCTAAAAAAATGTATACATGTAAACTGCATTGTTCTTTGTGAGAACATTTAAAAAAAACTTTTTTCTAAATTTGAATGCGTTTTGAATAAGCAACCTTTTTATGGTAAAAAGAGACAGAAATTGTCATATCAGAAGCCGGATTGATACTCTATTCTTTTCAAAAGCTTTCAATTATGAATGGCCACTAATTTGTGCTGCTAATACTGCAATACTTTTTTTATTTGATCTTTGAAATTCACTTGTAAGTGACATGTGGTGGGCTAGAATGACTTGACTTTTTTAAACTAACTAGGCAAAAAATTCAGAAAGCCTTGAATAGGCTTTTGGAAAAAATAAAATAAAAATTGAGGGGAAAAAAAAATGCTTCTTCAATGTACAAGACAGTAGGTGTAAAATTATATAGTGCTGCAGATACACAGGCAGGAAACCTGTGTTACTAAATATTTTTCTGTCCATTTTTAACTGTAAATGCTCATCACTAGGGAAAGATTTTTGACTTCCTTTTGTTTCCTAGATGAAGCAGAACATAATTGCTCTTAACGTTTATCTTATTGTTGCTTAGCAACATTTAGCCGACTCTTTTTCTAGTGTGGATTTCAATTTATAACTGAAAGAGAAAATTAGCATAAGGGCCGAAAATTTGAAAAAATGTTACAGCAGATAACGCTTGTTGTGTGGCTACGAAAAGGAAAATAAGTGACGTTGCCATCATCAATGAATAATAATTTTGTTTTCTGCTTTGGTTGCTTGTAATCATGAATTTCATTGCTTGCGACTAGGAAATAGACTCACCATTCATATTAATGAAGTGGTCTTCTTGATGCTGGAACTGTCCATTATTGTTTGGTGTTATTTTATTCTGGATCATTTTCCCAGAAAATAGTCTAACTTGTATGTTACTATTTATTTGTGCAATTTTTTAGTGTATCTTTTTCTGATTAGTTATGATATTTGGATCATTTTGTGGCTCAGAGTCTTTGGAGATCTTGTGGAGGTGTACTTTAAATGCACATCATATGCATAGGTGGCAGTGAGAGGGCTGTCCAAGAGTTCTTCCGAATGCTCTACACTTTTCTTCAGTGAAATTGATTTTATCTAAAAACTTTATCACCTAAATGTATTGGTTGCTTTACAATAACTTGTTTAGTTTCATGCTCTTGTCATTTTTAGCAGTTGGGCACATTTTATCAGCAAGTCTTAAATCTGTTTGCAGTCTGAACTTACGTTCTCTGCCTGAGTGGTGCTCTCATGTCGTTCTTTAATATTGATGTTGTTGCCAGTTCTTGACCATTCTTAGCTTTCTTTAACTGTTGGTCTGCAGTATCTCATTCACCTCAAACCCTGTTTTTTTGCCAAGAACCTCTAGCTGCTGATGATCATTTAGTGCTTTAGGGGTCATGTCATATTATTTTCCATTTTTTTGAAAATGTTTAGAACAGCATGTTCTTGAAATATTAAAGTCCTTAACATACATGTGACAACTCACCTGTAGGTAATTGCTGTGGTCCTAAAATGCAGTGTAGAAATTGAATTCTTTCCTGACAGCACACCATTTACTAATACCAATGAAAAAGAATTGAAACTGCTTAAAATAGCTGCCAGGTACCTCCTTTTTAAATTGGCTTGGCAAATGGTTGAGCCTTCCATTTCTTCCATTGTTCCAAAGGGTCGTGTGGACGTCTAGTCATCTAGAACCCCATAGTTCTCACTGAGTTAAATACAGTTACAACCTTCTCAAGCAACACTATGAAAATACATCTGACATTAGCCTTGTGCAGATGTCCTTTCAAATCTGACCAAATAAATAGAAATGCAGGATACACTAGCTTTTCATGCGGTCAGTAGGGATTCTGGTGTAAACATCCCAAGCTGTACAGCAAAAAAAAACTCAAAAAAGCAAAACCTTTTCCAGATCTGCACTTTTTTGGCTGAAGGATTCACTTTCTTCATTTTTTCCCTCCTTGAGTTCAGAATAGGTTTATATAAAGAGGCTAATAGAAAGTGACTGGGGTAATGAAAAGGGAGAAAACGCAAGTCATAAAATGAGAAAAAGATGACTGTTAGTTTCAACCAAGCTTTACCCCCTTAGGATAGCCAGTGCTGGGGTAGTAAATAACAGGCTCAGTGAGCTGAAAATTGAAATTTCAAAGAGTCAAGAGGAACGTTTTCTTAATAACTGGTTCAAGGGTCCCAATAATTTAAAAGTAAAACATTCAGCATATGCGTATTTGACAGAACACTTAACAGCTCATCTGCTTGGTTTCCTTTACCAAACGGGAGATAAAAAAGGCTTAACTGTGATATGTTCCTGCACTTAAAGCTACCTGGCTAGAAGAACAAAGGAAGAAAAAAGCTGTTTGAAACTTGCAGACTTCTCTTAATCGAGACTCACTGCTCTGTATTGTTATGAAGCACTATCTCAAAATGCTGATGAGTTTCTATAGACCACATTGCTGGTATACTTTGCTTGCTAGCAATGATGTATTACCCTCAAGCTTGCAGAATGCGATTTCTAAATATTTATCATCTGTGTAAATCAACACCTTTAGTCTAATCATGGAGGCTTAATGTTACAAAACAGGAGACTATTTTCCAAATGCTACTTGTAAAAGGATTGCAAATTTACTTTGCTCTCCAGAATACTTTTAGTCTTTAATAAAACATAAATTGAAATTTGTTTTGTTCATGTAATAAACTCACACCGAACATACTGGACAGAACCTCCTTATTAACTTGTCACAACACAGTAAAATACCTTCTGCATATAAAAGATTAGAATATTCAAGTAAGTATTATTTGTTATTGAATGCTGAAATACTGATAATTGATATATATATATATATATATATATATATATATATATATATATATATATACTGTATATATATAATTGATATCTATATATATATCTATATATATATATATATATATATATATATATATATATACAGTGGGTACAGAAAGTATTCAGACCCCCTTCAATTTTTCACTCTTTGTTATATTGCAGCCATTTTCTAAAATCACTTGAATTAATTTTTTCCCTCATTAATGTACACACAGCATCCCATATTGACAGACAAAAAAAAGAATTTTTGAAATTGTTGCAGATTTATTAAAAAAGAAAAACTGAAATATCACATGGTCCTAAGTATTCAGACCCTTTGCTCAGTATTTAGTAGAAGCACCCTTTTGAGCTAATACAGCCATGAGTCTTCTTGGGAAAGATGCAACAAGTTTTTCACACCTGGATTTGGGGATCCTCTGCCATTCCTCCTTGCAGATCCTCTCCAGGTTGGATGGTAAACATTAGTGGACAGCAATTTTTAGGTCTCTCCAGAGATGCTCAATTGGGTTTAATTCAGGGCTCTGGCTGGGCCATTCAAGAACAGTCACAGAGTTGTTGTGAAGCCACTCCTTTGTTATTTTAGCTTTGTGCTTTGGGTCATTGTCTTGTTGGAAGGTAAACCTTCGGCCCAGTCTGAGGTCCTTAGCACTCTGGAGAAGGTTTTTGTCCAGGATATCCCTGTACTTGGCCGCATTCATGTTTCCCTCGATTGCAACCTGTCGTCCTGTCCCTGCAGCTGAAAAACACCCCCACAGCATGATGCTGCCACCGACATGCTTCACTGTGGGGACTGTATTGGACAAGTGATGAGCAGTGCCTGGTTGTCTCCATACACTGAGGAGAGGCAAGACACATGACAGCCCGCATGGAGTTTGCTAAAAGACACCTGAAGGACTCTGAGATGGTGAGAAATAAGATTTTCTGGTCTGATGAGACCAAGATAGAACTTTTTGGCCTTAATTCTAAGCGGTATGTGTGGAGACAACTAGGCACTGCTCATCACTTGTCCAATACAGTCCTCATGGCAGTATTAGCTCAAAAGGGTGCTTCTACTAAATACTGAGCAAAGGGTCTGAATACTTAGGACCATGTGATATTTCAGTGATTCTTTTTTAATAAATCTGCAACAATTTAAAAAATGATTTTTTTGTCTGTCAATATGGGGTGCTGTGTGTACATTAATGAGGGAAAAAATTAGTTTAAATGATTTTAGCAAATGGCTGCAATATAACAAAGAGTGAAAAATTGAAGGGGTCTGAATACTTTCCGTACCACTATATATATATATATATATATATATATATATATATATATATATATATATATATATATATATATATATATATATATATATATATATATATATACAAATATACTATATATATAGTGCAATGGTCACTTAATTTTCAAATATTGGAATATAGCAATTCATATTATATCTGATTCCTTTATATTTTTTTTTCTAAAACACAGAACCCAAAACTAGTCTGATTAAATTAAAAGTAGATTGAGACATATATTCCAGAACATTGCATCAAATCACTTAATTAATATTAATTTAACTGGAGTCTCAGCACTGGCCTGGTATGAGTGTATGAGGGCACACGTGCTATGAACAGGCATCCTATCCAGGGTTGGTAATTATTTTATGTGCAGTGATGCAGGGATAAATTTCACCTTCATCTGATTCTAAACTAGCCAACAGCATTAGAAAATAAATAGACGGCTACATTTTCTTGAAGTCTTCATTAATTCTTAATTTTATTTTTTTAATGTATTCCCCTGTACAATAATTATTGAAAGTTAGATTATTAGAACTGGATGTTGCACAGAAAATTTTATTAATCACAACACTTGGTTAAAAGCAGATGACACGAGATGATAGCATCAAGCAACAAGAGGCTACTAGGTTAGTAAGAATTAATACTATAAAGAGACAAAAACAGAATTTAGTTTGCAAGATTATGGTTCAGTGCTGTCTTTTCTTCAATGCTTCAGTTTCTTTCAATCATTGAAAGACTGATGAACCAAGAAAAACTTTATCATCCCTTTCTGTTGTCCACTCCGTTACACTTGCATAGCCTTACTGGTGTAAAAACAGTTCTGCCCTGTAAAACAGAGCCTTTAATTTCATTATCTAATGCTTAATGTGTGCTGCTTCACAGTTATGTATTGTGTGCAAAAACTTTATCTAAAGAAAAATGAAATAAGACAGAAAAAGGATTGACTCTTTGTTCAGATGCTTTTGCTAATCCTTCTCTCCCAACTTCTAATCTTAATGAGATCAGATTTTGCCAAAAATCTGAAAAGCCAAAGGATCAGGACCATCCTTCTGCCCAATTTCCATCCTGCTTATCAAGTTCAGGATATTATGGAGCTCATGGAAATGCCCACACAGACACTGAGAGAATGTACAAACTCTACACAGGCACTGACTGAGGCAGAGGATTCACATCCAGGGCTTTGGGTGAGCAGTACTAACCACTAAACCACCGTACTGCACCCTAAAGATTACGATCTCTTGTACTAAATCAACAGCTTATGGGACATCCTACTTAAGTGTTTATCTAGAAACTAAAGTCAGGTTTCTCTGAGAATATCCTGTTGCATTTACAGAATACAATATGTATTTTGTTATTCTATCTCACATCAGGATGATTACCTATTTTGTTCCAAAATACTGGGAGCAGGCAAACTTAACAATCATCTTTTGATTTGTCTTTTACTTCAGGCAAAGCTTTAGTTCTTAAAGACTTGAGAATATATATATATATATATATATATATATATATATATATATATATATATATATATATATATATATATATATATATATACAGTATATATATATTATATACTGCTCAAAAGAATTTAAGGAACACTTTTTAATCAGAGTATAGCATAAAGTCAATGAAACTTATGGGATATTAATCTGGTCAGTTAAGTAGCAGAGGGGTTGTTAATCAGTTTCAGCTGCTGTGGTGTTAATGAAATTAACAACAGATGCACTAGAGGGGCAACAATGAGATGACCCCCAAAACAGGAATGGTTTAACAGGTGGAGGCCACTGACATTTTTCCCTCCTAATCTTTTCTGACTGTTTCTTCACTAGTTTTGCACAGTTTCAAGGGCATGGAGGAGATTCTAGGAGACAAGCAGTTACTCTAGGAGAGCTGGAGAGGGCCATAGAAGGTCCATAACCCATCAGCAGGACCAGTATCTGCTCCTTTGGGCAAGGAGGAACAGGATGAGCACTGCCAGAGCCCTACAAAATGACCTCCAGCAGGCCACTGGTGTGAATGTCTCTGACCAAACAACCAGAAAGACTTCATGAGGGTGACCCAAGGGCCCCATGTCCTCTAATGGGCCCTGAGCTCACTGCCCAGCAGCATGCAGCTCGATTGGCATTCGCCATAGAATACCAGAATTGGCAGATGCACCACTGGTGCCCTGTGCTTTTTACAGATGAGAGCAGGTTCACCCTGAGCACGTGACAGAAGTGAAAGGGTCTGGAGAAGCCATGGAGAACATTATGCTGCCTGTAACATCATTCAGCATGAGCAGTTTGGTGGTGGGTTAATGATTGTCTGGGAGGCATATCCATGGAGGGTCACACAGACCGCTACAGGCTTGACAAAGGCACCTTGGCTGCCATTAGGTATCAGGATGAAATCCTTGGACCCATTGTCAGACCCTATGCTGGTACACTGGCTCCTGGTGCACGACAATTCCTGGCCTCATGTGGTGAGAGTATGCAGGCAGTTCCTGGAGGATGAAGGAATTGATACCATTGACTGGCCACCACACTTTCCTGACCTAAATCCAATAGAACACCTCTGGGACATTATGTTTTGGTCCATCCAATGCCACCAGGTTGCACCTCAGACTGTCCAGGAGCTGAGTGATGCCCTGGTCCAGATCTGGGAGGAGATCCCCCACAACACCATCTGTCATCTCATTAGAAGCATGCACCGATGTTGTCAGGCATGTATACAAGAACACAGGGGCCATACAAAGTGCTGCGTACAATTTTGAGTTGCTGCAATTAAATTTTAGCAAAATGGACTAGCCTGCCACATCATTTTTTCACTCTGATTTTTGGGGGGGGCGTCTTTGAATTCAGGGCTCTGTAGGTTGATCATTTTCATTTCCATCAAACGATGTGGCATCCTTTCGCTCCTAACACATTACCCAGTCTATATCAGTATAGATATCCAGGAGGATTTCTTTTCCCATTGAGATCTGATGTGTTTTCAAAGTGTTCCTTTAATTTTTGAGCAGTTTATATATATATATATATATATTTATATATATATATATATATATATATATATATATATATATATTTTTTTTTTTTTTACTAAAGGCATTTAAGCCTAACTAGGCTGAACTGTTACTTACTTCAAATGAGGATCTGCCCATATGTTTCAGTTCTTACTGTTTGACAATTGTATCTAAACTTTCTGGATAAAGATCCTTTTCTCCATTTGCAGTTATGATGCAATAAAAGATATACAGAGGGTGTCATCCTTTTGCAATACATTTCTTAAATCCCATGAGTAACTTTTCTTGCAAAAGAAAGTTAATTTCAGCAATGTACCTTCCCCAGCAGTATGTCATTTCAAATGAATGCTTAGAAAATGACTCTAAAATTATACAGTAACATATTGTTCTACTGTAAAATCACATCTTGGTTTGCAATGCAGAGATCCGTAATTTATTGTCAAGATTAACAGTACAAAGAAATGAAAATAACTTTATTTGAATTCCGAATGTTAACTTCCATACAGCCCACATAGACTAAGAAGCATGCTGTTAGGCTATATTGAGTTCACTGCAAGCACAGGGAGTCTGGGATAGGATGTAATAGTTCTGGCAAAGAAAGGCGTATGGAATAGACTGCGAATATCGCAGCAGTGATATGAGAGTGGGTGTATGTTGTGGAAAACAGAAAGCCATGTGCATAAAAACACAGACTGTTACTTTCCCCCTGGCCGCCTCATGTGAATTAACTAGTTTATTGCTTGCCTTTGAGAAGAATGTTTGCTATTTAATGATGATTTAGTATCTGTCAGCCATCATTACAACCTAGTCCCATAAGCCTCATATTACAGCCACAGATTCAATCCTTACAGGTCCTTTATCAGTCACACAAACATTAGAACAGAGTAGCTATTTTTAAAATGAAGCATTCTTGTCCCTATCCCTATCCAGAAAAATAAAATCATGACCAGTAAAAGTTAACTATAGAAAGATGTACAGTAAAAATAGTGTCAAAAAGCTGATTCTATGACAGAGATAATCTTAAGATTACAACACTTTTAAAAAGTATTTTTCAAACACAAAACAAACTTAAATCTATTAATTTTTCATTGGCGCTCCCTGCATTCCCTGAGAAAGACTTGTGAAATCGTTTGCCACCGAGTTCATTCTGTAGTCCCCTAATTCAGGAGTTTCTGAACCTCACTACTTTCATTCCAACATGTTTTTGAATTTACAAGGGAAATACATTTTTTTGAATCATTTTGTTTCAACTGCTACTTTTCAAAAACGGATTTTTATTTTTTTTTATTTAATTTAATGAAAGATATAAGTGATCATGGGTTGAACATGATTAATAAACCGAAAAAGCAATAGCAGAACAGGTAACTTATTCTCATTTGCACCTAAGTGTGCACAAAATCAAATGATTTTGTTAAATATATGGATAAAATGAACACTCTGTTCCAGTGTACAAAATCACATTCAATACTGCTAAACAAAGTAGTAAAGTAGACATTTTATCTGTGTGATAAAACAAAATGTGCATATCTATTAAGATTTAATCAGCTATCATGTGCAAAATATAGCTTTTTGTCGGTGTAATTGATCCATAATATTTGGGGTGAATGATGTAAGTTAGTTTCCTTCCATATGTGAAAATAAAAATTGAGAAATCTTAAAACCAAATTTTATTTTATTTTTTTTACTTAATAATGGTTTGTTTAATTGTGTTTTTTTTTTTTTTTTTCTTTAAAAATTTCCTCCTATATGGTTATAACAAGCCTAGTGGAAACACTCTACAAAAACAAGACTTAATGTGTGGCACACCGAGATAGCCAGAAGATCAGTAGGTCACATTATTGTAATAGAAGATGAGAAAAATGTACATGCATGCAATCTTTTTTGTTGCCTTTCCTAAAGACTGACTGGCTTGCTGCCGTCCATTGTAATAATAATTCTTTGCATTTATATGGCACTTTTCTCACTACTCAAAGTGCTCAGCAATTCCAGGTTAAGGGCCTTGCTCAAGGGCTCAACAGAGCAGAGTCCCTTTTGGCATTTATGGGTTTCGAACCTGCAACCTTCCGATTGCCAGTGCAGATCCCTAGCCTCAGAGCCACCACTTCACCTGAAGTCTAATGTCTTATGTCATTGTATCAGGTGTATAGAGCATGACATGGATTGAATTTAAACAGCCCGTCAGTAGACAGCTTTCAGTATTTACAGCCAAGGTGGTTTTTAGAATAAAACATTTTTTTTTCATTGTCTAATTAAAAAAAATATATATTTTCACTCCTCTATAAAAGTTTTTTAGAAGTAGCAGACAGAAGTTAGTGAGTATTTTGCTGCAGATTCACCTTCTCTAGCAGGACAAATAATGAGATTCAATGCAGTTCAGCAGCAGCACTGAAATCTCAGTCCATTGTTACATTATTACATTATTGATGATGAAGACAAGATGAGCATATCATTGTTTTACAAACTTGACCCAATTTTCAGTCTATAGTCTATCAAGTCCTAGCCCTGAATGGCTGCATTGGTAGTAGGATTTGACTGTATTCTAATTATAACATTTCCTTATAATTATTATAATTTAAAATTAACTAGTGTGTTGAAAGCATTTATTTACTCATTTTGCTTCTTCTTTTTGTTATAATCCCATTGCATAAGAAAATGTTGAACCTTTTATTTATTTATTTATTTTGAAAATTAAAACAGTATTCTTATGTACAGGTTGAGGATAACAATCTCTCAATCCATCAAATTTTTCTCCTTTCAAGTCTGTGTTACATATATTATCGAAAGAGGTACTTAATAATGATCACACACAAGGTATACATTTTTACTGTTTACAACATAATTATTTGCGCATTCTGTGTAGTAAAACTTATCCTTTTTCTTTTAAATACTTTTTGTATTTTAATAGCTTGTCATTTGAGTATTTATTTATTTTTGTTTTGCTATAACAGTAACGTATGAGTTATTGATGCTCCTGCCTGCGTTGTATGTTTGAGTCTTCTGGCAGCTGCCATGTTGTTTGCTGTTGCTATGTCAGTTACTCGTCATGTGACCAGGGGGTTATGTTGCATGTCCTCAGTCAATCCTTATTTAAAGACTGTGGTACAGTAGGCCATACATCCTAGCCTTTAGCTAATTAAAAAGTCTTCATTTGTGTCCTTCTAAAAACTTGTTTTGGTTAGTGAATTCCATTTAGTTACTTCTGGCTTTATGACCCTTGCTGTACCTTTTTTGATTAAAGAATCTTGCCCGACATTTTGGTTTTGATGTTTGTTAGATTTCCTTTTGGAAATAACCCTTTGCCTGTCCTTCTGAGACTGATTCTTCTCCTTCCCTTGTTCTGTTTCATCTCCTGACCCCTTTCTCCTCATTTTTCTTTTTATTGTGCGTACATAATTTGCTTCAAACTGTGTACAACACATTAACAAGAAAATGAATTAAAATCAAATACATGTGAAAGTAAAATAAACTCCTGTGTACTAAAATCATTATCAAAATTATTATGATTTCAAAGAGAACAGCTTCACTAATATTATATTCAATAATATTATTTTATCAAATCTTGTTAATCCATTTCAAGGATGAAGGAGGCCAGAGCCTTTGCCCCTTTTATTTATAATTAATTGAAGCAAACCATTTGCTTAAAAAATAAGTATGGTAAGGGTTGACATCAAATTAAAGACAATGTTCATCTTTAAGGGTAAGACTGAACACCATTGGCCTGCTCCACAATAAGCAGATGTTTACTCTGTAAAACAGAATTACCTTCTTAGCTGTTGGCTTTAATACCAAATTTGTTTTCACCATTGACTGCAAGTTCACAACGCTCAATCTAAAAAGAAATTATGGTGAACATCACTTAGTAGGATGAGACACCCAACAATCCTAAATTGGAATAAGCAGCACAGAAAATAGATGAATCATTGGGTTACAAGGTAGCTCAAGAAATATTACTTACTTTCTATTGACTAAAGATATTTTAGATTTTTAGTTTGAGTTTTGTTAACCTTACATTACAAGTTGGATTTATTATGGATTATTGGATTTAAATTGTGCCTTCTGAAAATTTGATTAGAAACATATACTTTCTATATTAAATATATATTTCTCATGTTATATACAGTGTGTGCGTGTGTGTGTGCGCCCTGCGGTGGGCTGGCGCCCTGCCCGGGGTTTTGTTTTCTGCCTTGTGCCCTGTGTTGGCTGGGATTGGCTCCAGCAGACCCCCGTGACCCTGTAGTTAGGATATAGCGGGTTGGATAATGGATGGATGGATATTATATACAGCATGAATGGTGTTTATGAAATATTTCACAAAAATAATCTAGCAATACTAAATGTGATGTTATTTTGCTTTCTTTGCAGGAAAGGAAGAATCAGTTGCGACCTTTAAAGGGAATGAGTATTTCTGCTATGATCTATCCCACAATCCTATTCAGAGCAGTACAGATGAGATCACCTTGTCATTTCGTACGCTACAGCGGAATGGCCTCATGCTGCACACTGGCAAGTCTGCTGATTATGTCAACTTATCACTGAAGAGTGGGGCTGTCTGGCTGGTCATCAACCTGGGATCTGGAGCTTTCGAGGCACTAGTGGAGCCCGTCAATGGCAAGTTCAACGACAACAACTGGCATGATGTCAGCGTGACGAGAAACCTGCGCCAGGTAATCTCTCAACTCATCTCTAACAACCTGCTTCTTTCCTTGGTGCTTGGTTCAATAATGTTTGAGGTCCCTTTTGGTTATCATTTTGACCCTAACAAATGCCTATACTGATCTCATAGTGAGCATAATTTTAGGTGATATATTTTACCAGTTGCCTAACTTAAGATGAACATACCCAGCCAACAACATGATTATGAGATAATTATTGGTAGTCCTTGATTTATATTGTCTCTCTATAATGTTTCAAAAGTACACTTTGTGATTTTTATATGCAATAATCACTTACAATAATCATTTTATATGTAGTCTCTTACTCCCACAGACTTTATTAAATACATGCTAAAAGAATTAAATTCATACATAAGGCAATACATATTTCTGTAAACATTATTCTAATTACATAATTTCAACTATTATAATCCTAATATCCATTATTATATACTATAATACATTATTGCTGTTGATTATTCCATGGAGAAGTTGATATTAGCTTTTCACATATTGCATGTTCAATGAATTTTCGTGTTACTACAGTGACAATGCATTTTCATGGTTTTATGAAACAGTGTTAGGGATTGATTCTCACATTCCATAATTTAAAAAAAAAGCTTTCCTCCTGTATACAGTATGTAAATTTAGAATTAAGTGGGCCATAATCCAGTTTCGCATCTTTAGAGAAAGATGTTTGGACTATAAGAAAGTTCACTTTTTATGCACTTAGCCCATATCCTGTGTCCTCGAGATATGAAACATTTGAAATCAAATCCAGTCACAAACAGAGGCACAGTGGAAAAGACTTTCTAATGTTGGACATGTTATATCTCAGTCACAGTAAAAATTGTGGCTGACCCCACTGCCCTTGTCCAAAGGTAATTCTTTAGCTCAATCAAATGACCATTTTGCTGTCATTCCCGCTATGAGATCACTATGGACATTCAATATACTTGCAGTTTGGTGTCTGCAAAGAAATGCAATAGACACATTGGATGTGGTTACTAGCCTGGGGAGTGTGCAAGCACACACATACACAAACACAGGCCTGGGGGAGGATCCAACTCAGACAGAGATAAATAGGGTGCTAGTGTATAACTGTGTATGTGGAAGCCTATATATTCATAAACACTGGAGGTCATTCAGTTCAAACATAGCATTTATTTTCTGCACTCTCTTAGGATGCTGAGATCTGTCTTTTAGGGCCGAAATGTATGTGTGAGGCTCATCTTCACTTTTTAGTTGTGTAGGCTGAGTTCCTATGCTACTGGTGAGTGTGTAAACTGTTATTGTGTGCTGTCACATTATCCACCTCCTAATTTAATCTGAGTGCCGAAAAGGGCCATTAAAATGCCCCTTCTCCAGATGCAGTGAAAGCTGTGCATTTCTGTAAGTTGGATAAAGCTGAGTCCTTGCTGCCTGGATGTGATGCTTTACTGACCTCTGCTGTTCCACTTTTGCTAGCATTCAAAGAAGTGGCAACTGTATTAGTGCTATTCTGAAGCTTGCTGGAAAAATATTTGATTATCAGCTTCTCATTTGCATTAAGAAACAAGAAGGTATAAAAAAGTCACTTTATTAAGTACTAATTAGCTAAACAGCATAAATCATGCTACCAGCTATTATGAATGGGTGCTCAGTGACAGTTCAAATATCTTTCTTTCTTTCATTACTGTATGCTAGGTTGTAAAAATGATTAAACATTATGCTTTAACTACTCCTCTTATTGTACAGAAATAAAAGATTGCTGGCATCTGCCAGGTATTTTTGTACTGATCCTTGCATTTCAGTGGGTTTGTGCAATAAAGATATTCAAAGCCAAAAGTATTCTAAATATTAAAAGAGAGGTATAAAATGTGTGATATGAAAATCAGATGATAGATAGATAGATAGATAGATAGATAGATAGATAGATAGATAGATAGATAGATAGATAGATAGATAGATAGATAGATAGATAGATAGATAGATTACTTTGAAAGTGACAGACAAATAAATAACGTGGTCTTCTCCCATGCTTCTTGCCTTCCTTCTGTTCTATGTAGGCTGGTTGGTTCTGGGACAATATGACTTGTGCTTCCCAGAAAACTTGAAAACTTATGAATAAGTACTATAGAATGCTGTTGGGATAAAAGGTGTAAAGAATGCATGTATATATTTCCCGTGTACATTTCCAGTTTCAAGTACCAGGCATTCTGCACTGACCAAGTAATTCTATCTTATGAGGAAATTTGCCATGAGGTGTATTTATGAATCAATTCACTTTGGCCACTGATACACTATACAGTAAATAGTACAGTACTATGTGCAATGTGTATATACGCAAATGCATTCATATCTTTGGAAGTATGTTTAAAATTTAAAAATAGGGTATAGAGGCTGGACACTGCTTGCTTTAATTGAACTACGTTATGTAAAAAAAATTCTCAAATAAACCAAGGGAAGTAAAAAGACATTGTAATAATGAAACGGGGCCTCCAGCTAAGGCTGAGAGGTAGACAGCTCCATCTTGTGTCTGCTTTAATGAGTGTTCATGGAAAACAAAATCTACATAGGAGGTTATGAATTAAAATTTTTCTACAGCCACAAGTTAATTTAGATTCTTTTAAAGGTAATGAACTCTACATTATTTTAACGAGTAAGAAATTCATCTGCCTTGTACTCTTTCTTTTCTGAAAGCCCTGATTAAATATCCCAAACATTCTTTATTGTAAGTATGAAAATCTGTCTCTCCATACTTTGAAGATGAATAAGACTAGTGATTTATCATTTTGGGTTTTTACCAAATTAGCCAGAGATAATTGCATACTTTGTACAATTAATGGTGTTGTTCTAAAAAATAGATCAGAACAGTTGGTAAAGTCCAGTTTATTGGAGTTACAGTTTCTTCGACTTCAGATGTCTGGAATAAAATGATAATCCAGGCTAATACTTTTGATATGTCCTTTTAATTTGAACATGAAAAGATGCAGCCCTTTAAAACCCTCCTTGCCAGGGACACTCAGGTTGTAAACTCAGCCTGCTTCTCAGCTGTGCACAAGCACACGCTTTTTTTTTTCATTATCATCTAGCTGTTATTATTATCTCATCATCTTGATCCACCTTTCTAATTTTTTGTCTGATCTGCTTAATTCTTGGTTTAAGCGCTTTTACCTTTGGAAATTGTAACACATTTTTCTGTCATGCTTAACCAGCATGAGTCATTGGTAATGCAGAGAATAGAATCGAAATGCAAATGTGCTAAAAGAAAAAAAAAATCAAGTTTGTAAACATAAATCTTTTTCCTTTTAACAATTGGAGGAGCAGTCATTCACTAGTAGCACTAATCAGCTGCAATTAGAATGAAGATAGACCCATGATGAAAAATAACATTATGCAAAATTGCTCATGTTGTGTATTTGTTTTTAGGCTTCCGAGTGAAGGCAACAGAAAATTGCCTCTTAGCTAATGTGTACATTGATCATTGGGCCTTGCTGATCTTGCTGTCTGGATTGTGCATGGTTATGGTTAATGTTGCGTCTCTGGTGTCTGCTGGAATGCTCAGTGTACTATACTAAGTCACGCTGCATCCCTTTTCTCAGCCCTCACATGGGCACATTGGAATTAGGACCTGAGCTGGCCTAGCCATAAAACCCCATAAGTGTCAGTAAATTCTGGTATATTTAAGAGACCATTGTGACTTAGGTGTTTAAATGACAATTACTGTATGCTTTCAATTGAATCACTTTGAAGACCATATTGTAACACAGCCTAAAATAAAGTTTAAGTCCTCAGTAGACCCATGCCCCTTGCTAAATACTCTCGCTGAGTATGAAATAATTAAACACAAGTAGATCAGTGTGGAGCAAGGTATTGTTTTATGTATTACTAGTATTAGTTTAAGCTTATAAGAAAGGTAGGGCAGTTATGCCAAGAAGAAAAGTAATAATAGAAGTAATACATTAGGTTTTTTTAAATTTTCTAATTTGTGTGTTTGTCCATTTGTAAGGTCAGTATGTATTTGTATAACAGAAGTAATACATTAGGTCTTTTTAATTTTCTAATTTGTCGATTTCTCCATTTGAAAGGCCAGTATGTATTTGAACAGGGCTGAACTGGAATTAAAGTTTAGGCCATGAACTCCACACTCACCTTTAAAAAAAAAAAAAAAAACATGCCATATAAAAGATCATTTTCAACATTCAGTAATTTCTTCTTTCTTCTCGCTCTCTTACAGCTTCTTCTGTCTATTTTCTTTCCATTGCCTATCCTTTCAATTCATTAACCTAATATTTTCCTGTATCCAGTAGTGTTTAGGTCAGGAAAAAAAACATTGTGCTGGTGCAGGCCAAATCAGCTAACAGATAGGTCAAGCCATCAGGATTTCATCCAAGACTCCCGAAGGCCAGTCTGACAGACAGGAATGCATTACTATCATATATTTACATCATATAAACTGCTCAAAAAAATTAAAGGAACACTTTGAAAACACATCAGATCTCAATGGGGAAAAATAAATCCTCCTGGATATCTATACTGATATAGACTGGGTAATGTGCTAGGAACGAAAGGATGCCACATCGTTTGATGGAAATGAAAATGATCAACCTACAGAGCCCTGAATTCAAAGACGCCCCAAACATCAGAGTGAAAAAATGATGTGGCAGGCTAGTCCATTTTGCCAAAATTTAATTGCAGCAACTCAAAATTGTACGCAGCACTTTGTATGGCCCCTGTGTTCTTGTATACATGCCTGACAACATCGGTGCATGCTTCTAATGAGATGACAGATGGTGTTGTGGGGGATCTCCTCCCAGATCTGGACCAGGGCATCACTGAGCTCCTGGACAGTCTGTGGTGCAACCTGGTGGCATTGGATGGTCCAAAACATAATGTCCCAGAGGTGTTCTATTGGATTTAGGTCAGGAAAGTGTGGTGGCCAGTCAATGGTATCAATTCCTTCATCCTCCAGGAACTGCCTGCATACTCTCACCACATGAGGCCAGGAATTGTCGTGCACCAGGAGCCACTGTACCAGCATAGGGTCTGACAATGGGTCCAAGGATTTCATCCTGATACCTAATGGCAGCCAAGGTGCCTTTGTCAAGCCTGTAGCGGTCCGTGTGTCCCTCCATGGATATGCCTCCCCAGACAATCATTAACCCACCACCAAACTGCTCATGCTGAATGATGTTACAGGCAGCATAATGTTCTCCATGGCTTCTCCAGACCCTTTCACTTCTGTCACGTGCTCAGGGTGAACCTGCTCTCATCTGTAAAAAGCACAGGGCACCAGTGGTGCATCTGCCAATTCTGGTATTCTATGGCGAATGCCAATCGAGCTGCATGCTGCTGGGCAGTGAGCTCAGGGCCCATTAGAGGACATGGGGCCCTTGGGTCACCCTCATGAAGTCTTTCTGGTTGTTTGGTCAGAGACATTCACACCAGTGGCCTGCTGGAGGTCAATTTGTAGGGCTCTGGCAGTGCTCATCCTGTTCCTCCTTGCCCAAAGCAGCAGATACTGGTCCTGCTGATGGGTTATGGACCTTCTATGGCCCTCTCCAGCTCTCCTAGAGTAACTGCTTGTCTCCTAGAATCTCCTCCATGCCCTTGAGACTGTGCAGGGAGACACAGCAAACCTTCTGGCAATGACACATATTGATGTGCCATCCTGGAGAAGTTGGACTACCTGTGCAACCTCTGTAGGGTCCAGGTATCGCCTCATGCTACCAGTAGTGACACTGACTGTAGCCAAATGCAAAACTAGTGAAGAAACAGTCAGAAAAGATGAGGAGGGAAAAATGTCAGTGGCCTCCACCTGTTAAACCATTCCTGTTTTGGGGGTCATCTCATTGTTGCCCCTCTAGTGCATCTGTTGTTAATTTCATTAACACCACAGCAGCTGAAACTGATTAACAACCCCCTCTGATACTTAACTGACCAGATTAATATCCCATAAGTTTCATTGACTTTATGCTATACTCTGATTAAAAAGTGTTCCTTTAATTCTTTTGAGCAGTATATTTACTTACATTGAAGTTTAAAGTCTTGTGATTGTATGAGTCTCTCATACAAATGCTATTAGTGGGGCACACATTTGCGATGGTGGCTTGTGCTCTCCACATATGTATTAAATAAATAAATAACACATGGATGAACTGCTGATCCTCTCATGATTATTGCCTGACAATAGTCCCATTTTTAGTGTTGTCTGTGAGTTTGGTATCAGAATGCTTCTGGACAGCCAATAACTGACCCATTAGCCAAAGATGTCAAAGAATTCCTATACTCTATATATGTTAAGATCAATAAATAATCAATGCAAATGACCATTATTCATGAAATCTTTATCAAAACATGACAAGCCTGGGTCAATATAGGAACAGATAAACATAGATATTAAATCACTCCGATGCCAAATGACTAATAAATCATTAGAAAGAAGAAATGCTGGCCTGACGTTTGTGCTCTGAGTGCACATGTACTTGATTTGATGAAGTGTTTGACATGAATGTTAATCTTTTGTACTTATCTCTATTCTCAGTGATTTATAAGGTGTCAATTGCTTTAAACCTAATATGATATATAATTATCCATTACCCATATGTTTGTAGGTATCAGAAATATTACAAGGTTCATTCTTCATTTGTGTATTTTGGAAGAAAAATGTGAAGAGATGTACAGTGTGGTAGATGTGCAGAAGCAGCATATTTACATAGTCTCATCCTGTTCCAGAAGTCACCAGGCCCGCTGGCCCCTGACATGATAAGGCTTGTCTGTTGCTTTGCAACAAATACTTAAGCTGTCAAGTGAAAAAAAATCATAAATAGCTGGAACTCTGAAAAGCTAGCTTGGCTGTTACACTTTCTTAATTACCAGCCTTTTTCTCGTTGCCCCCTTAGTCTCCTTGTGCTGAACAGCTGCAATTACTACTCTCCAAAAGAAAGCTAAGCTGAAGAGCAGAAACATTGCCCAATCAATATTCTCCTCTGCTTGCTGCTCCTTCCTCCTGTAATTAGTCACCTAGCAACCATGTTCTTCTTAAGGCTTCTATCCCAGTGAAGAAATAAAGACCAGAAACCTCTGTTAACCCTTCCCTGTGGTTAAGGCCCTACTGGGCAAATGCTACTCACACTTACAGTTCTGGTGTCCTTTGGAAGTCTCCAAGAACAATACTTTCAAATGGTGGGAGCTGTTCCTTGATCATCTTAATATTCATTTTTAGCAGCCTTGTAATACTGAGTCACTTTCTGTTCATAACATGGTAATGTAAACTACTAATTTACATTTGCTTGAGTGAGTGATTTCAATTAAAACAGGGAGGGAGTACACTTAAAGCCTTTTTCTGTCAATTTAACATGTACTTTTTTTTACTGCCAGACAGTAAAAATTACACTCACACAACACAACTCTCCCTAAATTTCTGATATTGTGAGATAAAAGTGACGTGTAAAGTTGTAAATGAGCAAGGACAACTAGAGCACAATATATACTCTCACAATTTTGTGCTCACCTCTGCCCTCAGGAACAGGCATATGTCAGAGCGCATGTAGGCTACTGGCTATGAAATTCATCTCGACACTACAAGGTCACTCAGTGCAACGCAGAACTGGTCACCGTTATCACTTCAACTGTGTCTCATAATCTATTAATTCTAAATTATTAAGATATTTTGACTAAATCATCCATCCATCCATTATCCAACCCACTATATCCTAACTACAGGGTAACGGGGGTCTGCTGGAGCCAATCCCAGCCAACACAGGGAGAAAGGCAGGAAACAAACCCTGGTTAGGGTGCCAGCCTACCGCAGGGCACACACACCAAGCACACACTAGGCACAATTTAGGATCGCCAATGCACCTAACCTGCATGTCTTTGGACTGTGGGAGGAAACCGGAGCACCCGGAGGAAACCCATGAAGACACAGGGAGAACATGCAAACTCTACCCAGGGAGGACCCGGGAAGTGAACCTGAGTCTCCTAACTGCGAGACAGCAGCACTACCCACTGAGGTTAATTTGTAATAAAATTTAAATATTATCACAGTGCTACTTTCTTAAGGAAAATATGGTGACAGAGCTGGTGAGATGCTAGATTGAACAGCTTGGAGGTGAGTAGAGTAGGGTAGAGTTATTGGTGCGTCTGAAAGGATTTGCACTCATAATCTAAAGACCATCTGTCAGGTCAGGTGGCATATTCAAATTGACTTGGTGCAAGTATTGTTAAATGCCCTGCGGAAGATCAACTTACCACCTGAGTTTTGCCCCTCCTATTTTTTATGCATATATATATATATATATAGTATATGACTACATTTATCAGCAATGGCTTTAAGATCAATGGTTTTACAAATCACCATCTATCTAATGCACCATTTTCAACACTAGCTAATCTATTTCAGGATTGCTGGGGCCAAAGTCTATCTTGGTATTGAGAGCAAGGCAGCAGTCAACATCATACAAGGTACCAATACATATCATACTCATGGTTCAGCCTCACACTTACTCTAATAAGGGCAATTTATTGTAACCTGTTTACACAAATCGTTGTAATGCGACTGAAAAAAATGAGGGCTCCAAGGAAACACTGTGCCAACACTGCACACTCGGCACAGACAGTAAACAGGCCAGAAATCAAATAACTGGCTGCTAAAATGTGAAGAAACTACTTCCAAACTTCACCACCCACAAGAAAGCTATAAACAGTTACACAGTGTTTATCATGATTTATCATGCAAACATTAGGTATAAGCTTAATAGGTTACCACCCTGAGATTCTGCTGTTATAGTATGTGAAATGTATAGAAGTCACTCTGCAAAAGGAATTCCTTTATAATTTGTACTCCTAAACTTTTCAGTAGACTGTTAAGCAGTATAAACATTTCATGATAAAACATCAACATTTAATGAAACAGAGCAGGAGGGATGATGTTAATTGAAGAAATACACTGAAGTAACATGCTTGAGTTGTGGCTTTAAGGGCTTGATATAGTACTGTACATCTATAAAGTAAGCCTTATGCTACACAATTCAAATTGGACAACATGTCAAGTTTACTCATTTTATTTGTTGAAGATCTTTGCCTCAAACGGCGTCAGCAGTACAATGAGGAAAAAGGTGACTAATTCCCTCATCACCTTTCAAGTTTCCTTACCAAGTAAGTATTTTGGCACCTTAATTAACGTAAATGACTGTAGTTAGCCTACTGAATGAACATCTACTTAGGTATGCTACTTTCAGTCACAATCTAGGCCCATCTTTTTCTTTGTTTTTTTTTTTTAACAAACAAACATAAGTACTGGCTGAAAAGTCTACCACTCCTCTCCGCCATTTTCACAGTCAAACACACTCACCTCCTTTTGTTTCTTGTAGCCCCTCTTATTATTCACTGTTTGTGTGAACTGTATGCAGTGCACTTCCATTTGAGTGCTACATGACTGTTAAGTCTCGCACGCTCAACAGTAGATTGTTGTACCGTGTTAGCCATAGATTGATACAGGAGAAAGTAGGGTGAAGTGACACCTTTTATTGGCTAACTAAATAGATTACAAATGCAAGCTTTCGAGGCAGCTAAGGCCCCTGCGAACTCTTATGACTTGCAACTTGTTACAATACAATCAAACCAGTTTGACTTTGTCATGTTGAGTCACAGAGTGCTATGTCACCAGGGCTGTCACTCTTCAAAACAGCTGGTCATGGGTGTATGTTGTACTTGTCCACAACTCACTGTGACCACAACTGAAAATTGTTGGAAAAGTCATGCAGTGTGACATTTTTAGTGAATGTTGCATTGCTACCGTATGTAACATAAGCAAAGGCTTTGTTAAGCTTGCAGTTTATGTAGCCCCTAATCTAAAGTGTTGTCACTGGTCTAAAAAAGCTCTTATTAAGGCCAAACAAGTCTTATTAAAGCCATCCTCTCCTTGTGATGATGTTTGTTAAGGCCTTGTTACATACTAGTTTAGACAGCCCCATTTTCTAAAGTGTTGCCGACAGTGCAGTAGACCTGGATCAAAAAGAAAAAAGCTTTTCTTCCTAAACAGATTACTCCATGTTAGTGTTAATATCTGAGCAGCTTCTTGGTGAGCGTACCTGTCTTTTCTCTTCCCCACTGTGTGTGTGTGTGTGTGTGTGTGTGCTTCAATGCGGATACAAGTTGGTGAGGTCAAGGTTTAACTGCATTTGCATTCTGCCAGCCGTTGCTCCAGCTGTGAATATAACAGGAATTTACAGTATGCTGAAGTGGTTTTTAACACCTTGTAAGGATGCTTTGCTTGAAATGAAATATAATATCATAATAATAAAACTGTGAAGATACACTTCTTTTTCACATTTACTGGGCATGTGTAGCACCAAGTGTAAGTTTAGGAAGCTAGCTTGTTCTCATTGACAGCAGTCAAAATTAGACTGTCTTTGGGAATCTAAACTTTTCCATGTGAAGTATCACGTTTTTCAGATTTTTTTCTTGTCAGTTCTGTTTATTTTCATATGGTCCTTCCGCCTGCCAAGGGATGGTTCCCGTCTTATACCAAATGCTGCTGGGATATATTGTGACATCTGACCATTTTCTCAGACCTGCTTATTAAAATAGTCAGTTGTGGGAAGCAAGTGTTTGTCCTAACAGCATGTGGCACAAAGCAGGAATCAAATCCACAAAGAGTCTTAGTCCATCATACCTGCCAATAAAAAGTAACCCCCACATCCTCTGCACATCATCCATCTGAACTGTCTCAATTAGTTCACAGGTCACTAATATCCAAAATCAAAATCAATGCTCACAAACGAAACGTACGAAATTCTAAAATGAGCACAAAGCCAGCAAAACATTGAGACTTATTTTTGTCAGACAAATGTTTAGTCGCAGTGTGAATTACAACAGATGCTTTAGGTATGTTGAAAACTCTGATGTCAAACTCTGATGTCACAAATCACAAATCGCTTCACTTTTTACTGCAGTGTAAAGTAGTTTCCTATTGTGTCATGATCAGGCTTTTATTTTTTTAGTTTTTACTAGCTGACCTTTAAAACTATTTGATTATAGCTTTTTTGGGTTCTAAAGGGCAGGGAATCCAATGGCTATATTTATTTTGTGTTCACATGTGTTTTTAATGTTGCTAAAAATGATTCATGCTCTCCTGCGCTGCCATTTTTGGGATATTTTTGTTGATCATTGCTATACAATTGCTAAGTGAGATGACTGGGAGTGTGTAACACGTGACGTCATGACCATAAATGTTTAAAAGTCATTTTGTGGTTTTCATTATTGAGTAAAAAAAACTTACAATCATTTCTTGTCATTGGTTTTAAAATGATGTTCTACCTCTAGTGGTTTTTTTTTTGCTCTGGTTATGTGTATTCTTTTTTGGCTTACAACCTTTGAGCATGATTCTAGCTACACATTGTGAACTTTGTTTCTTTAAAACACTGTCTTTCCGGTTACAATCCCTGCTTTAATTCAGGCCATTCTGTGCCAATCTCTTTCAAAACTGTCGTTGTACTATGGAGGCAGTACATGATGCAATTCAATAACTTCCATTTTACTTGTTTTGCTGTCCTGCTATTGCTGACAGCAGTTCTAGAATAATGTACATACAAAATGGAGGACAGGTGTAGCATCTCCTTTATATGTGTATATTATAATGTATGTTTTATAAATGTAGAGAAAAGCCAAGCAAAATGACACCTTTTATTGGCTAACTAAAATGATTACAATATACAAGCTTTCGAGTTACATCTTGCCTAAAGAAGGGGCCTGAGTTGCCTCGAAAGCTTACATATTGTAATCTATTTAGATAGCCAATAAAAGGTGTCATTTTGCTTGGCTTTTCTCTATGTGTATACTTCAAATCCCTAAGAATAAAATTAGGAGCTTACGCTAGAAACTTGTGGGTGTTTGGTTTTGACTTGAAATGGAAAAATTGAGCAAGAGACAAGATGCACATGAAAGATAGGTGGGTAATGATTTGCATTGGGGAGAGGTTGCTGAAGGGAAAAAGGACCAGAGAGTTTTCATACATGAGGCAGTAATTTTAAAAGTACTTGTGCAGCTGAATTTTACTAATGAATTATAACTGGACATGCTCCAACACATTTGCTCATTATTGGAAAAGACCCGGCACAGCCTCTCCATCATTTCAGGTCATGCTGAAGCTTTTCAGTGAACTGCCAGCACTTTTCATTTATCTATTCGTATACATGAATATTCATGTAAATTAAGTAAAGCCAAACTCATATAAATGACATCTCCTCTACTGGAAAAAAGCCCACACATTTTTGTCAAGCTGCACAATACCTGCAAGGTCTGACTGTGCCATTCCCGTTCCAAATCCTCCCTCCCTTCTTCATGCTGTACCGCTGAACAATGTCATTAACATGCTGACACAGCGTATTGGTGTGGAACTAGAGTTCAAGCACACACCCACTCAGACATAGGGTGCTAAGCTATCATGCACACGGCTCGTGTTAGGTTACATTCAATTAAAAAACTCGGCACATCCTGCTCGGATCATAATGATATACCAACAACATGTTATAGTGCATCCAGGGTAATTACACTGTGAAAAATAACAAAAAGAGCTGTCTGCTACGGTAATATTAGTTCACACATCTTTAAAGCAGCACACCTCTCATCCGTTTGTCAAGTGATTTATTCCTGTAATTGCAGTGACATTTATATTTTTACCAAGTAGTACTTTGTCACTTTAGATTTCTAAAATCCCAGGTGCAGTGGCTGAGATGTTACAATAAAGCCTAACTAAATGGTAAATATTTATACGATTTTATTTTTCTCCTAGTGTCTTCTGTAGGTGAGAGACAAAAGGATGCCCCCCCCCCATTCCATTCTGTAAATGTTTTTCTTGTTTAGTACTTACAAGTGCCGTCACATCATGCATTTCAAAATTCAGCTAGAACAACAAAGAACAGAATATTTCATTTCTGCCTCATTAGTTCTGGGTTTAAATTTGTAAACTACTGTAAGCGTATGTGTCTGAATGTATACATGTGCAAACCGTTCATCAAGTTGCTTCACTTCTTCTGTATTTATCCCACCCCTTGGCCGATTTAGGTTATTTTGCTATTTTCACAGCACGCATATAGCAATTTAAAATATTGATTAAGTCAATATGCCCTAGTTTTAAATATTATCTATGCTTAAATGTTTTAGGTATTGATCAACTCCCAGGGCAGCACAGAAAGAAGAAAAATATAGTAATACAGTGAAAAAAATGATCAGATGAAGTGAGCTCTTGAAAGCCTTGAGGTAGCTATGTTTGTTAAGTGTAACTTTATCAATTTTTGTAATACCTGTTACAAACTCTGTAAAATACAGCAGCAAAATTCCTCACTTTAAACAAATGCATTCAATGGAAAATCCTATACTGTTTTTACATTATATTATATATGCAATTATACATCTATTATATATACAAATAGTATAACAAAGCAAGATGGAGAAGACAGGATGATACGGAAGAAGATGATCCACTGTGGCAACCCCTAACGGGAGCAGCCAAAAGAAAAAGAAGAAGATGTGGCCCAATGCCAGAGTGGGTAATTGATCCATCAACTAGGATCATTGGTTGGGTCCTGTAGTTTTCCTCCTACATCCTCGAAGATGTGGTGATTACATGAGAAACAATTCCCAACTGGTCCCTGTGAGTGGATTAGCACCCTGTCCAGGGCTGTTTGCACCCAGTGTGATCCGGATGAGCTCCAGCTCCTCAATATCCTTGAACTGAATACACTGGATCTAATGGTGAGATGACTTTATGTAGACTATATACTGCATATAAGCCAGTGCCTTCCTACAATGTCTAAGCAGCAGAGTACTGCTTGTCTAATTAGAGTCAACATTTTTTTAGTTGTGCTGGACTTCTGTCCTTGTTTGTCGAGAAAAGAAAATGAGGCAACAGTTGTAAGCAAGATAATTACCTGCATGCTGCCTGTCTTATGATAGGTTGTAATTATCTTTAAAATGCACTGTAGGTGTTGCTACTGTATGTGTATATGTATATATATACAGTATATATATAAATGTATATAATTATATATACTGTATACATAAATTCATCAATTAAATTAAAGAATTACCTTAAAAATATACTTTATATTACACTGATTCTTGCAAATTTAGAAATGGTGTTTAGACATTGCAGGAAGACAAGACATGCCATCTCACCCTCAAATTGAGTGTATCCAGTTCAAGGATATAAAGGGGCTGGAACTTATCCTGGTTGCACTGGAAACAGCCCTGAGCAGGGTGCTAATCCATCACTGGCTCCCTCACAGGGGACAACTGAAAATTGTAAAATCTTAAAAAGCAAGAAAAAGAATAATAAATACCCCACACACAAATTCTTGCTACATTCTCCTAAAAATTTTGCAAACCCATTTTGTAATTTCTGGGTTGACAGAAAAAAAGCTAGAAAATGGGAAATAACAGCTTTTTTAATAAAGGTAGTAGTCGAGCTAAAATCAAAAGTTGATGGAGATGAACATCTGCGGTTAAGGTGGTCTAAAGGTCTGGAGTTGAGGATCACTTAGTTAAGCTTTTTGTTACTAATTAGCACACACATGAATGTAACACCGAAGCAGAGGCTATGCTTTAACATTCAGCGTCATTTGCTCCTGTACCTGTACTACTCATCACTGATTGTCAGTATTTGGATACAAGCTAGGCGTGAAATAAGGTGAATTGAAATAAACTGGTAAAAGAAAGTTAGGTGTTCAAAAATATGGCAAAGACAAAAACACACTTATGAATTTCTTCTAAATGCAAATATCACATTAGAGCACTTATCCGAATGCAAAGTAAGAAGAGAAAAACAGGTAAGGGAGAAAGAAAGAGCTATTTACAATGAGCTGAGACATTTAACTTAGAAAAAAATCTTAAATGCTTTTTATATAAAATTTTCCAGCACATGCCTGTCTTCAAATTTGTGTGGCTCGCTCACTACAAACTCTCAACAATTCTTTTGGTTTTGATGGTAATTATGTGACTTCTCTTACACTGTGTCTATTCCTGTCCAGAGAAAGGCTGAGACAATATCTACTGTATAAATACGGAAATATAACATTTTCACTATGTTAACATTAAATAGCATCCCAAGTTTATCATATCCTCACAGTAATTTGGAAAAAAAACAAACAGAATGTCAAGCAGTTCTTCAGCATCCAAACATAACTCACCCCTGACCTCACCTTGAATTTTAAAGGTTTTTTTTTTCCTATGTTAAAAATTATCACTACCAGCTGTGTGTTTTCCGTGGTTGACTGCATTCTGTGTAAATGTAACAGAAACGTGATAATAGCACTCATTTTTCCATCTCTCAGAGAGAGAGAGAGAGAGAGAGAGAGAGGTGGGAAACACTACTCATCAGTACAGCGAAGATTTAAGTATAGTAAACACTGATAGGTGGCGGTGAGGAGAATGAAAAAAATAAAGAAACCATCACTGCCGAGAAGAGAAAATCCAGTCTCTGAGCATAAAGCAAACCTTGCCAACGAGGACACATTGAAAGATGCTTCCCTGATAAATGAAGACAGATGTGCTCTTTTTTTCTGGCATGTAATACAAATTCCTGTAAATGTGAGCTTTATGGCTGCACTACACAGACACTCTGAACAGCCTATACGTCTGCCACCGACCTTGAGAGGTCAGAGTAGAAAATGCATTTTTCTACTCTGACCAAGGGGCTGAAGGATTTCTTTGTGTCTCATATCTAGCAGCAGTCTGAAATTATAAATCAAGTCATTCTTTATTGGCTAGAAGGGTGATGTTGTAGGAGTGCAGAACAATAGATTTATTCAGAAAGACTTTCTGTAATGGTACGGGGAACCCAGTTCTACAAAAAATATGCATCGGGTTCAAAGGAAATCCTCTTTGTCACAAAAACGAGGCTTGATTGACAAATACTGATGCATTTTCAATCTGTGAATTCAAAACTTTACTTTTTCTTTTGTTCATTCTGGAGTATACTGTACTTACTTCATGTGAATTTCCTCTTGGGATTAATAAAGTATCTATCTATCTATCTATCTATCTATCTATCTATCTATCTATCTATCTATCTTACCAAACAATGAAAGCTGACCATAACTGAACTTAATGTGTATTTTCATCTATTAAATCAATCCGTTTCAATATAAGACATGGCCACACCAGTATACACATTCTGCAGTGGTTCCAGGGCCTATTGGTGCAGAGAATAAGAGGAGCTCATCTTGGATGAGCCTTCAGTATAAAAAACATATGTAGGGAGAATATGCCACCTTTAGACTCATTCAAACGTACAGTACCACCCTTTGTTTGAAAGAAAGGACTACAATGAAAAGTGAAATTGAAACTGATCTTACTGAGAGTCCTCTCTGACATGTGGCAATAGCACAGCTAATTCTGTCTGCCTTCTGTATTGGAGATGGGTAATATTAAAGATTTATGACATTCTGCAGCAAAAGGTCACAGTCAAACTGGCATTTTTATTGAACCATTTGACTCTACCTTTCATTATGTCTGCAGATAATAATCAATAATATTGTTACTAAAGTTTGTGTTTATTGTGCACAATGCTGTCTCCATTGTCCATTACTGTATATCTTTGGTTTCACTCACACCTCTCACTAGGGTCTTTCTGCCCTGTAAAGTTGTGCATCAAATGTAAACCCACACTCTTTGTGCTGCAGCTATATTTTGATGTCTTATGGGCCCTATAAAAACAGACAGCAATACATTTTCTTACCTAGTCTGTTATTCTAATCCATTTACTTTCACTCTGATGTGAAAAAGAGTACTTTTTATAAGCACAATAATCATTTCCAATGACAGGGAGGCAGGTTACTTTGAGCTCATTTAATTAATGGGTTCAATAAGCAGAGCTGGTGCAAGTAAGCTTCTGGAACTTATTCTGCCCAATATGCGGTGTTGTAATGAAGAAATACAGTAGAGCTGAGCCCCCCAGGTCCCCAGTTCACCTGCCACAACTAAGCTATTATGCCATTCTGTAGTCTAAAAGTGAGATCATGGAGTTTATTAATATCTGCTGTACAGTGCTCATAGAGGTGCTGGTCGTTAAAATTTCTATAATATATAAAAAGACAAGCAAGACACATAGGAAAGCATCTGCGTAATTTTTTTTTCCTTCACCTTCAGTACAATGTTTATTTCCTAATGTAAAGTATAATAGAAAATGTATTTAATTTAATTAAGCCAATGCTTAATCTTTCCAGGAAACACACTTTGGACATTGAATTAATAATTGTGAAATCTGAAAGCAGTTTATGATTTTTTATAACAGTACATAAGAACCTCCTGGGCAGACTAATCACGTATGCATTTCTACAGGGTGGTCCAGATTTAATTATGCAGATCCAGATCGTCTGGATGACTTTGATTTATGCGGGGACGATTCCAGTTTGGCGTGAAGACGATTCTTCATGTCGTCAGTTCGCACACTTCTCGATGGTCCGGGATTTTTCGGGTGGATTTCTATATAACAACAACAACAACAACATTTATTTATATAGCACATTTTTATACAAAAAGTAGCTCAAAGTGCTTTACATAATGAAGAATAGAAAAATAAAAGACACAGTAATAAAATAAAATAAGTCAACATTAATTAACATAGAATAAGAGTAAGGTCCAATGGCCAGGGTGGACAGAAAAACAAAAAAACTCCAGACGGCTGGAGAAAAAAAATAAAATCTGTAGGGATTCCAGACCATTAGACTGCCCAGTCCCCTCTGGGCATTCTACCTAACATAAATCAAACAGTCCTCTTTGGATTTAGGGTTCTCACGGAAGGACTTGATGATGATGGTCACGTAGACTTCTGCCTTTTAATCCATCCATAATTGTTGGAACATCATGATGCTTTGAGGAAAAAGAAACAGAAGAGAGTAGGGGTAATATAATATATATATATATATATATATATATATATATATATATATATATATTAATATATAATATATAATAAACTTAATAAGTTATAGCGTACTGTGGTGGGTTGGCGCCCTGCCAAGGGTTTGTTTCTTGCCTTGCGCCCTCTGTTGGCTGGGATTTTCTCCAGCAGACCCCAGTGACCATGTAGTTAGGATATAGCTGGTTGGATAATGGATGGATGGAGTTATAGCGTAATGAAAATTGCATAATTAAATCTGGACCACCCTATAGAGTCTGTTGGCTCCCCTAATACCAACAGTACATAGAATTTAGATGTGAATGGCTGTATTTTGTGAATAACCTTGTGTCAATCTTACCACCTCAAATTATTTCCCAAATCTATTACTTACAATATGTATCAGTTAAGCAGAATAAATATCTTAATTCTGCATGACACCATGAACTATGTCACAGATTAAAAATACACATGTTCCTAAAAAAACTCCTATTCAAGTAGTTATTCTTTGTTGGTTTGTGGTACTAGGGTGTTGTACTATGTTAGCCATTATGAATGTAGTGAGAAGTCAAGCAAAATGACACATTTTATTGGCTAACTAAAAAGATTATAATATGCAAGATTTTGAGGCAACTCAGGCCCCTTCTTCAGTAAAGCCTGCATATTGTAATCTTTTTTTAGTTAGCCAATAAAAGGTGCCACTTTGCTTGACTTCTCACTGCTTTGTTAGTTCTAATTCATACATTGATTGTACTGAGCAAAATAAAATAATTTAAGTGACGTCCAAGACTTAGCCTCCTGTAAGGTATTTCTTTATCCCCTTTTATAAATAGGGGGCTCCATGGCTAGCAGCACAGAATATGGGCCCTGTTAAAGTTTCAGTAGAGTTAGCACATTCTCTCCATGTCTATGTAGGTTTTTGTATAGGTACTTTGGCTTCTGATTAATGGCTGATGCTAAATTGGCTAGATGTAAATGATTGTGGATGTTTATGTGAATATGACCTGACATAGACTGGCATCCCATCCAGCACTGGCTCTTCCCTTACTCTACCAGGATACCAATAACTGTGAATTGGATTAAATGGGTTCTTTCTGAAGTCTGGAAAAAATGTCGCCCACTTGGGAAGGCATCCTAAAAAATATTATATAAGGTGGCACAAATTTTGTTTGTGATTGTCATAAATTAACTTCCTGATATTTAATGATTCTGTTGCTTACTGAAGGAATTTGCTATTTTGTTATCAGTTTCTGAACTATGAATAATGACAGAAACAGCATCCTTGGGCAGTGCAAAGCTATCACATTGATGATCATGTAATAATATGACTATTAGATAAAAAAATTATCATATTTTCACCTGTGGAGATAGTTACACACAAATGAAGCTGAAATTCAGGTTAGTCAACAACCCCTGTATGTGTATGTGTGTGAGAGCACCTTCCTTTAAGTGTTGATATGTTAAACATATTGGTAATTAAATTTAATCTTTTGTATTTAAGTAAATATATTTGACTAACTGCTTTTGTCTTTTGTTATTATTGCTACGAAATAACACTATTTTTTTTCTTAATAGCTATGCTTACATGGTATAAGATTAACCCACTTTGAAAACAGATAGCCATTTTTTTCGCATGCTGCTCCAAGAAGTTGCTGGCACTTTCATCAAGAATAAAAGTAATACCTAATAATAACTATCTGCTTTAACACCAAACAGTATTACTGTAATATTGTTTTTCCTCGTCTTCTACTTTATAAAATTGTCTTTTCATTTCATTTTATTTCAGAAGTTCCCTTTGGTTTACTGCTATTTTGTATTTTTAAATACCTTTCTGTTAAATTGACTAAGACATCTGATTTCAAAGATGTTAAACAGCTTAAAAGTGGGAATTAAAAATAGAATACATTGTACAGATTTTCTATACTTTCATTAATGAACTGATTATCATGTCTTATAGTGTCTATTGTTGAATTCCAGTGTGTTATTTAATGTTTTTTTAGCAGGAGGATTGGGGGTGTTGGAAATAACCATGACCTGAAATCAATTCCCTTTTGATTTTTGCCTTTTAATATGTTTTTTTCCCCACAAGTAAAATACCAATTATTATAGCACTATCCTTCAGTGATCAGTTTCTGTAGTATCTGATAAGATAAAGTTAAATAATGGATTTTCATTTTAAAATCTTTAACTGAAGGTGTTGCTAAAGAATATGCCTATTTAAAAGAATCATATTGAAAATCAAAAGAATGGCCAAAGGTCTAAGGATAGACTCAGAATAATTTTAGATCAAGCAATGCTTTGAAAATTAGCAACTTCAAAAAATAAAAAGTAGACTAGGAGTTTGGGACGTAATTAAGCCATTCATACTCTATGTCAAAACTGACATGTGATGTTGTGAATGGGTTGAAAGGGGGATACCTATCAAGTTACCAAAGAATTACAGCACTGAAAAGCATTTTTTGCAAACATAAAAAGTACCATATGTTACAACATAGCTAGAAGAGTACAGTTTTACTTGTATACAGATGTTAACTTGCAAACCTGCTTAGTCCAATTCAGGGTCCCAACACCACTAGGAAAAAGGCACTAAACAACATAGGAAAGCACTTCAGTCAGTCATAGAGGGACAAACATGTACAAATTCGCACTGAAACCAAAATGTAACCGTTAATTACCTAACCTGTACATGGAGAAATGTAGACACACTGACAATGACTGAGTGCAGGATTGGAGCCCAGGACACATAATCCTTGATTTAGCAGTACTGTCCACTGCCCCACTATGGTGTCCATGAACACTCTTTTATAGCGTAGTTATATTTGAAAGGTCATAGGCAAATCAATCCTGAGATGCTCCATTACATTAAATGTAAATACAGCGTTGGAATATATCAAAGCAGATTATATACTAAGAGTAGTTCTTGCCTATAGCATCCTTCCTGTCATTAAGAAGTAACTTAGTGTAAACAGTCATTTCTAGCTTTTCCATTTAGTACTGTGCATCCTCAGTACAATATTTCTGGAACAAATATTGGTTATAGCGCACAGATGGATGACTTCTGAAATGATATTAAAGGGCAAAGATAAATCAGATTGGGTTCACCAATACAGATAACCAGCAAGCATGCATTGCATACCCAAGAGAGATATACACTATTATGGAAAATTTCATATTAAGTTAACAGCTTGAAATATTTTTGCATTGATGAAGACAGAGAGATTCACTATTATTAAGTATGATGTCATGTTCAGTTCTTCTACATGCATATGCTTAAAATAACTTAAAAATCATTTCAAAAGAGCATATATGCCATGCACCTGGAAAGTATTCACAGCACATCACTTTTTCCACATTTTGTTATGTTACAGCCTTATTCCAAAATGGATTAAATTCATTTTTTTCCACAGAATTCTACACACAACACCCCATAATAACAACATGAAAAAAGTTTACTTGAGGTTTTTGTAAATTTATTAAAAATAAAAAAAACTGAGAAATCACATGTACATAAGTATTCACAGCCTTTGCTCAATACTTTGTCGATGCACCTTTGGCAGCAATTACAGCCTCAAGTCTTTTTGAATATGATACCACAAGCTTGGCACACCTATCCTTGGCCAGTTTTGCCCATTCCTCTTTGCAGCACCTCTCAAGCTCCATCAGGTTGGATGGGAAGCATCAGTGCAAAGCCATTTTAAGATCTCTCCAGAGATGTTCAATCGGATTCAAGTCTGGGCTCTGGCTGGGCCACTCAAGGACATTCACAGAGTTGTCCTGAAGCCACTCCTTTGATATCTTGGCTGTGCGCTTAGGGTCGTTGTCCTGCTGAAAGATGAACCGTCGCCCCAGTCTGAGGTCAAGAGCGCTCTGGAGCAGGTTTTCATCCAGGATGTGTCTGTACATTGCTGCAGTCATCTTTCCCTTTATCCTGACTAGTCTCCCAGTTCCTGCAAATCCCCACAGCATGATGCTGCCATCACCATGCTTCACTGTAGGGATGGTTTTGGCCTGGTGATGAGCAGAGCCTGGTTTCCTACAAATGTGACGCCTGGCATTCACACCAAAGAGTTCAATCTTTGTCTCATCAGACCAGAGAATTTTGTTTCTCATGGTCTGAGAGTCCTTCAGGTGCCTTTTGGCAAACTCCAGGCGGGCTGCCATGTGCCTTTTACTAAGGAAGGAGTGGCTTCCGTCTGGCCACTCTACCATACAGGCCTGATTGGTGGATTGCTACAGAGATGGTTGTCCTTCTGGAAGGTTTTCCTCTCTCCACAGAGGACCTCTGGAGCTCTGACAGAGTGACCATCGGGTTCTTGGTCACCTCCCTGACTAAGGCCCTTCTCCCCTGATCGCTCAGTTTAGATGGCCGGCCAGCTCTAGGAAGAGTCTTGGTGGTTTCGAACTTCTTCCACTTACGGATGATGGAGGCCACTGTGCTCTTTGGGACCTTCAAAGCAGCAGAAAGTTTTCTGTAACCTTCCCCAGATTTGTGCCTCGAGACAATCCTGTCTCGGAGGTCTACAGACAATTCCTTTGACTTCATGCTTGGTTTGTGCTCTGACATGAACTGTCAACTGTGTGACCTTATATAGACAGGTGTGTGCCTTTCCAAATCAGGTCCAATCAACTGAATTTACCACAGGTGGACTCCAATTAAGTTGCAGAAACATCTCAAGGATGATCAGGGGAAACAGGATGCACCTGAGCTCAATTTTGAGCTTCATAGCAAAGGCTGTGAATACTTATGTACATGTGCTTTCTCAATTTTTTTTATAAATCAGCAACAATTTCAAGTAAACTTTTTTCACGTTGTCATTATGGGGTGTTGTGTGTAGAATTCTGAGGAAAAAATGAATTTAATTCATTTTGGAATAAGGCTGTAACATAACAAAATGTGGAAAAAGTGATGCGCTGTGAATACTTTCTGGATGCACTGTAAATCAGTTAAGAAGTAGTAAAATGCTATCTTATTTGCGCTGAAATTCTATCACAGTTTATGGTGTAGAGACAGAATTGTAATGTATATGGTAAGACACCTTAGTTATAGGCAGCCAAGATCATGTCAGATATGGCACTTTCTACTTTTAGTAAATTTGTAGCATTTGCTGCAGTCACCGCTGATTACTTGATTAAAAGAACTGACAGTCTTAAATGGGGAATCTGTGAAAAACAAAGAAACAAATAAAAAATCAAAGCTCACAATTGTATATGAAATCAAATCAAATTTTACCTTGCCATTTCCTATACAACTTATAACCCTGAACTTGATTAAGCAGGTTAAACAAATTAAAAATGAATTACTACAAAATTAAGTTTTCACTCTTAATATGGAAAACTGATTGATGCAATATTTCATAAAGTAGCAAACTTAAGTTTAAGATGTTTGAAAAAGTGAATAGTTTGCATTGGTAAAATTCTACTATAATTATCTTAAGCTGCCTTAGATCTCTGGGCTAGCTTGGAAAAATTATAGATGAAAACATGAAATTAGTACAAGATAGATAGATAGATAGATAGATAGATAGATAGATAGATAGATAGATAGATAGATAGATAGATAGATAGATATGATGTTTTTATCTTTTAAATGGTTTTCTTATTTGATTCTAAAAAAAAATACAAACAACTTCAAGAGACCTGATTTCAGATGCATGTTTAAACTTTCACCCTCATAACCTGTAACTCTTGTTTATAGTAAAAAATACCATGTAAGCATAGCACTACTCTTATTTGTAGGTTTTTATTGGACGCAAGAAAAAAAAAATCTGAATGTTTTTTAAAGGTTTCTCTTGGAATTTTTGTATTGTTTTTTTTCCCCTCATGAATTGAAACTGCAATAAGAAAATCCAATATATTTACAATCATTAATTTGTAAACAAGAAAATGTTTGTGCAAGATGTACAACCATCTACTCTTCCATTGATACGTACTCCATAAAAATATTTTAATCCACAAGCACACCAAGAAAAAGTTGTCTAAACCTGTAAAGTAGAAAACATGAAGCAAAGTCACCACTTTTGATTGGCTCTGGAAGAAAATAAAATGTTAACTGCTTACCCTTATTTTATTGGCTACTCTTAAGCAAAAGTCTGTCCTCTTAATCCCAGTCAAACCCACACTCAGACCTGGCCAATCAAAACCTTTGCTGATACAGCTGCGTAAATCTGCTTTACCTTCACTCCCCTCCTACACAAGTCCTGCCCTATAACCCCTGCCTCTCTCTACACCACCTGCTTCCCCTTCTGTCCCCTTGTATGTTAAGATTGATTTAACTTTTGTGTCTTTTTACTAACAAAAGCTTCAGAATTTCAATTTTTTCTTTTTTCTTTTTTAATTTTTTTAAATCAACTAACATTGTCTCACTCACGGAATGTGAACCATCTGTTGTTTTTTTTTTACTTATGAACTTACTTACTTTTTACTAACCAAAATGATATTGTTTATTTGTTTATATATTATTTTTTTAAAAGCAAAAATAACTCAACAAAAAATAAGAAACAAAAAAGAACAGATGATTAATTGATGACCTGATTGCCAGATTTAGAGCCTACTCTTACTAACCTGTTTTTTCAGTCGACCTCTCATATTCTTTCAGTTCCAGTTCTAGAGTCCTTTATTGAGTTCACGGTTTGTCATTCTTTTTTTTTTCCTTTCTCCTTTCCCTTTTCCCCTTGAAGCACGCAGGCATCGGACACGCTATGGTAAACAAACTGCATTATATGGTAGATATCATTCTAATTGTCTTATAGTTTGGTTTGCCCTGGGTTTTTCGTTCTTTCTTTTTTCTTTTTGTTTTTGATTTTCCTTTTTTTCAAGAACCAAATTTTCATCGACCAAAATCACGGTAAATGAAAAATAAAATCCAAATCCAATTCCATTATCTTTTTATTTTATTTTATGAATGGAGATCCTCCCTCCCCAAGGACTGATTGGTAAACTGTAAATCAATCAAATACATAATACACTGTTCAAACAAAATATTTCTGTCCCCTTTTTAAAAGTTTAATTTGCACCTCTTAGTCTCTGCAGGGTTTTTAGTAATTTTAAACATGAATGTGCTAAGAGTCTGTTGAACTATTTTGCCATCTTGGATCCTGTTTTGGAGATCCTTTAAAATCTTAATTTATACACAATTGAAACATAAAATATGCAAAGAAACATCCAAATAAAAAAGTTTTTTTGCTTTAATATTTTTGATTATTTATTTTAAAGTTGAAATACAGTGTGGCTGTCAATTAATCTGGGCAATGTGAAGAGTACAGCAGCAGGCAGTTTGGGCAGCCAAAATGTGTGCATCTAGTGGCTCATATGCCATGCAGTGAACAAAAAGAAGACAGAGAAATCAGTGCTTTTTTATCATAACAATGTTATTCCTTTTATGATTTTCAGAGAGTAGTTTACATTTTTTTGTTTTTTGCTGTTAATAGATTAATGTAATTTGTGATTCAGTGATTCATGGTGACACATTGGTAGCTATGATTAGCTGAAACTGCAGCATCAGCAGAATTGCAGTTACAAAAGTCATTTAAAACTAGTATTAGACAAAATAGTTTATATGTGGTAACTGCAGCTAATGTTTAAATGGAAATTAAAACACCTATCTTTAATAAACCTCAATTATTGCATTTCATAATATCATCCAGGCTTTTTTTAATTTCTACAATAAGTAACATTTCATTTTCCACTGCTAAGGATTTGACAGACGAAAGGAGACAATTTGGTGTATCAAATTCATTTGGATATCTAAAAGTTACGCATCCCCAATATCTCATCTGGATAGATTTTAAAAGTTGTTAAGGTTTCCTTTTAAACTACACATTCACATGACAGTTTGCTTGAAGAGCTGCTCCTGGCTTCTGTCCTGAATACACTTTCCCTTAACATCCTATCAACAAGTCACTATTTACCTGAACGAATACTTCTGGATCAATTTTACTGATGTCAAATTCTGATTAAGTCCCCATACATTTGTCTTTGCTCAGTAATAAAAAGGACTCCCTAGCATACTATACAATCTGAGAATAATATCCATTGGCTTATATATGCAACTGCTTTTGCAATAAAACCTAACAATTACACTTTAAATATAACCTAATGATGATGTTTCACAATATATATGCTTTTGTAATTTCTTTTGCACATCAGCTGCACAATGAAAATGCTGCAGTAATGTAAAACCCTCAATTCTTTCCAGAGGTTGCTTCCTGTATATCAGAAAGATCTGTCATATATTTATAACTAATATTCCTTTCTGCTATGTGTGGCAGTTTTGACTTGTCTACAGTACATTAAATTGTATTTTCCAAGTGTTCAGTCAAATTTGAAGACTGTATGTTTGTTTTAACTATTTATGCTGCCTTTTTAGTGTTAGCTATTCTCCCAATTCTGTGTCTGTAAAAAAATACTAAGAGTGAAAATAATGTCACATAAAACAGAAATAATAAACCACAGACCTATTCTAACACATCGCAATCTTTTTTTGTGCAAGGCCATATTATGACAGTAGAGATGTGGAAAACAAATATCCCTGCTAAAAACTGAATTGCTCTGGGCGGAATGGTCAAAACTTTTTTTTTTTTTTTACCATAGTGTGGCAGAGGTGAGCCAGCTGCCTACTCTGGCCCTAGTTATTCAATCACTAAAGCACATTAAATGCAGCACAGGTGGTGTGGCAGATCTGGAAGTGTTATGTGAGAGCTTCCCATATGGTTGCCATTACTTCCACTCCAATGTCAACCAATGGTAATTCAAAGGTGAGCATAGTCAAGTGGGTGGTTGAAATGAAACATGAAATCAGTGTGTATCACTATTGGACTTCACTCACATTCAATGCATCAGGCACAGAAGCTTAATTGACTGGCATCACCTTTCAATGAATATGAATATTTGTGTTGGTTGTGGAAGAAAAGGCCACAACCAGCTTTAGTTAATATGAATTTGCACAATGCGTTAAATGGATTAATGTGAATGAGCAATTCAATAGGTAGGCAGCAGTCATACAGACGGTTACATGAATAAGAGAGCAGCAGAATAAGGCAGACTCTGAGTACTGTCCCATTGTTGCAGTTCAGCCTCATGAACTGATCTGGTGCAAAGTCCGATTTACTTTATACAAGTCTTACTAGTAAGAGTCAAGAAATTCTATACCAGAAATCTACATTAATAAAAACTGAATTCTTCAAGGACTTCATTTGACTTATGTTCCTCTAAATACCAAATCTTAACAAGAGTTTAAATGTGTAGTTGCACATTAGAAATGGCTTGCACATGAAGAAAATCAGTTCACATTAGTCTTACACGTGGCCGTGAGGATCATGCTGTGGGAAGCTGAAAGCAGGACCGTATCCCTGAAACAAATCTGCGCACAATGTTGGAGATTAGAACATCCAAATTCATTTAATAAAAATTTTTTAAAAAGACACTAGAAACTAACTTACTTTTATTTGTCTGTAATTTCTTATTGTGTCTGATTCTACAAGATTCAGCATATTGGATACTGGCACATCCCTAGAGTTTATTTGGTTAAAGAAGCACAGTGTTCTTACAAACATTGCATGTGTAAAAAATATGAATCAATTCATCAATTAAAAAAGTTCAGAGATTTCAGTTTTGTCAGAAATTCGCACATTGTATTTTGTGGGTTCCAATGTCTCACACCATTGGATTAAGCTAACAATGTACCTCTTAAGTTAAGTCAATGAAGGAGATTTTATTAAAAATCTATTAATATAAGATAAAATTAATAAAAAATACTTATATATTAGTACTCAGTGAAGCTGGGAATATCTAAACTAAAGAAAAGATTTAATTACAGCAGATACAGAAGAAAATCATATGCTGTTTTTGAATAATTACTGTTTTTTGTTTGTCAATGAAACAATAATGTTTATATAGCATTTTTAATGAAGAATTATTATTTTATATTTGATTTAATTAATAGCTGATTTTTAATATAACAAAAACAACTTAGAAATCAGATGATAAATGGTTGTTACATATATTTGTTGGCATGCAATGAACAGCTTACAGTAATTTATGTCTCAGTGACTGCTGTGCAAAGAATTTTTGTACATGTTTTAAAACAAATATAAAATACTTCTAATACTAACAGTATTTCTATTTTGATACATTACAATTGCAACTTTAAATGTAACAATATATGTTTAGGCTTTGAATAAGTAATATTTTAATAAATTGAAATGTCTAAAATTCAAATTAGATTGCTTAATAAGTGTCATTAAAATGCAAAAATACGTTACACTTTAGTATTTGATGGATTGTTTACTACAGAAGAATATCTGCCAATGACAAAAAGCTTGAAAGTTTTACACTAAGGCTAAAGAATGCTCAGACTTCAAATGTTTTATATGTGCTACGGATCCCCAGTGTACACACATTAAATAACTGGTTGCTTAATAATTCAGTTTGTATAAAATTTGAATTTAAAATTAGGTATTGTACTGTGCTCCATTAAAACCCAGTTTAAAAGTCTCAGAACACCTTTTCTGTTAAGTTAAACATTACTTTTGCAGATGAATAGATTAGTGCATCACTGTAAATTGTTCCACATGGGAAAGAAAAAAAAATGCTAAAACACATAAGGAAAAAAGATAGCAAACAGATGTTCATTATCTGTACACTGATTCTTTTTTTACAATTATAAATGATGGAAATGTGTCTACCTATGTTTCTTTTTCAGTTTCATCACTCACTTCACCACCTTTCTGTCTCTTATAAAGCAATAACAGAGAATGCAATGCAGCGAGATTTGTCCTTTTTCCTAGTCTCTGCTATTCCTTTACATAGGAAGGAAAAAGAAACAGAAGCTATTCCTAAATTGTGAAGAACTACTGGAAGACTAATTATAGTCACAGTTTAAAGCAATAAGACATGCATTTTATCTGTTTTATTTTTATATCACCTGGAAGCTAGTTTGTCATGACAATAAAACAACTGGAAAATAATCTTTGACCCGTTCTTTGAGTTGAATTCTTACTAAAGAATTCTTTTTAACCATCAAAACTAAATGACACATTAGATGTTTAGAACATTTTTATAAATCTCTTTCATATGAATGATTTGGCACCTGGATTACTCCCCACTTCACAGTATGTAGAAAATGAAAAGTCAAATGCCTTTCATTTGTCCAAAGTGATAAAATTATTTTAAAAATAAATCTTTATGCAGGTCTTTTGGCATTTGCTTAACTGGATTTTAATTTACTTAAAATTCACAAAGTAAAATTTTGTACTATTTCAAATCAGGCAATAAAACAGAAAGACACAAAGACAGAAAATCTGCTATGTCCAGCACATGACTACCTTAATTAAAAACTTTGACTTTTAAAATCTGACCTCCAACATAATGCTTTCCCATATACATACAGTATGCATGGTACATCTAATGATCTTGGTTGAGCAAAATGTATACTAACGACTATGCTCAAAAGCAGTAGGCATCTAACGTTTAACAGTTTCAATAAGTGTGCCCAATATCACTGTGATGGAGTAATAATAACTGTACATCTCCTGTGGAAGGTACTTAGGGAACATTCTAATTGCATTTCCAAATGATCTCCATTGACTCTTCTTCACCACTAGATGAGCAGTAGTTCTACTCCATGATCCCCCATGTTGCTGAGCTCCTTGCCCTGTTACACACAGTGAGACCAACAACTCTACACAGGAACCTTATTCCCAGTGCGGTCTCATTCTTTTGGTCACCACCCAGTTGCTCCTAACCAAATGTAAGGATTAGAATGTAGACTGCCCTGTAAACCAAAAGGATTTCTTCTTTTGAAAACACTTTGGAGCATCTCTTACATGAAGAGAACAATGCATTCTTTTCCAGAAAAGGACTGTGATCTTGGATGGTACAATACTAATTTTCATCCAACCCATATACCTCAAACAGCAAAGGTGTGCAAACTAAAGATTATAGGCCCATGAGGCCAAGCAGACATCATTTACAAACATGGTACAGATGCAGCTATTTGATTCTCTAGTTGGACATCCTTGAAAACCCCAAAGCACTTTGATATTCTGTTCATAAAACATATGTTTTAAGTTTCTTGATATTTCTATCAGGTCACTTTAAATGACTTTACATTGATCAAAAAATTAAAAAAGATCTCTGATCATGTGTTAATCTTTTGAATATCAGACTTACATCGTAAGTCTGCATCATTGATCTATTTAATACATTATAAAAAACACCATTATAAAACACTTATCATCAAAGTTAAATAAAGCATGCTATCCCTGCATACTGGAGATCAATTCACTCAAAATCCTTTCCATTAGTTTACTTTAAACCAATCCCATGCTAAGATGGCTTCCACTTAGCACCATCTACTTTTTTGTGCATTATTATAACAAACAAAGCTTCAGTTATCAAAAAATGAAAAATAAATCTTTCTGAGACTCCTGGAAGTTCCATGAGTTAACAACAAATCAATCTCTCTTTTCTGACTCCCACAAGTGAGCCATAATCTTCTGAAAATCGATCTCTACTCACAAGTTTTTCTTTTAGTAATTCCCCCATTATGTAAAATCAAATTATTTAATTACAGTGGATTCAGAAAGTATCCAGATCCCTTCACTTTCTGCACACTTTATTGTGTTGTAGATTCAATTTTAAATGCAAAACATTGTCATTTATCCCCATCAATTTACACTCAATAACCCATAATAACAAAGTGAAAACATGTTTTCAGAAAGGTTTGCAAATGTATTAATAATTAAAAACTGAAATCTCTCATTTACATAAGTATTCAGACCATTTGCTGTGGAAATCCAAATTGTGGTCAGGTGCATCCTTTTTGTTTTAAATATCCTTGAGACGTTTCCAGAACTTTACTGGAGTCCACCCAAACTGAATTGACTGAACATCGATTAGAAAGGCAAACACCTGTGCAAGGTTCTACAATTCACATTGCACAGAAGGACAAAAAAGAAGTTGTCAAGTTCAAAAAACTCTCTGTAGAACTCTGTGATAAAATTTTGTAATTAGTTATAGATCAGGGTTAGGGTATAAAACCATTTTTAAAGCTTTGAGTCTTCCCATGAGCATGATGGCCTCAATAATTGTGAAACTGAAGAAGTTCAGAAGCAGAAGGACTCTTCCCGAAGTTGTCTGTCTGGCCAAACTAAATAAGAAGAAGGGCTTAAGTCAGGGAGGTGACCAAGAGCCCAATAGTCACTCTAATATAGTTTTAGGAGTACTCCGGTAAATTGGGACAACTGTTACAGCAATACTCCACGAATTAGGCATTTCTGGTAGAGTGACTAACAGGTACAGTACATGATGGCATTAAAAGGACTCAGAGAGCATTAGGAAAAAGATTCTCTGGTCTGATGAGACAAAAATTGAACTCTTTGAGCAGAACTCCAAGCACTAAGTCTGGTGAACCCCAGGCACTGCTCATCACCTGCCTAATATCATTACTACAGTGAAGCATGGTGGTGGCAGCGTCATTCAATAGGGGTGCTTCTTAGTGGCATGAACTGGGAGACTGATCAGAACTGAGTGAAAGAAGAATGCAGCCAGTGAGGTCCTTGAAGAAAATCTGCTCCAGACTTAACACCCAATAGATCATGTTTGGAGGGACCTGGAGATGGCAGGTTTCAGACATGTTCCATCAAATCTAAGGGAGCATGAGAATATCTGCCAAGATGAATGAGATAAACTGCCCAAATCCAGGTCTGCAAAACTTGTATAGAATTGGCCAAGAAGACCCGGAGCAGTAGTTGCTGCCAAAGTGGCTTCTGCAAGTACTGAATTAAGGGTCCGAGTACACATGGGAATGAGAGATTTTAGTTTTTGATTAATAAATTTGCAAAACTTTCTGAAAGGTGTTTTCACTTCGTCATTACGGGTTATTGACTGTAGATTGATGATAAAAAAATGGCAAATTTATTTATTTAAAATTAACATTACAACATAATAAAGGGTGGAAGAAGTGAAGGGGCCTGAATACTTTCTGAATACACTGCATATAACTGAATTTTTCATCTCAGGCTGTGACTTTTCACAGTAGAATGTCCTCCTCTCCACCAACTGAAAAATGAATGCAGCAAGGAATTTAATTATATATCTCTGATTTTTTTCCATGGGAATAATCATTTTTCAAGTTGGGATGTCTTAGGAACCCTCCAGCTTAAAGTGATGAATCCTTTCTGAATACCTCAACCACCAATACCCAACAGATACTGAAAAACTAAAAAGGTAAAACTCAGTTTAATTTTGTGGACATAACCGTTCAAACATAAAAACACATCAATACTTTAATATGTTCTTACTGCTGAAACAGAGAATATACAGAAGTTTTTACAGTATTGTATGTGGTTGGCAAAGCAGATCCACTATTTACAGTTTCTTCCTGGTTTTTAAGGTGAAGTATAACTAACAGCAGAAGTAACAATATTTTTAGGATGTAAAAAGTGACATGGTATCAGGGTTTTGAATGAATCGTCCATAAAGTATGACATAATTCTGAGCACCACAAGTACGAATTTCACTGCACTCTGCCGAAAACATCATTGTCTTCTTTTTCAACCTGAAATGAAACTGCAAGTCTGTTAGATCTATAAGTCCATCAATCAAAATGCTAAAAGCAACCCAAAGGCAAATAAGCGATGCAGGATGGCCTTCACAAATGAGAGCAAAAGAACAGCACTGAAAGACAGCAAATAATTTAGGTGTACCAAATAAATTATTAATTGACCTAACTAAAATAAATCTTTTAATGTATGTGATATATGACAACAGTGTACATCATCACAGTAGGGTAAATGTAGATTTTTTTTCCTTAAATATTTTATTTTATTTATGTCTCTATTTTGCATTACATTCATTAGAAAATAATCTGCCATGTCAGTTAAAAGTAAAAAAAAAAAAAAAGACATAGGTGAAAAATAAGAATTGAAGTGTTTACACTTGAGAGAGATTTTTCCACACCATCATGTATATGTTTCAGTTTTCCACATATATAGGGCGATTCAAAAAAGCATTAGTAATTAACTAAGTATCATATTGAACATGTAGTTTAAATTAATCTGTAAAGGGACTGTCTCCGTTTTTTTTTTATTCATGGAAATACTCAATATGCACCCCTTATGTCATACAGCATATGCCAGTCCTGTTGTCTAATGTACCTCAGACCCCTGTGTTACTTTTCACTGTTTATTGTTGACATGGCAACCATGATGCCTTTAGTTATTTGCGTATAATTTTAAAGCTCCAAAATCTGGAAAACAACTCAAGGTAACTCTACAATTTGGTGCATACCATATGTTCATATTTTCTAAGTAATCCGTTTTTGGAAATGTTCCATTCTTTTTGAATCACTCTGTATAACAGTTGTGAGTACATGTGAAACTAGGCACAGTGATTGAAATGCCTGGTTTTGTTACCATTTTGTGTCTTTGAAAAGCCCATAACCTTTTTCATAGCACTAGATTTCCTCTGTTTGTCTCAATTTAAACTGCTTTAAGACATTATACCTAGATGCCTTTGCCTCCAGCTTTTCATTTTGTACAGCACCATATATTTTTTAAAGAGGACACTGTAAACCACCCTGGTTAAGAGTAGAGATTAACACATCAAAAAAGAAAAGTGCAAGCTGATTGCTAAACCAGTTTTACTTCAAATGAAATCAATATTTCACTAAACAGTTCTTACCAGGATATTTTTTTTTGCTTTCTCCCTATCATTCTTGCACTTATACATTATTCTAATGCTTATAAAATAGATACACTACCCTCCTTTGTATCAGATCAGTTGCACAGAGCCCTGCCACACGCTGCCTGCTGTTGGTTCACTCATTGGCCCTGTAGACACCACTCTTATCCCTTTCCATCTCTGCATGGCATGTAGGGACTTATTTGGAATGTCTCAACTGTGTCCGATTTACTGTCTCCATTACACTAACACTCTTTGTATCTGACTCTTAATCCTTATTTCACTCCTGCATGTGTTAGTTCATTTTTGTAGTTTGTACAATTTATTTTACTTTCATTTGTTTTCCTCTGAATCATTTAATCTTCAACAAAGCAGGAAACTATATTTTATAACAACAACAAATAAAAAAAGGCTTTCATTACTGAGTGAGTGGTGGAGAGACAAAAAAAATGTAAGCATCCGTGACTTCACTGAAGTGAGAAAGAATGCTGTACAAATGGCCGTTATGTGTTATTGAAAAGGCAGAAAATCAAGCGGTAAAGACAACTAGTCAGAGTTTGGACAGTGCCTGGTGGTCAGGATGATTTAGAATGAGGTTACAAGAATTCTGATATGTGATAGGCAGGAAAAAGACTGAAAGACAGATGCTGCAGCGTGTCATGCTGTGCAAAATGAGATCAGCCCATCATTGATATCTCATATTTACAACAGACAAACAGACTATTATTATAGACTAGGCTGACCCGCCTTTTAAGGCGACTGACTTTTAAGTTGACCACTTCTTAAGGCAATTCAATATGTAGATCAATTTGATATTTTATACATACTCATTAATTTGGTTATATTGCATTTGAGCGGTATTACTTTAATACTCGTAGTTTCTGTTATTTTTGTGATGAAATTTAAACTTTTTTTCTATATTGAGGTCGCCCTTTTGAACCCCCCTGATATTTACTACGCGGTGAGGCATTTGTACTCCATCAACATGAATTATTTCCAGAGACATAATTTTGTCTATTTTTCCAGCACATTGCGTACAAAAGCAAGGGAACGATGGGAGCACCAGAATTCTGCTCACATCATGTCGCTTCGTACCACAAGCTGCAAGTAGTAAGTCTGTGATAAGCGGAATACCGATACGCTTTCCACTCATGGGACAGAAGGACAATCCTGACCGCTTTTATATAGTAAAAAAGAAGAAGAAGATATCGCACAGTCTGGAGTAGAAAATCATCTTTTACCTGGAAAAACGAAACTACAAATCCCATCGTGCATTGCAAAATGGACGGGGCGTGTGTGAAACTCGGCGCCTGCGTAGCACTCACGGGACGGAAGGACAATCCCGACCGCTTTTATATAGAAGGATAGCTAGCTGAAATACCCAGCGTTGACCGGGAGTAAAATAAAGTGTTTTTTTTAATTGTTTGAGAAAATTATAATAAAAAACCCCACAACTATAAAAATAAAAATGAATTAACAAACAATGAAGACTCACTAATGAGCTTGTCATCCAGTTGATGCTAAGAAATGGCCAACTCTCTTTAATTTCAAAAGCAACAGGAGTGCTGTGGCGCTCAAACATAAAAAATGCTGGCAGTCACCTCCAGTTTGCCCTCTGGTGGTCGCTCCAAGTGTCAACTGGATGATAACATGCAAACAAAACCGCAAGATAACCCCCCACCCTACCCAGATGGGGGTGGGTTAGGGCTGATTTCACCCTACAGTATTTTTAGTCGAACAATGAGAAACATGTGTACCAAGTTTTGCTAAATCTGTTCGGAAGTGATGCTGAAACATACATACACACACAGACACACACATTGACTTTTATATATATATAGATTGTCCAACAATAAGCAAAGAAAAAGTAACTTTATGACATGGCCTACAACAGGACTAAGAGCAGTGAAATGAAGTCAGCTAGTTAGAATTCAAACTGCGAGTGACATTTGAAAAGACGTAATGTCCATACATTTTCTTAAAAAAAGGGTTACTAATCAACCCATATTTGTTTTACCTATTTACAAAACTTTTAATGAGCACAAGCACTACAAAGCAGTCTACATGAATCTAACTTACATTGACTTACTCAGGGTCGAAACCATACCAATGTTTAAACTCAGACTTTTTTACTGCTTTGTTTTTCAGGCTGGAAAAGTAGGCAGTGTTCACAATATACAGTTGTGGGGCTTTGACACAGGGAATCACTAAGCATAGCATAATAAGTAGGATAGAGACATGCAGAATGGTTAACATTGACAGCTAGGTTGAGAATGAGTGACTACTAATTGGCTTTACTGGCATTTATAAAGTGTTGCTCAGTATCAATAACTGAACAATTTGTGACATTTCTGTTTCATAAAATATTATTAGCAAGATGCGCCTTGTGCTAATGTTGCTGTTGACTGACAGAAAAGCATAAATTCAAAGTATGAAAGGTTACAATAATGAAATTAAAATACATCTAAAGTAAACACATAGGTAAAAATAGGAGAAGGGTGCTTTTAAAATGTTCAAAATATTTTTTTTATGAAAATAAACACAAGGAAGGAATGAACAAAGGGAGAACATAAACATGACAAATAATTGGAGAAATGAAACAACACATTGTTACCTTCACAAGTGTCAGTGCCTGCCTAACATGCAGGGTCTCTTGATGGTTTGCCTTTCACTTCTCATTTCCACCCCCTCACTGGTGATTACTGCAGTCTCTGCTCTTATCAATAGTGAGCATTGTCCCAAACTGTCTCTACTCTTAAAGGGTAAGACAGCTTTAAAATCATTCTTGGAATCACCTCAGGGGTTAGGCACAGTCTTAGATTTGATACAGTTGATTTAAAAGGACCATGTCAGCACTTCAGCTACCTCCCATTTTAAAGGGCAACCTGGTCTTTGCACTCTCAGAAAACAACAAAGTCAGATTTACATTTTCTCATACTTTCCGTATAAAGAGAATTAGGTTCTCCAAACTTATTCTGAGACAATTGTACTCTTGCTTTCTAGTGTTTCCAGGATTCACTTTTACTCTGTCCTTCTAGTGTGCCCCTGCTTGTATTTCATCTGGGATATCTTGTATATGTACATGGCTTACCATTGTATTGGCGGTGTTTTTTCCTTTAACACTGGCAAGATGACATGACAACATTGCCAGTAGGCACTTTGCGTCTCTATTGCAGACATTTGCGTCATCCTTCTCCTACTCTATGACTCACATTTCTGTTTTGCAATTCTTTTTTCCCCAAACCGCTCATTACAGTGTACACTATATAAAAATGAAAGTCTGTTGAATTGCCATTCTTGCGAATTTCCTCTTAAAAATCAATCTAATATTGTTGTGCCAATTGATTATGATTCGGTTTTATGGCGTTTAAAGACTGTATACTGACAATATACCCAATGAAAATGGCAGAAATAGACTGCTGTAAACAAAGAATGAACCCCAAACATTGTCTATAAACAGTTCTACAGTAACAAAACTGTGCAATTGAGCATGGAAACATTTACGTGTGGTCATGTCAATGATAAAAAAATAAAAAATAAGTGGAGGTATTTAAAGAGGAATGATCTTAGGGAGCAGAATGCAGTTGTGGGGATAGGCTACTGTTGAGTTGCTTCTATTCTTCTCATAATTGTTAAAAATACTGGGTGATCTAAAGGATCTATTTTACCTCTTTTTTAAAATTCAGTTCACTCTACCCCTTTTGTCAGAAATAAAAGCCTTTTTTATGACTTCCATCACTTCATCTTCTGTTTTACCATTTGTTAATATTATTTTCTGTTTAATTTTATGCATTTGCCTGCATGCTGTCAAACAGCATTTCTAACATGTGCAATGAGTTGGGAGCAGCCCAACTCCGGCCCTGTGTGTGTGCGTGTGCGTGTGAGATCTCTGTTGTCTCTTTTCATCGTGGTTGGTTTTTATTTTATTTTTTTGTTGCTTTATTTGTTATTTATTATTTTTATTATTTTTTTCTCTAATTTCCATGACATCATTAATATGCATGGCTCGTATTGACTTTGAGCAGGAATGTAATCCTGTTTTCAACCAAACTAACAAAATTAAAGCCAAGCAACGTTTTCTTTGTAATGATTCAAATTTAAAGAATTGTACAAATTCTTGAAATGCTTCAAAATCAATCTTCTTAGACTAATACTAAATTTACTAAAACTAGTTGTTACTAATACTACTGTTTGAATCAAACCTTTGTTGTAACTGTACTAACAACCATTTTTGTGTCTGACTCTCCCTTACTTACTTACAAAATACTAACCGATTTCGCCCAATCCCACCCAGTTCCCTAACAATAATTCTTTCTAAAACAAAGTAAACATGCACACCAGGAGATGTTCCAGAAAATATACTGCCTGCTCTCCCGTAGCATTTTTGTTACCTACTAAATGAAAATTTCTTATTGACAGCTCTTGGAATAACAGGAGACTATTAAAAACTGTGGCCACATGGGGATGGGTGAGAGGGACTGTGGAGGACTGCCCTCCAAGTACAGTTTTGTTTGATTTATTTTTTTTTTGTTTTAATAACTTTTAATCCATTACCCTACATGCCACACATCTAGCACCCAGCTACCAGCCTGAAGATTTCAGAAATCTGCCAGCCACTTCATCAAGAATTCTGATGGGTTGCAAGCAAAAACAAAGCTATTTTTGGGTTACATAATAGATTTTTTTTTCAGTGAATGTGCTTACCTGTATCATGGTAGCAGCTATAAGTACTGGATTGGCTTAGCTAATGTGGATGTCGGGCGAAATTTGCTTATGTATCCATAGTTATACACTCAGTAAAACAAAATAATATATATATTTTATGCAGCTTCAAGTTCTAATTTATATTTCTGTTTTCTTACCAATATTTCCAGCCATGCCTTTGCAAGAAAGGTTGTTTTGGTAAAATATCTTTTCTAATTTGAGTCAGAACAACATCTGAAATGGTATAACTCGTTCACTTTTAAATACATGGGCAGCACACAACCTCTGATTGAGCAAGAGGGATACCTTACAGTGCTGCTGCTGGTGGAATATAAGGACTCACAGGTGAGTCTCAACTGGTCCAGCCATTCTACTGGGAGAGTCATGAAGCTGAAGATCCAACAACTGATGAGACATCCTGCAGTCAGGCTGATATTGACTGTCGTACTGAAGATTCACACTTCAAAGCAAGGTTTTCAACAATAGCTACCCAAAATGGTAATACTAATGATTCCAAAAAGAATTTATAATTTTGATCCTCCAAATTTCAGGCAGCAACTGAGAAAATATAAAACTGGATGTAAAAATCTAGTAGACTTACATAGTATGGTTGACTTATTCTGTTTTTACTCACACAATTAAACTTATCCTCTACGTATTTAACCTTGAAAGTCTGATTTCATATATGGCAAAGGAAACTAACAGTACTGTGAAATCAGTATTTGCCTCTCCCTGATTCTGTCTATTATTGCACAGTCTTCAGATCTTCAACCAAAATATAACATTAGATAAAGGACATCTAAGCAAACAGATAATACAGGAAATATAAGCTTAAATTGGGAAAGGTGAAAGTAGAAGCTTTTCTTGCAATCATTGCACCTAAAAGTATTTAAATCATTTATTAAGAGTAAGAGGCAATTGATTTTTCACATAATGCTAACATATTCAAATATTTCAAAATTTAATTGATATTTTGCTAAGGTGGAGAATTGGGAAGAGAACAAATACTTTTTTTTCATGGTACCGTATAATTAGTAAAAAATTAGTAAATAAATAGTGGGAGAGATGTCAACAAAATGTTTCCTAAGGGAGTGTTCTTCATTAATCCTTTGCCCTTTATAAAGCACTGCAAGTCAAGCATGCTAGTCACATGTTCATTCATCACTAGAGGAAGTTTATTGCACACTTCAAAATTTAGTTTTTGGGAATTTAGAGAGAAGAAGAACGTGGACTGCCTGATCATCATCATATTGGTCTGAACACTACAATTAACTACTACCGAGGTGATGGCGATAAAAAGTAGGCATCCTGAACATGAACAGGTAAAGGGAGAGATTATTTCATCTGACTTTAAATCCTTTAGCTTTTTGTTTGGTAAGCATGAATGACTGATTCTTTGCTAGGATGTAATTTCATTTATAGCTTTTAGGAAAACCAGCATCATTTAGAAACGTCAAATATGTTCTTGTCTATGGAGGGTTAAAACTTAAATGATACACTGTAAATTATTCAAGTCCTGGTGCTAAGACATGCACACTCTATAACATAATATTTTCATGTTAACAACTTGTTTATATTAGCTTTGCCTCCCTATATATATCAACATATTTACATACTATGCTAAAGAAAGGTTTCTGATCTGCTTGAACGTTCTTAACTAAGTGACCATTCTTCTAGGTTTGTAATTTATCCACAAAAATAAAACTATTATTGATATGATTCGGTTTGGTTTTTCTCAAGCATGTCTTTGCTTATTTTAGAATATTGTGTATTTATTTAGTTTTTTTATGCCCTAGAATACATTTCTATTATTTAGTTTTAGTTTTTTTTTTTATTATGAAGTTTTTAAAATTATTCTGTAATGTTTTTTTTTTCTGTAAATGTTGTAATTTTATAGATTGTTTTTTTGAAAGTTGCTAGGGCATTGCTATCTAGGGACAACCAGAGATTGTGATTTTGCACTTCCATTGTTGTCCGAGGTTGGGGATTCTAATTAAACAATACCATGCTTTCTTTGTTGTTTTGTGTTGCTTTTTTTAACTTCTTTTTGCTAAGAATGTTCACTATGAATTAAGTTTAGCATTTTGAATTTAGACAACTTAAAATTCTGATATCTCTTTAATAAACTTTGGCCCATGCCTTTCATAGTGTTTTATCTCCTGGTCCCTTATCCTGAGTAGCAAAAACTTTGGTAGAATAATGATAAGTGTGGCAAGCATGAGCAGAAAATTCAGCCCATTAAGCTCCTTTGGTTGTCTGATAACAGTTATTCATAAATCTTATCTAGATCATTTTTAAAAGCTGTGTTCATGATTTCCACAATCCTTTGTGTGATCAAATGCTACCCCAAACACATGTCTATGTCATTTGCACTGGTCTCTTTAAATACTTGATTAATGTGTTAAGTAAAGGAATTCAACTTGATCAACTTTGGCTTAGGTCCCCATCACATCCTTTTCTACTGAAGAGCTTTAGTTCTCCTAACTTGCTATGCCTATTTTGTAAAGTGGTGACCGGAATTTTACGTAGCATTCCAGATGCAGTCCCCCTCATTCTAAAACATAAAGTTGTAGTAGAGAATCTTTGTTTAACAATTTTTCTGTTAAGCTTTTTAATTATAGTGCCTTTTGTCTAACTGTTGTAAACAGGATGAGTTAATTTCATTGTGCAGAGCTTCAAGGTTCCTCCAGACTTGGAATGAAGTATTGCATATCTCTATGTAACCTAATACAGGATGATCTAATCTTCCATACTGTATATGGAACTGTTTGTAATAGATTAACATGTTATTGATTATATGCTAAATTTTCCCTAGAATATGCATGAATTATAACATAAGAGTACCCTGCTTGTATTGGTGTGCTCCAAGGTATCTAGTCTAAAGAACCTTATTATGTAATTTAAACCTGGGTCAAGAGATTTCCCCTATAACCATATAGCACTTTTTAGCTTTTTGAATTTCTGTCCCACATTGCCTAGTGGATAAGAAAGGTGTGTCAATGAAAATTGAAGATATTGATTTCTGCAAATCAGTGTTTCCTAAAAGGGTACAATATAATTTTGGATATGCAGGCAAGAATATTACTTTACTATTTATACCTGGCAGTCTCTTAATTTCACCTAGATCTGATTTGTTCTTAATAACTTACCTGATTTGGTGGGTCACATCTCACAACATCCCTTTTATAATAACAAGGTCAATTATAAATAAATGTAATGTACTTCTATTGTAGGGTTAAGTTTATTAGTATGAAATTATGATACTTTAGACTAGCAACCTTGTATTTTTGTTGATTCACCTATCATGTGACTGCTTGATCTATTTTACCAAAATCTTTATTGGGTGTGTGTTGATGATGATTTAGCTTTGATATGCTTAAAGTTGTATAATATCTCTTTATTCATAGTGGCAATTAGCACCTCCACATCCATTTAGTAAGCCCAGTTACAGTAATGTACTTTTTTTTTTTTTTTACTTTAAAGACCAAATCACAATAATGAAACACAACCCAATCATAAAAAAAATACCAAGTATAATAATGTGGCCTAAAGAAACCATAAATAAAACATTGCACTTTATCGCTATTTGGCTCAAAAATCTATACAACAAGACAGCCCCATCTAAAGTGGCTCTACATTTACTGTTAAATAAAACAGCAAATAAAGTGTCACAAAACATATATTACAATTGCATTAATGGATTCTTGCCAACCTCTGCAAAAGAAGAAAGATCTAAATTTCAGTTTCACATTAAACACATTACTTTCCCACTAAATTAGAGGTAGTGGATTGGGATTCTTCCAGTCGAGCAAAATAAAATGTCTTTATGCAAGTAGTGTGGTTTAAAATCTTACAAGATATGGTAACCTAAATGTTGCCATTAAAATATTTTTGATCCAAGGCTAGAAAAGAGATATACAAAAATTGTTTGTGCAAAACGGTTTAAGTGTAGAGCATTTGCAAGACATATGATCCAGAGGGTAACTGATGGCATCACTGACAGATTAGATCTTGCCTTAGGTTCATTTTAGAAAGTTTAGACAAGATAAATGTGAATGATGAACAATTTCATTTGAATTATAGGGTACATTCCTTGAAATTTGTTGATATGCTTAGAAGATACTTTCTGGATCTTGAGTCAAGTGATCCAGTATCACCTCAAGGGTAGATATAGGGCAGTTGTGTAGGTTGCTTGTGATAAATTTTCTAACTTGGAAGAAAAAGTGTGTTACTAGAAGATTAAATTTAGAACATAATAGTTTAAATGATGCCAATACATTATCACTATAGAGACCTCTAGATTTCATCATAATTAATAACATCCATTGATTTAATCCTTTGAACCTGGCAGGCAGATTTTCAGGCCAGTCACAAATTGTTGTATACCCGAACGGCTGGTATGGCCCGCATATCTACTGTCATAACCCTTCCGATCTTAATAATGGCCTACTCATATCTGTTGTGCTACACTACTATTAAACTACTCTACTGTCTAAATCTTGCAGTCTGCTACTCTATGCTATCATACCCCAGCTGGCCAGAATAACGTCCTTCTCTACAGTTGACTATGCACATAATGGACCGCTATCTAGTTATGCTGTTACACTACTTATGCAAGTTACACTGCTGTTTTTTTTTTACCTTCAGGTCAATTTTGTTTTTTCTCTTAGGTTTTAAGAATAAAACAGAAAGGATTTCAATTGTACTTTAGCATGAGAGTACCCAAAACCACAGAGACTTAGTGTTTGCAGGGAAGAGAGCTTTTGCCTTTCTGCTCCATGGGAAGTTTCTTTCCCCCCAGAGCTTGCCTTAGGACATCTGTGTTAAGGTGTGAAAGGTGTACCATCCCAGTCAAACTCCCTACCTGCCACTGTCCCTGGAGCAGGTTGCACCATTTCCAAGCGAGTTTGGGTGTTTGATGCTAGACATATGAGTGCCACAGGGAAGGGGAGATGGATCAGAAGATAATGAAATTCATATAAAAAGTTCTTGTGCATTGTTACTGGCACTAGAATCTGTTTTGAAGCATATTACTCAAAGGTGCAGTTTCGTCATTAGGTCCTTACAATGGATGTAAGAAAATGATGGAAACAGCAAGACTGAAAATAACACAGCTTGTTGTATAGTTTTCATCTGTTGTTATGTCAGGGTGGCCTTTTATATCGTTATCATATAATAAAGTTTTGCTAATATAAATCAAAATTTTTTGGTTTTCAAATTTGTTCAAAATTGCTGGGTAGGCGAGTGTTTTAATTGCAAAAAGCTGGGGAGGGCAGAGTTCAAAGGGTTACTATTGCATAGGTTAAATAAGAGATTATAATGTATAGGAGCAGCAAATAAGAACATACAGTATCTGGCTTAAACCATGTGCTATGTTTTATTATCTTTAATAAATGGTGAATAAATAAATGATGAATCAGTGGATTCCTTTTAAATTGACAGCAGTTATTGTTGACTGAAGCACAGAGCAAGGCATTCAGAGAGGATTTTGAGCAAGATTTCTTTTCCATTGTTAACCAAGCAGGTGTGATTTCATGGACATTTGCCAATTTCCAGTGTTTGATTGGATGGATATTTCCCATCCAGTATTGGGAATAAAATTTGGGTAGAGCCATGTCACCGTTAGTTTTTGATCTTTGTAAAGTGTCTTTTTTATTGTGTGACAATCTCAAATCTTCAAAATGGATGTTACAAGGGAGTTGAATTACTTAAAGAAGGATTGGTTAATACATATGGAGAACCTCTGATTAAGATAAAGTATTTTGGGAAGATGTACAATATTAATCACCCCAAAGAATGGAGAGAGGACCACATATTAACATCTTGATTAATGTTATCCATCATATTAATGAAACTGTGTATTAAGAGATCTTTTTATTTTCACAAATGACTAATATCAAGGTATTTGAACTGTCCTAATATAATCAGCAAAGGGTGATCTTGCTTGTCCTGCCATTCAAAAGAATACACTGGAAAAATACACTCTTTAAATTAATTTTAAATCCTGGCATCACAAGATTCTCAGACCAGAGTTAATGCTAATGGAAAAAATGAATATAGGTGTGAGGTATAAAGCACCATATCTTATATATATATATATATATTTTATGTTCAGTCCTGGAGATGACTAGCCAGTGGTTCATTAGCAATAGCAAAAAGCACTGGTGATCATCAATACCCTTGTCTGGCTTCATATTGTAATGTAAAATAATTAAAATTTTCATTAATTATTCAGACTGAGGCTTCTGAATTAGTATAAGATAGTTTAATCCACGCTAATATTTGATGCTAAGTTCAAATTTGTACAGTACCCTAAGTAGATATCACCATTCATCTCTACCAAAGGCTTCTTCTTCACTCAGATATAATGAGACCTGTAGACGATGTTATTATATTAAACGAAGACTGGTTACTAAGCACATGCCTTTAATAAACCCATATTCATGCTGTGCTATTATAGAGAATCTACTTTTAGTTAAAACTTTTTCTAAGATGTTAACATCACTTTTCAAAAGTGAAATTAGCCTTTATGATTCACATTCTAGCATGTTTTTAATTTTTCTTTGGACTATCACTTAATTTATTGAATGTTATTTATTCTTGCTTCAGTAAAATTGTTAACAATAATAGTCCTAAGTTGAAACCTAAATTAATTCCACAGTCTGGACCTGAAGTTTTCCTGCTTCTCAGTGAGTTGATCTCATTTTTTATGTAGGCTGTGTGGTGTAGTGGTAAAGGCTTAGGACCTCAAACCCTGAGATTATGGGTTCAAGTCCTGCTACTGACACTGTGTAACCATGAGGAAGTTACATAACCTGTATGTGCTCCAATTGGGAAAACCAAAAGAAATGTAATCAGCCGTATCATAAATGTTGGAAGTTGCCTGGGATAAAAGCATCAGCCAGATAACTAGATGTAAATCTAGAATTTTAGAGAGTCTCAAAAACATTATCAAACCTTTTTAAATATTTTATCAAAGAAATTCCGATCTTCAACCTTACTGTCTTTACCTTGAGAGAAACGTAAGAACTTATAACGTTCCTTAGATGTGTTAGTTATTTGTTTGTGTTCCAACTGTGCTCCAAACTTCGAGATAATGCATTTCTTGTGCTATAACCTTATTACCCTTTTCTTAGTGTTCATAATGATGATAAAACTACATAATGATAAGCTGCTTTTTTGTTTTGTAGTCATAAGATTAAATACTGAATATAAGTCAACCCATTTCATGAAGAGTATCTCATTTGATGATGTACCTGATCAGTTAAAGAAATCACTGTAGTCAGTCCTGATGTCATTCTAGTATGGACCTTACTTTAATAGGAAACATAAAATATAATTTTCTCTTAAGGAACTGCTATAAGTTTTTCCCAGAGTGTCCCTGCCAAGATCTCTTGTGGGAAAATGATCTCTAAGGCAATATCAGTTTATGCAGAGATGAATTTTCTAATGTCCTCATCAGCTGGCATTAATACACTAAGTCGACAGTTGGACCTATGGGGCATAACATTTTAACAAAATAAGAGCATGGTCAGAGATAACAGCAAGCTCATATTTACATTCAATAGAGGGTAGTAAATTATTATTGATAAAGAAAAATATATTCTTGATTAACTATCATGTATTGGAGAAAAGAAAGAGTATTCTGTCAAATTGGATATAGATATATTCATTGAGCAAAGAGATAATGATCTTTAATAAACTGTGAAATAAGAATAGCAGTTTCAGATGTTGTAGTTATGGGTGCAGAGGATCTAAATATTGACTTAATGCATAATTACATCTCTACCCATTATAAGGAGGAGCTCAAGCTAGGAACCAGGGCCAGTGCAATAAATTATATCACCTGAGACAAGGCACAGATTTGTGGCTCCCAACACTTATCCTTGCTAGGCATGTAAAGATACGCTTAATCCTCATGTAATACATATTGTGATGAAGGCTCCACAACAGAATAGTCCCACAATAGGGTGCCTCCTTGGAACAAGAGATGAAACAATAAATAAATAATATAATATAATACAGTATACAGTATAACATTTTGGGAAAATTTACTTAGGCCACAATGTAACACTTTAAAAGACCTTATATTGTACTTTTTGTGAAACTTCCTCACTTGGTGTGACTTCAGGCTAAAATTCCCAGTTGCCTACCTTTTGTATAATAAGAATATGTAGTATTTTTATATAATAGCTTTGGAATATTTGCCTGACTCTTTTTAGTGTTCAAAGAAGTAAATAAATAACTGTAAAAATTATTGGAAAGAAAATGATCTTGTGCATACTTTCCAGAACTCACAGCTTCTATAATTAAAGTGTTTAGAGTATGACACCCTGCAGTTAAGAACTACACACACAGACATTGCAAGTTCTCCATTTATCTTGAAGCGCTTAGTAGCATTTTAGAAATACACATTTCAAAATAATAAGACAATTATTGTTTTGCATGTAACCTCTGCTGGGTCTTCTTCAATGTTGTCGATATGTGTGTGATATTTTTATCAATGCCATTTAGGCCATTCAGTACCTACTTACCAGTCATAAGAGCTTGGAAGGCCTTTAGGGACGTTTGTAGACAGTTAAAACATTCCTGCTGGTGTTGTCTAATAAAAGCTGCCTTGCACCAGTGCTGCTACTGGTATTTAAGCATCATCCAAACTAAATGCTAATTTTGCAATTTCTGCACAAAATGCATTTATTTATTTGGCTATTGATTGATTGCATTATTTGTCCTGTGAGTCTGTATCTTTGATTTTTATGTCTCCATTGCTATATGCATCTAAATATCCCCTTGGGATTAATAAAGTTTATCTGATCTAATCTAATCCAAATACTAAACAAATACTTAACTTTCGCCTGATTTTCTGGTATGGGTTCATTTTAACATTTACTGTCACTAATGTACATATAAACTATTTACTGCAATGCAAGGTAACAAAGATAAATCCATGCTCAGTTTAGCCAAGCGAAGCCTTAAAAATAGGCAGTTTTAATAGATGATTGTAACTATTTTCTTATTAGCCAAATGATATGTAGTCTAAGTGATGACATATAGTAAATTTTTGGTATTATTGGAAAAAAATAGTTTGAAATTTTCAAAACTTCATGTGCCTTAAGATTATCCTCCTTGTAAATGCCAACAGTGAAGGGTAATATTGTAAACGACAAACAAAATATGTTGGCAGAACATATACACAATGGTATTTTCTATATTTTCAATTACCTTTGTCATTATTTAGTTGTTTTTTTTTCTTCATTTTCAGACATATAAATAAATAAACCCTAGGTCCTGTGTGAAAGTTTTTAACTACAGTGTTAAACATTAAGATTTAGATTCAAATAGAGACTTCCTTTGTTAAATCTTGAAAACACTGTTGTAGTGATGTAGTGTACTTGCATTGCTCATGATTGTAAATCTACAGCCTTCTCCTGGGCTTGCTATTCAATGCGGACCTTAATTTTAATGGTGCATGTACAGAAAAAAGACAGAAACACATATAAAAGAAGATAATTACTTGTTGCATTGCTGAAATAATACTTTGGGGGTTATTTAATTATTATGCATTTGCTTGATTAGGCCAAAGCAGATACTATGAACATATTAAAAAGGTTGCAGATGGCTTGTTCATTATAATTGACAATGGCGTGCAGATCAAAATCAAGAGCAGATTAAGTCCCAAATTAGATTTTTTTTTCAATAGCCTGGTAACTGTCACTACTGTCTAAGAGCTGCATAGTCTTTGGTTTAGTTTTAGTCTGAGGAACACCTTTATACATTTTGGGTCACATATTCACACACAAGCTCAACTGCACATAGCTATGAATAGTGTAAAGGAAAAAATATATAACCCTTACAATTTTTTCGTCTCTGTTTTTGACAATAGTGTTTAATGCAGAGTTAAACTTTCTAAGTCGTAACACAAAGTTAAATATAAAGCTGTAATGTTTAGAATTTGGCAGTATACAGTTTTTATTTTGAAGGTTAAAAACACCCCAAAATAAGTGAAATATTACATGTAACGCACACACTTTGTATGATCTTTTTATATATTAATAGGAATATACACATATATACATTAATATTTTATTTATAAAATAGCTTACAGTATTTATGTTGCCAGAAATGCGCAATATTCTTTGTTATGTTTATTTCATGATCAATTGTTTTTATGACATTCTGAATACATGATATATGAAAATGATAAACAGAGTAGTTAATGGCCATTGCCAAAATGTGTATGTATAGTAACCACTAGGAAATACAAAATCATATAAAAGAGAAGGAAAAGAAATAAAAAAGATTTATGTCTAGAGTTTAAGTCTTTTTAAAATAAAAACAATATATTTTGAAAATAAAATTGGTACACTTTTCTTTTTAAATCAAATGCACTATCATTGGCACAGTCCTATCACTCACTTCCTTAAGGCTGTATTAAAGGAACATTAAAGACTGTTTATACTGTACAATTGTAGAATATTTTAGTATAATTTATATATCTTGATAACCCAAAGGATGCCAAACATGTTAAATTATTGCTTGTAAGCTACATTAAACTTTTCTTTTATTACATGATGATTATATTTGACTAGAAAATCTACCAGAAATTGATTTCAAAATAAATGTACAAATTTTCAGATCCAGTACTTTTTTTACTTTTACTTTTATTTTAAAGGGTGATTATTGTTCTAAAAACATCAAAACTTACAAAATTTACAATGTGACATTTAACCATCTAAAGTATCTATTTACCTAGCCTTATCCACTTATTCAAAAACTATTTAGAAAGTACAGTATTATTTTTTGGCAGTTGTTAACATTCAAGATTTATTTTAAAGCCTTTGTCAAATAGTAATATAAAAATTGTCTAACTTGTTAACATATTAAATTGTGACATAGAAGGGCAGGGTAACACTGCGCACTCTTTAGCAGGGCCCACGTCAATTAATACGTTTATTCAATCATTCTCCAAAGTCCACAGCTGGTGAAAGCAAACACATTAATTAATATGTTAGCTTCTCTTCTGCATTTGGCCTAAATTTACTTTAAGCACACAGATGTTTTGATGAGGGAGAAAATAAGTGAAGCATTTAAAGGCCCATGGAGTAGCTATGGATCTTCCACAGATCACTTTCAACCACGTTGTGTGTAGTAAACAAAAAATATTTTGTCATATTATTAATTGTTTTACAGTTATCAAAATGCTTTATGCTGGTAAATTCACAAATTGTCACTTCCTAATATAGACAAGGATTTGTGGCTTTAGTGCCAATATTAATTTACATGCAAGGAGTCTGTAAAGCACAATACAGAGTTCTCCATAGTTGTTCCTAATGTCAGATTATCAAATAAATAAATTTTGTACACATTAAGGAAAAAAAAAAGCCACATTATTTGATATCTTAACAATAAATGTTATCCTTTCCAGGCCATAGAAGAGTAGACCCATTTCAGTACCTTGGACAGATCTTACAGACACTACAGCTAATCCTCAGGCTCCAAAGTTACTGTAAGATAATTAAACTAACAAGCATATAAAGGATTTGTGGGGACAGTTCAGTCAAGCTGTATTGCACATTCTTATGTAATCTGAACAACTCCCTAAGTTTCATTCTAGGATATAGCAATACACATATACTATACAGTGCTATTATCACATACATATCTACCAAAATTACAGTGCCCTCATCCTATACATATTTACCAAAAGAAACCAGATTTTGTCTTCTCTTGTATAATTCTGCTCCTCTCCCTAGTCTCTCCATCAATTGCCCAAGCAATTTGCCCTCACTATCCTCTCTAGCCATATATTAGGCCAAAGAAAACTTTGGGGGCCACTGTCTAGCAAAGACGTCCAGATATCTCTTTTCTCTTCCATCTCATAAAACTCCTCCAGGGGGATAACAAGGTGCTCCCAGGCTAGTCAAGAGAAATAATTAGTCTACTGTATCTTGGGTCTTCCTTGAGGTTTCCTTCTGGTTAAACATGCTCAAAACAACTCCCCTGGAAAGAGTCCAGTAGGGAATCCTAATCAGATGCCTGAACCACATTAACTAGCTCCTTTCAATGCGGTTGAGCAGTGTCTCTACATTGAACACCTCCCAAGTGTCTGCACTTCTTATTCTATCTTTAAGGCTAAGAAAGAAACTCATTTTTGCTACTTGTATCCATGATCTAGTTGTTTCAGTCGCTACCCATAGCTCGTAATCATAGGTGAGGGTAGTAACGTAAATCGACAGGTAAATGGAGATTTTTACCTTTCAGCTCTGCTCTGTCTTCACCATGACTGGACAATACAACATCTGCATAACTTCAGGCACTGCTCTGATCCACCTGTTGACCTACCACTCCCTTCTTCCCTCACTCATGAACAAGAAGCTTAAACTCCTCTGCTTGAGGCTGCACCTTATACCTAACCCAGAGAAGGTGCTCCAATCTTTTCCAGCTGAGGACCATGACAACGGATTTGGCGGTGCTGATTCTCATCCCAGCTGCTTCATAGTTGGCTGCAATCCACCCCAGTGTGTGTCTAAGGTTGCAGCCTGATGAAACCAGCAGGACCACATCATCTACAAAAAGCAGACATGTGATCACTGGATCACCAAACTGGATACCCTCCACTCCTAGGCTGCACCTCGAAATTCTATCCCAAAAAATTAAGATTGCTGGATAGATCAGGCAGACCCAAACGTAAAGTGAGGAAACATTTGGCAGATTCTTCTATCCAGGAGACTTTAAACTTGCACCTTTTGACAAACGTGTCTGTTCTGTTCCAAATGTTAGCAATTGGGAACCAGACAGCTCCATTAGAATAGAGTGCTACAGTCTGGGTCTTCTTCACAAGTTTGTATTGTAAATTTTAAATTGCTTTCAATTGATATTATTGTTAGTGTTAGAACAAACATTACATTTTTTTTCAGTTTATTTCACTGGCTTTATTCTCTTATTTGGTACATTTTACATTTTTTAATTATTTACTACACCCATGCAGTTCCTTCAATATTCTTAACTGATTATTCTAGTTTAGATCATAACACGATCTGAGTAACACTGGGATAAGTCTGCAGACCATACCAAACTAAGTAGAATGTCAGATGCTGTAGAATCAGCTAAATTGTTACAGGAATACTTGGGCAGGATACAGGCTTGAGCGGATTTTTGCCAGGTGAAATTTTATGTAAGGTATTACATTAGATTAGAATATACAATAGGAGGTCTGACACTTGAAAGTCACTTTATGAAAGACATAATGTACTTGTCATTATGTACATTAAGACAATCTACAGAAAAGATCAGGGAGGCTTATAGGATATTAGGTTATGTATCATGAAATGGGAGGGGCAACGTAAATAACGTTATGCTTACACTAAGTTATATAACTCACTGCTGAGACCTCATCTGGAGTACTGTGGAGTACAATTTTGGTCTCCATATTACAAAAAAGACTTGGCACTACTCGCAAAAGTTCCAAGGAGAATGACTATACTGATTCTAGGACTAAGAGGTATAAGCTATGAAGAGAAATTGAAGGAGTTGAACCAATTAAGTTTAAGGAAAATTAGAGATTAAATGGTGATATTATTGAAGTGATTTAAATTATGAAAGGGATTAGAACAATGGATTTCAGCTATTACTTTAAAATAAATTCTCCAATAAGAATATATGTGGGCACAGTTTGAAACTTGTTAACGGCAGATTTCACACAAATGTTAGAAGGACAAATGGATTAAAGTACAAAGTACTGTGGTGAAGAGTAGGACTTTGGGCACCTTCAAATACTGACAATTTTATTTTGGACCATGTAAATTAATGGTCAAGCTTTTTGAGCTAAATGTTCTCCTAATTCTCTACTTCTCATATAAAAGTAAACCTCTTTCTCTCTCACTCTCTGTCTTTCTCTTTTTTGAAACTGGTCTCTCATGTTCCTGCCAGTTAATATAGACCCCATCTTGCAGACTCAGTACTACTCTGATTTGACATGGCTTTGACTCTTTTCCTAGTCCTGTCCAGCTAAGCTTGCTGAAACCCTTACAGGCACAAGCTTCTCCAAGCTTCTGGATGCATTCTTTAAAAAAAAACCAAAAAGTTCTCTTTGCCTTTGACTTTAAGCATGATGGTCTCTTACAGGTTTTCTTTTGCTTCACTCTATCTTTAGAACCCTCAAAGCTTTTCATTCTGGATTACACTATTGTGCACAAGGACAGTCTTTCAAGGCCTCTGTTCTTTCAGTGGTGTGCATATATTGTTTCTCACTGTCTCTCTTGTGGAGGTCTCCTTACAACTGTTCAATACCCTTTAACACCTCATGATTTTCACCTGGCAGTTGCTTACATTCAAGTACTTCTTCAAATTAATAATTGTTAAGATTAATCTGAAAATTTGCAAACATTTCCCAGACTAAAGTGTCCCATTTTTGCACATCTTTTGTTTACTGTAATTACCACAGCCTTAATTTTACAAAGGTTATAAAGTATTTCCCCTAAATAAACTGTAACTTAAAAATACCCAATCATTACATCCTTTTCCATTTACTTTTTTCCAGTGATAACTTGAACTGTACATGAGGTAAGGAAGTACGGAAGTATGCCACCAGTTTTGTCCAAAGGATGAAAATATTCCCTATACTGTAATAAATGTAAATGGTTTGCAATTCTATTTTTAAAGGTATATACTGGTTAGGATGTTTTAGATATCTTAATGCGTATTAAATAAACAGTATCATTTATATTTTAAATGCTGTTTTAGATATTACCTTTGAGATAGCTCTAATTGATTTGCAGATATTTTAAATTTCTAACAAAAATTTTAAGATGGGCGGCACGGTGGCGCAGTGGTAGCGCTGCTGCCTCGCAGTTAGAAGACCCGGGTTCGCTTCCTGGGTACTCCCTGTGTGGAGTTTGCATGTTCTCCCCGTGTCTGCGTGGGTTTCCTCCGGGCACTCCTGTTTCCTCCCACAATCCAAAGACATGCAGGTTAGGTGGATTGGCGATTCTAAATTGGCCTTGGTGTGTGTGTGTGTCCTGCAGTGGGTTGGCACCCTGCCCAGGATTGGTTCCTGTGTTGGCTGGGATTGGCTCCGGCAGACCCCTGTGACCCTGTATTCGGATTCAGCGGGTTAGAAAATGGATGGATGGATGGAAATTTTAAGATACTTGGAAGTGATTTCAGATATTTTAAAATACACAGGGAGAAGTTCAGACATACAAATAAAGGTTAACTTTAGTCATATTTCTGGTTTGAGGGTTGAATAAAACTGCTGGTCCTTTTGGGTTTATTTGTTTATGGATTGTTACTTGTAAGGTTAAACTTTTATAATTTAGTTTTTTTTGCGAGCAGCTTGGCCGTACTGGGGTAATACTTCCACCAAATGATCGCTGTGTTCTTTTTTTCTGCTCAAATGACCTATTGAAGCTTTAGCCCATAATGTAATGTAGTCTTTGTCCTCATTCTTTTGAAGTTCTTTTGCTCTCTACCTATTGAAGAGAAATGGTTACTGCCACCCCTGTTTTTGTATATGGTGAACTGAAATTCTGTTTTTTTGAGAACTCAGTTTTAGCAAAAAAGTAAAATGCTTTTTTTTTAGCATATGATAATTTTTATCAGTGCACATTTTTCTGCCATTTATTGTCATATTGTGTCTGTCTAATTCGGCATTCAGATGTTATATCTTTTTGTGAGTTGCAGGTAAAACCAAGGGATAAATGCTTGATGACTTTATTTTGAAAGTTACAGAATGTCTACAGACTAGAAGAAAAATGAAAATCTAAAGGCATCCTACAGAGCCATATATCCCCATAGTCCTACTTTAACTTGATAACAATTTGAAAGACAACACTTAAGCCTTGGGCTTTAACCTTGAGTCCAAGGAGTCTTTACAATGAATATCTCTGTTTCAGACATTTGTACCATTCATAAAACCCTTTTTAGACGCAGAAGCAGAAAGATACTTTAATTAGTAATTGTTGATGACAGAAAGTGAATTAGTGACATCATTATATGTTTTAATTAATAGGGCTGTATGTTATGTATAAATATACTTATGCATCATGCACATTAATTATAACCTAAACCACATAAAAGTGAATCATATGCATGTAACAGAAATAGCCTATTGATTTATCAAATAGCATTTTACATGAACTTACCAGAAAAGTAGTTCTATAAAATGTATAACTCTACTAGAAGGTCATGCCATGAAAAATACTCTGATATTAAAAGCTGGCATATGAAAACTTTCATTTTCATAGTAGTTCTCCACAGGACTCTGCTTTATCTGCAAGTACAGAATACCAGTATTCAACAGCCCATTTACCATTTTGCTGCCCTGTAGATGGCCTGTGTGTACCACCTTCCACTATTAGCAGCATCAGAAAGTAAGAGCAACTTTTAAATTCACAAATCTAGTGGGCACTGTGGCAAAAAATAAAATAGAAGGGATAGCTTTCTTGAAACGGTTACATATCTGCTACCAGCCTGTTCCATCCTTGAACTGCTTGTGGCACTGAAATTTGTCATAATGCTTTGGTTGGTGATGCCCAGTGAACAGGATTTATTTAATGCTTAGATTTATTTGATCCTGTGTGTCTGGTGCTACTGCAAAGACAGGGTAAGATTCTAGCATCTTGATGTGGATTAAGCTGGTCTGATAATCAATGAATAGATGGATAATATTAGGTGAAAAACATACAGTATATGTTTGAAATGTTTTTTATTTAGTAAATATTTTTACAGGTACTGTCTGTGACATGATAACTAAAATTTTGCATTTCTTTGCTAATAGTAGGTAAAAGCTGTTTTTTGTAATTTTACCTTTTTTAACACGTTTTCTAACTTTCTGCCCCCTTCCTATTTTAATCAGTTGAAGTCACATTTGAATAAATTTTAATCATCTCTGCAAAACTGCAAGTTTGAAATGCCAGAAAGGGTGCCCTTGAAAATGCATTATGGTGCTTTAGAATCCTCAGCTGTATATTCATGTAATATTGTGAAGATAAGTGCCCACTAGCAGATGTTTTCAGAATCATATCATCAAATTTTTCTTGCAGCAGAGGTGATATTTTTGACTCCCGGAAAAGTACTGTTGTAACAAGACCCTAGAAGAAACGTCAATAAGAAATTTTAATGCATATTGTTCACCTTTACACTAACCTTCTAATTTCAGGTCTTATTTATTTATTACATTCTTTAGCCTTGTACATTGTTTATACTGCTTTTCAGATACATATGGGACACTCATACAATGCTTGATGCAAAAGATAATAGGCCTAAAATAAATGATTAAAATCTCAACATGATTACTTTTATGCTGAGATGGTTGAATGCCATATACTATATTCCACGGTCTGCTTATATTGATTCGTTCAGTACCTTTGATTGCCAGTCTGTTGTAGACCCCAGGTTGTCAGTGGAAAGCATGTTGGCTGATGGCTACACCCTTGACATGTTTAGAGTAAAACACCTTTCAGAGCTCCTGTGTCAGATAAATTGTGCAAAGCATAGTTGGTGCACACAATCAAGACATATTTAATGCCATTTAAACCATTATTTCCCATTGCTTTTTTCTGAATTGTAATTGAAAGCCTACCTGTTTTTTTTTTTTTTGTTTATCTTTGTCTCTTTATCTATTATATTTTTACTGACTAACCAGACAATTATCTGTAAAGTGTAGGTGTACTTAATAAAATGGCCACTGGGTGAGAGCATAGAGATTTTTCCAATGAGATGGCACTGTTCAGCTCATCAAGCTTCTTTGGGTAGCTAATAGCTAAGTTATCTCATTGTATGCATGACTTTAGTAAAGTATGTTTAAATACATTAAATATAACACATTGCTGGAAATGATCCCTATTCAGTAATTTCATTTTAACATGACATTAAGCTCTTAATCATGTCATTAAGTGACCATTAATATAATTGTATTTTTCACACCAGTGCCTCATGAGCTCTGTCAGACTATACCATTTACATTTCTGACCAATGTAATGAAAAGATAAAGAAAATGTATAAATATACAACGTTTGAAGCTAATGATGATCTTTACCTCAGCAGGCAGAGCTATTAAATTAATCCAATTGTGCATAAATACTCCTGCTTATCTAAGTCCAGGGATTTATTATATTTTGAGCCTACTTTAGTTACTGTATTTGCAGTATGTCACTAGTTAGAGACATCGACTCACATATTCCCTCATTAAAATTGTTAATACATATGTATGCCTCCACAACAACACATTCTCAATATATGCAACATACATGACTACATATAGAAATGTGATTTGGTATTATTGACTAGGAGTGAACCATGGCTTTTCAGTTATTAGTAAACACCTTCTCAAAGTGGAGTTAGGTCAGTGCTAAGAATGCCAAAGATAGTACTGTAAAAGAAGTCCTGAATGTCATCCTTAATGTAGTTAAAGCAGATATGACTTAGAGTAAACAATTTTGAGAATGTCATCAAGTTTTATGTTTTCATTTATGTGATATGAGTAATTCAGTAAAAGGCTAGATAAAGGAATCTGTTGGTATCCATATTTTGTATATTAGCATACAATGCATGAAAGACAGCAACACATAATATAATAATCTATCAGTGTGTTATTCAATAATAGTTAAGATTTGCATAATATAGTAAACTGTAAGCTAAGCACACTATAAGTGCAGATTCATTCTAAAATCTAAATATATCCCACACACGCTTACTTAGAAAATTATTCAAAACATCTGTGCATTTGCTTACTCATGCCATTACAGCATTATTTAATGGCAGCAGCGCAATGCATACAGGCATGTGTATACTGTACTGGTCGACAGCTTTAGTTAATGTTAACATCAGTCATCACAACGGGGATTTCAGTGATTTTGACCATTTCATGGTTGTTGGTGCCAGACGGGCTAGTTGGAGTAATTCTGTAACTGCTTATCTCCTGGGATTTTCACACACAACAGTCTCTACAGTTTACTTAGAATGGTGCAAAAACAAAAAAGACATTCAGTGAGCGGCAGTTCTGTGTACAGAAATGTCTTGTTGATGAGAGTGATCAGAGGAGAATGGCCAGGCTGGTTTGAACTGACAGAAAGGCCATGGTAATTCAGAAAACCACTATGCTCAACAGCAGAAGTCCACATTGATTCCACTTCTGTCAGCCAACAGAAAGATATCTTGATCTGGATGTATAAGTGGGAAGTATGGCCGATACATCTATATAAAGTTATAATTAAAACTTTAAACAGTTTTGTTAATGTATTTGCACTGCTGCTCAAATTAATTCAATAGCAGATATTCACCTCCGATGAACTGATAAAACTGCAGCTTCTTTCTCAGTCAGTCACACCAAGCAAACAAACACAGGACAAAACATCGCATTTTGCTGTCCTCTCGCATTGTTTCAAAATGTTGAGTTCAAACATACATACATTATTATATCTGTTTCATCAAAAGCATAGTTGGCATGTTCTGGAACCAGCATTGACTCACCAATCAAGCAATATTTTTAAAGGGTTAGAACACTAAGACATTAACACATTGACATAAAATGACATTTCCCAAATCCATTTGCATGCAAATGTTATGCTAGGACATATTTTACATTGAAATGTATTTGGAGGTTTTCTGCAAATTTTTAGCATACAGATAAAATTGTTTTTTTCATGTCAATTGGTTTATATCCAATTGCTCAAAAATAACTGGATTAAAATTAGTATATAAATATATATTTTAGACTCTCCATATCACAGAATCCCTTTGTCTTTCTCCACCCAATGGGAAAGTTTAAAAAAATGTGTTCTCTTTTAAAATGAACGTGAATTTTCACTTTGTGACATATAGAGTACCTACTGTTGCAGTATTCCTAAAACCATAAAATGTAAATTGAAATGCTGAAGAAATGTTAGATTATTTTGTTTCCAGCACAGTTCCACAGCGATTAACTCTGATGCCCTGAGTCAAAGGGACATGGGTTTAAATCCTGGTGTAATCTATGTGTTTGCCCACTGTGTGGGTTATTTTCAAGTAGTATGGCTTTCTGGTAAGGATCATAATATGCTTATTAGGTCAACTGGCATCTATAAATTGGCCCTGTGAGAGTGTGCATGGATCTGGGCATGGTTTACCCTGCAAAGGGTTAGGGTTAGGTCTGATATATAACAACTTTGAAGTAGAACAAATGGTTAAAAACAAGTGGGTGCATCGATGAATAATCAAGATTGAGGCTAGAGATATGCTAAATCTGTTATTAATGTTAGTACCTTATCTTCTTAATGCTTACAAGATAAAGATTAGGAAAAGGATTATCCATGATAAATTCAACATAGTCAATCAAGGATATTGTAACATGATTTCTTTATCTTAATGCCATTTTGCATTTTGAACCAGTAGATAATTACATGGTAACTCTAATGACAGATGAATGTTGTGCTTAATTTTTTTTCTGTTCAAAAGTCTGTGGTAGAAATCTTTTTTTTCAATACGTTGACTATATGAAATAGTCAAATTGTATGTATATTGGTGAACTGTTACAAAGTACAAGGCCCCTTTGGCTGAATTTAAATGTGTTTTATCTGGTTTTTTTTTTAGAAATTTCGTCTTAAGACTAGCCTTTTTATGCAGTCCTGGTCCTTTCTACTGATTACCCAGAGTGCCCTGCTGTATAGAGCTCCTCCATTGTCTGAGTAAAGTGTCAGACTACCTACCACCTTTTATGTATACCTATGTAGATTTAGCTTGTGATTAAATAACATGTTAAAAAGAATAGTTAAAAGTCATACTTTTGGTCCTTTGTTATGTAGGGTTATCCTGTGACATTTTCTAGTGACCTTTCAGGGTTTTACTTTCTGAGAAGAGAAGAAAGCAGGCATTTAGAAAAATTAAAGCTCTTTAACACCAGGCCCTTTGGCCCTGGAGAATCTGCTTTGAAGAGGTTGAGCCTACAGTGACAGTATGTATATTCAGTATGTGTAAAAAATGTACAGCAGCTGCTTAGATATTATGCACTATTGACTCCCACATGCACAAATCAGTATAATCAGAAGCAGTATACCTAGTCCCCTTTACAAATGGCAGCACTTTTTAGAATGTATAGGGTGAAATTCACTTTGAAGACCACTACTAACAAACTGCAAAACTTCTTAATTTTCTTAATTTCTTAATTTAAAGGGTATTTTCTGCTTGAATCCTACTGTTATGGGCATACTTCATACAACATGCATGGATTTTTTAGGTTATGAGTAATCCTCCTGATTTTTAATATATTTTTGTATTGTAAGACTTGTTATAATTATAATATTTCTTTACATTCAGCAATTCAATCAATCAGTGATTAAGATGAGGTCATTTTCCTTAATTAGAACATTAGAACAATCTATACAAGTACAGGCCATTCAGCCCAACAAAGCTCGCCAGTCCTATCCACTTAATTCTTCTTAAATACCATCAAGTCTAGTTTTGAAAGTTCCTAAAGTCTTACTGTCCACGATGCTACTTGGTAGTTTATTCCAAGTGTCTATGGTTCTCTGCGTAAAGAAAAACTTCCTAATGTTTATGCAAAATTTACTCTTAACAAGTTTCCAGCTGTGTTCCCGTGTTCTTGATGAGCTCATTTTAAAATAACAGTCTCAATCAATTGTACTAATATACTTCATTATTTTCAATCATGTCACCTCTTAAACTTCTTTTGCTTAAACTGAAAAGGTTCAGCTCTTTTAATCTTTCTTCATAATTCATCCCCTGTAGCACTGGAATCAGCCTAGTTGCTCTTCTCTGGACCTTCTCTAGCACTGCTATGTCCTTTTTGTAGCCTGGAGACCAAAACTGTACACTGTAGCCTACTCCAGATGAGGCCTCACCAGTGCATTATAAAGTTTGAGCATAACCTCCTTGGACTTGTATTCCACACATCATGCTATATAATCTAACATTCTGTTTTCCTTCCTAACGGCTTCTGAACACTTTCAGGAAGTTGATAGGTTAGAGTCTACTACGACTCCTTAATCCTCGTCATAGGCTGTACTCTTGAGTTTCAGACCTCCTATTATGTATTCAAATATTATACAATGAATGTGAGGCAGAATTATTTTCAGGGATCACTATCTTTTGTTTAATAAGTTGGAATGTTATTTTTAGTAGGACTCATTTCAGTTGAATTTTTTTAGATCATCTGAATAGCTCTTAAAGTTTATTAAGAAGTAAAGTCCAATTACTGCTATTTATCCTTTGTTAAAAAATACAAGCAGCCTTTGTTTAATTTCCTTTAAATATGCATGGAATCAATTCAATGCATGTAATTTTGGGTTGTAATTGAAGTTGCTCTGTGGACAGCAAGTACGTCAAGAATTAACTAATTTGGCAACATACTGCAATTGTTGACCTCTTCTCATGTTTTCACTTACTGTATAAAGCAAGGGTCCTCAATCACAGTCCTGGAGGACCGCAGTGGCTGCAGGTTTTTGTTTTAAAACGGTTGCTTAATCAGAAAGCAATTCTTGCCAATAATTTAATTTCATTCCTTGTTAGTGCTTTAACTCTGCTATGTCAGGTAGTTCTCATATCCTAGATTTTCTTCCCCTTTCTAAGGATATCATCCAAATGATTTGAAGGCTAAAATGGATGAGTATTTCTCAGTCCTTCACTTTTTTCTCTTCACTTTCCTTCCAAGTATTTAATTAAACCCAATAGTGCATGATAAATACACACAGGTGTAAATGGTAACCCACTAAATGGAGAAATGCTGGTCTCTTTTGTCATTTGCATGTTATTGATAATCAGGAGCAATTAAAAACAAGAAAACAGCTGTTTAAGACTAAAATAAGAAATAAGGGTTCAAAATCTTAACGAGCGAGACAACTAAAGTGAAGCAGAAGTGTTACTTGAGCAATATGTGCTTCTTATTAAACAATTTTGTTGGAGCAAAAATCTGTAGCCACTGCGGCCCTCCACGACGTGATTGAGGATCCTTGGTATAAAGCAGGGGTGCCCACACTTTTTCGGCTTGCGAGCTACTTTTAAAATGACCAGGTCAAAATGATCTACCTACATTAAAAATTATATATATATATATGTTGTTGTATGTAACTTGCATAACTGTATAACCTTTATGACACAATAACAATTCAATACATTTATGGTCACTACAGTATTTGGATTTAATAATCATCATGTGGGCAAAGGGTGACTCACATAAATAAGTAGAGCCAAATAATGCAGTCAAGGAGCTTTTGAATCCAGCGGAATGAAAAATAACGGCTGTCCGATTAACTGCGATTTTAGTTCTCTCTCCTTTTCTTTCTCAGATCGCTTTTCGGAAGGAAGTCAGTTTCGTAGTTTTTATGAACAGTTCAAAAGTACCTTTCTACATTTTCCTTCTTTGGAATAGCAATGATAGACTGACAGATCAGACAAACCACACTTCGATTGTGACATTGTGAGAGAAAATAATCCTCTTCCAATTCCACATCCAGACCCCCAACAAATTTTTTTTTAAATCCCTTCTTTAGTCGATATAAATTGGAAGGCTAACTAGATCACTTAGATAGTCGTAGTTTTTCAGTAGCTCGCGCTTTTGATCGTGTGTGCGGGATGACCAGTGTGTTAGAAGAGAAGAGATCTCAGACTGGCCACCCTGTATGTGCCATAGGGAGGATATATGATAGACTAATGTTTAAAAAAACATTTTTTGGAATGTAACATGATCTACCTGCACTACCTTTGCGATCGACGCATTGGGCACCCCTGGTATAAAGTATGCGAGGGTTTGCTGCAATTACCAAATTACTGCCCTGCATTGACAAACATGGGAAAGTAAGTGAAGTAGACATTTTGGAAAGTTCGTAGCACAGTTCTCATTTTCTAAAACTATTGAAAAAATAAAGAAAATGGAAAGAGGAAGACTGCATTTGGATTTGGATTGGATTCATGCAAGTATTCTATGGTCAGTTTTTTTTACTTGCTAGTGTATTCAGTAAGTGGTCATCAGTTAATGACATGTGCCATTAGATATTTATAGACAGCTGCATGTTTGTATAAAATACAAGTGTAGTTTATAAGAGGGAGGTGATATACTATGGGTTCCAAGGAATTCAGGATTGTTCGCCACAAATATGTACCGATGTTAGGAAGATTTGTAAAATGGAGGTGAAGATGCACACAACTAGATGATGAACATCAAGGAGCTATAGCAAATAGAAACCTGATTATCAGTGAGTTAGAGTTACTGTACATTTTAATAAAAAAGTGCTGTTAAATTTGTTTTAATGATTGCTTAAACTACTTATTTATTTGAGTTGTTTGTCTGATACTTACTGGTGGCAGAGTATCACTGAAATCATGCCAATTTTGTGTAAACCAAACCACCAATCAAAATCAACTATAATTATAATTGGATTTTTTTGGTGTCTAAAAAATGTGCCTATTGTATAATAATCAGTAATAATTATTGCTGTTTCTCAATGAGATGCTCTTCACATAGACATTGTTACTGTATTGATTTCACCTTTCATTCATGTTACTAAGTGGAAGAAATTTTCACTACCACAAGGATATTGCAAGTTCAAACACATACTGAAGCAGCTGTGCTCCATTTTCCTGGCTGTATGTGCTACTCAGTAGTGAAGAACGTGCTTGGAAAGCATAGGGTAAATTCTTAAATAATTTAATACATTTGATATTATTTCAGCTATATATCTTTACAGAATGTTACTTTTTGTAGTTTTTAAGGCAAGACAGTGCTTTAAACATGAATTGCTTGCCATGTCTGTTTCAATCTTCCTATAAAAGACAGATGATCAGAACAAAAAAGAAGTCGGTGGAAACTTGTAATCTTGTTGGTGAAAGAAGTCAAAAGCTCAAATATAGCAAAGTTTGGTACAGTAAAAGTCAGTTCCCAACCAAACAGAAGGAAAAAAGCTGCTATTAATTATTAAATAAGTAAGGATCAATAACATAGAGCATACTAAAAATTACACTGCTTGAAAGAACCCGTTTTCTCTTGCTAGAGTTTTTCCTTTTTATTATCAACAAAGTTCAAAGGATTACTGGATAAAAGCAGTAAAATCCTAGATATATACTTTGAGACCTAACAACAACACTCAGAATGGTGCAATTGATAATGTTGTCAATGAGTACCACAAAAAATAAAGTTATAAATAAAACAAAATGTTACAGAATTTCTTGAAATCCTGACAATAGCAAGACTTGGCTGTTTATTTTTTATTTATTGTGGACTTTTAAAGGGCTTATTACACGTTGCTGAAGTGCAGCTAAAGGGGTATTCAGTGTGTTGTACACTATTGCCCATCTAGGTGTAAGTTTTTATTCTATTTCAATATTGCCACTCTTTGAACTCATTTTCTTTCTCAATAATTCTTTCCACACAAGAGGAATATTCCCTTACTGCTTAGTTTGCTTACTTTACTGCTCTCGAAGTGAGTTGTGAATCCTGCAGATTGACATGCTCAAGCTTCCTCTTAACTATTTCTGTCATTAACACTGCCAGTAGACTGAAATCTGTGAAAGCAGTTTAAATACAAGTATTGTTAAGAGAAGAAAGTTGTCTTCGACAATGCACATTAAACTGTTACAGAATTACTGTACATGCATTGTATGCAGTAATGGCAAACATGCAATAAGGCACCAAACAGTTGTGCATGACCACTGTAACTGCATTTAGCATTAAACACTGCCACGGTACTAAATACACTCCCACCATAAAGTCTAAGCCCTCACAACACCACAGAAATCGTCAAATCTTTGTGCCTCAACAGTTCTTTTCTTTTTGACAAACTGGTGTTGCTTGTCTTGTCTTTCCTACCTCTCTCCCCATTTCTTAGGTGTATCTTTACATGTCAATCATCAATCACAGGTTGGTGTCATGGGACATATTAATTATATTTTTGAACGATAGAAATGAAAGCTCTCTGCGAGGCATTAATGACATTATTTATAGGCTATGTCTAAAATTGCATACTACTGCAATACTAAGTACAGCAGAGTATATCACCTGTCACAGAATACATGTTTGGACTTACTTGGCTAATTTTACTACACAATTATGTGGTGATCCATCCCAATATGTCCATGACTCAATCTGGGTATGACCCAATGTTTAAGAAACACTGCTATTGGTAAATCTGGTAGTCAGTCTGTGTATGGAGATTGAAAACTATGTCTGTGGCTCTGTTATTTATTTTTTTAACTCAAGATACATGTGTTAAAATAGAGACTACATATTATCCATGTTTAATTGACTGAAAATTTGTACATAAGTGTGTCCTGTAATGGACTTGAGTGTTGCCCAAGGGTCCCTGTCTTGAGCCTGATGCTCAATTGGCGCTTTAAAGGATGTCCTCTCTCCTTATCAATGCATAAAATATGTACTTGTCTGTTTGTAACTGTTTGTTTTCTTTTTTTTTTTTTACTGTATATTATCCTTGGAAAATTTTCTTTTAGGGTACACGTGTGACATAGATAGCGTATTTGCCCAAATGGGTGTATCCAATCTTCCCAGCTCTGTCAGGTTTGTCCTGTTCAGAATCTCCTTGTGCCAACCTGGTGGCACTCTTGTTTCTAGCAGTCATTTGCCCATTATGCACCTACCCTAAAACTGTGATGAAATGGGCCATGTGATAGAATGATATCCCATTCAGAGTAGATGTCTTTATTGTGCCTATTGAGGTCAGGGAAATTTCCAAATATATGCATATTTTTTTCTAACTTTACTAATAACATTATGTAAACTTTTATTTGGTTCATTGTGTATTTGTTTGTAAAGTCTTAGCATTTTTACAAAACTACAATAGGAAAAAGTGGGCTAAAAAATGAAAAAGGAAGGAGACACTTGAAAATGTGAGCTAGAAAAGGAAATTAGGGAGACAGCCTTCATTTGTTTCCTCTCATGTTTCCATTACTGCACTGGGCCCTTGGTGCGTAGGTGTAATTTATTTGGCTATAAGGAAACCATTGTCAAGTCTATCTATTGAATGTCTTTACTGGTCTCAAATGGCCTTTTGCTTTTTAGAGCCAAGTATGATACATTGTATCTCTGGATACAGATCAACAAGAATTTGAAATCTCTGTTGCACATATTGTATAATAGGAGATAAAAATCTCTAAATGTTTGCATCATTGAAGATGATAATTAGTAGCTTTTTATCTCTTAAAAACACATGTCCTCTTAGCTGACTTTCATATTGATGATGACATTATAAATAACTGGGCACAGACATTGCCATGGCAAAGCAGTTAATACTATATATTGAACCATTAGAGTGGAGGCCAATTCCCTGAGCGGAGTCATAGAGAGTTTATTTCCCTTTCTACAATGTTTTTTGAGAGGAAGGTATGATTACAGACATTTGTTTTTTGGATATGGGTCTTTCTCTGGCAGTCATTTTTGTGTGTAGGGAGCTCTTGAAACAAAGAATGTTTTTTATTTTGCATGCATGTGTTCTTCTTGTATTCTATGTGGACTAAAACAAAAGGTTTTGATTTTATTCTAGAGTAAATTCATGATTATGGTTTTTGATGCTGATGAATTTTAAGTAAATTAAATTCAATTATATTTCCTCAGTGGTTATACTGTATGAATTGTGTGAGCCTCGTTAATTCACTCATATTGTCTACTGGCATGTTCTACTGGCATCCTTAAGTGAGATAAATTAGAAACTTGTTGGGAAAAAAATCAACAAAAATTAAATGAATTGCCTCTGTTGATGGTATTTCTTTTTTAAATATCAAAGTTGTTATAAGAATGAGAAATCAGTGACAATTTTGAGTAAATTGTTGATACAAATCGTGACCTGCAAAAGAGGGACAAGAGGCATAAAAAGGTTTGGGGTAGCAACCGCATATATTGTGCTATAAATAAAATAATGAGTAGTCTCTGAGGACTGCATCCAATCAGAATTGACTTATACATTGAGAACAGATAGGCTTTAATAGAGGGTTGACAGGAAGGGGTGTGCTTTTAGAGCCGGAACCAGAAGTTATGTCATGCTGGTCCTTCTACAGAGGGTCTGGGGAAGTGGGAACAGAGATAGAATTAGTACATTTTGCCACCCGCTGGCCCTGCATAGAAATACAATCACTTAAGCCCTTTACTTCTTCCAGTGTACATGTGTGTGACAGACCTTAAAATATAACTTCTAAATTCAACTAAGCCCAGTGCATTTTAGTATAATTCTGGAAGAAGTCCATTTCAGAATCTTCCAAATTTTGTACATTTAGGAAAGTAAATTAAGAACTTGCTCTTAATATAAATAAATAAATCTACTAAGACAAGTCTGATAAAACCTTTTTAAATCAATAATCAGGTAGGAGAAAAGCTTGTTCTTTGCATCATTTACTCTTTAGTAAAAACTGAACAGGGAGCATCCTTCACAGCAGTCTGTTACAAAATGATCAAAATATTAAATGTATAGGTTTATTTTATAAGCAACTGAATTTACATGACAGTGGCAATTGAAGCATACATTTACTCTGATTGGTTCGTTGGTCTAAACCCAAATGATTTATATAAAATAAATGTTTTATTATAATGTTGTTCTTCTCATATCCTTTGGGTTGAGCCACCACCCTTGAAATTTCTGTGTATGTAACAACTGTCCAGTCTTGTCATTTACAGGACATCTGCTGATCTCTTAGTCCATCATTTTAGTACATTTTGTGTATTATATCAGCCTTCCTTCTAGCACATTTGTTTAATCATTTCAGTAGCTTTCTTTATGATATTTTCAAACAAATGCTTATATACTGTATTTCAATGTGCACTGTAAAACAAAATACTTACCTATTGTTACCTCTACATTATTCCCTCACATGGTGTATAAATGGTAATACAGTAATCTACTGTAAGTAATTCATCTTGAATATGTACAGACAGTATATTACATCTCCTCCTCAAGACCAAGTTTTATATCTTATTTGAATATGAACACATTTAGGGTAAATGTATTAAAGCCACCCAATGAAGGAAGCACACTAGCACTGAGATTGTTGGAGTCCCTTTCAAACATTTTTAGTACATTTACCTGGCTAGAATTAAAAAGGCATATTTGTCATTCTCATAATAACAATAGTTTGTAGCAGTTTAGAGAACTAATAAAGAAATTTGCTGTATAACATGATTCCTGCAAAATGGCATGTGTGACCATTATGTGTTACTAGGGGACTATGTTGTACTGTATGTATGTACAGTATTTTGTTCTCTTTTCATTTTTATAAACATATTGTGGAATCATTTTGAGACACCCTTATAGCAGTAATAATAGCAACTGGACGTCACAGACTTTTTTCAATTAATGATTTTTGCTTGGTTTCTACAAATAAATTTTTTCTGAACAGATCTATATACTCTACGCTTACACACCCTCAGTCTTTTTAGAAAAAGGCATGCTAACTAGCAGCAGTTGTCAGCAATATAGTTTTACTGTAAATAATAAAAATATACTTAATATGAGCAATAGATAATTCTTATAAAGCTTTTTTAGGCTTCTGTACAAAATTTAAAGTTTATCACAGCTTATCATACTTTGTATTCATGCTTACCGACCAATAATCCCACAGTCCAATTTTAATCAGTCTGATATGAAATAATATTTCATTTTTTTATTGCTTTATCCCTAAAACAAACTCAAGTAATTAAATCTCAAATTTACATCCGGTTGTTTTATTACAGGCAGACAAGTATCTTAAAATTCTAGTGAGTGTCTTTGCCATTTTTGCATGCTGTTGCCATTGTCAGCGGTAAGCCACATTGCATGAACTCCACTTTTATCTTTGCAGGTGCAACAGAAGAGGATTCCTTATCAGATGTTGTGCTGACTGCCTAAAACAAAGCTTAATAATTTTGTTCACTAGTACATTCTGTTCTGCAAAGGCATCGCTCTTTGTAAATCTGTTGAAGCTGCAATAAAATGCTTAAGTTGTTACAATGCACTCACTGAAAATAGACTGAACTTTTTTTTTTTTAATTGTGTCCCCTGACATGTTAATACTTACTCTACAGCTTCAGAAAGAAACAAGACTGCTATTGTTGGGCTGCGACATTTATGATGTCTGAGTAACATTTTACATGCTTTCTTTCATACATCCCCTTGAGGAAAGAAGGGCCTTGAATTCTGTGAAGTGGCTTGCTGGAGGTTGGTAATAAAGCTGGTAAGAACATATAAAAGGTAAGGTGGGTGGGGCAGGAACTCCAGATGAAATTTCAGCTGTCAGCATACTTCTACAAGCCCACACATGAACAAATGCGCACACATACACTGAAACACAAAAACACAATCACGCGGCTCTCCCTTTCCCCCGCTATCTCTGCAGGCCAAAAGAATCGACCCCGTATTGTAGCAGACATAAAAATGGATTGCCCGAATTTTGGGAAGTACGGCTAACAAATCAAAGTTTATAGCTTTTCAAATAAAGTGAAGCCATAATGCTGAAATCAGGGCATTGCTTCACAGTGCAGTTAAAGGGTGCCACCACCTCTCTGGGAAGATTCTGGGGTTTCCTCATAGCCTCAAACTAAAACATTTTTTATAATATCAATTTTTAAACAAACTGAGTGCTATTTGTTTTATTTCATGGAGTCAGTAGGTGGATAATATAACTATTATGAAGATGTTGAGGTACTTTAGCCCCTCTAGCTATGAACTCAGTTATTACAAAAGCTTGCATGATTTGTCACATTTAATTAAAATATCAGCATCTCTTTAAAGCCCCCAACATTTCTAAACCAATCATCTCAAAACAGTAAACTCTTAATATGCTGGAAATTGCTCATATATTTATTACTCAGAATGATGGCATTTTAATCTTGCGTCTTTCTTTCAACATAAATGGACATAAAAGAATTAAAAAGAGATATCACTCTTCCTCTCAGCTATTCAGATGTTTACAACCTGTGTTTCCCTCAGCTATAGTAATAGTATACTTTAAAGACAATATTGTCACCTGTTGCACCCTAGCAGCTACAACAAATCTGTAAAACAAAGAGATGACAGAGTAAGTGAAAGAATGCACCAGAAAACAAAGCTGCTGTCCTCCTGGGCTTAAACAATGAAACCATTTCTCACCAGGAGGTACTTCTAAAGTGCTTCTTCATCGAGTTCCTGGTCAGCATTGAAGCTTTACCACCTGGTCTCCGTGCTGTAGTCCCATTGGATTCTCTGAACATGGTCCTATTTAACTTACTCCCTGATACTCTTAAATGCTCTTAATTTAAAATGCGGTGTCTCTAGGCAGACTCAGTATTTTTGGGGCTACACTTTGGCTGGAGTTATTTTTCCCTCCTGAACAACACACCAGTAACTTAAAATTTCTTTGTAGATTAAAAGTGCAAATAGACAGAGATACGCTAAAAACGGGTAGAAAAGAATTACGTGGGAAGAATTTAATTTCATCGAATTGCCAAGTGTAAGAAACAAGATATGAAAATGAAGCCGCTACAACATTACCTACAGTACAGTCAGGAACTTTTTGAAATGAACATTTAGGAAAATGTTTATTTTGAAGACCTGGTGGATTCTTTAGTTAAATCAGTTGAATACAGGGCTAATTGATGAAAATGACAAACAAATATAATCCTGAAAGATCAAGTGACAAAATAAATTAGGCTTCTCTAGGCACTCAGAAGTGGATATGTTTCTTATTTCTAAACAGCTACAGAATTTCTAGAAAAGCTGATTTGGTGGTGGAACCCAGAAACTACACTCAGAAGTAATACTTTGCCTGAATTCAGAAGCTTAAAACAAAAAAAAAGACAAAAGTAAGCTGCCAGTGTTGTGTAGGATGATGATATCGCCATAGCTGTCATCTAATCCAGTATTTTCCTTTCTCTTTCTCTCGGGCTCTCTCTTTCTGTCTCTTCCTCGGGTCTCTGTCTCAGGTGACAATATCCGTTGATGGGATCCTGACTACTACTGGCTACACCCAAGAAGACTACACCATGTTGGGCTCTGATGACTTTTTCTACATTGGGGGAAGTCCCAATACAGCTGATCTTCCTGGGTCACCAGTGAGCAACAACTTCATGGGCTGCCTCAAAAATGTAAGGAGCAGCTTACCTGCGTGTATTTATATTTTCTTAGAATAGATCAATTTTGTGAAAACACATGTAAAAGTTTTTGTTTTTTTTCTAATTTTGATATGACTTGTTCTCAATGGGAGGAACTGAGTATAGGATTTTGTATTTTTTTTTTTAAATGGTGAAGGAAAAATCAAATGTGAATTATGTTTCACACCTTGTAGCCCTGTGTTTCAATTCTTATTGAAATTGCACTTTTACATGAGCTACATCCTTTTATAGTAAATGGCATCTCTTGTTGCCAGGCAGTACTCACATAAAATCTACAGCATATTACAAAGCTGAAACCCTTTGGTAACTAGATCTGTGTTTCAGTCTAAGTGCTTTTCCTGGAAAAACGGCCCCACTGTAAAATCTGTTGTCATTTCAACAAGTCTTGGCAGAAGATATTTACCTAATATCTTCTTAGTTCAATATTCTTTTTCTTTTGAACTTGCTATAAAACCTATAAAGACAAAAACATCTAATAAAAATAATATTTCTCTAATGCAAGATCTGTTCCTCTAGGGTAAAGCTTTACTGGAATTCAGTCTCAGCTCTAGACCAAAATCACAACGGGGGTTTCTGAAGCATTAGAAGAGGTGTGGTGTGCTGAAACCCCAAAAATCCAACAAGTAGTGGTATGGCTGATAACATGGGTGGGGTCTTTAACCTAATGTTTCCTGGGGCTTCACCTGGCTAAATGACGCCTTGGAGCTGAGCCTGCTGGAATGGCTATTTGAAAGAAAAACAAAAAAATCACACACACACACACACACTTCACTGTTTTGTTTTTTGTTTAAAAATTTACTTCCTAGTTCTTTTCTAGTGCAGAACTGTGGCTACACTCAAGCCATCCCATACAATCTTCTAGGGCTAATGACTTTATGGCATTATTTTAACCAGGAGTGTCTTTAATCATTTGTGGTATGTAAGGGACTGCAGAATGTAGCATATTATAAAATAATCCCTATAATACAGTGTTGTTTCTAGCATTTTTAAAATCTCTTTTGTACTGTTCAGGGTACCTACAATAGTCATCAGTATGTCTTATTAGGAAAGCTAAATAAACCTGTTGTGTTGCTAATGGTTAAATAGAACAAAATGACACTTTTTTTATTTTTAAAGCCCCCTTACTAAGGCAACTGTTCCAGGTTGATTAAACTGACAGGGTTAGAAAGCTTATGTTTAAATAAACCTAAACAGATTATCGATGTGTTATTTAGCACAGTTCTCTGCCTATAAGTTAGCATGCGGCTGGTGGCTAATGACATCCCCAGTGCTTCTGAAAGCCCTCCTAATAAGTGCTGGATGGACTCTTTTCTCATTTCATAAATGTAATCAGCAGTGCTGGAGCAGTCACATCCAAATCTAAATCCTACACCTCTCATCGCTGCCGGCAAGAATTTCATGCATCCAGTTAATAAAGGGATGTCAAAACTGAGTGCATCCTGCTTATGGCTTAGACAAATATGCCACAGATAAGGTAATCGTGTATACTGGTGGGTGGGCGGTAAGCTAAGTGATCTCTATAATGAACAACAAAATGCAAAACATTGTTAAAAAAAAAAGGTTAGAGACTATGCAATTTAGTCCTGCATGATTTCTAGTTTTTACTATTTGTTTTGAATCATTTTCAGTGAAGTGAAAGAAAAAAAAAAGGTGTTGTTTTTCTTGTTTTTTAATTTACAGTTTAACCAGAATGCCCTTTTTATTCAAAAAGACACTTTACTGGATAATCCTGATTAAACCAACTAGAAGCACTACAATTTTACATTCCTTGATGAGTAATATGGAAGATAATCTACACTGTGTCTCCACAACAGGAATAAAAGCAAGCAGCCCAAAATGTACAAGTTATCAGCGAGACTCATCTGTAAAATACATTAAAAGGGAAACAAAATCCATTCATTCTTTTTAGTGGCCATGTGCTTTTTGCCCATTAGAAGGACCTTTTGCCAGTCTTCTGAATCTCAACATGGTTGCGCCTACTGTTCCTCTATTCTTCCATACAAATATTAAATTGCTGGCCGCAGGGTCTACTGCCCATGTCATTCTGACTTTTTCACCAGTGCTGGTTTTACGTTTTGAAACTTCCTCAAACACTTTTTTTTTCTCTATTGTGATGGGATGCTCTTGCCTCCATGAAACCTGATTGTAAAGATAGTGTTTTGTTTTCAATTTTTTTTTTTTTACTGTTTTGTTGGTGACATCATTATTTGCACCATTTTGTAAATTACACTAAATCGTCAACTTTTGGGGGTTGGCATGTGTGTAACATTGCTAGAAAATGGCGCAGAAGTCAGGTGTCAATGTTAATACATGGAACCGAAATCACCAGAAACTGTAATCTTTTGCTAGAGATTGCTCAAGATACACTTTTCTCCATAGAATTCTTCATAACAAAACATTTTTTCTGATAATATATACTTTTCATATCAGAATAACTATGAAATAACCTATAAAATGCAGTAAACAAAGAAAATTGGTAACATGCAAAATATTTTTCTCGCTAGTCATTACCTAGAATTTTGTGACCTTTTGTACTAACAGTTCCGTAAATAAAAAGTTTAGTTGCTGCTGCCGGAAGATGCTGAGATTGGCGAGGTCTCGATATCACATCCAACATGTTGGAGATTGTGAAGGATACACTGGCTTGAAGTAATACATTGGTGATGTCTGCTCTGTGTGCTTCTTGGGGGTCTTAAAGTATGGGAGCATAGCAAAGGTGAGCTGACACTTAACCTTGGGGCTGTGATAAATGTTGGGGTCAGCAGCGTAAATGTCTCTAGCCAGCAGTTTGCAGCTGGCAGCAGCTGTTGACATAAAAACATGAAGTTTCCCTAACATCTTTTTTTTTCTCAGTAAGCCACATCACTTTGTATGCTTAGGCCTGAAGAACTTGCAGTACAAGTGGGGGCATAATAGCAACAAGAAAGTTGATATCAAAACAAGCAAAGAATTCATTAGAAGCTCTTTACACTACAATGGTAGGGTGAACAAGATCTGCAGAAAAGTGCCTAATCGAATACTAACTGCTCCCCAAATGTACCTGCAATAATTAATAAAAATAATTATGTTCACTTTTAACTACAGTGCTCCTAAATTAGGATAAAAGTTGAAAAATGAGATCAAACATGTTGTGACCACTGAGAAATGTTCAGCCGGCCACAGCACAAACTCTCTGCCCTTAACTGGTGGGTCTTTCATTAAACAATTTTTGGTCAATCCCTGAGAAGAAGTAAAATTAACCTTAGAGATACCTGGAATTGCTGGCTCCTTCCCCACGGGTTTCCCAGTCCTGCATCCATAATGTGACAAGAATGAACAAATTGTGTACATCCTCCACAAGTTTTCTACATTCAGTTTATTTTTGTCCCTGCATTTACTCAAGGCCAGTTCCTATTTCAGAAATGATTATGGACAACATGTGTTTACTCATTTATTGCCAACTACAGTACAATCCATTCATCAATCCTTTCCATTTTTTGCTTCTTTATATTTAATAAATGATAATAACAACAGTACTAATAAATACATTTTCATAAACAGCATCTGTCACTTGCTCAAAGCTTATTCCATGTTGGCAACATTGCATTCATCAGTCCTTTAATTTTCTTAAATAATAATAATAATAAAAATGCATTTTATTTATATTGCACATTTCTCATACTCCAAGTTCTTGTAATTGCAAGGTACTCCATATTTTAAATATGTAAAACTGTGTTAAAAAAATATTTAATTTTAACAGAAATAAGAATTTGGAGTACAACAGTTAAATGTTTTACAGTTACCCAGAATATTGGCACTTTAGTGTCTATTTTATATTATTATGGTTAGTTCGAGGATGCAGCTGATTGTAGGTTTTAATTTAAACAAAAGCTGCCCAGACATTTTAGAGACAGGGAAAGTAAAAGAAGTTTAATTAAATTATGTTTTTCTCTGACTTTCACTTTATAATATCCACCAATGCATCATTGGATTTATAGTTACTCTATGTGCCTCCTTCTTGTGTGGACGTTTTATACTGTACCTATAGGTGAAGATTTTTTTTTAAAGTTAAGACAAGTAGCTTTTTTAACTAATAATAATACATTGTTAGTCCAGGTCCGCTTGACAAGAGATATTCTCTATTAACCAAAGAGTTTGTCCTTAAAAGTAGCGTTTGTTTAGACAAATAGAGCAAAAAACGAAATACCAAATATGTTCTTCGATCAACCAAAGGAGGGAACTCAATCACCAAAGAAGTTACGCAAACTATTATTAAGATGTCTCACAAAGAAATGAAAATTAAAAAAAATCCATTTTAGTATCATAAGTATCCATTCATTATTTTGCTAAATACAGTTTCGACAGGACAGGATCACAAATCAGTAGAACTAATCCCTAATTACATACCAGTTCATCTCAGGTTACCCAACTAGATTAGCTGACACATGGCCGAGTAACTCTGGCAAATCAACCTAACTGCATGTCTTTGGATTGTGGGTGCAACCAGAGTCCCAAAAACTCTCCATATGTATGGGATGAGCACTTTAACTTGACACAGCCAGGAAACTGAACTGAGAATTCAAGAGCAAATGGTGGCTTCTTTTAATTTTTTAACATTACTGCCAATAACCTGTACTTAAAGTTTTTCTTAAGTGTATCAGACTCAATTTTTAACATTTAAGTATACAATGCACTTTTAGGGAAATCTACTGTTGCAGTTCTGTAGACATTTGATTTTCTGCAACTGGAGGATTAGAAAATTAAGTGGATAACACAGTTTATCAGTGCCAGAGAGTGAGTTTGAAAGGACGTGTTTAACAATCCTGTTCATTAACCACTATGTCTCTCCTAGAGACCATTGAAAACATGATGAGAAAAAAACCAACAAAAACAAATCAACAAGCAGCTCACAATCAGCTCTGCTGTACACTGCATCATGCATAATCATTATTGTTCAGAACCCATAATGAAATTAGCACTTGCGTATAATATTATTATGAAATAGTTAAACATCCATCCATTATCCAACCCGCTATATCCTAACTACAGGGTCACGGGGGTCTGCTGGAGGGAGCCAAACCCAGGCAACACAGGGCGCAAGGCAGGAAACAAACCCTGGGCATGGCGCCAGCGCACCACAGGGCACACGCACACACCAAGCACACACTAGGGACAATTTAGGATCGCCAATCCACCTAACCTGCATGTCTTTGGATTGTGGGAGGAAACCGGAGCAAACCCATGCAGACATCCACGCAGGGAAGACCTGGGAAGCGAAACCAGGTCTCCTAACTGCGAGGCAGCAGCACCACGATGTCTCCCCATAATTAAACATTACTTCTTAAATAATAAATGTTATTCAGTAACCTATTTGTGTGTTACAGTATGTCACCCTTCACCTAATCTGTTAACCAAATGTATTCCCCTATTGGACATTTAAAATAATGTTGAATTAGTTGAACTTAAAGATGCAGCAGGAAGACTTGTGTCTTTCGATAATTCTACAAGTTACACATATCTTCATTTGTTCAGTTGTTGCAGTCACATTTATCAGTCTGGAAAATGTGTCCTCACAGTACTCAGACTGAAAAGAAGAATTTTAAAATAGAGCTGATGCTTGTTGACAGCGGCATTGAATGAATGGAACAGCACATTGGAAATGCTAGAAAGGTTCTTGGAACAACAGTGAGTCATCTCAGCAGCTCTGTATATAGACAGCAAGGGTACTTCCTGTGTGAGTGGCATGCAGCACGCTTGTCTGCAACACATCCACCACAGATGTGTTTTTAATGTGTGGTTGTCATATAGGAATCTGCTGCCCTGTATATTCACCTGTCGCAAGTTAGGGCTACTCTCTCCACTGGCCAGAGAGACGTGGCGAAGCTTTGCTTAAGATCTTCATAAAGCCTAGGTACAATAACTTCTCTCATTTGCTTTCTGGTTGGTATAGCATACCACACTTCAAAAACCTGTATAACTTGTCAAAAGCCCTAATTTTTAAACAACAATGAAGGGTCTCTTATCTTTAAAAATAAAAATTGGTATATATCAAGAGTCCCCAACTCCAGTCCTGGAAGGTCCCAGAGGTTGCAGGTTTTTATTCTAACCCTTTTATTAATTAGTGTCCTGTTTTTGCTGCTAATTAACTTCTTTTGAATTAATTTTATTTGACTTGCTCTTGAAGACTCAGACCCATTGATTGTTTCTTTTTTCCTTAATTAGCAGCCAAACAATAATGAGATACAACCAACCAACAAACCAACCAACCATTTTCTAACCCGCTGAATCCGAACACAGGGTCACGGGGGTCTGCTGGAGCCAAACCCAGCCAACACAGGGCACAAGGCAGGAAACAATCCTGGGCAGGGTGCCAACCCACCGCAGATAATGAGATACAACATTAACCAAAACATGACCAGCAAACTGTGTTGATTGTATAATATCTGAAAATAAAGAAAGGTGATGGTCTCAGGAATGCTGAGCTGGTCAGGTCCCCAAAAGATTTTAACACTGCTCTTGGAAAAGAGAAAAGCAACGATTTCAGAAATGTATGCTACTGCACCATGAAAGCAGCAACAAGCCATAAACTTAAAGAACGGGCTTAATTAACAATGAGACTCAGCACCTAATTAAGCAACTGGTTGGAGTGAAATTGGTTGGGGTTTCAGGCCCTAACTTAGTTGGTCTTCTGCTGGTTCATTCATTTCACATTTAATTTCTATTTGGGTGCCATTTAAGGAAAGAAATAAAGCAAATTAGAGGAATGAGGAAAAAATTCAGAGGACCAAAACTTAAAAACAAGTCAATAAAAATTAATTCAAAAGAAGTTAATTAGCAGCAGAAACAATGCACTAATTAAAAAATGGGCTAAAATGAAAACATGCAACAGCAACATTTATTTATATAGCACACTTTCATTCAAAATATGTAGCTCAAAGTGCTTTACAGGATGAAGAAAGAGAAAAAAAAGAAAAAAACAACAAAATATAAAAATAAAATTAGGCAATACTAATTAACGTAGAATAAAAGTAAGGTCCCATGACCAGGGAGGACAGAAAAAACAAAAAGAAACTCCAGATGGCTGGGGAAAAAAACAAAATCTGCAGGGGTTCCAAGCCACAAGACCGCCCAGCCCCCTCTAGGCATTCTACCTAACATAAATGACCTCAATCAGTCCTCATGGTTTTCAGGCTTCACATGGAAGAACTTGATGATGATGGTCATGTGGACCTCTGGCCTTTAATCCATCACTGTAAGAACAGCACAGTGCTTTGATCAGGTGGTGGTGGCACAGATTGCCACCACAAAAAATGGAAAAAGAACAGTAGAGAAAGTAGGGTTTAGTATGCAGCCAATGGGGCCCTTCAGGACCAGAGTTGGGGACCCCTGCTATAGATTCTGTTATTTGTTTGGACACAAGGTGAATTAAACGGAAGCTTGGACCTACCCACCATCTCCAGTGCAGATTGTTCATGCTCTACTCGTTTGGATGTTGACAGAAATTACATTTATGGGTGACGTGGGGATAAGTGGTTTCTCAAAATTGTTGTGTTGCAACAATAATTAATGTTTGATTTGCACAGCTTACATATGGCTTTCATTTTATCCAGTTGTCTTTTAACGACACGCCGTTTGAATCCACAGCAGGTCCATGCATTTAATTTAAGTGTCAAAGACACTGATTTCATTTAAAGATGACACACCACTTTATGTGATATAGTAAAGTACTTTTCCACAGAAACCTTAACAGGCACATTGGCAACATCAACTGGATTGGATGCCAAAAAACAAAGATGTGCAAAAATCTACATATAACAATCGAGCAGGACAGAGATTCACGACAGCGATCTTGAGACTTGTTCTAACCCACTGAATCCAAATACAGGGTCACGGGGGTCTGCTGGAGACAATCCCAGCCAACACAGGGCACAAGGCAGGAACCAATCCTGAGCAGGGTGCCAACCCACCGCAGGACACACACACACACACACACACACACGGGCCAATTTAGAATAACCAGTCCACCTAACCTGCATGTCTTTGGATTGTGGGAGGAAACCGGAGTGCCCGGAGGAAACCCACGCAGACATGGGGAGAACATGCAAACTCCACGCAGGGAGGACCCGGGAAGCGAACCCCGGGTCTCCTAACTGCGAGGCAGCAGCGCTACCACTGCACCACAGTGCCACCCCCTTGTTAAAATCATTTAAACAAAAAATAACAATAAACAGAAAATCAATATTTTTACCCAGGTCTGCTTAAGACAGACTTGAAGCTAGAGATGGAGAGTATTTTCTTCAAAAGTTGCGATTAAGTTTTGAAAGGAAGATTTTTTTGCAGATAGCAGAGATACAGAGAAGAAAGACAAAGGGACATGTATTTATTACAGGAGGAATGGTAGTTTCATCTTATGTCAAGCACTTTAAGCCAACTGCAGTTCCCCTGCAAGTTGAACAAAGAATAGAAGAGAGCAAAGAAAAGAGAGTGTGTGTAGCAGAGTCCACTATTTACCAGAACCACTTAAGTGTCAGTTTAAGGTTGGGAACCAGTTAACTCTGTTTCAGGTGACAGTCCATCACAAGGCATCCTCACACATAAACGCACATAATTACACTGACTGGGCCAGTTAGATTTATTAATCAGCCTTATGTGTGCTTCTTAGAGTTTTAACAGGAAAGTCACAGCATACACAGAAAAATCCACACACACGCACAAGTGAAGAATCCACACACACACACACACACACACACACAAGGGGAGAACAGAGCATGGAAACTAACTGAGAACTGTGAGCAGCACCATGCTACTTAGCTCTAACAAGTAAATCCTAACGTTATGCATATCACAATTTCAGTACTGTCATGAACCCTGTTTGGTCTGGGCATGTTGGTTGACCTTAACTATTTAGTAGATGAAAGGACAGTGGGCAGATGATGAATAGGGTGTGACAGATAATAGACAATGTATTTTATCTTAGTATGAAAGAACACAGGGATGCATAGAGGTTAGATGGTATAAAAGCGCACAACTTTTTAAAGCTGTTTCTAGCCCTTGACGGAGATCTTTCTTTATCACACAGTGATGAAGAGGGCCCATAAATATAACTGTTGTCTCTAAACTTTGAAAAAGTAGGTGGTCAAAGGCACTCTTTGTGCTTTGTGCTCTTTATTTTAGTACAATGCTCATTACTGATTCCAACAGTTATGAATTGGCAGTAACACCCTGTGACGCCATTCCTCAATGGATTCTTGCTCTATACATTATTCTCTTAGGTAGCTCTCTGTCTTTAGAAGGATGACTGCACTAGTTGGAATTTGTGCAACAGTGATACGCTTGCCATTTTTATAGTTTCCTTTGCAGCTAAAAATGAAAGTGCTCATTAATATGGTCAAATGCCGGCTTATGCAGTTGGTAACTCATCTGTGATACCATCCCCAGGCTGATGATACTTGTCAGCACCATTACAATACTAAAATTTACAGTTATTGCACTCAGAAACAGTCAACATTTATGAGCTAGTCCATCCCTTACATTACTTTACAGTTGAGAGTGGCACTGCAGTTCATATCTTCTAATGCCTGCATTCCAACTCTACGGGCACTGTTCAGTCAGCCCATCATGAATTCAAGGTGGGTGATGGAGTATAGGCACTAAAGTACCATACATGACTAAATACTTGATTCTTAGAATCAGAACCTTTTCATTAACATTTTTATTAAAGCAAATTAGTAAATTATAGGAATTTATTCTGGAGAACCTGAATGCATCTACAGTATGTGGATGCTTTGTACCACAAAATAAAAACATAATACAACATAGTGTAACAATATCTGACTTACTGTCCCTATCTATAAAGCAGTGATACTTAAAATACTGAGTAAAACCACTAGCCAGGAAGATGGTTCTTGTTATTATGTACAGTAGGTGTTAAGCCAGGAGCAGAGCAAATTCAATTTATTTCAAAGGGTTTTGAAAGGAGGCCAATGTAGGAAGATCATTAGGTGCATGTTAAGTCAATCCAATGTAAAAGCCCCAGTGTGGCCAGAATGACTAGCACATGCATGTAAAGCTTGAGTACATTGTGCAGTAAGTGTGATGTTTCATTCCATCAGAGCCATAGATGTCATTACATGATTCACTGTGAAGCACAAAGAAGAAAAGATCATTTTTAAAATAAGCCAAGAGCTCATCCGCACACACAGACAGACATTCTTGGCATTGGCTTTGATGACGAGAGTGAAGTAAGGCTGGCTTTTAAGCGTTGCTCTCTCGTACTCACGCTCTCTCTCTCTTATAGATGACCTTGTATTTTTTTTTGCTTTCATTACCCCCTCTCGCTTTTCTCTCTCTTTCTCCAGGCATTTGTCTAATTAATTTGATGTCAGAGTTGTTGACATGCCTGCTTTACCATCATGACAGGCAAATTAAAAATTGATTTCTACATCTAAATCCTTAACGGCTCCCCCCACCCCACATCTTACTTTATCAACATTTCCAATTTAATACAGAAGATATGCACACACATGTACAGCAAACTTGTGAACAGCAATGTTGCACAAGCACTCACACCAACAAAGAGCTGAATGTTATCATCATCTTGGTTTCCCAGACTGCATTTGGACACCAATTTTAGCAAAGATTTTTTTTTTTTCTGAAGCCAATTCATCTGTCTCTGTCAGTGCAGCTAGAAAGAGTTTGCACAAAAAAGAAATCTCCCTGTTACGCCTCAGTGCCAGACAGATGCAAAATGAAATGAACATACATTTTAATGAATTAGCTATTTTTGGCAGAGCAACATAATCCAGCATTCAGACTGGAATACTCAAACCTTCAGAACAGAACCAAATCAGGAAAAGAACATGTGTATATAAATTGAATTGAGCATAACTTTTACAAGAGAAGATCATGTAGCTGCTATTACCAAGCAATTGTACTTCTTGAAAACTTTAAACCTCAAGATGTTGCTAAAAAACGTCTATGCACTATTGAACAAGCTCCATCAAGTTCTGGGCACATTCTAGCAGCACTGGAGTCACCCCTGGAAAGGTCACCAATCAATTGCAAGACTCCTGCCTGAACTCAGCCTCAATTATATGTGACCGCTTAGTTGATAGGGTCATTATTGTCATGTGAACTACTATACTACTATACTACTATACTAATTGACATGTAATTTGTCAATATTCTCTGGCAATTCAGTTTTATCAGTAAAGTTAATATTCGCTTCTTTGGTATGTGGGAGGAAAACCTGGCACCTGGGAAGAACACACAAACTCCAGACAGACAGTGAATGGACTGGGATTCAAATCCACTGCCAGGCAGCAGCGCTAACCACTGCACCATCATTCCACATCTAGGTGAAAACAGACATGAAATATTCTGGGTTTTTTTCTTGTGGACTGGAAAAGTGGTACAGCCATGAGCACAGGTTACCTCACAGATTGAATGTCTTGGTAAGGAATTCCATAAGCCAGTGGTTTTCTGTGAGTGTTCTTCCAAAATTGTGAATGGGTTTCCTGTGGATGCTCTGGTTTTCTTCCACCACCCTCAAAGATGTTTGCATTAAAGGCCATTCCAAATTGGATTCTCTGTGAGCATAAGTTTGGCTGTCTCATGAGTGGTCACTGCCAGTGGTACCCTGCTGCCTGTTACAATTGCTGCTGAAGGTTGCTTCTTGCACCGAGCCCAGTGTAGTTGGGATTGGATTAAAGCCGATTGAGAATGCTATGTTCTTTTTTCTTTGTCTTGCCATTGAGCTTGTTTGCCTTGACTTTATACTCTTGGTGTTGAGAAAGGTAGGGTCTTCCTCCAGTTTAGGAAAAGAAAAGTCACACTGTGATTCTGTTCAAGTCAGGGAAGAAATTCCCTGAATATTTGACACCCCTGCAATTTTTCCTTCTGATTTGGTTCTGAAATAGTGCCTCAAGCTCTAAATTAAATATCATGAAGAGCCCAAACCTAGATTTAATTATAAAAATACACAAGGCATGGATGAACAAAGGAAAATAACAGATTAATCAGAAATGAGAAGCATAATCCTATTGCCCTGCTGAGTTTGCTTGCCACTGGTGTGGCTCCTAAATACCAGTCCGGTGAACTGACTTTCTCACATTATAAGCACAACATGCATTCTCTCTGTCTCTGACATGTTTATGTCCATGTCAACTAACATTTACACTAAGTCACTTGTTATAGATACACTATATTTACACTAAGTTGAAGAGTCTGCGCAGCATTATTCTTAATAGGAGTAGATTTAAACTCACACCTTTGAAGTTATTTGTGCAGCCATATATGGAGACAAGAATGCCTGTATAAACTCTCAGGCTGTTATGTTACAGTACTCTCCTTGGGGTCCCAGTACCACTACATCCTTATAAGAGCTTTGAGCATAGTAAAGGTGCTGTATAAATAAACTGTATCATGATTATTATTATAATAATTCCATTCTCATTCTGTTTTAAAACAAGCATAATGCTAAGTTTCCTTTAGTCCTCCAAGACATGTTGTCATAATTCTTATTTTTTGATCTAATAAATACTGTAATTTGGATACATCATTCTGAAGTTTTGAATTACTAAATTATTTACATAATTATTATTTTGCCTGTCTTGTTGGTGTTGCCATTTAACTGCCATTTTGTGCTCATTTCGTGAATTCTTTGTTGCCAGTCACATGACTGTTAGCAGTGCTACATGTTACTCATAATCATGGTAATGTAGGCATCCAAGATTTTGGATAAATGCCTAGAATCTTGCTTTGTGATTACTATAATTATTTTGCGAAAGATTTTTAGGCAGTGAGGACTTTTTAGTTTGTTTTTTTTTTCTGACCAAACAATTTTGTTTCCTGGTCCATCACTAAACCAAATCACTGGTCCTGTGGGACGAGCACTACTGTTGCTCACAAAACCTCTGCCTCATTGTGGTGCTCCTGAAGAATTCCCTTCTGACACATTGCCTTCTTAAAGAGGCCTTTTTTAATTATATTCACAGGTGGAGTCGATCACTGATTGATTGACTTATTTGTTTTCTTCATTTGCTTCTATCTGGTGGAAGAGCACTGTTGCTTCACTGCAGTCGCCTTGTATGTTAAATACTGTTACATTATATACATGTATACAGCTTTACATCTATTTTCTGGACACATTTATTGCAATGAAATGTCATGGGGAACTGGAGCTATTTATGGTAAGTTTAGATACCAGCCCTGGATGGGAACGCCAGTTCATCTCAGGGCACATTCGTGAACATATGTATAATGGGCCATTTAATCTGATGTGTACATCTAGAAACCAGAGTACATAGAAAAAAGACATGATGACTCCACACAGACTGAGTGAGACCCATGTCTCTGAAACCATGAGGCATCAACATGAACCACTATGGTGTGTATATTGGTATATCCATCACATTTAAATACTTTCTAACCTATCTAGTTTGTTTTTGGGGAGTCAGTGGTAATATTTAACATGAAAAAGACCTCAGAAATAGTGATTTAAAGTTCAAATGAATGCTGAATGCCCCTTATGGTTTGCCTCTGTGCAGCATTGTCCTTTCCAAACTCTGTAGTGTGGGGTATCTATTTGATCCTGCAAACATTCCATCTGTTTTCACATACACTTTCTCAAACCTTGCATATGTCCAAACTACCTCTCATCACCCCATAATTACAGTTTTTACTCCTTTCTATAGACTCAGTGAGTACAGGCCGCCTACTGCTATTTATAGCTCTTTTAGTAGCTGGATCTTTAGTCAGATCCTACCTGGAGGATTATAGGCTGAATGATGCTTCTTTTTCCACAAATGTCAAAGAAAGTGTAAAACTTTTACTGTGACATTGCACACTTGTCAATTCATGCTACTGCTTTTCTATCTCCTTCCATAGGTGGTTTATAAGAACAATGACTTCAAGCTGGAGCTGTCTCGTTTAGCCAAAGAGGGAGATCCAAAAATGAAGTTGCATGGCGATGTTGTGTTTCGCTGTGAGAATGTAGCATCCCTTGACCCAGTGACTTTTGAGACCCCTGAAGCTTATATTGCCCTGCCAAAGTGGAACACCAAGAGGACTGGGTCAATTTCCTTTGATTTTCGGACCACTGAGCCAAATGGTTTGCTGCTGTTTAGCCATGGTCGGTTACAGCCCCCCAAGGAGGGTCGATCAGAAAGATTGCAGAAGGCTGATTACTTTGCGATTGAGCTGCTGGATGGATATTTATTCTTACTGTTAGATATGGGATCTGGGGCAATCAAGATGAGAGCCAGCAACAAAAAGGTGAATGATGGAGAATGGAGCCATGTAGACTTTCAACGGGATGGCCGAAAAGGTAAGAATTTCACTAAGGTGCTGGTTTCTTTAATTGGCTTTTTCATGTTTATTTTTTTTTCTTACATGTCTCAATTAGGTGCACTCAATAATAATAATGTTCACTGCATACCTGAATATGACCATTAATTGATTAAATTGTCAGTTTTGCACACCTTTTCCTATTTCATCATTGTGAATTTACATATATTATATATTAAAAACTTAAATGAGATTACAGGTAAGCTTATTTATAGTGTCACAGCTACAATGTGTTTCAGTCTGTATTTGTCCAACAAGTAACTTGAGTGCATAAGGGGAGGCGCTGACAGTGTGAAGTGAAGAATTGCAGTATACATATAATGATCCATTGATCCATTTTTGGGTGCAATTGCATAAAATATGAAGGCAAATAACATTTTTGCCATGTCTTGCCTGTTTGTCCTAACAAAACAAATTTGCTCCCAGTAGGCTCATTTTGTTGCTGCAAGGGCATTTGTTGGGAAAGCTCAGTTTTCATTGACAAATCTTGAATAGATTTTACTGTATAAATTGTTGAAACTTCAAAACCTCCCATTAATATGCATTGGCAAATTAAAAAAAATCTACTTAAAACAGAGAAATATTCTGTACAACATTTTACTCATTCAAATTAATTTAAGAGATGTTATTTCAACTTATGTATTTTCCTCTTTTACATGACAGATAACTGATCCTGATGTTAAAACAGATTTCCAAGGAACACCCCATCACAACACTTACTTACGTGTGCATATGGCAAATTTAACTCTCCATTGGATGCTTCTTTCAAACATTGTATGTTTAAAAAATTAGCCACAGATCCTCCACAAATAATAACTAACAATAGGACATCAATCAATACAATTACTACATGACATGAGTTGGAATCTGATATCAAATGAAAACTATCTGCCACCACAAACCCTTTCAGACTTGGTTTTTAACTTTATTAATTTTTAAAATGCTAAGTAAAAAGGTGTTTTATGTAATCTACTACATATAATTATGTAGTACCTCACACTTCTAGCCATCTTCTAGTTTGTTTTTTTTTGGTATGTCCCATTCCATTCAAAATTATTTGATTTCTACTATTGCAGCCACTTTTGTTGATGAAATCAAAGGTCAAGTTGAAACTGTTCCCTTTTTTCCATGGCTATGGCTTTTCATGTCATGCACAACTGTCTGTCATAGCTCGATATGTCAATATTGCAGGTCAAATTCAGGAGCGATTTGTTGGACTTTTTGATGTTTCGGGGGGCGAGATGTCCAGTGTTTCTTTGAGGTCTAAACATGCAGGGCTACAATTACAAAGAAAAACTTGGGGCTGCTGTCATGACTTCCTCTCTGAATGGACTTCAGGCTAAAGTTAAAGCAATAGCCCCCAGTGCAATGCTTGTACACTGCTATACACACAAACGGAACCTGGTATTGCCTCAGGGGGCAAAATGCTTGTTTGAATCCAGAATGTGTTTTGCATTTCTCTCTTGATTTGCTACATTTTTTTCTAAATCTACCAAGTGGAAGTCTATTCTCGAGTCTGTAGGATGTTCAAGGTTGCCCAGAAATGCTCCTGCTCGATGGAACCTTACATAACGAATAGTGACTGTGGCAAACAACTATGATGGGCTGCTGCAGACTTTTGAAAAGATTATTGAAGATGAGACCATAGTAGGAGGACACACTCAATGCTGCCAATGGCTTCTTAAGGACACTGAAGAATTTTGAGTTTGTTTTCATGTTGAACGCATATGAACAAATCTCCTCAGAAACTGACGTGGTCTTTGAAATTGTGCAGCAGAGGGCTATGGATGTTCTTTACTACAAACAAAGAACTGAGAGTCTCCTTGCTTTTGCAAAGGCGAAAAGGTCAGAGGAGGTTTTCAAAGCTGTTTATGCAAAAGTGTCAAGTCTCACATCACACCCTCAAAATGAGCCTAGGCAAAATCATCGGTGTCTGTCACAGTTGCAGAATCCCTAGGAGCATTACAGAAGTCTGTTCCTGGACATTCTAGACAATCTTATGGAGCAGATTTCTTAGCGTTTTTCAAATCTGGAAAGTATGTGCTTCCTAGAACATAGAATATAATAATAGAATAGAATAGAATAATATAACATAGAATCTAGGGAAATTTGTTGAAATGAGAGAGGTGTTTCCTAAAGAGTTACAGTGATCCTTCGCTATATCGCGCTTCGACTTTTGCAACTTTACTCCATCGCGGATTTTAAATTTTAAATGTAAGCATATCTAAATATAGATTTTCGCTGGTTCGCGGATTTCTGCAGACAATGGGTCTTTTAATTTAAAGTACATGCTTCCTCAGTTTGTTTGCCCAGTTGATTTCATACAAGGGACGCTATTGGCGGATGGCTTAGAAGCTACCCAATCAGAGCATGTATTACATATTAACTAAAACTCCTCAATGATATACGATGTGCTTCCCGAGCTGTGCTTGATTGTTTGCTTTTCTCTGTCTTTCTCACTCTCTCTGACATGCTCTGCGCCTGACGGAGGGAGTGTGAGCAGAGGGGCTGTTTGCACAGAGGCTATTTTCCTAGAAGATACGGACACTACTGTAAAAAATGCTGAAAGACTACCTTCACATTGCTCCCTTCTTTGCGGCAGCTTTATCGCGGTGCGCATACTTAAAAGCCCAACAGCATGATTTTTTGATTGTTTTCTTTTCTGTCACGCTCTCTCTCTCTCTGTCTCTGACATTCTCTGCTCCTGACCCGCGCACTCCTTTGAAGAGAAGATATGTTTGCATTCTTTTAATTGTGAGAAAGAACTGCCATCTCTGTCTTGTCATGGAGCACAGTTTAAACTTTTGACTAAAGGGTGTTGTTTCATGTCTAGATAATAATGTTAACAGTGTGGGAGAGTTTATAAGGGCTTAAAATATATAAAAATAACCATACAAACACATGGTTTCTACTTCGCGGATTTTCACCTATCGCGGGGGGTTCTGGAACGCAACCCCTGCGATCGAGGAGCAATTACTGTATTCCAAAGTGTCTCCCGTTTGATGTAGGGAGACTGAGATCCGAACTCCAAGTCCTATATTCAAATCATGACTTGCAGGGCTACAGGGATAAGCTGTGTGATTTCCTGGTGTTTTTTAAAGACTATATAAGCTATTGACTTTAGTGGCACCAATTGGAGCTACATCAGCAGTTGTAGAGAGGAGCGTCTTCTGCTTAAAACAAGTCATGTCGTACAGCCTAACACAAGGCGAGCCAAAACCATTTAAGCAACTTTGCTCTGCTGGCCATTGAGAGGAAATTGTCAAATCTCTGGAAAGAACTCCCAGATGGTATGACACGGTCACAGACCATTTCCTACAAAAAGAAAGGAGGGCAGAATTTACATAAAAATAACATAATGCTATAATTGACTAATTTTATGATGTAGGACTAAAATGTGCTTCCCCTGTTTGAAAGACCTACAGCAGCCACTGGTGTCTACATAACCATTTAAACAGTAAATCACGGTGATTTTCTGATTATTTATGACTACTCAGACTTCAATACATATTTTTAGAGGGTCTGAACCTATCATTGCGGAAATGGGTGAAAGATAAATCTGCATTCTAGAGTGGCACAAATCCATTGCAGGGCATGCACATGCCCCAATCATTTTTAGTGCTCTGACAAAACCTTAAGGGGACATGAAATCACCACAAAAACAGGACTGAACTGGACTAGGAATTAAAGTAACTTTGATAGGTGAAAAAAATTTTGCTGCCCCACTAGTTTCGATCTATTACAAATTTCCCTGTCTAACTGGTTTTGGTGGCTTGAACACTTTTGCAGCTCCCAATGCTAAAATTCACACACCAAATTCCAAACAAGCACGTTATCTGTTATCTCTAAACACCTCTGAGCATACTACCTCTTTACCAGTGAGGTTGTGACTATTTCTATGTTCAGTGAACTCAATAATGAGAAGCCATTTATGGTACTGTAAATACCTGCCTTGAGTTATTCCCAAGCTACCCCTGATATCACTTGTTTCATGGCAGGCACCATAAGGTGCCAATGGTATCAGGTTACTGTTTTTTAGTAGAGCATGTGCACACTGCATCTCTGAAGCCTTTCCTTTTTAAGGTTCAGATTCCCCCTCTGAACATTTGATCTGCCAGACCTTCCTTTTTAAAACAGTAAGAACTCTCCATTCTTATCCATCAATGTAGGGAATTTAGCCAGATTCCTTTGTTACTATTCTGTCTTTAGTTAGCAAATGTTACTATGGAGAGCTGTTAATAATTAGATGTTGCCTCTGTCTAGATGCAGTGGGTTTTCGAGGATCTCGCCAGTAACCATTTTGAGCTTCAGTCTTTTTTTCTCAAAACTGTCACATTGGTCACTTCCAAACCTCATGTCCTTTTTGCCCTTGGTGACACACATATGTATGTACTCAGTGAAGGTTCAATGTAAGATGCTTTCATTTTTAACACAAACTATCTTTGAATTAACTGCATATACAGTAGTTTTTGAATTCATAAGAGATCTGCAGTTGTGAAGCTACTTCACAAAGTTATATATTAATGCTGTGAAATTTGGCTCAAACAAGTACATTTACTCTCTTACAGTGGCTTGTTAATATAATGCATTTTTGTGTGAATCTGAGCGAGCTGCTCCTCTGCAGGGTGCAGTGTTATCCACACCTATACGTGATAATTAGTATTGGACTCTATTTAAAAAAAAAATACTTAGAATGGAAGATTTTAACAAATACTTGGAAGTGATGGAGTTCTAAGAAATAGCTTAGTATTTCCAGATGTTAAAAAAAACACATTCCTTTCAAAGAAGAAGTTTAATAAGTGGCATATCCTGTGAAAAAGACATCATCTGTAATTTGGCAATTTCTGCCAATCTTAAAATGTCACCTTTGTTCCAAATTTTATTCATTTTCTCTCCTTGTTAATAAAAATTACAAAAATTTAAAGTATCTTTATTTAGATAACTAGCCATGTATTTTTTTAAATCCATTTATTCCAGTTCAGGGTCACCATATTGGCAGAACTGGCTCCAAACCTCTCAAAAACAGCGCTGACTCATCTACACATCTACACTACTTTTTACTGGAGCAAATTATGGGATGGTAATTCACCTCACACTCACTAGGAGGCATGGCAAGAACATGCAAACTCAAACACAGACAATGATCATCCTGGTTTATACACCAATGAACCTGGAGTTTTGGTGCTACACTCCAAACCACTGCACGATCACGCTGCCCTCTCAGGAACACGTTCTTTTGTTATGTTTTTCATTTTTGTTTTGTTTGCAAATGTTATTAGTTTTTATTTGGACCACACAATTGCACTATAAGAGAAGACAGCACTCACAGCACAAGGTTGAAGCATTGAGTAACAAAGGAAAGCCTTTAGTAAAAGATTTAATTCTCAAACAATGAATAAACCAAGTAAAAAATAAACAAAGAATTGGTTGTTTTGACTTGTGCTTCTTGTTTGTGAATCTGTTTTTTTATCCTAATAACGTGTCAAAAGATTATTAAGATTTTCTGTGATCCAACACTACCAACTGTTTTGCTACTTCTTAAAGAAAGACCTAAATAAGTCTCTTTAGTTCAACAATTTTTCCATGGGACACCTCTATCTATTAGAGGTTGAACAAGAAATTGTTACATTAGAGAATGCATATGTTGTGTTATCAGTGCATCAAGGACAAGTATCAGGAATTTCTTGTGTGCATTTTTGTACAGTGTGTTAGTATAGGAGGCAATGTAGCTATACTCAAATTTGTGGTACACCATCTACTGTATAAGAGTTTATAAGCAGTACATTATTGCTACTCGCATAACATAAAGTACAGATGGTGCACCCCAAATGTTAGCAATGCCACAAAGATCTGTATATCACATACTCCACCTACCATTAAGTGGACCACAGAGGTTCATTTTTCTTTTCACAATTCAGATGGTAGACTAAAGGAAAATCTTAATATGAAATATTCAATTTACATGCACAATAATGCAAACAATGAAACCATATAAAAAGATAAAGTTGAAGGTCAAGCAGAAAATCTTTTATATAACCAAGAACTTGCCTGACTATTCTGGGTATAGTGACAAAGAGAAGGAATATGGAGTTTCAGGCATAACTAAATTGTCTATTGGACAAAGTTTCATAAATAATATTTGAATAAGTTGATAAAAAGTGTAGTTAAGTTACTCTGCTGCTCGCTAGCTCTGTATTATAATCATTAACCCGCACATAACTGAAGAGTCAAGACTTCATAAATAGTCAAAAGACATTCCTGCATGGCTGCATACAAAACATACAGGGAGAAAAATAAATAAATACAGGGAGTGAACTGATTCATTGTCAGGGCAGACAAGAAATTGAAATAAAGAGCAACAAAAACTAAATCAAATGTCAGAACCTAAATATGCAAAACGGGACTTGTGGTTAAATACACAAGCAAAAGTCCTAACACTATGTTCTCTTACCCATCCATTCATCTTCCAAACCACTTATTCAGGACCTGGTTGCAGAGGAGACTGAGCCTATCCAGCATTGGGAACGTGGCAGGAACAATCCGTGCTTGGGGTGCCAGTCCATCTCAGAGTGAACACACACAGACACACCTCCACAGACAAAAACACACACACACACACACACACTTGGAGCAATGTCCCTAACCTACATGTCTTTGGACTCTGGGAGGAAACCAGAGCACCCAGAAGAAACCCACTCAGACATAAAAGAGAACATCCAAACTACACGCAGGGAGAACCTGGAAAGTGATCCCCAGTCCCTTTACTGCCAGGAAGCAGCTCCACAAATAAATTGAGTCTGTTTCTTTGCTTATTAGATGCAATAAATCAAAACATTTCTACCTCTAGAGGCGTGATTTCAACTTTACTTTCAGTCAATTTGAAAGGGGACAATGGGTTGCAATATAATGCAAAAATGAATTACAATATTATTGCTTCATAACCTATCTGCCTAGATATACTGCATGTGATTAAAGGAGAGGATGTCCGGTAACACTTTACATTAATTGTCCATAATTACACTGTAACTACTATGTAATTACCTGTGTGTTACCTGAGTTATTACTCTGTACTTACTGTGTAATACCAAGTAAGGTTATAGTTAATTACTCAGTTGTCATTGTTATTCCACAGTTATTATAATTACAATGTAACAATTTATCACTGATCCAAAAACAAGTGTACTTACATAGTTACATTGTATCTGTACTTTTAAAATGTAATAAAAACATCAGGGTATGTAACTACAACTATGTAACAGAGGTTCTATGGTCTGGGAAATTGTAGCGGAAAATTGTAGTGATAACTGCATAGGTTTTCAATGATATTTCAAGATCTTTTCTAAATGGTGAAAACGTCTTTGCAAAATGGTTAACTCTTTTCCCCAAAATCTAGAGGGGCACCACCTTGACATGTTTTGCCTAAACAAGCATTTTTCACATTCTTGTAGCTGTGTTACACTATTTATTGTTGAATTTTTTGGGCTATAATTATACCCATCCCTAACTGCCAAACTTGCATCATTCAATCAAGGTACACAGGGTCGCAGAACCATTACGAGCATCACCAGGCACAAAGGATGGGGAGCCATCCTATTACAATGCCCACTGATAAACATACCAGCACTCACGCTCTTACACATATGGCCATGTGACCCAACCTACATGTCCCTGGGATGTGGCAGTAAAACCCATGAAGAAGACATAGGGACACATGGGTAGAACGTACATCCATCTATCCTTTATCCAACCCGCTATATCCTAACACAGGGTCTGCTGGAGCATCAGGATAATGGATCTGTGGGGCAAAAGCGTTAACTATTTTGCAAAGGTGTTTTCACCATTTAAAACAGATCTTGAAATATCATTGAAAACCTATACAGTTATCACTGCAATTCTCCGCTACAATTGCCCAGACCATAGAACATCTGTTACATAGTTGTAGTTACATACCCTGATGTTTTTATTACATTTTGAAAGTACAGATACAATGTAACTATGTAAGTACACTTGTTTTTGGATCAGTGATAAATTGTTACATTGTAATTATATAAATGGTGGAATATCAATGACAACTGAGTAATTAACTATAACGTTACTTTGTATTACACAGTAAGTACAGAGTAATAACTCATATTTACACTGTACTTATACAGGTAATTACATAGTAGTTACAGTGTAATTATGGACACTTAATGTAGTTACCAGATGTCCATATAGAGTTACTTCACATCCAGAATAATGCCAACAGATGTCAAAATGTGACAGTACCAACAGAAGATAAACCAAACCTTTGTCAATCCAATGAGACATTTTTTCATAGGTCTTAAACCTTTGCTTACCATATGTAGTTTGTCTACCTGTTTACTACCCCAAAGCACCTATCACCTCAAATTTTTTTCTAAAAAACATTATCTTGATCTCTTTTCTTCCTGCCTTTATTTTGGTGTCTCCTTCCACCCTCAAAATTAGTGAGTCTACTGGTGTTACGTAGTTTTAAACCCCTTACGAAGATCATTTCAGACAACTCTCAGGGTCATTTCTGGGCTTAGAGGTGGCCCTACTTAGATCAAAGCAACCCATCTCTGCTTCTTTAGGTCCTATGTAGCCTTTAAAGGGCAATGTTTCTCAATAAAAGAAAAACAGAGTTTTACCTTGCCCAGATGTCTGCTAAGGGCTTCAATTTTACAAGGTGATGGTTAATAACTGGTCACTCACCAGTCTTACCCCCTACAAATGCAACATAGCTGCAGTTCTTGTATCTTGGGATTTTATACTAGTTAGAAAGCCTTGGACGTTTAATAACCCTTGTTAACTTCACTCTGTCTTTGAGAATAAGCGTACTGAGAGATTCTATTCCAAACTTCCCCATAGCACCATTCTTCTGTTCTACTAACTCTAAGTAATAGTATATTACATCTCAGGTTCCTACCACATGCTTAAGTCCAAGCACATTCTAATGATGCTCCTATTCCCACAAGAACACTGGGAGGAGTACTACCACTGTTAGAGTCATTTAATAGTCTTTTTTTTCTTGGGTCTATATATGCCTCTTATTCTGTACTAAGCCCTCTGTGTTATTTTTGATCAGCTGGGTAATCCTTCTTAATACAGTATATATTCAGAATCTTTTCAATTCTTTCAATTTATTGGTTTTCAAATAAAGTTATAGCTGTTTCAACACTTCAAACTTGCATATAAATACACACCCAATTCACACATGCAAATTTTTTCCATTTAGAAAAGTGATATTTTGCCCAGTTTGTCTTTACTATTTAGCCTATTATTTGTGCTCATTTTATGTTTAGCATACTTTAATTATTTTCAGTTTTCTGCAGTTAATGATGGGAATTTTCTTATCTCAGCTGGCACTTAGCCTATAATATTTTGAAGCCTGCAGAACTGTTAACTGTTTCTAATTAATCAAACAATTATGGTCATGAAATAATTGATAGCGTTTAGCGAGACACATCAGCCCTTGAGGACTAGAATTAAATACTCATAACTTGTTTGAATGTATGGAGTTGGAATAGAACCTGGAAGTCATAGAGTTCCTTAAACATCAGCATATTGCAAAATGACAAAAAATTAATGATATAGTCTCCCGTGAATGAACTAATCTGCCTGTTTATGAACTTTAAGGATAAGGTACAACAGAACATGAAAACCTATCACAAGTTGAGTATTGTGCAACTGATGCTGAGAGGCTCTATTATCTCATGTGTCTTATCATTATTTAACATGCCGTCCTCTGTATGTGTGATAGATAGATAGATAGATAGATAGATAGATAGATAGATAGATAGATAGATAGATAGATAGATAGATAGATAGATAGATAGATACTTTATTAATCCCAAGGGGAAATTCACATACTCCAGCAGCAGCATACTGATAAAAAACAATATTAAATTAAAGAGTGATAAAAATGCAGGTATAACAGACAATAACTTTGTATAAACATTTACCCGACAAGGGGTGGAACTGAATAGTCACATAGTGTGGGGGAGGAACGATCTCCTCATATGTTATTCTTTTTGGAAAAACTTATCTTCTGTAGAAATTCATTTAATATTCTTTGCTTCCACTGAATTATTATCAATCCAAAACAATTAGTTACCTTAAGTATTGTAACTCCATAATTAAATCACTCTTGATCTAAAGAATTAGCACTGCACATTCAGTAATATATTGTAATTCAGAGGAAATAACAGAGCTCTAGATATGGCATCCATGTTTCTTCAACATCAGTTTTAAATACTATTCACTGAACGTTTATTTGGCAGACACCTATACAGAAGGCGATTTGTATAAGCTGACTCATAGCTAAACACTGAGTATATAATCATTGCTGTGATAGCTTTAAAGAGGAAACATTATCTTTAGTAGGGTAAAGTCAAATAAATAATTTGCATACTATGACCACACATAATCAATCTAAACTAAGAATCATTGAGGGTCCCATTTGACTGGCATCTCCACTTTGGTACCCCGTCACCAAGTCCTCTGCCTTTCTTGTCCCATCCTTGTGCCTCCTTTTAAATCTCCTCCAGCTTCTCAGTATACGAGTCACTCATACTGTATGTTTAAAGGCTTGTAATATATAAAAATACATACAGTAACTCTTTATTGAATCAAATAACATTTTAAGCAGAAAATACTTACAGTTTTTTGAGTAACCACTCTTCATTGGAAATTCATTTTCCTTGACTTTTTTGCATCAAGAAATTCTACTTTCTCGCCGTTAGTTTCGTTCCTTCACTTTCCATTTTCCACAAGGTCATGTGTTCTCATCTTTCTTGCCTTTGCTGATTCGTTTTAATTTCTCTCAAGGTCAATTCCTTATTTTTTGTACTCTCATATTACTTTTTGTTCCAGTGTTTTGTTTTCTAACTGTCTTTTGCTTTCCTTTGTTCCATTCTAAGGTTAGCAGATATACTTGCTTTATTATTCGTTAGATCTGCTTTGATTTTATGGAATACCATTTGTGCCAAAATAAAATAAATAATATTTAAATCATCAAATAAACACAATTAAATAAATAAAATGACAATTATGAAATAATCGCATGTTAAAGTACAGAGGTACAGTATATTTAAATAAGTCAATTAACTGTAAAAAAAGTGTAATTTATAAAAGTAATCTAGTAAAAGTCATTGAATAATTATGAAATACAATATTATCATTTATTATTGTTACAGGTTTTATTACAAAAGGGCTGTATTTTTATATCTCTGTATATTTGCATATGATTATTTCCACTTTATTTATTTCATTTTGGTAGAAATGGTATTCAATAGTATTTTAACTTTCTCTCAAACATTGTTTTCTCTGCTCCCCATGATGCTTTGTGAAGCCAGCCTGTCATCACAGAGTTGTAGCAGCTGGTACAGAACTTTCCAGGGTACTGTAAGATCACTGCCCAATCTGCTTTGCCCATGCTTGATTCCATGATAAAAAACAAACAAACAAAAACAACAAAGTGTTTTCAAATAATGGGAACATTAACTATTAATAATATCGAACCCAGTTAAATATAGCTGCTTTGTGACACATCCAATGTGTGCCCCAAAATTGAAGTTCTATGACTGCAATGATATATAAATATATCATTATAAACTGCCTCCTCACAGCTCAGATCACATACTCTTATTTGGCAACAATAATTGGTCCAACATAGTTGGAAGACACTATTTTAGCCGTCTGTGACACTTAAAAGACCATTGTACCATTATAATCCACTCAAAACTAGTTTAGTTTCTTCTCCATTACCCAAAAAATTCTGAGATTTTGCCAAGCTCATAGCATCACTATTTGGCACTATTGCCTCTGCTTATTGAAGCAGATACCAAGGCATACTGCCTTACCATCTTTATTGTTAAAATAGTATTCAAAATGCCGAATTAATACTTGCATAATAATATTATAAGTAAGTTATTTTAATGATCTTAATATTAAGTATATTATTAGCCGTGCTTGACCAGGCCAAGGGGATGCCCACGTAACTTCTGGTTGCAGCAGATGGATGGTCCTTTCCAGGGGATGAGACTGGACTGTGTGTCTGCCTGGGGTGTTGCCAACCAGGATCCTGAGCTGTTTCATTGTGTGGTGGGTGCGGTGATGCTCTGCACCAGTGCCTACACCCCAACCTGATCTGACCTGAGTAGCAGTACCAATTATGGCCATAATAGCAGTAGAAATAGCAACAGCAGTAATGCATACTACAGTTCCTGTTATATAGTAGTAGAATATATATTTGGAAATATGTTTAATAAATATATTTGTATCTGTACATACATATCAACTAAATTTGTGTATGTATTTAATACATTTTGCATATTTTTAAATATATTTAAAATATATTTCCAATTAATAAAGAAGTGAATGGTAAGAGCGATGGATTTGGAAGAACATGGCACACCTGCTTGCATGCCAAGTATGAACATGAATGCAGTTTTACAGTAATAAGCACATACACCAGCATCAGTATTAAGATGTGTATTCTTTACTCTGGTTTGCACAAATTGGAGTTTCTGTTGTGTGTTTGTTCTCTCTACATATTCACTGCATTAATTTCTGCATGTTGAGCACTTTGTTCATTTCAGTTTGTTTCTTATACTGTTTTGTGAAATCTAAAGTGTCATCCACAAGCTGTACATAGAAACAGGTATATCAGTATAATAAAAACATAACAAGATTAAACATTTTGTACTCTTTAGAATCTATTTTTGAACACTTTAAAGTAATTGTTAATATATTAACTTTGTCTGACTCTGTTAACAAATGTAATAAAAATAGAATGTGTTGTACCACGGAAGAGTTTAGGAGAGATTTCTTTGATTTGATAGTAGGTAACCAAAAAAGTTTGGTTGATCAGATATACTGTGCTGAAAACTGTAGTGAAGAATGGAAATGCAGAGTGGAAAAACAATGAGCAGTGAAATCGCCACTCCCCCCACAACACCATCAACTTCCCTGCTACTCCATCACAGCAGACACACCTCTGGAAGTTTACTAATAACATCGACTCTTCGGCTACCTTAAGCCACTAGTCAAGAGAATAATTAATTCAGAGAAAAAGATTACATCTCTTTGTGGAAACCAAGGGAAAGCCCATTTGAACATGAAGAGGACATACATATTCCTTATATAGAGTAGACAGTTGAATTCAAGACCCAGTAACCGTGAGGCTGCAGAACTAACCATTTGTACCAATATGTTGGAATCTTTACCTTATAACATCAAAAAAGTGATTACAAAGCAAAGGAATGGGGTAAACTTGAAATAGTTTATTGCACATTTTAAATACTGATAGTTTCTCCAATAATAACATATTGTTACTTCATATGTTAGCAGATGAGTCAGGCTTCTTCCATCTGTTTTGCACATTTTTAAATATTTAGCATTAGTGGTTTTAAGGGAAAATGCAATTAAATAAAAAATATTGTAGTTGTTCCTCTTCTAATGAATAGGTCAAGTTGGGGAGCATGTACTTATACAGCATGTTACTGCACCCACCACATGATAAAACAATTCAGGATACCAGTTGGCAACCCTCCAGGCAGACACACAATCCTGTCCTACCCTCTGGAAATTACCATCTATTTGTGCAGCCAGGCGTTAAGTGGGCATCCCCTCGGCCTGGTCCAGTCACTCAGATCCTCATCAATGAGCCAAATCACCCTCGGGGAACTGTGCCACATGGCCATTTGGGACTCTGTGAGCAACTGCTCATTCAACTCAAAGTCAAACCAGTGGTAATAAATGATTCTCTGAAGAGACACAGTACCAAAGGTGACCAGTCTTTGTCACAGGTCACTGGATAGCGTCCATATCTTGCAACCATATAGCAAAACAGTACGTACCAGGACTCTAAAGACTTCCATCCTTTTGCAAAGATATTGGGAGTGCCACACACCCCTTTCCAGCAACCTCATGACCCCCCATGCTCTCTCAATCTGTCTATTAACTTCATAGGAAGAGTCACCAGAGACATGAATGTCACTGTCAAGGCAAGTAAACCTCTCAGTACAGATGACACTTTCTCTGCAAACAGACATGATACTGATGGTTGTATCCAATAGGTCATTAAACGCCTGGATCTTGGTTTTTATCCAGGACACTCGCAAACTCAGTCACTCAGACTCCTCGTTAAGTGTCTTGAGATCCCAAATCAGAGCCTGCATTGACTCTGCAAAGATCACAGCATCATTGGCAATATCAAGATCAATTACTCTTTCACCAACAGATGCCACACAGCCACTGGACCCTGCCCAAACAGAACAGTCTGTCAGAATAATATGCATTCTTGAACTTTTTACCTTGAACCCTTTCTAAGACCTCACTGTCCTGTAGACTATGCATTATTTTGCTCCTTTGTGGTAGACACCTTATTGACTCTTTTATAACCATTGTCTCAAACATTTTTATTGAATCTGACTACCTCAGGCCTTTCTCCCTTTTGTTCTCCCTCTCTCTTTATGTTTACTTCTTTGCTATACCTTTGGCAGGAGCTCCAGGTGCACTTCAGAGTGTATCAGAAGTATTCATCTCTTAATTAAATAAACCAACAAGTGCCAGTTAAGACTTTTCTTCTATTTACCGACTGAAAAATGATATTAAGTCCCTGCCTTAATTTCCACAATACGTACAGATTTTGTATTTAGAATCCAGGTTTACACCACATACCACTGTAGAAATGATGCAAGATTACAAAGATCAACATGCCCATCTATATACAGCTGTTCGCTGGTTAAAATTCCTCAGTTGAACTGGCTGGTGATTCAATGAGTAGCTTACATATGTTTTTCCATGATACATTTTGGGTAGCCAAGCAGTGTATAGTGTTTTTATTTATTTGTCACACTTCTATCCATCCATCCATTATCCAACCCGCTATATCCTCACAGGGTCACTTAATATTTTAAATAGTAAATTCAACTAATGGTACATAGAACAAACAGACAATGTAGTATGCTGTGAGAATTATTGTGCATAGGTTTTGTTGGGTATTTGGCTGTTGTAGATTTTAAATGAACAATATGAAATACGTTTCTCAATTGTCAAAAGCACTGATCATTCTCCTGTTTCTATGTGGAAAACTAGCTTTTACCCGTGACTTCGTCCGCGTGGGACTCTGTTTTAATATACTTTTTTTTCGGAAATATATATATGAAGTTATATTTATTGCCCGTGACTTTCTTCGTGTGGACCTTCTGACGCCGTGGGAGTGAAAATATTTAATTGCTTTTTAGAGAATTTCCTTATAAACAATATTTTTTGTTTCTTTATTGGGCGGCACTAATATTACCAGGTTCGTGGGCGAACTTATGCATGAGCAAGCTACGTAAAACTGACCGTGGGAGAAACAATCTTCCCTTAAATCTACGCCAACGTATTTCAAAGTTTGGCCCTGAGACTAATTTATCGTCATGGCGAAGCATACTTTGAGGGGAAATTGCACTCTCTTAAAGTCAAAGGGGAGGTCATTGGATATTAGAGGAATGCGTGGCACGAACACTTTTTCTCCTTGAGCACACCCGGTCAAAATAATGGCTTCGATTAAATTTTTATGCAGGGCTTTGACTTGCAGTCTAGTGCCATTACACAGTTTCGGTGGTTTTAAATTTTGAAGGAGCATTACGGGTGTGCCCTTCCTCAGAGTAAGCCTATGGTATGGAAGACCCGGTGGTTTAAGGGAATTTAAAAACTCTACCGGATAGTTAACGGCTTCATCTGCATTACAGACAGTGTCTATCGACTTGTAGACCATTTTTTCTCCGTCAAAGGACTTCAGCAACATGTCATCAATGAACACAGCTTGATCGTTTTTTGGAGTCACAATGGCCTGTTCACAAATCATTCTATAGGCTTATTCTGTATTTGAGCATCCCCTTCCTCATTCCACGCATGTGCACAGTGTTGTTCGCCCCACTTCTCAGTGGCAAGAAACGTATTGGAGTGTCCCAGTTCACCCTTAGGGATGGAATTTCAAAAAATCCTTTCTTAGCGGTTATCCATGTCATTATAGGAATGCACTGTTAAACTTTCAGCCCTTTAGGTCCAGCGGTTTGATCTGTGCCTTGTCTGTCAGTCAGTCATGGAACTGTTTTATATATATAGATTAAAGCATTGCATGTTATCATTATTCTAAATGAAAATTGCCATTTCATACCTGAACATTAGTCTTAAAGCTACATATGGAAGTATTGTGCTGGACCAGTATTCTAAGATGGATTATTTATTGATTTATTTGTTTCATTTTAATTCATTACACTTATGCTTAGTAGTGTTTATTTTATTTTGGATAATAGATTAATTCCCTGTACACTTTAATGCATTTTGGTTATGTTATGACTACAAGGCCGAACAGTCTAGGAATCCCTATCACCAGTAAAAATCTTCAGCTCCTCCAGGGAAGCTGCCAGTTGCTCAAATGTAACATGAGAGAAATAATTCCTTTTGTAGGTCCATGACCTGCTTCTGTATCTTCACCAAGTGGGACATTCATTAAACGTCCCCAGGTAGATGCACCCAAGGATCATGTTAACTGCATGCCCAAACCAGCCTTAACAGGACTTTTACAGTCTGGAGAAGCTGTGTTGCTGAAGTCCTTATTGTATCAAGGTGAATGAACACAGCAGGAAATCTTACTTTAGATCCTTGAAGATGAGAATATAGATGAATACCTTGGTATGAGCTGGCTACCTCTTTACTTCAACAATCTGGTAAGGTATTTCAATAATTGTTTCATCTGCTCCAATTCATAGTCAATCACACTCACTCCCTTAAACACGAACAGTTCCCCAAGATATTTAAATGCCACCACATTATGCAGCTGCTGTCTCTTATCTACATAGGTCAAATTACTGGAAAGGACAATGACCTCAAATTCATATCTGGCTGCAGTACCATCTGGTGCAGTTCAGAGATGAAAGTTTGATGGTGCCAAGTGGACATAATCATCAGAAAATGGCAGAGATACCATCCAAATGAATGTCTACAAATGCTGACTGCCTCTTAATATCTTGTCCATTAAAATGTTGAATAAGAGAGGACTATACAGTAGTGTTGCCCACATTATACAGCCTAAATTTACTGCCAAAAGTGCAAATCCGGAGACTGAAATCTTGTAGCAGTGTCCCAGGAATTACATACTCTCCTATCACCTTCTTATATACGGCAGGCTATGTGGACATAAACCTTTGTGAATGTCCACAAATCTTGTGTAGACAAAGTTTTGGAAAGTTCAATGACCCCTCATATATCTGTGGAAGCACAAACAATTGACTAGGTTATTTTTATCCTTGATTCTGATCTTGAGGTTCAGTTCTCCCGCATAGGTTTTCACAGAAGAGAGGAGGGGTTTGATCTCTTGGTTAACTGGAGTCTGCTGTCTAGAATGCTAATAAGTAACATGGCTAAGTAGGATCCACACATAATAAACCTTGAGGTCCATATATCCAGCAAATATGTAATGGGAGCAGTGAAATTTCAGGTGGTAAACACAGATAAGATATCAATGTTCTGAGAAAGCAGAACTTTGATTGTCTAACCAAGAATGGGATTGATACAATTGAATATTGTGGCAGATGATGGGAAAAAAGAGGTTCAAATAAGTCCTTCTATAAATAAATATGTCCCCCATACATTGAAACCATTTTGTGTACTGTTTTTTTAATCAGCAGCGACCTGTCAAATGTTAGATCAGAGTTTCTGTTGATAGCAAGTCAGTTCTTACTATAAATACTATCTCCTCCTGCCATACCTTGGTGTCAGCATAAAACAACTGTCAGAATTAGGCAGATGTTGTTTGAACAAAGGGTTCATTATTTCTATCACCATGGCTGCCTAATGGACAATACTGAGTGGCACAATAAACAGTGTTGCTGAGTATACTGTATTGATTGGATTTTCTAAGCTTCCACATTTCCCTAGTGTATACAGTACAGTAAAATTTCTTTACAGTATAACTTTTTCTTTGAGAAAAGCTAAATTTTAATGTAACCTAAACAGGTCAGTGCAAGTGAACTTTTTACATTAAGAGGATTTTGGACTTAGGGCTGCATGCTCTTGTCAAAGTACACTTGTCATACTAGTCTTATGACAAAAATGGTCCAACAAGTGCATCATATATAGTTATATTTATGATAATATTTGCGGACCTTCTAATTTATAAAAGAAAATACATATAGTATATCTAGTTCTCTTTGGCATGACCACATTAACTTTTTTGGACCGCACATACATCAGTTCATTTATGCATTTACAGTATCTACACAGAGAACTGGAGCTAATCTTGGCCACTTTGGATATATGTCAGGAAATAGTCCTGTATGGGTGGTCTAGCACCTTTCTCCACAAGTCACAGATCTGATATTGTCAGGTTTCTGTAGTTCCTAGAAAAACAGCTTTGATGAGGATGATGTTAAAGCCAGTTTGCTGAGGTGAATGCCTGTCCTGGAATAGCAACTAGGGCTCCAGTGACATCAGAAATCCAAGAGTTTCAGATCTACTGTACCTTTACTCAAACATCCACCCTCTTACACCTGAGTCACCTGTTAAATGCCTTTCCTAATTTCTTTTCTCTAAACTGAATTTATTGTAATCTTTTTAATGGCCATTCTGTTTTCTGTGGTTGGGTTATCATACTAAATGGTGATGCTACTTGTTTGGCAACAATTATTCATTCCTTCCAGGTTTCCTTGCCAGAAGGTAGTCAGTACATGAGAAAAACCTTTAGCCTCTTGCCTTTCTGTATTTTGAGTTAAATGAATACGCAGTAAGTGATGGGTTGCATGGTTGGACATGCAAATAAGAATTTCTCTGTACTCTGTACATATGATACAGCACTACCACTGTGATTGCAGCTGATCTCTTCAGATATGCACTTCTAAGATGGGGCAGAGTCTACGTCTGTTTGCCAAAGTACATCTGTAGCTGCCTGCCTTCCTTAATGTTGAAAGGCCTTGCTCTGAAAGCCAGATTATGACACCTTACCCTGGGATGCATTTAGAATGTTATTCATCATCTGGGCCCCCTTACTATTTTATTTGAGGATCCACAGTTTCCTAAGAAAATGATTATACCAGCTTTAAGAGTTCTCAGACCATTTCTTGGTTATGACAGTATTTGGGAGCAACTCAAGGCTCCTAAAGCATGTTGCTGAGTAGTTTTAATTATCGATTGCTAAAGGACAAAGGATAAATTATCTTGGAAATCCTTTCTTGGTTCAAACAATTTAATTTAAAGGACTGATTCAATCCATTTATTTTTACATGGTTATTTACTGTTGAATATTTTTACCTTTCTTTCTTTCCTGGTGTCCTAACACCAGTGACAGACCTGCAGGTGTCTAAATGTAATAAGTTGGCCACGCCAAATCCAAATGAATATTAGGAAGTAAACTGCATAAGAAAAACAACCATACCATGTAAAAAATAATTAATTTAAAAGCAATTATACTTGCAGGAGTTTGAATTAAAACTTGTGTTTTTCAACCTTTAGCATACCTGGGAGTTGCTTTTTACCAAATGGATCTCTTGCCTGTCCCCTGTGTGACTGGCTCCTGGGAGTCATAGATAGGCTAGAAGGTTGAGACACAAATATATGCATTTTACTCACTTTTTTTGTAGTGAAAATACACATTGTAAATGACATGTAGTGTGATGGTATTTTCATGCCTCTTCCAGCTTCTTGGCCATCCTTCAAGTGACTGGATGGATTGATAATCCTACTTTAATTAGCCCTGCAGTGGGCTGGTGCCCTGCCCAAGGTTTGTTTCCTGCCTGGTGCCCTGTGTTGGCTGGGATTGGCTCCAGCAGACCCCCGTGACCCGGTGTTAGGATATAACGGGTTGGATAATGACTGACTTTAATTATTTTCACATTTTTCATATTTTTAGAAAGGCTTGTGTAAGGGGCAATTTTTGGTGGATTTATAAAATACTTAAATTACTTAGTCTACTTAGTAATTTAATGACACCATTTTGTTACAGATCTGATACAATATTATAATAAATCACTTTTAAATGTCTGAAGATTAATAATATATTAAGTGTTAGAATACTTTGTTTATTGTATATAAACCAACTTACAACTCCTGCTGATAGTCTGGTACATCAATTCCAATTGAAGTCAGACATTTTCTGTACTTAAGTAATTACAGTATCTACGGTGCAAAGCATATAATTTATTATAGAGTATTAAAAAAACTGTAATTTTCATAATATGTGTTTTTGGCAACTGTATTTGAAAAGAGGCTTTGGTATTTTTATTTTTATTCAGAGTTATCAGATTTAATCTTCCTGCTTGTATCTCAACCAATACGCCCTATTCACTGCAGCTTGCATTAACTTTTCTTTTTCACAGAAGTCCTCAATACACAGTCACTGTCTAGTAACCTGGGGGAATCGCGTCATGAGGCTTCCTAAACTGCAAATTAATTGCATTTTAATAGATCATTACAGCCGACTCATAAATCAAAGGGCGATTCGTCAATAAAGATTTCCAACTGGGGCAGCGTCACTAGAGCTCTTCTGTCAATATGCAGAATTTGCTAGAGCATTTCATGTTCCCTGCAGCTTTTCAGCAACATCTTGTTCCATTTATTTATTTTATTTTATTTATTTTTTTTTTTGCATTTTGTGAAGCTGTAAGCAGCAGACTCAAATACAATGCACCTCCCTCTCTTCGTGTTGCCATATGTTATTTAGACGAATATAAACATGTTTCTAGTCACAGCGATATGACTTTTCTGTAGGTTACTGATGGATTGCTGGAGTTGAAACCTGTAGCCCAGATGAAATCCAGTTTGATTTTTTTATTGTTTTTTTAATATAGGCCAAAATTCCTGGTCAAGTAATAGGCACAGACATTTCTACTACACATATTATAATCAATATCTAAAACATTGGGCTACATTATATAGACAGTAGGACTGTGGCCCCAAAGTCATTAATGGAATCTTGAGTCACAGCAATCATTTTATGCTGTGTGCTATATAAAATCAGGCTTTATTTATTAATCCAATGCCTCTAACTCTCATGACTTTCATGTTCAAATTAGAGATAAAGTCACCATCTGCTTAAAGCAGCTCTAAATATGTATTTGTGGGTACTGTGGCTTTTTTCCTACCACATGAACCTGTGTCCAGTGCAAGGGTGTTCAGCAAATGATTTGCATCCTAGTCATGGTTTGCTCTGCTTAATCCAGTCTGTCCTTGGAACCTCATACTGGATTAAGCGGGTTCAATAAAATAAAATGGAATATTAAAACTAACATGTGCTAGGCACCTGCTGGTAAAAAGTTAAAAAATGTCTTTAATATCACTATCTTCATGTACTGTATTTGTAAGTGCCGGGGTATTTACTTCATCAGCAAAGTTGGCCCCATATTGACCTTTGAAGCCCAATGATCTAATGATTGTGTGAAAAGCTCTTCAGTCTTTGGACGCTTCACTTCACAAACAGTGGCCTTCATGCAGGCTTTCTTGAAGTGCTGCTATAATTTCACAATTCAAGGTCATGATGAATAAGGGCAGGAGTTACTAGTATTTATTAGTAAAGGAAAACCCACTGAAATGGACTCCTCATTCAGTGTCGCTTCAGTACATCACAAAACAATGGCAAATATCCCCGACCTTTACTGATAACTTCTTCATTATTTCTCTGTAGGCCAGTGTGCTGCTTCTTGGTGGTCAAATGTGAGAGAGTACAAGCTTTCTGCCCTTAAATGGTCAACCTAGCTTCATCGTTTGCAGATAATAATCCTCTCCTGCCAATTCTTTCTAGGTGGTCTTTTGACCTACTCCCAACCATCATTGGAAAGTCTTTCTTTCTTGCAGGGGACCAAATTTTTCTGGCAACTTATAGTTCACCATAAGTCTAGAATCTAGTGTACTGGAAAATTATAACATATTGCCACCCAGCATGTCCTCTGCCTCTTTAACTTCAAGAACACCATGCATGACAGACCTCCCTGGTGAAGTGAGATAAAGGTCCATGGCAAGTGATGGTAATTACTTCATTCCATTTAGTACTCTTGCTCTGTCAGAGATCAAGCTTTCCCAGGTACAAGCTGCTGTAAGTAGCAAATGATTGTTGTAACCAGTCATAAGTAGATTTTTTAAGTGTGAGCACACTGGTGAATCAGAAGCATCCATGTTTTATGGCCAATTACAGGTGACCTTGATGACATTTTTCAGATTCTTATCCATAACAATATCTTATAGAAAGTGTAAATTTCTTTCTTGTGTGGGCAACAGCCTCCAGAAAAATTCAGAAGTGTAAGTAATGATAATCCTAAATCACCTGACACTTTTTAGATATTTCAGTAGAAAAATGAAGTGAATCATCCATAATTTGGCATTATTATTTTCAGTAGTGATGATGTTGATTAGAAATGCATATTGTACAAACAGATGTACCATTGCCCACAAACATACCTTCATCTAATTTTCAACCACCTCGTCCAGTATGTGAATGAAAACTGACCAAGCAAGACCAGAGTTTACAATACCGATAAACCACTAGCTACAACACATGTCCATATCCAGCAGACAATCAAAAGTAAAATCAGAGAACAGTAGGCACTGTGTTTATTTATCAAAAGGAACAGATCTGATTAAAAATTTGCTCAACAAAGCTTTTAAGAAAATGATCCAACACCAAGATACATCATCCCGTCCTGTGATTATTTTTCCAAGATGGTGTTGCTTTTAATTTATCCCAAATGTCAGACAAAACTGAAATGGTTCTGGAACAAGCGATGCTTTATGTCACACAACTAATTTGCATTTAATTAGAATTATAGAAACAAGCCTGAGTATAACGATTCATTATATTGATGAGGAATTTATGTTGAAAAGCAGATGCTTGCTGCCCAAGGGCCAAAAGCCATACTGGTCACCCGGGGCTTGCAGGTGAAGCAGCATGTTTGCATGATTACACATGGTGGTCATTGCTATCAGTGACTTATTCAGTGCTTTGGCCATAGGTTACACTTGGTGATTGGTGAGTATGCTATGGTGTTTATGCTAAAAGTCAACACTGTGAATAGTGTGGTGGATATGCTGTTGGGGTGTTGCCATATATTACATAGGTAAGAGATAACTGTTTGATAATGAGTAAATAGTGAACCTGAAAAGTATTTAGGCAGTTAGGTTCCTTTTGATTTGATGGTACTATATTTGTATTCTAACACATTATATAAATGATACAAGGGCAGCAGCAAGTAACAGTATGTCACCCTCTAAATAGTTCTTGAGCTTGGTACATATTCTTACAATTAATGCTTTTTCATGCCATAGAAAACCATCAGGTTGTGTTTACATTAACTTCTTAATTTTGCATTTCTGACATTTAGAAATTTTATTATCTGTTTTGCTTTAACATGCATATGTTGTTCTCTTAATACAGCAGAATGCCAATTGAACATTTTCCCACATTTTACATTTTAGAATGATGAATGGTGATGATGGCAAGTTTTTTTGAAAGTAACATATTTGTTTTAAAATGTGTTATACTCACATTTATTTCATAATTATTGGAATATCAGTAATTTCCTCTATTTACTGTATTAAAAAAACAGTAACACATAAATGTGTGTTCAAAAAATAAAAAACAACAAAACAATTAATTTAAACAGAAAACTTTTTTAAAATTCAACTTTCCCATAACCCTACATTTAATAATTGCAAATCGATGGATCAAACGACTTTTATTCAATTAACATTCACTTGCACAAATTTAACCAGAAGATTGTGAAGAGTGCCCATTATATATCATGCTTAGTACAGTATGTAAGTTGCTGCATTGCACATATATGTTTAAAGTATGTATTTGCTTAGATATACTTTAAAACTTGTAATGGATGCACTTTCTTTATTAATATACACTAACAGTTTTTGTATGCCATTAAACAGTGGAAAAATGCAGTGCCTAAAAGGATAAATGTACTGCTTCAGTGTTACATTATTGGAAAAGGAAAATAACATCAAGGAAGTAAAATCATTTGTTTAAACTTTATATCATTTATGATTTGCAAAAAGCAGATTACAAAAATGCACATTTTTAATGAGGTCATATTAGCAAAATGCCATAAGGCGTAATGATGCTGCAGCGTACAGCGTACAGGAGTTTTTTTAAAAAAAAAGTTTATGTGGATAAACACGATTGGGTGTCTTGAATGTACTCCCGCTCATGTAAACATGAATAGAAAATGTGTAACTTGAAATAAAAGATGCATATTACCTTTCTAATGGTTGGTCGGAAGAAAAAAGTTGGGCAGGTTAACTGACATCTTTTTACAAATGATTGATAGCTGCCTTGCCCACTTCTGAAGTGTCCAGCTTTTCTGATTTTGTGTCAGATATAGGAAAGAGGGGTGCAGACTGGAGGCAGAAAATGAATGGAGTTTCGCTGGGGATGGGGGGTGGAGGGACTTTGTGTTGGAGGATAAATGCCATTTTCAAAGACATAAGAGGGAGCATGGAATTTTGTCAATGAAAGGATGGCTTGTTATCTGAAGGAGGAGGAGTAGGACATTGTAAATTTGACACAGTAGCATGTGTGGACCTTCATGTAGCATACGCACACAAATACAACAGCTAAGTGTAACTACCAATTTAAAGTACAGTATATCTTTCCAATTTATTTTGTAAAAGTTTTATTTATATATTTTCTGTATATTTAGGTTAATTTCAGAGTCTAGTTTAGAGTAAAAATGTAGTAGCTAAAATCATTCCCTCATATGGAGCCAAATGAACAAGGCCAGATTAACCTCATCTGGTAATAGAGGAAAAAAAGCTGTGTAACCACAGGGGGAACATCCAAGCGCCATGCAGTCAATGACCATGCTGGGATTCAGCAGCACTCACCCAGTGCTATTATGAAATATGTGATTTCATAATAGCAGGCTAAGGTCAAGCAAAAAATTAACACTTTTTTTAAGTTTAAGCAGCTTTTTCAGGTGGAAGATTTATAATAACTGTGATCAGGTAACAGTTTTTTTCTATCTAACCACATAAAACTCACAAGTAAATATAGCACCTTTATTTATAGCTCCCTGTTTTACGGCACATTGATATTGGTGAAGACATCCAAGTAAAACATTTTTATTGGATCATGTACTAGGTTCTCAGAGAACAGAGGTGCATTTTGTCTGTGGGCATCGGGCAGCGCACTTACAGAATGATACTTACACAATGGTACAGAAGGGAGGCTGAGAGTTGCTTAGACTGTTTTGCAACACAATTTTTTCTGTTACTAACAATTATAGGAATTGTTTGAACATATTTGTATGATGCATAGATGCTTCACTCCTCATTTTTCTACATAATCTCTGTTAACTTTAATATCCTTGCGACAAGTGAGAAACCCATTATTCATAACCACTTCTTCTCTTTTTCAGTAGCCTTGGCCTTTCTTAGAACTCACCATTCTGAATCCCAATGATTAATGGTGCTTTTGTGAACAGTATTCTCTCTGTGAACATTTTTAAGCACCTGTGAATGTTGGTGATTCCCCTTCTTGTTGCTTAAAATGCATGTCACCACTAGGGAATCCATTCCCGGACATTTTTAATTCCCGCATTCCCGGGAATGAAACTGCTGTAATTCCCGGGAAACCGGGAATGGCCAAGCTCACAAATATAGCATGTAAAAATGTAAAAATCGAAAAAGAAATAGCAGAGTTATAGTTGAAAATAATTAAGTGGCACCGTTTTTTGGCCCACGGTGTAGTGTGTTGCCGATTAATTCAGTCAACAACAGACCAGCAGCAGTCGTCAATCTCCCGGCTCCCACTAAAATTGAGCACAGTGGACTGGGAGGAGTCTGCACTCTGCAGCTCACGAATGCTGGGACGGGGCAGACTTCATTGACGTCTGTCAGACAACAGCTTTGAACATGCAACTTGAAATTGCAATGCGTCAGTCTGTTGCATCCGCATTATGTGTGCCAAGAAACTTGCCATTACAGAATGATGACAAGAAACTGAATGCATCAGTAAAAGCTGAAATGGCGGTGTTTCAGAGCAATGGAAAGCGTGTGCGTTGTTTAGAACAAGTGTATCAGTATCTGATGACTGCGCCTACTTCAGTGAAGGCAGAGCGTGCTTTCTCAGTGGCTGGCATACTCTGCACGAAGGTATGATCTTGCCTTGACAATCATGATCGACCGGTAGAAAGGTAGTGCAGGTAGATCACGTTGCATTCAAAAATTTTTTTTTTAAATGTTACTCTATTATATATCCTCCCTACAGCATTTGCCACTTGATTGACATACAGGTCAGCCAGTCTGAGATCTCTTTTCTTCTAGCACACTGGTCATCCCACACGCACCCATACAATCAGATTGTGATTCAGACTAAGAATGCCCTGAATGTAATTACTCCGATCTACATACTGTCAAATAATGAAGAGGGCACCGTGGTGGATGTTTGCCAACTTGCAGACCAACCACAAGCATTACCTGGTAGGTAACCACACATACAATCAGATTGTGATTCAGACTACGTTTGCCATGAATGTAACTACCCCGATCTACATGCTGTCAAATAAACGAACCACACGCCATGGCGCAATGTAAAGAGGCATCGACACAGACGTCCGAGGTTCGATCCACGAGAGGGGGTGCAGTGAGTGTGTTCGTCTGATGAGCCCAGAATTAGGAGAAACACATGTCGACACCCTTTGCATTATTTGACAGTAAAACTATGCAATATATATAAAAATAAATAATATATATATATTTTTAATGTAGGTAGATCATTTCGACCTGGTCATTTTAAAAGTAGCTCGCAAGCTGAAAAAGTGTGGGCACCCCTGAACTAGATACATGTACTTATATGACAGCATGAACTGCTTGTAGATAAGGTTAGTCTTTTATTGGTGTCAACATATTGCAGTAGTTTTATTAAAAATAAGTGTTGGTCATTTTAAAACCGTTCTCATGTGAAATGCCCGTGCACTGTGTCATACCCGGGAACCTGGGATTCCCGGGAATGACATGCGGGATTCCCGAATTCCCAGGAATGGATTCCCTAGTCAACTGTGTATGTGCTAGGAAATCTACTGCTCTATTGCACTGCGGTAGAAACTTTCTGAATGAGATATTTGGGCAACTTAGCTATGGACTAATCAGAAATACTTGATTTCCTCTCATTTCTTCAACTTTTTATGTGCTTAAGTGAAACAGATATTTTAAGCACAGAATAAATGGAATCCATCCATTATCCAACCCGCTATATCCAAACTACAGGGTCACAGGGATCTGCTGGAGCCAATCCCAGCCAACACAGTGCGCAAGGCAGGAAACAAATCTTGGGCAGGGCGCCAGCCCACCGCAGTAAATGGAAGATATTTCTTGTTAATTTTGACTGAAGCATAGAAAGTGAAATAGGTTGATATGAATATTGGAGATGGCAAGCATAAGACAAAACTATGTGGATTTGAACTTCAAGACAACCTAACACTAGGAGACAGTGTGAGAGATTGGACACAGTTCTCACACACTGTTACCCTGGCTCTGTACTCTGAGGTTTTGGATTTCAGGTCTATGTGTTAGTAAAGAGCAAGAAAAAGGAGATTGTCCTGTAACAGTAAAAAGTCAATTGTCTTGTCCCTAGTTTTGTCATGTAGCTGGAGATGTCTACAGAAAAGTTTAGCAACTTAAGGTGAGAACTAAGATCTCAGATGGGATGCCACTCCATAAAAGAATGCACTCACTTATATAGGACCAAATTAGAGTCACTATGGCAAAGTGGGACATTGGGAGAAGCCCAAGATACCCAAAGAAAACTCACCTTAAATATTAAGAGTCATACATATTGCTCAGACTTAACATATTTTGAAATGCCATCCTAGAACCCTGAAGATGTGGGGAATCCATACTGAACACTGCATCTAAAAGCCATCCCAGAATTATTTTCTGTTTATTTCAAATCTCAAAAATTGAATACATAATAAGATATTCTTAATTGATAGAGCTTTTGATTAAGAACACTAGCACAAAAAGTCTGAAGTAGTAAGATATTTTCAACCATAAAACACAAACTTGCGGATATGGACCTGTAATCTTAGGGTTCCTAATCCAGTGGCTTATACATGAATGTACCCTGACATCCTAAGCCTTTTTGTCAATGCCTCCAGACGGCCAATATATTGAAAAATCAATATTCAAGTTCTTATCACTAGCATGTAGTAACTAAGGCATTGAGCTTTAAAACACAATGTTTCTAGTCTCAGTCATCCTATTTTAAACAATACGAATTTGCAATGCATCCTGATTTTGAAAATTGTTTTAAGTAAAGGCATCTGACAAATATTATGATAATAACAACAATAACACATCTTACTAATATTGCAGGGTCTGTGGTATCTCTCTAAGTGTACTTTCTCTTGTGTACAGTAGAGGTCTCCTGAGTAAACGTTTTGTGAGGACAGCCAGAGTCATGTTACTGTAGTAATGCTGTTTTGCTGCTGTTCCTTGAAAGATAGGTTTTTAATATGGAATTATTTTTTTAGAATGTAACATTTCTAATATTTATTTTAACTTTAAACTTTTTTATTGAATAAAGAGTTTCATTACTTATAAAATACTATATTTAAGCTTTACTCAACTAAGCAAGCTTTGCCATTCTTAGTGTATTTTAATGGCATATTACAGTACAGTGTCAAGTTATATTGGACAGAAATGTCATTCACCTTTATAAAACACCATTATTTTTAACTTGAGGTAAATTTATGAAAAAGTATATATCATATAAAAGTATGTTCACAGTTAATTTATACTTATTTATATTTGCAAGGCTATCTTTTCGGGAAGACCTAAAAAATAATTTTTATGTTTAGATGACTGTTGATGTGTGAGTAGTGTGTCGGAAATAAATACATAGTTAGCATGACAGGCTGCATACTAAAGTCTATTTAGGCCCATCATGATAAACTCCAGCCCCTGAAAACCCTGAATTGGGTTAAATAGGCTTCAGAATGTAGTATTATACTGTATGTGTTTTTTTGAGTGAAACATTTCAGGATACTAATGTCAATGAAACATGCTATAGCAAGGAAGTGAAAGTTTAGCTGCTGAAGTTAACCACCTAAATAATATAAAAATTATTTATTTAATTTAATGCTGTCTTGTCTCGCAGCTAGGAGTCCCGGGTTCGTTTCCCGGGTCCTCCCTTCGTGGAGTTTGCATGTTCTCCCTGTGTCTTTGTGGGTTTTCTCAGGGTGCTCCGGTTTCCTCCCACAGTCCAAAGACATGCAGGTTAGGTGGATTGGCGATTCTAAATTGTCCCTAGTTGTGTGTGTGTGTGTGTCCTGCGGTGGGTTGGCACCCTGCCTGGGGTTTGTTTCCTGTCTTGTGCTCTGTGTTGGCTGGGATTGGCTCCAGCAGACCCCTGTGACCCTGTAGTTAGGATATAGCAGGTTGGATAATGGATAGATGGATAAATGCTGTCTCTCAATATACCATTTTCCATATACAAGTCCTGCTAAGCTTGCCACACACATGGGACTGTGGTGCAGACTATTTAGGAAGCCATATCAAGAGATATGTGTATTGGCCAGTGGTTGATTATTTTTATATTTAACAATTGTTCTAACTGCCCAAACTTCTCCACATGTGAAATCCAAAACTTTTCAGTGATATTTGGTATTTGCCATGGACACAAAAACCCTCAAAAATAGGTCATTTTATCTAGGACAAAACAATCACATATTGGAGAAAAAATAGCATTTCACTTTACTTGTAACAATGTTAAGACAAGCAGTATATCATCATTGCCAGAGTCTCTGTATATATCTACTGTTTTTCAAATCTTCTTTGAAAAGAAGGGACTTTTGTGGCAGTGCTACCTAGAATAAAACACAGGGTGTTAAATGGGAAGAAAAACGTCACATTTTTGTACATATACAAACCAATGAGAGAGTATCAAAAAAGGAACAAGTAAAATCCAAAAAACAAATAAACAAAAAACTCATTTTTTTTGTCTGCCCAAAAATCTCCATCCAGTGAAACAGCTTGACAGCTTGACCGCTATCCCAGTAGAGTACAGTAAGACCCAAAACATTCAATTCCTTACATCCTAGCTTATCCTTCTCTCTGGCCTGCTTTCCTCTTAACAGGTAAGTGTTTTCCCAACTTCACTCTAAAATAGCTTCTGGTCACCCAGGAGTCACTCCTAGGGTCACAGACAGTTGTACTTTGCTCCTGCCACAGCCAGGCCTCAATTCCCTCTACCCATCCAAGATATCCTTGACCACTGAGCCCTTTGTTTCACTTCAAGGTTCCCTACCCTAAAGTAACAGTACATTTTCATATTTCGTATTGTAGAAATGAAAGTTCTGGAGCAGCTAGGAGGTGTTCCTGCCTGTGGTGTTGTCTCAGCCTTCAGGTGCTCTGGGTAGCATTACATGCTTCTTCTCTCTCTGTCCCACTTGGGCTGGTCCCTCACAGGACATACACACAAGGATGTACTTCCTCCTAGTGGACCTTGTGCTTCACTCATTAATTTGCCCCCACCTACTGCGTCTCTGCCTGTCTTTGTCTCTCTCTCTGTCTGTTCTATAGATCTGCTTCAGTCCCCAGCATTACTTTGGGCTATCCTGGTCATGCCCTTACCTCCGCAACCTCTTGCCAGCTGCACATTCTATCAGGATACATTTTGTTCAAAAGAATATACACTCTCTCCAATTACTACTACAAGCTTACCACTGATCTGTTCATATATACCTCTACTGTGACATTTTAATGTTTAGTTGTGTTTAAATAAGACAATCTTATCAATAATATAAACAAAGGATAGAAGAGGGTTGAATTTTGGAAGAAAAAGCTGGCTTTAGATTGTAATGACATGGAGTGATTCTTGAAGGATGACTCTGAAGTATCCTGGTAGAGAATAAATGGAATAGGAATGATAATATACATTCATTTTATCTGGCGTTCAATAAAATGTCTGTCCTCTTAATTAGTCCCCATATATCCAATGATGTAATTCTAGCCAACCTGATTGCAATGCTTTGAAAGAAATAAAAAAGCATTTTAGATCTTCACAAAGTGTCATATTAATTATTAATTATATTGATGTGTATTTATTTGGTGTATGTCTTTATCCATGGTGACTTACATCATTTGAGATATAATTGGTTATATTTCTTCTGTTTTAGCATTTGGAGAACAGGCAGGTGAAGCGGTTGCTCATGGTCACACAAGTATCAGTGGCAAGATTTGAACCCACAACTTCTGGATTTAAAGTTTAAAACCTTAACCACTGTACCACAGCATACCCTCTGAGATAAACCAGCATGCATGGTACCTTTCTGATCTGTTACTTTTTATCCTTTGTTGTTTAATTGACTATTGTTTTGTTATTCTACTTTTACAGGTTCAATTTCAGTGAACAGCAAAAGTACACCTTTTCTGGCAAGTGGGGACAGTGAGATCTTAGACCTTGACAGTGAAATGTACCTGGGTGGATTACCAGAAAACCGTGCAGATCTGATCCTTCCTCCAGAAGCCTGGACAGCATTCCTCAACTATGGCTATGTAGGTTGTGTAAGAGACCTCTTCATCGATGGCAAGAGCCGAGATGTACGACGCCTGGCTGAGGTTCAAAGTGTGGCTGGCGTGAGCAGCTTCTGCTCCCGGGAAACACTGAAACAGTGTGGTGCCTCTCCGTGTCGCAATGGGGGCCAGTGCAGGGAAGGCTGGAACAGATATATATGTGACTGTACTGGCACAGGATACCTGGGGAAGAATTGTGAGAGAGGTGAGGACTTCACTGGGAACCTGATGGCTGAGTGGGATGCAATAACAAGGTAGCCAATAGTCTCAGAGGAGATAGGCATGTTTGGTTTTTACATTTGAAAAGTGAAAATTGGGAAAATGAAGAAGCAGAAATAGAGAACTGAGTGAGAAAATAATACATATATGAAACAGAGTAGGTAAGTGAGTCAAAGCAAATGGCAGCAGTAAAGACTTGATGGATCTTGCAGGATTGAGGAGTGTTATGATGGAACAGGAGAGGTCATTTCTTAATATCAAGGTGTAACTTGCTGGCTCAGTTTAATAACTGTCACCAGTATGACAGAAGCCCTGTCTTTCGTACAATCCAATTTATTCACATAAGATAAATGTAGTCTTATCACACCAAGCTCCTGATAACACAACAAAAGCAATGCTGGCATCTCTGTCAGCATCTCCTACTGAATGACCATTAGTGTCAGGTGTCACTGCTCTGAAAGGAATAGATAGCCTTTTCACTGACTGCCTAGCCATTCTCTGCCATAGCATATTAGCAACTGTTTGCTACAAAGGGAGTGGAAAGTGGGGCCTGTACTAAGATCCTTTGCTGCCATCTTGTGGCCACCTATTAAAATTGTCATAGCTGTCCATGAGAAAATACAGTGAATATAAACTCTGAATTCATCAATTAAGACTTAGTATGAATTTGAAGAGTAGGTTATTCAGATAGGAGAAAGGGAACACTTTTACAGAATATAATTTATGTGTTGGATATCAAAACAATATAGAAACCATTGTAAATCAGTACTGCCATTAGACACGGAGCAGTGAACAGAGCTGAACAATGTGCGCATTCAGCTGTGGCAGAGTACATCTCCAACCACATTAAATTAGAAATTCAGTGTCCTTCTGCTGTTATTTATTTTTTTTTTGTCATCTGAATTAAATTTATATTATGCTTACCATTACATTTAAACTGAGTTATAGTAGATTCTGCAGTTATTTGATAATTTAGGAATGCTTTAGGTATTTGGTAAATATTGTATGTGTTTACCTGTGTGTCTTGACATTTGCAAAAAAAAAAGATTTAGGAATATATATACCATCGAAACATCAAAGAGTGCTAACCCTACTTGACCACATTTTTTCATGAATGGTATTTGAAAAGTGTTTTCTGTGCTGAAAGCTTAAGAGGTTCATGACAGATGTAGCAATCATCATACTCCACTACCTCAACATGGAAGTAGAAGATATCCTTGATATTTAAAAAGTTAAAGTCCCGCTCACCTTGATCTGAATTTGATTAGTGAATTATTGTTGGATTTCTGTACAAGACATGGATTATCCATCCATCCATTATCCAACCCGCTATATCCTAACTACAGGGTCATGGGGGTGTGACGATGTGGGTTCTGGGTCCACACTCCCTTTGATTTAGGAAGCACTTGAACCCAACACCGTCGATAATGTTACCGAGTGAGCTAGTCAATGGAGGCAAATTACTGAGCAAGGGGAAGGTAGAAAGTGCAACAGTGCTTTTATTTAAAAATTGTCCATCAAAACAAGTGTTCCATAAATAGTGCAGTTCATTCAATAAATAATCCATAAAATGAAAACGTGGAGATTCAAAACCATTAGAAAAAGTCTTCTTAAAAACAACGAGGTTAAAATCTTCTCTAGGAAGCAGTTCTTTAAAACAACAAATCCAGTGCATCGTTTATTAGCGTCTCGCCTGCTTATCCCGTTTGGGCCCAGCAGCAGGCAAGACGCTCTCTGCAGCTGCCCTCCTCTACACTTTCGCGAGACTGGAGACCTCCCGATCCCTGGCTCCGGTATGGCACTCATCCCAGTCCCCGAGACTTGATGTCCACCAATGACCAGGACGCACACATTGGGGACTCCACCACCAAGCCTCCCGACTTCCGCTGCCTTTCCGCGGCCCGTCGCTTTCCTCTAGGCACTCCTGCTACCTGGTCACTCAGCGGGAGCAACATCAACTCAAATGTCTGAGTGTTGGCCTAACACCCAGCTTCCTTACAGCTGCCCTCGATCGCGCGCTCAACACACGCACGCACCGCCTGCTTCCTCCCTCCCTGTAACCTCCGTCCTCTTTTCCTCTCTCTCTTTTCTCCTATTTCCTTTCCTTTTTTCTCTCCGATCGTTTCCTTTCCTCTGCACAACCGACTCGCGCTTCTTATTAAAAAGTGAGGGGCCATCACAGCTGTAGCATTAGCCACGGGAGCAATCACGAATGTGGGCAGTTCCTCACCTGTGCACACGGTAAGAAACGCCCACATCGACGACTGCCCCGCGGCTCGCATAACATCGCCTCACGAAGCCGCCTCGGGTGCGGTGATTATTTATTTAAAATGAATGGCCTTTTCTCAATGAGCTGTGGACCCATAACACCACAGGGGGTCTGCTGGAGCCAATCCCAGCCAACACAGGGCGCAAGGCAGGAAACAAACCCCAGGCAGGACGCACACACACACCAAGCACACACTAGGGACAATTTAGAATCACCAATGCACCTAACCTGCATGTCTTTGGACTGTGGGAGGAAACTGGAACACCTGGAGGAAACCCACACTAACACGGGGAGAACATGCAAACTCAATGCAGGGAGGATCCGGGAAGCTTACCCGGGTCTCCTAACTGAGAGGCAGCATCGCTACCACTGTGCCACCGTGCCACCCAAGACATGGATTATGCATTACAAAAATTATTTATGAACACAAGGATGTCCCTAAGTATTCCTAAAACTTAAAATTGTTGTGTCATCTTATCAAGTATGTGTCATAGTTGTGAGGTTTCAAATGCACATTACATTTGAAGCATTCTTCACAAAAACAAAGTTATAACACTAGACGACAAAACCTTTCTCTCAGTTAATATTGCTGTGATTGCTAGTATTTTTGGAAAAATGTTTTTTTTTTTTTGACATTTTGTAATAATTTTACTCTCATTTTCTAATTCAATCCAGTTTAATGAATGATAAGTAATATTTACCATCTTCTTTTCTGATGGGTGTCACCATTTTTTGACAGTTTGTGACTTGTGGATAGATTCGGAATATTTTCCAAAAGACTTTAGTGAATAATTCTTGTGATAGATTTATGGTTATCAATTTTTTGGGTAGTTTTCTATCTTTTATGTTGGCTTTATTCTGACCTTTTGTTCTTTGTCCTTTAAGTTTTAACTCTGCCTATTTGGTTTTGCAACTTCATCTTGTTTTTCCTTAGTCTACACCATTATGTTCTGCTAGTTCCATCACTTGTTTGAATAAACATAAAATGGCCTTGCATAAAATTTAAAATACAGGTATTCTATTATATTTATGTGAAACGTTTCAAATAAAAAGCTGGAGTCAGTTTCAGTTACAAAAAGAAAAGAAATTGCATTCCATAAAGCAGAAGTTCTAATGAGTTAGTTTTGCTCAAAATCAAAAGAGTTAAAGTGGATTATAGGATTATAATAAGCATGTTAAATATTTATTGCAGTCAGTTTATCCATTCATAAGTTATACGTGACACAAGCGACACACACACAAATACAAAAGTAGATTATGCCAAAAATGGTCAAAGCGTGTTCATTATGGGAGGTATTTTCTTAAAAAAAGGAAATGAGAAATAATAAATTATAAAATGAAACTGCAGTTTCATTTTCAAAGTCTACATACAAGAATGCTGTGAAAATGACAAATAAAATATAATTTGCAATTTCATTTTCAAAGTCTATGCACAAGAGTACTGCAAAAAAATAAAAATAAAATGAAGTAACAGCACTTACAATTTAATTTTCAGCCTGAACAGTAATGAAGATGTAAAAATGAAGAGTAAAACTCAATGAAGCATTGGCGCGACCTTCTGCTCTTTGAATATTAATTTTCCACTTTGCATTTTCATTTTCAAATTCTTAACATGCAAATAGCACCGGTCAATGGGCAGGGCTTTGCGCCTCAGTTTCCCACAATTCTTTGTCCTTTATAACTGTAGAAACTTGGATTGACAGAATACTTCTCTCTTGGACTGTGTTTAATTCATGAGTGGGTGAGTGGGAAACTGAGGCGCAAAGCCCTGCCTATTGACCGGTGCTATTTGCATGTTGAGAACATGAAAATGAAAATGCAAAGTGGAAAATGAAAATTCAATGAGCAGCAGGTGGTGCCAGTGCTTATTTGTGTTTTCATTTTTATTTTTACAGCTTCATTGCTGTTCAGGCTGGTGTTATGTCATTTTATTTTTTATTTTTGCAGCATTCTTGCATGTATACTTTGAAAATGAATTTGCTAATGATGTTGTTTAATTTTGTTTTTAATACTTACAGCATTCTTGTGTGTATTCTTTGAAAATGTAATTGCAAAAGAGAGATTGCATTTTCATTTTATAATTTTAATATTTATCTCCTTTTTTTGAAGAAAATACCTCTTATAGTTCATGGATGCCTGAAACTCAAAATTCAACAGTACTACATTCTTTGCATTATACTGTATATGGATAAATACAAAAAATCTTAGCTATTTTTTTTTCAGTATGTTGGTGGTTACTTTGAGCTATACACCCACTACATAAGGTGACTCATGATTCTGTTCTGTGACAGTCACTATATTAAATGACGATTGCTTGCTCAATTGGTTAAACCCATTCTGCAAACCTTAACTAACAATAAATTTGCATTTTTTTTAACTTTTTACAGAAGCTACAGTATTAAGCTATGATGGAAGTATGTATCTCAAAATCATGATGCCAGTAGTGATGCACACTGAAGCTGAAGATGTATCTCTCCGTTTCATGTCCCAGAGAGCGTACGGTCTATTAATGGCCACCACATCAAAGGAGTCAGCGGACACTCTCCGTCTAGAACTGGATGGCGGGAGGGTCAAGCTGACCGTCAACCTAGGTAACGTATGACACGAAGAGAGTGGAAATGTAAATAGTAGAACCTACTACTTGGTTCAAACAACAGTAGGCAGGAACAGGAGCTTTTCTACAAAGTGGCCCCTAGAAACTGACTTGCTTTATATAAAAGTCTAAAAGTGACCCCATTCATGTTCACACAGTCTGCTAGGGTATACTGGGTGTGCTGGTCATAGTTATTGTTCTATTACAGAAGGATTGAAGACTGCACTATAGTACATGTGTACAATTACATACATACTTTTACATTAGGTGTTCAATGAGTTCACCTTTTTTTGTTATGTTCAACTCTTAGTGTTGTGTAGTATTAAATGGTGTGTTTCTCTGCAGAAAAGGAGTGGAAATTCAACCATTTCCAACATGAGACCTTTAAAGGACCACTGTAGATTTTTCTGTTAAATGGTCAATGAACCATTAACCAACCACTAAACTACTCTAGACATTCTTCCTTGCTTACACTACACAATTACATAAATCAGACTGTTAGACTTTGGTTTACATAGTAACATCCTTGGTGAGAATTATCACAAACAATATTACTTAATAATGAGTATGATGTTAACGCTTATGCAGATACTTAGATAGAGTTCAATCTGTTGAGGGTTAAAGACTTCACTGCCACCCAAGCAGACTGATGTATAGAACATGAATGCTGGTCTTTATGATATTCCATCATTTTAAAGGAGAGACCTGCAGAGTCTCAGAGGAGGGAAGATCGCTAGTCAGTTATAAGACTCTGTTTTCTAAGTGACATTAGCGATCATCGACATCTCTTTCTCTGATTCTGTCTCTCCGTTTCTTGCTCGTCTTCATTTTCCCACTGGTTATACACAGCCGATCTTAGAAGATGGAACTTTTTCATCCCTTCAATGGCCTGTATCTGCGGCCCTCGGAGCAAATAGCCACGAGAACCGATGCACTTTTTTTTTGCCCCTCTTATGATCTTTTTTCCAAACCTCAGTTTTTATTACATAGTCCCTTCCCATTTCCCTATTTTAAGATGTGAACTTTAAACTAACCTGTCCTTATTCCTTTAGTTGAAATGTGTTTCCAAGTTTCAGTCTCAATTTTAGAAATAGTGTGCCTCATTTGACTTTAAAGCCTGCCTGTGAGGAATGTGATGCTCTTCTTCAGTGCAGTTATGGAACCTGGACATAAACAAGTTCTATCAGATCTATTTTCACTGTTTTTTTTTTCTAATTTTAATATGCAGTGTTAAATACATTTGTCTAATGAGATGCACTGAAAGAACTAATAATGTATGAGCAATCCTCAACCCTCAGGCTATACCCACATCTACCAATTCAGAAAGCACTGAAATTTTTTCTTTACCTTTTTTTGGTAGGATCAATCTGTTGTGTATACGGTTTGTGGCTGTTTGTGTCCACTATTCTGTAGCGGTTGACAACACGAGACAAAACCCAGCCACACTTTATTTGAAAATAAAAAATAAAATAAGGCAAGCTAAGGATTACTTGACTCTGGGAATTATTATATTTTGAGGATGGCCTGTTTCAGAAGAGATCTCTTTAACTTGACCTGGTATTTCCTAATGTTTAAATAGACATTTTACAATGAAATTGCCATGTAGACATTTTTCTTTGGACTAAATGGTAGTCTACTGTATTGTAAAGGGTTATGATAAGATATGAAGCCAAGTTCACTTAAAATAATTACTATCTACAAAAATGTTCTCTATTAGTGATAGATTTTATCTTCACTGCTTTCAGTTGAAAATCTAACAAGCCTACGTGGAAATATGGCTGCAGCAAATAAATGGTAGGTCAGACTAATAGATTTCAGGCAAGCAGGGCCTTTCTTTTATAGGGTATAGGACAATTTAAAGACAACACTGGACTTGGCAGGATGTATTTAGAGTAAAGAGGTAAACTGAATTCCCTTCTGGAATAAATATGGTGAACATGCATCCAAACCTCAATTATAATTCCTGGTGATGTTCTGGAAACACTGACAAAATCTGCTGCTCCATTCGGGTGACTCTGTTCAAGTAAATGATCACCATAATTCATCTTAAAGGGGACAAGACAAGGTTTAGTGTTTTATTCGATTTGGGATGCTAAAAGCCACCAAAGCAACTGTGTTGAAGAAGAACAGTGCCATCACTATGCTTAGCAGGCTTTTACTAGATAGATAGATAGACAGACAGACAGATAGATAGATAGATAGATAGATAGATAGATAGATAGATAGATAGATAGATAGATACTTTATTATTCCCAAGGGGAAATTCACATAATCCAGCAGCAGTATACTGATACAAAAAACAATATTAAATTAAATAGTAATAAAAATGCAGGTAAAAGCAGACAATAACTTTAAATAATGTTAGCATTTACTCCCCTGGGTGGAATTGAAGAGTCACATAGTGTGGAGGAGGAACGATCTCCTCAGTCTGTCACTGAAGCTACTCCTCTGCTTGGAAATGACACTGTTCAGTGGATGCAGTGGATTATTACAGTCAGTTTCTCAATTAGAGAATGTTTCATACATTTACATGTTTGTTATGTTTTTGATATCCATTTGTTCATTTATTTGCATATGAACATGTTCACAGTTAATCTGGCAATTCATATGGTTATTAAATCTCATCTCCATTAATGTGGTTGAGCAAGAGTAAGCCATTCACAACCTGAAGTTTTCATGAAAACAATTAAGTGCAATTTTGTTTGAATTCTAAGGATAAACATTCACACTCACACAGCAAACTTAAAATTTTAGCTTTTGTGTGGACACATCCCACTGAAAGAGGAAGCCTACCTTGCGTTTGAAAATCCAGCTTCATTTGTCCCTGAAGTTGGGGAAAATTAGGCTGAATCAGTAAATTCATGGAGGGACTTGTGACAACATTTAATTAATTATATAATTATTCGTTTCTGTAAGTTTACATACTAGACCCCTAGAATTAATAAAAGACTGATTTTATATGGCATACAGTTAAAATCTTAGTGAAGCAAAAGTAATGCTTTTTAGTGATCTAACAACTACAGTGCTTGCCTTCATGTTCATGACATGAAGTGGAAATACAAGCCACCAAAGCAACTGTGTTCAAGAAGAACAGTGCAATCACTATACTTAGCAGGCTCGCACACAGAAAGCTGAAATGCTATATTGTCTGTGATAAACAGATACTAAAGTAATTATATAAATGCTGGGGCTTTTCCTATTAGATATATGGATACAAGAAAAAATAAATCATTGTCAGACTACTGTCTGTCTTTTTCTACTGTCACTTGACTCTTCTGACCCATGTATGAGACATGGGTCCACTTAATACCCAGCACCCTCTGTAGACCAGCTATTCCATTACTCATAAATAATTAAGGGGTCAGATAACGAAGTAATCCTAGACTCGCATGAGGCTTTGTTTTTTTATTGGATTTCTTTTGTACTTTTTAAATAAGCGATTGACCTGGACCTTTGCCCAGTACATATTTGCTGATCTTCCTAACAACTGTAGGACCAGAGGCAGTTGTCCTTTTCATTTTCCTGCTAACTCTTTAAGACCACTAAGTGATTTATTCACCTTTCTGTATTATTAATAGTTTTCAAAGAAAAAGTATCAATACCCTGCAGCCTTTTGAATCATTTGCATTCAATGAATTATCTAAAAGCTTTAATATGCTCCAAAATTAATCTTTCCATAGAAATGCATGTGAATTAAGAAACATAGACTAAGTTTTTAAAATAGTATATGTTGAAATTGATGATTACCTACAAATGGTGTCATGACTACAGCGCTGGGACACAAATGCATGAACAAAAGCATACAGTTGCAAACACATGTAAGAAAAATGCATGCAATGACAAATGTAGACATATTGAATCTATCTCCACACCTTTTCTGCCAGGAATTTACATTTCATTTTTGCCAAAACCCATGCACAACTGTTGATTGCTTTTTCAAGTGGATTAATATAATTTAATGCACACCTACAAAGACAACTAAAAAGTTGGACTTTTATTAACTTTAGGATTTATTCATTGTGACGATGTGCTCACTTCCTTTGTAGAGCCTGTTGATTTTTCCTTTCTGAAATTTCAGCTGTTCTTAGACTGTGAGAGAGATATGTATGTTGGAAGGGAGAGCAAAGCAAGCAAAACTCATCCAGAGGTGCCCAAAGCAAGTTATGTGCAGCTTAATCAGTAACTGCAACAGTGAATACTGACATATCAATGTTATTTTTAAAAAATAATGTCTTTCCAGTAAATAAAAATTGCAATTCATGAGAGACTCATATATCATAATTGTAAATCTTTATATATGTATTGTATTTGCAACTGCAGAATCAATAAGAGTGGGGCTTTACCTTACTGTAAATGTTTACACATTATTGAGTGCTTTTTCCTTTGTGTATCTGTCAACATGCACTTTAAATGGTGTGCCCCTCAAACTATCAAAGTTAATTAAAATAAGAAGGAGTGACAGAGATTTGGTTGCATTGGCTTATTATTTTTCGCTGAATGCCTGCATTTCCATTTTTCACATATCCTGGCAGACAGCAAGAGTCAGTTACTGTCAAGGTCAACCTAAACAAATGCATGAATTCAAAAATGATAATGTTTAGTTTAATTGGTCTTTTATTTTCTACTCAGTAATCTGTAATTAGATACTGCCTTTGCTAAATTCTAGGTCTGTGGCACCAAGAAACCACTAATAGAAGAAACAGATTATATTACATCAGTGATTTGGTGATTCAGCATAGAATAAGCGAGACTTCAGTTTTTACTGTAGCTTAAATGCACTCCAGGTCAAAAACACCCAAATTTTTCTAGTTTTTATTGCAATTTAAACAGTTCATGGCAGAAGACAAATCTCAGACCGTAGAACAGAATTTGTGATAAGAGCCTCAAAGGCCATCAGCTTCAAGCACAGTTTAAGAGCTGAGAAGTATCTACCTCCAATTGTTTATTTGTTCTATGTTTTAAATTTCAGAGTACATTACGAAAGGCAGTAATTTCTAGCCCAGGCCAGCCTTTTTTTGTTATATTGCAATTTAATGACTTTCTTACCGTTTCTTTACTGGTCAAACCTGCAGCTCGAAGTCTTCTCTTCACAGTTGAAAGTGACACTTGCTTACTTCGACCACAATTCTGTGAGGCACCTACGTGGTCATTGGGTTTGAAAGGCACGTTCCTGTCAGAGTCTCCTCCAGTTTCCAAATTTTGGAAATTGTACTCACTGACACCTTGGCTTTCTTTGCAATTTCTGTAAAGGAAAGACCTCCACTTTGAAGGGTTATAATGGTCTAGCTGTCTTCCTTTGTTGATTGCCTTTTTCTTGCTGTTATGATAACAATATACAGTGCAATATTGTTTATATAATGATTCTGGGGCTGTAACAACATAGTTTGTTCCAAAATAGCTTTTTAACAGACAGAGTAGTCAACAAAAGTTGGGACACCGGTAGGAATTGTTTGAATCATCATTCAAGGCTTAACTCACTTCCATTACTGCAGAAAACCTGCAATGGCTTTAACCCAGGCTATTACCCTAAATATCTTTGTATAATTCTGAAAAGTCCATTATTTTTCCGTGTTTCATAACGTACACTTTTTTTTATAACCTTTTGCAGTTTACCACCTACATCTGTATCATTTCAAGATATTCACTGGAATAAAACTTCACTAAAAATGAAAAATGAGGATGTTCTAAAACTTTTGACCGGTAGCGTATGTAGGACACTTTTTTCCAACGTTTAAAGGATTTTACTTTTTTTCGTCTAATGCCAGATCAATGAAGCAGATCTCTTTGATAAAGCCATCCAAACCTTTGCCCAGGCTCAGATCATTCTTATCTTCTAGTGGTTGTATTTTGTATAATTTGTCACTGAAGTACAGCAGGTGGTACCAGCAAAATGGTATCGGGTTGGTAAAACTCCAGGTCAGGTGACCCATGCTCAAAGCATTCCTGCATTCAAGGGGGTTGGTGATTTTTTTTATCAGCTCAGCAAAGGTAAAGGGTAGATATAAAAATAAATGTTTATTAAAGGGAGACCTTAAAAAAATATAATAAGTTAATTTAGTCCAGCTACCAGTAATTATTAAGTACCATTTGCTCATTAGCTCATTTGGTTTCTAATTCAAATTCTATGACCTGATGTGTGGCTGGGCTTTGCTGGTCACCCTTTTTAAAATAGTTTAAAATGTAAAGTTACAGTCATACAGCAATAAACTCCTGAAGTAAGGCTTAAGGATCAAAGGATCGTAAAGATAAGTTAGCAACCCCAATGAAAGAAATACTCTAGATATGTACAGGTGACGCTAAAACACCCAATAGAGACAATATTTCAGTGACAGAATGCATGATTTTCTGAGGGTTTGCAGTTCATGTGTACTGTGTAAATAGAAACATGTAAGGTCAGTACTAAAAGGGTGGCTGTGGCTCGTGATTTGTCCCCGGAAGGTGGGCTGTAAAATGATTGGTTGTCAGCAGAATGTACCTTGAAGGATGTAAATGTCTCTTTAATTTTAATTTTTATTTTTTGTTATTATCTCACCATTTCGCTCTCTCTCCTGCCAGACTGTATCAGGATAGACTGTAACCTCAGTAAGTGGTGGCTATGAATTTTTATATTTTCATTCTGTTATATGATACTAATTATATTATTGTCAACTTTTTTTTGTTCCTATTTCCTTCCCTCTTTTGATTTATTTTCACATTTCTTGCCTGCTCTCCACACACCCCTCTATTTACCCTTCTGCTTTCTCTGATTTTTGCCTCATGCTATGCAAACCTTTTTGTGGCTCTTCTTTAGCTTGCTCCTTTATCTCTCTTTTTTAATTGATTAAGCTTTCTTTGATGTTATAAAATTGTGTTCTATAAGTGTGTATTTTACCTATATCTCTGCTGCACTGTTTAACAGATTTGGATATATTCTGAATACAGTATATAGGTATACATTCAGCTGTACATATTCACAAAAATAAAAAGCTATAAAGTATATATTTGGGATTCTTGCAAAACCTAAAGTAGCCATTATCCAAACAAATATATATGCAATTAAAATATATGCTGTCATGATCTAATGAGGGGGCCTGCGCATTATCTGATCATCCTGGCTGCCAAACTGATTTATTATTTCATAAGATTTCTGCCAGATAATAAAGACATAAAAAGTAATATGACTTGTTACCTGTTGAGGTACTTCCAATTTTCTGTGCAATCTATCGTATATTGTTCACTGTTCACTCCTGGATATTGGATGCGCTGTTCACGGCCAATGTCAAGGAAAGTGACAATCAAATTTTCACAATGTTTTCCCAGATAATTCACTTTCCTTATTTTAGGTGTAAGGTTCTTTAGTAACCTCAAAGTGACCCTGCATGAGTGAATGTGCTCTGCGACAAACTGGCACCCTGTCTTGACCTGCTTGTTGCCTTAGGCCAGATGCGGCTGAGTGCAGGACCCCACAACCCTGAAATGCATTAAGTCTCTTCAAAGTGGATAGGTGATAGATGCTTTAATGATGTTGTGGCTATTTACTGCACTGGTAATGCAGTTATAATGTTAATTAAATGAAAGTGATCGACCAATCAAAAGAAGGTGGCCATTCTGTAATAAAGTATCACCATCCACATCATCTTTAAAAAGTAACTGTAATTATTAGTACATAATTCACGCAATGTCCTACAAGCAGCTCAGAAAAAAATGATATTGACATGGTTAGACGGCGAGGCAGGGGCTTAATATTATGCTTAGTAAATGTAGTCAGATGCATCGAGATGACATGATATCCACTGTTAGGCGACTGCAATTAAAAAGTGTATCAAGAGTCACAGATATGGAGAACTGCAATATAACAGCTAGTAACCATGGTATATACCTCTTCTTATCAACCAAATGCAGTTTCCCCTTCCTGGGCCCTGCTCCCTGTGAAATATTGATACAGTAATCTTACTTAGTAATCTAATTGGGTTTGAAACCCAGCTACTGAAAAATGAGGCTTTAGGATTGTCCCCAAGGACACACTGTCCCATTCCGCCTTCCATTATACCGCAAGATTAAAGACGATTAAGTTTTGTTCCTAAACAGAAAAAATCTATTGAAGCAAAGCAGCCTAATTTAAAAAATACAAAATCTCGTTACTATTGGAAAGTAAACACAATCAGCATCTTCATCTTATTAGCCCAAGATTTGTTTATTTTATGTAAAAAAAAAAGTTGCATTGAGCTGAAAATAAAACTAATTAAATTGGTCTACATGCTGACTCAGCCCACTGTTGCGTCGAAAGTGGAATACGCAAACAGAGAACATTACTAATTTTGGACATTAATTGGTGAAACTTTACAGCTATTAAATGAGAAATAGCAAAGCAGCCTTAGAGCAGAAGTCAACGAAGATTTCAAATGAACTGCAGCAATACTTTAGATAGTAGTACAGGGGCACACCGGAGAGGTGCAACCATTAAAACGATTCCCGCAATATATTATAGCAAAGCTTTTCCTCATTTCGACACAAGGGAAATTTTAAATGTCACAGCCAAATTGATTGTTTTCTACAAAAAAAAAAAAAAGCAATGCAGAACAATTGTACTTTTTAACAAGGAATTGTTTAAATTAGGAGATTGCATCAACAAGCATGAAGACAACAGGCTTGGTTGATTTAGTGTGACGGGTACACAAAATGCACACAGGCCATGCAAATACAACTGAATAAACACTGGTTACAAAAACCAAGCAGGGGAGTTACTGATGTTTTTTTTTCCTGCTGTGTGGTGAAGCTGTAAGGCAAAGGACCACAGTAAGTCCAAGCAAAATTTAAATGCCTAAAGGTAGGTACTGTTTTCTTTCTTCTAATTCATCTAGCCTGATGTATTTCATTAAAAGGAACACTAACACAAAAGCCTTGATTGTATACAGTATGCCATCAGAAGCAGTGTTAAAAGCACAATGGTTATATTTATAAATAGCTATTTTATCTTATTTCTCATACCACTAATAACTAAACTGTGTGTCAAAACCACACTGCAAGTTTTAGTCGCAGCAAAAACGTGTAGTGTCTTAAGCCACCTGGAGAGCAGCATTCATAACACATGTTTAGATTGTCTTATTTCTAGAAACACCAATACCCTCAATGTGGCAGGTACAGTGCTCCAAGCACTCATATAATTTGTCATACACTTCATCTCAATAATCAATGACTGCGATCATTTCCTAGTATGTTATGATGTGAGTTAATTGACAGCTTGAAGTTTATTTACTCAGAGCTATAAATTCAATTTCTTATACAGCTTCTTGACTTCTAAAGACATTTACAGCTGAAAAAAAAAAGATAGCCTTTTGTTTGATGAGTCTGCTCAAGCATGAAAATCCATTTTCAGCACTAGTATTAATAATTGCGTTTTAACCTCAACTTAGTTTTATGTTGAGTGCTTACAGCAAACATAGCTATTGACCAACAGTGATTTTATAATTTGCTTAATGCTGCATGCAAGTAAAACTACATGTAAATGCTAGATACAATTCTAAATGATTTGATAATTGGGCATCTTTGTAGACTGTTTATACATAAAATGCAATACATGCATTCACCAAACGAAGCACTGTTTCCTACACGTAGTTTAGTTTTATCGGAAAATCATACTAATAGGGAAGGCCACAAGATGCCTCCCTTGGTGTGCTTATCAATACCATATGAAAAATTCACAATTTGTAATTGTGTAAAACAACTTTCTCTGTAGCCTTATTAAGAAAGGATACTGTATCCTACAATAATGAATTTTTTTACCATATGCTATTACTTTTACCTTGTATATATATATATATATATATATATATATATATATATATATATATATATATATATATATATATATATATATAAAACTGCTCAAAAAAATTAAAGGAACACTTTGAAAACACATCAGTTCTCAACGGGAAAAATAAATCCTCCTGGATATCTATACTGATATAGACTGGGTAATGTGTTAGGAACGAAAGGATGCCACATCGTTTGATGGAAATGAAAATGATCAAACTACAGAGCCCTGAATTCAAAGACGAACCAAAAATCAGAGTGAAAAAATTATGTGGCAGGCTAGTCCATTTTGCCAAAATTTAATTGCAGCAACTCAAAATTGTACGCAGCACTTTGTATGGCCCCTGTGTTCTTGTATACATGCCTGACAACATCGGTGCATGCTTCTAATGAGATGACAGATGGTGTTGTGGGGAATCTCCTCCCAGATCTGGACCAGGGCATCACTGAGCTCCTGGACAGTCTGAGGTGCAACCTGGTGGCATTGGATGGACCAAAACATAATGTCCCAGAGGTGTTCTATTGGATTTAGGTCAGGAAAGTGTGGTGGCCAGTCAATGGTATCAATTCCTTCATCCTCCAGGAACTGCCTGCATACTCTCACCACATGAGGCCAGGAATTGTCGTACACCAGGAGCCACTGTACCAGCATAGGGTCTGACAATGGATCCAAGGATTTCATCCTGATACCTAATGGCAGCCAAGGTGCCTTTGTCAAGCCTGTAGCGGTTTGTGTAACCCTCCATGGATATGCCTCCCCAGACAATCATTAACCCACCACCAAACTGCTCATGCTGAATGATGTTACAGGCAGCATAATGTTCTCCATGGCTTCTCCAGACCCTTTCACTTCTGTCATGTGCTCAGGGTGAACTTGCTGTCATCTGTAAAAAGCACAGGGCACCAGTGGTGCATCTGCCAATTCTGGTATTCTATGGCGAATGCCAATCGAGCTGCATGCTGCTGGGCAGTGAGCTCAGGGCCCATTAGAGGACATGGGGCCCTTGGGTCACCCTCATGAAGTCTTTCTGGTTGTTTGGTCAGAGACATTAACACCAGTGGCCTGCTGGAGGTCATTTTGTAGGGCTCTGGCAGTGCTCATCCTGTTCCTCCTTGCCCAAAGGAGCAGATACCGGTCCTGCTGATGGGTTATGGACTTTCTATGGCCCTCTCCAGCTCTCCTAGAGTAACTGCTTGTCTCCTAGAATCTCCTCCATGCCCTTGAGACTGTGCAGGGAGACACAGCAAACCTTCTGGCAATGACACGTATTGATGTGCCATCCTGGAGAAGTTGGACTACCTGTGCAACCTCTGTAGGGTCCAGGTATCACCTCGTGCTACCAGTAGTGACACTGACTGTAGCCAAATGCAAAACTAGTGAAGAAACAGTCAGAAAAGATGAGGAGGGAAAAATGTCAGTGGCCTCCACCTGTTAAACCATTCCTGTTTTGGGGGTCATCTCATTGTTGCCCCTCTAGTGCACCTGTTGTTAATTTCATTAACACCACAGCAGCTGAAACTGATTAACAACCCCCTCTGCTACTTAACTGACCAGATTAATATCCCATAAGTTTCATTGACTTTATGCTATACTCTGATTAAAAAGTGTTCCTTTAATTCTTTTGAGCAGTATATATACACAAAAATGCAGATGTTTTCTCTTAAAATCATTGACTTTTCAAAGTTTTTGTGATAATAAACACAACAAATTTCCATTTATGAGCCAATCATACAAAACATAAATTACAAAATGTTTAAAATCAAACAAAACATATATGTATTAATTCATTATGTTTTTATTTCTTTGATGTTTTATTATTTTATCACATTAAATGCTTTTTAGGCCCTGTGATGGACTGGTGCCTTGTCTATGCACTTGATGCTGCCTTACCAGCCCTGAATTTGATTAAGTACTTTGTAGACAGTCATACTATGTTAAGTTAAATGATTTTTAAAGTTTAATAAAAAATGCTTGTTTTTAAACCACTGTCCATCCTTTATTAAATCTGTACAATTTTGTTCCAGAGTCTGTCCTGGCAGCATTGGTCACAAAACAGAAAGAAATCCTTTACATGGCACCAGTTCACCACACATTCTCATGCCACCACACTCACTCATGCCAAGCCAGTTTAAAAATATCCTGTAGAAAATTCACAAGGAAACTAAACACCATGCTATGGTTGTACCTGGCAATAAGATAATTGAACGTATTATCATTTAGACTTTTAAAACCTACAAAATGTTAAATAAAATTACAATAATAAAAATAATAACAGTTGCATACTCTATATGGTAGCTTCTATTTTAGGAATGATGTTGGATAATTAGTGTTAATTGTTAGAGAGTCTGCACTTTCTTTCTCATTTATATTTCTGTTTCATAATACCTAACATCCCCATAATTATTCATACTATATAGTTATATTTTATGTCACTTTTTACCTGGTCAAAAATAGATAAGTTACTTGCGAATGAGTACAATGCATGAACCCAAATAGAAAAAGAACCCATACAAAATAGAAATTCCACACAACCAAGAGCAAAGCAGCAACCTTATGTGCTGAATATTCAAACTAAATTGTAAACAATATCATTGTGATAATAAATTCTCATACAGTAACCCACTTGTTTCTGACATTGTAACCAAACATAATAAAATAGTATTTTAGTGTCAATGTTATATTTCATTTTGAACCTCCAGCGATTGTGCCTGGTGCAGACTCGGACCCCCCTCAATCTCCTGAACCTGAATTTGATTAGATAGATTTGACAATGATAGAATGGATGGATATTAAATTTAAATCTGGTTAGCTGCTGAGGAGCAGGTAAAGAGTGGAGTGGTTACAGAGGCCTGTATACTGAATATCAGTACCACAGTTTCTCTAAATAACAATTAAAAAAAAAACATTCAGAAAAATAAAAATTGTAGTTGCCACTAATATGTTAATCAGGCTATAATTAAAAATTTGGAATAGCCACTTGTTAATTTAGATGTTTTGTTGTTGCTATTAGGCTACAGAAAGGTACCAGCTGAAGTGGAAGTTATTTGTAAATTAGAACCGATATATTGGTGGGTTTTAATGCACAGGACACATTTAATTTTTCCCCAAGCATTTTTCTTGTAGATAATGTAGATAACTTACTTCATTGATAGTGTTTTGTTAGTTATTAGGACTAATGACAATTTTTAAGACATCCGTTGACTTGTGTTTATTTTTTATTGTGTCTTCTATTTTTCTATTCATTTTGTAAAGCACTTTGAGCTACATTTTTTGTATGAATATGTGCTATATAAATAAATGTTGATTGATTGATTGATTGATTGATTGGTTGTCTGTCTGGATTTCCATGTCTATTCTGTTTTTCGAGGTATCTGTTCAGGCAGTCTGGTTCCTTCCTATCTCAAATATGTACAAATTAGATGAATTAATGTGCTCAGTATTAGCATCCCCTGCAATGGACCTTTTTGTTGCTGCCTTGCACCTGACCCTCCTGTAAAAGGCTTCAGCTCTTTGCTACCCAAAATAGAGAAATGGCTGGAATCTTTGATAACATCTGTAGTGAATTAAAGTATGTTTTATTACAAACCCATGCTTTCTTGTGCATTTTAGAATTAACAAAAAAAAAAAAAACTATGGAGGCATATGTTTAATTAGGAAAGGTTTTTAATTAAACTTAGAAATGACTAAAAACAGCAGCTACAACTCGAAAACTTCAAAATTACCTTCAGTTCCCCTCAGCATGCCCGAAAACTCAGAATCACACAGCCTAAATGTTTCTTTGCAGACATTCACTCTTCAGCTGTCATTCTACTGGTGAAACCAATCAGAATACATGAGGATTAAGTATATCCAGTTAAGGAGAACTTAATCTTAAGGAATGTAATGAAGCGCTTATACTCTTTTAAAGTGTCTTTTGGGATTTGCAAACGCCACGCTACATCTAGTGTAGGCAGTGCTATCTTTACCCACTAATGCTTTTCATTATTCATTTCTTTACATATTGTTTTTTAGTGTACATTTAGCTTTTTGTTAGGAAAACATTTTTCCTGAAAATGCATCAGATCTATAAATAGTATGACTTTCATATTGTAAAATGACAGAATTTGCTAACAGGCATTTGTTGTTTCATATTGTACTCCTGGATTGGTTGCTGAATGATTAGGATTGATTTAAAAATCCAATTGGACAGGATTTCATATGAGTGTGGCAAAGATAAGATAAACATATTTCTTAGAGGAGAAAAGACAGAGATTGTCAGTAAATAAGAAAAGATCTTATATGCATTTAGGCAAATAAAACCAAAGCACTAACCAGAAAATCAAAATCAGAAAGCAAATCAAATAAACCAGACATGGATCCTAGATTGTTGTATTTTTTTGTCTTAAATCTTAAGGTTCTGATGCCAATAAGTGTGAGAAGCCATGTTAAATATCATGGGCATCATCATCTAACAACCCACGTGGCATGCGCATTATCTGCTTAACAACCACACAATAGCATTATGAGTAGATACCCAGACTGGTATCACCCCTAAAAAAATCATATCACATACAAAATGATGATAAAAAGGCATCATCAGCTAACGATAAAATATTTCCAAAATGAAAGCAACATTTTGAAACTATACAAAATGAACAAAACTGAGCTGAAAAGACTCCAAAACAAAGCAAAAATGGGAGGTAGAAAAGCTCAGCTTAAAACATGTTTATACCAATCCTCCTTATCATTTCTGTTTTCTCAGTAATACAGAATTGCAACATGTAAGTTGTACCTGATGAATGTTTAAATAATCGTAAAGTCTAATACACTATTCAAACAATTTCCTTTTTTTTTTTATTGCGCAATTCAAGCATCTCACATAGTCTAGTGAATGGATAAGTGTAACTGTGGTGTTGGAATTGTAGTGCTGTGGTTACCCAAGAGGCCACATTTTGCTTCTTATTGTTGCTGTTGTTCTTCATGCCTTCATATCCATAAGAGTTTCATGCCACTTAACTTTCCTTCTGTATCATATAGAGTTACACATTAGATCAGTGGCTTTTTGGTCTATTAGTGGTTGATGCCAGGATAATTACCACTAAATACAATCTGGTAGTGGAAGAAGTGGGCCCTAAAAATGGTTGATTACTAACTTCCATGTATTTCATATTTTATTATGAATCCTGCAAATGGTAGCCATTTGTCATCAAGTCCTGTGTCTTGGATGGCAATTCACAAGGAAACCTTTGCCCTGTATTATATCTGAGTATTGTAAAAGATATTTTTTATTCAGGCTATCTCTGCAGTTTCAAAGATATCCTCTTTGGATGGCTCATGTACAAATTGGACAAGGCTGATTTAGCTAAAAGTGAGGCATGTCTAATTTGCATTTTGTTGAAATTCAGCGAAAAGCTGGCACAGCACTGAACTGATAGACCTATTCAGTGCATGCCAAAATCGACAAAGGTTATGGGAGTTTTACAGATAAACAGGTGGCCACTAGAAAAGGAGAAATTAAAATTGTGTTGCTTTACTTTTTCCCATGCAGAATGCTTTTATTCATCTCGTGATGTGTCTGACTAAACAAATGCATAATATCGTCAAATACATTGTGAAACTCTGAAGGCTAGATTTATCAGTGACAGCTAGGCAGAGCACTGCTGTGTGCTCCTTATTTACACAACTCCTTAACATATTGCTTTAAGTGCATGATTGAATATATAAGTACATTTCCTCCATCTACTGTTTCCTTTGTGTGCTTCTTCATTGGAAGGAAGTATACATTTGTTGCAATTGAAAGGCAAAATGGTGCGGAAATGACTATTGCATGTGCTTCACTTTATTTTGCAATTTAATTACCTGTGCTTGTTATCCCGTAGAGAGAGTCATCACCTCAGCAGCCTGAATAAGAAGCACACTTCAAAACAAAAATACTGCTCCAAAAAGAAACAAAGCTCTGTACAATAAAATAAAATCAAATGCTAGTTAATTGAAAAGTCTAGCCTCAGTTTAGATTTTATATTTACTAATAAATAAATATAGGCAGGTGTTTTTTTTATACTTATCTGCATGTTCAGTATTCTAAAAGAGCCATGGCCAGATGCGTCTCATAAATGTCTACATGTTCTTCACTCAGTCCAGATCCTGCCTACTATTCTTCTCCACATTGAATCACATCCTGCTACGTTCTTGTGCCTTCTAAAGACATTGTCCTTGAAAAACAGACTACAAGGGTATTGCACCTTTGAATGACTCCATTTTTTTTTTAGCTCTGTGAACTATTCTTACATGACAGGAAAAAGTCATCTAGTGAAGACACCAAGAGCAGCCACCAGTTTTTACAACATTCAAGCAGACCATAGTTTTGAAATCTACTGTACACCTTCACAGATTCAAACAATATATGCTGGCACCTTAGAAAATGAGACTGTGATTGAAGAAGAATGATAGCTTAATTACATTTTTTTAATTTTTAAATATTTTAGTAAAGTCAAACAGTAAAGTCTTAATGTTTCCCATAAACACGGTTTAAGTGATCTTCCCTCACAAAAGTAGCATGTAGCATATTATCAGTTTGAAACTAACCTACAGATAGTTTATCTAAATGTGCGAAGCCTAAACCTATCACTAGCTTGAAGTGTGACACAACAAGTGGAAAAACTTTGGTGAAGTTGGGTTTTGCTTACCAAGCTTTAAATAAGTTTATAGCATTGCAGGCCATGACAATAATGTTTAGCTTTATACCCAAATGGAGAGGAAATCAAACTAAATTCACCTGCTCCTTGATTTATTGTGGGTTGTTCCATCTCATACTTTGAAAGACGATGAGTTTGTGCCTAAAATATGCATGTATTTCTATTAATCATTATTAGTATAATTAATTTATTATGCTATGAGGGAATAAAACCAGGACGTATTATGGAGAGCAACACATATGATAATTTTAAAAATATACCATATACGGTACTGGATTTGTAGATAATCCCAACCTCTGATCCACTTGGAAAGCAGCTCCAGTTGTTCTTAGTTGTATGTCTTTTCATATGGCATAATGTTAGATGAACTTATAGCAAACCATCTCATCAAAAAATCTGTAACAATATACTAAACCAACAACTAAAAGAAACAGAAGATTTCTTTATACAGATCTCTTTAGCAATCAAACTACTGTTTTTGAATCCTCCATGCAATACATTTCAGGTACATTAAATCATAATGGGGATTCTTGTGAAAACTACTCAGTACATAAAGAAATGTCTTGATTTTCCTTCACAAATGTAATTCAAAATGGCCTTCTTATATGATCCAATCTTAAAGGAATTAGACACAGTGTGGTCTACCAGATTACTTCAGCCCAATGACTGAAAATGACGACAGTAAGGATTTAATACAATAAATTCATTTACATATCATCTAAATCATTTAAATTTAAACTAATTAGCACACAGATAAATTGAATGTCCTAATGTCATGCCTACATTTTTGAAAAAAGGTTAGTTAACATGTAAAAGTTTCTGACACTCGATGATTTCTATAGAAAAACTTGTTTATAAATTCTTAAAATATATTTAATAATTATCTCATTGTTCCCTTGTTAACAAGTTCAAGACAAGATATTGTGGGCACAGTATATCTTGGTTTCACAGGAAAACCCGGGACACTCATAAATTCACACAGAACACAATAAAACACAAATGAATACATTTACATTATGTTTTTTCTTCTACAATTGCTCCGTCACGTTCGTCCATAACAGTTAATCAAATTAATTATTCTTCTTATAAAAAGTAGCATAGAAAAAAATGCTAGTGTTCTTCCAAATTTGTTTCTGTCTCTACAGTTGAAGAAAAAATTCCTTCACTGCTACTCTCCCTGATTTGTTTTTATCAATCAACGTTGACCATCAACGTATGTATGAGTCGATAGCATGTATATGACACAACAGGATAGTTACATGTAAGATTACAATAGCTGGATGACACAAGTTATTTAGCAAGTCTATCCCTGTAGGCAACTAATTTCCAAAGAAGTCCCACCAGCTATGACTTCAAGTGGATTAAATTTCTTTACAGTCTGTACCACCTTAACACTGTTCCCTTAACACAAGGGATGACTTGACGTTTTCAGTCGCAGCATTCACTCTCATTTCCCTTTGAGGCTGGGTCTGAGTGGAGCTTGGGTTCCTCACATTTGATGACTGAGACTAGTGCAGGTAGAATTGAAGTCTCATGCAACGGATTGACTAGGGAGCCATTTCTAATTTTTCTTTCTGAAGAGGTCAGAAATCCTCTTTATGTCCATAGTATTCCAAAATCATGCACCATCCGATGACATATCTGCTGTCTGTGTAAATATGTTTCTATTTTGTTTGTGATCAGACAGCAGGCTGGTGTGAGGCTGAAAAGCTCAGCGAATTGAGCTGAATATGATAGAAGCAATTGTGAGGCTTAAAAGCGTAAGAATCAAGATATAAATGGGAGACACAGTTAAAAATGTCCATTTCAAAATTTCATATACATCACCAAACTAAATGAACTCTATTGGAATTAATAAATTACATTCAAATTCTTCACAAATCTAACTACTGTCAATATTTAACAAATATGTTTGTCCACATATGAATTTACCTATATAGAACAAATTCAGGCAGAGTAAAATATTATATAACTTACGTAGCCCTCCTTTAACAACAACAACAACAATATTTATTTATATAGCACATTTTCATACAAAACGTAGCTCAAAGTGCTTTACATAATGAAGAAAAGAAAAATAAAAGACAAAATAAGAAATTAAAATAAGAAAATATTAGTTAACATAGAAAAGGAGTAAGGTCCGAAGGCCAGGGTGGACAGAAAAAACAAAAAAACTCCAGACGGCTGGAGAAAAAAATAAATATAACCATACTCTTTAGGTAATACATTATCAACTATGTAAGTACCCTGGATGAAGATTCTCTATAATGGGTTGGTTATAACTGTCAGTTTACTTAAAGTTGTAGGTCGTTTATTTTTAAGGTGATTAGACCAAATTTAGGATCTCGACAAGTCAGAACCTTTTCCCATTTCAGAACAAACTCACTCATACTGGGCCTATTTAGATCCACCCTGCCACTCAATTAATTTTAATATAACATTCTGAAATTAAATTAATCCATTTAAGAAATGGGAGTGTGGAGCCAGTACCAGTCCTTTACAGAACTAACTCAGACTAACATACTCACAATCACACTGTGAGACTTTTTTTAAATTAAATTTTAATTTATTTTCAGATATATATGTTGCAATTGAAGAGTTATAATGCAGCAATCAAACATGATTTAATAAACACTAAGATGAAAAATAAATCCAGTTAAAAATATAATCAAAAATATAGTACTGTTTGTCAAGTTTGACAAAATTCTGCATCTTTCACAGTTCAGGTGTCTTCATTTTAAAAAATGTAGAAGAAAATCAAAACAAAATAGTTCACACAAAAAAGACAACGGTAATTCTAAAGAAAAAATTTTATTTAAGATGTTTCGGTTCGAGGCGTGTATATCCTGTTATGGTTCTTTGAGTTTCTCTAACATGTTCTCTCTGTCACACATGCAGATGTGACACTTGAATGGTCGGAGAACTGTAAGCTTCCGTTAGCCCATTGAAAACAAGGCAAATCCAACAGTTATATTTCATGTTAACTACAGGCTAACGTAAACTCTGCTAGGTAATAAGGAAGTTCTATTACAAGTTAGCGTAAGAGATTTAACAGAATCTTACACTTTCTATACTGCTTTAAGAAGCTCACATTCTAACCAAATTAGTGAACACTTTTGCACATTTCAACATTACATCAAACTTTATAAGATCGCATTAGTAAATTACAGAAGGACTTAAGATATGTTGAGCCTATACATTGTTAAATTGTATTTTGAATTCCCTGTTACTTAAGAATGAAGGGTTGCTTTGGTTGTGTCCTCTCAACTTTACCTAAACAGTAAAGGAAAGATAACCACACAAAAAAGAGTAAGGAGTTTTTTTTTTTTTTTGCTAAGCAATTTAGGGTCTCCAAGTTAAACTCTGTCTTATTTAGTCCTTATTATAAAAGTTAACTTGATCGTTAGACATTATTTTGGCTTCTGGATTGCGTTTTCAATGAACTGTTGTTTCTTTATGAAACTTCCTCACTAAGTAACACTTGGGGAAACTGTAGTACCGAGAGAAAAACACATTGAAACCTGGGAGGGATCGCACAAACTCCGTGTAGACAGTGACTACAATGAGTTTCAAACTTGGCCTTCTGGAGCTTATGCGGCTAATGCATCAGTGCCGTAATATACAAAACTGCAGCTGTATTCTGTGTTTTTTTTTTTTTAGTTAATATGCTTTGCTTTTTCAGGGGCACACGTTTAAACATTTTGTAGGCCACAAGTCATCACAGTAGCCTTTTATTTTAGTATTTCGTTAGCACATTACTAAGATACTTGACATAGTTCTACGGTACCTCCCAATGTAGAAGTAGTATTACATGTACTGAATACAGTGAAATTCTTACATGTACAGTGGTGTGAAAAACTATTTGCCCCCTTCCTGATTTCTTATTCTTTTGCATGTTTGTCACACAAAATGTTTCTGATCATCAAACACATTTAACCATCAGTCAAATATAACACAAGTAAACAAAAAATGCAGTTTTTAAATGATGGTTTTTACTATTTAGGGAGAAAAAAAACTCCAAACCTACATGGCCCTGTGTGAAAAAGTAATTGCCCCCTGAACCAAATAACTGGTTGGGCCACCCTTAGCAGCGATAACTGCAATCAAGCGTTTGCGATAACTTGCAGTGAGTCTTTTACAGCGCTCTGGAGGACTTTTGGCCCACTCATCTTTGCAGAATTGTTGTAATTCAGCTTTATTTGAGGGTTTTCTAGCATGAACCGCCTTTTTAAGGTCATGCCATAGCATCTCAATTGGATTCAGGTCAGGACTTTGACTAGGCCACTCCAAAGTCTTCATTTTGTTTTTCTTCAGCCATTCAGAGGTGGATTTGCTGGTGTGTTTTGGGTCATTGTCCTGTTGCAGCACCCAAGATCACTTCAGCTTGAGTTGACGAACAGATGGCCGGACATTCTCCTTCAGGATTTTTTGGTAGACAGTAGAATTCATGGTTCCATCTATCACAGCAAGCCTTCCAGGTCCTGAAGCAGCAAAACAACCCCAGACCATCACACTACCACCACCATATTTTACTGTTGGTATGATGTTCTTTTTCTGAAATGCTGTGTTCCTTTTACGCCAGATGTACGGGACATTTGCCTTCCAAAAGTTCAACTTTTGTCTCATCAGTCCACAAGGTATTTTCCCAAAAGTCTTGGCTATCATTGAGATGTTTCTTAGCAAAATTGAGACGAGCCCTAATGTTCTTTTGCTTAACAGTGGTTTGCATCTTGGAAATCTGCCATGCAGGCTGTTTTTGCCCAGTCTCTTTCTTATGGTGGAGTCGTGAACACTGACCTTAATTGAGGCAAGTGAGGCCTGCAGTTCTTTAGACGTTGTCCTGGGGTCTTTTGTGACCTCTCGGATGAGTCGTCTCTGTGCTCTTGGGGTAATTTTGGTCGGCCGGTCACTCTTGGGAAGGTTCACCACTGTTCCATGTTTCTGCCATTTGTGGATAATGGCTCTCACTGTGGTTCGCTGGAGTCCCAAAGCTTTAGAAATGGCTTTATAACCTTTACCAGACTGATAGATCTCAATTACTTCTGTTCTCATTTGTTCCTGAATTTCTTTGGATCTTGGCATGATGTCTAGCTTTTGAGGTGCTTTTGGTCTACTTCTCTGTGTCAGGCAGCTCCTATTTAAGTGATTTCTTGATTGAAACAAGTGTGGCAGTAATCAGGCCTGGGGGTGGCTACGCAAATTGAACTCAGGTGTGATACACCACAGTTAGGTTATTTTTTAACAAGGGGGCAATTACTTTTTCACACAGGGCCATGTAGGTTTGGATTTTTTTTCTCCCTAAATAATAAAAACCATCATTTAAAAACTGCATTTTGTGTTTACTTGTGTTATATTTGGTTAATGATTAAATGTGTTTGATGATCAGAAACATTTTGTGTGACAAACATGCAAAAGAATAAGAAATCAGGAAGGGGGCAAATAGTTTTTCACACCACTGTATGTTTGACCAATATGTAACACATTGCCACTGTCTGGTGTAAAAATGTACAGTATTAATATACACAACTTCATTTTATCTGATAGAGAAAAGCCAAGCAAAATGACACCTTTTATTGGCTAACTAAAAAGATTACAATATGTAAGCTTTCGAAGCAACTCAGGCCACTTCTTCAGGCAAGATGTAATCTTGTAATTTTATCTGATAGAAAATGCAAACTGATGTACTCCTTACTCCCGTTTCAATGCTCCCATTACCTAAAATCTTGTGGGGAAACCCTAATTTTTAAAGTTTCAGTTTCATTTAACTACCACTTATCTTCAACAGGCCCCAGGAATACACTTAACAGGTTAGAGCCAATATGAAGCAAAGGTCATCATTTCATTATTTTTGCTACTTGATTAACACCATAACAGTAGAACTGATGAAAACCAATGATTGCATATAAAGCAGAAAAGGTTTAGCTACCATTCTGGTCTACAAAGTGCAGCTACTTTACTTTTTGTGTGGTTTAAAATAAACCTGAACTCAATCAACCAGGCTGATTTTTGGCCATTGCTTGTCTCCAATTCCACCGCACATTTAAGGATATCCCTTTTTTTCTAGGTAGATGGACCCCCAGCTCTTTTCACATCAGAAATGGATTAGGTGGATTTTAAAATGCTATAATATATTAATGGTTATGAATGGATCATTTGTGGTCTTGTATTTATAATAAATTCAATATGTGACAGAAATGGAAAATACACAAGCAACATACTGTATAAGTTGTTGTGCCTTTTTTAGTTATGTGAAGAAGGCTCCTCAACTGAAACAAATTGCTTCTAATTTTTTCTTCTGCAGCTGCATGCTGGCACAGCATATATACAAATATAAAAGTAATTATCATGTCCATATTTAGTGCCACCCTCACAACTACGAACGTTGTAATCAGCAGAGGCTTATCTTAACAGCTGCCCTTGCCAAATTAACTAACAGGAAAATATACTCACTTCACTGCACTAAAAGTACTCGTCATTCTCAACTGGTTAATTTATTCATCAATTTAGTATATTCATAAGCTATTTTTGTTTTATTTTAACAAGCTGCTTTAATAACGCACTCTGCTCAGTTGCTTTGCTTAAATACCGAACCTAATTTACTTTTACTTGCAGCCAGGTCTGGACATTATACAGGTCAGGAGAACTGCCACCCAACCCTTTGTTTTCCAATAGGCTCACTTTACTTGCAAGGGATCGATTACATGATAAAAAGCTAAACATTTTAACATGCAGACCTTGGACAGCTCTCTGTACATGGATTCTTAAAAAAAGAAAACATATTTTGGATTATTTTAAAATTTCTTTGTTTATAGGTGTTATGATATGTCAAGGTCATTGGCCTCCAAATCCTGTTGCCTAATATTAGTGCCAGTATTCTTAGCAGATTTACCTACATGTTTACTTGTGAGATGAGAATACTGAAGCATATATCTTATACATAAACAGATTAAGTATGAAGGTTTATCTTACTTATGATAGTTAATTTCCGGAAACATTTTGGATATTTCCACTGTATTAGTTCTGCAAGCTTTTGGAATTGGTTTCTTTATTTCATGGCTAGTCAATGACTAATTGGGTTGAGCCTGATTTTCAAACCAAGAAATTTGGTTGGGCCAGTGGTGGGTAAGCAGCAGGTAATGACAACTTTTAAACAACCACAAATGAATATATTGAAAAACAAGTAATGTTTATTCATTGTTTCTCTTTTAAATTTGGTCACATCTGACACAGGTATGTCAAAACGGCACAAAAAACAATAAAAAAGCTATAACTGAACATAATCTGATGTAGTAGCAATACTTTTTTCCACTTTTGAAATAAAAAAATATATATATTTGGCTCACATCTGACACAGGCATATCTCAAGTGCATAAAATTAAAAAATGTACACAGTATTAACAATACAATTCATTTCCCTTTTAAAATAATATAAATAATTTGGTCATATATGACCCAGGCACATCAGAAAGTGCATTTAACAACATTAAAAAAACTATCAATGCTTTCTAAGCTATCTGTGCACAAACCCATAACAACTAATTACAATAACTAACACTCATGGATACAACGTCTGCTACACACCTAGGGAACACAGGTTTATTTTTTAAATGTCCACAGGTGTAATTAGGCATTGCTTTGTCACACATCCTGCATTGTGTTGATATTGTGATGTGTCTCGCGACTGGGGGAAAGCACTTTGTGAGGGCTCAGTGCACCTTCCTAGTCAGAGCTGAGTGACAGGATCACGGTGAGAGGGCAGCGAATGGTAAAAGAGCAGGAAGAGGCAACCTTTTTTTTTTGTTTTGGAAGTGCCTCCATAACCCAGACAAGGAATGGTAGGGCACTGTTTGTAGTATGACACATTAAATAAAAATTTTGAAGATTCCCCTGGAGTAGTGGCTCCAGTGTGTCTTATTCAACTGGTCATCACAGATTTATAGACTACTACCATTACTTCTAGACACACAACAATGCACTGCATTGTGGGCTGAATGTTGCTAGGCCAGTGTTTACCATCCTCAGTCCTGGGGACCCCCTGTGGCTGCAGGTTTTTGTTCCAATCAGATTCGTAATTAGTGACAACACCTGATAGCACTGATCTCATTTAATTAGCTGGTATTATTTTTTTCTTTTATTCTACATTCAGAAAAGAGCAGCAGCTTGATTTTTACATTTATAGAACATTTAGAAATATTTCTGCTTTTGCTGTAGATTTAAATGTGTAACTGTCTTTTGTTAATTTCATTATATTTTACCCTTTCTCTGGGCAGTTTTTCCCCTTTGTTGTATTTTATTAATGACGATTAAAAATGAACAGAGCAGACATGCTGGCAAACGACACTAAATAATCAAAGGCTGCAACTATTTTAGCATCAGACCCACTAATTAGTAAATAATGGATTAATTAAACAATTAGAACACCTAGAAAAGTAGAATGAAAATCAGGATAAACATATCATTAAAAAGAAAAAAATACATTATTTCCATAAAACTGCTTGGTACATTTTAATATATATATATATAAATTATATATACAGTATATATATATATATATATATATATATATATATATATATATATATATATGTGCCCCCGCCGGGCTGGAGCCCGGCCGGGGCGCAGGAGGACGTGAGGAGGGCTTGTGCCTCCTCCAGACCGAGGCGTCCGTCCTGGTTCTGTTGGGGCCACGGGTTGAGGGCATGGAAGCCCTTCCCTGTAGGGGCCCGTGGTCACCGCCAGGCGGCGCCCCGATGCCGGTTTATCCCGTGCGGTTGCCGGTTGGGGCTGGAGCCCGGCCGGGACGCCTTGGAGGACCGGAGGAGGCGAGTGCCTCCTCCAGGGAGTGGGGCGTCCGTCCTGGTTAGGCAGGGGGCCTCGGGTACAGGGCTTTGAAGCCCAGCCCTGTAGGGACCCGTGGCCACCGCCAGGCGGCGCCCCGGTGCCTAATTATCCCGGGAGCCCGGCACTTCCGCCACACCAGGAGGTGCCGGGGGGAAGACTTTGTGTGGCACCCGGAGAGCTGCCAGGAAGACAGCCGACACTTCCGCCACGCTTGGCGTGGCTAGAGGGGAAGCACCTGGGGCTCATCCGGGGCATTATTTAAGGGGCCGCCTCCCTCCAGTGATTGGTGGAAGTCGGGAGGAAGCAGACGGAGCTGGAGAGCGAGGACGGGAGGCGGCCAGGACAAAGGCACAGAGACTGTGGGCCCTGGACTTTGGGGGATTCGGTGCGAGAAGGCACTGGGGGTGCACGTGAGCACGAACTGTAAATAATATTAGTGTAAATAAAAGTGTGTTGGGCAAAAACAATGTTGTCCGTCTGTCTGTGCCGGGGCCAGCCTTCACAATATATATATATATTTATTTATTTTTTTTTTTTAACCAAACTTAGTTTTTTAATTTCTATATTGTTTTCAAAACACAGAACTTGGGAAATAAGACATCACTTAATTAGCCCAGGAGTCCAATTAAAAACAGAAGTTGGTTGGAACAAAAACCTGCATTCACAGGGGGTCCCCAGAACCGAGGTTGGTAAACACTGTGCTAGACTATGTGGAGTGTTGCATTCATGGTCTGTACTACTGTAGGAATTTCTGAAGGCTGTGTTTTTCACTTGAAAGTGTAGCTGGGACCATGGGTTTGGCCACCATTTGAACAAGCCAGTTTTATTTCATTGTGGTATTGTTTTATAATCATGAAAGCAGCTGTGTCAAATACTTTACTCACTTATTGCTGTACTAATTATAGCTGCATGTCCCTTTTACATCATGATTCCAATCCTTGTTACTCTTTAATGAAAGGACGCATGGCTTTAATAAAATATACTGAATTGAGAAAGACTGACAACACCTGCTGTCAAAAAAGGAGGTCTCTTCGTTGGATTAGACCTTGATGGTTATTACAGCAGCAGTTGAATGCAATTAGGCTTTTCAAACATACAAATGGATATATTTATGTATAAAGTACTTCCATCCATCCCCTGAACTCACAGATACAGGCTGGCAGGAATCTAGAGGGCAGCAATCCCAGGATGGGAAACCAATTCCTTGAGCAGCAAATATACACATATACCTCTTTTTACTCAATGCAGACTTCCCAGTTAGCCTCCCATTCCTCAAGTTGTAATATAATATTGTACAAACATAAACCTTGGTGTTGTGGTTATTGTGGCTACCTCCAATAATTTGTTTATAATATCTGGCTTAGCTGGTCACTGTCTGTATGGAATTTGTAGGTTCTTGCCATGTCTGTGCAGGTTTTCTTTGGGTAGTATAGCTTAATTCCACATTCTGAATATTGTGTGGATTCTGCCTCACAAGAATAGGCTCTGACTCACCACAGTCATGTAACTAGAGGCAGAGGGAGTTAGTAACGTCAAAAAGTGAATATGATATAGTATACTATGGGAGAACATTGGTACCTATGTTAAAATTGTTGCCTTTCAGCATCAGTAGACCGAGGTGGAAGCCCGGCCTGGTCACCAACCTCTGTGGAGTTTCCATGTGCTTCCTTTGTTCAAATGGGATTTTCTCCAAGTTTTCTGACCTTCCATCCATTGTCGACTCAAAACTGACATTGTGTAAGGGAGTGTGGTGTCTGCATGAGCATGACCTATTATAGATTGATGTCTATGGCTGGTTCCTGCTTCCCATCTAATCTCTGCCTTAGCAACCTTACATTTGAATTAGGAGGTTGGTAATTGAAGGTCAGGTTTGAATATGGATTATTATAGCAATATACCATATATAATATAATGTAATATTCTCACATTTACTTCATATCCAACCCCATTAATATAATATAATATAATATAATATAATATAATATAATATAATATAATAATCTTGGTCACTCAGTCACAGAAGGATTGGTAGGATTTTTTCAATCTTCTGGGTTGAAATTCTGTCCTGGATAGGTTGTAAGAGCTTTGTGCATTACCCCTTTGTCCGCATGGGTTTTTCCTCAATGTGAAGGTATGCTTTTATGTTAATTGGTGATTTTAAAGTGGCACATGATTAGTTGCTGCCTTGCACCCAGTGATGTAGGGATGAATTCTGGTCCCCATAGCACTGCATCATAAAAACGGCACTTGAAATATCTTGAAATATAATGAATAATTTAATAGTAGCTAGCTGCTGTGCTAATATTTTCTTTCACCTTTTTGCTTAAAGTTAGAATGGTTTTCCCCATTGTGTACCTTTGAGGTAAGATGGATTGCCAAGGTAACTCTTACTCAAAAGCTTTATATTTAGATAACTTAGTGAACGTTATAGTTATGAGTAAAATCTGAAATAAACAGATTTATTTTTTAGTAAAGTACCTGCTCAATGGAAATTACAAACATGCATAAATAACCACACTCTAAATATGCATTAATACTCGAAAGTGTTCAAAATAATGTCATGTATACACAAACAATTTTTAAAAATATACATAAACTTTGTAAATCATATCAAAGGCATACCAAAATATCAAATATATTTTGTGTCCTCTTGTCTAAACTTAAACTTGAAGCTGGTACAGTTCAAGGCTTGAAAATTAGGTTTAGGAATCGAAAATGTATGCCAGTAACTTAAGGAATAGTTTGCTAAAAAATTATTACCAGGCTGCCAAAATCAACATCTTATTAAATTACATTTTGCTTCTATGAAATATATTTACTTATGATGAGTCGATCAACAAAATAAGCTGCTAACGCAATGTCATTTGTTGGACATGTGAGGATTTGTAAACCCCAAATGGTGTGTCAAAGTTAGAGATTCCCCAGTATCTCCCCATCACACTCTCACATTTGTGTTCCTTTTAACTGGACCCTTTTCTTCCCTTTTAAATTGCAGGCAAAGGTCCTGAGACTTTGTTCGCAGGACAGAAACTAAATGACAATGAGTGGCATGCTGTGAGGGTTGTCCGAAGAGGCAAGAGCCTACAGCTATCTGTGGACAATGTGACTGTGGAAGGTATGGAGTTCAAGCTTTTCACACAGAGCTACTTCCTAAAACTGGTTATGTGTTTGTTGTTTATATAGTATCTGTATACACATTGCTTTTTATATTAGATTTATGTCATTCTGTAATCCAAGGCAAATCCCAAATGTAAATAAAAAGCTGCAGTAAATCTCATTCTGTAGTATTCGAATAACACACTAGGTTTGATGACAGCATACATATGGAATCAAACACAGACTGTCAAATCACAAGAGGAAAAAAGTAAGAAGTAGTGGAACAGTAACAGCCTGAGGTACAAAGTCTTTGGTAAGAAGATCCCAGAGTGCAGCTTTATGCATAATTTTTGGTGTTTTATTTTCAAAAGAATCCAGCATGAGATATGATATGTGCTGTTGTAAGGGATTGAATACAGCACTACAGTAATAAGTAAAGAAGAGCAGAAGATTTCAGAAAAGCAGCATGCTAATCAAGGAACATTTTGAGGAGGCGTAGATAGGATAGGGAAATTGCTAGAGTGATCTGGGACCGACTAAATTTATGGTAAAGGAGACATGAATATGTTATTCAACAATGAATAAGGAATAAAGTAAAACAGGGCAGTAATCATAGACAGTTTTAAAAGTCATATTTGTGTAACAATTAATAATGGTTATCTGGAAAAGAGGAGAAAATATACAAATTATTTCATCTGAAATATTTATCCAAATACCTTTATTTAAAGACATTATAAATTAAACTGTTATAAGGCAGGTTACCACTAGCAGTCCTATCTAGTTTACAAAAGCTACTTCCTTTAGAAGTTCTACGTCCTGTAAAATAACCAATGTTCAAAATTTACATTCTGAGGAGGGTTCCATTTTTCATTGATATGTATGAAGGAAATTAACTTATGCAAGATTTGATTAGACATTGCCGGCCTTTAAAGTCTAAACAATGCAGTCAATTTAGAGTCATGACACATTCAGTATTAGCCCAGACAATAAGGATATCATGTTGATAATAAAAATATTCACTGACAAGTACAGAGATGAAAACACTTAGGTGCGCCTACTATAGAAGGATGTGTAACCAAGAGCATGAATATCACTATTGTGTGTCTGCCCACCCTGCCCCTAAATTAGTGAGTTCTTTAACCAGTTTCCACTTTCTGCAAAGGTTTGTTGATTTGAACACTCACAGTGTTTGTTTCCTTCATACCACAATGCTAGAAATTTGGTCATTCATGATAATAAGAAAAACAAATTGAGTTACTTCAGTAGCACTTTTGTTGGATTTTGCACTAGTTGTTATTTGGTGTATCATGGCGTACATCTTGTCCATTTTCCTAAAACTTCAGTACTTTATATTTATCTGATCCTTTAGTTTTTGATAGCTCTTAAGTCAATATGTACTGCAGTTAGCTAATTGCAAGCATGATTCTTAATATTGTGTTTTTGCTTAAAAATGAATTTTGTCAGTACAGTATTATTTTTAGGATTTCTTTTTATTGTAATTTGCCAATGACAGTACTGGCTTCTCACTTCTGTGCCATTGTTACTATTGTAACTGCTATTGTTGTGCTTAATATGATGAGGTATGTGACGTGATCATGGCCATGTTATTCAAGGTCAAGCCATTTTTATAACTGATCATCTGATCTTTATTTAAAAATAAAGAGATCACTTCCTCATGAAAGGAAATGCTTTTTGGCGAGTTTATTTTAAGTGAATTTCAGGTTGGTGTAGTGATATTCGAGGTGGGCTTTGCCCTTTCAGTTTCAGTGCCCATCTTTCTATTGTTTGCCATTAACTGTCTGCCACTTGCATAAAGATTATTTGTAAATATTGTTTCCTTTTATGGAAAGATCTAAAAAGTGGTTACAGATTCTGCTTCCTTCCATTGTTCCAAATAACCCTTCTTTAAACAAAATCTCTAGCTGCTTTCATTCTCTCTATGAAAATCTGGTATGTGACATCCTGAGGTCATGGTGACCTGTAGCTGTAGTCAAAAAAAAAATTATGACCTCAGGCCCCACCCAGGTGATGGATGTTTAAAATAAGCAATACCGGGCATTAACATTTGTTAGTATGGATTGCTGGATTCTTTGAAAAAAGTTTAAAAACAAGAAAGTGAGTTTACCATTTTATTCCATAGTTTTTGGTGATGTAAATAGTCACATATAAAGAAGAAATGAGGCTTAATGTAGCCTGACCAAATGTTAGTGGTGTATAGATGTTGAAAAGGTGAAGCTAATGAATAGATTTGGTGCAAAAGACCCGGAATGTCATCCCAGACCTCGTACTGTTACATTAGCAGTGATTAGCTGAATTGTCCTTAGTTCTAATTGCACACTATACACACTCTGTAAAAATATTATAAAAAGTCATTGCTCTCGAAAGATATGATGTCCAGGAAGCTAAACCATGTACTGTATTGAAACAAAAAAAGAAAATGTAGATTTGAAGAATAAAATAACATTCCTTTTAAAGGAATACTCCAGCCAAAAATTAAATATTTTTTCTGTGTTACTTAATCCATGTAGTTTGTAATGGTGGGCTCAAAAAATGTTTTGTGGAGAAAAGATGTAACTAAGTTTCTGATAGTACCCAAGTGTAACCCACTCTTGACATCAGCAAACAATGTGAAAAACATCCAGGGAAAAATTAATAGAAATTCTCACCTTTCTCATGTCACATAATCCACATATCGGTTATCCAGTCATATGCTCAAGAGACATGCTTTTATCATTGCATTATTTTTAAATAGTTACTTCCAGAATAAACAGCGCAAAATCATAAATCTAAATCTAAAGCATCATGAGAAAGGCATTTCAATTGAACAGCTGCCTTTCCCCATTATTAATTGGTCAAGAGTCCTGTCTTTATGATTTATGTTGTTTTAGCCTATTTAACAATATTTTAACAAGAACTTGCACATTTTGAGCATGCTACTGGATGACTGTGAATTATTGACATGAGTATCATGAATTTTTTTTTTATGTTTCTTTTTTTCATGAATGTTTTTCACATCCGGGTTCGCTTCAGGGGTCATCCCTGTGTGGAGTTTGCATGTTCTCCCCGTGTCTGCGTGGGTTTCCTCCCACAGTCCAAAGACATGCAGGTTAGGTGCATTGGTGATACTAAATTGTCCCTACTGTGTGCCTGGTGTGTGTGTGTGCCCTGCGGTGGGCTGGCACCCTGCCCAGGGATTTGTTCCTGCCTTGTGCCCTGTGTTGGCTGGGATTGGCTCCAGCAGACCCCTGTGACCCTGTGTTAGGATATAGCGGGTTGGATAATGACTTACTGACTGTTTTTCACATTGTTTGCCTTTGTCCAGCTCCTCAGTCCCATTCTGCCAGAAGTTTTGTTACATTCTTCTCTGCAAAGAAATAAAATACAAAAAATTTCTAGGTCACCATTGAAAACTGATTTGAGTAAGTAACATATAAAAGAAAGAACTTTTTTAGGTGGAGTATTCCTTTAATTCAATGCGTATACAAATGTAATACATTTTTCAGTTATGTTTTTATATTTTGTATTATTCATTTTTTCCATCTCTAAAAGAGGTACCTACTATATAGTGTTGCTTACAATGAAGGTTTTATTGAAAAATGTACGTATCTTTTCCTTTGTCATTAATGGAATCTAATGGTTTATGTATTGTCTTTTACCATACTCGTGTCTTTTTAGGCCAAATGGCTGGTGCTCACACCCGGCTAGAATTCCACAACATCGAAACTGGCATAATGACTGAACGGCGGTATATTTCAGTGGTACCATCCAACTTCATTGGACATCTTCAAAGCCTTTCATTTAATGGTCTGCCCTACCTGGATCAGTGCAAAAATGGGGATATCAGCTACTGTGAGCTGAATGCACGTTTTGGCATGCGCAATATCATTGCTGATCCAGTGACTTTCCGTACAAAAGGAAGTTATCTTGCTTTAGCCACGTTGCAGGCTTATGCATCCATGCACCTGTTCTTCCAGTTTAAGACAACCGCACCTGATGGCCTCCTGCTCTTCAACAGTGGAGATGGCAATGATTTCATTGTGGTGGAGCTGGTGAAAGGGTGAGGGAGAATTCTTTTTTTAACCTTCATTAAAATTAACAATAGTATTATGAGCTATTATCATTTTCTCTGCTAGACGGTAAAATTGTATATTTTTAGTTGCATAAAAGATCAGGAACAGCTGCATGTGGATTGGGATGTGGACTGATTATCTTTATTTACTACATGGAAGACAGGCTGTACATTATTAATTTTTTTCCTGCTTACTGAAATAATAATAAAGTAAATGATGTGTTTCAGTGTTGCTCCCTTTTAAGTAAACGACATAGCACAGCAAAACATGGTTGTTGGGTTCTTTCTATTCAAGAATTCAAACCTTTTGAAAAACTTACTGTATGCTAATGAATGATAGCTTCTGTCCAGTTCTTAGAATAAAATAAGTTGTTAATGCAACAGAAAAATGACACTTTTATTAAGTCTCTTTGCTACTCCTAGGCACTTCTCTCTCACATATGATATTATTAGAAACCAGAAGTGATCTTTGTATTGTTGTTCTCTCTGATTGCAATTTAATATATACACTTACCTAATCTTTCTATCCATGTACCTTGTATATATTCTAATAAATATAATATTGCTTATAAATGAAAAAATATTAGAAAGACACATTGAATCAATGCACATCAGTGAAAGTGTATATTCCATCTTTACTTTGTTCAAAAGCTCTGTACATTTTCTCTAATGAATAATCTATATAGGTTACGAAATAGTAGTGCCTAATGCATTACGATATTTGCTTGTTTCACAAGTTAATGCATGTTGCCTTGTTGAAAAAATGTATTTTTATTTATTTGAATTTTTCTGAACTATATTGTATTTGGGCGGCATCACAGTGGTGAAGTGGTAGCACCGCAGCCTTGCAGTTAGGAGACCCAGAGTTCATGTCCTGGGTCCTTCCTGCATGGAGTTTGAATGTTCTCCCCATGTCTGCATGGGTTTCCTGTGGGTGCTCTGCTTTCCTCCCACAGTATAAGTTAAGTGGAATGGTGTTAATAAATTGGCCATGGTGTGTGTGATTGTGTTTACCCTGCAATGGCCTGACACCCTCTCCAGGAAATTGTTCCTGCCTTACATCTTGTGCTTGCTGCAATAGGCACCAGCCTTCCATCACCCTGCTCAAGATCAAGCGGGCTTAAAAATGGTATAGTATATTGGGTATCTTTCAATAAGGGCGCGGAAATAAAGGCGAGCTTCAAAAGGTCGACCTCAATTGGGCGCAGCGAATAAAGGTGCAGATAAATAAAGGCGAGCTTCAAAAGGGCGACCTCAATTGGGCGCAGCGAATAAAGACAAACGCAACAAAATTATTACAGAAAATGTATTATTATTGTTGCTCTTCACATATTCCAGAGCCATTTGAATTAAATTATCTACGAATGCCTTTATTCGCCGCTCTCAATTGAGGTCGCCCTTTTGAAACTTGCCTTTATTTACGCAGGCCTTTATCCACCGTGCCCAATTGAGGTCGCCCTTTTGAAGCTCGTGTTTTTGTGCGCACCCTTTTAGTTCAGTCTTTATTTACAGCAAACAAAAATACGTGCTACCAATATTTGCTTAAATATTCATTGCCATGATGACCGTGTACATGTTGGTCTTCTTTGAACTGGATATCAGGAATGCAAGGAAGGTTTTCCCCCTTGCGGTAGGTATGATATACAACAGGGCTGTAAGAAAGTGACTACACTTCCCAGCATGCCTTCGGGTTGGAAAGAAAGGGCAGCAACACAAGAATGCTGCCCTCCAATGTATCGGGTGAGTATAGGCTCCAGGAAGGCCAACTCCTCCACTCCCTTCAGTCCTTCTGGTCTCTTCCTGGCAAGGGATCAGTTCTTTACCTGGCTGGAATGTCCAACAATCCCTGAAAACACTTAAAACAGTTTTAGTCTCCAAGCTAAAAAAAAGACATAGAAGAACTGAAAAAAGTTTAGAGAAGAGCGACTAGGCTGATTCCAGAACTACAGGGGATGAGTTATGAGGAAAGATTAAAGGAGTTGAGCCTTTTCAATTTAAGCAAACAGAGTTTAAGATGTGACATTACTGAAGTGTTTAAAATTATGAGAATAATTAGTACAGTGGATCGAGAGTGCTTAACAAGAGTGATTTTAACAAGAACATGAGGACATAGCTGGAAACTTTTATGGGGTAAATTTCTCATAAAAATTAGGAAGTGTTTATTCACAAAGAGACAGGCATAAAAATGTCAGATATTAAAAAAAAGCATTCAGCAAAAAATACAGCTAGGCAAAACATACAGCATGACCTGTACTGAACTTACAAATGATAAAACTATATAATATCTAGTCAGTACAATAATTTTATGTGAGTTCATTTTAAAATTGATGACTTAGGGCATCACAGTCAGCACTGAACTATGCATATTCCTAACCCAGTCCTCCTCCTCTGTGTAGCCATATAAAATATTACCAAATACTAGTAGCCCTAGATATTTCCTTTTATGACTGTTACACACTTTTCCCCATTGGCACTTACAGAATGCAAATATTTTATGCACAATACTATATGTGTGTGGCAGTGTTATTTAAGAAATGGCACTACCTAGCACCATTAAATTGTTTCACTGTTGATCAGTATTTACTGCATTAAAATAATATCAGAACCTTTGATCACAAGGATAAATTTTCTATTATCTATCCATCCATTATCCAACTCGCTACAGTATATCCTAACTACAGGGTCACGGTAAATTTTCTATTATAAAGAAATAAAATCTGACTTTTGATGGACTGAAAAAGTCACTTTCAGGAAAAAGCCGATCATGTAAAGTGTATTTTTCCTATTTTAAAGCTAAATGGAGTCAGTTAGCTATGGCTAATTGCAATGTTATGCCTTTTTCTTTAAAATGACTAAATCATGTTTTTACGTTGTAAAATATTTCAATATCTAGAAAATGGAACTATGAGAAGAGTGGAAAGAAAGAAGTCATATTTTGACTTTAGGTTTCTATATAATAAGAATAAATATGTTTATACAATCAGAAGTATGAAACTGCTTAGATTCCTAGTTAGAGTGAAGAATGATGAGTCAACTTTCCATTACAGAAAACAAATATTACCTGCTGGAATTCAAAGAATTGCAAATCATGCTTTCATCTGTTTTCTGAACCTGCCTTCTCCATTGCTGGTTTTTTATTTAATGTTCAGAATCATTGTTGCTGTTATTTGTATTTTTTTATTTTTATCGGCGCCACCATGTTGTAAACAGCATTGATGCTTATTACTGGCTCACAAGTGCCAGCAGTGGTGCAGAGCATGGTCAATGATCCTCTGCTTTCAAAGCAGAGGCATGCAAATACTGAAATCTGAACTTTGGATATATTAGATCAATGCAAGAAGAACATTTCTATCTATTAAAGGAAACAGTAGGTTCATTTATGTAGAGCTGTTTTCATTATTCTGTACTACAACTACGCTATTCATTTGACATGCCCCAGAAACAGTGAAGCTATATTTTCACTGCTCAAACTATGCAAAGTCTTCAAACACTTCAAAAACAAATTGAGTGAGTCAGTAGTTTGGATGGAGGTGAGCAGCTGAAATACCACCATGAAATAAGCCTAGACTTGATACCATGCAGAAGTGGCATCACCAGATGCTGTTCAACAGTTGATTTGAATGGTCAAAAGGAGCATAGGACCTCAAAATTGTCTGCATATATATATATATATATATATATATATATATATATATATATATATATACATACAGTAGTTGCAGACCCACTGACTATTCCACATACAAGGGTCAGTAATTTAAACTTAAAATGTGCCATTACTGAAAGCCATTGTGATGATCTGAAGAAAGAATAGACTTGGGCCCACATCAGGTGGTTGAACACCACATGTTCAGCTACAATTTGGAACGACTTGGTGACACATGCTAGCAGAAAGTTGCAGTAGTCCAGATATGACAAGAAAAAAGCCTGGACCAGGGGTTGTGCTGCATATTTTGTCAGATATAGTCTGATCTTGTGGATTTTGTAAAGAATAAGTCTGAAGACTGAAAGACCATAGCAACATGGTCCCTGAATGACAGCTGGTCATCAATCACCATCCCAAGGTTGTGTACCAGCTTGGCTGTTGTTGATGATATTAAGCAGAGATGTGGCGCTGAATAGATGGGTGAGCTGGGATAACAAGGAGGTCTGTCTTTGCCAGGTTGAGCTGCATGTATTGTTCCTTCACCCAGTTTGCAATATCAATGGGACATGCAGTGAATTCTGTCTGATACTCTGTGGTCCTCTGGAGGGAACAACAGATAGCTATGTATCTTCAGCATTGCACTGTTAGGAAGAACCATTGGACTGAATGATAGGACCTAGTAAGGAGGTGTATGGAGAGAAGTGGAGAGAGTGCTTGTGGCACCCCATTGCTTGCCTGGCGCCCCATTGATGTTGGACTCAAACTACCTGAGGTTAACTCTAGTGATGTCAAAGTCAAAGAGGGTCACAAGGATGAGCTGCTAATTGACTGTGTCAAAGGCAGAGGGAGAGGTCTAGCAGGGTGAGCACAGATGATATGTTGGTAGCTCTGGCCTGCTGTAATATGTCGACAACAATGAGGAGAGCTGTCTCAGTTGGGTGGCTCTTCTTGAATTCTGAATGATTAGGATAAAGCAATCTGTTATGTAGAAGAAAGGAATGCACTTGATTAGAGACACCATAGTTCTTCGAATGAAAGGGAGAGGAGAGACACTAGTCGGTAACTACCTTTTTGAGATGGGTTGAGAGTGAGGTTCTTGAAGAGAAGAGTTATAAGGGTCTTTTTGAATCCATCTCTCCAACATGCAACAAACACTGTGCTATTTTCCAGCACTGTGATACACAAAAATGTATTAAAATATGTATTTTTATTAATTACAAAACACAAATTAACCTATCTGTAAGATCCTAATACAATAAGGTATATATGGTGATGTCACTATCTGTTGTTTGTTTAAGTGCTAGTCTAAATGAATTACCATGCAAGCATTTAGCTTTTATTCACATATACTTAAATATGGTGTTGCTCTGTATTAACAAAATAACTATGTGCAATTGCAATTATTGCTTAATTTAATTTATATTTTTGCTACAATGTTATACAGTAGTATTTTTAATGTTGTGAAGTTGATTTTTACCAGTAGTGCTAAAATGAGTATAATTGTATTCATTTAGCACCTTTATTTTATTTATTACAGTTATAATGTAAATAAGTAATTAAGATTTTCTTTATCACTGTGAAACTGGTAGCAAAATACAATATGTAAAGCAATTTATAAATTATTTATATTAAAATTATTTTTTGTGGAGCTGCCCATGATGCATTTATTCTTGGTTCTCTCTTTTCTACAATTCAGTCCGTTTATTATGTTAAAATCTTTACTGTTCTATCCATCCATCCTTTCTCAACCTGATTAATTTAATTCATCATCAGACAGAGCTGGAAACTATCATTGTGTCCAACATAGGTGCCAGTTCCGGACAAAGCACCACATCATTAAAAGAGACATTTATAGACATTCTCATGATCATGTCATTGGAATGAGGAATGAACCCAGATTACTTTAAGAAAAAAAAAATATGAAAATATAGGAAAAAATGCAGACTTCACAGAGACAGTGACAAGGCGGGAATTCTGTGTTCAGGGTCTGTGAGGTAGCAGCACTAACCGCATCACAACCAGTACATTTTCTTATCAAACATTAAAGCAGGTGATAATTCCTAGATTGCAGAGGTCTTTCAAGTGCAAAACATTAGTCAAGTTCAGGACACCTAAATTTGGTGTGGTCAGGATGTTCATATGAACCTCCAGGAGATCATATTGCATGTAAAATGTAGAGTATAGCCTTTTATTACTGTTAAAATCACTTTCATTATTTGTTAAAGTAACTTCTGAAACCATGAACTCAAATTCATTATTTGCACAACTAATTATCCAGAATTCACACACTGTATTTTCTACACACTTACATATTAATGTGTAAATATTACCTCAGGGCAAGTATTAGCATGAATAAAGCTACTGTTACTACTTCCACAGTTTGAACATCAGGCCTGCTAAAAAATTGAGCTGAAGCATGTGAAACTGAAGTCTCTGTTACCAATAGAAATACAATAACTAAATAAAGAAGCCAAAACTAAAATGTACTTGTCACCTAACAAAATGTTAATCTTTCCAATTTTTATGTGTTAACAATTACACTTTTGTGAGGTCTTTCCTTTGAGAGTACCAGCATTCCGGTTATTGAGCATGCCACCATCGCTTATCTTCAGTCTGATCCGCAAATTAAAGGGGTACAGGTGGTCTACCACAAGAGGACTCACATAGTCCGTGACCAGCCTTTCAAAGGTCTTTATGAACAGAAATGTACTGTAAGCGCCACTAGTCTGTAGACAGTAGATAAAGATGTGCCCGTTTTCTACAGTGGCGGCACTTTCTGGAGCCTTAGGGACAAAGTGAATAGGTGACAGAGGATGCCACAAAGTTGGTCAACACAGGCCTAACAAACTCAAAGACTGACTCCAACTCATCCCGCGGTTTTCCTGTGTGTAGTTTTCTCAGTTGTCTCCTCAATTACTTTACTCTGCTTTACATATTCAACAGCAGAGTACACACTGGGTTGTTTAACTGGAAAGTACTAGGAAAAGTCATTTTTTTTTCAATTTAAAGGTAACCTTTAACATGCACTAAATAAGAAGAGGCATAAAGTTAGTGACTCTTAGTAAAGTATTGTGGTGTTAATGAAGGACAACAGATTAATGGAGTATAAAGGAATTATTTTTTCATTAGTGAAATTTGAGCAATAATCTTTGTTGTTTTTAATACAGGTACATCCACTATGTGTTTGACCTGGGAAATGGTGCATCATTAATGAAGGGCAACTCAGAAAAACCTCTGAATGATAATCAGTGGCACAATGTGGTTGTTTCTCGGGATGCAAACAATGTGCACACCCTTAAGATTGACTCACGAACTGTGACGCAGCACTCCAATGGGGCACGCAACCTGGATCTGAAAGGTAATGATGTTTGCTCTTTCTATATTTAGAAACATATGTACTGTGCATACATAACAAAGATTGTCAACTACTTCAGTTAATATGCTTGTTTTATTTTATTAAGAAAATTGGTGCAGTTTACATTTCTTTCACGTGTGCACTTATTACCACACATTAAGTTGTGTTTTACCAGTTGGAACATACACTGAAATTTATAATTTGGTGCACACGATGTCATTTCAGTTTTTGTTTTTTGCAAACCTGCAACTCACATCTGTATGCTAGGATGACATATTGTGGAACAATATTATTTGCTGTCCGTTTTCAAGAGCATTCACATTCTATATAATATTTACAGATAACATTAGCTCACATTTATTAAAAGAGTGCCTGGTGGACCAGACTGTAATCTGATGTCACCATGAACAGCTGGTTTCCACCCAGGAAGTATGATAATATTTTATTTCTTAAATAGATTTTTGGTTCTCATATATAGTACCAACCACTAAAGTAAAGCACCTGGGATTTTACTCTTATACGTCTGAATAAAAATTTACTATTTAAATTTTCAGCGCTGCACATCCATTTCAGAAAATTTGTAATATTTGGTCATGTTTTATAAATATTTTCTTATTCTTCTGGTCAGGAAAAGTTATGAGAACAATCAATAATTATTTTATTTTTTTGATCGATGTCAAAGGTTCACAGTTACCAGAAGACCTTAAAGAATAAGAGGACAGATTTATTCTGTAACTGTGCCATCCATTGTAAAAATATCACGAAAGCTGAAATGGTGGTGGAAAATGATTTCTCATTAACTGTCAGATTCTGTGGTGTTTGTGTGAGTAACGAAAATGCTACGCAAGGTTGCACAATATGGAGGAGATCATTAGAAGTATTTTCGCTAATCTGGAGATTATTGGAATTCTGTGTTAAATTCAATATTTTTTCAAATATTATTTTACAATATATGTATGTAAAAATGAAAAATATTATCACACCCATTTATTTATATTACTACAAAGTATTTTGTTTTCAAATGAATCACATTTTTACACATTGCATTTTATATATATATATATATATATATATATATATATATATATATATATACTAGCAGAATACCGCTTCAGCGGAGAAGTAGTGTGTTAAAGAAGTTATGAAAAGAAAAGCAAACATTTTAAAAATAACGTAAGATGATTGTTAATGTAATTGTTTTGTCATTGATATGAGTGTTGTTGTCATATCTATCTATTTTATATATATATATATATATATATATATATATATATATATATATAGCAAAATAGCTGCGATTGGCAGCGGAGAAGTAAAAAGAAAAGGAAACATTTTAATAATAACGTAACATGATTGACAATGTAATTGTTTTGTAATTGTCATGAGTGTTGCTGGCATATATATATACACACACACAGACACATATATAAACATATATATACATATAAACATATATATATATATATATATACACACACACATATATACATACTGTATATACAACATATACATATCTACATATATACTGTATATACACATATATATACAAATCTACATATATATCTACATATATATATATATTAGGTGGGACTCGATTAAAAAATTAATCCAATTAATTAGAGGCTGTGTAAGAATTAATCTTGATTAATCGTATGTAATCGACACGTAAATTTGCCCCAAATCGCAAATGTTTTTTTTTATTTAAAACGGTTTTAGTGGGCGACAGAATCAAATAATAGACATGGACATGAATATTGTAAACTGAAGCTGTTTTAATTTCTGAAAAAAAAGCTTTTAAACTGCATTTGAATTCAAAACAGAAACAAAAATATCATCCCTGGTTAAAATTGGGCAGACTTAAAAATAAAGTGGTAGTTTAAGTACTTTAAGTACATTTTCAGAATAGTATTGTCTTTAAATAATAATAACCAAAATTTCACCATAAAGTGCAGTTTTTCTTCTTAAAAAATAAGTCAGAAACATAAAAGGTAATTTGACCAGCTTACTCTTTAAACTCTGAGTAACATTAGCCAAAATTATTTTGTACATTAGGCTAAAACAGTGTGATCATTGAACATTTTGTAATTAGATGTATTTAGAATTACTAACGGTCACGGAAGTCCAATGATCCCCAGTAAGAGCCACAAAGTCCGCTTTCTGTAATGCATCTAATTTTGCTTGCTTTTCAGTGTGCACAAAACCATGCTTTTATCAAGGCTTCTCGGGTAGTCGAAATGATCAGTCGTAGGAACGCGCTTTATTCCGACTCTAACATTTTTGTAGCTGTGATGTGTGCATCAGTGTAATGGATGTACCAGGAAATCATGCATTGACAAAAGTTCCCGCTTGCTTGGAATTGAAAGTGTGATTAAATCGTTATTTTTAACGCGTTATGGAGTACATGCATCGAAGCTTCTCAACTGTGCTTGTGCTAAGAAAGGGAAAATTTTAAAAATAACGTAACATGATTCTGCTAACCTAATATTTTTCATACGTCCCAAACCAAGGAGATGGGAAGGTAAAATGAATCGGTAGCGCATACATAGTCAGTACATCCCTCTCGAATCAACCTCAATGTCGGCGTTAGAGGCTTAAGACTCTACAATTGCGCCACCGCTTGTCTATGCTAAAGTATGTATTGTAGATCGGGCTATAGATATACATTTATATATATATACCCGTATCGCAGTGGAGAAGTAGAAGTTATGAAAAGAAAAGGGAACATTTTAAAAATAACGTAACATGATTGTCAATATACAGTAATTGTTTTGTGAGTGTTATTGAATGTTGCTGTCATCAAGGATTTGATTATCATTATTTCTTTCAATCAGGCTCGTATTTGTACGATGTGTTCAAGTTACATTCCGTGTTTGTCAATCGCTGTAAAGATAAGAGGTTTCATTCATCGATTAGTTCCTTACTGCATCAATAAACAGCTCGCCTTCCTTTTATCTGTGATGTGACAAACTGCATGCACGTTTTTTTACGCTGTCTTCCTTTAGCGGGACATTGACTTTTTCCACCGTGTGCTTTGTTTCCACAGTAGCTGCATTTATGAATATGCTTATCAGACGCTTCATATTTTTTGCTGCCTTTTCAATTGTGTAATTCGGTTTTGTTCAGCTCTTTGGAACTGTTGCTTTTATCTGTGCACTGCATCAGTTCACGTGAGCCACTCGGTGTACTTGCATCGAAGGTTCCCAGCTGTGCTGGTGCCATCTCGTGCTATGTCCATAGCTTTATTTAATGTTACCTTAGTCCTGGCACTTAAAACTTTCTCTGGCAGTTTCGCTGAGTTTGTGTCAAACACCACCCTGACCATCTCATCTTCCTCTCCATAAGCACAGTCCTTCACCCGTGAATATTTACCCGTGGCAGTTTGCTATTGGATTGCCGCTGACGGATGGCCTTATATGGGCAGGCACTAAATTACAAACGCCAGCGGCAGCCTGTCTATGAACTTAATTTAAAGTGTAGGTTTACATCGTGCTTTGTTTCCGAAGTAGCAGAACTCGCTTCTTATTGTTTCGCTGCCTTCTCAATTATATAATGCATGTTTTCTTGAGCGCTTTTTGAGGTCTTCCTGGTTTTCTATGTACTGCGTGATTACGTGGGAGGCGTGATGATGTCACACGAAACTCCGCCCCACGGGTTGAAGCTCATCTCCATTACAGTAAATGGAGAAAACTGCTTCCAGTTATGACCATTACGCGTAGAATTTCGATATAAAACCTGTCCAACTTTTGTAAGGAAGCTGTAAGGAATCAACCTGCCAAATTTCAGCCTTCCACCCACACGGGAAGTTGGAGAATTAGTGATGAGTCAGTGAGTGAGTGAGTCAGTGAGTGAGTGAGTGAGTGAGTCAGTGAGTGAGTGAGTGAGTGAGGGCTTTGCCTTTTATTAGTATAGATATATATATATATATATATACACATATATATATATATATATATATTAATCAGAGGGGCAAGTCCACCTGGCGCCTTTGGTGCACAACCCCTTTGGCGCCCAACCCCCAGTTGTGGCCAGTCTGCCGCTGGTGTTGTCAAGAGGGGGCTGAACATACTCCAAGGAAACGTGGTCGCTCCTCTGAAACCCCATCTTAAACAGTGTTACAATGGGAAATAAATACAGCTTTTGTTTACCTCCTCTTTTTGAATCAGATGCTGGCTTCCTGCTGGTGCTGTGCCGCATGATCTGCATCTCACGTGGCGCGTCGAACATTTAAAAGCCTGTACGGCAGCTGTCCTACTCTTTGTGTTTTATTTCCGGCCCCAGGTGTGGTTAAATCTCTTGGCACTCTTGGTTAAGTCTTGTCTCGTGGAACATGGGTTCTAGATATTTTTTAGTTTATAATTTAAAAGCGGAATAAGAATCTGAAAATCTAACAACATCATATAAAAGTTTGATAAATAAATCTAACAACATCATATTAAAGTTTGATAGATAAATCTAACAAAATCATATCTGTATATATATATATATATATATATATATATATATATATATATATATATATATATATATATATATATATATACATATATATATATATAATATTTTTCAATTGTATCTTTTCTGTACTATATTACCTTCAGCGTTTTACTTTTTGTATGACTAACAAGGAGCAGGTTTATAACTGAAGTGCATGATCATTGCAGACCCCTGGTACTCCTCTAAGAAATATCTTCTGGATTTTAAAAGATGGTACATAATTTTGTTAGATCTGTTGAAGGCTTGAAAATCACATCCATGACTCCCAGATTTATAAGGTGTTCAATCAAACAATAAATATTCTTAAATCTGCTTAGTAAAATTTAAGATCACTGTCAGCTGGAGCCGGTATTGGCACCACTGGCCGCCATGGGGCATACTCATACATACACCCACATTCTAGAAAGTCTGGAATGGCTAGTTAATGTAACCAACATGCTTTTGGAAATGTGGGTGAAAACCAATAAAGAAATTATGTAAAATGCACATGGGCACAGTCTGGTAATGAGATTAAAATTCAAGACTTTGGAGCCATGAAGGTGCAGTGCTCCCCACTGTTGCAACATTGCATTGGTATTTTGTTTACATGAATTTACAATGTGCCATTTCCAGACACAGTATGTGCTATTAAACCATGATTTAATTTTTTCTACATGTTAAACTTTGCATGTTAAATTTTTGGAAAATACTTTCATTTGAGTGTCCTTCATTTGTATCAGTTAAACAAAAATAAATAATACCAGCCTTCCATCCCTATAATTAACTTTTTAATTTTTTTCATAATTTGACAGTTCTGATCTATATAGAAATATGTGATTTTTGGATTCAGTATAGAAGGAAAAAAACTATTTGAAAATGTAGAAAATCAGGTTGTAACCATATATTACTCTTTAACAGTAGGGTGTTCTAATAATGGCAGCAAAATATAGTGCTGACTTTTCTGTCCAGTTTAAATGTACTGTATCTTTATATAGTAGTAATTCTCAATTTTGGTCAAATAAATGTCTGTATATCACCTCTATGTCATTATTAAAAATACCATTATTTTTTAACTTCTTCAACGTTAAGTGGAAATCAATAGCAAAAAATAACAAGAGCATAGTGGTAAAATAATGTATGTGACAACTTTCCAATTTTCTTTTGTATTGCAGTATGTTCTTAAATTTGGCTTGGAGTTATTTAACTCTAGTTTAAGTGAATACTTCATTGATCAAACAGCTTGGCAAATGCAGTAAATAAACACTATTCTTGTAGTTTAGCAAGGCTGACACAAATGAGTTTCTTTTGTTTTTAGAATATGTCTTTCAGTGTAGTAAATGCTGTATATCTCCAGTTTAACTTATACTTACTTTAGTGCATTCTACCAGATCTTTGGCAGTGTTATGTTTGCAAACCCAAGTTAGTGTCTTGGCACTTAATCTGTGGTTGTGTTAGTTAGTGTAAAATTAACTTCATGTTTAGTTAATTATTTTGTATTATTGCCTTTATAAAGACCTGCCAACATGAGTTAGTCTCACTTACTAATTTAGTTAAAACTTTGAACAGAACAGAAGGAAGTTGGCTATTTCTGATGCTGTTGTGAAAAAAAAAAAAAAACTTTCCTCTGTTTTCAAAGAAGTCATTCTCAGGAGACCAGATGATAATGCAGAACCATTCTTTATTTGCACATAGATATGTACAAATGTCTCAGTCCATGGAGTGAATAATCAAGAAAATAATTTATTTCCTTTTATACTTTTTGCTTATCTTTACTTTATCTAATACATCATGTCATTGGACTCTTAATATGCAGAATTCTGTCATCATAGCCAATCAACTACAGTCACCAGTTACTTCGCATACATGTGGATTCTTCCATTATTCTAAACACTGCTTCGTTAATAGGGGTGTCCTATGGGTTTTCTCATTGATCTTATCACCGCTTCATAATAGGGGTGTTTGGGCTTTCTAAATAGTTTGTCCTCACTTTTTAAGGGGGTGTTCATTGCACATCTACTTCATTTTAGCCTTAGCAACTACTGTATCTTGGTGGCTCCTCTAGATGAGGCAAAAGCCTCCCATGCCCTAGCTTTAAGCTGTGTTTAGGTAACCCTTTAGTTACCTTCAGTTCTTTTCCTTATGCTTTTAATAATCTATTGTTACAGAGTCATTTAACTCTTTGAGGGCTGAATATATTCTCCAAAAAACATGGTTTCTGAAAAGCAATGGTTTCACATAGAAATCAACATGAAACATATGTTGCTGCATGCTGTGGCTGCCAGTTTGCCAAGAATGTGTGGCTGGCTTGCTGCCAGGCTGTCTTTGTGTGGCTAGGACAGCAGCAAAGGTCACAGTGCATTATAATCTGGTTTCTACCTCTTATCATTAAGTGGCAGTCCTCCCTGGAAAACATTGTCAGTACCAAGATTAGCCAGGGACCAATCAGCTGAAGCTGGAACCTCACATTCGTTTTCGATCACTTGTATGAAAATCTGAGTCCGACAAGTCATACTCTAGTTCAAAGATAACAGGCAAAACCGTTCACTGAGTATTTTGCTTTACACGTCCACTTTGGTCTCTCGCCAGATGTCAGTGCCATTTTTGACTTTGTTTGCACCTTGCTACTCGCATGAGTGCAGCAAATCTCGGTCAAACCAATGAAGCTATTCTATCTAGCTATGCTAACTTTCCTTCTAGCAACGAGAGTCCAACTAAAACGCTTGGTTTTGTCACCGTTTACAGTTGATTACCATCGTCAACTCCTTTTGACAAAAGTCAACATCAGCCCTGAAAGAGTTAAGTACATGCATGTATTAAATTGCAAAAATGATCATGTATTGATTAAAAATATTTGATTAAAATTCTATAATACCCAAGCATAGATGAGAATAGTCATATCTTTCATGTCAGTCGTTTTCTAACCTGCTTAGTCCTGAACAGGGTCACGGGGGTCTACTAGAGCCTGTCCCAGCTAGCATAGGGCACATGGCAGGAACAAACCCAGACAGGATGCCAGTTCATTGCAGGGCAAACACACACACACACAACCCACTGCAACCACACACTCTTGTTGATTTACTGCAGGATCATCAATTCACCTAATCTGCACATATACACTGTGGGTAGAAACTGGAGCACCCAGAGCAAACCCATGCAGACTCAAGGAGAACATGAAAACTGGGCCAGGAACCCTGGAATCTTTACTGCTAGGTAGCAGCGCTACCACTATGTCACAGTGCCATCCATATGTCTATCAAGTCTCATGAAAAATGTACTAATATAATTGAATGTGAAATATGTTGAAAAAAGAGAGAATCTTGCTGCCACAAAGAATACAGAAATCATTTGGCCACTTATCAGGCTTATCAGAATGGAAACCTGTAGGCATTGTGGCATGGCAGCACTGAGAGTGCTCATCTTCAGTTTACTGCAGTACATAGCTATGTACTGGGACCAAACAATTAGAAAAAAGTGATGAAATGATCATTCATCTGAAAAAAAACTTCCCCTTATACTTAGTAAATGAAACCTTGCTTAGCTATCAGAGTGTTTTTTTCTGTGAGCTGTAGTCATGCAATTGCATATAATAAGTCTGCCAGGCTATTATTTTCCTTTGAATAGTTGCTAAAATTAGATAAGTAAAAGGGAAATTCACAATAAATGGATTTTTGAACTTGAAATGTTTGAAATTCCTAATGTCAGCATTCACTGTCGTACTGCACGTTTATATCTTGATTTTGTACGCAATATGCTTAGCCTGAAACAAGAGCAGGCCAGCTTCTTTACCAACATTTTGTATCAGCAGAAGTCTATTACTCACTCTTGCATTGTTGCCAAGATTACTTCAGCATTGTGGTGACCCCAGAATGGATTATGTAGGTTCAGAAAATATTAAAATTCATGGGTTGAAAGTGATTGTCAGTATAAAATTTACATGTTCTGTGTGTTACGTGTGACCATGTTTCCTACCACTTCAAAAGATGTCTAGGTAGATCAATTGGTGACTCTGAATTGTCTTTGTCAGCGGAGTGTGTCTGAGCTGGACTTGTAGTCTATCTATTCCTTTTTCTACCTGATCCTCCCAGACTAGGCCTCAAACCCTTATGAGCCTCTGGGAATGAGTGTGTTTAGAAACTTAAACGGAAACGTTTAATATAATAATAGGTTATGATGATTCTTCACCTTTATGTTGATTTTTTCAATTCCATTTTTAATGTAAGCTGGCTCTTTTTTAAAAAAAGAGAAAGTTTTTATATCCACTTGTTTATAGGAATTAATTAACTGAAATGTAGATAAAAAACAGTAAACATAAAAGTAAGTGAACCATTTCATTTAGTAATTGGGTATGCATCCTTTAGCAGCTGTGACAGGACCAAATCATTTCCTGGAATGTTTTAATTGTTATTTTATTGATTTTAAGGATTTCATTATAGTAAGTTGGAATTACAATAAATTAAAATTCTCCTGAGTATGCTCTTAGACTTTCCATGGTGACTTATAGGTGAATTTTGAAGGTTGTCGAGTTTTAGATAGAGATGGATCTTCCACTTTCTCCATTAGTTAATTGTTTGACTTACTGTAGACTGATGAATTCCAGAATACCCCGAATGAGCACTAATAATTCATTTTACATGATTATCAGACATCTGTTTAGATTGGACTATAGTCTGATACGCTAACTTTTATAAATGAGATATTGGCTTCTTATCTTTTTAAAATACTGAGTAGTGGTAATTGGCTCTGTCTGATTAACCCTGAAATATATTGGCACCTGCTCATATACTCCTAGTGGGCTAAGCTAATGACTATTGTAGTTCATTCAATTTTGTAATGAACTATTTTTTTCTCTGTTGCCTAAAAAAATAAGAACAATGTCCAGATATTTCAACATTTTAGAAAAGTCAAGACTAAACAAGTATTGCATATTAAAAACTTCACATTTTCATAGACTCGAAAGCTTTACATTAAATACTGTTTAATGTGCCTTCAAAAAGTACAGGTGCCGGTCATAAAATTAGAATATCATGACAAAGTTGATCTATTTCAGTACAGTAATTCCATTTAAAAAGTGAAACTTGTAATTTAGATTCATTCATTACACACAGACTGATGTATTTCAAATGTTTATTTCTTTTAATTTTGATGATTATAACTGACAACTAATGAAAGTCCCAAATTCAGTATCTCAGAAAATTAGAATATCAATTAAGACCAATGCAAAAAAAGGATTTTTAGAAATGTTGGCCAACTGAAAGGTATGAACATGAAAAGTATGAGCATGTACAGCACTCAATATTTAGTTGGGGCTCCTTTGGCCTGGATTACTGCAGCAATGTGGCATGGCATGGAGTTGATCAGTCTGTGGCACTGCTCAGGTGTTATGAGAGCCCATGTTGCTCTGATAGTGGCCTTCAGCTCTTCTGAATTGTTGGGTCTGGCGTATTGCATCTTCCTCTTCACAATACCCCATAGATTTTCTATGGGGTTAAGGTCAGGCGAGTTTGCTGGCCAATCAAGAACAGGGATACCATGGTCCTTAAACCAGGTACCGGTAGCTTTGGCACTTTGTACAGGTGCCAGGTCCTGTTGGAAAATGAAATCTGCATCTCCATAAAGTTCGTCAGCAGCAGGAAGCATGAAGTGCTCTAAAACTTCCTGGTAGATGGCTGCGTTGACCTTGGACCTCAGAAATCACAGTGGACCAACACCAGCAGATGACATGGCACCCCAAACCATCACTGACTGTGGAAACTTTACACTGGACCTCAAGCAACGTGGATTCTGTGCCTCTCCTCTCTTCCTCCAGACTCTGGGACCTTGATTTCCAAAGGAAATGCAAAATTTACTTTCATCAGAGAACATAACTTTGGACCACTCAGTAGCAGTCCAGTCCTTTTTGTCTTTAGCCCAGGCGAGACGCTTCTGATGCTGTCTCTTGTTCAAGAGCGGCTTGACACAAGGAATGCGACAGCTGAAACCCATGTCTTGCATACGTCTGTGCATGGTGGTTCTTGAAGCACTGACTCCAGCTGCAGTCCACTCTTTGTGAATCTCCCCCACAGTTTTGAATGGGTTTTGTTTCACAATCCTCTCCAGGGTGCGGTTATCTCTATTGCTTGTAAACTTTTTTCTACCACATCTTGTCCTTCCCTTCGCCTCTCTGTTAATGTGCTTGGACACAGAGCCAGCCTCTTTAGCAATGACCTTTTGTGTCTTGCCCTCCTTGTGCAAGGTGTCAATGGTCGTCTTTTGGACAACTGTCAAGTCAGCAGTCTTCCCCATGATTGTGTAGCCTACAGAACTAGACTGAGAGACCATTTAAAGGCTTTTGCAGGTGTTTTGAGTTAATTAGCTGATTAGAGTGTGGCACCAGGTGTCTTCAATATTGAACCTTTTCACAATATTCTAATTTTCCGAGATACTGAATTTGGGACTTTCATTAGTTGTTAGTTATAATCATCAAAATTAAAAGAAATAAACATTTGAAATACATCAGTCTGTGTGTAATAAATGAATCTAATATACAAGTTTCACTTTTTGAATGGAATTACTGAAATAAATCAACTTTGTCATGATATTCTAATTTTATGACCGGCACCTATATTCACAGCTTTGAAGTTTTCACAATTTTGCATTGATTCACAGTGGATTTAATTTGCTATTACTGACATTGATCAACAGAACAAGACTATTTAATGTCAAAGTGAATACAGATCTCTGCAAAGTGATCAGAATTAATTATAAATATAAAACACAGAATAATTGATCACATAAGTACTCACTTCCTTCAAGTCAGTATTTAGTAGATGCACCTTTGGAATAGATTCTTGCCTTGAGTATATGTGCACAGATCTTTCTCTATCAGTTATGCACAACTGTACACTGCAGTTTTTCTTTGCAATACTGCCCAAACTCTGGTAATTGTGAATGAAATGATTTTTTCCAAGTCCAGCGAAAATTTTATTTAGATATGGACTCTAACTCACCCACTCCAGGGCTTTAACATTGCCATCTTTAAGTCATTATTTCTTAATTTTGGCTTAATGTGTGGTGTCATTGTTTCCGGGAAAACAAATCTTCTGTCAAGGCACAGGTTGCCTTCCAGGATTTCTCTGTATTTTTCTGCATTCATTTTATCCTCTAACCTTACAAGCCTACAAGGGACTGCTGCAGAGAATCTTCCCCACAGCTCGATGCTTCAACCACCAAGCTTCATCGTGGTGATGGTGTACATTATCTGTGTCAGTATCAGGCTTACACCACACATTGTGTATAATTCTATCTATCTATCTATCTATCTATCTATCTATCTATCTATCTATCTATCTATCTATCTATCTATCTATCTATCTATCTATCTATCTATCTATCTATCTATCTATCTATCTATCTATCTAATTCAATGGCCAAAAAGCTCAGTTTTGGTCTAATTAGACTATACAACCTTTCACTTTCTGACTTCAGAGTCTATCGTGTGCCTTCTGACAGGCTTTACCTGAGATGATATGTTCATTTTTTTAATAGTGGCTTTCTTTTTTCCACTCTTCTATAAAGCTGTAACTGGTGAAACACCCACACAACATTTGCTGTGCACAGTCTCCACAGTCTTACCACCTGTAACTTGTAACTCCTTCAGATTTACCATAAGTATCTTGGTGGCCTTTCTCACTATGCTTCTTCTTGCATGATCACTCAGTTTTTGTAGACAGCATTCTGTAAACAGGATTGAAGGTATGCCACACTCTTCTTAAGGAATTGGACTCCAGGGGATATTCAGTGACTAGGATATTTTATTGTCTTAATTCAATGACTTGTGCTTTACATTCACCTTTGCTTGGAATGTTAATTTGTCTTCAAGGTGTAGGTTAGGCCACCATACTGACTCACCACATGTTAGACGTTCCAGATAAGGTGCACTTATAGTACATTCCCTTTGACTACACACAGGATTTCCATTTCAATTATTAAGTGACTTATAAAATCAATTGCACCAGTGATGATTTAGGTATGTCATATTAAAAGGGTGAATAATAATGCAATCAGTTATTTTGTTTTTTATATTTTGAATTATTTTAGTGCACTTTGCAGAAATCTGGAATGACTTTGACATTAAAGTCTTTTTTTTATCAGTATCAAAATCCCAAATTAAATCCACTATAAAACAATACATCTAAACAATCAAGGTGGTGAATACTTTTTATAGGTACTGTACTGTAATTAGTGGGGCAAAGTTTATTTAATTTATTAGAGTCAAACATGGGGCAAACCACACACAAGGCAATAACACTTATTAGCCTAGGCTGGTTGTAGAGTTTCAAAATACACTTATTCCGGTGAGGACAGTTATTCTGCTTCCTCTCAGTTTTTATTACGCATTTTACACACCCTTCTTCCCCTTTCCCAGCATTTGTCTTTTTTTCTTCCCAGCCTTATTTCCTTGTCTTTTGTCATTCTTCCAATTATAAACTCAGCTATCTCAGCAAGGATTTTATACTGTATGAGGATCAGTTATAGGTCTTAACTGTATGTGAAAGAATTTCTGAAGTACTTTAGCTGCATTTCTTTAGGTAAGCAATTAGCAATACTCCAGAAATTCTCACATGGGTTTTTTTGCTGCATCCTAGCAATATGGGATAGATTTTCAATCTGTAAATGTTTCTTAAAAACAGAATAATTTACAGAGTCCTGATGATTCTGGGGAAGCATCACTTCTGGTTTCTGCTCCTTATATATACAGTAATGGCTATATTACATTGTCTTAAGACAATGGGCATCAGATGCAGTGTCCTTGGTTAATTGGGTATATCAGAAGTACAATGTAGCTAACTATGTGCTTTTGTATATGTAATATTTGTGTTTTTTTGTACCAAAGGCTAATATTATTGGCAAGTATATGTTGTAATGGTTTAGACTTTGGGCCAAGAACTTAAAGCTCTTAGGTTGTGGGTTCAAATCCTGCTTCTGACACTGTGTGATCTTGAGAAAATCACTTCAGACAGACACCTGTGCTTCAATTCAAACATTAAAAAAAAAGTTGCATCTGAAATGTTGGATAAATTCATCAGTCAAGTAATAATAATAATAATAATAATAATATTAAATCACTGGAGATGCTTACTCTTGAACATGTTATAAATAATTGTCCCTAAGTAAAATAATTCTGCTTTACATTAATTCCTTCTTTTATCTGCTTTTACAGGAAAGTGTATTATTTTGTATTGAAAAAAGTAATCAGTGGACTAATGTGAAATTTGAATCCTTATTATCAATGTTATTAGATTCATTTATTTATGTTGTTCACTCAATATTTGTTTTTTTTCACATTTTTTCTCAGTTGTTTTTATTAATCCCCTTTTAAAGTTGGCAGATGTGAATGTCCATGGAAAGCAGTGCTTGAAGTAGATATACATAAGTGCCAGTACGCTGTGTGTTACACTGCTGTATTATTGTGAAGAGTGAGAAGTGTGGAGCAGTAGCTTCAAAATCTGTGGCTTCCCTATTACAAATTCATTCACTACAATGTAAGAACAATATTTGTGGATCAGAGTTTGCAGCACTGCGATCGAGGATGGGTGGCAGTTTCCAATGGTGTTGATGGGAGCTGGAGGTAGACAGAGCAGAATAGATAATCAAGATTAGAGCAAGTATGCATGTAACAGTGCTAGTAGTCAGCAGTAAAAATCAGTGCTTGCTAACCTTTGAGGTTTGCATCTTCTTTGAGCTTCACCAAACTTTCAAGGTGATTGTGTCTCTTTTTTCCTGTCCAGAACTCTCATTAACAATCATTAACAAATAAAAAAAAAAAACTGTTCTCTAATTTTCTCTTTTCTGTAATGTCACCAAGTTTCAATCAAAACTGTCAAGGCATTTTTCTGATTTTGAGGTGTTTACTTTATCTATTGTAGAGGGACTTTTTACACCTAAATATTCATATATCGAAATATCCTTTCTTAGGAGATACCTACTGGGCTAGATGTACATTTTGCCAAATTTCAGTTTTATAGCTAAATGGGAAACAGTGTTTTTATCGATGAATGAGTGAGAGAATAAATCACCCATCTTTGCATTATATACTGTATATATATATGGTGGACTACTGGGGTTATGTGTGTGTTATTGTAAATAGTTTGTAAATAAACGCATGTGGGTTAAACCAACGATGTCTGCCTGTCTGTGTCCGGGCCAGCCTCCACAATATATATTGTGGTAGATAGAGGGCACTCTTGCTCCCTTGAACCCCTGTGCACGACTCCAGACACCAGGTAAAAGTCCTCCAATTGACTTTATTTAACTTCCACAGTGTACAAAGCACACTCTCCTCCACAATACTCATAAATCACAAATACTAAACAATAAATCAATCCTCCAGCTCCCAGACGTGTTGCCACCCATCCACCCAGCTCAGCTCGCCGTCTGGGAGCTCACACAGTACTTTTATATTCTCTGACCCGGAAGTGTTCTCAATCCCCAGTCCATGTGATTCTCAATTACTTCCGGGTCAGGTAAAAGTTCTTTTCTTCAACCCTGAAGCCCGTCACTCTTCCTATGACGAACTTCCAGGTCATAGGGCACGAAGAAATCTTCGGTCCTCCCTGCAGCTCCCTCTTGTGGCCCCCATGGCATCCAGCAGGGCGGTGCATAAAAACTCCATTGTCCATGATACCCTGCTGGTCTTCTGGGGACCTCCATGCTGCAAGGAGGGCTCCACCTGGCGGCTTGGGGGTATTGGCCGGGATAAACGACCGGCCATCCTCCACAATATATGTATATATATATATATATATACATCAATTAAAAAATAATTAATTGCATAAATGTATCTAATTAATTGTGATTAATCACAGGTAACATTAAAACATGTAATTATAAAAGTAATAAATAATGAAGTACATACACATTGAATCACAAATTTAATGTAAAATCAACACAAAGGAATTCAAATTTAATAAATGAATGGCATACTTTAATCTTAAAGCTGAGCTTTTAACAAAATACTACTTACTCAAGTACAACCTTAATGTGAATGCCTTCCTAAAAGGCAATCTGAAAAGAAGACAGCAGCAAAACAAGTTCAATGTATTAATTCTGAAATTGCCATAGCACATGAAACACAGTGGAAGTCAAAGTAAAAATTAAATGACCGAAATGACTGTTGACTTTGAATGTACTGCTGAGGACTGATTTAATTGAAAGAATAAGCATCTTTTAAATGAGCATACATTAAATCTTGTTTTAAAACTAACTTGTGGAAATACTATCCTCATTTATTCATCAACTCCTTGGTAATTATACTCTACACAAGTGTTTTTCAACTAGCGTGCCATGGAAATAGCGTTGTAGTGCCCCTGGGTGTTGACCTGAGAGACATGTGCTCCTCGGGTGGTCGAGACCTATCCGAAGAGGATGGGACTACCTGGGAAAGCTGACATAAAAGCAGCTCTATGATCACCATTTTGTAGTCTAGATTCTTAGAGAGCACTTCAGCAGCCAGGAAACATGGACGGGGGTCCATCTCCCTAGGCGCATGTTCAACATCAACTCTCGCAGAGCTGTCAGTGGAGTAAAGCAGAGAGAGGACTGCCTCTGTGGGAGGGAAAAGGGACAAAGCAGCTGGAAAACATGTCCAAAGTGCTCACTAAGTACTCTGTCTGCAAACAGCAATCTCCGAGCTGCTTTTTTTTTGCCTATCACTGCCTCACCCCTTTAGACAGTTTAGCAAGTGTATAGATTTACTGCTTTTGTGGTTGGGAGAACCAAGGTGTACCTTGGGATTTTTTAGGTTACAGAAAGTGTGCCACCACAGAAAAAAAAATTGGAAAATAAAAACACTGCTCTACCTACAACTTTGCTCCTGGCATGCTAAAAAAAAATTCTCGTAGCTGCTATCTCACTTAGAAACTGACACTGTGCATTACCTGGGTGGTTATGTTGTGTTCTTTGCATAAATTAACAAAGATACTTCAAACTTTAGTCATGCATAGGGATAATTATTACAGTTCTATTTTGTAGAATTTTGTTTAATTACACTAAAGCAGTCAGCACTGTAAGCTGGCTTGCAGACCGGCAAGTTAAATACACAGGTACTAGAGACATATTTTGATTTTAGTGCCACTAAAAGATAACCTATTTTGCATATGTGTGATATGACATTGATTTGATTTTCTTACAGAAACATGAGATGAAAAAAAAAAGAGAGAGCATAATTTTTTCCTTAGTAACTTTTCTCTAGCATTGCAGCAGAATTGCCATAAACTCCACTCCACTGCATCTATGTCCGTATGTATAAATCAAGAAAATGAACACCAGTGCTACATATTAACATGTGGTGTATTGTTGTGAACCATATAATACGAAATGTTAAACCTTTAAATGAAAATGTTATTTCATAAAAATTGTAAAGTTAGTAAATAAATGTGGATGCATATTTAATTCTTTAAGTACATAACTTATTTGCATTATTGTTTCGTTAAAAAAAACAACATGAAAATGCTGTCCTGATCAAAGCACTGCCTAAGATGTTTGCCTTGTTACCAGCCCTGGATGCGACAATATTTATTAAACAGGCAACATTATATCAAAAATTGACGCGTTAACTTTTGCAGGCCTGTTATAAATATAGATAGAACATAAGCCTGATATACTGTAGATATAGATAGAACATAAGTTCATCCATTCATTTTGCACCCCCAATTTTTCACAGGGTCATGGGAAGTCAGGGCAACTCTAGGCACAAGGCAGAAGCTACCGCTGGATAGTGCATTCTATCGAATTCCCATGATAATTCATATTGGCCCTGTTCAGAGTCATTAATTAAACCATCATTCAAATCCATGGGATGTGGGAGGAAACCACAGTGAATAATCCACAAAGAGAACATGCAAAATTTGCTAACAGCAGTTGTCTTTTTTCTCTTTGACTGACCGTTTCAGATATGACGTCTAAGCCAAAATGCTTAAAAAGGCCTTTGTCATATAGACCATCAACCATTCTGCCAAGCAAACCATTTTAGTAAGCGAATGAATAAGAATGTAACTTGAAAATCACTTGAGTAAAGAATCTTTTTCATCTGCCTAGCATTGCTTTAAGGTAATTGGATAAAATTGCAGAGTTTAGATGGCTTTTCAGCAATCAATAATAATTTGGTAGCAATTGCCAAGTGTCAGTAAATAGCCAAGCAGGAAAAAAAATAAGAGTCTGCTGTTACGGACAGATTATAGGAGCAAAGAAAAGGTTATTGGATATGCTTTTGTGGTCATTCACAACCATGAAAGTGTCCGAGACGTTGAGAGAGAGAGAGACGCATAACAGACATTTGCAAGTATATTCAAACTGTAACTTTTCTCCTATCTTGAATTTGTTTAACCTGTTTAGTACTGGACAAATTGTCTTTATAATTGTGATGTGACCACCAGAAACCAAAAATGTTTGCCTTTCAATCAGCTGCAGGGAAACTTCACAAAGTAATTTGCCACTCCATTAGCTATTGATTAGCAGTAATATCTAAACTCATTGCCAGGTTAATGTTGCTCAGAACATGCTTCCATTCCTGCTTCACAGGATTGCTTTTTCTCTTAAACAGTTTGTCTTTTGTACACAATGTATTATTTCTTCAACCAACTCTTACTACAGAAATGGAATAGAAAAGCATGCAGAAGAAATATAGAGGCTGAGCATCAGCAGACATTAGAGAAGTTACAGTTATCTTTCTTATATTCTCACACTATTATTCAGGAACATAATCTTAAAACACTGTCATCTGAGCTTTACCTCTCATTTTATCACAAAGTGTGTAAAAGCACATTACATTTTTGATATGGTGCTCAAGAGTGCTGATAAGTTGGCCTAGTACAAGATTCTTCTGTATATCATGTGTACTATTTCTCAGAGTGAAGCTTTTCATAAACCTCTTTGCTGCTATCTGTCCAGTCAATGTACATATTCTAAAGGAGAAGAGGGCACACTTATGGTATTTTTACCCACCTGTGTAGAAGCCAAGGCAGAGAAAAATATGAACAAGCTAAATAAATGTACCTATGATATAACATTTAGATGTGTTTGGGGGACTCAGCTGTTTTCACAGTTGGACCATTTTTAATTTTAGTATATTTATTTAATCAAAGACAGAGATATCACATTTTTTCATAAAGATTTTTGTAATAATTAGTCATGTTAAGAATTCACAGTGAGGATACAGTGCAATTATATGCATATAAAATACATGTTTAGTAAAAACATTTTCTAATTTACTGTCGATATAGCTTTCAGTGACACCAAATTCTATCTCAAATGTGTTTCAAAAATGTAATTTGTTTGTACTTTTGTTAGTTGTTGGATGTGGAGGGTCTATGGCTAATTGAAGTTCATATTTTTGAAAGAAGTACCTATGGAGAAGTAAAATCTATGTTAAAACTTGCCGGCACAAGCAAGCAGCTGTGGTGACTTCAAGTTACTATTCTCATGCACTTCTGCCAGTGCGTCAAGAAGTTATATTTAACTGATTTGCCATTCAGGCAGTTATAAGACATGTAAAAGAGGAAAATACAATAGCTGAAATAATGTCCCTCAAGGTAAATTTGAAAAAAGTGAATTAATTAACAATTGAAGTCACTCAGAATGTTTCTTTGTTTTAAGGTAAACAATTTTGAGAATCCGCCAATGCTTTTTAATTGTGAGGTTTAGAAATTTCAGCATAGCGCATTCTATTTGAAACATCTCAATGAAAAATGAACTTTTATACAAATGTTTACATTTCAACAGATTCGGTCCATTAGAAGTTGTTTCTTTTGGACAGACAGACCATGAGACTGAGAAGCAGACATGACGATAGCATGAAAATGTGAAAGTGCCTAAAAACACTGCATTGATTTTCATAAATGGAGAGAAAAATAAGTGGGAATACCAAGTAAGACCAAAGAAAATCCGCAGTTGGCTTATCAGTAGAGGTTTCCGAAACCCTCAGATGAGGTCACTTGCCCACCTGTTTGATAATCCTCCCCTACGAGTGCCCAGTAGACTTTAAAAAGTGGTATCTCTCATGCAGCACCTTAGCTACTTCGTTTAAAGGGAAGCACTGTCTCACTGATGCCTTTTAAAGGTGTAAGGTTACAACTGGTTTAAGGTTTCTTTATTTAGTCATGTTTACACAAGAAAACATGAAATTTGCCTTCTCAGTGGCATCTAATAACAAACAGTATGAAATAAAACAGACAAATAGAAACAAGAAAGGTTAAGGTAAGGCAGTTAGATAATGCATATTTAGACAAAAAAAGGTTACAGGATATATATCAAAACCTTAATCATTATCTCCAATATTTCTTATTGAAAAGTCATATGGCACTAGGAAGAAAGGAGTTCCTGTAGCGATTTGCGTGGGTTTTCAAAGAGACTATCCTTCCTGATTTACTGAATTTTAGATCTACATGTAAATGACTGTCATCAGTTGAGATGATTTCCAGTTTCTTTAACATTGCCCTCTGACACACACTAGTCAAATCATCTACATCAGCTCTAATAACTTTAGCTGCATCTGGTGGAGCTTTTTTGAGTTTTGGTTTGTAAACCAGGCAATGAAACTGAAAGTGATCACAGACTGGATCATACTGTGATAAAAGGACCACATGAGGTCCTTGTCTACTTTAAATAGTTTGAGTTTATGGAGGAGAAATAAGCACTGGTTGCATTTAGAGAATATTTTTTTTTTTTGTATTTGTATTCCAGTTAAGATTGTTATCTAGGTAAGTTCCTAAGTATTTATATTCGGTCACTATTTCTACCTCCTCTCCCAGAACTACAATAGGTGAACATACAGATTTCTGTCTCTTAAAATCAAATATCATTTCTTTGGTCTTTTTTACATTCAGATTGAGAGAGTTTTTATTGCACCAGTTTACCATCCAGTCCACTTGATTTAGACAGTGGCTTTCATCCTCCCCAGATATGCGTCCTGTGAGCATGGTGTCATCTGCATACTTGATAATGGGACAGTGGTCATTGTTCTGTCTCAAGTCACTTGTGTACAGAGTAATCAGTAATGGTGATAAGACACATCCCTGCGGACTTCCTGTGTTTGAATGAATGACTATTGAAAAAGTGTCCTGTACTTTAACTGTCTGTGAACAATTTAAAAGAAAGTTCTGAATCCATAGTGTAATAAACAGGTTTACATTCATACTGTTCAATTTCCCAATCAGTGTATGAGGCTGCATGGTATTGAACACTGATGAAAAATCCAAAAAAAATGCTCTGACATATGAACCAGGCTGGTCAAGAAAGGTGTAGATTTGATGTAAGATAACAAGCAGAGCATCTTCCATACTTCTGTTTGGTCTCCTGTCATTTGCTATACTCTATTAGTGGTATGTAACCTTAATGGTCTTTCACTCTCTCTGCTTATGAATGAAGGTTAGGATTCTTTGGTGTTCAGATTTCCAACTAGAAGGTGCTCTTAGGTGACTTGACACATTTTTCCCCTTTCTACACTCTTTTTGTCTTGCTCTGTTGCCTTCATATCAATCGGCAAGTAAATTTACGTGACTCAAAACCCTTCTTCCTGTACTGGCAGATTAACTTACACCCTCTCTGCCAAACAAATTTTCCACTCTTTTCAACAGTGATGTTTAGCCCTGTTCCCATCCTCTGTTACCTTCTATTGTCTGGCAATCATTTGCCAAACAGTCAACCTTTTACAATTTTCAATAATTGGATCTTAATTACACAGGAGACACAACAGTGCAGTATTTTTTATTATTGCTATTATTTCTACTGTTTTTATTTTGCTCAGTCAGAATGCTCTTACATGCATTTCACATGACCATGGGTCACTATTGGACAGTGGAACTGACTGAATGCAAAGACATATCCTTTAGATCAGTGGTCTCCAACTCCAGTCCTGGGGCCTCATGTATAACGCCGTGCATAGAACTTGCACTATAACATGGCGTAAGCACAAAAGCCGAAATGTGTTTACGCACAGAAAAATCCAGATGCAGGAATCTGTGCGTACTCCAACTTCCACGTTCTTCCGTTACATAAATCCCGATCAGCGTGAAAACTAACACTCGTGCACGCGCATTATGTAACGCCTCAAATCCTCCCAGAATTACGCCTATTTGAATATGCAAATCAATATAAATCGCCCTTAAGCGCAGCCTTCTGTGAAAAGACAATGGGAAAAGCACGGGGAAAATATAAGAATTTCAGCGAATACCAAGTGGAAGCTAAAGGAAAAACATACTATTTGTTCAAATAAACCATGGTATAATCAACAAAAGGAAGTTGATCAAGTGACATAGCGTGTTGGAGAAATTTGAAAGCTCACATTCACAAAATCGCACAGTGCCGGAAATAAAAAAGAAGTCACATATCAAGGTTGCCGTGAAAAGAAGAGTTGTAAGCCCACTGTCTGAGTGTCATATGAAAGTTTATTAGGGTACAGAGAAAAAAGGCACACGGTGGGGAAAAAGCACGAAATGTCAACTTCAATCTCGACATTTCCACTTTAATCACGTAGTTTATTTTGTCATTTAGTAGAACATTATAAACTTTATCTTAAAATCGTTTAATCAACCAGTTTCTCAAATCACATCGTAATTAAAGTAGCACGTTAAATGCTTTGTTTTGTATTTGATCTCCTACTCGTATGTGATCTATGTGTGTGAATCACTACTTGCTTCTTAAACTGGCTCTCTTCACTGACACAGAGTCCATTACATTCGTGATATTACAGCTCTCTGAATAACTAAAATACTGAGATGTATACGTGATGTCATTTTCATGATGATAGAAGTTAAAGCACATTATTAAACATGTGTTTCATGAGCCTCGTGCTCATGACAAGCATTTATCTTTTGTCGAAATTTGTCCCTGCGTTTTTAGCTGTGTTGTTATTTTCTCTTTCTGTTTTATATTCAATATATATTGGCGTAGCTGTCACTGCAGTCAGTGCTTTTCTTTCCCCAAGTAACCGATCGCCATACAATCAGCTCTGTAATAGACGTTAAGCCATCTGTAAGCTTAGCGCCGATTCTTCAAAACGTTTAAAGAACATTGATATATCTTCGTAGTACATGTTTAATTATTCTATCCTTCACGACAATCCCAGTGAAGAATATAGATTATTTAAATGAAGTTAAAGTTTTATGTGTATAATTTAACAAACATATTTTGCTGCATTTCACCTTAAAAATGATATCGTCATCATATGTAAATACGCGCTTTATAAAGTGGCTTAGGTTGTGCATAATTATAACTGTAGTGCAAGTTTACAGTGCGGTGATTGTACTTATAAGTACAAACCGTTCTACAAGGAGCAATTGATTGAGTGCGTTTAAAGTTCTTGGGATTAAACTGTTTCTGAACCGTGAGGTCTGTACAGGAAAGGCTTTAAAACATTTTGCAGTGGCTGAGACAGCGTGTCCTTGAAGCTGTATACCGATAATTCTCTTTCCGATCAGCTGCTGCTGTGATTCACACTCAGATACAGTGATATAAATACTCCGAGTCGTGCAGTGAGAGTAATATGGAAAAAGATGATCCGCTATGGCAACTCCTAACGGGAGGAGCTGAAAGAAGAAGAAGAAGAAGAAGAAGAAGTGAGAGTAACAACACTAAAGCAGTTATGGTATTTGGAATACTATGGCTGTTCCCTGGACCATTATATTGTTACGAGTTAATTACAATCAGATGCATTACACTAATAAACAATATGCGGTTAGTTTCTGTGTATTTATAAAGCCGCGTCATGAAAATAATGAGTAATCACACAAGAACAGTACCATTGCTTTGACGCTGGGTGCCGCCAGTTTGCAAAACCGAGCGGAGAACTTGCGTACGACAAGGCATGAGGTACCGTGGAAAAGTGCGTGGCTTTACGCCAAGTGTAGGTTTTATACATCGCGATTTGAACGTGGAAAAGTTCTTACGCAACATTTCTGTGCGTACGCACCGTTTATACATGAGGCCCCTGGAGAGCTACTGTGTCTGCAAGGTTTCATCCAAACTCGTTTCTTAATTAGTGACCAGTTTTTGCTGCTAATTAACTATTTACCTTTATTTTAATTGACTTTTCTTAAGACTGTGACCGCTGAATTGATTCTTTTTTCCTTAAACAGCACTTAAACATAAATTTGATGTGAAGTGAGCCAACAGATGACCAACTAAGTTGGGCCTCAAACTCCAACCTTCATTCAGTTTCTGAACTTGAAGCCAATTCTCATTGCTAATTAAACCCGTTATTTAAATCCATGGAGCTCATTCTGCCTTGGCAGACATTTCCACAACTGTTGATTTTCTTTTTTAAGAGCGCTGTCAAAATGTTTTGTGGACCTGAGCAGATCAACATTACTGAGGCCTTCACCTTTCTTTATTTTTAGCTATTGTGTGATGGACGCAGGTTGTTGTTTATGTGTTGGTTTATTTTGTGTGGTAATATTGTTTGAATGCTAATTAGGGAAAATGAAATATTAAGGGGCCTGAGTCTTAAGTTGTGTATCAATTAAAATTAAGGCAAAGAGTTAATTAGCAGCAAAATCTGGTCACTAATTAAGAAAAGGGTTAGAATGAAAACCTACAGTCACAGTCACTCTCCAGGGGCCTCATGTATAACGCCGTGCGTAGAACTCACACTATAACATGGCGTAAGCACAAAAGCCGAAATGTGCTTACGCACAGAAAAATCCAGATGCAGGAATCTGTGCATACTCCAACTTCCACGTTCTTCCGCTACATAAATCCCGATCAGCGTGAAAACTAACGCACGTGCACGCGCTTTATGTAACGCCTCAAATCCTCCCAGAATTACGCCTCTTTGAATATGCAAATCAATATAAATCGCCCTTAAGCGCAGCCTTCTGTGAAAAGACAATGGGAAAAGCACGGGGAAAATATAAGAATTTCAGCGAATACCAAGTGGAGGCAAAGGAAAAACATACTATTTGTTCAAATAAACTGTGGTATAATCAACCAAAGAAAGTTGATCGAATGACATAGCGTGTTGGAGAAACTTGAAAGCTCACATTCACAAAATCGCACAGTGCCGGAGATAAAAAAGAAGTCACATATCAAAGTCGCAGTGAAAAGGCGAGTTGTAGCCCACTGTCTGTCATATGAAAGTTTATTAGGGTACAGAGAAAAAACAGTCACACAGTGGGGAAAAAGCATGAAATGTCAACTTCAATCTCGACATTTCCACTTAAATCACGTAGTTTATTTTGTCATTAAAGTAGAACATCATAAACTTCATCTTAAAATCGTTTAATTAACCAGTTTCTCAAATCACATCGTAATTAAAGTAGCACGTTAAATGCTTTGTTCTGTATTTGATCTTCTATGTGCCTATGTGTGTGAATCACTACTTGCTTCCTAAACCGGCTCTCTTCCTCCAACTGGACACAGAATCCATTACATTTGTGATATTACAGCTCTCTGAATAACTAAAATACTGAGATGTATACGTGATATCATTTTTATGATGATAGGAGTTAAAGCACGTTATTAAACATGAGTTTCACTTCGATGAAATAACTTATTGCAGCAGTACTCAGGGGCGGCTCTAGGCTTGTGGTGACACTGGGCAGAGGAAGAATCGGTGGCTCCTTTGCCCGCCAATGTCAGTAAGGTAGCTTATGCACGGTGGATGGCCACGTCCGTTGTAGACACTGCATAGCCGCCTTGTGCTCATGACACAAGCATTTAACTTTTGCCGAAATTTGTTGCTGCGTTTTTAGCTGTGTTGTTATTTTCTCTTTCTGTTTTATATTCAATATATATTGGCGTAGCCGCCACTGCAGTCCTTGCTTTTATTTCCCCATGTAACCGATCGCCACACAATCAGCTCTGTAATAGAAGTTAAGCCATCTGTAAGCTTAGCGCCGATTCTTCAAAACGTTTAAGGAACATTAAATATCTTCATAGTACATGTTTAATTTTTCTATCCTTCACGACACTCCCAGTGAAAAATATAGATTATTTAAATGAAGTTAAAGTTTTATCTGTATAATTTAATAAACATGTTTTGCTGCATTTCACCTTAAAAATGATATCGTCATTATATGTAAATACGCGCTTTGAAAAGTGTCTCAGGTTGTGCGATATTATAACTATAGTGCAAGTTTACAGTGGGGTGTTATATATAAGTATATAAGTGAACTTATAAGTACAAACAGTTCTCCAAGGTGCAATTGATTAAGTGCATTTAAAGTTCTTGGGATGAAACTGTTTCTGAACCGCGAGGTCCGTACAGGAAAGGCTTTAAAATGTTTTGCAGTGGCTGAGACAGCGTGTCCTTGAAGCTGTATACCGATAATTCTCTTTCCGATCAGCTGCTGCTGTGATTCACACTCAGATACAGTGATATAAATACTCCGAGTGGTGCAGTGAGAGTGATATGGAAAAAGATGATCTGCTGTGGCAACTCCTAACGGGAGGAGCTGAAAGAAGAAGAAGAAGAAGAAGAAGAAGAAGAAGAAGTGAGAGTAACAACGCTAAAGCAGCTATGGTATTTGGAATACTATGGCTATTCCCTGGACCATTATATTGTTACAAGTTAATTACAATCAAATGATTTACACTAATAAACAATATGCGGTTAGTTTCAGTGTATTTATAAAGCCACGTCAGGAAAATAAGGTGTAACCACACAGGAACAGTAGCACTGCTTTGACGCTGGGTGCCGCCAGTCTGCAGAACCGATCGGAGAACTTGCGTATGACAGGGTATGAGGTACCGTGGAAAGGTGCGTGGCTTTACGCCAAGTGTAGGTTTAATACATTGCGATTTGAACCTGGAAAAGTTCTTACGCAACATTTCTGTGCATACGCACCATTTGTACATGAGGCCCCAGGACTGGAGTTGGAGACCTCTGCTTTACATCATCTGATCTGAACTTTTACAGCATCTGTGCCTTCATCTGCTCGACCAAGAAGTGAACAGGTGCTTGGCCAGTCTGCTGTGACAAACCTCAGACAAATTGATTACAAGCTTGGTAAGAATAGGGATAAAAAAGCACAGACCTACACAATTGCTCCTTCCAATCCTAATGTATGCTAGAAATTAAGATGGATGTACTCTGGCAGGAACGTTTAACACATCACAGAGTAAGTGACTGCTTAACTGTTATATCTGTGAAAACTTGTTTTCATAAAATAATAGGGCTTCTGTTACACAACTTGAATGGATTTTTACTTTTGGTTCAGATAAGACTGATGGGTCTGGAAAAAGTGTGGATGGGGTCTGTCTGTTGTTGTTAGTCACACATTGTGTACAAACACAATAAATAGAGCAAACAACTGCCGTCATGATTTAGAACGCTTAAAAATAAAATTGCTATCAATTGTACTCAAACTGGGGCCATTAGTAAAGAATCTATACATCCAGAAAACGAAACTGTCACCATAGGTGACTTAAATCTAATACCTGTTATATTATTTCTCCATAAATTTCTTCAACACTTTTTTTCCAATAGGAGTAGTGGACATTTTGAATCACATTTACAGACATACCTGTGACATTTTAAGGCCAAGTCTCTCCTTCTCTTTGGTGATCCAGACCATATATCTTAGTTCTTGCTTTCTGTTTACAGAAAACTACTGAAATGGGTCCCATCGACAATAAAAATACTGAAAGTGTGACAAGATGGGACATAATCAGTGCTCAAGGGCTACTTCAACTGAACTGACTCGAATATGTTCAAAATAGAGACCACAGATAGAATGCAAACTAAAACAGAAGAGTACTCATCATCAACATCTTAGGGACATTGAGAAATATAGCGATGATTTTATAACCACCCCAGTCTGTAACAATGGATAAACAGGGAATTCCACTGCCTGCTAAATGCATTTAATAGGGTGTTTAAATCTGGTAATGTGGAGGCACTGAAAATAGCTAGGAGCAATCCCGAAGCTGGCACGAGAACTGCAAAGCACAACCTCAGAAATAGGCAGAACATTTACAAGCAGAAAAGCATGCTGCTGTGTGGCCTGGATTGGAGCAGCAACAGGGAGGAAAACTGCTAAACAACATATGGTACAAAAATCATTACAAGGCCCAATTAGTTGCCTGATGAAATAAAGTAACATCCTTGGCCTTTTAATCATTAACTGCCTTTCAGTCATCTGCATGACCTGAGACAAAGACTCCATTATGTCATCAGATTCAGTTCTGCCGTGTTATTGTCATTTGTTCTTTTTAACTCACGTTATACTGTATATTTACATCTGGTATATGTTAATTTATTCATTTATTTTTAATATTATGTGTGTATTTTCTAAACCTGCTTATCCAGAGCGGGGAAGCTGGAACCAATCCCAGCAAGCATCAGGCTCAAGGTAGGAACAATCCTTTGATAGGGCATCAGCACACACACGCACACAAGCGCGCGCGCACACACACACACACACACACATCATTGGTCAGTTTAGCATCACCACTCCACCTAACCTGCATGTCTTTGGACTGTGAGATCATACGAACTCCACACAGGGAATACCCGGATGCGAATTGAGGTTTCTTTGTTGCAATGCACCACTGTACCATCCTATTTTTAATTTGAATTGCTTTATTTTTTTCTTCTGTTCCACTGAACCATACACTGTATTATTGCTGCATATTAATATGCATCAGTGTGACAAGTAACAAATGTTTTTCATTCACAATAGTGACAACAGACTGAATTGAAATTGAGATCTACCTTGCCGTAGCCTGTCAGTTATTAAGTAAGCTGCATCCTAAGTAAAAAAAAAAAAAAACACAAAATAATTAAATTCATCCTGCACTAATAAAGCTAGGGTTTTGATAGGCTGGGCTAATACTATAAGTAGCCAGGTCAAATACAAAATCTTTTACTGCACAATGTAATTGTGATGTGTTTAAATATGAAGACATTAATACTTCCATATTTTACTTTCAACCCGAAACAACTGTGCATCCTCTTTCCCTTAGTTGTGATCAGAGCCTCTTACATAGAGTACCTGCAGATAGAGCAAGTCACTCTTTTCAGGACATGACTGTGAATCCTGAGATGACTCTCAACACAACAAGCTTCACACCTGATTAAAAACCATTCCAGTGCAGAAGAGAAATCATAGTAAGTTGAAACAAATAAAAATGCAACATCATCTACGAGTAAAAAAGGTATAGGTGAAGAGCATGGTGGGGGGATCTTTGGAATAGATCCACAAAACACCAGAGGGATTATATATTTCATTTAGACAGGAGAGCCTGGCTATATCCCAAAAGGAGATGGACACTGTTGTTGGGGACTGGGTCAAATCTTCTCACTTCAAGTGGCTGCCACTGCATTGATTTTTAGTAGAAACGGTTTAATTATCACAACTTGATGATTAAAGAATAACATTAGTTATCTTAAGACATTGATGACAATAGCTCATGCCTTTAACCCTAAGCAAGTGAACTGGTTAGGTTCAGCAGGATGTTTAATTTTACATCTGAACCTTAGATATTGTACTAACCATTTACTTAGTATATGAAGAGCCTTTAGAACAGGGATTAGCAATTAGTGGATGTGAGCAGCCCATGGGCTACATATAGAAATGTCTAACATTCCAACTCTCATAGGGTATTCTCATTAAGAGAATATCAACATTCACTAATCAGCCACAATATTTATTTATTTATTTTATTTTTTTTTTATTTTTATTAATTTTATTACAATCCATACAAAGCAATCAAGATTTTACAAAAAGAAAAATTGAGTTAAGAACAGATCGATCCCCACCCCTGAGAGAGAGAAAAAGCCAAATAACGTTAAATTTAAGGCTTGTAAACATACCTAATTTAAAAAAAAATTCTCTGTGCTTTATGAACTTATTTTAAAATATTACTGATTAGATCCTGCCATGTTTTGAAAAAGTCTGCACAGATCCTCTAACTGAGTATTTGATTTTTTCCAATTTCAAATAATATAACACATCGGTTTCCCACTGACTTAAAAGAGGAGAGTTTGGAATCTTCCAATTTATCAGAATGAGTCTGCGTGCCAACAGTGTAGTGAATGCAATCACAAGTTTGATTGTCTTTCTCCACTTAAAGCCCCTCTGGAAGAACCCCAAACACAGCTGTTAATGGGTTAGGAGGGATTGTGAGTCCAAGACTGTCTGACAGGTAATTAAAAAATTTTGTCCAGAATAATGTTAATTTGGTGCAGGCCCAGAACATGTGACCTGTTGAGGCTGGGACTTGGTTGCAACGTTCGCAGGTTGGATCATGTCCTGGAAACATTTTGGAGAGTTTTAGTCGAGACAGATGTGCTCGATAAATAATTTTGAGCTGTATAATTGTATGCTTTGCACATATGGAGCTCGAGTGAATTCTCTGCATTGCTACTTTCCACTCCTTTTCTGATATATTAATTGAGAGATCTTTTTCCCAGTGTCCTCTTGGATCTTTGAAAGGGAGGGATTGTAAAAGGATTTTATATATTGTAGAGATGGAGTCTAACTCCTTGAAATTGAGCAATAATTTTTCCAGCATGGTTGAGGGTGCAACATGAGGAAAATCTGGAAGGTTCTGTTTAACAAAGTTCCTGATTTGAAGATAGTGAAAGAAATGTGTAGCTGGAATGTTAAATCAGCCACAATATTTAAACCACTGACAGGGGAAGTAAATAATATTGCTTACTTCATTACAATGGCACTTGTCAAAGTGTGGGATATACTACGCAGCAAGTAAACCATCCATTCTTGAAGGTGATGTGTTGGAAGATGGAAAAAATGGGCAAGTGTAAGGATCTGAGTGACTTTGACAAGGACCAAATTGTGATGAAGAAAGCAATATCTAAAGTACATATTGCTTACTTACTGCATCTCCAAAACTACAGTTCTTGTGGGGTGTCCCCAGTATACAGTGGTTAGTGCTTTTGAAAGGTGATCCAAGGAAGGACAACTAATGAACTGGCAACAGGCTCATGGGCGCCCAAGGCTTATTGATTCGCATGTGGCACAAAGAGCCTGATCCCAAAGAAGAGCTACTGTAGCACAAAGTACTCAATAACTTAGTCCTGGCCTTGAGAAAAATATGTCAAAACATCACAGCTTGCCGCATATGAGGTTATGTAGCTGCAAACCAGTCAGTGTGTCCATGCTGACCCTGTCTAATGCCGAAAGCACCAACAGTGGGCACATAAGCATCAGAATTGTACTCCTGGAATGGAAGAAGATAGCCTGGTTTGACGCTACACTTTTTCTTTTATATAATGTGGATGGCTAGGTGCATGTACATCATTTACCTGGAGAAGAGATGGCAGTAGGATGCACTAGAAGAAGGCAAGCCAGCAGAGGCAGTGTGATGCTCTGGCTTGTTCTTCTGGGAATCCTTGGGTCCTGGCATTCATATGGATGTTACTTTGACATTTACCATATACCTAAAGATTGTTGCATACCATATAAACCCTTCAATGGCAACGGTATTCCTTCATGGCATTGGCAAAATAATGCAGCCTGCCGCACTGCAAAAAATGTTCTGGAATGGTTTGAGGAACATGACAGAGAGTTCGAAGGTCTGACTTGGTCTTCATATTCTTCAGATCTTAATCCAATTGAGCATTAGTGTGATGTTCTGGGAAAAGGAACCTGACCAACAGACTTCCCACTTCACAATTTACAGGACTTAAAATATCTGCTGCTAATGTCACAGGACACGTTCAGTGGCTTTGTGGAGACCATGGATGGGTCAGAGCTGTTTTGGGTGTATGTGTGTAAATATATTTATGTATCTCAATGTACAACTTTAAGCTCTGTGCATACATTACATTACGTAACGTTTTACCCAGGTTTTTTAAATTCTTTTTCCTCGTGAAGCAATTTCTAACCTTTATAAAGCACACTCAACTTGTAAATGAGATGTGTGCTACATTTATATATATTGTATAAAATCATCTCTACAAATATGAAAATAGAAAAAAGATGAGATACTTATTAACACTATAACTCTTTTCTGTTCTGCTGCCTGCTGAGGCCAACTAGAACCCCAGCCAAATGTATGCTGGTGGACATTGCATGGGTGAGCTGAAGGACTCAGGATTTAATGAGATGGGTGGCTAATAGTCTGCAGAAGAGATTTACATAATAAAGTCTTTATTTGATAATAAGGAAGTAGTACCACCAAAATAAAGAACTGATAATACAGTATGACAACTTTTTGCCTTCTAATATTTTCTGGCTGTCAGTTTAGCAGTCTTTAATTTCCAGAATTAATTAATTGATATTATTAGTACATATTTTGTAGCCAGACCCCACTTTTAAAGATGGCAGTCTTCACTAATCTACACTCATGAGCTTTTAGACATGCCAAAGGATGGCAAGAGAGCCTTAATTAAAGTGAGATACATTGTCTCAAATATGAATAGATGAAGATTTATTTCTTAAATTTACTTAAAGAGGGTCAACAAGATATCTGACCACTGAGTGACAAATAGTAATCTAAAACAGAGAACAGCTGAAACTGACATGAATCTGATGGTAAGAGTTATTCAGAGTGAGCCACTATTAATTAAAACACAAATGAAATTGCCACGTTAGCATGTCAGCTAATTAGTCAAATAAAAGTTTATGTGACATTTCATATGTCATTACTGAAAACAGAACAAGGGTAACAAGAAATGAAATTTGGTAATTGTTTCACACACAAATCTGGGAATAAGACATCACACAGCTTAATCTATGAAACATTTTCCAGTAGGTGCGTCTGGACTCCCTATTTAGAAACAGAATTTAATCTTAGACAGAACCAAGAAAAATGTGCGTCAGAATGGAGCCTTTGTGGCGTTTCACCTGTTTTTTTTTTATGTTTCTTCAGTTGCCATGGTTTCCCTACTTGCCAGCACTGACAATTCCAGAGTTATTTTCTAATATAATAACTTTTTATTGTATTTTCTGAGTGGTGTTTCTTGAGCAGGCATTAAAAATAATGCTCAATTTTCCCGGTATCAACTGAAACTTGTGAGGAAGCAAAAGTTGTTATATGTACATTTTTATGTGCCAAGCTGATTCAAACTCACTGAATTCAGACTTGCTTCTTGTCATAGTATATTAGGTCTGTATATATTGTACAGTTCAAGTCTAACAATAAATATAAGGATACAATACTTTTTTATGGAGATTTGAAATATTAAACAGCCTAGCTTATTCTGTCCATTCAATAAGACTGCCTGGTCAGGTTCTAGGGTTATGAGGAACTGATGTCTATCTTGACAGTACTGGCTGAAACCAGTCCTTAACATAAAGACAGACCAACACTGGGCGGATTTACTCAAACACCCCACTTGCTGAGTTGCCAGTCCACCTAACATGCACATGTTATGTTCTTTTAAGAAACTAGGGGACTCTGCCCCCTACTTGCTTCACTGGCCAACCCCCAGGGGGAAATGCTGGGCACCTGCTGTCTCACGAATGAGCTGCTTGAAGGGGTCGGGGCACCCCTCCATTAGAGAAAGCAATTGTATTTAAAAAGAGGATATATAGAAGAGTATGCGGGGTGTGGGAGGAAGACGGTTTGGTTCTTAGTTTTTATAGATAGAAAATCAGTTACTTAAGTATTTTACTACAGCTGTCTATTTTATATACCAATGAATAATTGAGCGTAGTAAAAAGTAAAAGTGAAAAAATAAAATTCGAAGTAAAAAAGTAAAATGTAAAAAAACTTAAAATAAGTAAATAAAAAAGTTAACAATCCATCCATCCATCCATCCTCTTCCGCTTATTCAAGATCGGGTCGTGGGGGCAGCAGCTTGAGCAGAGATGCCCAGACTTCCCTCTCCTCGGCCACTTCTTCTAGTTCTTCCAGGGAATCCCGAGGCGTTCCCAGGCCAGCCAGGAGACATAGTCCCTCCAGCGTATCCTGGGTCTTCCCCGGGGCCTCCTCCCAGTTGGACGTGCCCAGAACACCTCACCAGGGAGGCATCCCGGAGGCATCCTGATCAGATGCCCGAGCCACCTCAACTGACTCCTCTCGATGAGGATGAGCAGCGGCTCTACTCTGAGCCCCTCCTGGATGACTGAGCTTCTCACCTTATCTTTAAGGGAAAGCCCAGATACCCTGTGAATGAAATTAATTTCAGCCGCTTGTATTCGCGATCTCGTTCTTTTGGTCACTACCCATAGCTCATGACCATAGGTGAGGGTGGGAACATAAATCGACTGGTAAATTGAGAGCTTTGCCTTACGGCTCAGCTCCTTTTTCACCACGACAGACCAATGCAGAACCCGCATCACTGAGGACGCCGCACCGATCTACCTGTCGATCTCAAGCTCCATTCTTCCCTCACTTGTGAACAAGACCCCAAGATAGTTGAACTCCTCCACTTGGGACAGGATCTCGCTCCCAACCCTGAGAATGCACTCCACCCTTTTTCGGCTGAGGACCATGGTCTCAGATTTGGAGGTGCTGATTCCCATCCCAGCCGCTTAACACTCAGCTGTGAACCGATCCAGAGAGAGCTGAAAATCATGGCCTGATGAAGCAGACAGGACAACATCATCTGCAAAAAGCAGTGACCCAATCCTGAGTCCACCAAAAAGGACCCCCACAATGCCCTGGCTGAGCCTAGAACTTATGTCCATAAAAGTTATGAACAGAATCGGTGACAAAGGGCAGCCCTGGCGGAGTCCAACTCTCACTGGAAACAGGTTCGACTTACTGCCGGCAATGCAGTAACAGCCCTTATCAGGGGGTCCAATACCCCATACTCCCGGAGCGCCTTTTCCAAGTCAACAAAACACATGTAGACTGGTTGGGCAAACTCCCATGCACCCTCCAGGACCCTGCTAAGGGTGTAGAGCTGGTTCACTGTTCTACGACCAGGACGAAAACCACACTGTTCCTCCTGAATCTGAGGTTCGACTATCCAATGGACCCTCCTCTCCAGGACCCCCGAATAGACTTTTCCAGGGAGGCTGAGGAGTGTGATCCCTCTGTAGTTGGAACACACCCTCTGGTCCCCCTTCTTAAAGAGGGGGACCACCACCCCGGTCTGCCAATCCAGAGGCACTGTCCTCGATGTCCATGCGATGTTGCAGAGTCATGTCAACCAGTCCTACAACATCCAGAGCCTTGAGGAACTCCAGGCGTATCTCATCCACCCCCGGGGCCCTGCCACCGAGGAGTTTTTTGACCACCTCGGTGACCTCAGTCCCAGAGATGGGGGAGCCCACCTCTGAGTCCCCAGGCTCTGCTTTCTCATTGGAAGGTATGTTAGTGGGATTGAGGAGGTCTTTGAAGTACTCCCCCCACCGACCCACAACGTCCCGAGTCGAGGTCAGCAGCACACCATCCCCACCATATACAGTGTTGACACTGCACTGCTTCCTCCTCCTGAGACGCCAGATGGTGGACCAGAATCTCCTCGAAGCCGTCCGAAAGTCATCTCCATGGCCTCCCCAAACTCCTCCCATGCCCGAGTTTTTGCCTCAGCAACCACCGATTCTACATTCCGCTTGGCCTGGCGGTACCTATTATCTGCCTCCAGAGTCCTACAGGACAAAAGGGTCCTGTAGGACTCGTTCTTCAGCTTGACGGCATCCCTCACCGCCGGTGTTCACCAACAGGTTCAGGGATTGCCACCACAACAGACACCAACCACCTTATGGCCACGGCTCTGGTCAGCCGCCTCAACAATAGAGGCATGGAACATGACCCATTCAGACTCAATGTCCCTCACCTCCCACGGGACGTGGTCGAAGTTCTGCTGGAGCTGGGAGTTGAAGCTACATCTGACAGGGGACTCTGCAAGATGTTCCCAGCAGACCCTCACAATACGTTTGGGCCTTTCATTCCTGATTGGCATCCTCCCCCACCATCGAAGCCAACTTACCACCAGTGGTGATTTGTTGACAGCTCCACCCCTCTCTTCACCCGAGTGTCCAAGACATGTGGCCACAAGTCCGATGACGCGACCACAAAGTTGATTATCGAACTGAGGCCTAGGGTGTCCTGGTGCCAAGTGCACATATGAACACCCCTATGCTTGAATATGGTGTTTGTTATGGACAATCCGTAACGAGCACAGAAGTCCAATAACAAAACACCACTCAGGTTCAGATCGGGGGGGCATTCCTCCCAATCACTCCCTTCCAGGTCTTACTGTCATTGCCCACTTGAGTATTGAAATCTCCCAGCAGAAGGATGGAGTCCCCAGAAGGTATGCCCTCTAGCACCCCCTCCAGGGACTCCAAAATGGTGGGTACTCCAGACTGCTGTTCGGCGCATACGCACAAACAACAGTTAGGAATCGTCCCCCAACCCGAAGGTGTAGTGAGGCTACCCTCTTGTCCACCGGGGTAAACCCCAATGAACAGGCTCCAAGTTGGGGGGCAATAAGTATGCCCACACCCGCTCGGCGCCTCTCACCAGGGGCAACTCCAGAGTGGTAAAGAGTCCAACACCTTATCAGAAACAATATTATGAATTACTTTATCCTCTAACATTTTGTAAATGTTGATTTTTTTGCATTTCTGTTCGCAAATTGTTCAGGATATTTTTCTCTTTTTCGTTTACTGGATGATTTTCTTTGCTCTTGATTTTTGTTATATGCAGCTCTTTTTTGTTAATATTCTTTTTTCGATGTTCATTATCAGCTCTTGCTGCTGTTTTTCTATCACCATGTAAAATTCAACATTCTTCAATAGATAATTTGCTTTTCTGCCTTGACATTATAACGACTGTGTTGAAGGGCGAGTTAGCACTGAGAGTGTCATGGGGTGGTATGGAAACAAGTCATGCGCAGTAGGAGTAATGATTGGGTGAGTGGTGTGGAGGGGAGTGGTCAAAGCTCAATAACACGGACACATTTTTAATATAATGGAGAGATTTGTTTTTTCCCACTTCAATTTTTTTTTTTTTTGTAAACTGTTCTCATTTAAAATGTTGTATTTAGTATCTTACTCCCTAATTGGCTTTTATAAAATTGCTATTGTAATTGAACTCTTGATTAGGTATTTTCTCTCAGATTCTGTAATTAGGCTATACTACTCTTACGGAGGGTTGCAAATAATTTGGTATGTTAATTTTTGCATTTTGAAGTGGTTCTTTTTTTAGATTTTTTTGGGGGGTCTTTGACTTTTCATTTCTTTTTATGGTAGTTTTTAGCCTGGCTTAGTTATTCTTAGATTTTGTATTTTCAAATGCTTTTCATCTGTATTTGTATATTGAAATTGCAGTCCCTATTTGTGTTTCAACATGTTTTAGTTATTTAGTGTTTCTTTCTGGTATTTTAATATTTTTTAGTTTTCATTTTTTCCAGTTTGCATTATTTAGTATTATTTAATTGATTCTTTTTCTTTTGCCTTTATGTGTATTTTATTACTACCCATTTTTGTCTTTTTTGATTTAATAGCATGTTTTATTTAATTTTGTGTTTCTATTTTTTGCACATTGTAGCAAATATCATAACAGTATTCCTTTAGGATTTGGGGATGAAAAAAAGGACACCCAGGAGACAAACACAGGGAGCATGTGCCAGCTCCATATGTTAACTTGACCTGGACCTGTAACACTGGAGATTTAGTTACTTTATTTAGATTCTTATTTACCTTTATAGTTCCTAATGCCCTTTTCCACTCTGCATGTTCTGCACACATGCCTTCCCAAGTAACTTTTTCTTCGTTTATTCTCAGATTCCCTTTTAAATGCTGCTTTAATGGACACTTTTCTGTACATATTTCATGTCACAATCGGAACTTTCACGTTGTAAAGAGAAGAAAATGGCTGCAGAAAGTCAGTCACAGTTTAGCATGTTGGCATGATTTGACAGCCTAGCTTTATAGTTTACATATTTAATGCACCTGTTATGATGTAAAGTGAGCAATTATTGAACTATGAAACAAAAAAAAATGAATGGAGGAAAATCCAAATAGAAGCATGATCCACATTTACATAAAGTATTTCATAGATACATGATATAAAGTGAAAGCAAAAATAAAAAATACAGTAAGTACAATCAGAACAGCATAATAACATTTAATTTGATTATTTTTAGTAAAGCTATTTAGCATTATATTCTATTGCCTAAGGCAAACTGCATTGGCCCTTTCCTTGTTGTGAGTCATGTGTTTGTGAGGTGAACATACTGTAATTATAAAGGATTTGTCCGTTCAAGGAAGTAATTTCATTATGTTGTAGATGAACATGACTTCTTTATCATAAGCTAATCAGTTTTAGTGAAACTAAATAAAAGGACATGTAGCCTGGTTCTGACAGTGCACTAATGGGATAATTTTCTTGCTTTCTCCTGCTTACACATTTTGAATGTGAAGATATTGTCAGTTTTTCTGAGTTGCATTTTGCATTCAACAGTTTTCTCACGTATATTTTTAGTTTCTTGCAGAACCTTTGAAAGAAAGCTTTATGAGTATGTGATAATATGTGCAGATAATAATATGTACTTCTAGTTTTTTTTTTTGTTAAACTGCCAAAATGAAGGCATAAAGCTGGAACAGATCATTAATGAAAGGAGCATGGAATGAATATAATTGCAACGTAAAGTCTATTTCACATGGTAAGACTGAAAATGGAAAATATATTTAGTGTACTGAGAGCAGCTTAGTATCACAGTGGCACAGACTACAGCTTCACAGGTTCGGGCACCAGCGTTCAGACTTAAATCAGGGCTTATTTTCTGACTTGCTTCCTTACAATATGGTGGTTGCAAATTTTTCTTTTTTGTTTGCCCAGGTTTTCTCTAGGTATTCCAGATTTACATTAGGGTTATTGTTATCATTAAATTTACCTCATGTGAGCATTGTGTACATAAGTGAGCGTACTCTGCAATGAACGGTGAAATGAATTGGTGCCTGATGCACTTAATTATCCTGAGACCAGATAGATAGATAGATAGATAGATAGATAGATAGATAGATAGATAGATAGATAGATAGATAGATAAGCTACAGTGTCCATGGTAAAGAGAATCCAATTAAAAGTGGGCCTTCAGTTGAAAAATTAACCTTTAAAGGTAGGAATTGATGGAAGATGATTAAAGAGCAACAGGCTAATGTCAGTTAGTCAATGAGGAGGTGAGTACAAGAGCGGTGTATACAGAAGCTTATAAAAATCCACAGCTGTATAGATCTTGTTACTAATGGAACCTGGTTGCTGACAACTCAGCAACCCAGCTGTAGTAGGCTAAATTACATGGACAAGGGAAACATTACCAAAATTCCAGTTTCTTCTGATTTCAAGTAATGGAAGGAGCAAAATATGCTAAAATCCCATCATAATAATGGAACTGTCTTTCTGGGTGTAACCAATGCTAGATGTGGAAGGTAATATACAGTCGTGGCACAAGTATTGGTTTTCACAAAGTTTGCTGCTTCAGTGTTTTTAGATCTTTTTGTCAGATGTTTCTATGGTATACTGAAGTAAAATTACAAGCATTTCATAAGTTTCAAAGGCTTTTTTTGACAATTCCATTAAGTTTATGTGCAGAGTCGATATTTGCAGTGTTGGGCCTTCTTTTTCAAGACTACTGCAATTCGCCCTGACATGCTGTCAACCAACTTCTGGGCCAAATCCTGACTGATGGCAGCCCATTTTTGCATAATCAATGCTTGGAGTTTGTCAGAATTTGTGGGTTTTTGTTTGTCCACCTGCCTCTTGAGGATTGACACAAGTTCTCAATGGGATTATAGTCGAGGAGTCTTCTGGCCATGGACCCCAAATTTCGATGTTTTGTTTCCCTTATGGTACGGTGCTCCATCATGCTGGAAAAGGCATTGTTTGTCACCAAACTGTTTTTGAATGGTTGGGAGAAGCTGCTCTCTGAGGATGTTTTGGTATCATTCTTTATTCATGGCTGTGTTCTTTGGCAAAATTGTGAGTGAGCCCACTCCCTTAGCTGAGAAGCAACCCCACACACGAATGGTCTCAGGATGCTTTGCTGTTGGCATGATACAAGACTGATGATAGAGCTCACCTTTTCTTCTCCAGACAATCTTTTTTCCGGATGCCCCAAACAATCGGAAAGGGGATTCATCAGAGAAAATTACTTTAACTCAGTTTGCAGCAGTCCAATCCCTGTACCTTTTGCAGAATATCAGTCTGTTCCTGGTGTTTTTCTTGGAGAGAAATGGCTTCTTTGTTGCCCTTCTTGCCGCCAGGCCATCCCCCAATAGTCTTCACCTCACTGTGAGCGTAGATGCACTCACAACTGCCTGCTGTCATTCCTGAGCAGGCTGTGCACTGGCAGTGCTCTGATCCCAAGCCATAAATAAAGAAAGGTACCAAAACATCCTCTGACAGCAACTTCTCCCAACCGTCCATGAACAGTCTGGTGATGAATAAAGCCTATTCCATTTTTGGGGAACAAAACATCGAAATTTTGGGTCCATGACCAGGAAACTCCCTAGACCTTAATCCCATTGAGAACTTGTGGACAAACAAAAACCTACAATTTCTAACAAACTCCAAGCACTGATTATGCAAGAATGGGCTGCCATCAGTCAGGATTTGGCCCAGAAGTTGATTGACATTATGTCAGGGCGAATAGCAGAGGTCTTGAAAAAAAAGGGCCAACACTACAAATATTGTCTCTTTACATAAGCTTAATGTAATTGTCAATTATGAAATGGTTGTAATTATACTTCAGCATACCATAGAAACATCTGAAAAAAGATATAAAAACACTGAAGCAGCAAACAGTTTGAAAACCAATACTTGTACCATTCTCAAAACTTTGGCCACAACTTTAATTATGGTAATTTCAATAATGAAAATTTTCTAGGGTTAGGACTGGCATAATAAATAAACACACACACACACACAAATAAAATGAAATGAATAACAATTTCAAAAGTGGAATGAATAAGTCCAAGGATGTCACAATGCTTACTCACATCACTAGGACACCCACTAATGAAATACACATTGGCATTCAGTGGTGCTTTTTGTTTACTGGAGTGGGCTCCTTTTCTGAATAATCATCTGTCTTTATCATGAGCCAGCCAAGAACCATTTTGTTGCTTCAGGAAACCCAGTAGAATTGGAATACCTAATAAGTCCATTCATTGCCTTAGCTCACCATATCTGATCATACATTTTCAATTAATTTGCATGAGTGAAGCTCCTATTCCTGTGACACTGGAAAAGACAAACAGATAAAGATGAGTAGTTGGATGGGCAATTAGCCTTTGCTGTTTCTCAAGGTGAGAAGATTCTGAATGTTAAATTGAATCTGAATGCCACACTGTGTGTACCTTGAGTCTAATCCTGAAGTACGTTTGGGCCCTGTCCCAAGGATAGCAGGTCTTCTAGCACTCTGGTCTCCTTTTGCTCTTTGCATTAAATAGCAGTCTGTGCAGTCCACACTTAAAGATGCCAAACCCATGTGGCATCAAGGCCTGTCACATGGTATTTTATAAGCTCAGTGATCTTTTGACCCCTTATTTACAGACTTTCTGTTTTTAGTAACCGTATAATGTACAACAAGACATGTCAAGAATTATTTAATAAATAGTTATTATTTGCACATTGTGTGGCATGTTGTTATTAATATGCTTGTATTTTTTACTGATTTATTTGCTGACATGATTCTCTTGACATTTTAAACATTCTGTCTGTGTATTTGTTTTTGTGGGCATCACATTGTTGGAGTGTTAGTTTGTTAAGGCACTAAGTAGTGCATGGCATATTGGTATGCTTTGTATGATGAGTGATATTGTGATGGCCATGCTGTAAATGTTTTGCCCGCACATTAAATAATACCAGAAATTTATGAAAATAAAGAACCTCCTAACCAGAAACTTTTGTTCAAGCAACAAATTAACTTAGGGTCGGATTTTATGTTTGATTTTGCTTAGTTCTTAGAATTCAAGTTTAGTTTGGTCTGTTGGTCTATGATTATTGATCTCTAGTTGTACCAATCTTTGTTAAAAACTACTCTAACTCACAAGAGACAGTTAAACAGAAGTGAAAATGACCAGAAGAATCATAAGTCAAAAAACAGGCTAAAGGTCAAAACCAGCAGTGAAAGAGATATTTTTCCAAAATCTAAATGTAATTGGAAAAGTCAAAAAGATTAACTGGGATTCAATAAACCAGAAAGACTAAATAAAGATCTTTAAATGCATTGAAACAATGTTTATCTGTCGAGCCCAAGTCCCCTAGAAAGGTCTGGGAGACCTTTTTATCATTGCCAGATTGACTTCAAAAATATGTGCACTCCAGGGAATTTTAGGCAAGATCTTCTCAGAGACAGCAGAAACAGACATTTAATATAGTGACAGCTAAATAAACCAAACAAAAATAATGTTGCGACAAAATAGATTGAAATGATTAACTTTTTCAACACAGGTTCTAAAAATCAGACCTCATATTTGAATTCCTTGGGTCTCAAACCCATATAATCATTACTACAAATTAATCATTACAAAAAAGCAATACATTTGGATATCATAATAGGTGACAATTTGAATATCCTTAAAGTAAGCACTGAAAGAAACACCTACCTAGTATTCCAAAATAACAAAATGTCGGAGTGAACTTGACTTTTCTAGTTCTACCTGAACACACCAACACGCTGCTTAAATTATGGCACACTGGTAGTGAATTTAACACCCAGGCATTAAGTCCTTAACAGTTCTTTCCAATTTAGTTTAGAGAAGCATTGCAGTGTGGCTATCTATATCATCCATCCATCCATCCATTATCCAGCCCACTATATCCTAACTACAGGGTCACAGGGGTCTGCTGGAGCCAATCCCAGCCAACACAGGGTGCAAGGCATTAAACAAGGATGCCAGTCCACCGCAGTATGTTTATCATGTACTTTGTAAAAACAGATAAATGAAGTAAACAAGTGAATGTTCATTTTGTTCTAGCTACACCAAGTGAAAATTCAAACTCTTATAAAGGTGGCCACTTAAAAAGCCCTGAGTCAGACAATAGAGAGTGTTATCTGAAGAGGCTTCCTCCTCTTCTATTGCTGAATGAGGTTAACCTTCTAAGCAGAACCTGTTTCTATTTGATTATACTTTTGCATAAATAGGAAAAATCAATAAAACTTGAACTCCAAAAAAAAACCTCTTGTTTACAGCAAATTTGTGCAGGCTTTTTTTTTTCTTCTTTTGAGAGAAGTGTTTTTCACTTACATGACATAAATGAGGACTCTTTTTGTTTTTTAATCATGCCTAAAGAATGATAGTATTTTTAACATACTAGTGATTTATTTAACCTGAAAAGAGAATGCTTCTGTCTTTGATGTGACTGCCATTTAGGTTACTCAGGATGAGAACAATGCACTTTTTTCTGAATGGTGTACAATCTATGTTGCTCAGAAACAGAACAATGCGTGTTGTGGTGCAACTGCTGTACCTTTTAATTTAATAGTAGAGCATTCATACTGAGGTCAAAACCTCACTTTTGGTAAAGCTAAATGCCTTTTCTTTAGTTCATCATTAGTGAGATGTTAGTTGTTGCTGGAATTTCTGACTGCTATGCAGTTTATGCTTCTGCTACTGTATTTAAGACATTGTCTGCATATCTGTGCATTTACAAACAAATCTCTTATTTATCCATCTATCCACTGATTGTCTGTATCCACGTTGTGTCAATTCAGTGCTTATCCTGATTGTTTTAGAAGAAAGGCAGGAGCTAAATCTTAATGGGTTGCCAGTCCACAACAATACAAAACCACACCCACGCTTACTCTTAAAGGACAAAATTTGAGTTGCCATTACAACTATCATGCTTGTTATTCAAAAATGATTAGACTGTTTAATTTATGTCAGAATGAATCCTGTATATTTTTCTTTCTTGTGACCTTGGCTTCTTTTCTTTTTGCCAGTAAGACTTTATCTAATTCTCCTTGCTACGCAGGACTCATAATGGGTGGCATTTCAACCACACAATAGGATTAAGTCTGGTACCATCAGGCATTGTGTACCTTTTTGGGGTCATAACAAACCACTACAACTACAGACCCTACTCAATAAAATCAATTCTGGACTATCCAGTATGCTATAATAGCAACTTGTCCTCTAGTGTTTAATTCATGAATAATGCAGTAAGAGACAGCAACCTATAGGAATTGCATCATCTTCATGCCAATTTCATAAGACCTCTCTCTCTGTCACCAAAAGTACTGTTTCAGGGCATATCTGGACTGTCTATATTTTCTACTGCCTCTGGTCTTTCTGACAGAGACACTCTCTCATATCCAATGTGGCTCCTGTATTGGATTCCCGGCCTTTTTGGTGCCATCTCCCCACCTACCAGTCATTTTACCATCTGGGTAACATGCCTCAAGAGTTTGTTATTGATACGTTTCTAGTTGCATTTCTTATTATTGTTCTGCCAGTGAAATGAAAAAGGTAGATTTTGTTGTTTTTAAACAGGACTGGGAAATGAAATGAAATGTATTTGTAGCCGAAGTTCAAAATCCTAGGGAGAAATTAAATTAGATTGTCAAGCCAAAATACTAAACTAAATACATGGATAAGTTTGTAAAACACAAAAGCACACACTAAGTGTTTTGGAGTAGAATCTGCAATCTCAGGAAAATAGGAATTGAATGACTCTGACCTTTATCTCATTGTGTAAAAGTGACATTACATGCCACGCATCTCCTGAACATTATGACAACTCTAAAGAGAAAAGCTCACAAAATGCCAGCACCCATAAATGTGTTGCGCCAAAAGGTGAAATATTTTTAACGTCTTTAAAGACACTGTATATCAGACTTTAAGCCTTGGAACTGGATTTTGCTGTGGATCAAATAACCCTCTGAGATACAAACCACCCACACAAGGGTTCAAAGCAAACATAAAAAATTATTTAACAACCCAAATAATTACAGGTATAGGACTTAAGAAATCACACAGGAATTTGACACATTTCAAAAGAAATCATCAATAATGTGAACCTTTTCACTTCACAAAGTTGTGTTTTTACTGATGAGAATTAATTTAAGTACTTGTTGCTTTTGTTTTTCTTTGGGTTTAATTTTTAGCATTGTGATCGCCTTGCCATTTTGATTGTCTGTTTTGGTCATGGGCACCTCAAATTTGTGTCTAGAATAATGGATGTTACTATGTTGTTTATTAATAATGGCTTCATTTTGCTACATAGTGATATCAACCGAAATGGACTATAAAAAATGGCATTGCAGAGGAGTTTTGTTATAATTTTGAGCACAAAATCTCTTCATATAATCAAATTCAATTTTTGAAAGTAGTTTTGGGAAAGAACACCAAATTATTGCAAACACTTTGCTATGTTAGTTTTGACTTGATTCTGTTTAAGTACCGTAGCCTCAGTGTTTGTTTCTGTTTGCTTCCCTGTTGTTCATTAATTGACAACATTTCTATCTGTCCCTTTTAAAATCTCTTTCATCTCCTGGGGCCTCATGTATAAACGGTGCGTATGCACAGAAATGTTGCGTAAGAACTTTTCCACGTTCAAATCGTGATGTATAAAACCTAAACTTGGCGTAAACCCACGCACTTTTCCACAGTACCTCATACCTTGTCGTACGCAATTTCTCCGCTGGGTTTTGCAGACTTGTGGCACCCAGCTTCAAAGCAATGCTACTGTTCCTGTGTGGTTACACTTTATAAATACACTGAAACTAACCGCATATTGTTTGTTAGTGTAATGCATCTGATTGTAATTAACTTGTAACAATATAATGGTCCAGGGAATAGCCATAATATTCCAAATACCATAACTGCTTTAGCGTTGTAACTCTCACTGCACCTTCCTCTTCTTCTTCTTTCAGCTGCTCCCTTTAAGGGTTGCCACAGCGGATCATCTTTTTCCATATTACTCTTACTGCACCAGTCAGAGTATTTATATAACTGTATCTGAGTGGGGAATCACAGCAGTAGCTGATCGGAAAGAGAATTATCGGTATTACAGCATCAAGCCCATGCTGCCAAAGCCACGGCAAAACGCTTCAGAGCCTTTCCTGTACGGACTTCGCGGTTCAGAAACAGTTTCATCCCAAGAACTATAAACGCACTCAATCAATTGCTCCTTGTAGAACTGTTTGTACTTATAAGTACAATTACCTCACTGTAAACTTGCACTAGAGTTATAATATTGCACAACCTGCGCCACTTTATAAAGTACGCATTTACATAGATGACGATATCATTTGTAAGATGAAATGCAGCAAAATGTTTATTATATTATACAGATAAAACTTTAACTTCATTTAAATAATCTGTATTGTTAATAATTAAACATGTGAGGACACGGTGGCACAGAACTAGCAAGTTCACATATTGTCCCTGCCTTGTGCTGTATATTTGCTGAGACTGGCGCAACATTGGAATGATAGACGGATAGAATAATTAAACACGTACTTATGAAGATATTTCAATGTTCCTTAAAGGTTTTGAAGAATCGTCGTTGTTAAGCTTACAGATGGCTTAACGTCTATTACAGAGCTGATTGTGTGGCGATTGGGTATTTGGGGAAAGAAAAGCAAGGACAGGAATTGGAGGTTAGTACGTTTGAATGAGACAGGACTGCTACAGTTAAGTATTTCATCAAAGGTCGCGCATGGCGCAGCAACATCTTGTATGAGACATGAACAATCACTGCGCCATCGTGTTCTTAATAACATGTTTTCATTCCAATCATCATGAAAATGATATCACGTATACATCTCAGTATTTCAATTATTCAGAGAGCTGTAATATCACAAATTTAATTCTCCTGCCGGAGAAAGAGAAAGCCCGTTTAAGAAGCATGTAGTGATTCACACACAGAGCACATAGAAGATCAAATACAAAACAAAACATTTAACCTGCTACTTTAGTTACGATGGGATTTGAGAAAATAGTAAATTAAATGAATTTAAGATGAACTTTATGATGTTCTACTTTAATGACAAAATAAACTACGTGATAGTGGATATTTCGAGATTGAAGTTAACATTTCGTGCTTTTTTCCTACTCTATGCCTTTTTTTCACACTGTACCCTAATAAGCTTCCATATGACACTCAGACGGTGGGCCACGTCTCGCCTTTTCACGCCGACTTTGATATCTGACAACTTTTTTATGTCGGGCACTGTGCGACATTGTGAACTTGAGCTTGTTTCTCCCGACATGCTATGTCACTCGATCAACTTCCTTTTCTTGTTTATTCCACTGTATAAACCAACAAATAGTACGTTTTTCTTTGCCTCCACTTGGTATTCGCTGAAATTCTTCTATTTTCCCTCTTGCTTTTCCCATTGCCTTTTCACAGAAAACAGAGCTTAAGGTCTATTTATATTGATTTGCATATTCAAAGAGCTTAATTCTGGGAGGAGTTGGGGCAATACATAAAGCGTGTGCATGAGCGTTACTTTTCACGCTGACTGGGATTTATGTAGTGGAAGAACGTGGAAGTAAGAGTACGCACAGATTCCTGCATCTGGATTTTTCTGTGCGTAAGCACATTTTGGCTTTTGTGCTTACGCCATGTTATAGTGCGAATTCTACGCACGGCGTTATACATGAGGCCCCTGGTCATTTTTTGTTCAAGAAATCCTTGATGGGCTTGGTTCACAACACATTTGTGAGAAATGGTGACATGCCATCCGCAGCTTACTCTGAGGATGATTCTGTACCTGGAGGAGCTAGACTGGATGTACCACTAAACATCACTCAGCATTCTTTGTCTTCACAGCGTCTTCTATCACCTGTATCTATGTCAGTTTGTACACTGTCTTAACAATAAATAGTTTAATGTTAAAAATATAAACAATTAAAGAGAATACAAAATGTATATGTGATTTATATCACTCACAGTACACCTGCATTCACACAAATCAAGTGTACAGTATTGTAAGTGAACTTCTACTTCTTTTGTTTAATCTCTGCTGAAATTTCAAATCCCTTTACTTCCTCTGCTGGTTTTCTTTGAAGTATATGTGAATCATTTCTTTAACATTCAAATGAAGTTTGGATTTTTTTTTTATTCTATTACTGATCTATTCCTCTTGCTGTGCCCCTGGCACACTCCTGTCTAGGATTTTCACCTCTTACAATCTTGAAATGTGCATTTTTTACACTCATATCCATTCATCTCTTTTTCTGTCACATCTTATTTTTCAATGGTGTAATTTGTTAAAATAAGTAAAAACACAGTAGTAACAAGTTTGTTTCTTGAATTATAACCAAAACATAGACATTGGTTACAAACTCGTCTACCACCGTAAACGGTACCACATATTTTTCAATTTGGTTTTGATGCCCAAAAAAATCCTTAAGCTTTGTGTTCAGCAACACAGGAGTGCCGCAGGGGACTGTACTTTCTCCGGTGCTGTTCAGCCTATATACATCAGACTTCAAATACAACTCGGAGTCCTGCCACGTGCAAAAGTTCACTGATTACACTGCTATCGTGAGCTGCATCAGGAGTGGGCAGGAGGAGGAGTATAGGAACCTAATCAAGGACTTTGTTAAATGGTGTGACTCAAACCACCTACAACTGAACACCAGCAAAACAAGGAACTGATGGAGGATTTTAGGAGGACCAGACCCCTCATGAACCCTGTGATCATCAGAGATGACTGGGTGCAGACCTATAAATACCTGGGAGGGCAGCTGGATGATAAATTGGACTGGACTGCCAATACTGATGCTCTGTGGAAGAGAGTACAGCCGACTATACTTCCTTAGAAGGCTGGCGTCCTTCAACAGCTGCAATAAGATGCTGCAGATGTTCTATCAGGCGGTTGTGGTGAGTGCCCTCTTCTACGCGGTGGTGTGCTGGGGAGGCAGCATAAAGAAGAGGGATGCCTCACGCCTGGACAAACTGGTGAGGAAGGCAGGCTCTATTGTAGGCATTAAGCTGGACAGTTTGACATCCGTGGCAGAGCGACGGGCACTGAGCAGGCTCCTGTCAATCATGGAGAATCCACTTCATCCACTGAACAGTATCATCTCCAGACAGAGGAGCAGCTTCAGTGACAGACTGCTGTCACTGTCCTGCTCCACTGACAGACTGAGGAGATCGTTCCTCGCCCAAACTATGCGACTCTTCACTTCCACCCAGGGGGGTAAACGTTAACATTATACAAAGTTATAGTCTGTTTTACCTGCATTTTTATCACTTTTTAATTTAATATTGTTTTTATCAGTATGCTATCTATCTATCTATCTATCTATCTATCTATCTATCTATCTATCTATCTATCTATCTATCTATCTATCTATCTATCTATCTATCTAAAATCTGTAGTCAAAAAGAAAGAAAAACCTTCAATAGTAAAAAGAGAACGCATGAATAAAAACTTAACCTATCTTCTAGCAATGCCTCATTTCCTCCCTTATTATGGCAAAGTTGGGTTTTCCAATTCAGCACAACTAAGAAAGTCCAACCTGGGACCAGGCTAAGTTTTTTTTTTTTTTTTATTGGTTTTTCTCATTTGGGCTGCCTTCAGTAATTCTAGGCTTAAGTTTCTTAGTTATTCTGTATATACTGTACAACAAGTCTGTTCTCTTCCAAATCCCAATGATGAGTATGTTAGCTTTGTATCAGCCTGGTATGAGTGAGTGTATGTGTATTACTGTGAGCCCTGCAGTAAACAAGTGTTGTTTCCTGCCATGTACCCAGTGGATATCAGATTTATACTGGTTCAATGAAAAGATGCACCTGTGGATGTCTGCAAAATTTTAAATAAGAAATGGAACCCTAACTCCAAGACCATATTGTTTGTGTGATTTAAAATATATTTCTGGGATTTAGTGTTCCTTTCTTTTGACATGTTACTATAGTTGTTATAATTATTCATATACTAAGATATATGTGCCAGGTTAATTTTCCACTCTAAATTAGCTCTGTATGAATGAGTGGGCCCTATGAGGGAGTTGCTGCTGGGGTAACCTACTCTGAACTGGAGTATGCAGATTTGATAATGGATGAATGGATTAATTTTTAACCTCATTATTTGCATTACATACTGTATTCATAGCCATTACAACACATGCAAGAAATGAAGCTGAATTTAAGGAGGTGGCTGACAATTAAATTAGATTCTCAGGCCACAATGTGCAGGTTTTACAATGATTTTGGCATATGAGGATGATGTCCGGATTTGAAAAATGTGTAAATGATTCGGGTCCTCTTGCACCTCAATTACAGAACAAAACTACTACATAAAAGTCTATGGTCCACTCCAGATGAGTGTTGCTTTACTTCACTCTCAAGTCTGACTCATCTGGCTAAGAAGAAGAGGCTAAGCCAAATCTGGGTATATAGAGGTAGCACAGAAGTTTCCTGCCAGTATCTCTCTACAGCAGTTCAGAAAGAATCCAGCAGAGATCGCTGTTAAGACTGTACTGTCTATCCTATGTGCCCTGACGTTGTCCAAACAGAGGCAAAGCCAGGAGGAGGTGGTTTCTTGCTATCCCTCCATTATTCTAACATCCCCACCAGAAGAAGATACTACTAACCATCCCGGCTGGGATGTCAATCCATCCTTACCCTCTGTCACAACAGGTACACATGTCCACTAGAGCTAAAAGTATAAATGTTCTGTTCATAACTCATATTCCATTGGGGGAGAAACCTGCTGAGGGTTTTGCTTCAAATTCCTTGGTGAGCAGAAGGAAATACTCTGGAATGGTAAGAGATTACACAAACCATGCAGTGAGATGATGGGATCAATGCATTGACAAGAGGATTGATTGATACCACAAGCAGACATATCCTTGATAAGGAGATATTGAATATTGTGTGGGTATATAGGTGGAGAGAATATCCATCTTTAATGACATCTTGTCTGCTGCCTTGTTTCAGTCATATGAAATGGTGACATCAATCTTGTTTATAACCTGGTGTCTATGATTTGCATACACAGCTTTGGCCAGTAAATATTTTTTATTTTTATACATTCTCTCATGATAAATACTTTAAAAAAAGTGTACTGGTAAAGCATATTGTAACAAAGCTAAACAGTTTTCCAAGTGGTGATTAGGAAGGCTAAATGACTCAACAAGGATGCATAAAATTGTCTTCTTATTTTGCAGAACATGGTAACAATTGTCCTGAATACAAATGGTTCAGAATAATGCACATATTCTCAAAAAAATACAAGTACCAGGGGTGTAAAAATTTAGAGATATAATTAAGCATGCCACTTAAATTCAATTATTATTATACTTATATACCACACTTTCCATTAAATCAATTCCCATTGATGTATAAATAGAATGTATTTAATATATAAAATAACATCCACATACAGATATAAATATGTGTATGTATATACATCTTTCTTTTGTCAAACAAGCCTGATCTATTAGGTTGAAATGTTTCAAAAGCTGAATTATGTCTGCTATGCAATATCGCTTCATGTTGCAATCTACTGTGTAATTTTTTGTTTGTTAGGAATATAATTATTTCAGCTTTCTGGTCATTCAAGAGTCTTTTTAAAGTTGTGGCCTCACAAAACCAGCAAACATATACATGTAATAATAATAATAATAATAATAATAAAGAAAAGAATTTTAACTTGAGTTGTTTACTCATGTTGTTAACAAAATAATAATAATAATAATAATAATTATAATAATAATAATAATAATAAAAAATAATAAAATAACCAGAGTAACATTAATATAAGGGGTGGCATGGTGGTTGTCACAAAAGCCACGATGAGACAAAGCAAGGTTTGGGGCAGCCACCCGTATAATTTGTTTTCCTGGCTGCAAAGCGTTCTTTTCAAATGATAGCACTGCTGTGCACAAAACCGAGTCCAATACGGAACTGAGGGCATAGGGAAAAGGAGGAGGTTTTTAAAGGGGAAGACAGGAAGTGAGATCATAGGGGTCGGGCTCATTGAGGTCTTCAGCCATTGGTTCAAGCCTGGACGTGACATCACAGGGGCCGGAACCGGCAAGGTCTCCTTTGATAAGCTCAGTCCCGGAAGTGACTTCAGGAGAGCCAGGCGGAATCTCCCGGGAATGGCCTGCAGGCAAGGAAGAAAAAGAGTCAGTGCACTCTGCCACATCCTGGTATGTCTCAGAACTGTCCTTACCCGAGCCCTTTAGCTGCCTCCCATGCGCATGTGTGTGACATGGTGCAGTGGTAGCACTGCTGCCTCGCAGTTAGGAGACTTGGGTTTACTTCCATTCGTGGAGTTTGCATGTTTTCCCTATGTCTGCATGGGTTTCCTCCAGGTGCTATGGTTTCCTCCCAAAGTCCAAAGACATGCAGGTTTAGGTGCATTGGCGACCCTAAATTGTCCCTAGTGTGTGCTTGGTGTGTGTCCTGTAGTGGGCTGGCGCCCTACCCGGGATTTGTTCCTGCCTTACGCCCGTGTTGTCTGGGATTGGATATGTGTTAGGATATAGAGGGTTGGAAAATGACTGACTGACTGACTGAACATTAATATATTCAGTTTACTTAACGTGCACATCAGGATTCTGGTGTTCAACACTGCAAGTATGAAACAACAGGGACATTTAGTAACTGTCATGACAGGCAGTAGAACCTATGCTGTCTTGGTTTTGGTGAGCTCTTTCAGTGTGGCAACAGATGCAGTTAGTGTTGCATTAAATTCAGGCTATTCACTGATTGTCACTAACTTTCCCAGGAGCTACAGATGACACAAAGAATTTTGACTGATGGCTCATGGAACTCAGATAATCGATTCTAAAGTAGAATAATCATTACCAGTTCTACCACACACCTCAAATGATTAGTACCCTTGGCAATGTTAAGTGACACACCTACCTGGAAAGAAAATAAGAGCAAAACCAGCACGTGAAATTGCTACCAAATGGCAGAAACACAGAGATTCATCGATTATAAAACGGGAAAGAAAATTATGTATCAAAAAATATGCATCACGCTACAACAAAATTGAAATTCCATAAATCTCTCAAGTGTCATGACATGATGTATAGTCACCTTTTTTACACAGTGAGGAGAGCTAGCACTATTCACCCATAATTGAAATACAGTGCAAATTCAAGAGAAAAGCTAAAGGTCTATGGTTAGAGGTTATGTGCTTATTGTCTGAACCAATAAGAACATGTTGTTGCTTTCTTGGCCATTTTTAAACTACGACTTTGTCAAGCTACTTTTTACATTCCAGTAAGGCTGTTTTCTAGGTTAGCATCAAGTTAAAGATGACTGTGGTGTGTACTCATGGCCAGGCCTGTCAAACATTTAGTCATATATTAGAGCTTTACTTGTGGCCACCTAGATATTGTATGATGTGTGGCTTGCACCATGCTCTTCCACTTTAGTAAGACGTCTGCTTTTTGCCTTTAAATTCTGTTTTTAATGTAGTGCCACAAGTCACAAGCTGTCACCCTTGTTGCAACATTTCTTTTATTATCCTGCTTCATATTTTATTTGTGTTTTCTTTGTACAGTCATTGCAAAAGGCTCTACTTACAAATAAGAGTGAATAATGATTATAAATCAAATGGTTGTCATGTGATAGCCTTAATGGCATTTTTTCTAATTTCTGAAATTCTTAAATGCTAAGCATCATTGCTAGATATAGAGGCAGAAAAACTCATTTATCTCTTTGATTAGTAGCATTCTAAAGAGGTTGCAGAGACTTGCATCACATTTCCATTTCATATTGACCTGTAGATGATGATGCGGTGATGTATATTTTGAAAGATGCAATTGGAATGTGTATGTGAACTTAGTGTGATAATCCCTCTTATACCTTTTGTAGATGAATCAATTAAAAGACCAATAAAGTGAAAGTAATGTGATCATGCAAGTACCAAAAATTATGTAATTACTCTTGCTTTAGGTGTAACCGATTAGCATTCTGGGTCAGTAACTAGTTTTAAAACCCTTCTTTGACTGTTGTTCCCTCTTTTAGAGAGTTATTCAACCATTTCATTTTGGCTTTGGACTAAACCCTTTGCAGAATAAATTAAATTAAACGTAAAATTGTTTTAGTTGACATTAGTGCCCTTTACCAACAATCCAAGTTTCGCTAATTGGCTGGACTGGGAGATGGGCATGGGCTTTGCAGGAGGCACCTTTAAAAACAGCTGTATGTATGCTGTGCACATCAACCTGCTCCCGAGAACCACGTTTTGTATTGATCACTCTGCTTTTATATAACAGCTATTGAACATTGAGGTAGAACAGTGATGGAAGAGAATCGAGCCACTTATCTAAGAATTCAGTGAGGCAGTGCTGAGTTTACAAGACCGGGTGTCTTTCTCTGTAGGCAGATCTTATCAGTCAAATCTGTAATCTTTAATAGGGGGTTGGTAGGTTTGGAATATGATAACTGCTTCACATTTCCTTTTAGAATTAAAAGATTAAAACAGGGTTATAGGCTAGTAGACAAGTTACATACGTTATTAGTATTATTATTATTTTAAGTGACAGTACCTTGCCGAAACAATCAAACAAATCAAATTGTTATAAACAGGAAAAGCATTTCTTTGAACTCAGTAACTTATGAGCCTGAAGTATGAAGTCAGAGGACAAGAGACTGAAGGGATTAAAGCTGAGCAATGAAAGCATCACCATCTATTAAAAACCATCACACCATGAGCAGCATAGCAATTAAGAGGAACTTATATCCTTTTAGTCTGAGGGAAAGGTTAACCTTTGTTTAACCTGCTGTAAAAAGGCTAAAACTAATATTTAATTTATGTTGATATATGTTTTGCTTAGGGTTGTAAGGATTTTGCTAAGGATTGGGAATATTTCTAGAAATATCTTTACCGGAGAGTTATTTATTTAAAGGTGAAAACATTGTTTCAAGTTAATTGATATCTGATTGACTCACGTTTGTCATTTTAAGGAATTAAAAGGAATTTGTCTTCACATCTACAAACGTGCCTTTTAGACATAAATTTGATTTTCCCTATCTGTGTATGAAACGCTTTTGGGTTTATGTTATTATTGCATTAATTTAAAAAATCTCCTTTACTCATGGTTAGGTTACTCAGATTTGGATGGGTAAGACTAATGCGAGTGTGTCCTCCAGTGAACCACAGAGTTTTTTTTACAAGTCTGTTTATCAATTTGCCGTGAAAGTGATTGGTGTCAGATCTTGCATTCTCTCATTTACTAGATTGTAGTTGGCCCATTTAAGGGGTAATCACCACCCCATAATGTATGGCAGGCAGTATATAATAAGCATAGATTTTATTTAAATCAAGTGCCAGATTACTGTGCCGTACAAGACAAGCATCCTTCCTGAAACTACCATACAAGGAGTGTTGCTGGAGTGATCGTATTAGTAATAGTGTGTTATTGTAAATCTTGCTAGCTTTTTCATTTTGACAGTGGTGATTTAGAAATGTTACAAGTATATTTTTTTTTCTGTGAACTTTTCTATAAAAGTTGCTTCTAAGGTATCTGTTAAAGTAAGCCTGAGACAGATTTGACTTCTAAAAATGAAGGGGCGTGCAGCAACCATGTAAAGGAATGCAAGGCCAGCATAATACAGCTTGATTTACGGCTCTGCCTTGAATCAAGTCCTTTACGCATGTCTTTATTATTTGTTATCATGCAGTTGCCTACTTTGTGATAAACAGCTCTCATATTTTCATTTCATACACTATTCTGATTACTTTTTCATTATGTTTGAGGAGCTGGAATCCAAGGTGTTTATTATATATTACTAGCTTGCCTGAAAGATTCAAAAGTTAATTGAAATGACATGGAGAAATGTTATAATCACTTTTTACCTACAGTAGACTATCAGACTAAACAAAGATTAGTTTTATTTATTTATTTATTATGTAAAGGGGTTTTATCTTTTCCCATTTCTTCAAAGTATTTAATACTGCGTTGTAAGCAAAGTTAAAACTGATTATATGAATACATATAAAGTTATTGATACAATTAAGAGCAAAGCAAAGTTAGGCTTTGCAATATATTCTCTTCTAATGCAAGTTTTTTTTTTTTTTTACATTATATAAGCTACTGTGAAGTGAATTCAAAATGTAATGGGACTGTGAGCATTAACAGCTACCATTTGTTATTGTCAGTAGGGGGCGCTGACCCCACAGTTATTGCACTGTCGGCTTCCTTTGTCTGTCTTTGGGAATTGCTATATCATTTCTTTAGGGAGCCTCTGAATAGATGTCCTGCTGAATTTTCACATTTCAAACTTTATAAAGAGAATATTTATGCCAGTTTATGCTACTAACAGCTGTGTTATTAACCTGCATCGACCGTGACTAATCCACCCATTACTGCACTGATAGGACTTCTTGCAACATACAGGTATGATATATGACATACCTGGCACTCAGCAAGAAAACAGCTGGAAAAAAAAACACAAGTGGCAGCATCTGCCCACTCTAGCACCCCCTCCTGTTTACTCATTACATTTTTGCTAGGGTCTCCAAGGGGGCAGATTTACAGTAAAGCATAGAATGGATGGTTCATTTTCTTTCTCTGCCTGTTGCCGGCTTGCTCACTTTTTTCTCTCGCCTCTGTTTTTATAGCACCTGGGGAGTTCAGTAACTTCTCTACACATTTAAAGATGTCAAGCATATCCTCCTTTCCCCCTGGCAACTTGCAGAATAAATAATAAGCACTAACTGCCTGGGTGCCCCATTGAACAAGCTAGAAGGTTCCCTTTTGCCCTGTTGTGGCATGATCATTGATCACAATTTATTGCCAGATCACTCACTGCTGGGGCCAGGCAGCCTCCTGATTGCCTTCTGCTGACTACTGCAAATTTTCACAGACTTAGAAAAGAGAGGCAGAAACAGAGGGGGAAAATAAAGCAAAATCTAACATGAGAGCAACATGCTGTATTTCAGCACCTCAGCAGTGGACAGATCCATCATTTATTAATGGTTTTACTTCACATCACATTAGAAATCCAAGGCCTCCCACATTTCTTTTTACCTTTCAGTATATAAAATGTGAACACCTTAACAGTAGTTGTTGTCTACTGTATGTCTGCTGCGTTACATCATTTTGCAACAGTGCTATGAAATTACAGTGGCATCAGAAATTTCTTTATATTATGTATACATTTTTTTTGGCATAAAAGGAATGTCCATGTGAATGACACATAGAGAATTTCAGGAAAGTGTTCAGAGATCAGAAGATAAGATGTTAACCAAAAGACAGGCAAGGATTCATAACCAGGAAGTCAAACTACCTATTTATCAAAAACAAAATCTAAGACCAAACTTGTAATCAAAGAAAGCAAAGCACTAAATTTGATTGAGAGGAATGCTAACTAAAGAAACACATGCTAACTCTTTTATTTTTGTCTGTAAACTCAGAATATCTAGGAAGTGCATGGTGTGACCTTTATAATGACTGCACGATAACATCTCAAACTGCACACTTTCAGATCGTTTCCTAAGCAACGCATTAGCAACCACTTCATACAAATGACGGCACCCGTAGTTAACAGAATGGCATTGAAAACTATGTAAAAATAATTCAACTGGATTAATTAAATTCTAAATAGAACAAAAACTGCAAGTTCCAAAACCAAGTATGAACATGAAGGTATTCTCCAAATGTAATTGAATCTAAACCATAACAAAATGGAGGGAAACATCACAAAAGCAGAAAGCACTACAATTTAAAGTCAAGTTGATCATCTCAATCTGTAATTAGCTCTTTGTAACACAAAGGGCAGTACCCATACTTTCTTACTCATTTTTGGGAGCTGCACATGCTGTCAGATTTCCAGTTCTTTTCATGATTTCTGCTCTTTCACCTGCAGTTTACCCTCACTATTAGTTAGCTGTTCTTATGTTATTCCTAATTAAACCTTTAAAACTTATTTAATGTTAAAAATTGGAAGCTGCTTAAATGTAACTTGTATGATCTTGCATGAGTTTTTAGAGATTTAAAGTCCTTGGCATGCCATATGGTAAGCTTTTTTGCTGTAGCAGTTTCTTTAGTGATGCCATTACACATAGTATATTATAAAACAGATTGTAGTCACCCCATGCTTAGTGAAGAAGAAAATGATCAGCTCCTTCAGCACTCCTTAGTTTCTTCTACACGGCAAGTAGCTGTACAAATAATGTCTAAGTCGAATTTATGTTTTTTGGTCTCAGTTTTACCCATATCATGGGAATTTTATTTCATGACACTATGTATTATTGCCTAAAGGCCAAATTATTTTGTGGCAATTATGATTTGCTGTTTAAGGATATTCAGGTTTTTTGTGCTGATCCATGTCAGGTGAGCCAATGTCAATGAATTACTGTATGTTGCAGTTAATTAGTAGGTGAGTCCTCACGCTAATAAAGATCTTTATAAAGATATTTAGTTTCATTACCCAGGCATTATCTTACAGAACTGAACTTGCAATCCAAGGAAGGACAATTTACTTAGTTTATTGAACAGAATAATGGTTTTCAATGGAGTTAACACAATTCTAAAGGCTTCTCTAATAATAAATTAGTATTTAAACATTGATTAAGGATGAGCTAAGAGAATTCACAAATAAGACTTTGGAGTACAGGCTCTTGAAAGTGGGGCTTTGCAGTTATATGTAGATTATAAATTAAAAATCAGTTATTTCAAACAGTAAATTGCAAAATTAGTGATGTCTTTCAAATCAATATAATGGTACTATGATAAAAAAGTATTGATTTGTATCAAAAACAAGAAAAGTTTAAGGTAATTGGAAACTTTTTAGCACTAGTCTCTCTATATATAAAATCACATGTCTGTCTGTCTGTATGTCCGTCCGCTTTTCACGAGAAAACTACTTAATGGATTTAGATTGTGTTTTTTCTATAATTTGCTTTCGGTTGATTTTGTGACTTCTCTATAGTTCAGTTACAGTTATAATTCAGTTGTGGCACCAATTTATTTACGCAAATCCAGGAGACAGGCTATGGGCCGACTTGGGAGTCCAGGATGCATCCAGACATTGTCCCCATGCAGTTCCCGGTCCATTTGGGTGATGTTTCTGTCACTTTCTGACCTTTTCCAATGGACCAGGCACCCTCCCCTCTTCAGAGCAGGGGGTTCCTGGTTGTCTCCAATTGACTTACATTATACTCGGGTGCTCGGTAGAGCACACGAACATCGCGATGTGTTCAGACCGAACACCCAAACACTTTGGTGCTCGCTCATCACTAGTTTAAACTTAAAGTTTAGGTTAACAAAAACTGAAAAAAGGAAGACTTTGTACAGTCTGCAGTAGTCCATAGCCAGTATTTCAAGGCTGTATTTTGTCCTTTAAGGTTTGACTTTTTTGCTGCCACTCATCCTATCAAACCTGCAACACAAAGTCTCCTCTTCACAGTAGACACTGAGACTTGCTTTTGTTGACCACTGTTAAGCTGTGCTGGAAGCTGCTGTGCTGTGAGGGGCCTATTACGCAAGCTGGTGACCCTTCTGACTGGGTTGTGACATTGGTTCTGCCAGATCTCTTCGTATCAGAGTTTCTTCTTGTTTCCCTATGGATTGTGTAGGACACACTGTACTCATGTTGAGTGCAAGATAATACTGACCTATGCCCTTCTTCCTTGTCCAATGTTAGTGCCCTCATCTTTTTAGCATAGTCTGCCTCAAAATAAACCTGAGGCCTCAGTATGAGCTAGTGAAATAGGCCATTGATAAGACAACAGCCATTTTTGAATATGAAATCTTAAGTGGAAATGCACAATAAGCAAATCCCTTGTGTTAAAATTATGAAACATATTTTGTTGAAGACAATGACCTAATAAGTAACTTTTGCCAGATCCAGCCCTATAAACACAGATGTTGTCCTCTCTATTTTTGACATATGGGACAAAACTGTAGTGTTCTTCCTTGCAGTCACCCCTCAGATATGTATCATAAAACCATTAAATTCCAATCTAAAACCTTTATACTGTTTTGTCATATGCTTGCATGTCTTTGTATTTGCATATTTCAAAGAACCTCCTGAGTTTTTTGTAATGTGACAAGCAATTCCCTTTTCCAACTACCTTTATTTTCATCTAATTTCTCCCTTAACCTCTCTATTTCTCTACTTAAATGAATGACAGACATTTACATTTTTCCCATCCATCTACTCATGTAATTTTCTTTTCTTATTAATTTTGCACTTAAGGACTTTGTTATCCACAGCTGTGGTGACCTGCATAGTTTAGCTTTTGACATTCTTCGTATATGCTGTAATTATTCTGCAGAAAACGTTGTTTATTTTGGAACCTATCCCACACAATACATTGGCTATTTTTGCTGCTCGTACTTTATGTCTTCCCAATTTTCAGCTTCTGGCTGCCTGCGTAATTAGCCATCTTGAAGGTAAAAGTCAAGCTCTTTGATCTTCTCTTTCTATAGTTTGAATTTAAAATTTTATTTCGCTATGATCATCTGGGATGTATGATTTCTGTATCACTGCTCTCCCGTTGCTTCATGGTGAATACGAATTATAGGCAGGTCTAACCTTAAATGAGTTTATAGGCAATCTTCTCTTACTGTCTTTGTGTGTTGAGGTATGGCTAAACAACTATCTTAGTCATCAAGACTGTTTTACATCCAAAAAGCATATTTCTAATTGCATCATAAAGGCTTCCTACTTACTCCAACAACTGCTTGGGCTTGATATCACATCCCTAAACCTATATATTAACTACAGATTTCAATCACTTTGACTAGTAGTATTTCATCCTTCACTTGTTTTATATTTTGTAATCAATACTTTATTTAAGTGTAGTAACATCTTTGTCCATCTCCTATCTTGTCTATCTTTTCCATACAAATGATAGCTTTCCTAGCAAAAGCCTTTTTAATTCTTTGCTGTCAGACATTTGTTTTCTTTCACGTCTGTCATATCATAATCCCAAGAGATTACACAGCTCGTAACTTTTGTGTTATGTCCCTAAGGTTTCTTACATTTAGAAACAGATAGATAATGAACTCTGTGATGAAATACATACAGGCACTTCAGTCCATGATTTCACTGCCATACTGTGTTTTTCAATCTGAAGATTTTTTTAATCATTTCATCATCACTTAACACTCTAGTCATTCAACCATCTACTTCAAATAAAATCCTCTCAGTAGCTGCATTAAAGATCAAAGCCAGGAAGCACTTCTTGATAAAGATGAGCTTGATGGACTGGAAGGTCTCTTTTTGTTTTTCTAAATGTCTATGCGCTCCTGGATTTCTATTCCAGTCTTATGGCTCCCTTTTATCCAAAGTGCTAGGATGCCCAATGCCCATAAACTTGAACCCATGTCTCTAATCTGTCTTTGTCTTCCTGTACTTTTGCATTGCATAGACCGAAATCTGGAAAAATACACTGTTAATGTTCTGCTGATTCACTTGTTCCCCAATTCTTTAAATTAATCATAGACTAGAGTAGTGGATAGGGAGCTACTTCATCAACCTGCACTTGATTGATAGAAATAAATGCAAGCAGTTATAATACATCATAATCTTTTAGGTTGGGCAAAAGCCTCTGTGTATATATATATATATATATATATATATATATATATATATATATATAATCATTATTGTTACAAATGCTGGAAAACTATAGTTGCTGATTTCCCTACACTATCACAAGGCACTTTACAAATAAATTTGTAATATGAAATCTGTCTAATCTGTCTCAGTTGTCCTGATTTGTTTTAAAAATAGATGAATGAATTGAATTATTATTGTTATTCATATTTTTCCTCTTTACATATTTAGCTGTTTGTACTGGTTTATTTATTATTTGTTTCTTATTGGTAAATTCTGTGATGCTATCATTTCACCATTTTGTTTAATCGGGCAACACGAGTTTATTCATTGTTTTCTAAGGCCACCATAATGTTTATAGCAGCACTAAAAGATGCTAATTATGAAAGACATTTTACCTGTGATGTCATTAAGGTAATGACTGCTATAAAACATGGTGGTGTGTTTATTTACCAACCATTTTTGTCACTACTACTCCTAAAATATTCCTGGAACTTCAGTCATTCATTTTCTAACCTTAATCCTGAACAGGATCATGGGGGGGTGCTGGAGCCTATCCCAGCTAGGATAGGCTACAAGGCAGGAACACACTCTGAACAGGGTCCTGGGACGGTCCTCTACATTTTAGAACTGTCCCTAAGTCGCTCCGTATCGGTCATTTGTTCCAGGGTCTCACTCATTAATTCTCTCTGCAGAAATATTTATCTGGCTATGTATCTTCCCTTTGCTGTCTCTTTCTGTGATTTCTCTCAATGCCAGCCATAAGATGACATTCTTTCTGGATACCATCACTGCCAGGAAGGCGCTGGTATTTCACTGGTGTTATGACCCAGGAGAAAACAGGTGATAAGAAATGATTAAGAGTAAATGAAAAATTGAGCATGAGCTTCAAGAACAAAACAGAGTTGTTTTGGGGAAAAATAGCTAAAGTCAAAGGTGTTGCTTCTTAAACTACAGTACCTCTTTTATTGTAAAACAGCTTTTGATTATTCTCTAAGAAAATTCCATGCATAGAAGGTCTAAGTCTCAGGTTTTTGCTTGGTCTGTGACTTCAAATTTCTGATTTTATTTTGGTTTTGGTATTTACTACTTCAAATCTTAGAGTAATGACCCCTGCCTGTCTTTAGACTACTTTTTGAATTTCCCTTAAACTAAATTTTTAAAGTTTCTTTGTCTCCGTAATTAAATATTAGGGTCATCTATTGAAATGATTGCTACAGGTCACACTTTTTGGCTAGTTACATTTTTTCACAAATTTCAGGAATTGAAATTTCATTCTTCACTGAAACACAAAGTCACGTCAAATACCGTGCATTTTTTTATACAGTCAACCCCCATTATTTCAAGCAGCACAAAGTACTTTCCACACTGATTTCAACAAAACCTAAGTGACTGTATGATTAAAGCCATTTACGTGACTTACTTGAACAGAATCACACCTGAAATGATTGTTTTTGAACCTTTAAACTCTACATTCCTCTACAACAATCCTTATTTGTTAAAGCTTAGTGTGGCATGGGAACAGGAGGGATATGGAAGTAAGAATTTCAGTCAGTACAGTACATGTGGCAGTATTACACTATATTAGTTTAATATAGATTAGATATTAGATTAATTTTCCTTCTTTAATTCACTTATATTACTGCTAGGAATAAATTCCTTTTCTTTTTCCTCCGAACTGATCAGGATCCCAAAGTCCACTCGTGTGCCGTTGACCAATAACAAACTCACATTTACAGACTTATGTGGCAGGTAGTGTGGTGCAGTGGTTAAGACTTTAGACTTCAGATCCTGAGGTTGTGGGTTCAAATCCTGTCAATGTGTGACCATGAGCAAGTCACTTGCCTGTGGTCCAATTGGAAAAAGAAAAGACATGTAACCAATTGTACCTGAAATGTTGTAAGTCTCTTTGGGTAAAGGTGTCACCCAAATAAATGAATTGATTGATAAAGATTCCTGATAAATGTCTGATTCATTTTCACTTCTGGTACATTTTTTAGCAACATTTTAAGAATGAAGTGAGTTGTAAGTGTCACAAAATCTTTTCCTAATCACTTAGACATTTAAGTTACAATACATAAAAACTGAACCTATTTATATAGTTAATTGACAAGACGAGTAATGGCTTTGTGAACAACAATACATTAGCATGGCAGTTTGCTGCAGTTGCGCATAGTAAATGCTTTCAGGTTTGATGATGCTGAATGAATAAGGAGTTATTTGATACAATTCAAGCAATCATTTCTCGCTATCCGCTGAGACACAGCATGACATACTGTTGGTTTTTTGTTGTAAGTGACACATCCATTCTGAAAATCTTCCCCAAGTGGCATATCGCAATGTCTTACATTTTGCTAGGGTGCACATTGAAATTGTCTTTACTTTGCCTACTTGCTCACTAACTAGTTTGGTGACACACTCGGGTATTATTTGTGACATTTCTATTGGATTATGTATTTACTCATCTCTCAAGGGTGGTGTGTACTCATTTCTGTTTATTTTAAGTGTAAGGATTGGCTGTTTACAGGGCCAATCCTCAGAGCTTAGAGAGAAACAAACTACAGTACATTAAAATCATGAGGTTTTACATTCACATTTATTTGGTTGGCAGATGCTTTTATCCAAAGCAACTTACAAAAATGTATAATCGAATAACATTAGGCTAGGGCCTATTTTTTCAGCATGTACAGAAAGATGAATGCCAAAAGTGAAAAATATGTAATAACTAATAAATATACAATAATTAATTACAATCAATAAAGCAATTAAACAGACTAACAACAAATTAACCAATAATATAAAATATTACAAAATAAAGTTTTGTTTTTTTTTCCCAAATGGGAAGCTCATAGGGGTTTTTTACCTTAATAGATACAGAAACCTTCCTTATTTGTCAGCAGCCAGCAGGTAAAATGCCCATTATGTAACTATAGCCATGTAAGTGTGTGCAGGAAAAATACACATAGTTTCAAAAAGTTTAATATATTTCCATAAAACAACATCATCAATGACAAAGTGGTTATTTCAGAGATTCCCAAATACTACAAAATGGAAAATGAAGCAGCAATGGGTGACTCAAGAGTCTTATTTCAGAGTGGATGATTATGATGTTTTTTTACTAACATGGTGAAAGAAGATGGAGAGCTGGTGTTACGGATGTGTAACTAGTGGTTGTGGATTATGAAAAACTGAACGGCTAAGAGATGTTGGAAGTGGATAACTTGGTAGACTGAGTGATCTGGAGAGGAGAAGTCTAATTAACCTCCACCCCATTTCTAAATATTTTTTTTAAGTACTCCAAAAATACTAGACTTCCCAATGAAGGGGCAACTACTTCAGTCTCACCTCAAGTAAAACCTCTTCTTATACATATATCTGATTTCAGCACCATGCTGAACACCTTAACAATTCATAGGACTTAGAGTTAAAACCATCTCATGGTACAGGAGGGTGAAACAAAGGACCTGGCTTGACAGCTGTTAATTGTTACTTCAGGTTACAAGGAAATGACAACATATTTGAGTTGAGTCTAGAAGTGTTCTTGTCCTCATTATTGAGATACAGAGAGATGTATTGCAAATTGTGTTGCAGAGCAGTACCAATTAGTCCAAATCAGATCAAGTGAGTGCAGCTTACTTGCTTTAATTTGATGGGGAGGTTGTTATCAACAGTCACTGTTTTACTGCTATCGAACGATGGAGGGTAGAGAGTCCTTGATATTAAAATCTAGTGGGTTTAATTAAATTGCATGAGTAGGAATTAAGCACACAGTCAAATCCTGAAAAGCTCTGAGAATTTACAGTTTTTTTTAAGTCAGGATTTAAATTCATTTAAAAATCACGATGCATGATTTTGTAAAGCCTTGTGGTTCTATAGACATAAAAATTAGAAAATATAAGTTTTTTATGTATTTTGAATTCAAGGTTATATAACCATCTGTTTTCTAAATACACTTATGCAGAGCAGGGTGGTGGGGAAGCTAGAGCTTATCCCAGAAATAGTGGGCTCGAGACGGGAATAATGTCTGAATCAGGTTCCAGTCCATCAAAGAATGAACACACACACACACACACATACACACACTAGGACCTTGCTGATTCACCTAACCTACATGTCTTTGAGCACCAAGATGAAATCCACACAAATCTGGGGAGAAAAATCTAGACTTAAGGAGCACTCCGGACATGAACTTCAGACACCTGTACCATCCCACTATAAAATTGTACAGTTATATAATGGGAAGCAGAATTTTCAATAGAGGTGTAGAATTTATTTTTTTTTTGCCTCCTTAATGTCAATAAAAGTTGATCTTTTGACTTTTTTACCTGTTTTTTTCCTGGTCAGATTAATGGGGATTCCGATTTTTTTATCAGAATTAATGGATGCCAGTTTGGAGCTACCTCTAGAAAGGAAGCTAGATCCACACTTCTAAACTAATTTGTTACAGTTCCCCTCTATAGTACCTGCCATGTTAATCTATCCATCCATTTTTAGAGCTTGCCTATTATAATGTAAGATCATGGGAGAACTGGAGTTTATTTCTATCGCATCATGCATAAAGCACGAGCCAAGCCCGGTGAGAGAAACAGAGACACTTTCTGTATGAATCTATATATGTTGTGTGCAAAGTTGACTTACTCACTCACTCATCAACAACAACACTATTTCCTGAAATTTGGCTGGATGGTACACTAGAGCAGTAGGTATCCACTAAGAAATGACATTTCAATATATAATTTTTTAGGGGTAATACTGTGGTAGAAAAACTAAAAACTCCAAAATTACAAAAATGCTTTGATTATTTTGATTGACATTTGGTGACCATGTAGGAAAAGGAAAATTACCTGACCTGTGTTTTTTCATTTGTTCATATTTGTTGTTAATAATGCTGTACCAAGCAGGAAATTCTAATGCACCACATCCCCTTTTCGCCACAACGTTGACAATGATTGCACAGGGAAAATGATATGCAGAAGCAAAGTGAAAAGAGGAAGTTTAAAATTATAAAGCTCAAAGAAGATGCATTTAGCATTTCCACTATAAAGCTCAAGTACTTTCCTGGTGCTATGACTATGAGCGTAGTCAATTTTGCTTGAGTGATCCAGCATAAAAAGGTATTTAATATATATCACCCACTCCCCACTTCATCTTATTTGCAGCTTTGTGGCAAAAGCCAACATGGGGACTACAATTCCCATCAGCCAGTGCATTGCTCCAGATGATTTCATCAGGTTTCACAAAGTTTAAATAAGAGCGTCAAGAATGTGACATATCATCAAGGGCAGCAACTGCTGTATTTTATTTTCTCAGCCAATTTGGGATAACAACTGTGTCTCGCTGGATTACAATGTTTATCTTTAAATAAATCTTTTTGTCTCTTCTTAGATTGCGTTTAGAAATGTTTTTAAGTTTGAATTATTCAACATTAAATTACTTATGTGACATTATCAAATCCTGCTATTGAAGATATACATCAATACAGAATTCTGCTGCAATCCTTTTCACACCAACGCTACAAGGGATTCCCCTGGCGTTTAGCCCCCCAAGCTGTAGAGGATTTACATGGTCTATGCCATTTGTAGTTCACAAAATGAATTGTTTCCACTTGTCCTCTTTTTGGTAAAGTATTTAAAATCTTCAATTTATTACAGTACATGGGCCATGTAAATGTGAAGCACATAAACATCAATGCTGTATATAATAAGTTAGAGTAAAACACAATTCAGTGTTAGAGCTTTATGGTCTGGCTAAACAATAGGTAAGTCAAAAAAAAGAAACAAACATAAATCACATAAATCTGACAAAAGACAAAAGCAATGTTTGAGTGATCCATGTAAGTACATGAAAATCATAAACATTTAATAATAATAAAAATATATACAGGCAGTCCCCGGGTTAAGTACGAGATAGGGACTGTAGGTTTGTGCTTAAGTTGAATTTATATGTAAATAGGAACAGGTACATTATTTTAATAAATGCTATTGTTAACCAAGTGCTCTGCCAATGAATGATGGAGTTTCACCTCTCTCTGACCTTTTTTATTTCTACTTTATTTTCAATTGTGATGGTTTTTCCCTTCTTTACTGTATCACCAGCACTTGCATCAGATTTCTGTTTCAGAGACATTCTTGAAGGGTGAAGACAATATGTAAAGATGAGCTCTTCTGCACAGCACTGTACATGCTATCACAACAGAAAAGCACCCGTCAAAATGTCTGATGTACTGACAAGAGACAACTTCCTGCTATGTGCGTAACAGTACAAGCAGGCTTGCTATTGAGAATGAATGGGGTCGGCGAGGGGTGGTTCAACACCCGCCCACCACACAGTCACCTCTACTACAGTATGCTGCCTGCAACGTCTGACCACTGAGAACGAACACTGTGCACCCAAAGGCAGGTAGTGAATCGCCCCACCACCGCCCCTATTCAACAGGCACCCACCCGAGGCACACTACAATGCTACCTCCCCGCCACCCCGTTCACCCTCAATGGCCTCCGTTCAGCCACAACCGGGTCACTGCTTGCAGCATCACCAGCAGCCTACCGAGAATGAACGGGGCAGCTGTGTGTGGTGGGCGGACAGTGAACTGCCCATCAAGCCTCCGTCCTGCACACAAGCAATAGCTGTGTCCTCGGTGACTATGGACCACGGGTCAACGCTTGCCTACACTGTGCAAGCAGCGAAATCGTACCCCTCCAGCCTCCATCCAGCCACCGCTTATAGCGTCCACAGGCCTAAGATGATGGAGCGGCAGTTACTGAGGTGTATGCGTTGCAGCTGCGGCCCCGTTCATAAGTCATAGGTCGGATGTCCGTAACTTGGGGACTACCTGAACTCAAAATTCACATAATTCTTTCTGATTACCTATTTCAATAAAAAAATGCAGTTTACTATAAAATTCTGTTTTAAAATAACCATCTCTGCAGTGAGGGATTGTAGGGGCAGCTTCATTTTATGGGGATACTTTTGAAGAGAGTGCATAATGCAGCAAAGAATACAGATATGCAAAGAAACTACAACTGTAGATGATCCAAAACCAGTAGCTATAGTTAAAAGAAGTTAAAAAATAGTCAACCATCTGGATTAGCCCCCTTAAAACCTAGACTTTAACATAATCATAAATACATCGTAAAAGCTGACAATAGAGTTTCACCCTAAGTCCCTCATCAACTTCAGGGTGCAATTCTTCAATGAAGAATAAGCAAAAACGACAATGTCTTATTATTTTTAACATGGTTCAGATTATTAAAAAATAACTAATTTGGCAGAATTTATTATTTTGTATGAATAATGTATTATGTGAACACGGGGCAACCAGAATTGTCAGAGAACTGCTCTCTTAGGAAATATGGTATGGAACAGAAGTGCAGAGATAGAATAATCAAAGGACCTGTTCAGTAAAGGGCCAACTCCAAAATACTACTTAATAGAGCTAGCTGTTTGAATAACTGCCAGATAGTTATTATAATTGCTATAAAGTTAGGAAGAATGTTTGAAATAGCATAATGATATTAAAAATCCTATATAAATTCATGGTAAGATGAGTTGGTGAGATGTGACTGTGAGGTTATACAGTAAGTGCTACCATTTATTCCAACCATGCATTGTAATATGTGGGTTTAGAAAATGTATATTACTATAAATATGCATAATTAATGCAGACAAATATACAAATTGGTGCATTTACATTGGACAATAGATAGATAGATAGATAGATAGATAGATAGATAGATAGATAGATAGATAGATAGATAGAAAAGCACTCTGTACAATATGATAGATAGATAGATAGATAGATAGATAGATAGATAGATAGATAGATAGATAGATAGATAGATAGATAGATACTTTATTAATCCCAAGGGGAAATTCACATACTCCAGCAGCATCATAAAGATAAAGAACAATATTAAATTAAAGAGTGATAACAATGAATGTACAACAGACAGACAATAATTTTGTATAATATTAACGTTTACCCCCCACCCAAGGGGTGGAATTGAAGAGTCGCATAGTGTGGGGGAGGAACAATCTCTTCAGTCTGTCAGTGGAGGAGGACAGTGACAGCAGACTGTCACTAAAGCTGCTCCTCTGCCTGGAGATGATCCTATGTAGTGGATGCAGTGGATTCTCCATGATTGACAGGAGCCAGCTCAGCGCCCATCGCTCTGCCTCGGATTTCAAACTGTCCAGCTCCATGCCTACAATAGAGCCTGCCTTCCTCACCAGTTTGTCAAGGCGTGAGGTGTCCTTCTTCTTTATGCTGCCTCCCCAGCACACCACCGCGTAGAAGAGGGCGCTCGCCACAACCGTCTGGTAGAACATCTGCAGGATCTTATTGCAGCTGTTGAAGGATGCCAGTCTTCTAAGGAAGTATAGTCGGCTCTGTCCTCTCTTTCACAGAGCATCAGTATTGGCAGTCCAGTCCAATTTATCATCCAGCTGCACTCCCAGGTATTTATAGGTCTGCACCTTCTGCACACAGTCACCTCTGATAATCACGGGGTCCATGAGGGGCCTGGGCCTCCTAAAATCCACCACCAGCTCCTTGGTTTTGCTGGTGTTCACTTGTAGGTGGTTTGAGTCGCACCATTTAACAAAGTCCTTGATTAGTTTCCTATATTCCTCCTCCTGCCCACTCCTGATGCAGCCCACTATAGCAGTATCGTCTGCAAACTTTTGCATGTGGCAGGACTCAGAGTTGTATTGGATGATGTATATAGGCTGAACAGGACCGGAGAAAGCACAGTCCTCTGCGGCGCTCCTGTGTTGCTGACCACAATATCAGACCTGCAGTTCCCGAGATGCACATACTGAGGTATGTCTTTAAGATAGTCCACGATCCATGCTACCAGGTATGAATCTACTTCCATCTCTGTCAGTTTGTCCCTAAGGAGCAGAGGTTGGATGGTGTTGAAGGCGCTAGAGAAGTCCAGAAACATAATTCTTATAGCACCACTGCCTCTGTCCAAGTGGGAGAGGGATCAGTGTAGCATATAGATGATGGCATCCTCCGCTCCCACCTTCTCCTGGTATGCGAACTGCAGAGGGTCGAGGGCGTGGCAGACCTATGGCCTCAGGTAGTGAACCAGCAGCCGTTCCATGGTCTTCATCATATGTGACGTCAGAGCGACAGGCCAGAAGTCGTTCAGCTCACTAGGACGTGATACCTTTGGGACTGGGGTGATGCAAGATGTTTTCCAAAGCCTCAGGACTCTCCCCTGTTCCAGGCTCAGGTTGAAGATGCGCTGTAGAGGACACAGGCCTTCAGCAGTCATGGCGATACTCCATCTGGACCTGCTGCTTTGTTGGCACAAAGTCTCCTCAGCTCTCTGCTTAACTGGGCTGCTGTAATTGTGGGTTGGGGGAAACTCTCTCCTATGCTGGTATCAGCAGAGGGATGGGTGGAGGGTGCAGTACTCAGAGGTGAGAGTGGGTTAGGGTGGTCAAACCTGTTGAAGAAGTTGTTCATCTGGTTTGCTCTCTCCACGTCTCTCTCAATGGTGGCACCCTGCTTCGAGATGCAGCCAGTGATGATCTTCATCCCATCCCACACTTCCTTCATGCTGTTATTCTGCAACTTCTGCTCCAGCTTTCTCCTGAACTTCTACTGAGCTGGACTCGGAGTTCCTTCTGCACGCGCTTGAGCTTATGCTGATCACAGCCTTTAAAAGCCCTTTTTTCTGGTTCAAAATGCCAAACATGTCACTTGTAATCCATGGCTTGTTGTTAGCATAGCAGCGTACTGTTCTTACTGGAACTACAATGTCCATACAGAGGTTGATGTAGTCAGTAGTGCAGTTAACAACCTCCTCAATGTTCTTGCTATGTGACCCCTGCAGGATATCCCTGTCCGTCAATAGGGAAAAATCGTAATAAATGTGCTAAATAACACCATAAAATGTTTAAAATTCCAAGGCTGTAGAACCAATAATAAGAAAAAGATATATCAAAAATGTTTTATTTGATATTTTCAACTGCAGGATAAGTGTGCTATATAAAAAAAGACAATGAATTTTTAAAATTTATAAAATAATGCTTCACTTTAGAACACAATTTTATGTGGCAAAATAAAATACGCTACGATTTTGAAGAAATAACTACATCTTAAAAAGAACCAAATTTATCCTTAAAAATCAGATTTAAAAATGTGTTATAATTATTACTTTTGTCCAAATGATAAAGTAGCATAACAAATCACTGTGAGAATGGGTATGTGTTGCACGTTATTAGCACATGTCAATTAGAAATTCCCTTCTGTATGCAGCTTTTATATAATGCACAAATTTAAAAAGTGAATACCAGTCATTTTCTACATTGTAGTACCTCTAATGATGGATACCATCTTAAATTCTTTCCTCTACCTGTGCATTTCATAATGGGTATCTTGTTTAAATTCTTTACCCGGATTATCAGTTTCTGTCTTTGTGCCTCCTAACAGGCTGAAGGTCATCTGGTTTCATGGACGTGATTACACAAAGACACAAGTTCTTAGCCCGCTATCATCCCATACATTACATGTTACAGGTACAGCACTCAGCAGATGAATAAGCCTTTAAATTGAAGTCACTTGTCACTTTTTTTGATTGGTTTTTATCATGTGAAATGACAACAAAGCGCTATGGGTTTATAAATAAATAAATAAATCCCTGTGTATTCACTATCCCTCCTGTTTAAACAAGATCCCATACATAAGAGACAATATTTTATCCCCAAACAGGTAAGGATCAGGACTGTGAATCACTGGAATAGCTATTGTGAGATCTTTGAAAAACACCTATGATTTATTATCCCAACTGATTTTCTTTATCTGAGAGTGAAAGCTTAGCTGCAGGTGTTTCAATACTGTAGAAAATTGTTCTTATTTACAGACAAAATGTACAGACTGTTAAAACTACAGGGATTTTTCAAGTGCTAGGGCAGTTGAAGGGTAGTGCGGGTCATAAAAAGAAAGAAATAGAAAACTTCATCATAGACTTCTGCTTTCAGAACATGCCTTTATAGCTTTATAGTTCAAGCCTTTAATCTAAGTAGTTAAACGGTAGTTACATCTGGACAAAGAGGAATTTGAGGGGTCTTTTGAACAAATGATGTGTAACAAATTGTATGTGCCATAATAATTCTGCTAATGCTATGCTGCTATGTACCATCTAATATACTGTATAAAGCGGAATGTGTTTTTTACTCTTTTTTTGTTTGTTTCTTATGGATTCCTGTATTGCTCATCCTATTTTAGCCCTTGGCAAAGGTAGAACCTTCAGCTGCCTTTTTGTTTACCTTGAATGATGGTTTAGCTTTAAAACTAAATTAAAAAATGAAGACATATGTTTAATTTGAAAAATCATGATGGTGCGGCTGGAGCTCAGAAGTGCAGTTTCGGGTTGCCATATACAGTACAGGACTTACAGGTAGACTTGAAAGGACCTAAGAATGACCATAATTATATATTCAGGAATAGACTCATTGCTGAAAGGGAAACTATTCCAGCATCCAGTGTGTGCAAGTGGAGTTCATAAAAACATGATATGCAGAAAGAAAAGGACATACTGTAAGTAGCTGTAGGTAGTCAAGCAACTTTTTACATGTATACTGTGAGCCAATATAATGGGAAGTGCACTGTGTAATAGTAAATTGCATTTAATTCAGTTAGTAGCTTTCCTTGACTTTCATTGACTATATTTATGTATTTATTATTTTTATGTTTTATTATTTGGTTTTTTTATGATTATTGTTATTTTATAATTAAAGCGTGACCTAAGTACAATAGTATCATGGGTAAGTGCCTTGTCAATGATTAACATCTTATCTCCCTAGCTCTGTCTAGGTGGCCTAATTTGGAGAAAGGATCCAAAGGCTGGATGGTTCAGTGACTTCCAACAAAATAGCATTCAGTGTGCATTAGCAGCATGCTTTCTTATCATTTTATTCAACTTTTATTTACAAAAGTCACTTTAGTAAATGAGACAATTTCATATACTGACTTGCTTTTCTATCTCTCTCTCTTTCTCTCTAACCAGACTCATTCCAGCAAGTTCTTGGCTATATGACTCTGTGTCTAGCCTTTAATTCTAAACTTGTTTAATTATTTGTCACTGAAAGTTTACATTTTCAAAGTTTATCATCTCATCATACAAGCTAAAATACTTTGCTATGTATGGATAAATGCACACTAATTAGATGTGTAAATATGTAAGGACAATGAAAAATCAGTTATGTCAGTATAACTGTTTAAAGAATAAATCATTATGATGACCTGATTATTGATTACATTTTCTGGGAACAATTTTCTATAGTTATTTGTTTCTCTGTAAATTCAAATAAACACTGAGTTGCTATTTTCCAACATTAACAGTGCACAGACAATCGATTAATAATAGAAAATATGAATAAATATCTATCCATCCATTATCCAACCCGCTATATACTAACTACAGGGTCACGGAGGTCTGCTGGAGCCAATCCCAGGGCGCCAGGCAGGAAACAAACCCTGGGCAGGATGCCAGCCTACTGCAGGGTGCACACACACACACACCAAGCACACACTAGGGACAATTTAGAATCCCCAATGCACCTAACCTGCATGACTTTGGACTGTGGAAGGAACCCACGCAGACACGGGGAGAACATCCAAACTCCACACAGGGAGGACTTGGGAAGCGAACTCGGGTCTCCTAACTGCAAGGCAGCAACGCTACCCACTGCACTACTGTGCCACCCATGAATAAATATTCAAATAAAAAAATATATATATAAATCTCAGATATCAACTTACAGTATCTAGTAATAGTAACCACTTTAGACTTTTTTTTGCAACATTAATTAACTTTTTCAGTGATTATCAGTCATGAAACCTCCACACATGTCATTTTAGCAAATCATGGACTGTTGCTGCATGCGCCTGTGTAACAGTCCTAGAGACTCAGTCGTGGTGCTCTGTGACAAATCATGGCACCAACAAACAGGTCACAGTAGTGGAATCCTGTGTATGCAGGAGTTGGCAATCAATGAGCACTCAGCCCGAAGCAGAATGCATACAGTGCAGCTGCAAGGAATAGAAAGAAAAACAGAAAGCAAATGTTCAAGCAGAGGAGAGGCTTGTCTTTCTGATGTTTCTTGTTTGTCTATCACAATAGAACGGAAAGAAGTAAAAGATGGGCCGAGACTACAGCTGAGCCCACCACAGCTAGAAAACATTTGTACAGTCTCCAGAGTATAAATCAGCATGTTAATTGGCTGTAATGTGATTCTGCATGTGTTGATTTTACTCTTAGTTATTATTTTAATGAAAATAGGTATGAAAATACCTTTCATGAATAACATTACTAGTGCTAAAGTACTAGTGGTAATTCCATTACTAAACTACATTGGTAGTCATTTGCAGTTAGCTTACATTAATCTCAAATATTCTTGTATAATTTACAGGGAACTTCGTGTTACTTTTTTATGAGAACCTCTCAGCTGATCCTATACATTTTAGCTTCTCAGCTAGTACAGTACATGGTTAAGATACTTGTGGGTGATGTAGCCAGGGGTGCCAGACTTCAGACCCTAGAGGCTATTTTAGCTACTAGACAGGAATCACGTGAAAGTAAGAATTTCACTGTCCTGTACTCTGTACAGATGACAATAAGGGCCCTATAAATAGATAAGCCTATAAATCTATCATTTCTATGGAGATGTCTCTGTAGATGATGGATTTTATCATAAATAAGGATGTGCATATTTTAATAAACCTGTAATCCATTCTCACTATGTTACTATTTTTATGAATGGCACCCAACTAAGCTCTAATGTAATTGTATGATAATCTGATCATAATTATGTACAATTCTTCTATGAATCTGTCAAATATCATTACCCTGATAGCTTCAGTATGTTCTTAAGATCTGCTTTAGCAATGGAATTAGGTTAAGAACTTGTACTGTTCTGCTTTAGTAGTATAACATTTTGTACGAGACACAATTGGTTTACTTTGTCTCACAACCTTAATGAAAGACTGTATGTAAAATATGAAATGGTTGTTAACTGCATTAAATGTTTTTTTTTTCTAAAATACTAAGCCTTTGGACGTCCAGTTTGTAAATAGTTCTTGTCTCACTTTTGACTACAATACAAGGCTTTTCCCCTTTCTTCTTTTGTAAACACTGAATATTGTTCTTAAATACACAAATTCTCACAACGTGTTGGTCTTTTCTGCTCTGTGCTTGAAGTAATTAGATCTTCAAATGCTTCTTCTGCTTATTTTTATCTTGCCAGCCATTCTACCAAGATCTTGGAAACAGGCCATTTACTCAAATGCCTGCATGTGATTCTTGTCATTATCCCAGTCATTGTGATCAAACATTAAAAGTGTTTTTTAATCTATCTATCTATCTATCTATCTATCTATCTATCTATCTATCTATCTATCTATCTATCTATCTATCTATCTATCTATCTATCTATCTATCTATCTATCTATCTATCTATCTATCACAGTAGAGGGAAGGCATAATCCGGTTTCAGTGGAGGGCGATTGTACTTTCCCAGGCTAACCGAGTCTGTTTATCTTTCGTCTCTGTGGCTTAGCTAATCAGTGTACACTTGTAGGCTTGGATGCACGAGAACTCTGAGTTGTGGTTGAAGGGTTCCATCTTCTGAATATGTGTACACAGTATGAGATTAGATGAGTGAGTGAGCCGTTGGAATGATTTTTTCCAGTCTGAATTATGCTGAAAATAAATATGCTTAATGTATGAATGTCAGTTAGTCATCCAGTCTTCAGGTTTATGATAGCAAACTCTCCGAAAAAGCTCCACATAAAATAAAGACTGATGGACAAAATTTGTTTGAAGATGCATAAAAGATCAATCAAACATACCTATGTTAGAATTTATGTTTTTAACTTCAAAAATTTATAAGAAGCATTTCATGTTTTTTTTAACAAGCTGTGCTTTTTACTGACGATGCTTTTGAGATGCCTTGTATCTCACCATGCATCTCAAAATTCTTATTACATACAAGTAAGCTTATCTTAAATTCACCTCTGCTGGTTAAACTGTTTCATGTGCAGTGGCCAGTTTATTAAGTCTGTCATGCTACATTTGGTTTATTAATACATGTGCTTAAGTGTAACATATGACAAATTATATCCAAATGGGTTTGCTTTTTAATGTGTTAATGATTTTATAGTAATTCTTTTTCTTTGTTCATTTGTCATGATTATTGATTCACACCACTAACTGATTATTTCTTTTTTTTGTTCTTCATTATCTCGCTAAGCATTTTTACAAAAGGTAACTTGACATGGAAATGTGAAAGAAAATTAATTTCCATTAATTAAACCTAAGAACTCCTTTCTTGTTGTGCCATCCATAGAACTAAACCAATGTTTAGTATCTAAATGAGTCAAATTAAAAAAAACAACAACTTTTGTTTGTCATTGAAGACATACAGTTTATGAAAATGAACAGTATATTTGTATTGTAGGTAGTTTGTGCTGTTCCCACTCAAACTTACTGCATGACCTCTCACTCTCAAAAGCAGCAGCTTGGCCTATTGAGCTACATGAATGTGTTTGTAGGCCAGGAAGCTACTGCTATTTATGTTTAGTGTGTAAGGATGAATTCACTGTAAGGATTTTGTAGGAGATTCACCCTTTAACTTTATTGGAGGATTTTTTTTTCATTGGTGTTTTTTTTTAATCAGTTTAAAATAACTGACACAGATTGTGTCAGAATTTCATCCATCCAATTTCATATATTTGCATATTACATTTACTGCTTACTGTATATCAGATATCAAAATCCGCACAGAAATTTGATACATTGTAGGGCAGTAAACTACATTTTAAATTATCAGTTGTGGTTATATTTGAGATATCTGAACCTAATAGATTTTCTTAAAAAGCACTGGACATAGAATTAGATACCTATATTTATCCATAATAAAATTTACTGTATAATTATTATTTTACTGTAGTTTCAGAACTATTTTAATATTTTGTTTTAAACACAACCCAATTATGGACTGGTTTCCGGTCTTACAACTGATGGTGCCCGTATAGCATCCAGCAACCTTTGACGCAATAATGAATGAGCAGGTACATGAAGTTCATGAATAGATATTTATAATAGATATTTGAATAACCATATAAAAAACATGTCTTGTCTAAGGCAGGAAACTGTCATGTATCTTCAGACTCCAAACCTCCCACCTTGAATTAAACTTAGTGAAACTTAAGATAACAAGTTAATATTATAATGAATCTAAATGGTGATATATTTCATGTTTTAAATGACACAAAACTATACTTTTTATGAATATCAGTTAGTCATTTTCTAATCTGCTTAGTTCTGAACAGGGTCACGGGGGTCTACTGGAGCTATCCCAGCTAGCATAGGGCACAAGGCAGGAGCCAACCTGGCAGAGTGTCAGTCCATCGCAGGATGAGCATACACACTGTGGCAGATGTCCGGGACCCATGTCCGGTCGGGAAGCCCCTTTGACACTGGATCTGGGGGAGCAGTCATGGGATGCACACTACTTCCCCTGAAACACTTGTTGGCAGCTCCCCTGGGTTGCATTGGGGCGAATATTTTGGAACACCGGAGCTCATTCCTGTTGGGCTCCGTCGCCACCGCCAAGGGGAACTGCACGGCCAAATGAGCCCGTCTGGGTGGGAACACAGCCAAACACAGAGCTGCAGCCGGAAGTAGGTCATCTAGCACCTGCAGCATTTCTGGGTGGGCTATAAAAGAAGCCGACAGTCACAACTCTGGGCACTAGAGTCGGGAGGAGGAGGATGAAGCTGCCTTGGAGGAGTGGAGGAGAAAGAAGAGTGTGTTGTGGTGGTGTTTCGCTTTGTACTTTTCTGTGTTTTGGGACTGTGTTGGGCCTGTGGGACACGGGGAAGACGTGCCCCATGGCTAAAGAAAAATTAAAAACCTGTTTGTTTATTTTTATACGTGCCTCTGCTGTCAGTCTGCCTATATAGCACCTTTGCCACGACACACATACACACACAAACACACTACTCAGTCACACACTAGGGCCAGTTTACGCTCACCAGTTCACCTAACCTGCATGTCTTTGGAAACCCACGCAGAAACATGGAGAACATACAAACTCCATGCAGGGAGGACTGGGACAAGTATTCCCATTTTTTGTGATGTTAACAGAAATTCTAGAACATCTATTAAGGCAGAGAGGTTCTTATGTACAACATAATATGTTTTTACTGTGTTTTCACACTTGGTTGTTGCCTGTTTGCAGCTGGCATGCTCTAACCTTGTCTACTGTATATAGGTTTTTCACCCAGCACTTTGGTTTTCCTTACACATTCTGAAGACTGGCATTTTAGATTAATCAGCAACTCTGAAGTGGCCCTGGTATGGCTGTGTTTGGGCTCCCAAATGTGGTGGTGCAGAAATTGTGTCTATTTTGCTGTAACCCAAAAATTAGAGTAACAGCTAAGAAACTGATGGATGGATGAATAGACAATCGTAATGAAAATCATCCTCTTCCAAAGTATAAATGTCAAAAATTTGATGTATTTGCTGTATTAATTTTTTTTTGAAGAAAGAATCTCTTTTATTACCTTTTATTGAATTCCTATCATCTAGGACGGTCAACAAATAGAAGCATGTCTAGATGAATATTTAAACTGGCATTTCTAAGAAAGTGAAAGAGAGTCAATCACTACTTTTATTTGTATTTATTCATTTTATTTGCGCTGTGGTTATCTCACTCTTTCCCAGATGTGCAGTCGCAATAGGTACCAACAGAACTGTCCAGTGCCATATCTTTTACAACGTATTGTAATAGGAATCTTGTACATAATGATTGCTTTATTTCAAATTCATTATGGTTGCGTACTGAGCCAAAATTATGAAAATTGTTTCACTTTCAATATACGGACGCGACTGTAAGTTTCACACCTTTAGTGCAAGCTGGCTATCTGACTTGCTCAGTACAGACAAGACAAAGAAAAATTGGTTCAATGTAAATAGGATGAACAGTATAGGCAAGACAAGATGAAAAATGAAATTAGATATCTGCTGAGAGAGCAGAGAGTATAGAGCTAGTGTAGCATAACATAACATTCTCAAAGCAGCTTAACCCAAGTCATGTTTGCGGAGGGTATAGCCTTTGCTTAATTTGTAAACCATGAAGGTGCCAGGGCACATGGCATCCCTAGGGGTAAAATTGGAGTGTGCTTTCAATGGCAATTTCAGCACCAATGCGCGGTGCTATTAACCTTGATTTATGTTTTCTCGCTAATGAATGTCTAAAATCATCAATACCGTTTACACATATACCTGCAAAAAGTTAGTATTTCACTTGGATATCTTGCAGTCTTAAATAGTTGCACTGTTTACACTCTGTGCAGCACTCTCGTATTGGAGTTTTCCTTCTCCTCATCTGATGCATCTTTACCACCGCTGCCTTGATCATGTTTCTTTTATCTCTCAGTCTCCATGATAGCATTCAGATCTTCTCACCAGAACCAGCTTTTTAAACTATGACAATTTCTTTTTATTTCTGTGGTTACCATTGTTTTTGATGCACTATTTTTCTTCATCACAGTAGCCAATCAAAAAACAGATAGGTACAATTTTAACTAGGCTGCTTTTAATAACATTTAAATGATATACATTTTGTTTCAAACATTACAAAAAGAAAATTATAAAATGTATTTACCTTTTTGGGGTCACAGAGCATAGAGGGCTCAAAATCAGAGGTATAAGCTCTAGTCAGCTCCTGTACAAATTAAACACTGGGCCTCGCCTATCTCAGCTACAATGGCAGAAAAGCAGCCTTGTGCAGGGCTCTTCCATGTTACATTTAAGAGTGACCTTCTAACTCTCAAACAGTGAAACATGCTTTTTGAGTCCTGTATTATGCTCTCCTATTTCTGGACTTGACCTTTTGAAACACTAATTTATGAGTAAGCAATCCTGTGATGCATTCTACTATATTCTATGTATTAACACATTGTTTGAACTCTTTGTAATGCTGCCTGTTCTTTAAATTACTTTGAAATTGTGTTTACTATGGCGGGTGTTATCTTAAAAAAAGAAAAAAAAAAGCACCTTGATTAACTGGAAACGTTATACAATGCATTAACAGTGCAGAACTAAAGGATTTAGAAATATGTGTTAATGTGGAAAAGTATTGGTAGTAGAGAATAAAACATAAACTGATGAGGTGCAGAACACAAGCACCAGTGCCAGCTAATACTTCCAGCTCTGCCAGAGACAGTACCTCTTAGGATGCTACACCAGTGCAAGACTAAGACACACCTCATGTGCAGTACAACAGGAGGGAAAGAATGGGTTGCTGTCTGATATTATATCTTTGCGTTTTTTTTACTCTGTTTTCTTGAAAAGTAATTAAAAATGAGTAAACCTCTATTTTGTGTGTGTTTGTGTGCACGCAGGAGAGCTGTACATCGGAGGAGTCAGTAAGGGCATGTACAACAACTTACCCAAACTTATTGCTTCCCGGGACGGTTTTCAAGGATGCCTTGCATCTGTGGACCTCAATGGAAGACTCCCTGACCTCATTGCAGATGCCCTCCACCGCGTTGGACAAGTTGAAAGAGGATGTGAGGGTGAGTGGACAAAATGAGCACAATATGGATATGGATTTATTTATGTTTATAATGAAGTTGGAAATGTGCTGAAAATCACTTGTAACATTAGTAATCTGTAACATACCAATTAAATTAGGCATATATGCTACTATATCATCATATACGTTGTTCTGGCCTATTGAGATTTAAATTAATATACATCATGGCGTTCAAACTTCACATAACTGTGATGTGGCAACATATCATCAGGCCAACAGAAGTGGTATCTGTAACTTTGTTCTCTTTGTTTTTTTTTTTTTTTCTTTATTTTTAGGTCCTTTTTTGCAAAGAACCACTCAAATGCTATAAATGCATGTTATGATTTTTGGTGTTTTTTTGTATTTATTTCTTATTTTTTTATTTTTGGGAATTTATGCTGCTATTGTATTGTTTAATATATTTTGTTAATCACAGTGGCCTTCATATTATAGATTGTTTTGGGGTTTGGCCCACATTTTGTGTAAAGCAGTACATCCCAGTTGCCATCATGTGGTACCAGAAAGTTGTACTTTTTGATGTCACTTTCAGGAATTATATAAGTGTTCCTGTTTGTGTCCAAGATTTTTGGTATCCCACAACAAACAACATTTTATGGTATTAGGAGTTACCTTTCTAAAGAGTATTTAGGGCAATAGACTTATTGTTTGTTCTTTTCTACTTTGATTTTTGAATTGCATATTGGGCTTAATTTACTTTCGATGTTATTTTGGTTTATGGTTAAGTTATTCAGTTATTTCTCTGACTACGATTTTGCTCCTTACCATCTCCTGGTCCTTATTAAAAGAAACCAAAATTCCTACTGCCTTACTACTAAGCAGAACAAAACATGAATAATGTTGATAAGTTTAAGTAATGATGAAAATGGTATAACTGTAACATTTTTAAGCTTCCATAACTTAATGTATACCATTGATGAAGTGTCTTAAAATCAGAATAAAGTCAAGGAAGCCAAAATGTGCAAAAAATATTTATTTAAAAATAGAGGTATAGTAATGAAAGCAATGAAGTACATTTTAAATAGAAGGAAAACACACACACACACACACACACACACACACACACCCTATGGTCCCCTTGGGCCTTTCTCCGTTTTTTTTTTTTTTATTTAATTCTGTCTATCTTTACTAGCATTACTAGCATAATCCTTACATTAACATGAAAAGACACCCTCCTCCCTATATTCTGTCTTTTATTTTCATTGTAGGTTCTGTTCCGCCTTGAAGTATAGTGTTCTTGTTCCTTCTAACCCTACACTCAGGTTCAGGCAATGCTTCCAAAGTCTCTTTTCCAGCTAAGCCTGGAAACATTTTTTGGGCATGGGAGGGGTTCCTCAGATCTTCACCACAGTGCCCTCTAGTGGCCTCTGGGACCACGGAACTCCTAATTGTTCCATGACCCTTGATAGGTCAGAGCCAATGAGCAGACAGACTCCTGGCAGCAAAGGCACCACATATCCCTCACCTTATTTATGGGGCCTTTAGCCACCAAACCATGTTGTCAACCTTTGAATGCCCTATTTGTCTTCGTCTTCCTTCTTCCATTCTGGAAACTGCCTAAAGACTGGTGCTCAAACACTGTCCTGTGTTAGGTTTCTGCCCATGGCAATTCGACAGAATTTAGACTTCTTTTTCTCACCTATCTGGTCTCAATTTTATTATTGGTGCCCCTATATACTGCTACTCCAGGTCACCACTTACATATAAGAGAAATATAGCCCTGTCTTGATACAGGTTTTTGCACACATTTCTTCTATTCACCTACATATCTATTACAAGGGTTTATGACACAAATATATCTCTGGAAAAATGGTATGCTGTGGACAGTTATCCAGATGAGTTCTGATATTTTTTAAGGTTTTATCTGCACCCCTCAGTCACACTAAAAATATCCAAATTTCCACTGGTACTTCATCTCTCCAGCTGCTTAGTCATTCTTTTTTTTTTGTATTCTTTAAAATATTATGTCCATCCTCCCTTTAATGTTTTCCCCTGAACTATTCCATGTTAATCTTTGTAATCCGTATACCTTTTGTTTTACAATCTTTACCTGTTGCAGTTTTGTAGATCATTTTCATTCTCTCATTAGCATTTAATTCTTCACACTATGTGTTCTTAACCTTTTGTATTTCTCTTATTACTATTGTTCTTTCTTTGATGTTTCCCATGATTTCTTCCAGTTCTTTAACTCCATCTTGTTTTCTTCTACAGCTTTTGCCTGTCTGTTTATTCTACCATTCTTTTTCTTTTCATTTCTTTCCTCACAATTATTTTTATCCGTCTGCTCCACCAATCCTCAAAATACTTCTTGGTCAGTTGCTCAAATTCAGACAGTCTTTGCTCCATTTGTTTTCTAGTTTCAGATAATTCTAGGTGTTTTTCCTCCCTCACCTTTCCTAGATTTCAAGATCTTTTACACTAGCACTATATGTTTTGTTACTGTTCCTCATTACACTCTCTTAGATCTATCTTTATTCGTCTTTGAGTATCATAATACATCCATCCATCCATACATTTTCCAACCCGCTATATCCTAACTACAGGGTCACGGGGGTCTGCTGGAGCCAATCCCAGCCAACACGGGGAGCAAGACAGGAAACAAACCCCAGGCAGGGTGCCAGCCCACCGCAGATTGTAATACATGCATGTTTTATATTATTGTTTGAAGTGGGCAGGTACACAGTGGTGCAATGTACAGGAAGTTTTCCATTGTTTTCTTCAGCAGTGTACTTGCAGTAAATTGTTGCATACTGTTACCATGCCACAGAAAATATCTATGTATCCCATCATGGTCTTAACTCCAAGGGGAAATTCCTCCAAAAAGGTCTGTGCAATCTAATTTATATCATCGCCCTCGATATTCCGAGGGGGAACACCCCCTACCTTGCTCTCCAATCTAATGTACGAATATCATCCCGATCAAAACTCTGACAGAGTAGTTGGTTAAGAAATCAAGTCAAATTTTCAACACAATGGGAGGTGAACCAAGAAGCAGACAGATATGGAGAGTACCAGAACTTATTTGTTTCCCCTTCAGGCACTGCTCGAAACACGAAGGAACCACTCCAACTCCCATCTTCAATATAGTAACTGTATATATATACACATGTACAATATATACTGTACAGTGTATCACTGATGGTAAACCTATGGAATATATTATTACCAATTCATCTCCTTTCTTGGAGAGCTCGTAAACAATGATAGTTTCTATTCACAGAAGCTAAAAAATGACTGGAGTATGAGATTACAGGTTTTGCGAGATGTTGTAAGGTGTATAAGTGTAAAGACAACCGTAACTGTTAGACAGAGGTATGGACGTTAACATTTAAGCCTGGCATATCTAAAACACTACTTCTTTATCTTCCATAAGTGTCTGTGAGGCATGTATTGCTCCTCTTAAGGAAAAGGAGTGCTTGACATACTGTTAAGGCCTCAATTTGTAAAATGTTACATTTTTGCCAGTACCACTTTGATCAAACAGCAGTATAGAAAACAGAAGAATCTGTGGCTAGCTAGGACAGAAGGACCACATGGCATGTATCACATTAGAAAAGCTGACTATATGTATTCCTGCTCTGCAAAAAAAATCAACTCATCATCATCATAGAATATTAGATTTAAAACTGCTCTTTTTGAAAAAGAGTCACCCAACCATTCTGTCACTTTTACAGTTCATTAATGAAGAAAATATATTTTTGTTGCTTATGCACCCAAAAATGCAGTGATGGGCCTGTGATGCCCTAAACTGTTCTTTCAAACAAATACATATGGGTGCCTGCAAGATGTTATTTCACATGCTAGTTATTTGCGTCATCTTCTGCCTTTGTCAGTGACTCATCTGTGGGCAGAAGGTAGTGGGAAGATAAGACACCAGAGATTTTGGGGCATCTAATGACCTCATCCAAATATGCATTAAAGTCTAGCCAGGTAATGGATAAGAGACTTGTTAATTATGACCTACAGCACAGTTCACTTGTCTCTTTAATAAACGGCATCAAAGCAGTTAACTGTCTACATTATTGATACAAAACATTTTCAATTATACACTAAATGGTGTTTGGTAGGAGTTGTAATAACACTGGTAAGCAAATGTCTGAAATGAAAAAAAAAAAACAGAACAGTGTTTACTTGTTTAAAAAGAGTTTTATGTGGTTATTTGTTACAAAATGTGTGGGCAGGAATGTGACAAAAGCTTTTTTTAACAAAATAATACATTTATCATACAATAGAAATAATACTAAAAAAAATTCATGATGAATAAACACAACAACAAAAAAGAAAGTTTGCAATTTAAAGGTGCTGCATGAATGAATTAAAAGCCTTCCGTGTTATATAAAAGCTGGCATTACATGATAAAAATAAAAAAAAAAACTTTGTATTTCCCAACTGCGGACATAATGTATCTAATTATCTGTAATTTTGTAAGTAAAATTTCAGTGAGGTCACATTCTGGCACACTCCAGGTCATTGTCATATTACAATTCCTCAATCTTTTTATATGTGTACTTTTAGTTTTACATGCGGTATAATGAAAAGACTAATCAATTAAAGTGCTCTCGCTTTTAAATATGAACTGTTTTAGACAGAGGTCACATAATTTATGTTCCTTCTGGAGACAACTAGGAATATTAAATAGATAGGTAGACAGTCTCTGCCACTGAAGCCAATAAATGATGCTACGTGTAAACCCTTAAACGCAACAAATTGGCAAGATGAGTTTATCCATACAGATTCTTGGTGGAACTGCCAATTTTGTAAATCGCTGCCATTGATTAAAGTCTACTGTTTATTCTAGTCTGATTATTGATGAGATTTATCCATAGACTTAAACCTGGCATTCAAATACAAATGCTTCTAACTGTCATTAGTACAATACGCATAAGGGTTGCAACACATTTTCATGGAGTAAATGTATTTCATTTGTGACTGAAATCTGTGTATGAGAAACATATTCTGTGTGTCCGTGTCTGTGAACTGCTTCTAGCAAGCTCTCCTGGATCGAGACAATCAGGGTCTTCTGTATGGATAAAATGAGTCTCCTTTAGTAACAGAACAGTATTTTCCTAAGCTGGGCTTATATTCATCTCAGAATTTAATAAGATTTAAAAAATTTTATTACAAACTTAATCTGTTATTTAAACCTATAGTGGAGTCCATTTTCTAAAAGAACGACAATATTAGAAACTAAGTCAGAGGGTAGGAGTAAGGCTGTGCCTGGCTTGAAACAATGGGTAGAACAGCTAAATTTAAACACAAAAAACAGTATTATTGCATTTACTTACACATTCTGATGCCTGAGCTGGCACAATGGTGCAGCAGTTTGTGTCATTGCTTTGATTCTGTATCGAATCGTAGCAAACATGCTCTCTGTTTGGAGTTTACACATTCACACTATGTGCATGGCGGATTCCTCCTATTGTCCAAAGATATCCTTTTAGGTTGTGATCAATACAATTTTTTGTTATAAGTCACAAGCACAACCAAATTCTTAATTAAGCCTGCTCAATTAATAATAATGCCCTGCGGTGGGCTGGCACCCTGCCTGGGGTTTGTTCTTGCCTTGTGCCCTGTGCTGGCTGGGAATGGCTCCAGCAGACCCCCATGACCCCGTGTTAGGATATAGTGGGTTGGAAAATGACTGACTGACAATTAATAATAATGATAATATTAGTAATAATAAAACAAGTGACACTGTATTAAAAAAGTAAAAAAAAAACAGAAAACCCAAATACAATGAACAATTTAACAAACAATGCAGAATATTATTGTGTTTATATATTTGGCTGATGCCTTTATCTAAGATTACCCGCAAGATCAGAATATATTTAATATATTTATAGGTATTTGTTTAGCTCTAGAACACAAGGATAAATGTCTTTCTCAGGGTCATAAAGTTAAGAACTGAACCAATAACCCTGTGATTTAATCAATGCCTTAGCCACTATACTACACTATCTGCAAATACATAAGGGCATAACCTAAAAGATACTTTACAGTACAAAATGTAATAAAATTTTACCCCTAGCCCACATTTTGCACTCAAAAATATTACAAATCCAAAATATAAGTATCTGCTTAAAGCTATAGTATTAAGAGAATGACAGCTGCTGAAGGAAATTTATATACAGTATATTTGCAAAGTTATGCTGAGCAAGCTGGCTGTCAAAGTTACCTTGTGTTGGTGGAACCAAGGAATTGATTCTTGCCTTAACCCTCTTGTGAACATACACACTTAACACTTCATGTGGTGATTGTTTAATAGCGTACTGTGTCACACTTTATTTGTGTGTTGTAGGAGTAGTTAAAATGATTGCCTACAGGTCAATTCAAGTCCCACATTTAAGGATGTATTCAATAGCATTCTTGTAAATAAACATTTTAAGAAGAAACCACATTTACTGGAGAGAAAGGAAAGGATTTATTTAGTAGTGCTTCTGACATGATGAAAAAAAAAATGTAGAATGTAAATACGTTATGAAGTTCTCCGAATAAAATGGTAGTTCTTTATAATAGAGTGGTTTAAATGTTGTCACTGTTTCTATTCACTTTGTATTAGGTTCTTTGGATTTCAGAGTATTTCTTTTTTTGGTTTTTGAAATATGGTGTTTTTGTTGTTATGTCAGCTTGGTGATGATATCATTGTGTTGTGCCGCACTTGCGTGTATATGTGTCTATTAATGACATGTTTGAGGTTCTGCCATTTAAAGCAAGTATTACAGTAAGCAACTTTTTGTTATGGGCTATGTCAGATTTGCATTTGCTGATCTTGTCACTGACCAGGTCACATTTACTGATCTTCCAGCATAGTGGTGCTCTCTCCTTCTCCTGATAGCCAATAGTGTGTTGCCTGACAGGGCCGAGAGCTGTTCGAAGGGTTAACAGCTGCGATATATTTAGCAGCAATCTCAGCTTTTTTTCATGATCGTATGTAAAATGCAAGATGTCAGACAGACAAGCTTTTTTTCTGTTTGTGAGATCCACAGTCTGCAGGGCTGCCTATTGGAACTGGTACAGTATAAAGGGTGGCTAGCTGTGCTGTGTTTAGCTGCAGTTTCTGGCCATTTATTTCTTTTTTTCAATCTGTTTTAGTATATATAACATAACACGTCAGACAGATGAGTTCCACTTCTATTTGTGAAATTCAAAACACCTGTGTTCCTTATTCCTTGTCCCTACATTCTATGCATTGTACTTTCAGATGAGCATTCATTGTGTGTCAGCCCTTCTGCACAACCAATCCACTCCCCAGACTAAAGACAAAATCAAACCTATTTGATTTTATCGGAGCGAGTCACAGACTAGTTTGTCTCAACCAGTGGCTTTGTCACATCAGGCAATCAACTACACAGCAGTGTGCCACTGACTGCCTCTGACTCCCTAAGATAATGTTAATGAAGGCTATGACTAAAAGAATTGCTAGAAAAGTCACGTACAGTGGAACCTCGGGTCACGACCATAATTTGTTCCAAATCTCTGGTCGCAACCCGATTTGGTCGTGACACGAAGTAATTTCCCCCATGGGATTGTATGTAAATACAATTAACCCGTTCCGGGCCATACAAACTGTATGTAAATATACTTTTTTAAAAGATTTTTAAGCACAAAAATAGTTAATTATACCAAAGAATGCACAGTGTAATAGTAAACTAAATGTAAAAACATTGAATAACACTGAGAAAACCTTGAACAGAGAAAACTAATATTGTAAGAGTTCACGCTATAGCCTTACGAATCGCTCTCTGTAAACACTTTTTTTATGAGTTTTAAGCACAGGGAAAAAAATGAACATTTGAAAAATACAGAATTTATACAAAAACCATAAACAAACCAAGAAAAGTAACATTGCAGGAGTTCATGTTATAGCCTTACGAACCGTTTGCTGTAAACAGTTTTGAAAAATCCGTTAATTTATACAAAAACTAACCATAAACAACCAAGAAAATTAACCTTGCATGAGTCGAGTTCTGGCATGAAGGAAGTGAGGAGGAACTGGGTGGAGAGTAGATTACAGTTGTGAGGTAAAGTCTGTGACGATGCAGGTTCGCTGCATGCACCCATCTCGCTTCCGGGAGACCTTTAACCCATCACTGTCGGTAATGGAGCAATCGGATGGTGCAAAAAGTACCAAGTGCTTTTATTAAAATCAACAAAACAACAATCAAAAACAATGTCCAAATTAAATAAAGTGCAGTGCTTTTAGAATCCTTCAATAAATAACTAATCCCATAAAACAGAAGTGAAGTGGAGGTTAAAATCCAATAGAAAAAATCTTCATTAAATACAATGAGGTTAAAACAATGCTCGAAGCAGTCTCTTTAAAAACAAGCCCGGTGCATTCTTTAACTGGCTTCTCGGCCTTACACATCCAGCCGTTCTTCTTCTGGTCACTCCAGCTCCTTGGTCACTCAGCTGGAGCGGCCGCCTCCTTCTGCCCCACCGAGTGTCGGCCAAAGCACCCCTGCTTGGGCTCACTGTCCAGCTGCCTGCCTGCGAACACGCGCTCGCTCGCTCACACCGGTTCTTTACACACTGCTTCCTGCTTACTTCCTTACTCCGCAACCTCCGTCTTTTTTTTCTTTTTCCTCCCTTTAGCCACCTCACGCTGTAGCAATCAATCACCACGCCCCCTCGCTAAGCTGCTAGCTCAACGATTATTTATTTAAAACTGGCCTCTTGATGTGAGTTGTGGATCCGCTATACCACAAAGTCCCTCTCTGCGATGCACGTCTGACCGAGACAATGTACTATACAGGGAGAGCCTGAACATGTGCGTAAATCATCGGCGCGTACAAACCGGAAGGGAAACTGGCTTGTTCGTCACCCGAGTGCGTGGTTGTGAACAGATGCAAACGTTTTACATCTTTTTCAAACTTAAAAAACTAAAGGCAAGACACTTTACATAAAAATACTGCATATGCAGTATCCCAAATCCTAATCCAGTTTTCCTGATTGAGGTTTATTTTTCCATTCAAATACTAACGTTTACATCATTGAATGAACCCATAATTCTGCAATGGTTACAGTTCTTAGTTTTTTCCAGACCTCTGCCACCTGTGTAATTAAATAAACTAACAGCCATTCGCTGTCAAGTATGAAGACATTTTTGTTGGTCATACTAATTATAATATTACATGTTTTACTTGCATAATCATTTTATCAGTACCTGGACTTTGTAGAAAACTCCTTCAACACCTCATGCCTCTATTCATTAATTAATCTGTCAGGATTTTAACTTGTATTACATTTCATTACCAAGAGAGCCCAGCTGAACATATAATGTTCATGTAATTGGCTCCCTATTTAAGGGAGCAACATTCTAAAAGACCATGCTTGGATTTAAAGCAGTATCAGGTACATCACCTCCTAGCATTCTTTGAAAAATTCTCTGAAAGCCTTTGACTATCAGATCTTGAGCGTTCTTTCCAGCTGTTTTTGTTGGATCCATGTTCTTATTTTGGTTTTCAAGCTCATAATTAGATTAATGCGCAAGCGACAAAACAGTTGTTTGGAAAAACTACTAGAAATCAGTAGCCAATCATAACATTGATATGAGGCTCAAGTAAACATGGGGGTTACTCTCACTGGGGAGACCAAATACATTAGGTGAGGTACTTTAGATTGGATTTGTTACATGGACATACAGACTCATCAACTACATCAGACGAATAGTGGAGTGGACTACCCATGAGATTTGCTTTACGTTGTTTTTGCACTTTTTCATGTTTGAAGGAAGCTGGTAACAAGTTTCTGCTTTTACACGAGCACTCCACTCTGGTTTGTAATTTTCTGCTGCCAAGTTAGTTCATTACACATGTCAGGTGCCCCAATTTGCAAGCCATTTTATTTAACATGTTAACACCCTTATACCAGTAGCCACCTGTGCAGGTCCCAAAAGTCATTTAAATACGTTTCTGCTTCATATATGCATTACTCTCCTTTTTTGTCAACAGATTTATATTTTTGTACTCAATTACAATTCTTGTATTTCAATTATATAAAGGGCAATATGGAATGCTGAACTTAATAATTCCTTTTACTAAACGGTTCCTTTCCAGAGCAAGATCCTGTTCGATGCCTTTTAAATGCATCATTTTTCATCTGTCTAGAGCACAAGACCACCTGAATAAAGCAAACTGCAACATCTTTTAAAAAGACTGATATTTTCCATGGGACAGAATGCTTCTTAGGACAATCACTCTGCTTTTAGCGTACACATTCAATTTTTCTTCCCTGCTGAATACCAGACATTGTTTTTTTATGTAGTTTTTGTTGTAATATTTAAAAAAAGAAAGCAGATGAAACAACAGACTGTACTTTATGTCACCTACACCCAAACTTGAGTCAACATACTTTTAGGCAAAACCTCCTCCAACCAAGCTGGTGTTTTCACACTTTAATCCATCCACTAGTTTATTTTCTGAATCCTCTTTTTCCATTACTTGATTCTTTACCCATTGTATTGGAAAGTTGGTTATGTAGGTTGGACTCTCAGGGAGGAAACAATAGTTGCTTCTTTATCAGAACTGTGATTGAAAATATAGCTAAATGGAGGAATGAGCCGAAATACATTATCAAGTCACCCCCTTGACAGGTAAGAGATTCTTGCATTCAGTTTTGCATCATCACAGTCTCCTTCACCCCCCCTCCAAAAGCCCCTTTCATTTTCTGTTTCTAGCTTAATTGAACACTGCATTTCTTCTTGATTTTGGTTTTGATCCCTGAACTCTTTACTTAATTAACCTCAGTTTGGAGAGGTCTTATAAAACTTTTACTTCTATGTTTTTATGACCTATACTGGATCACTGTTTGTACACATCCCTTGCTTTTATTTGTTGAATTCATCCCTTTTGCAAATTTCTGACCATGTGGATGTGCCCCCCTATATTGGCTGAATTGGGTGAAAGTAAAGAACTGACTTTTTATGTAACACCATTTGAATGCAGCACACACGTCCTCACCCACCCGAAGAGGGTTAATTATGTGTTGACTGTTGATCTAACATGGACATCAGAGAACCAGGATAGAAAAACGCTTTAAGGTAAAGATGGTGACTTGGCCAAAACAAGGACACCCCCCCAACCCCAAAAATTCATAAGCTGTGAAACAGCAGCGCTACCCACTTTGCTTTTAATCCTACTTCAGTGTATGCTTTTCAAGCAAGAACTGTTTTAAATCAAATTAAACTGCAGAAATATTTTCAACTATATTCATTTTTCTCATAAATCGGTCATTTTTGATACCACTTTTCTTAGTGAGCACTATCATAAAGCTTGTTACAGTGGCAAGCAAATTAATTACAGTGCCCTGTTTCATCTTTTTCTTTCTTAATTAATTATGTAAATTATTCTTTCTTTTGTAATTTTTAATGTGAGAAGTACCCAGCTTGAAAAGTTATATATGAAAAGTTCAATGAAAGACAGAAATTAAACAGGAATAAATTATTAGGAAAAGTCCAGAGATTTCTCATTCCAGTCTTTCCGTTACATACATTCTGAGTGAACTACAAATGGAATGGGGAAGGTGGGAATGAACGGGTCAAATGTCCATCACAGTACTTGTCACTGGTCACGTACAGTGACCAGCTAACCTTCTTTAATCTTTGCAAATGGAGAAAGTTCACATGGGATTATAAACAAACACCATACAGATAGAGACCAGGTTGGGAATAAAACTAACCCCTATGACCCCCTACTAGAAAAAATCCATCCATCCATTAGCCAACCTGCTATATCCTAACTACAGGGTCACGGGGGTCTGCTGGAGCCAATCCCAGCCAACACATGGCGCAAGGCAGGAAACAAACCCCGGGCAGGGCACACACACACACCAAGCACACACTAGGGACAATTTAGAATCACCAATGCACCTAACCTGCATGTCATGTGAAAACCGGAGTACCCGGAGGAAACCCATGCAGACACGGGGAGAACATGCAAAATCCATGAAGGGAAGTGAACCCAGGTCTCCTAACTGCAAAGCAGCAGCACTACCCACTGCACCACCGTGCCGCCCTAGAAAACAATTTTATACTAAATAAATAAAATGTAAAATGTAGCCTAATTTTGCTCCAGCTTTCAACCCACACTCAAAGCCTTGTGTGCTAAGTTAACAGAATGGCATGTCAGGAGTGAGTCAGAATGCCTGCTTGAGAGTGCCCTTTGATGGACTGGAACCCATTTAGAGTGTGGCCCTGCCTACCTTTGGATTCTACCAGGATATGCTTCAATATGCCACTTGACTCCGAGCTGATTTCTAAATGGATTGATGTGTGTTTTATTATTTTATTCTATGTTGTCTGTGAGATACTGAACATTTAAAAAATATATAAAATAGACCTAATAAACAGTAATGTTTTGGAACCCTGACGCCCACTGTATATGGGAAGAAATTTTTCAAAGTGTCAAATTAGTGTGATTTGACTAGTTAAGTGGGTCAGTCAGAGAGATGAAATACCAGAAGATGAATAAAAACGTATGTTTTTGGAAGGATATGAGTGAATCTAGATGCATGATTAAAAGAAAATAACCTAAGTCATCTTGTTTAATTACACCAGTCAAGATGATCAAAAGAAGTCTGATGGGCATGCCAGAAAAGCATGATGGGATGGGAAAAGTCAGTAAGTAATGAAGAACATTCCAATTTCTATATAAAAATGAAAATTCAAATTTCAAAACAATATGCTTTTTTAACTTTGTAAGTAACATAAATAAGATCATTGACATCAACCTTAATTGTTTTCCACTAGCACAAAAAATAACTTTTAATTAAGAGTATTTAAATATGTCATATCCACAGGCCACCCACAGCACCTTCATTTCAGTAAAAAATGCAATTGATGAGGATAGAAATCAGAACTCAGCACTCATTTTCCTCTCCAAGATAAATTAGCATAGCATGCTATAAGTGTCAAAACTCAGTGTCTGTCTTGTGAAGCAGTAGGAGAAGATTGTTTCTTGGATAAACCTGATTTGTTCATTGTTTAGCAGCCAAATACCCCCCACTCATTCTGTGTTTTATGTGCACAATTAATTTCATGTCTTCTGCCATCTTTAGTTTATTGATTACTTTGAGTGCCTTTATGAAGTTTTGCAAGTTATAGCTACAGCCTACAAGCAATCAATAATTCATATCTTTATAGTCACTTTTTCACAGTTGCAGTTTTTCCTTGTCTAATGTTTCAAAACATAACACTTCTAGGTAGTTACTCTATTTTTAAAATTTTTATTGCAGAGTGGTGTAGTGACCTCGGCCTTATTTAGATTTATAGCATTTATTCTCTGTGTCTTTTATTTGTACTGTTTTGAAGCATGCCTCCACAAAGAACATATCTGGTTATTATTCTTCGCTTTATATGTATTCTTCCAAGTTTTGAAGTTGAGAATGCAGAGACTATTTGATGATGTCTTTAAATAAAATGAATGAATTAAATACAATGGATTTAACACATTCACTGTCAAAGATCATGTTGGATATAGACAGGAATTGCTATTATGAGGAATATTTGCTGCCCTATATTTAACCACTGCACTGTGTTAGCCTTCTGAAATACTGGAAAACACATGTTAAAGGCCTTATATTCTCTTATTGGTTTCTTGTTATATATATATATATATATATATATATATATATATATATATATATATATATATATATATATATATATATATATATATATATATATATATATATACATCCATCAATTCACTAAACTAACCAAATTTTATAGTGATGGAGGGCAGGAGCCTAACCTGAGCACATAGGTGTGGACACCCTGTTAATTAGAGTGAACACTCATACACACATGCTCAATCAGTAAGTAATACAGGAACATTTTAAACTACCAGATTATTCTAACATCCATATTTTTGTGACGTGGAATTAGAATTGAAGTACCAGGAGAAAAACATACACAGGCACAGAGAAATCCATATAGACTGTGAAAGTTTGGAGTGAAAACCAATGTTCTGGAGGAGTGCAGCCAAACCTAACACTGTGGCACACTTACCTGTTGTTATTATTAATAGTAATACTAAGTCATGTATCCATTTGCTTTTTTGACCTGGTCTGTCCCATTTTAAATTAACTGCAGCCCAAAACGCATTCTAGAGCAAGTTTTGAGTAAGGCAGGGATTTTGAATGGGCAATAAGAGCAAAATTATATACAGGGGGTCCTCAGGTTACAACGTTTTGACATACAATGTTTTGAGTTTACAACACTCATTACCATAAAAACTTAAAAAAATTGAGACATGAGAAAGAATAAAGGTAAGGATTTTTTTACACTCATTTTTTCTGTTATACAGTACAGTATATTTATGTCCTTTTCTTTTTTCTCAGGCTTAGATTTTTGTGTTTTTATGTTCTAGATTATGATTTTGCAAATGTGTTAAGATAGGAAAGTGACTTAGGCTAGAGTGTGTTTCGACTTACACCAAAATTCAGGTTACATCACTGTTGTAGGAACGGAACTGTGTCGTAACCCAAGGACCGTCTGTATCTTGATATTTACAAAAGTTTGGATTGTAATGGTATATATTTTGGTATAGACCTAAAACACACAACTTGGAATATAAAGTATCCAGCCAGTACCAAGGGTCTGAGATCATCAAAGTTGTAAGTACAATAAGTTCACAGTTAGCACTAGTCTGATGTGGAGAAAGGAGAACACACAAGGTGGCACACTGTTGACGGAACCAGCTGCATGTAAAGAGTATAGTGCTGACTGTATACTTTGTAGTCCAAGGTTTGTGAAAACATTACAATGTACAGATCTAGATCAGTGTATGCAAAAGCAAGAATAAACAGTTGACTTTGTTTTCTTGTGTATGCATTGTGAACGGGACTCGGACACAGACAGACGGACATCGTTTGTTCCACCACACACATGTTTATTTACAATATTTGTTCAGTGCACGAACCCAGTGCCTCCAACACCGATCCCCCAAAGTCCGGGCCTTTCACAATCTCCCTTAGGCCTTCCTTCCTTCAGGCCGCCTCCAGTCCTCTCTCCAGCTCCGTCCTCTTCCAGCCGACTTGCGCTCTTGAATGCAGGGAGGCGGCCCCTTTTATCACACCCCGGATGGGCTCCAGCTGCTTCCCGGCATTCCTCCGCAGACACGCCCCAGTGGCTGCGCACCCGGAAGCAACAAAAAAAGACTTAAATATGAACAGAAGATATGCTGTGTGGATGCTGGCCCGGACACACACAGACGGACATCTTATGTTCACCCAACACACGTTTATTTTGCAAATATTTACAGTTCAGTGCACTCTCAAACCCCAGTGCCTCCAGCACCGATTCCTCCAATGTCCAGGCCTCCCAGTCTTTGTGCCTTTCTCTTGGCCGCCTCTAGTCCTCCCTCCAGCTCCGTCCTCACACCCGACTTCTGCCAATGACTGGAGGGAGGCGGCCCCTTAAATGGGAACCCGGATGGGCTCCAGCTGCTTCCTGGCATTCGTTCATAGCCACGCCCCAGTGTGGTGGAAATGCCGGCTGCGTACCCGGAAGCCGTCTAGGTGTCCCCGTCTTCTTCCCCCCAGCACTTCCTGGTGTGGCGGAAGTGCTGGGCTCCAGGTTTCTTCAGGCACGGGGCGCTGCCTGGCGGTGGCCAAGGGTCCCTACAGGGTTGGGCTTCCATGCCCCTAACCCGAGGCCCCCAACACAACCAGGGCAGTCGTCCCCTCGCGGTCTGGAGGAGGCAAAAGCCCTCCTCCGGTCCTCCTGGGCGTCCGGGCTGGGTTCCACCCCCAGCCGCATGCGACAGTACAGGCACCGGGGCGCCGCCTGCCGGTGGCCATGGGCCCCTACAGGGTTGGGCTTCCAAGCCCTCTACCCGTGGCCCCCAATACAACCAGGGCGGTCGCCCCCTCGTGGTCTGGAGGAGGCACAAGCTGCATGCGACAGCCTCTATCTTAAAATCGTGTATATAATTCAGTCCATACAAGTGGGTGTATGTGAATTAATACATGTGCCAGCATTTTAATATAGTTGTATTCCAATCACTTGTTTTTTGTTTTTTTTAAACACATGTCATTTGTGGTCATGTACCATGGTCCGTTGGTCTACCTTTGTTCAAAAAGAAAGCCTGCTGTTCATTTTGCATTTGCATACATCATAAGGTCTGTTGAAGCATTGTGAGCGAGAGGCTCCTGTGTGTTTTACGCACTTTTACAATCTTTCATATTACATGTACTGAAAAAATACGACTGATCATAAGTGATATTTTTTCTGTGATTTTTGCATATAAAATATACATATAAATGCACTTAAAATAACAAATAATACAGACACTTTATTTTTGTTGAAGTAATTTAAAAATTTACAACCACACTGGCATGTTTATGTGGATATGTAAATAAACATTTGTAAATGGCAAGCAGCATGTAGGCTTGTCACAAAACAGTCCACCTCAGCAGTCAGTAAAAAATCTTATCATCCTTTTAATTAGCATATCCCGTATGCAAAGCAGTTACAGTCCACATAGTTTTCTTTTGTTTTATTGCATGTGCATCCTTCCACTTGGAATTGCATTGTTCTACCAGGACTCAGAGGAACAATAAAAGTACTCTGTGACACTAGTACATTTTAAAAGTTGCACTGATGCAGGATATAAAACTTCTTCATACTAAAGTTAAACAACATTTTTCAATCAGTTGGAATCATAATATAATCAATGAAGTAGAAGATAATATTTTTCTGTTTAAATAATTTAGAATAGTTAAACCCATATGTAAAGATTTCATGGAATATGTATATAAGTGACAATTGGCATGATGGACTGATTATAAAACTGTTTACATCAGCACTATGTACATGTCTTAAAGCATGTAACAAGTGCCCATCATGCACTAAATGGAGGTGCTTTATTGATTTTTGTTTGTTACATCATCGTACTGGGCATTGTCTGTTCATTTTATCAGTGTATGTCTCCCTGACCATCTTATGTTCATTTTACTGTGGTCTTGCAGCAGTCTCAATGCATGAAAAGAGGTGTATCTGTACTAGGAAACTCCTGTATACACCACTGATTTTCAGAAGTATCTACAAGTACCACTGAGCATATACATCAAATTTCACCAACCTAGGATACTTCTGGATTGATACCAATTCGGATGTATCTTGCTGAGGGATTCTTCCATGGTACAGCCATTTGTTGCCATGGCAAATAATCCACGTAAGGCTCTTTCAAGGAGACATTCACACCTCAAGAACCATTTGCATTTTACACCTCTGCACAACTCTGCTGTTCTACATTGGTCTTTTATCTCAGCATTGATTGGTTGATTTAAAAAAAAAAAAAACACTTCAATTGGTCACACTTTTTATTTAGCCCAACCCAAGCCCTCATAGCTTAGTGACTTGATTGGTTATTGGGCAGGTATGTAGATGGACCATATACACTCCCCACCCCCACCCCCCACTATACTATACGTCCCCCGCACCGTTTAAAAAATGAGAATAAAATTGATCAGAAACATCAGAAATGTTTTTATTAAAATATAACCAAACACTAATAAATATACAACGTAAGAATAAGAAAAAACTGAAAATATGGAGAAAAAAATATGTAAATATGACGGTGCAAGTAAATTAAAAGCAATGAAACAAACTGAAACAAACACATGCACCAGTGCTTATTAAAGTTCCAAAAATGAATCTTCTTCTGGCCCGATTCCATCAGCTCTTACACACTGACGGTGTGTAAGAGCATATCGCATATCCGCCTCCAGTCCGGACTGAAGCGGCTGGCAAAGCTCAGACAATTGTGGGTTCCTGTGAGGTGGAGACCTCACAACCCACAACGGTCTTCCATCAACGATGACATCCTCTTCATTGGACATCAGGTCCAGAATTGCAGTCTGCCACAGTTCTCTCTCTGCATCTGTTTGGATGTGTTAACCCCTAAAAACACCCAGAGATGTACCAAACTTAATATATATATTGTGGTCCCCGGCCGGGCCTCCAGACCGAGAGGGGGCGTCCGTCCTGGTTATGCTGGAGGCCTCGGGTAGAGGGCTTGGAAGCCCAGCCCTGTAGGGGCCCGTGGCCACCGCCAGGTGGTGCCCCAGTGCCTTATTATCCCGGGAGCACTTCCGCCACACGGGGGTGTGTCCGCGGGAGATTGCCGGGAAGCAGCTGGAGCCCATCCGGGTTCCTATAAAGGGGCCGCCTCCCTCCAGTCATGAGTGGAAGTCGGGTGGAAGAGGACGGAGCTGGAGTGAGGACTGGAGGCGGCCAGGAGGAAAAGAGGCACAGGACTGTGTGGCCTGGACATTGGGGGAATTGGTGCAAGAGGCACTGGGGTTTGTGCACGTCCAATTTGTAAATAGTATTGTAAATAAACAGTGTGTGGTGGAGCCAACGATGTCCGTCTGTCTGTGTCCGGGGCCAAGTTCACTATATATATATATATATATATATATATATATATATATATATATATATATATATAAACACTTACTCGTCTTTTCCTTTGTCGGTTTTTAGCCCCCATCTTAATGGAGTCTCTTAGCTGGGACTTTCCTGGCTGAGACAAAGACTATTTCCTCCGCAATGTCTCATAGTAAGTCCTACAGCATGCTGAATAAAAAAATAATTCATGTAAGTGACAAAACCAATTCAAATTATTAGAGGGACAACAATAAAGAGGACATGAACATAATTATAATAACAATTCCCCTTTGTATACAAATATTAAGTGTATAAATTACCCTTTATACACTCAGGGTCTGCATCTGCAAAAGTCGTCTTCAATTCCTCCAGCAGATATGCCATTACTGCCTGGTTATGAGGTGAACTTATTCTGTGTGGAAAGAGAGTAGTGTCATTAATTACATTTAAAATGATTACATAAAACCCCATACATAGCATATAAAAAAAAATAAAAAAAAACACTGCTTACCCAGTTTGTGGATCATATTTATGCGGGCTGTTTTCCGAATTATGGAGGCACCTTACAGCTTCATGTAACATTGAATTAAAAACGCTTTAGTAGATACACGCATACATGCATAGGAAACAAAGAATTTTCAAACAACATTGTATAATTCGGACGTGACAAACTGTTAAATCAGCTAGACGCAAGGAACAAAAGTAGATGTGTAGCCAAGGGCTAACTTAGGCTAACTTGGCAAGGTATCATTTTCTACTATATTGTTGGCTAACATAAAGCTCAACTTACTGCAATGCCCACGTTATGCGCCCTCTTGACTCTTTTAAGCGCATGGCTTGACTCTTGCGGTCTTTGCTCGCCGAACTTGCACTCAAGCGCATCAGGACGCTGGATAGCCTCTTCGGGAAGAGCAGTATGCAGCCTGCTGCTAATCCCCCCACCCGGCTATGATAACAGAGACAACACCTCTACTTGATAGTCATTAACATATGAAAGGCTCTTACACCTCACAGCCATCACACCTCATTGCTAGCTGTGAGGATTCCTTGAAACTTCCACCGATTCCTGTATACATCCACATACGTAAGCTATCTGGTTGCTTCACAAAATTTCCTTTTGCATGCTACCTTTCCAAGCACATCTGGAAAACGTAGAGTTTAGCGGAGATTTTCCATACCATATTTGTCCGGATACAGCTCTTTTCATGCAGTGTCTCATTTAATTTAAAGTTCAAGATGGCATAGACTTGTCTTTTTGCCAAGCAGCTTATTAGCCATGGATAGTGTCACATTGTATAGTTGTTTTCTGGTGTACACATCATCGTGCATCTACACTTTCACAGTAGCTACTACCTTGACCATCTGTCATGTTACCTTTCATAGGAGAGTGGCAACTTGGGTCACATTTTTTCACTGAACCGAGAAGGGCTACCTTTTGGGCGAAGGGTTTGTTTTGCTAAGGAAAGTGATGTAAAAATATTGTCAGCAGTGACATGTCTCCCATTGCCTGTGAAAGACCTAGTGAGTTGCATCGTCACTGTTGCATATAATCTTTTGATAATTGTATGCAGTCTTTCTCTAAAAAGGGAATAACGTATAGTATACATTTGTTATTTACATCAGCAGCTATCCCAAATATGATTCCGGACATGTCAGTTTTTTTTGACTTGCACTGAGTGAAAGGGTGTCAATGTTACATCAGGAATAACTCATCAATGTTAATGATCTGCTGTCCTGCATGAAGTCTGCCAAATACTTGATATAGCGGTTAAGCTGTTAGCATAGAAATTATACAGAAAGCACCAATCTAACGTGAGTAAACAAGAACACATGAAATGGCACAAAGTAGATTGAGCAAGCCATAAGTGAAGAAAACAGCCTTTCACAATGTTTTAGCAGACATGGTGAATTGACAATGTGTGCAAATGTGATAATCAGCAGCCACCTTGCATGTTCACCTTTCCACATGTCAAATTGTTGCTGACTGTGTACTTTGTATTCTGTGTTGTGTGAAAAACACTGTGATGCCATTTCATGTGGAACTCTGACAGTTTTTCAAGTTTGTTTATTGTTTCCTTCATCGTGTGTAATGAAACTATAGGAGTGATAGTAAGTGTGACGCTTTTTTGGTGTGTGCTCAATTAGGGGGATTTTTCAGGACTCCAAACCCTTGACACAGTTACACGAACACCCTTTATTGATAATAATACCTTTACAAGTTTTTGTGAAAACACAGTTATCTTCTCTTCTTTCAGTTGTCTCTTGCTCTGCTCTTTCCAGGCATGTTGTCCTCTCCCTCCTTCCTCCTTAAGTAAAATGAGGAGGCTCTTTTTAAGCTAGACCCAGCAATATGTCCGGTGCCAGGACACTGCACAAAGGATGCAGTTATGTGTCAAACAGAAGCCCCGTAAAGTAGGGACAGTCTTTGTCTGTACCCTGGTGGCACCTATGGATTCCAGTATGGCTTACAAACTGGACTACAGTTCCCAGCATGTCCTTCAGGTGTGAGCATGAGTACACCAGACTCTAAAAAGTTCTATTCAGAATGCTACCAACTAGTGTATCGGGGCAGCATACAGTCTTGTAAGGATGGCTCCCTGGTTCGGTTCGTCCATTTAATAGTCCCATCCAGGAACAAAAACACTATCCATCCCAGTTGGGATTTCAGTCAAGGGTTGTCTCCCATTATAGTTGATTATTTTTGTAGATGTCTGTAGAAGCAAAGCAGAAATTCACATTTGGACAACAATAACTGTTGTGAACGCTAGGTGGCACTGTTGCCCCTTTAAACCCTACAGACAGACACTCAGGACACCAGGCAAAAGCACCCAGAAGTATTTTAATTCTCTTCTTCTTCTTAAACAGTGCGTTCATCGCACCACAATCACCACTAATACAAGTAAATACAATAACAATAAACACAATTCTCTTTCTCTATTTCCTCCACACCTCCCAGCAAGCTTTGTGCACCTCCACTAGACTAGGGCTCTCTTGCTGGGTTCCTAACAGTCCTTTAAATAGTGCCCAACCTGGGCAGATGGAAAACATGAATTTTCTTCAGCCTGGAAGTACCTCGGCTTTCGTCCCCGTGACTTGGTAGTACTTCCGGGCTATGGGTGAGACATGACTCCCCAGGTTCTCTTGCAGGGCTGTGGTATTAAACTACATGTCCCATAGTGCCCTGCAGGAATCCAGGGCACCGCTACAGTCCAAGGAAGCTATCATCTAGTGTCTTGGAGGAGGCAGTGTCGTAGAAAAGTTTCCTTCCCCCATCCTTCCACACCCTGAGCTGCTGGTTGTCTGTGACACTGTTGATAACAGTGGCAAGAGAGGATTTGTCAAGGTAAAAATGCAAGCTGGAGGAGATAAGCTACAATTCACACCTGTGTACCAGTGCTCGATGACACTGCGTTTGACTTTAACAGAGAGCATTTTGCCCAAATAAACAATGAAAAATAGTATCAATCACATTTTCTGAGTATAATTATAGAGTTACAGTAGCAGGCAGGGCATTTATTTAGGAAACGTCAAGAAAGGACAAGAGCATGACATGCACACTGATCATATAATTTAAAATTTTAAAGCACAACATCCATTGACATCACTGGCAAGGCTTCTAGTGTTGAACATAATTCCACGGCACAACACATGGTCAGGGATATTCTGGAATTGCTCACATTTTAACAACAGGTTCACAAGCAAGAAGCAGTGACTTGCTTAGCATTCACTCTTTGACACCAATTTTGTGATTTTCAGCAAGTAACTTTACTTGCATCTTTTCCAGTTTTTAAAAATGTGCTCTTGTTCTGTTATCTGTGAAATTGTAAAATGCGTTGGTATGGTGCTCGAAATAGAACAGTGCGATATAAAAGAAGCATACCTTTCCATAGCCCCAGTATACTAACTTGGGCATCATTTTTCTCATACCTTGAATATTTTATAGAATCATAATATTCTTTTTAATGCAATATATAAACGAGAGTACAAAAGTATAAGATATACTGTACACTACCTCCTGGAATCTTTGCGGACGTTCCATACTCAAGGATATCATTGGAAATTAAGGGGATGTGCATTTAAAACTGAAGCCAAGAAGCACTTCTTTATGCAAAGAGTTTTGGGACTATGGAACAAACTACCGACACATTTAGTAGAAGCAAGAACCTGATAACCTGTAAGAAAAATCTGAATGAGATATTGGGACAACCTAGCTACTGGCTAAATAAACAGGTTTGATGGAGTGAATGATCTTTTCTCGTTTGTCAAATTTTTTATGTTCTATGTGAATGTGAATATGCCCTGCAATGCAGTGGTGCCCTACACTGGGCCACAGCTACTGGGATGGGCACTCACCCCATAGAACCCTGACCTAAATGATGTAGTTAGAAAATGGATGGTTAGAAAACTCTTTGAAATCAGACAACTAATTTCTGGTAGGGCAATGTTTGACTTATAGACAATATTTAAAAAGACAGTGTGACAGACAGGGGCCGCTGTCATCCCCTTGAACCCTCAGACCAGATGCCAGACAGCAGATAAAAGTCCAAAATGTTGACTTTTTATTATAATAAAGTGCACAAAGCACCCTCCACTCCACAATACTCATAAATAATAACAATAATCCAGTACAATAATCAGTCCTCCACTCCCAGAAGCGTTGTCACCCTTCCTCCCAACTCAGCTCAACTGTCTGGGATTTCCCACAGTCCTTTATAGTCCTTGACCCGGAAGTGCTTTTGATCCCTCAGTCCATGTGATTACCCAGAACTTCTGGGGCCGGTTGAAAACTGCTCTTTTTCTTCAGCCCGGAAGTACTTTATTTCTTCTGTCCTCATGACTGTGAAGTACATCCGAGCTATACTGAACATATGAGTCCTTGAGCCTCCCTGCAGTGTCCTCTGATGGCCCCCACAGTATCCAGCAGGGCTGTGAAGGGAAACTTCAATGTCCACGATGCCCTGCTGGAATTTGGGGCATCTGCACATTGTACCGAGGGCTCCACCTGGTGGCTTGGGGGTATTGGCCGGCCATAGTCCACAACAGACATCCTTGGTTCTGCATGTAGTCCTTTGCACTTTGGGTCATCTAAAGAGCCACAATACCACTTATCTTGTAATTACTGCTGAATGTATTAAAAGAAGTGATCTGAAGTTTATTCAAGTAACGCTGCCATGATACCAGTCAAGGTATAAGTATTGCTACTGCTTATCATCCCAGTTCCTTCTACAACCATATATGAATTTCAGAAGATGTATTTATATCCTTTACACTAAAACTAAAAAACACTAAAGTATTGCAAGCCGCTCTAAAACTCCAGGCCAGAGTCTTTGAAAGTTAAGTCCGTTGACCTTTAAGTTTTCTGGTTTTGTTTTGGTGTGTTTTCGGGGTCTGTATCTATTGCTGATGAATGGAAAAAGCTGCCTGAGCTTTTGAATGTTCTAGTGTTTTATTTCAAGTTTGGGAGCTTCGAAAACAAACAGATGTGCCTGCTTTCTAGTACAGTGTTAAGTCAGTTATTTAGCACGTTTGGCACATTTGCTTCAGAATTCTGAAATGTTTCTTGTTTAAAATACCTCATCTAACAACTGAAATTAAGCATACGAAAAACCAAACATTGTTCAAACAATTTATACTGGAAAATATACAGGAATTGAGATTGGGATTATTATGGGAGCTGCTAATTTTGTTGTCATATCAGACACTATGATTAAAAAGTTTTTACTCAGATTTGGGAAATTCTGGTTTTGAAATGTATGTCTGTAAACACATGTGAAACTTTCCTTTATTAGTCATTCTTAATTAACTGTATATTATAAACTTTTTTGAAAAAAAAAGCACAGCTTGTGATGCACTGGAGCCTCATCCAGTATTGATTATTTAATTTGCTACTGATGCCTCTGGGGTAGGACACCATGACCTGCCATGACTTTGAAAATGGCTTAAATATGTACTGTAAATCCCAGCAACATCGGACACAAGGTAGGAAAAAGCCCTGGGCAGAGTACTAGCCTATCCCTTGGCAAACTCACACACACACGTACCCATCCTCACTATTTACACAATTTGGAATTATCAATTAACCTAATCAACACAATTTTTTAGGAGGAAAACCCAAGTACTCAAAGGAAAATCCATGCAGAAATGTACAGAGCACAATTCATAAAAACAGGTTTTTGAACCTAGAAAGCAGGGTCCATGAAGCATTAATGCTACCAACGGTATCCTGCCCCTCTGTGACTCTGAATTGAACTAAGTGAGTGTAACAATGTTATGTTATGCTATTAACTTCACAAAATGAATACTGAACTTTCACTACTTACCTGTTCTATCCTGCTATACATTTATAGAAATATCCATAGCTCAGTTCAATATAATTAAGAGCCAAATACCATCCTGGTAGTAAGGCATACTTTATAAAAACACAGGCACACATACCTAACCTCAGCCTAACCTACACATCTTTGGGATGTCGAAGGAAGATCAGAATTCTCAGAGAATCACCCATACAGTCAATAGAAGAACACACACAATCAACACAGTCTAAAACCCAGGACTATTTAGTTGTGGGCAGTGTGGACGAAATCTCAGACCTGACAGCAGGTGTAGTTATAAAGCAGCTTTATTTTCAGAGTCACGGTGAGAAGAGTTTCAGAAAAGCAGACAATCAAATATACATGACAGCGTCAGGGCTCTTCTGAACCCCGTCTGTTGGGTGGGGTCCAGTTTTATACCCCTAGAATGCGTAATTTAATATCATTATAAAATGTAACAGTCAACACATTTATTATACACAAACCTTTAGCCCCTTCAACGCCCCTTGTGCAACTTGATTTCTTGGCTCCTTTTGTTATGGCGTTCAGATGTAAGCTAAGGGAAAACGTGATAAGGCAGACTCATGTGTGGAATGCTCAGACCTTGAGTCCTTTGCACAAACATTTTTCTGTTTGCTAAAACAAAGCATGCTGTTACTTGGTTTCGTAAAGCTTACTTCTCAGACATGAATTAGTACAAGGGAACGAAGAGAACATTCGTCTTCCACAGCAGCAGCACTAACCACTGTGCCACTGAAATGCCCACCTTGTTTTTCAGTGTGCTTGAAAATAAAATCTGCACAGGTAATTAAATTTATATTGCATTTTCTTTACTTATGTCTTTGAAGAGGAACTGATTACTAATGTTTGTATCATAAATTATTCACTTCTCTACATCATGGTGCGATGATTTGACATTATTTATGATCCTTGCCTTAAAAGGCATTACACTCTTCTAACCCTTTTTAAAGTCTAACTAGCTTTGTCAGCATTACTGTAATGAGTAATTTGTGTGTTATTAACGTAGAAGCAGACAATGTTTTGACTACTTTGGCCCTAAAGTAGCAACATTTATTCCCAAATCGAGTCAGTTATTTTTTTTCATATATTAGCTTCCATGTACTGTCTATTACTCCCTGCTTAACAGTTGTTTTCAAATTAGTGTATCTTATTGGGTATGGGACTCTTAGAAAGCTTTATAAATGACACATTAGTTTGTTGTTGTTGTTGACCATTACAAAACCCCTTAAACCCAGGTCAACTTTTCAGGGATCAGAGACATCATCTGTTTTGTCAGTTTATTATGGAACACACCCATGCATGCACCGATAAATCACTCATAAAGAAAAAGTTGACAGTCTGTTTAAAAGGAACACATGATGCTAATCTCATCAGACCAGGGAATCTTGTTTCTCATAGTATGGGAATCCTTTAGGTGCCTTTTTGCAAACTCCAAGAAGGCTTCCATGTACAGTGGGACCTCGGTTCACAAATGTCTCGGTACACGTACAAATCGGTTTATGACCAAAAAGTTCGCCAAACTTTTGCCTCGGTTCACGACCACACACTCGGTATACGAACTAGCCAGTTTCCCTTTCGATTTGTACATGTTCAGTCTCTCCCTGTGCATTTCCTGTGCAGCAAGCGAGCGAGCAAGAGAGAGAGAGAGCGCGCCACACACAAAGGTGCGTGCAAGAGACACACACACATACACACAGGCGGACGAGAGAGACACACACACACACACAGAGGTGAGCGAGAGAGACACACACACACACAGGCGCATGAGACAGAGGCACACACACAGGCGCTCCAGGCTCGCGAAAGAGGCACACGGAACACACGAAAGAGAGAGAGAGCGAGAGTTGGACGCATAAGGTAGAAAAGGCTTGTTTTTGTTTACAGCGATCGGTTCATAGCGTGCATTGTGGCAATGTTACTTTTCTTGGTGGTTTATTAAATTACGGATTTTGCAAATGTTCATTTTTTTCCATGTGCTTAAAACTCATTAAAAAAAGTGTTTTTAGCAAGCGGTTCCTAGCACTATAGCACAAACTATTGCAGTGTTAGTTTTCTCTGTTGTTCAAGGTTTTCCCAGTGTTATTCAATGTTTTTACATTTAGTTTACTATCACGCTGTGCATTCTGTGGTGTAATTAACTATATTTGTGCTTAAAAACTAAAAAAATATATATTTACATACAATTTGTACGGTCTGGAACGGATTAATTGTATTTACATAAAATCCTATGGTGGAAATTACTTTGGTTCACGACCAAATCGGTTAACAACCAGAGTTTTGGATTGAATTATGGTTGTGAACCGAGGTTCCACTTTATCTTTTATTATGCTGAGGCTTCTGTTTTACAACTCTTTTATAAAGCCCAGATTATTGGAGCGTTGCAGTGACAGTTGTATTTCTGGATGTTTCTCCCATCTCCACGCAGGTTCTCTGAAGCTCAGACAGAATGACCATTGGGTTCTTGGACATGACTGTTACAAAGGCCTTTCTCCCACAATTGCTTAGTTTGACAAAAGTCATTGTTGTTCCAAACTTCCATTTAAGAATTATGAAGGAAACAGTGCTCTTGGAAACCTACAATGTTGTAGGACACAATCCTGTTTCTAAGATTTGCAATCAGTTCTTTTAACCTCATGACGTGCTCTGATACAAATTTTCAACAGTGGGGCCCTATATAGACAGGTGTGTGCCTTTTCTGATAATTTTCAGTCAATTGATTTGACCACCAAAAAAAGGACATAGAAACGTCTCAATCACGAATGGGTGGCAGCTGAGCCATATTTCAAGTGTCACAGCAAATGGTGTGAATACTTGTGCCAATGTGATATTTAAGTTTTTTTTTTATTTTTAATACTGTGATGCATGAGTCACTGTCTTGCACCCCAAAACAAGAGACTGAATCTCAGTACTTTGGCAAAACCAACTTTGTTCAACTTGAAACAGGAACAGCAGGGTTATTTATCGCAGCGGGAGTTACCATTCTGCTACACACAGTTACAGCAATCAGGCAGGGTCTTGGCCAGGTAAGTGGCCAAGTAACACTGTTCCTTCCATTTATAATGTTCCTTGCATCACCCATCGGCGACAGGCGATTATGGCGCGACCGTGATCAGCTCACAGTTGTCTTCGCAGTGCTTTGCTGCTGCTCTGCGAACCTGCGGTTGCCACAGCGACAGACAAGCAGTCCTCCACAGACACCGCAGTCGCACTTCGCCGTGTCATCCCATTGTGGGGGTCCTAATTGGGTTAAGAAACTTCACAATACATTTGCAAAAATTCTTAAAACACTGTTTTTACTTTGTTATTCTAGGATGTTGGGTGATGCTTGATGTGGGGAAAAATATGTTTATATCATTTTAGCATAAGACGGCAACATAGCGATTAAGTGTAAAAAGTGTAAGAGTCTGAATACTTTCTGAAGGCACTGTATGTACTTGTATGAACATTTAAATATATTTCATGAGACACTTTTTTAAATTTATTCTTTATGACACAATTTTTTCTTTTGAGAATCTTTGGGATTTTTGCCTGTTTTTTTTTTTTAAACAGATTTCTGCAATAGTAAACATTGCTTCATCAGTTTTACTTTCTTAACAGACATGATTATTGTAATTGACACATACCACTAAGGGTTATTAAAAAATCACAATTTGTTTGCATTTGGCATATATTGTAGAAGAAACATTCCCTGAAAGAGACATTTTACATCTAATTCACTTTTCCCTATTTATTCTTGAATAATATACATTTGCATTTATATTTCCACGTGCTATACAATTTTGCAAATGCTGTATAGGTAAAATAAAATATAGAATAATATGTAGCAAAGTAATGTTTTACACTCTATTTACATAAAATATACACATATGAGCCATACATTTATTGGTTGATTTTTATACAAATATGATTGTTAAAGCATGTGTGACGGGTGGCCATGGCCATTACCCAGCCAGGACGCTAGCTGGATGGAAGGACCTGAGGGGAGAGCATCCACAAGGCACAAGGTCTGGAACTACTCCTAGATGTGATGGAAACCCAAAGTAGAGTTCTACAGCTCCCCCTGGCAGCCCCCACGGAACCCAACAGGGCTGTGCTAAACTTCAGCTCTCAGCATGCCCTGTGGGAATCCATGGTGCCACAGTAACCTCAGAGGTCTGCCCTCTAGTGTCCCGGGAAGGTAGTGCCTTGTGGATGCTCTCTCCCACAGTCCATCCATCCAGGTAACGGCCGTGGCTGCTTGTCACACATGATAGCAGAAAAACATATTCAAATTGCACTGAGACCTCCAACCACCCAGCCTCACTGCAGACAACAAACATGTAACAAAATGTTGTAGACGAGCCTTTAAAATAGTGTCAGTCTATAACTTTGAAACTGAGATTACACCTGTCCATCCTTCAGTTTTCTGAACCTAATGTTCAAGGTAAGCAGAGGTAATCTTAGCAGTACTGGACCCAAGAGAAGATACAATTTTGAATGGGATGTCAGTCTAACACATGACATAAATACAGAACTACTCTTAATGTTGCAATTTACCATTGCCAGTGAAAATAATGGAAAAAGTGTCATGATGTTGGAGGATACCCAGTTATTCAGAGAACATACATTCAGGCATAGGGAAACAAGTAAACTCATCACAGACAGTGACTTGGCAAGAAATCAAACTCAGTGCTAACCAAACTGCTATTGTGCCACCATAATCTTTTGAGTAATTTTGTTTAAAGACAAGCTTATGTAACTATGTTATATTGACTTCTTTTTTTGGAACAGTTCCCCAAAGTTGGCTAGTCTTTTCTTTCATGTTTAGATCACCTTTTTTGTATTTGTGGGTTCACACTTTCTCCTGTGCATACATCTACACCATGTTTCTATTCTGTATTTCTGTACCATTGTCTGTCTCTCTCCTTATACAGTACATGTATTCATATATGCATTATGATAACAGAAACAATTGCTTGCTGGTTTATATTAAAAATCTACATTGTACCATATTATAGGATGAACAGATCATTACCACACTAATTGAAAGAGAAAGTGTTGGGAGTTGGTAAATAATGCCTTGGTTGAAGTGTGTACTTAGTAATCACAAATAAATACTTGAGTAGTACAAACTACCAAGTAGGATTTAAACAATTTAGGGATCGAAGTTTTCAAAATTATGAAAGGAATTAGGACAGTAGATCCAGGCTGTTACTTTAGAATTAGTTCAACAGGAACACAGCTGGAAACTTGCTAAGGGTAAATTTCCCACAAATGTTAAAAAGTTTTTCAGTTTTTTTTAGTGAGGTATAAAGTAGAAGGTCAGGGACCTACAAAACTATATTATTTTGGAGGAATTAGGTGGGTAGGATTGGTGAGCTTTGTTGTACTGAATGGCCTGTACTCATTGAAAATGTAATGTTTTAAAAGGATCTGAAAAGTGTGACATTCAGTAATTGATTTACACCTGTTAAAAATTCCTAGGTTATAGCCAGTTATGAGATGTAGTGCATGCAAATACAAATTATGTATTTTTTATTCCACTTCAGGGGTGCAGTGACTGCAGCCTTTTCTGACAGCATTTAGCACAATATAAAAACCAACCCTGGACCATTCAATAGAATGTGTTGTGCTGTTATAAAAAGCCATTAAAGAGGGCTAAGGCACATTTTAGTTGTGTGACTATGCACATTCATGGCGAAAAAGAATTGTACTCTTTCATAGCTACAGAATTGGACACCTTATAGACATACATGTTCCATCAACAGACACATTTATTCTGCTACAGCTGCTGGGGCACCCAGTCTACTTTAATGTTATTTTATTTATGATTCTCAACAACAAAGCAGCTCTCAGCAATAGATGAAAGCTGACAAGTGCCTGCTTTTATAAACCCCACCTGATATGGTATAGCAAATAATTCTAGAATGTGGAGACATCCGTAAGGTGTTGGATTTTCGGATTTAAATGGTAGACAGCTCCTTGGAATTTGTTCTTTTTTAATAGGTATTTTATCAAACTTACAGAACATCTTTAGATTTCAGGAGGAAAACTGGAGCATCCATGCACAGGGTGGCAGAGCATATCATTTTAAAAAGAAAAGGCAAATTCACGTACAGAAAGTCATCGATTTACAACCACGTTCAGTTTCAACGGACCAGACATAAGACAGACTGGTATATGTATTTAAACCTGACCGTATATATAGTACTGCATAACTCCCTTAAGTCATATTATTTTAAATCCTTTTTTGTCACCATCCTTAGCACATTGTGTAGCTTTGTTGTAATCATTGTTTTATTATTTTGTTTTGTTATTACTGTTGCTGAACCTTTAAAAGCATCACAAATTCTTTCTTTGTCTATGTTATGTTACATCATCCCAGTGTTCATTGTGTTAACTGTGACTGGAGGAATTGTACCGGCAGAGTTTGAGCACTCATATTTTCTGCTTTAATGAGTTCAGCCTGTTAATAACAGATTATTGACAGATTAATGAGTTTAGTGTGCTTGCATTACCCCATCATGCAGGTTCACACAAAGAGGCACATTGTGAGTCACAATGCAGAAGCTTCGGGGGTTAACAGGATTCAAAGCCATGAATGAACACCAGTTACAATGTGATAACTTCAAGTCACATGTAATGGCATTCGCTATCTCTCCTCCCTCATACAGCTTGATCACCTTCATTTTTGCGTCAAAATTATTTGTCTTTTTTCCTGTAATTGTAAGACAAATATAATTGAACATAGTCAAAACTGCTGCAGGTAATAAACTGAAATCAAAATGAATGAGTCACAGCATATGGAGCTGGCATGGCGAAAACTGTCATGCTTGCCAATGATACACCGTAGCGGTTGTAAGTTGAATGATCGTAAGATGCATATGTCATAAATGGATGACTACCTATACAGATAGATGCCCAGTTACATGCAGTGCTCATTGAGTGAAATTTGGCCTCAAACCTTACACAGGTTACAAAAAGTGTGCACATCGCAACAGGTACACATGTCGTAAATGTAGGAAGGACGGTCCTTACGTGTGTGTGAACTGTTAACATTTGAATTTCATGATTGCATATAGCGCTGAACTGACCTCTCTGTATTATTCTTTACTCTGCTTGTCCTGGAGTACAAAAGAAACAGCACCATACAGCAGCGTAGAGACTGGCAAGATCGGGGAAAAAAAAAAACATACGGTCACCAACTACAACTGCAAGATGTTATGCGAATGAATATGAATAATATGAATAATGTTGCATCTATGCCACAATGTTTTCCGAACTGTACTGTACAGGTCATAAAATGAATAATTCCAAATATCATATATACCTATGTCTCTGTTTTTTTTTTGTCAGTGCGGCTTTGACATCATAGACCATAAGGTGCATACTAATTCAGCGTGAGCAGGAACACTCAATAAACTGAATAAAAAAAAATTAAAGTGACGGTGAGATACGAATAAGGCAGATTCACCAGCGTTTGTGTGTCAGCTTTCATCCCTCCAGATCAGAGAATGTCCAGTTCCATTGCCTCAAAACATCACTCACATCTGCAGTTATTCCCAGTTTCAGATAAAAACTAACAGCGTCAGATCCCTAGGGCAGTAGTACGTATCGTGATTGTGACAGAGAATAAAAGTGAAAAAAATGGTACTATAAATGTACACCGTCTGTTACAGACGCAAACCAAATGTATGTGTGTACTGTATAATATTAACAATAAGAGCAGCTCACTACTGAAAATGGCAAATATAGGAGTCAGTCGGGATTGAACCGGAGACTCTTGATTACAACTCAGCAAATCTTACCACTACGCCACAGATGCTGTTGTCTCATCCTTGAACCTTTTGTGAAAGTGTTTTATTTGATCTTTGGACTTCAGGCTTCACACATTACATAGTTTATGCCAACATTTCGTTATTTACTACTAAAATATGAAAAACATTTCTGTTTTAACAATGTGTTTACACAGATTATTGTAGAACCAGAACACACACGAAATGCATTTGTTCCAAATAACGATCTTTTATTTCCACTCTAAAACTCCAGCACTTCACTCCCAGATAATCAAACAAGGCATGATCTGAGAGAATATTGTGCATGTTCTGCAGTGGTGGGGGATGGAATAGCAGGCTGCTTGCTAATTATTTTTATTGGCACATTAACAGGACAAAAGATGCTGACAGAGAGGTGCGATGGGCTTTAAGGTGGGCCGGATCTACGAGTTTTTTCGTAGGCCCTGGTAATTCTAGTGTTAACACAGTGTTTGTTAAAATTGCTGGGAGGCCAAAGTCTATCCTGAAGAGCATTAGGAGTACGTTAGTAGCCAACCACTGATGGCATACCAACTCATTGTATTGCATATATGCTAAACTAGTTTTAAGACACCGATCAACATGTCATACAGATCTTTAGGATGGAAAAGGAAAATACAAACAAAAAATGGGTGGATATAGAAAAGACATTTTGCAACCAGAGATTCAAATCCAGGCTCTTGCAGTTGTGAGACAGCAGAGGTAACTGCTTAGTAATGTTGAGGTCATCTGTATGCTTTTAGAATGTGTTCCTTACATATAAACTTTGCCAGCTTTTTACTTTTTATAAATGATACCAATAATCCTGTGCTTTTCTGCCTCTGCACATTATACTCCCTCTGCCCCCTGTGTAATACACCATTTTCCACATGTAGAGAAAAGAACATCCATTTAAACCTCTATCACAAATCTCATGTGCAATAAGTCCCTTGAGATGTAAGAATATTTCATTTCTCCTTTTTCTCATAAGCACTGTTTTGTAATGACTGTATTTGCACTTTTATTATATAAAGAGCTTTGCAATGGTTCACCCTGAAAAATGTCATACAAAGTACCGATTGATTGATTTTAGAGCTGCTGAGCTTTCTGAAACAATTTTGCAGTATAAGATAAACACAAAATGAATTTCTACCAATGTGACACTGTTAAAACTGGACTAATACTAAATAAAATTCCATGTACAATAAAGGGACCATGGAATTTTGTGTGGAATTCTTTTGTTAGCACAGCTTTATTCAAGCTGCAAAGAAATGTCTTTGGTCCATCTGTTCATATAGTGCCAGAGATCGTAAGAGTAAAAAGATTCTAGAGCTGTGGTATTGAATTAAAATGGAAAGGGGTCTAGTCACAAAAAGTTTCTCCCATCCAAGGTCCAAACCTCATGTTTGTGCTGTTACAAAGATGCCAATATTTATGTAGTCATTATATGTGCTTCAAAAAATAAACAATCCACAACATTTTAATAGCATTTACTGTCAATTTTCAGTAAGTACTTTAAACATGTGAACACTTTGAGTTTGAAGGGCCTTGTATTTGTATTGAATACAATTAACTATCTTTAACATAAAGAATATATAATACAATTAAGTAACTCTGTTTAATAGAAAATAAAAGAAAGCATATCACATTTTAAGCAAAACTAAATAGAACCATTTAAATAACATAAAAAGTATCTGACAAAACTTTAAACAAAGTTTTAATTATCCCATTGCTCTTTATTTTTTTACATTTTTCTACCTTTTCATTTTTTAGAGATTGTTTTAAATAAATAATCCTCTTTAATGTCCATTCTACTTTATTTCCAATTTTTATCCCCACCCATACCTCAATATTTCACATCTAGTGAGAGAGGCATTCGATTTAATCTTGTCTTAAGCGGAGTTAGATGAGCCATTCTCATGCACATATGTAGGTGGTCATTGGTGGTCATTGAAACAAAACTTTGTTTTAAGGAGGTTCGTAGTGGAGAAAGGTGACTCACAGCTGTACATAGATCCAAATGTGGTCAAGATGTGTAGTGCTACCTTGGTTAGACCTTGAAAAACAGCCCCAGGGTACCATCTATAGCCAGAAACTAGCAGGATCAGTTACTCCAAAATGCTCTCTTATTGCAACACTTGATTGCAGATGAATAATTTCTGTCTGTGGATATCTAGAATGTACCTATGTGAAGGTCTGTGTGACCACCATTGAACATACATCTCTAATGAGGAATGGAGCAGTATGTGTTGCTGTCTAAGACTGAAGCTGTTAAAGCGTTTACTGATGTTTCTAATCAGTTTATTTAAGAAGTCATCATAAGGAGAAACATCACCCTAACCCTGAATCAGTTCCCTCATTTTTTGTGAAATGTGCACACTCTCCTTGAAGAATATCCTTGAACAACTCCAGTTTCCTCTGAAAGGAGTAGACAGCTGTCATCAAATCACAGACTGAGTTGTTCTGGTATTGCAGCTTTAAATTGAGTTCAGTATCATGCCATGTGAGGACCACCAAAACACAATACTATCCACTGTACTCTCCTCTTGCAAAAAACAGTGAAAACTATTTTGCTTTCTGACCCTTTAGCTGCACTAAAAAAGCTGCTTTTTCTTGCAAATGGTCCAAAAGTATCCCAACACACTTCTTTTACTCAGCCGTCTTACATTGATGTGCAATAGTAAGTTATTTGCATTTGTCCCAACTTTATAAGGAATTCTTTCCGTAGACAGTGTTAATGAGATAAGGATGTCCTTAGGAGGTCGATGAGTTTCTTTTCTTTGTTGATTATTTCAGCAAACCTTTCTGTCTGACTCACAGGACAGCCGGATGAATGAAACAGTGCTAAGTGGTAAGGTCAGGGTTGTCCTCTTTCAGCCATACCACAGTTCCTCTCTCCTTTCCTAGCATGACAGTGGCTCCATCCTTGGTGACTGAGACATCCTGTTGCAGATCTATCCTCCTCTTCCTCAGCATCTCCTTAACAGCCTTAACATGTCCAGTCCTCTCGTATGTGTCTGAAGTAGTGTTACACCTAACAGGTCTTCACAAAGTTCTTTTGTTTCTTTGTGAAAAACATCTTACATACAGTACACCAAAAGCTAGACATTATTAGTTACATCTGTTGATTTGTCAACTCTAATAGGCTGCATCAAGTTGTGTCAGCATATCTTCCATTCATATTTAAGTCTTTTTTTGTTGCTGTTGAAGCTGATATTGAGATTTGTTTATTTGTTTTTTCCACACAACGCGTCTTTTTGCTTACTGTCAAGTTAACTCCTGGCTCCAGTGTTCAAGCACTAGTGTTCAGGTCCCATCAGTAAATGTATTTTATGTTTCCCCCAAATCCACACTACTTTAATTGCATGTAAATTACTGTGAGAGGACTTTGCTGGATTTGTAATATTGCGCTCTCTTTTTGTTTAATTTATGTGCCCTCACCATGGACTGCTGTGGTGGATATGTGTGCTTAAACCATCCATGTTTTGTCTCATAATTGCATAATTCACATTGCTTTTTTATTATTATGCTTTAGGAACATATATAACAAACTAGTTTTGAACTACCTGCATGAAGAATGTACATGTATTGGTCCATCCATTCATCTTTGAAAGATTGATTTTTTTGTGTCTGCTTTCCTTTTTTTTTTTGAACAAGCCATGCTTCCTCTCATTCTTTTGTTTCTGTCACTTCCTTCTGTGCACTTGGCCCATGCACGTGATTTGCTCTGTGGAGTGAAATGTCTACACCCACCTACCTCAACAAAAAAAGCACTGCAGGAATAATAGTAATCATTCACTTATCAAAAATGCATCACGGTCTGGATAGAACTGTCTCTTAGTCCTGTTCTGAAACGTGATCCACCATTTACTGATGTCCGTTCTAGAGTATACTCAAGCAGTCATGTACACACTGATACCAATTTACTTGTTTGTATATCTTTGTGAGTAAACCATAGTATACATAGGAACTCCAAGAGTACTGGCAAGCGTCTAGTACAAGTCATGCCAAATGAGAGTCAAATCATGGTCACAAACCTTTGAAAGGGTAATATACTCCACTCAGTCTGGGCTGTCATGAATCATTTTGTCAAGTTGTAATTGTTCTGCTTCTGCTGAAATGAAAAAAGAGAAGAATTAAAAGTGTGATACATCAGGCCAACCCTTTTACGCCACAAATTTTTGAAGCATAAATACCATGAATCTCCCTCTCACGCCCAGTTCATGGATTTGGCTCATCATTGGTCAGAAAGAGAAGAGACCTCAATGGATTACACTTCTTATGTCCATTCAGCCAGTGTGGTTTGTAAGGATTTCAATTGCTCATACCTGGAGGTAAGAAAGAAGGCACTTTTAAGTAAACTTGTGTTTCTGTTTTACAGCAATCAAAACCCTCTCTCTTCATCCATGAAACGTCTTATAATTATAATGCTCATAAAAAGTGTTCAGTCCTTTCAAAGTTTTCACATTTTATTATTATGTAATATTGAATTACAGTGGATTTAACTTGAATTTTCTTGACACTGATCCACAGAAAAAGGCTCTTTAATGTCAAAGTAAAAACAGGTCTCAGCAAAGTGGTCTAAATTAATTACAATTGTAAAACATGAAATAAGTATTCACGTTCATTAGCATGACACACCTAAACCCATATTTAATTAAATGGAGACCACCTATACCTTGTCAGGAGGTTTAAATTGATTGCAGTGTAAATTTACTTCCATCTTATGGTGAGTCAGTATCATGGTTTAACTGAGACAATGAAGATAAAAGAACACACCACACCACATAACTCAGCGAAAAGGTCATGTCAAGGGGTGAAGACGAGAAAATATCCAAGTTCCTGAAAATTCTTTGGAGTCCAGTTAAATCAATTATTAAGAAATGGAAAAAGAATGGCACAGGTTTAAATCTGCCCAGAGCAGGCCGTTCACAAAAACTGAGTGATGACTAGTGATGGAGGCCACCAAGAGGTCTATGAGAGTCCAGATTTCAACCCAGCTAAGAATTTGTGGCTGGACTTGAGCAGTTTAGCAAAGTACAATGGGTAAATATTACAGTGTCTAAATGTGCATAGCTAATGGAGAGAGACCTGCGCACACAGACCTGATGCTGTCATGGCTGCCAAAGGTGTATTTACTAAATGTTGACATGAACGTGGCCAATACTTATGTGATCAATTATTTTGTGTTTTATATTTGTAATTAATTTACATCACTTTGCAGAGATCTGTTTTTACTTTGACATTAAGTCTTTTTTTATATATGCAATTACCGTATGTAATAAAGCCAAATTAAATCCAATATTGAATACTGAATAATAATAGAATGTGAAAACCTTCAGAGGGAGTAGGTACTGTATTTTATGTCACTGTATCCAGCCATACTTTTCACCCTACTGTTGGTGATTCTGGGTATTTTGTTTTTAATAGTGGATTCCTCCTTGTGTCTGTTAGCGTGTGCACATTTTTTCAGATGTATTTTTGCAGAATTGTAAGAGCGGGTGCTAAGAATCCGCTACTCTCCTTACCAGAATTCGGCGTCGGTTCTTCTTGTCTTGGGCGACCTCGGTAGCGTAGCCGACTGAGTCTTCGATGTGTGGAAAGGCACAAAGAGATGGTCACCCCAGTTTTGTGGACTATTTGCCAGTTATATTTATTTCTTTAAGAACACAACTGTGGACATACCGCACTGAGCTACACAAAACCACTTCTATGTTTTTTTTCTATCTTTATCTCTCTACTCCACCCACCAAATTTCTCCTCCCTTGAACAATCTATCAATTAACTTTATTGAAATTTCCTGATATGAACTCCTGCTTACAGAATGTTTTAAAGTTGTGCCATCTCCATTTTGAACCATATACATGCAAATATCTCAAAATGCTATGCACTATTAGTTTTTCCCTTTCCATTTCTCATCATATGTGTAAGTCTCTTCTCTTCTTGGATTTTGTTAAATATCTAGCAGAGAGCTAGATAATCTCTGTAAAGTTTTGGTTCCAATCCATATGACAGGAGTGCTGTCTTAGCTATAGTGATTACTGACTCCCGGCTAGACTGGCTTGTGAGGGATTGGGGGACACAAGGACCAGAAATCATCATCCATGCCTGCAGCATAATCTTGACTAAATAGATTTTTACTGGATTGGGAGTCATGGTTTTAAGTGATTTGAAACAAAGATGTGGGCAACCCTTTGCTGTTCTCTTTCCTATCTGATAATCAAGATGGAATGCTTTAATGCATAGGTGTCCTTGATTTTTAGATGAAGGGATTGTCACCGCTCAAACTTTATACATGTGAACAGTTACTAAAAGTTACTATTTGGTTGGATACATTCATGTGGCATTTAATTTCCAAATAGGATGTAGCTACTAGATATTGCCAAGAATGGCATTTTTAGGGTACAGTATTTCCTACAAGTTAGACTGGGGTTGCCAGAATGTGAACCTTATCTAAATGGAGTTTAAATAGACATTCCCTGACCCTACTGTTTAATATTAGTTAGAGTCATTGCTTTAAAGGAAAGACAAAAGTGTGGAAGAGATGTGGTGAAAACCAGTTGAGTGTTTTAGCTTTCTTGTTTGCCGTTTTTAAAGTGGTTGAGCCACCCTTTGTGGCAGCTGAACACTGCAAAAAATGAAATCTAAGCAAGTGAAAAGTATTTATATCATGCCATTAAAGTTTGTTTTCCTTATTGTAAGAATTATTGGCTTATCAAAAAATGTGTACTTATGATTTTTTTAGCTTACTTTAAGAACATTTCTGCTAAATAAAAACAGAACGACTCCTGATTAAGTTTTTTGTCTACTTTTTGTACATGCACTTTTTGCAGTGAAGGCAATTTTTTTAGAAACCAGTTTGTGCTGCTAAAGTTTTATCTATTGAATCCTTTTAAGCTACTCCTTTTTAAGCACCTATTTATTCTTTATTGCTTTTGGTACACAAACTGTTGTTTGCTTTTGGCCTTTTTATTTCAGATTCAAGCACCAAGCAAGTGACAGTCTATTATTCTGTCTTTGCACATGCATTATTTATAGGAAATAGGATTTACACCATGCATATGCTTTTTAAACAGTTGGATATTTAGGCCACTCATATGTTGATTCATATTTTCATTCTGCTTTGTCACACCTCTGTCTTTTCTTCTAAATTTCAGGCCCTAGCACAACATGCACAGAGGACTCGTGTGCCAATCTCGGGGTTTGTCTTCAGCAGTGGGATGGCTATACCTGTGATTGTAGTATGACTTCATATGGTGGTTCTGTCTGCAATGACCGTAAGTAGAAGGCTTTATGTTTGCTTTTGCTGGGTTAAAAAGCTCTTTGTTTATTTGAATGCATGTGCATTCGTCATTTTACTGCAAGTGGCCATGAATAATACATTGGAACTGCCAAAGATCATACAATGATGTTTTTTCACAGTGGAAGGCACAATTTTATGCAACAGACTGCAGACCTTTGCTCTTCAGCTAAAGGTGAGGCTGTTACAGTCAGTATGACCCAAGCTATATATGCTGGCTTGCTTGTTTCAGATTACATTAACACTATACTAAAATTCAAATGTTGTAACCTTTCACATTAGATGCTTCAGCCTAAAGCAAAATGTTATCTGTTTTTTTTTTTTTTACCTCTTATTTAAATACATTCGGTGTATCTTTCTCTATCTTTTTAAATGCAAAAGAGTAAATTAAAAATTTAAATGCCATAAATATTTAGTATGTAGTAAATCTGTAGATCTTTTAAACAAACATTTTATGTTTTAATATTGATTTCATATAAATAAATTGATGGAAACTAATTTCAGATAGGAGTAAATATAAGAAACTAATCATTATTTTTTTCCATGCATCCACAAATACATTACAAAAGATATTGAAGAACTTTGTAAAACTGAATAATATTTATCACAGTAGGGTGGTGACTATATTCTAGTCTATAAACAGGGCCATAGAGATATGAGTCAATAAGTGGGTGAGGTTGAGGAGGGTCTCTTCATGGCTCTCCATGTTTATATTCACTAGTACCAAGAACATGATGGCTGGTGAATGAGGTTTCCTCTCCCAGCCCTTAATCCCTGATTCTTATTTGGCCCTTCCCACCATTCAACATCCCCACAACCACACTTATTCTTTCACTGAAATAACTTAATCAACCTAGAATCCACTGCTAATACTAAAGAAAATAGCAGCCAATACATGTATAGCACATGACTTATTTGTAGCAATATAGGTGCAGTTGGCCAATCGGAATGACCATTTGAAGCTTCAGATTAAAGTAAGTAATTGGCTCTGCCTCGTCCTTTTCTCCTCCATGTTGTATCTTCTGTGTGACTTTCAATTGTGATCAATTGCTTATTGGCTTATTTTCATTCCATACTATATCTCAAAAATATAAAAAGTGAACATACTTCATATATACAGTATTTACATAGAGTAAACACAATTCGTCATGCCAGTAGAGTGTAATAATGTGTCCTGTTGTATGCTGGTTCAAGCGATTTCACTAAGGATTGATGTGTGCCATAACAGTAATCTATACTATAGGGTAAAATATATGATGTAATTAATTGTTTTACATGTATCCATTGATGGATACATGTATGGTCTTTTTTTTTTCTTTTACATATTGACATTTTTTTTTTTATTAATATTTGAAACCTTTCCATTTCTGTTATATCTCAAGATACGTAGTTTGCAAAAGCATACAAGGAGGTCTGTATGAACCACAGCATAAATACTGTCATTTATATTTACTCAATGTTAACCATACAAGAAAGCAAATAGCTTCCACCTCTAATGGAGTGGTACCGTTTTGTCTTCTTTGGATTAAGTATATTACTCATAGTGACATATTCATTCAGACCATAATTCATTAATGACAGTTGTATTGTATGTTATTATACAATACGTATCTTTGTTTAAATACCATTGTAGTTCGTTTTTAATTTGTCATACATCACAAGAAGGCTGAACCTCTTTGTTCTCTCATTAAGATAAATAATTCAAACATTAACAGTTAAACATACCAATCAACACAGAATACGCACCATATGGTCATATTCCAATATGTGCAATATGGAATGTAACAAGTATGATATTTGACAGACCTCATGGATAACAGTCAGACAATCAGAGTTCCACAGCTATTCAAAAAACATACAACATGTGGTTAAGAAATATTAGTGAGATTCCTCATTTTGAGTTTGATTATACACTACCATCTGTCCAATCATCAACATGAAATGCTTCATCATAGCATCTTTTGGAATACATCTACACAGTTAATAGAAAGTCAAATTCTGTGAATGTTTCTGTGGATATCATAGCCTCCTGGTGTTCTGCCAATGGCAAGTCTAGCAGACTGAGGCTTAGAAAGACCAGAACAAGAATTGTAGTCATACAGACTAAAACAGGAAAAGGAGATATCGCTTTCATCAAAACATGGCAGTGTGCAAGCTTGTAGTCAGGAAGAAAATAAAGAGTCATAAACTAAAGAAACAAATTATAGAAATTTTCATAAACATTTTTTTAATAACTGCCAATTTGGACTTTGAGGCCGGTTTATAAAGTATTGCATTGATGTTGCAATCCAGCACGACTCCCTTTCAACCTCTTGTTTGTGTGCTAGCTACTGAACAGCAAAATGGCAGCGTCCATGGAAAAAAAAAGAAAGTTGTTACGTTAAAAATCAAGACTATAGACACTGCTTCTTAGAATAAGGCTACCAATAATAAAAATAAGATTACCCAGAGGTTATTTGTCTTGACAAACATAGATTATACCCAGGAAAAAAATGCAGAGGTTTCCGGATCTTGACACTTGGTGTGTTTAATATTTAGTGTGGTTGTGTTACCATAACTAATAAGAAAGCTTTTTGTACCTATTAAAAATCAGCAATATACTTTTGCTCTTATAGTTACTCTGGGAAATCAGAATATGAAGGTATGTTGTGCCTTTCTCATTATTATCTCATTATGAATCTAACTCAGTTTGTTTAATATATGTAACCTTTAAGAATCTGACCGAGCTAACAGTTTCCATTACTGCTCTTTTCGTAGTGTTGTTTAAAATGTGACTGTCTGTGGCACAATGAATTATCTTGTCTTGTTAATGTTCAGGGTTAGGTTTTTGTCACTAAACCCTTTTGTCACATCTGCCGACTCATTATGTACATACTGGAGGTGTCCTGCTCAGCCACTGTAATGTTACTTGAACCTTTAATGATGTGATGGTTACTTTAGTATATTTGATGTTACACTAAAAGTGAGCCCAGCCTATAGGGATGAAGGCCAAACAGAGATGGTTCCTATTATAATGGTTCTTTTAGTCTAATCACAAGTTCTAGATCATGTCAAAACATTATTATTAACAAGCTAATTGACAAAACCTTATGTGTCAATCGAAATCCTGAGAAACTAAGTTTGTGAGAATGGAATGTGGTTAAGGATATGATGTTGGACCACAATGGATTGAGTCTTTATTAAAGTTACTGTATTTTCAGTTGCTGAATAAATGTGAATCATTATTTTTGAGCTGCATTTCAATGTTTTAAGAAGTGTGTGCATCTATATAGCAGTCAGTGTAGAAACAGCAGAACATGCTCTGGTCACTTTGAAAGCTGTATTAATATTAGTGGTGATGGAGGTAAAATTGTTGCCAATGTTGACAGTGCTTTCAAACTGTCCATTCATCCATCCTCTTCCGCTTATCCAAGGTTGGGTCATGGGGGCAACAGCTTGAGCAGAGATGCCCAGACTTCCCTCTCCCCAGCCACTTCTTCTAGCTCTTCCAGGGAAATCCCAAGGCGTTACCAGGCCATCCGGGAGACATAGTCCCTCCAGCATGTCCTGGGTCCTCCCCAGGGTCTCTTCCCAGTTGGATGGGCCCGGAACACCTTGCCAGGGAGGTGTCCAGGAGGCATCCTGATCAGATGCTCGAGCCACCTCATCTGGCTCCTCTCGATGCAGAGGAGCTTTCAAACTGGCTATTTTAAAGCTATTAATATTACATTATGAAATGTATATTTACATTTTTAGGACAAACTAATCAGTCCAGACTTTTATGGTCTAAAGCATCACCCACCCACACACTGCTATCAAAGAACAAACTGAGGTGAGATTTACAATTAAAAAAAAATGTAACAATTGACCTAAAAGTCAGAGGAACAGAATTTGCGTGGGTTTTAGTTATTAAGATTTCCAAACCATATGACACTGTCCCTGGCAAAATGTTATTGAACTTATGCTTCATTTGACTGATGCTTTCGATGCAAGAATTCTGGAAGGAACCACAGAATCTGACCCAGTGCTTTGTGACACAGAGTCTAATTTTAGTGCTTCAAGTTGGGCTGAAGTTGTTTAAGTCCGGAAGTGGAATGAAACCTTTCTAAAGGGGGTGGGATAAAAATGGTTAGTCATGTCCAGTCCTGTACTTTGTCGATTTTCTATCTTAACTCAGAATGTTAAGAAGTGAGATTGAGGTTAGGTGCAGCAGTCGATTTGGTTATAATGATTCACAAAGATAACGTATACTTCTAAAATGTGTTAAATGTTACAAACTGCTTTACTAATAATTAAAGAAGCAGATCCTAAATAGATTTAAGAGTATTGCAAAGAAAATGGCTTATATTTATGGCATAAAAAAAATTAACATGCATTTCTTTTGAAAGCTACCATGCAGGTCAAAACAAATGGCCAATTTGGCAGTTTTGGGCTCTGGGTCACAATTTGGGTGGTCCTAGTCTAGAGCAACAACCTTAAAAGACTCAAGTTTTTATACACTGTGTGGATGATGAGTTTTCATTGACCTCTGTCTGCTAGGAATTCCATTATCTAGGCTGGAGTTATGCAGGCCAAAATGCTTTTAAAAATAGTTTACAAAGAACAATTTTATGCAAAGTTTAATAAAGAGCATCCTACCAATATGTGTTGTGTACTTTAATATACTCAATGGAAATTTGCAGATCTAAACAGATGGCATCTTCCACTTATTTGATAATTTGATTTGAGGCCTCAAATAGGCCTGTAGATTTAAGCCATCACTAACCCTTCTAGCAAGTTACAGCAAAAACAATTGCCACAGGAAAGGCAGGCATTAAGGCATGTTACTATCCAACAACATTACTGTACTAATAATAATCAGATCTAGGATCCTCAAAGAAAGGTGGTGCATTCACCTCTCACGAAACACAGTACCCCAGGTCACTTAGCAAGGTCCACAGTCCCCAGGTCCCTTACTGCCATCTGATGTCACCTACTTTATTTCATCTGGCTGTTTTCCTAACCGACATGCCATGTGATCAATGGACCTGACACCCACTAACGTGCCATAGGAAGGCCGTCCCTCCAACTCTTTGGTTATGTGTGACTTTTAGTTAACCTGTGCAATGTGGCTGTCTGTCACAATGGCACTCAATGCTGAGCTTTACCTGTCAGTGGTGCATACTGATCTGTCTGTCATGTTAGCTATGGCATGCGTCCCCAGTGCTGCCTGCTATGAGATGGACCCAAAGCCCTTTTTTGTGGCCCAAGTGACCAATACATGTAATTCATGGGTCGTGTTGTGCGTATCATGGCATTAGCTGTCAATTGAGACCAAGATCAAGGCTCAAAGCCCAGAAGTGTGTGAGTTTTTGCATTGCAGAAAGACAACCCTTAGTGTTATATATTTATAAATTAGTTTCCATAAGACCAAACATGTACGAGAAAAAGGGAAAATGAAAAACTGAAAAATACTGAACACAAGTTTTAGCTATTCCACATCCATTTATTTAGAATATAGAGTCATTTGGGCCATCTGATTTGAGAGCTTTAACCAACATCTGCCTTTTTATGTCTAAAATACTGTATGTTGAATGTGTAGTTTTCTATATTCTGGTATTTAGTAAATTCAGTTAATTTCTTTAAAGTACAACTTTCTTTGTGTCTGTTGGTATACTGTACCTATAATAAATTGACAGAGAGGCCTGTTTTATGATTATTTCTGAACCTACTGTAGATTTTCCATTCTTTCAAAAAAAAAAAAAAGCACATAACATCATTTAAGTTCCAGCATTTTACTCAGAGAAGCAATGGGTTAGAAAAGTGGAGTGACACTGGAGCTATCTTGAGTTAAGGAATAAAGCCCACTATCCGCTGTGGAGATAAAAATAATTGATCTTCTGCCTTTGGGTCCACTTGTCACCTCTTTTTTCATTCTCTTATTTTTTTTATAGTTCATACCAGTGTGCGTAGTTTTTCTGTATTCTACAGCAAGTTACATTAAGAATACCTGAGTGTACTTTTTTAACTATGCGGAAGTCTTCAGTAATGCAACTGTGATATGAGGCTTACTAAGTACAATTCTGGCAATGTTTTGAAGCAGCTCTTTTTCAGGTGAACTCTGCTTGCTATAGATATTCATTGAGGTTATTTTCATTTATTACATTATCCAGTTCAAGCCACTGTAAAGGACCTTCTCTTGACTCACACAGACCATCATACAGTGCTCATTTGTCACCTTACCTCTCTAGATTTTTATATGTAATGCCTTTTTCCCTGATGCAAATTACCATTGATGCCAATTACAGCAATATGCTGTCTACCAACCTTATCGCAGGTTGTCAATGCCCAGCATCAATGGCATTTAATATATCATTGATTTCCCTTGTGAGCCTCCTCAGATCCCTTCTAGCCTTGATCATCAATGTGTGCTGTCTAGCTTGATACAGCAAGAAGAAAAATGACTCTCAAAATCAAGATACCACGGGAAAGTCACCCAGAGCTTCATCTTGTCATTTTCTGCTAGGCTGACTGTTAGAGACATAAGAATATTGTGTTGCAGATGAGAGAACATGATGAACTCAGCAGAGCTGTGTGGATCTTTAGCAGAATTGGGATCAGATTTACTGTAAGAACACTGCAAAATGTATTTCTCACTTTTATTTTATTTCTAAAACTGGTCTATTCATAAATAATGAACATATAAGCTGACTGAATGTTAACAAAGGTAATTCACATTTAAGCAAGACAAATTTTTTTTTTTATCTTATCTCAGATTCCAAATAATGTATGCCAAAAATGAATATCAACAATGACTGGCAAATTGGCAATCTGACAATACATTATGTCTTCATCTTATAGGATGCCTTCTACTTCTAAAATAAAGCTAACAGATGACATTGTAAGTAAAGTAAATTAATCAGGTACTGCTGGTGTATGTAGTCCCGTGGATTATAAAGATGTACCCTGTTTATCATTTTAAAATTTCCTCTAAAAGTAATCATGACTCAACAGTATAGACACATGTTTTTTTCATTGTCTGCACAAGTTATTTCTGTCTTTTGTCAATGAAATATTTACCTAACAAAAAATCAGAACAAGTATTATAAAAATTGTGTATCGACTGAATTACAATATAAAGAATATTTTTTCCACTGGGAGAGTCATGTCCTTGCCATGAGATCATGCTGTCAAGTGTTCCCTAATCTGAGCCTTATATTTGCCTAGATAGACTAAATTCTTATAAACCTCTACAGGACTGACACCCAGTTTTTAAAATTAACTTGTCCCTCCAGGGATCAGTATCATGGCAACTGTATGGCACTGAGGAAAACAAGCTACTGGTTTCAATTGATAAAGTGACATATGTGTGACATCTGCAAATTGCAGAGAAAAACAAATTTGTTGAAACATTGCTTTGTTGAAATGACAAATATAGTAATCAATTTCGCCTTCACTTGGATTTTGCTCAGTTACACTGACATGCTGTATCTGTGGTGGGCTGACGCCCTCCCCGGGATTTGTTTCCTGCCTTGCGCCCTGTATTGGCTGTATGAATGTATATATGTCCAAAATAAAAATAAAGTGATAAGCATAAAGCTGTTGATAACTAAAAGCTTCACTAGTTTCTTAACATTAAAATATTCATACATCAATGTCAGTAGGCTTTGCGCCCTAGGAACAAAGTTACCCAAACTATTTTATAATTTCAGTAATTATTTACCACTCTGATGCTGATGTTTCTGAACATAAAATAGGTCATTATGATAGCATTTGATGAGAATAATACATAATTAATTGCAGAATTACAGTATTTGAGGGTTCCTCTGGAGTGCCTCTTTCTATTGCCTGATTTGGCTCAAAAACTAATCTGCACATCATCATTTCATAGCGGGTTTAAGTTTCGAGTTTGGTATTTTTCCATCCAGCCATTTTAGCTCTACAACAACAATATTTATATAGCACATTTTCATACAAATAATGTAGCTCAAAGTGCTCTACATGATGAAAAAAGAGAAAAAAAAGACAAAATAAGAATTAAAATTAGGGAACACTAATTAACATTGAATAAAAATAAGGTCAGATGGCCAGGGAGGACAGAAAAAACAAAAACAAAAAAAACTTTAGACAGCTGGAGAAAAAAAATAAAATAAAAACCTGCAGGGGTTCTAGGCCACGAGCCCCCTATAGAAGACCTCTAGGTATTCTACCTAACATAAATGACCTCAATCAGTCCTCATTAATTTCATGGTTCTCATGGAAGAATTTGATGATGACGGTCATGGGGACTTCTGGCCTTTAATCCATCAATGTAGGATGGGAGATAACGCCATCCGATCCTGAAAATCCTTCCAGTGTAGCGACAAAATTGGCAGACTCTACAAAAAGGTCTTGTTATGGCTTCCCGTTTGTTATGTTGCATAACTTGGCTTTCTTTAATGACGGTTTATTTTCTCTTATTTGATTTCTTACCACCGTATCACTAAGGGAGGAATGTTGCCTGTTTATAATCTATTTAGGTTCAGGTTACTTAAGACGCCGCAATTACAAAAGAACTTATTCCAACCAGGGAGCTAGCGCCCCTATCAGAAAATACTTGCATGTTTACAAATGTACATTGTCATGGAGACCATATTACAAAAAACCTACCATACCTAAAAATATTAACATTTATTTAAAAAAATAATAATTCTTGCTTCATTTATAGTAAAAATGAACCTCAGGTACCAATGTATCACATACAGCACTAGACCGTCCTCAAGAAACCGTGACACACAGACAGACACACACACCTATCATCAAGATATCAAAGTTTTCGGTATCAGGGGGCCCTAAAACATCGATTTTCATTGAAAACCAGATGTTTAGATTTTTGATGAATCTAAAGTTTTCACCAGAGTAGAAAAGTAAAATTAACATTAAACAATTTCTACTCTGCTGAACTTGGCAAATGCAAAATGATAGGTGTTTTTACCCTTGAAAGGATTTAGGCATATAAATAAGAATGATCTTCACAAGGTTTAGATGTTCTTCAGTCTTAAAATTAGGCATGAGCTTCCAGACACCACCATGCTTTATAGCAAGTGAATGATGACATAATTAAGTAAAGACTTAATGATGTCACGTACTTAATAATATGACAACATGATGTAGCAAGAAACACAAAATGTCCATGAAGATGACTCAAAATAGTGGTGAAAAAACTTAAAAATACTAATAAAAAGAATAATAAATTCATGAAAATTACAACCATCTCTACCATATTAATTTTGCATTTTATGATTGTCCCAGTCTTGTGTAACATTGAACAGATGGAGAAAAACCCCATTTAATTTAAGGAAAATGGGTGGAAAAACAAAATCCAAAGTAAAATATGGAAGGAATTGGCTGTTTTCCAAAACAACTCTGAATTAGCAAAGATGGAACAGAATAGTCTGGTTCAGTGCAGGGTTCATTTGACATCACAAGGGATTTTTGTGTGGCCTTGAAACAAAAACAGAAACTGTTACTATAGACAGTGTAACTAATCCATATAAAACACTTACAATGTCTGTGTGTTTGCCGCTTGAAAGATTCACTCTTATATGTACCATGAGAAGTTCTTATTACTGAGGTGGATGTGTTGGGAGCCAAAAAAACAGTACATTACAATAGAGTGTAAATGGAGAACATATTATCACTTCAAACACATGCTAGTAGCCATCCTTTTAACATAAATTAAAACATATTAAATTTACAATATTTTTATTCATCAGGTATTTGGATAGTGTGTTTTATTTGCAGTCCATACATTTAATAATATAATTGGAAGTGTGCAAATGCATTTTCGCTTTGTCAGATAAATAGCAGGAAATACATGGCCTAAGGATTATTTTATAGGAGGTGCTACTATATATATTTCTTTGACTGTTTAGTTGTATAGTAATGTAAGAACATAATACATTTGCCAATGAGAGGAGATTATCCAGTGCGTCCAGGTTGTTAGCCATTACAATATCTTATTTGTACCAAGATCTTATTGACGTATGTTTTCAATGTTTCTGCTTCAACAAAATGACATATCAGTTAGTTTCTGACTTCGAAAATGAATGCATGTCCTCAGGTACTTGCTTCATTATTAAATAAAAGGAATTCCATTCGATTAACTGTCTTGAGAGATGTTTGGTATCAACTTACACAATTATATATTAATATGAAATAACACTTATACTGTACATTTTACAATTTTTTATTTCTAGAACATTTTTCAATCTTTTTTTTCTCAGAAAAAAGTAGTAAGAAATAAAACAGAAGAACAAGATTTAAGATCTTCAGTTGATCTAGTGATTTAAAAAAATTAAATTGTATAAAATAATAAATAATAATATTTAATATATATTATATTATATATATAATATAATAAATAATATGGTTTGTATGTGTGTGAGTGTGGGTTTGGGCAGGGGTTGTGCATGTGTGTGCCTGTGTGAACTTTAATTATTTGATTTCCAAAGGTATATTTCATTCTGTAGGCATCCTTCTATATAAAAGCGGTCGGGATTGTCCTTCTGTCCCATGAGTGCTACGCAGGCGCGGAGTTTCACACACACCCCGTCCATTTTCCAATGCACGATGGGATTTGTAGTTTCGTTTTTCCAGGTGAAAGATGTTTTTCTACTCCAGACTGTGCGATATCTTCTTCTTCTTTTTTACTATACTGTATAAAAGCGGTCAGGATTGTCCTTCCGTCCCGTGAGTGGAAAGCGTAGCGGTATTCCGCTTATCACAGACTTACTACTTGCAGCTTGCAGTACGAAGCGACATGATGTGAGCAGAGTTCTGCTGCTCCCATCGTTCCCTTGCTTTTGTGCGCGATGCGCTGGAAAAATAGACAAAATTATGTCTCTGGAAATAATTAATGTTGATGGAGTACAAATGCCTCACCGCGTAGTAAATATCAGGGGGGTTCAAAAGGGTGACCTCAATATAGAAAAAAAGTTTATATTTCATCACAAAAATAACAGAAACTACGAGTATTAAAGTAATACCGCTCAAATGTAATATAACCAAATTAATGAGTTTGTATAAAATATCAAATTGATCTACATATTGAATTGCCTTAAGAAGTGGTCAACTTAAAAGTCAGTCGCCTTAAAAGGTGGGTCAGCCTAGTTTAGAAATATTAGGTGGTGTACAGTTTTTGAAACTGGTGTCCAGTTAGCAGTGCAACAAAACTGGAAGGCTGTCATAACTACAAGATCAGCTGGACCTCATCTACACTATAATTCTAGATAGCTACCGTTATCTCCTATTTAATAACTGTATAGCAAGCAGAAATGCAAAACAGCAATTTATTTAAAGCAGTTATGAGCATGGTGCTAATGAAGGTATCCACAGTCTGTTAACATGAATAACAGATATGTTTTATTACAGATCTATGTATTTAGAGGCTCATTATTGTCACATATACAGAGTACAGTGAAACTCATACTTGCTAGTCAATTGTTCATTCATATTCGTAATAAACCATAGTTAAATTCGCCATGCATAAAGCTGCCTATGAATTGAAAGAGGCTCAGTATTGTTTCTGTAACAGACATTCATATTGACAGAAATATGTGGGTGTTTTATCACAAAAGGTGGGCAGAGCAGTTAATGCTTGTGATGACTTATTTTTCATAAAAAAAGTAAAAAAAGCCAAAAGATCAGCTGCTGATATGGATTTTTTGGTTGTTAACTATTTTCTTTATTTCAAAATTAGTATCTTCTTAAGTAACATTGATAAAAATGACATCAATACAAAACAATATTAATTAAAGCAGGAAGTATAAAGTGCACATTGATGAACCGCATCAGAGGGGGAAGTGTTCTCCGTTAAATATGAACCTGAACATTTATTTCCATTCTGTGACTAACACATGTCCAGTCCTGGCTTCTGCCCACACTTGTTGTAAACAACAAAAGAAAAGAATTTTTTTCCCCCAATACTGCTATTACGACTGTATTGTATGTTGTATCTTCTGTTTACTAATGTAAGTACTGAACTCTGCTTAAGTATCTAAATTAAAAAAAAAAAAAAGTTTTTCAAATATAAATTTCTTAAGCAAAGAAATATCACAGTAATATTTTAGATACTTATTATAATTATAAGCACATTACTGTTTTACTGTTGAAAAGGTAAAATGTATTCTTAAGTATCGGTATGATTTAAGAATATTGTGGAGTTGAAGTGGTTAGAGTTGATGCCTCAAAATTTGATCTCCAGTCCTGTCACTATCCGGGTGGAGTTGGTATGTTTCCCCTGTGTTGGTGTACATTTTTTCCTTGAACGTCTTTATTCCAAGCCCTCCACTTCCTTAAGAGAAGTTAAATATATTGGCATTGGGTGACTGAGTGAGTTTGATTTGTGTAGGAATGGAATGGAGTTTCATCTCAGTCTGGTTCCTAATCGAGTCTTCACTCTGTTAAGAGATTAATAAATTAATGACTGGTTAAACAGTGTCTAATATGCAATTTGGAACAAGAACAGAACTAACTACCAACCAGAACAAATAACAAATAACTTTGTTAAGAGATTAATAAATTAATGACTGGTTAACAGTGTCTAATATGCAATTTGGAACAAAAGCAGAACTTACTACCAACCAGAACAAATAACACATTAGTAAGCTGTTCCCATGTGAGTACTTCACTAAATGAAATGCCTTGGTTAAGATAGGAGTTTTGCCCGAATGTGATGCTCTTCTCTGTTGTGTTGATAAATGGAAGATTCATGTGATAACACACTTCAGACACACCATGCCATGTAATTTAAGTGTAATGCACACAATAACTTCCGACTTTCAGACCGTTATTCCATTCAAAGCCTCCTCTCTTTAAAATGGCCGATTTTGTGTATACTGTAAAGCCTGTTTTTTCTCTTCTCTACTCTTTACAGAGCTTTAACTTTTAAAGTGATTAACTTGCACAGACAGCTGCATTAACAAAAAAAAAGTTTGAAGCCTTTAAGTGTGAAATTTGATTTTAAGAAATCTGTGACTTTTGAATTCCACACACCATTTAGTTTAGTCCTCATTAATGAAGGGGTTTCTTATTGAATTTTTTTTTTCTTTTTAAAGTGTTATTTAGAAGACTCAGTTCCCTCTTCAATCAACACCTCCTGTGAAATGAATGAACCCTGGGCGTTTTAGAGGTGGTGACTAATTACGGAAGCCTGTTTATCAAGAAACAAGCAATCTTTAATCCATACGCTCGTTGATCACAGAAGTTTAATCAATGATATTTTTCTACCTCTTAGTGTTTTTCCAGCCTGATTGTATGTTTATTTCAACAAGCTGGTATTTATTGGCCAATTCTGAAATTGGTAGAGTCCTGCAGTGGAGCGTGTAGAGTTGAATTGAGGTCAAAACACAGTTTAGCACATTTCACTTGTGTAACATTTACATCCGAACAATTCCTTTATCAATTGCCATCATTTTTTTAAAACAGAGCACTCATCTTCATGACAGAATATCTAAGTATTCATGACCCTTGACAAAGGAAGTCTCTTCCTAAAATCAGTCTATTTATGAGCTTTCCATTCCACTAAATGGTATGTTTGACACAAGAATGTCTTTTTTCGGGAAGTGTAGTTATGTAAGTTTTTATTTTTTTTATTACGCAAACAAAAAATGAATAGGCTGACATTATACTGTGGTGTTTAGTGCTATCCTGTCACAGCTCTCAAGTCCTGGGTTTGGATTCCATGCCTAATCATTGAATTTGAGAACTTTTAATGTTATCTTTGTGTCTATGTGGGTTTTTGTCTCACATTTCGAGCACATTTATGTGTTTATGTTTCTAAATGGGGTTATTTGCCTATTTGTACCCTACAACAAAAGCTGACAACTCAACCAGGGATGATTCCTGCCTTCTAACCAAAGCAGTCCTCCTTGTCTGTTAAAATGCTTAGAAACTGGATAGCTGGGGGGAAAGCAAAAACACAAGTCCTTCCTGACTTGACGGAATATTAGCATAAGTGTTTTGTTTGTCCTTCCCTAGGTCGCTAATCTTGTTAATCCATGCACATTGTGTTGTACAGTGTCTGCATATGTCCGATCATGTCATTCAGTTTACACCATCCAGTGAACATCTCTCTGTTCATCTATCATGAAACAGTGTATTTCAATGAGAAATTGTATTTTCACTTAAAGTCCAAGGGCATAATGACATATTGGCCGCTTTCCCTAAGTTGCCAGAGAGTGGTTGTCCATATATACTCTTTTATATTTGAATGTCACATCTGAGATAGACCTTTAATAGCTGATTTAATAGAGTGAGAATAGAAGCTGGATGGACATGATCCTGCAAACTATATAACAGATGTGAGGTGGATGCATTGGATTGAGATCACAGAATGGTTAATTATGGACCTAAAGGGATACACTGGAGTTCCTAACAGGCAGAGTGAACCTTAATATAACTATGGAGGCAAGTGAGGGACTATGTAAACTGCTTAGAAGATATATAGTTAAGCTGCAAAGCAAAAAGAATAGATCATCCAATATGAAGCTATTTGTGTCATGTGAGCCAAGTGCAATAGTGATGTTTATTGGGTTTCATAAAAGTCATCATCATCATCTGCTCTGTGAAATTTATTTAAACATTACAAAAGCCTTATAAAACCACATACAATTAAAAAGAAAGCGAGGAAAGTAAATAGCCAGCACTGACTCCAGCTTTAGAATAATCTTGTGATCCGGTGCTTCCCTGTACACTGACTTGGGTGAGAGCATTTATAGTATAACAAACTTCATGTCTGGACAAACTTATTAAGAAGGCAGGCTCTATTGTAGGAATAAAGCTGGACAGTTTAACATCTGTAGCAGAGTGACGGGCACTAAGCAAACTCCTGTCAGTCATGAAGAATCCACTGCATCCACTTAACAGTGTCATCTCCAGGCAGAGGAGTAGCTTCAGTGACAAACTGCTGTCACTGTCCTGCTCCACTGAGAGACTGAGGAGATCGTTCCCCCCGCAGCCCCAAACCGACACTATGCGACTCTTCAGTTCTACCCGGGGGAGTAAATGCTAACATTATTCAAAGTTATTGTCAGTTTTTTACATGCTTTTTTATTACTCTTTAATTTAATATTGTTTTTTGTATCAGTATACTGCTTCTGGATTATGTGAATTTCCCCTTGGGATTAATAAAGTATCTATCTATCTATCTATCTATCTATCTATTACACTATAGCGATCAGAGCAAACAGACACACATCAATGTCTGAAAAATGATAAATGTAAAATCTGGTCACTGGCCAAACTCCAAGTGCAATATTTATACAAGACTAATTGCTGGATTTTGAGCAACATTGACAGCCATGGTATTAACAATAGATGGTGTGGTATGTATGGTGGCTAAGGAACTAAACTTCACATCTCAATGATCTCAGTTCTGTCTTCACATGTGACTTTTTATGACTATGGGCAAGTCACTTTACTTTCTTCAAAAAGATATATGCAACAGTTGTTTGTTTGTTTTTGGACAACAAGGATAAAAGGAATCAGCTAAAGTATGTATGATCGTGGTAAATGTTTGCCTCATAAAACTGGAAAAGCCCTTAAGGCTAGGTTAACCATAGAGTATGCTCTATTAGTCAGAACTTAAATATTTCAGAACAATCACATGGGGGTGCAAACAAATCATAAAAGGCAACCTTATGTAATTTCTGTTTGTATGACAAAATATACTTGTGGCCTGCTGATGTATCCTACAACCTGTAGGCTGAGAAAATAAAGCCCACACACCATTTTGTGGGAAATTTCTAATTACTAAAGTTGTAAAAAAAAAAAAAGAACAATTTTCCTTACCAGAATTTATTTATTGAATAGCATACAGTAAAGAAATTATTCTTAAGTGTCTCAGTGTCATGTCCAGTAATGAAGTTGAATGTTTGTGTCATTAGTGTAAGGCTAGAGCTTTTCTCTCACATCTTTAGGGTCTCGGATACAAATTCCACCCTAATCATGGTCTCTATAGGATTTGCACATTTTACCATTTTTGTGTGAGTTTTCCCAAATTGTTCTAGTTTCCTAACGCATCTTAAATACACCTCTCTTAGTAGAATTTACCGAATGAATTGTTCCAGTTTCAGCTTGGCTTGAACAGGATTCTTGACCTGTCCGGGTCTGACTTCTCACCTTACACCCACTGTTACAGTAAACTGAGATTTACTTATTGACTGAGAGTTAATTACACAATGTGATACCGTAGTATATGACTTTCTAAGTTCACTTGACTCCTTGTTTTCAAGGTCCGTCCTTAAGTGCTGACTGGTGGTAGCAGGAAAAGAACATCTCTGTTGAGTGCCACGACAAACTGTGCTCAAATTGGCCACTTGAAAATAGCTGAAAAATCCCTCTGTATAAAGTTTAGTGCAAAATGAATAAAACAAATCATGTAAGCTGATTCCCACAGAATTGGCCTGCGCGATGTTTGTCTTGGGCACCTGTGTCTTTGATATAGAAGGTAGCTTTCTGATCGTCTAGTACACCTAATGGCTCCCTTCTGTGAATGTCGAGTGCTCTTCTCCAGCTGTGCGCCTATCATAGCTTCTTGTACAATAAAGACACAGATGTTCTTTCCCAGTTGCATTTTTCCTAACTTTATTTAAAGCATCATTTATTAAAATAGTATAGATCTCATTTTGCCCTGGTTGCTTGGATTAGTGCTTTCAAAGGTGCACTAAGTATTGTTTTTATGATTCAATTTATTTGCATTTTAAAAATGAAAGGTTTGCATTCTGCCGTCGTAGTCATATAGCTTTTTTACCTTAAAGTTCTTTCTTTTTGTAGTAGGAGGTATGGCCTAGTAAGTCATCAATGTTTTCCTAATTCAAATAAGACATGGTTTCAGGGCATTTGATTTCAACTCTACATTATATTATGTGTACAAAGGCACTTATTTTGATTAAAATTGTTACCTCAAGATTATGCCATGCAAGGCCATTCTCCTTTACATTCAGTGGTGGTTGTGGAGTAAAGTCTGTGCTAAAAGCAAAAGGTGCAAGGCAGAAAACAACAGAAGTCATGCCATTATAGTGGGTGCTCAGTCACTCACTCATGCTGTCAACAGGTCAGCCCCTCATTCAACAGGTGCAGCTGAAACCAGAGGAAATCCGATCCACCATCAGGAAGCCCTAGACTGACATTAACACTGTGTTTGTAAGTGCATCATTGTATTTTGTGGTACAGGAAAATAAAGTTATTCCACATAGGAGGAATGGGCCAGAATTTGAGCCTGGGTCCCTGGAGCTGTCACACTACAGTGCTTCATTTCACTAGAAAGGCACAAGCCAAAAAATAAACTCTTTTCTTAAGTAGCACAGAAAGCAAAGCCAAAATCATTTCCATTAAATTTATTTTTACCAACAATTATTTTATTCACTACCAATCATCCCTCCAGCACATCAGTTGCAGGCACAGTGACTTCTCCTTAAATAGCAGTTAAGCACAAAAATGAATTCATAATTGCTTTAACTACCTGCATCACTTTTCAAGATTTTTATTAAAAAAACTGCAATTTGTGATGTTACATGGAATGATTCAACACCCAGCATTTAACACAAAGTGATATCATTCTTTTAGACCTGGCCAAATCACCAATGATGATAACTTCAGTACTATAGCACTCTTTCACACGTGAAACTAATTTCCCACAGCATTTCTGCAGATTTTGTTACTTCAGTGCTGTTGTTTCACTAAAGGGAAACAGCCTCATCAAATCAGTACTTTCGGTTTTTGAAAAAGTGAGTAATGAACAAAGGAATTCACCGAATTAAAGCAATCAATTCAGTTAAAAGAATTACTGTTCCCACTGTCACTGCGTGCCCTCCATTGCCTCTGCACAATCAGAAAGGAATGTAGGATTGCAAATATGAGCCATCTCTGACATACAGTGCAGTGGTGAGAGGAGTGACCTGATGATGAAATAATGAGGACAAAATTAGGGTATGCCTCTACAGTGCACTCAAGGCATCTTTTTCAAAATGAAAGTAGTTTATAGAATTTCATTTACAAACAGTGTCTCTGACATATTGTAAGATATGTTTAAGTTGAATAAAATCCTTCAAGAAATTAGCTAGGTTAAAGTAAGTATGTTGCTGAGGCGCTTTACTTCTTAGTTTGTTTTAGCGGCCAGAAGTCTTGGTATGAATCTCAGTCTGGTCTTGTTTGTGCAATGTTTGCATATTCTCCCATCTTTATTGGTCTATCATATTCCAGTTTCCGCCTATATCCTAAGATGATGTGAGGTAGATCAACTAGTTTTTCTCAATCACATAAATAAATATATGTGAATCCATACAGGCCCATGCCCTTGTACCAAATGCTGCTGGGAATGTCATCACAATTTGAGCCTTCAGTATAAATCCTGTGGATGAAGACTTCAGACAAGACAGCAAGTGTGGTTATAAAGCAGCTTTATTTTGCAGAGTCACAGTGAGAAGAGTTTCAGAAAAGCAGACAATCAATAATACATGACAGCGTCAGGGCTCTTCTGAACCCCGTCTGTTGGGTGAGGCAAGTTTTTATATCCCTAGAATGCGTGATTTAATATCATTATGAAATGTAACAGTCAACACGTTTATTATACACAAACCTTGAGCCCCTTCAACGCCCCTTATGCAACTTGATTTCTTGGCCCCTTTTGTTATGGCGTTCAGATGTAAGCTAAGGGAAAACGTGATAAGGCAGACTCATGTGTGGAATGCTCAGACCTTGAGTCCTTTGGACAAATATTTTTCTGTTTGCTAAAACAAAGCATGCTTTTACATGGTTTCGTAAAGCTTACTTCTCAGACATGAATTAGTACAAGGGAACAAAGAGAACATTCGTCTTCCTTCCTTAGAAGAAGCTGCATTTGTTTCATGTAACGGTATAACTTGCTGCACGAGCAGTTCCCAATCACAGATTTGCTTTACCTTTTTGATTTGCTGTAGCATATTATATTATTGAGTTATGTAAATACATTGCCCTTGTTTAAGTAATAAAATAGTTTTCATTTTTTGCACAATTGAACATATGGCATGCATTGGGCAGCAGAATGCTCTTGGCCTGTAAGATATAGAGAGCAACATACACTCCAGCTCACTTTTGACTTCTTGCCTTACAGCTGACTTTGCGTTTTGTTGCTGCTCCACTAGGATGGAATTGTTGTTCGCTTTTGGTAAAGAACTCAAGTAGGGCCTCTTCTGTCTTTTAATCAATTTTTTGGTCCACCTGAGAGAAATATTAAAAGAAGATTTAATTATTTCAGCGTGACTGAGTACTTTGAAATTACTTGCCTGTAGCTGGGAAGGTTTTATTCTTCTGCAGGGAATGAGAATTGGTTTATGTTAACAATGTCTGCTATTCGGTAGAAAGCCTGCATGTGTGCATAGGGGAATAGCAAATATTCAGAACAGAAAATTAACTCTCTTGTGTTGCAAATGTTGGATAAAACCTTCTGCAGGCAGGTGCTGCCAGCACACAGCAGGAGAAAGAGTTGATGGACATTGGTTATTATTATTTATTTGTTTGTTTCAGCTAGCTGAAACCAGAAAATGAAAGACTTTGTTGTTCAGGTACAAAGACTTACCTGATTCATCTCAATTGGAATATCTTGGGCCTATTGGCCAACTTTTGTAAAAATCACACTTATTCATTATGCTTTCTAGGAGCCGCCTTACATGTTTAGCTTCGGTCATCCTTTAAAAATGACCTTCTAGACTTGAAAGAGTGAGGTGCAGTTCAATGTGATACCCCAGCATGCTTTATGCCCTCAGAATTGCTTTCATTCCCTACCTACCCGTGGCCTTTCTGGCCTTCTTACTGTAATTTTTGAACCTCCTCCTTACTTTTAAAAGCGGAATATCTCGTGCTTTTTCTTGAACCCAGTTAAACGAAGTACTGGAAATTAGAGTCAGCATTGTCAAACTGTTGCCATACTTTGTAGGGAGAAACTACAGTTATGAAAAAATCTGTCTCACTGTCACTGATCACAGTCCATTGGATTGTAAGTTATGTTTTAAAAGCATTGCCTACCAGAAAAAATCATGTATCATAAAAGGTAATAGCTTTGACATGAAAGAGAAATGACGTGAACTACTTGCAGTTATGTAGCATTATGGGATCCATTTGGAATGGTAAGCCTTAGCTATGCAATTATTCCATCTGTGATAATCTGTTAAACAAATGTCTAACATCTCTTCCCACTTATTCATTTTTAGGTGTGCCTACTTGTAAAGAATGGCAAATTATGATGTGACAGGGAGTGTGATGGGATATCTTAACTATATTAATACTAATCCATTTACGTGTGACATCTTTCAGTTTTACTTATTGGGAAGAGGTTGATGGAAAAGAAGAACTAAAAAAGTGTTGTGAGGCAAAGGAGGAAACAAAATGAAGGAAAACAAAACAAAAAGCAGATTATAGTTAATGGAGAGAAGCAGGTACAATAAATTAATGAAAGTTAATAGTACAAAATATAGACGGAAAAGTTAGGAAGTGAGCTTTTGACTCCAAACAGTATTTTACTAATTTATAGGCATTACAGTGTTTGAATAAAATGTTTTCTGTTGGCAATCACGTTCAAGTTACAAAGTCCTACGGTATATTCTAACTGTCATTAGTCTCAACAGATGCAACTTAGATTAAAGATTATAAAATGGGTAACTTTAGGAAAATACGAAAATTATCTGCAGATGTCATCCAAGCTATACTGCATGAGATCTCCCATGTTGCTTCATTTTTTTTCACTAAAGTATGATTAATCATCATCGAATGCCAGTCCCATGTTATGTTTATGCATAACAAGTACTGTAGTTTAGCCGCTGGTCAATTAAATACTTCCCAGTCACACACTTATTTTAAGCTCTTTCTGTTTATCTGTATTTATTTTTTTCCCATATTTTTATTGTCTGGGCCTCTTTTTATTCCCTACATGGTTAATTAAGGATTGCTGAAGAGCAACATAGGCATGCTGGCTGTTGGAATGATATGTAGCAATGTTACGTGCCGCCAGTCTCACAGATGACTCTTTGGAGAAGTGCAAATGTTTCTCTGAGCCACACATAATTTAACGACACTTTATTTTTCTGCTTCTTGTCTTCTCTGGAGCTGAAATAGTGCTCGATTAAATTACATAAAAAGGCCAACACAAAGTAGGCTAGTAGTGGATTATTTGTCTGCTAAATTCCCCCTTTTCTTAACACCATTTGCATTTCCCATCCAATCATCTTTTCCTAACTTCTTTTTTAATACCATATTTTCTTTCTTTCAAAAAATTCACCCTGGAGCTCTTTTGCAAGCTGAAAGCAATATCAGATTGTCCTAATTCCACATTTAAAATTCAGTGGTGATTCACCACCCTTGATAGATTAGAAAGAGCATTCTAGACGTAAAGATCCCTATGGCGATAATGGTCTGCCGTCAGTAATTTTCAAATAAGCCCATGACACCAAGTACAAGTCTTGTCTTTGTAGGCCAAATAGAGCAGGTTGGCACATGTGGCAGTCAGATAGATAAATCAGAGAGGCAGCATGTGCCCAGGCGATGGAGGCGGTTAACATTTAAGGGTAGAAAAAAGTGGTTCCTGCACAGTTTTCAATGGATTTGTAAACAACAGGGTATATATATATATATATATATATATATATATATATTGTGGTAGATAGGGGGCGCTCTTGCTCCCTTGAACCCCTGTCCACGACTCCAGACACCAGGTAAAAGTCCTCAATTCGACTTTATTCTTCAGCCACAGTCTACAAAACACCCTCTCCTCCACAATACTCATATAAATCAACAATTCTCAAATAAACCAATCCTCCAGCTCCCAGACGCGTTGCCACCCTTCCACCCAGCTCAGCTCTTCGTCTGGGAGCTCCCACAGTCCTTTTATACTCCCTGACCCAGAAGTGTTCCTAGCCAACAGTCCACAAGTCCTTATTCCTTCCGGGTCAGGGTAAATAGTACTTTTTTTTCAACCCGGAAGCCCGTCGCTCTTCCTATTACGAACTTCCGGGTCATAGGGCACGAAGAACTCTTCGGTCCTCCCTGCAGCTCCCTCTCGAGGCCCCCATGGCATCCAGCAGGGCAGTGCAAAAAAACTCCTTTGTCCATGATGCCCTGCTGGTCTTCTGGGGACCTCCATGCTGCAAGGAGGGGTCCACCTGGCGGCTTGGGGGTATCGGCCGGGATAAACGACCGGCCAACCTCCATAAAATATATATATTTTTGAGTTGAGAAAGTGGGGCCAAAGGGAAAATCGATACATAAAACAATGTTGGTCTTTCAGTGAGGTGTGGGAGTCTTTCATTAAACAAGAAGGCTGCTGAGAAAGCAGTCAGACCAAACATGTCACTTCCTTGGGAACAATTTTTAACATACACAACATTCTGTAGGTAAACCAACATCTGGCAACATTACTGGGAATTATCTTTTTTTTCTAATTAAATAGGCTGTGCTGCCTTAGTTGTACATTTTTGGAGTTTTTCAAAGTAATTATATAGTAATTACTTACTGATTGCTTTGTGGCTCAAACATATATTAATGTACAATTAATTAATGCTGTAATTGCTTCAGAACTGACACTTATACTAAACAGTTCTCAGAAAATGTTTGTCTCATTACATATAATGCAAAGCAATTAATTCTTCACTACAGACCTTGTGTAATGCTGGAATGTGCAAAATAGTTTTTTATGTGTTTAATATTTTCAAAGCACTTATAATTTATAAGTAAGTGAGATACAGCAGCTATGCTGTCAGAACCGTAAGCACACCCATGTCAGGGTCGCTTGCTGTGCCGTAGCCTCCTTGACAGATGAAGGCTGTCAGTTTCCTTTTTCTAATTTGTGATAGGGTTTCTTCATGCAATGATTAATAGTGTATGTTGGACAAAAGTAGATTGGATAGCCTCTTACAGGAAAGGCCACTTTATTCATCATGTGATCCAAATTCCAGCAGCACTTCCAATCCTGGACAGGAGGCCAGTATATCACAGAGCACATTTATGCTCGTCAATCATAGCAACATGCATCTCTTAAGAAATCCTAAGGAAATCAGATTATTATTATTATCACTATCAAATTATTATTGTTACCATTACTCTTACCTGACTAACACCTTTATCCAGGGAACTTAGAGCATCAAGAAACATCACAACTGTTTATGTAAGAAGTTTCACAAATTAAAATATATTCAGTCAGGCAAGCTCATCTGGTTAACTAATAGCTGAGTTGTCACAATTACTCATTCAGGTACTTTTTTTGAAAATTGTTATGGCATCCACTTCAAGCATTTTGTTCCAGATTTGTTTGAACCTTGGAGTGAAGAAGTGCTTCTTGGCTTCAGTTTTAAATGCATTTTCTTTTACTTCCGTCTGGTGATTCACTATTTAATTGAAATATTATCAATGTATATGCGAATTCTGAAGATCTGGATTGGATCCCTAAGAGGTTTAATTATCTTAGTCTGCCAGAGTTGAACATACCATTTATTTCTGAGATCACACTTAGTTGATTTCTTCTGCAGATCATTGTCACCAATCTGATATTATTAGAGTTCTGTTGGCCTGAGTGTATTACTTTGTTCAGTCAACATTTGCTCAGTTTTGAAGATTATCGTTTTTGAATTGTTTTTGATGCCTCCTCAGTAGTTTTGATCCATCCAATTTTAGTGTCATATTCAAATTTCCTAAGTTTACTAACTATTTCAGAATCATTGCCATCAATATAAAGTCTCATGTGGTGGTCCAAGCACAGATCCCTGAGGGTCTCAATGAGTAAGTCATATTAACATGGAAATTGCAGATAAAAAGGCTCAAAGATGGCTCTGTAATGTTGATCATAGAAACGAATGATGCCATTGTATTTCCAAGTCACTGTTAAGGGGAACATGGCCATCATCACACTCGCCCATGTGTGCTGTGCTACTATTGTGAACATTTTGCAATGTATTCTGTAATGTGCATAAGAAATCTGTGATCACTTGGTCCATGGAATCCAAAAGAAAACAAGGATAGCTAGCAGGACAACAAGTTTAAAAAAAGAAGTAAGAAAGAGGCAATTCATCGACAAACACAGAGTAGTGAGAACATATTCGATCAACTTTGGAAAACTGACAACAGTCTTCATTTGTATTTCTAATAACAGCAACCTAATGAAACACATACAGTATAACATATGACAATGCCTTCTGAAGAAACTTGATCACATGCATAGGATCATAACTAAAGTTGAAAAACTGCTGCCATTCATTACAAAATGTCACCTTGCACTTTCAAAGGCTCTCTTTCCCCACAATTTTCAGTTCACTGCTGTCATGCTGTCTCATTTTTTTTTTTTTCGGTTGGAAGCATCTCTGCACATTTAAGAGGATTGTCAAAGTCCTTCAACCTTTTCACATTAGGTGCAGTATCTAAGCAAGTGGTTTCTTGTTATTTTCAGACTCTCAACTTCTAGGTTACGGATTTCCTTTTAGTTTCTCACATAAACAGACTAATTTCTTCTTCCACTTTGCCTTTACTGATGTTACCACTGTTGCTTTTAAATGTGCACCTGAGGACACACTTCAAAAGCCATCCTGCAGTGGCTCTTTACAATTTGCTGTATACAGTTGATTTACAAATAGTAAGTAGTCCCCTGATCAAAAAACACCATTTTCTGTTTTTGAGTCACCAGGCTGATCTAAATTGTTTTAGTAATTACTTTTCTTTAAACAGGAAATGTAAAACATAAGGGCTTATTATAATTCCCTACAGAATCCTTATGGAAGATTCCATAATCGGTTTTGGAAATAACAGTGAACTTTGCAAAGCAAAATAGAAAGTGTGATGGGCTATTTCACCCCCTTAAATGGCTTGATCATTCTATTATGGTGAAGCAACAAATCTTGACCACTGTCTTGAAGTCCAGTTTAAGCAGCCATATGTAGTTAGTCAAACTGATATGTGGGTCACATGGAATATGTCACTCTTGTTTTTCCATATTAATTGTTAGCATTGGATGGTCTAGTAGATGGCAGACTGTGACACCTGGGGGAAAGAAGATTAATGTTCATTATGGAGAAAAGTAGTCCTCATAACTAAAGGAGTCAGAGCTATGACACAAGAAGAACAAAAGAAAGACTAAGAAACCAAATGCATGAAAGGCAACAGAAAGTTTTGGACAAATTTCAAATTTTTACAAGGAGAAGTAATGCCACAGAAGCACTATGGTTATTCATTCACCATTTCACAACATATTTAATCTTATCTTGCTTAAAAATTTGATATTGAAATAACAAATTGTTCATGACAATTTTGTATTTCTTAAATATTATGGGAATACAATAAATTACTTTGTCAGAGTAATTATTTCAAAGTGGTGAAGGAGGGTGAACGAAAAAATTACTTATAGAGTTGCTGGGGATGGTGGTTGTGTTACCGCAGCCATTACCTGCAGGCATCTACGTCCTTGCTTTGCATTTGGCACATTTGTAGTAATTAAAAAAATAACACTTTGGCGATAGTGTATGTAGATGGGTGGGTAAATTATACTTCAAGTTGCCCTTATTCACTTAAATGTTTATAGATTATTCTTGAAAAGAATATTTGGATTTCCCTTCCATAACATAGAAACATTTTAAGCTCAATTGATAACAGACTAATGGATTGATTTTGAAATTAGTTTTCTCGGAGTAGCTAATATTAAGTATGAGTTAATTTATTTATTTTTAAGTGTCTATTGCAGTGTCCAAATGTGCGTCTCCCTTTGTAATTTAGTTTATTATCTAAACATTGTTACTTAATATTAACCTATTGCCTGGAGTACAATAAGTTGCTTAGAAATTTGAATAGGAAATTTTGGGTTCAAACAAAAACCAGCAACCTGTATACCGGTTCTTGATGGTGAATTTCCCCTTGGGATTAATAAAGTATCTATCTATCTATCTATCTATCTATCTATCTATCTATCTATCTATCTATCTATCTATCTATCTATCTATCTATCTATCTATCTATCTATCTATCTATCTATCTATCTATCTATCTATCTATTTTAGCAGACTATTCATTTATACCTTAGCTGAAATTAAATAACTTAACCTCACAGCTTATCCTGGAATCTCTAAGCTTAATTTAGGAAACAGCCCTAGACTGGGTGCCAATCTCTTGCAAGGCCCATTTGCTAAAATAAGTTCTTTAGGGTTGTGGGGTTGGGGAAATCCACACTGACATAAGGAGAAAATGTGCAAGCTTCACAAGGACAACGGCCAGGTGCAGGATTTTAAATCAGCACAATAGATCTGTATTACCATTTATTAATTATTTTCTTATGTGTACATATGAGCATCTTTGGCTAATATTGTTAGTACAGTTCTAGTAATTTTTGTATTTACTCATATAAAAAGAAAACCTTTTGCTGAAAATAGCAAAAATGTCTCATTTTATCAAAAAGAACACTAAAATGTAAATCCTTGTACTCACTGTCTTCCCAGTAGCTTGGTATAAATAAAATATATGAATCATGCAACAGTGCTGACAAACACTGTATTATTTAAAATGCTGACAAGACAATGTTGTTAACAAGGAAAGATTTTTTTCACTGCATGAACTTGTATCTTACATCTCTTAGATCTTTGACTGGACAGTTGGTTGTCAGAAGTGTAAAGGCACGCCTTTGGACTGTGGCAGTGCATGGGTATGAGCGGATCCAAACAAATCCTTAAAGCAGGTCATGCCATCCAGCTAGCATATCAAAAGGGAGTCTCCATGACACTAGGTTCCCTGTGATGTAAGCTCACTGCATGGTCACTTCAGTAATGAGCTGCATCAGCAGAGATTCAGTATTTGACATCTTTCCTTACTGTCTAGAAGCAGAAGAGCCTGCAGGCATTCCTGATGTGAAGGTGTACAGAGGAGCAACTGCTTGGATTTATCCCCATCCACTGATTTATGGTATCACTTGAACTATGATGAACAAGTTTATATCTGAATAGCTATGTGCATCAGTCAGTCTTTACTTTCCATAGCATCTTTCATGTAAAGCAGTAGTGCAAACAGATTTAGAAAAGGTTTTTAAAAGGTACTTCAAATCCTGACTGGTGATGGTAGGCTCACATATGTAGAAAATAGTTTAAATTCAATTTAACAGTACAGGGACAGATTTGGAGACTGTTGGTGTACAAAAAATCACAAAGATGATTTGTCACAATTTAAGAGTCGTAGCACAGGTGTTGATTCACTAGTTAAAAGGTTTGTCTGCAACTTGTATTTCAGTGTTAACACTGCGATATGTCTTATAGACTAAGATAATAAACATGGATTTAAAATGATAAATGTTAAATGAATTTGGCCTGATAACAGCACATCAATGATCTCAGACTGAGAACCTTTTTCAAATCACCCTGCTGGCCCAAGTGATTTTAAGGGTAAAAGTTGGTGCTTGTTAATACTCATTCAAATTTCCTTTTTCACAAATATTACATTACAGCTTCTATTACTTACCCAAGCACAGTGAAGAATAGCTTTATAACTTGAACTTTTATTTTGTTATTTCATAGTATACAGTACGTATCCTTCCTGAGTGTCTTAATCATGCAGTAGATAGATAGCTACCTTATAGATCCCAAAGGGAAAATGCAGGGTTACTGCAACAAACACACAAAACTACACAGAAAATATTGAAGATGCTGGGGACTATAGGGGGCATTGGAACACCCCAATCCTCAGACACAATTCTACCAACATAAGTCCTGTGTGCAGACAGGCTTCTTGACGTGGTTTGCACGATAAAAATTCTTCTCCTTCTTCCTTCTCTATCCTGTTGTCTTGTCTTCTCTTCCTCCACTCCTCCCAGGTTAGTTTTGTCCACTTCCTCCCAACTCCAACTCGTCTTTTTAAAGCAGAGTGGCTTCTTTTGTCTTAGTCCTGGGTATACATCTGGTGCCAGGGCATTACCCGTAGGAAGCACTTTTGGTTTAGGCAGCTGCCCTACAAAGTAGGGATCACAAATTCCAACAGCACTCCCTGGCAGTACCCATAGAACCCAACAGCCCACAATACCTAACAGGACTGCTCTAAGGGACTACAGCTCCCAGCAAGCTCTGTGTGTGTCCATACAGATATAGTAACTCAGGGATGCTGCCACTTAGACTTTTGGGGGAGCAACTGGTCTGAATAGAACATCTCCCCCTTTCGCTCCATTACACTGGCCTCCTAGGATGGCCTCTACTGCCAAACTTCTGGCAAAGGCAGGAAACAGCCTGCCTTTCTTCTCGGCCATTCAGTACAGTGGCCTCCCAGCCAGGTATGGTATCATGCACAATTTTCATCGGAACACCAGTCCATGCCTGACATCCATCACAGTACATTAATAGTAGACTAAAATAGAGTATAATTATTTTCCTAATGTCTACATAGCTTTTTCATTCAGATACCCTTTTTTAACCTTCAGCAACCCCAAACATTTGCTGGTTAAGTTAATTGGTTAATTTAACCAGGTGTCTCAGTGTGATTTTGGTTTTGGTTCAGTGGTTGAGGAGGATGTTATACGGCATTGGGTCTCTGACATTATTAATTATAGCTAGGATGGTAGTCAACCTCATTGTTTATGCTGCCACCTCCAACGAGTCCAAGCTAGTCTTCAGGACAGAACCTGTCAAATTGATTAACTTATTAAATCTGTTGGCATTTCTTGCTCACATGCTACTGCTCCAACACAAGTTTTATGATTTATTTAGCATTTATTTCATGCTCTTTGTGTCTTTTTGGGATTTTGGAAGATGTAGAAGTTTTAAGTTTTATGGCACAAAATCACTACAGTTGCATCATCCATACATTGGTGGTGGTTAAAGTGGCTTTCCCCACTCTACATAAAGATCTCTGAAAGTCTTGAAAAGCAAATGTAAAAAGCAAATATAAAAGCAATGTCTTCTAAAGACAATTGTTTAAAATTATTCAAAACATGTAATGTCTTATTGTGATGTCATTTTGTTTCTTGTGAATAACGCCATTTTGGACTTGTACCTTGTGTGCAGTTTTTAGCCATGTTGCTATTCAGGACATCCAGAGGTTGCGAACTATGGTATCACTGATTTGAGAGTATAAAATCCAGATGTCATGCACTTCTGGATTATCTGAGATTTGGTTAGAAACTAAGTTTATGTAACTGTGTTAGTAATAGTCCTCTTGGTTTCAGAATTTGTGCAACAGTATTTTGATGACATCTTTGTTCAGTCATTTGGCTGTAATGAGAGATAGGAAAGATTCATTCATGGTTTGCTTGTTTTTGTGGCTTATGCTTCATGTCCCAACCTTCATTTAAAATAATATTTCTGCCTTTTACCCCTTAAGGTAATAAAATACAATAATATACAAGAGCACAGTTGCAATCACAGACTGATAAAAGATAAGTAGAAATGTTGGACCCATCCCAGACCGATTCATGAAATACGGTCTGTCCTTTCAATGTCCATTTGCAGCTCAACCCAGATTTCTGTCCTGGTGCAACCTATTTGAGATACAATATGTAAGTGAATCACTCAATTTCTGCTTACTGAATGGGCATTTAAGTCACCGGAACCTTCCACCCTAACCCTAAGTGAGTGATTCTAGGCTGCAGATGGTTTACCCTACATCACTCAACAGAGTCATGCACCAGGCCATTTTATTCCTCCTTTTGTACACCACCTATACACCCTGAAAGTGTAGAATATTAAACTAAAATGACAGATGTCTTTCTCTTTGGTAATGCATTTTTTTTAAATCAGCATGCTTAAATAGTGAATGCTGCACATGTTTCATTAATGCAGTTATTAATTTTTTTCTTTCTTTCTTTTGTGATACTTTAAAAAGCAGTTACAGCTGGATTCTAATGATTTAATCAGTAGTTTAGTGTGACAGACCACTGTTCTGATCCTTGAAATATGATGAAGTGGCTTCACATACCATATGTTGACGTTACTGAGAATTTCTTGACAGATATTTTTCATGCTGATTCTTATAAAATGGCTTCACTGAGGCATTGTATTGTGAACCCTTCCAAAGGCAAATAAGAAGATCCTACCTAATTGTTTTTTGTATCTGACACCCTGAGGTAATGAGCATAAAAATGGTGGAGGACAGGCTAGCGCAGTGGTCTTACAGCTCCAGTCATTTTGGCTCATTTTAAACCAGAGGGACTGATTTGTGTTAAATCTCTTGTACACACTGCTTCAGGAAAATAAACTCCCATCTGCATTAAAATTTGATTTACTGTTTTCTCTTTCAGTACAAATAAAACCCAGACTCATGTTAATATTGTAATGTGTGCAACAAGCGACAGAAAGCATTAAGAAGCTTCAAAAGTTAGGTATTATGATAGAAACCTCAGTCTCCTAAGCAACAAATGTTGAACACAGAGAAATCTTTGTTACTGATTCAGTTTTTGTGGTGCTAATTAGGCTGCAAGTGTTACCTGTTAAATGGCTGACTTTAAGAACTAGATCTAGGATAAAAAAAAGTGTAATACATTTAACTGTTACATTCCCCTAAGGTGACACCAGTAACATCTTTCTGAATAAAAGATCCTCTTGGGTTTTCGTGTACGGTAAAACCTCATAATCATTACCATGAAAATGAGCGCACTGAGTAAACAAATAGTATTTACTTTTTGAACACTCTGAACTAGCTTCTGTGGATTAGCTATAAAAATGTCAGGGTATTCGCATCTAAATAAAAACTAGATTTTTCATTTTATGCTGGGAATTAATAAATGGCAAAGGATTGCTTCACGTACCATCTTATTCAAATTACAGAGTTAGGGAATGCAATCCATGCTGGTAGTACTGTTTACACAACAGGAGCCAACACTGGATGGGATGCTAGTTCATCACTGAGACCACAAGGATACTCAGACTCACTCAGCTCAGAGTCATTAACTGCCTTAACCTACACAGTTTTGAAGTGTAGGACTAGAATACCTGATGGAAAACTCAGTCAGACACAGAAACCGCAAACTGGCATTGTGTAATTTTTATATTGTTTGTATTCATTCACTATCATTCTTATAATGTTTTTCTGTGTTCTAGTTATTATGAACCTCTTAGTTTCATTTTTGTTTTGGAAATTTTTTTGAATTATAAAATTATATCTGAGTGGTTATTATTTAATTTTCTTTTTATTTAGGTGTGGTTGTTGTTATTTTGTGCTGTTATTGTGTTGATATCACATGGCTTCTGTTAGTGAGCTATGCAATATCACGATATTACTGATGTAACTGATTCTGGATTTCCTTGAAAAGCTTTTTGTGGTGTTAGTGTGCTTTTTTTATTGCGAATTAGGGCAAACAATTTTTATTTTATTTTTTTTTACTAATCTTCTAAATTGAATTTTGAATTTTGACACACACTCTTCCCGGTACCTAACCTTAACCTGTTCATAGCCGTTTATATTTTTATTTATTCTTCTTCATGTTGCTTACACCTGTCTTTTTCTGCTAGACAATATGGCATATACACAGATGAAAGGAGAAGCAAAACAATACCTGCACAGCACAGGGTTGGCCTGATGAAGTGTTCAATAGCCAACCTCAAAACTTTTTAAAATTCTCTCTTCTTATCTTGATTTGCCCTTCTGTCCTTAGATTTGACCACACCACTTTTCCATCACTTTCCAAAGTCTATGTCATTGGTTTCAGGCAGCTGTAGGCATTTGTCTTTTTTTTATTTTTGAAATAAGTAATTTCTACCTAATAATCTTTGACTTGAACGACCAGGTACCCTGGTTTTTTTGATAGACTCCAATCATTCAACTCTGCATATCATTGTCTAAGTCTATTGAGAAAAAATGTAAGGCTCATCCTTGGAAATAATATAGACATTCTTCAGACTTCAAGAGCACCTAGCTTTGTTCTAAAACACATGCTATCTGCCCAAGAGATAATGTTGATGTATATTTTTCAATACATTCTCCTTCCGATGTTAGGACTGAAGTCTCAAAAGAGCTTCTGTGAGCAACCATTCTTTAGATTAACATTGAAACTTTTCCATCTTTGGTATCTGGAGGAATGACTAAAGCCAAACACTGTGAATGTTTTCTCACAGTTCTACTATTTCTTCCTGCAGGCTCCCATGTGTTTTTCCATTGTACTCTCTTAAAATGCAGAATGTCTGACAGGACTCAAGTTGGGTGAAATGTTATCCAGATGACAACCTACTAATCTTGAAAATACATCTGTTATAATTGCAGATATTCACCTCCCCTTAACAGGCTTTATTATTATAATTGCCCTTTTTAACAGTCGATGGTATTTTAAAAACAGAATGTAGCATAATGCTGCTAAACTGTTATCTGAAAATAAATATTTATTTATTTACTACTAGTACATGTATTGTAGTTATGCACTTGCTGAATGCTTGATTAGTTAAGTAAATAAATAATAAAGCTAAATCCCAAGTTCGTCCTCCATTTCACTTTAAGGAAATGATGCTCATCGTTTAAGAATTATGGCCTTGTCTGCAGACAATGGCACAATCCTCTCTCCAAAGCAGATGCATTTGTTGTCTGCGGATTTTAGGCAAAGGACATTGTGTGTTGGCTGGTACAGTGGCACAGTAGGTAGAGCTTTTGATTCACACCCTCGGTCTTAGTCCCACACCTGGCTGTTGTCTTTGTGAATGTGCACTTCTTTCTGTGTCTGCTTGTGTTGTCCTTTGAGTATTTTTGATTTTCTCCTGCATCTCTAAAACCATGCAGGTTAGGTTAATGGATAGTTCTAAACTAGCTAGCTCTGTGGGTGTGTGCATGAGTGGGCCCTGTGATGGACTGCTGCCCTGGCTAGGGCTTACATTCAGTGTTGCCAGTATAGGCACCAGTCCCATACAGTCCTGGAGTAGGATGATGAAGATGTGGTACTAAGTTGACTGAAACCCTGATTGGAACTGACTAGCACTTCCTCTTCCCTGTGCTTCAAGCACAATTGATTGCTTTCATTTACAGATTTTAGCTTGCAGCAGTAAGAATAATACAAGAAGAAAATCATTGTACTGTTTCGATCAGAAACAAAAATGTAAATAAAAGAATAAAAAGCAGGAAGCGCTTGCTTGAAAGATGCAATTATTAAAGAGCATCAAAGAAATTCTCCCACAGTGCTTTGTTTTCAGGTTAATTACTTGATACATTATAGTGTGCACTAAAAAAGACTTTTTTTTTATCATAGTACATCACCTAGTGGCCAAATAATCTATGACGTGTGAATGATGTCCTGTATTTTAGTTGTTCTAAGTTGTTCTCACATATGTCATACACTTTTTTTTTTGTAGTTTAATTACTTAGTTGTAATGTTTTGAATATGAATATATTTAACAAAGAATGGCGGACTTGTTTATGGTTTGCTTTAAACAGCTTATGTGTTTTTAAAAAGGCCATCCCAATTATAACCAAGAGGATGTAAGCAGTATGATTCGCTTCCCAAAATACAATGCAAGCAATAAAAATCTACTAGCTGTTTCATAATAGAAATACTGAGATGTTATGGAGCCTGAGGCTACCATTTACCAGCCCAACAACAGATCAACGCCAGGACCTGAAGAAAGCAGTGAGATGGTACTCATGTCTTTTTGTCATTCTCTGCTTTTTAGACCCGCTAGGGCCATCATTAAAAGTAATTTTATGGAACTCTTTTTCCCTAGTATGTTTCCTTCAACTCCTTGGCCACATCCGTAGTGTGAATTTGGCTTGTCAGCTAATTTCAAAGCATTTTGCAAGCACCCTGTGCCTGAAAGTTGTCTACCCAGCCCTGCACAGGAATCAGCAGAGCAGAAAATTTAAAGTAGCTATTAAGCCCATATATAGATTACTTCATCCATGAGTTACTGATAGTGTCTGGCTGCCCAGTCTAATTGCAATGAGGATATGTTTAATTTGTTTTAATGATTTTGTTTGCTATCTGCAATATGAGGTTTCAGAATTAAATGCTGTCTCTTTTTATGACTCTAAGGGTGGAGGAGGTTGTGTCAGTATGGTGATGATTTATTTGTCACAGGCATACTATATGAACATATACAATATGTTATTTTTGTTTGTTTATTTGAAAAAAAAAAAAAAGATGGAAAAAAGACTTCCAGTGTCTTGTAACACCGTGTGCATTTGACCTTTTGATTTATGCTTGACACTAGCTCTTAAATTGAAACTTGAAAAATGTATTTTGATGGCCATGTTAGTGGCATTCTCCAGGGAAGAGGACAGACCAATTGAGTGCAGTCACTGGAATTAGTTCCCCCTTTGTTGATGAGCTCCTAAACCCAGGCAGATAAGTGAAGTTTTTCATTTCTCCTCTGACACAGAGTCAAAAGTAGCAATATGCCATGGTGAACCATGACCTATTCGACTCAAACATAAAAATTGAACACCTTAAACATATACTGTATGGCTGGCTTTAGTGGTCCACAGATACTGGTTTTAATTTACTCAAGCATTGTTTTGTTAAATATTGGAATTTGATGTCAAACAGCAGTACTTACAGAGTCTATATTAATTAAGTTTGTGTGATGTTCTGCACATCTCGTATTAAATGAGATGCTGGAGCATTTTTTTCACAGCTCCCAGCAAAATATGGAATTGGATGTATAATCTGAATAGAAAGTTGCAAGTTTTGATACCCAGAAGAGTAATATAAATAAATACTGTTAACAAAACTCTCCACACTGCCTCATCGGCATCTTAATCACAAAATAATATAAAAAAACAAAATGTGCAAAACATTTAATAAGAACACAAAAATTGAACAGCATCTAACTGTTTTATACTACCAACCATTTTACAAATATTAAAACATTCTATTCCCAGAAATGTGTAATGCAAGACATAATCGTTGTGAACTGCATCAAGTCTGACCTAAACTAAACTTAACCCAAAGTTAAAGATTTGTATAATAGAAGGTGGTTAAAAAAGAATATTCAAAACATTATAACTCACTAACAAAATACCATACCCACATTTAGTCTAAAACAATCTGTGAATAAAGTTTACATAATCTGACATAATTCCAAAAATGGTATTTTTAGACTCAGGGAGGTCTAAAATGTCCAGATTCACCAAAATCTCAAAATGGAATTTTTGGACGATTCCAATACTTTCCCTATACTTCGTATGCGAGAAATTCAGAGAGGTCTGAAACGTTGAAATTCATCAAAATCTCGAAGTTGAATCCTAGGACGATTACAATACTTTCCCTATACTTTGTTTACAAGAAAGTAAATAGAATAATAAGGGTAATTCCACAATTTAGTTTATTACATGTTCATATGATACTTAGTTACTGAGTAATACATTTCAAGAGTATTCAGTTCTTTTTAATCATTCTGTCCACACTGTACTTTTATAAAACTACAAAATTTTGCTCCTAGCATCATACATGCTTCACGCTTTAACTGCCAATAAACAAAAATACCAGTACTTCTAAAAATGCACTTGTAAGTTACAAGCTAACTACTTTTCTAAAAATAACTATTTTAGACTGCTTACTGAAAACTGCGATACTATAATTAAAAAAGCAAAACATTCCACCCCATTCACTACCATCAGCGTCTTCACCACAAATGGGAGGGAGGAAAAGTGGGAAATTCTCAAAGTTGTGCTTTCACACATGTAAATAATAAGTAAATATTGGATCAATTATACCAAATTTAGTCAAATATGCAAAATGAAAATATTAGAATTTTCAGTTTGCCAGAAAAGTTCATTTAATTTAAAAATAAATTTAATAATAAGTAAATCTTTGAACAAGATTCTTTGTAGCTTAGAAAGACATGAATGAATAACTTTACATATTTCATGTGTCAGAGTAATTAATATCAAAACATATATTATTAAATTAAAATGTTGACAATTTAACACTTATTTGAAATAGTTGAAATAAACTTCATTTAGAGTTTAATGTTCAAGGTATATTAAAAATCATTAAGACTGAGCTGCTCTGGTAAGTGCTGCTGCCTCACAGCTTCTGGGTTTTGGTTTTGATTCTTGGCTTGATCAATGTCTGCAGGACGTTTTCACCTTCTTTCTGTCTGGATACTCAGGTTTCCTCCAGCATGCCAAAGACTAGGACTTTTGGGTTGACGAGCACTCTAAACTGCCAAGTGTGGTTCATTTCAGGTATGGCTATGCCTTATAATGGACTCACACTCTGTTTGCTGCCTTTCTCTCTGTGTTCAATCCAGTTTGGAATGGATGTTTTTTAATATTAAAATTTATAATTCTTCTTGAAAAATGTTTTGTGATGCACAAGATACAGAACACTCTGTCTTGTATTTTTCGTTTCTATTTCATGTACATTTTTTAAAAATCATGAAACATAAAAAATTAAAAGTACTGTAGTATTTAACATCACTGTCTCAAAGCTCCAGTGTTCATGGACACTTTCTGCCAGTGCAGTATTCATGTTCTCTCTGTGTCCACATTGGTTTTGTCAGGATGCTCTAGTTTTCTCTGACATCAGATATGTGGACAAGAATGGCTGGTGACTTAAAACTGGCCTAACATGAGTGTGGGTGTATGAATACCTGAGCCCAGAATGGAATAGTTTGCCATCCTGCCTTTAGCAGCCTTTCAGTAAGCCTTTCAGATAGACTTCATTTGAGAAACTCCTATTAACTGGATCAAACCAGAAATTCCTCTTTGTCAACAATGACATTTTAAGCCACAATCTGTAATTTTAAGCAGGCACAGAGTACATAGTAGCTGGGAGCATAGACAATGTATACCATGTTACTTGAATGCAATGCATTGACTGTCCAATTCATAAGGTACAGTACAATCTTTGTCAAACTCAGTTTTTTTTTGTTTTTTTTAATTAGCTTTCCACTTGCCCTGGCTATTTAAAGAGTTTGATGGTGATAGTCACAACTACCATGGCACAAGTCAAATTCAAATATGGTGGATGAATAACTAATTATAACACACACAGAAAAACATGGTTGAATGTTTCCCACATTAAACATATTATTTATTAACACTTCCTTCAATAATTGAATTGTTTTGGAACATGTAAAGAAATTTTGAAAGAAATTTTTTTTATTTGTTTGCTAGGGACCTTCCCAGCATTCAGTGTGGGATATGACTAGCGACCCAGCCTTCTCTAGTCAGGAGCACAGCTGCCAACATATTTTGTGAACATTTTCAGATGAAAATGTAGTCCCCATCAACTTCTCATTGGTCAACAACATGATATTAGGCAGAATGCTGGCTCATGAAACCAGTCGATCACGTGTACTTGACTTGAAAATGGTATTTTTTTGTATGGTATAGTAAACAGGTTCCAGGTGAAGTGCGTCAAAAGAAAATCTAATTTTCTTTAGTTCTAAGTCTGTTTGGTGCATTGTGAAAAAGCTTTAAAGCACAGAAAGCTGTTTTATTATTTTTAATTCTTTCTTTATTAGATTTCATCATTGAGGTATTATATCATACTCAGAGCAATATCAATTCATTCTATTCTTAATACACTGTGTGAAATTATTTATACAGTGTGTGTGTGTATGTGTATATATATCTGTATTTTATATACAGGGTATATTTATATATACTGTATATATATATATATATACTTGTGTATATATATATTTGAACTTTATTTGCAAAGGGAATTCTTTTTCAACAACAAACAAAAAATCAATGAGGTTTTACAGATAACTGTGGTAACTGCAAGCCTTGCAAATAGTTCTTGTAAATGGATTTCGATCATCTTTGTTCTGCTTTTAGATTCAATTAATATAGTGTACATGAAAAAAAGGGGTTGGGACATTTATACGTCACTCTTTCATCTCTGGCAGATTGCTTTCAAATCATGCTGATTAGAAATGAGAAATGACTTTGGTTGGCTTGGTTATTGGGCAACAGCATGAGTGTATCATTAAACAACTCCATTCAGTTCTTTTTCTGAAGCACATAAAGAAAACGTGAAGGGTCAGAGCTTAGATGTCTAAAAAATATGTTATTAATATTATTTCTTTTTGTAATGAAGTGTCAGCACATTTATTCAGTATTCAGTTTGTACAGATTACTACACATTCAGTGCACTGCAGTGACTTTTCAAACAAGAATTAATTGCTGTTTGCATGAACTTCTTTGCCAACTAATTATAGACCATCTGAATAGTGAGTTGTTGACCCAGTAAAATGTTTACACTGTGCCTTAAATGCACACACATGCAATATAAGAGTACATATAGTTTGGAATATTCAGAACAATTCAGAGGATGAAGTGATATTCCATATTGATCATTTAACCCATGATGTGCTAGTTTTTCCAAACATTAAAGGAATGTTTTACGGACCACTATATTTTCAAACAGTTCTAGTGAATACTAAATATGTTTTCTGGAAAAATAACAGTCATTCAGCATATAGGATTTTATACATGTGAAATAACCTATGCAAGAATTAATTGTTTTTGCAGATAAACGAAGAGTTCCAAGTGACTCTCCCATTCATTCTCCTTTGGTGAGACAATGAACAAATGGAACTGGTAGCATTGAATAGATACAATTTTATATAAGAAAGGAATGGTTACAAACATCTGTGTATTCACAGGACCAATGCAATCCTGTTGTTGGTTAAAAAAAGAATCAAAGCTTAGCAGTATAGTGGATATCAACCCTGGACAAGACAGCTGTCCAACATGGGGCACTCACAGGCTGACTAGGCCAAGTAAGAGTTGTCATATAATATGCAATTGCTTTTCCTTTAGGACATGTAACAAACCACTGTGCCATTCAGAAACATTATTATGCCATTTACATACATACAGTACCTATATAATTCATCATGTAAATCATCAACCCCGTTTCATACGATTTAGGGTCACATTGAGATTTAGAGTCTATCCCAGCACTGCAACTCCATGCCAATGCAGTGCCTACTCATACTAAGCCAATTAAGAGTCACCAGTTAATCTAATGTGATGTGGGAAGAAAACTAGAATACCAGGAGAAAAATGCACACAAGAAGGAAATGTGCCACATCCACTCATTTACAGGTGGTAAGTCTTCATGGTGGCTGAGTATTGTACATTGGTTACTCAGACACTAGCCATGGGCTGAGAAACACTGCCCACAGGCCTTTCTCCTGGGGTGGGTCCTGTTTTCCCTGTTCCAGGTTTTGTTCACTTTGATTTATTTAGAACCATCATGAGAGAATTCTGTTTGTGATTTTCATGGATGATTTTCATGTATGAGGTAGCAAGATGAAGCTGAGACTTGGAGACTATTTAAGTTGTAAATCTAAAAGTGGTATCTCTGCTGCTTGTGCTTGAGGTTGTCCTTTTGGGGTCATCATCGTGCACTGAAGTGGATTATAGCATGTAGTTGAGATGAGAATCAGACCTGCCAAATGTGAGATATTGGTCTTCTACCCAAAGGCTGTGACTTGTCCACTAGTAGTCGGCCAAGTGGAGGTGTCCAGCTACTTTAGGTGAAAGTAGAAATGAAGATGTATAATTGCAATGTTGATGGTGAAATGAGATCTCTCCATGAAGCTTAATGATCAGTCCACATCGTTGTTCTAACCTACACTAATCACCATGCAGTGACAAAAAACAATATGTTTGCAAGTACAAATAAATTAGAAAATGCTGTTTCTCTGGATTGAGAAGATTAATTTGAGGTGGTTTTGAGCTGCTCTCCTTGGTGGCGGGATGGATGGTGGTACCAAGCCTGGTCAACTGGGTAAAATCAGGACTTGCTTGATGGATTCTATTTCTTGACTATCCTTTGAGTTTCTCATGCAGAGCTGGAAAAAGCTGCTGAGGATATGATGAATGAGTTTGTCTATGCTACAGTTGAGACACCTTTAAACAATCATTATGTAACTAATACATTTTTCTGGATTCTCCTTTTACATTTTTGAGAGTTTTGAAATTCATACATCATTTCTGGATATGTGTTTTGTTCATATTTAGCTCCTGAGATTAAGTATATTATGAGATTGTTTTAGCTTTACCGTAATACCATTATGTTTTGTTTATGAGCTCCTCCATTTTAGTAGTCTTGTCATTAAAGTAAATGCCTTATGGGTAGGGGGAGTAGTCCCAGAAGTTGTGGCATGTGATATCATCAACACAACACTTTAGAAACCAGCACAATAGAGTCTTCTTCATTCGAGAATGACATTTTTCCTAAAGACTATGGTGCGAGTATGTTTATTGATCTTTGGTACTGATTATTGAAACTTTTTGACTATGATGGCTGTTTTGCATTTTTTTTTTTTTGCATTGACAATTTTCTCTTTGACTTATTGGTGATGACTGTTTTTCCTGACATTTTGACTTACAACCCATCTCATGACCCCTCTTTCCAGCCATATTTGTAATAGAGAGGGCTTGCCTATGCTGAAGTCCAGCTGAACTGTTAGCCCTTTGGTGTTACATTTATTTGTAATTCTTTGTTTCCCCTCTGCCTTCTTGCTGTGGTAGTACAGTCTGGCTTGTATGATGCTACTGTGATTGTACCAGGGAAGAGTGGATAGAAGTTCAGGTGAACTGAAGTAACCCAAACATACAAACGTATTTAGCCAGTACAAGCAAAAACATTTGACTAATAGAATATGAAAGTGGCTTTAAGCAACTAGAGAAAGAATTGCATGAGTAAAATAAGGTCCATTTGTTATGTTTTGACTCCTACTTTGGATTCTTACAAATGGCTCCTGGAGCTTGAAAAATAATTTATACAAAGTTTAAGAAACACAAGACTTATAGTAGTGATTTTTGCCTTCTTCTGTAGCGCCAGCTTGAGACTTTTTTGTTGACAGTTGCTTTGCTGATCACCAGGTCAAAGGTATAAAGGTCAATGTCATGCACTTCCTGGTTATAGCAGTTTGTGGATTCAACCTATAAACCCCTAGCATAATTATATTTTTGTTGAAAAGCTCCCTTCATATTCTTTTTTTATTTTTTGTGTTCTGACTACGATTTTTTTTTTGTCTCGCATTGTGGTACTGATTACATGAACTTTTGATTTCCTTTTGCTCCAGTTCTTCAATAAGATTACTGCTTCACATCTTGGTCTTTGTCTTTTTAGATTCTTGAATCCCTGTTATGGCCTTGTCCTTTTTCTCCCTCACCTGTTCTGTCTCCTGATTCCAATTCTTTAAATCAACTGGAGTATGTCAAAAAGACCATTTCAAAGAAAACACGCAGTCTTTAAAATACACCATTCTGTACACAGTTGCAGTTTCTTCACCAGTTGGCAACAGGGTTTTTAGAGGCAGGAGGCTCCAAGTGGAACAGAGGAGTTGCTGTTTCTAGAGTAAATAAAGTAAATTAAGACCAAAGGATTGAACTGGTCCTGGGACAGTCAGATAACATCATAGTTTGACTGTCTTTCAAAAGAAGCCAGATGAAATGCTATCTAATAACAGGCGTTTGACAGAGTCAATATACTTGTCAGACTGATTTTTTTTGATGCTCTTACTGAAAATTGTCATGTCAGAGGAACCCATAGGTCAACCTATCTATACAGTTCTATAGCACACTTTGCAGTTTTTGCCTTAAATAAGGCTTGGTTCTAATTTTCCATACAGATGTGCACATTATGTTATTAGTGATGTCAGAAACATCTCTAGCTCTGTTGACTGCCTATTTACAGAGTTCTCAGTGGCAGTGAGAACTGGGGCCTGACGAAGCACTGCATATCTACTGTAGCGAGTATAAAGCTGACCAGCAAGCACTGAATAGTCAGCATTGTGCAGTGGCAGTAGCTTTCAGTGTGGCAGTAAATCAAGCATTTCCCATGGTGCTGTGGAGGGCGAAAGCTGCATGTAATTAGAACTGCTTCCACTTTCTCTGGAGCCCTGCCCCCCCTTCCATCACCCCCCTTTTTCTTCTGCACTCCTACAGGCTGAGCCGACCCTTTGTGTCCCACTTTAATAATTAACTTAATAATTAATAAGCTCTACTGTGAGCTCACTTGCAGCCTGTTTTTTATTGTCATTTAAAACCATTTTCAAAAGTTACCTTGGAAGCAGCAGCCAAACACCTACTCAAGACAACTTGCCAATGATTTTAGGGAGTGAGGTGTCTGTGGCTAGATGGACTAAGCAGATATATTTAGGTTTTATCTTCCACCACATTAAATCAAAGCAGCGCACATTTGCTGTACTTGCCCCTACACGTCGAACTTCCTGACATAAATGCATTCCAAGATTGCCAGCTTACTCATTTTTTAAAGTGGTTTTTGCCTTGTATTTGCAAACGTTTGGGGAGTTTAATTCCCAGGTGTCAAATTTCACTGGGTGCTGTCTCCTTCATAGAAGCAAATGGGGGATTAACTCACTTTCTTAGCAAATTGAAGACACTCTTAGCAGCTTCTAGATCTCTTTGTAGCCTTCCCAAGAGAAGAAAATTCTGGTTTGTGACCCCCCACACTTCAATTCAATATTTATAAATTTTTGAAATTCCCTGAGTGGAACTTGATCCCATGTCTCCAGCCCTCCAGTATACAAAAAGCAAAAGCTTACACTGTATAGCTAACAGACGATTTATTCAGTCTGTTGGTTGCTAATGCTTGTGACTTTCATTGGTAGGTGATTATGGGGACTGGGGTGTGTTGAAGATGAGCTGTCATGCCATCTTTTCACTCTTATGTAAGAAGACAAATCTTTATTTGAGGTCTCGAATGTGCACCATGCAAGTAAGGGCAGTCAAACAGAAAGAAGAAAACGATGAAAAAAAAAAGAAAAAGCGGCTATTTAGCTGCCTGTTTTGAAAGATGTCATTTAAAACGACTGACACCTTTAATCCTTATCAGCCACAGACTGCAGGAAGATGTGCTGTGAATTAACTGCCAAAAGAGGAAACATTGCTAATAAAATGCTTTGTTAGTTTTATTCTATTTTCCGGTTGCCTGACAAGCAAGGATCAAAATGCTTCATGAGACACATTATTAAACTTAGACTGCATGAATTTTGGAGTACTGAGGCTAACTCACATTTCTTTTTTAACTAAGTTTTCCCATTTACTGTACAGCAGGGTCTTTGCTATGATTTCTAGAGCCCTTGGGTTCTTTGCAAGGGGCTTCAAAGATGAGGTTATGAGTTAGAGGTTGACAGGGTTAATTGACTGCAGTAACAATTCAGGATTGCTGCAACCAACACTGCGAACCTTAACACTTTCTAGATATCAGACACAAGTTTTGTCCTACATTTCATATTTAATTAAGAATTAAAGGAAATCCTATAGTGTATTAAAGGCTTGCTAGAGCTCCTTAAATAAATAGTTTCTTAAAATAGCATAAAGTGCAGGTACACATAAAAGGCCAGGCAAAAGCATAGCTTGATAACATCTTTATTTTTACATTGTAGAATGATATCACCACACCTTGAAAGAATCTAATGATTCGATTAATTTATAATCCTAAATAAAAAATACAAAAAAGAGACCACATGACAATTGAGTGTTGATGAAAGCTCACTCGCTCACTCATTCTCCCTCACCGGCTTTCTCCATCCTGCTTGCTGCCATCTTCTTCACCCTTAACCTCCCTTCACTTTCTTTTTTTTCTTTCTCCCCCTCTCATCCGCCTCGCACTTCTATTATATGATCCAGGGACGTGGATCAGGTGTGTCAATCAGCAGCTCCCGGCAATAATTACGGATGCGGACAACTCCTCACTTGTGCACTTAAGCGAGGACCATCCTTATCACGAATCACCCGGGAACCGCTCTGGCCACACTACCACTCCCCCACTCTAAGCCGCAAGTACGGCGACTATTTATTTTTAAAAAATGGCCCTTTTGACTTGAGCTGTTGACCTGCTATTTTTCTTAAGTATGTGCTCTGGGTGTCCAGTGAGTTGATGGATGGCTGCTTGACATTGCCTTACTTTCTTTTTTTCCTCTTTAGTGTATTTTATTTAATCCTCTTCTATAATATATTCTCTATCATGGCGTTTTTAACAATTGGTCCTTGGAATGTTTGGGTTCAATGTTTAAATGTGAAAAGGGCTGCCATTTTGCATTTTTTTACAATGGGAATAGCAGATATCCCAAGCTCCTGGTGAGTAATGTGCCCAGAATATGTAACAGGTACTTCAATTTGGTGGCCTCTTCATCTGCTTCCTGCAAGAAACAAAGTACAATTTACGGATTTAAAATTTTGGACTCAGGTTCAGATAACTTCAGTAAATTCTGTTATCTGCCAAAAGAATTTGTGAAGAAGTAAACTGCATTCTGCTCGCTACGTGGTTATACACCCTATCAGTCTAACTTCTTTCAGAATATAACCAATCATATCGTACAGTTTCACGATTTTGAAATTACTCTAGGTATGAACACAAAACGCATGCAAGAATCCCCTTCTTGTTAGATCTCCAGTTCCTTTTGATCAGTGTATGCACTTTTCTCCCCATTCGCTTTGCAAACACACGTCTATCTTGAAGATGACTAACTCATTTTACCTGCTTAATCTTTTCACTAAGGTGCTGTCTTATTTCTCTCCGCTTTTTCACAATTAGTCTAGGCTGGATTATATTCTTGTCTCACAGTCACGGAAATCTGCTATCACTGATTTGAGCTGGATATCATCTTCTTGTGTAATCTAAGTATGCAGCAAGATGGCACTTTAATGCATAACTGCTTAAGAGTGCTGATTTTTGTAACAAACTGCCCTGTAAGCTAGACAATTTCTTAACCATTAATTCTGTCAGTGACTCAATTTCTGTCTGATTGGCCGTTAAAGGTGATGTAAGGTATTTTACTAGGAGTTACTTTGCTGGCTTAGCACAGGCACTTTGCCAACAGGTTCATGATTTGTAATCACAACACAGGCGGAGTGGTGGCTCTGAGGCTAGAGACTTGCAACAGCAATTGGAAGGTTGGAATCCTGTAAAACATCAGAAGTGACTCTACTCCGTCAGGCCAATCTGCATCCAGCTCTGCAAGGAAAACCTTGGGGTTGGTGGCACCCTTCAGGGTGGTGGTGAGGTGTCACCCATTACACGGCTGCACTTGAATCACAATCTGAGTGGCTTGTCATGTGGTTTGTGCTGCAATGTGCTGTAATTAGCGCATGCTCCCAACCTCTCGATCTCTGGAATTACAACTATCTACTCTGACTATAAATCATTGATTACTTCTGCAAGATGTGAACTAAATTCCCTGCTGCTACACAAAGCAGAGTTTGAGAACCACTGCACCCATGCCAAATATTATGTTATAGGTGCCAAGCCAAGCAAATTACTAGCATTTAAGTTTGTCGTTGCCAGGTATCTGCGTCCCTCTCTGTCATTAAAAATAATTCAGGTACTACCACCCGTGACCCGTTACCAATGATTAAATTCCTTTATGAGTTTTGCTCAAATTTATTCCTAGAAAATTTCTTCTCACACCAGTATGAAATATAATTTTGTTTTAACAATTTACTCAGATTAAACAAGCTGAAGGCTGATGGACTTGGCGCTCCCATTATGAAGGCAGTGCTGAAAGTTGCTCTGGACTCAATGAGTGCTGGCAGAGCTCTGGCCCAGATGGGTTGCCTGAGATTATATCTGATTTTTAGTGCCACCTTGAAACAGCATATCTGTAGATGTTAAATGCTGCCTTTGCATAAAACAAATTAAAGCCATCAGTAAACTCAGTCTTAATTACTCTCCCCTTTTAAAAAAAGGGCAAAGATGCTGAGAAGTGTACAATGTACTACCTAATTTCTTTGAACACAGACTGTTGGCTAAGATTTTAGCGAGGTGACTACAATGTTATTCACACGGTGTTTCATCCAGATCATGCTAGTTTCATTAGAGTTCTTAAGGCTGCAGAAAATGTCTGACACCTTCCACATGTATTAGACTTTGCCCCATCTCTGTTTCATCAAGATACACTTTTGGCTCTGAATGCAGAAAAGGCCTTTGACTGGATAAACTCCAACCTAACATGACAGATTGTAAGGGAATAGTGTTTTTTTCAGAATGGACAAGACCTTAATTTTGTCTTTTATAGTAGGGGTTCCTTCAAATATCTCTCACCCTTTCTGAAATTTTAAAGAAGCTAGGTAAATTCCCTCTATTTCTTTTACTCTTCAATCTTTCCCAAGAGTCTTTATCGGTAGCTTTGAGAACTCAACTCATCAGTTGATTAACTCAATCTCATTATTTGGCTTCCAACATAAAATATTATGTATATATATATATAATCTATACTAATAAAAGGCAAAGCCCTCACTCACTCACTCACTCACTCACTGACTCACTCACTGACTCATCACTAATTCTCCAACTTCCCGTGTGGGTGGAAGGCTGAAATTTGGCAGGTTCATTCCTTACAGCTTCCTTACAAAAGTTGGGCAGGTTTTATATCGAAATTCTACGCGTAATGGTCATAACTGGAAGCAGTTTTTCTCCATTTACTGTAATGGAGATGAGCTTCAACGCCGTGGGGGCGGAGTTTCGTGTGACATCATCACGCCTCCCACGTAATCACGCAGTACATAGAAAACCAGGAAGACCTCAAAAAAGCGCTGAAGAAAACATGCATTATATAATTGAGAAGGCAGCGAAACAATAAGAAGCGAGCAAGTGACATATAGAACCATATTCATGAGTTCTGCTACTTCGGAAACAAAGCACGATGTAAACCTACACTTTAAATTAAGTTCATAGACAGGCTGCGCTGGCGTTTGTAATTTAGTGCCTGCCCATATAAGGCCGTCCGTCAGCGGCAATCCAATAGCAAACTGCCACGGGTAAATATTCACGGGTGAAGGACTGTGCTTATGCAGAGGAAGATGAGATGGTCAGCGTGGTGTTTGGCACAAACTCAGCGAAACTGCGAGAGAAAGTTTTAAGTGCCAGGACTAAGGTAACATTAAATACAGCCACGGACATAGCGAGATGGCACCAGCACAGCTGGGAACCTTCGATGCATGTACACCGAGCGGCTCACGTGAACTGGCGCAGTGCACAGATAAAAGGCAACAGTTCCAAAAGGCTGAACAAAACCGAATTACACAATTGAAAAGGCAGCAAAAATATGAAGCGTCTGATAAGCATATTCATAAATCCAGCTACTGCGGAAACAAAGCACACGGTGGAAAAAGTTAATGTCCGCTAAAGGAAGACAGTGTAAAAAACCCGTGCATGCAGTGTGTCAGGTCTCAGATAAAGAAGAAGACGAGTTGTTTATTGATGCAGTAAGAAACGAATCGATGAATGAAACCTGTCATCTTTACAACGATTGACAAACACGGAATGTAACTTGAACACAACACATCCTACAAATACGAACCTGATTGAAAGAAATAATGATAATCAAATCCTTGATGACAGCAACACTCAGTAGCACTCACAAAACAAATACTGTATATTGACAGTCATGTTACGTTATTTTTAAAATGTTCCCTTTTCTTTTCTACCTTTTTAACACACTACTTCTCCGCTGCGATCGCGGGTATATATATATATATGTATATATATATATCCCGCTCTACATACTCGAATAATGGATACTTTATTCGCCATCAATGATTGTTTTGGTAAAGCCATACTCAGTGTATTCATTAGATGAACGGTAAAAAAGTAAGAGCGAGGGGAGGATGACTCATTGAGGCATGCAGGCTGTAGTGCGTCAACTCTATCTGAATTGCGCGATCACATTTGAAAAACATATCTTTTCAAGTTCTATTTAGTCCATATGTGTCAAACTCAAGGGCGCGGGCCACATCCGCCCGGCGTGTAATTATATCCGCCGCGAGATCATTTTATATACTGTATTATTGTTATTAAAGCCCGGGTATATGAAGCGCTGGTAACACAATAAACTACAGATCCCATAATGCAGCGCTTCAGCTGCCTTACATCAGGGTAACCTGAATGCAATTCAGAAGATACAGAAAACAGCATAATTAAATAAGAATCTGACACTTCAGCGGACGTTTTAACCCGTGCACAATCACAAAGTGATTTCAAGTGAAGCTGCTTTTATGGGAGACACAAATGCACCAGTTCACCTTGCCCCACTTTCCCTGTTGCCAAGTACTGTTAAACCAAGTCGTCACTACGGTGTTCCCAAATCGCACTTTGCTGATAAACTGGCGCACTGCGCACTGAGTTTGCACGGCGCTTTGGTGACTTTGATGAACAAAAAAAGTCCGTCTACATGCGGCTCGAACCTTGTGCATGTTTGGTAGCACATATCTGTGTGAGAAGCTCTTCTCAGTGATAAAGACTAACAGAACAGCACACAGGAGTTGCCTCACTGATGAGCACCTGCAATCCATCCTGAGAATCTCCACAACACAGAACCTCACAGCAAACAGAAACGAACCTGTGGCCAAAAAAAGATGCCAGGCGTCCAGCTCTAAAATGACATATGAGCAAAGACAACTGAATGATTTGATTTGTTATTGCACGTAAGAGCGGAGTCAACCGTTTTAACAAACAGCGTATTGCACTGATCTGAAATAGCTGTGTGTGTATATATGTAGATATGTATGTATATGTATATATATGTTTATATATGTGTGTGTGTATATATGTATATATGTATGTATATATATATATATATATATATATATGTATTTGTGTGTATATATGTGTGTGTATGTATGTATATGTGTGAATATATGTGTGTGTATATATGTAGATATATATGTATGTATATATGTGTATATGTATAGATATGTATATATATATATGTTTATGTGTGTGTGTGTGTAAATATATATATATATGACAACAACACTCATCACTCACAACAGTGACAAAACAATTACATTGACAATCAGGTTACGTTATTTTCAAAATGTTTCCTTTTCTTTTCATTGCTTCTTTAACACACTACTTCTCCGCTGCGAAGCGCGGGTATTTTGCTAGTAATATATATATTGTAGTTGTTTTCCTACTTTTCCTGGGGAATTCCTGTAGTGATCTCCCACATATTGAAAAATGATATAATTCTTATGAATTCCTTTCAGTTTATAAACTAAACTAGTCAAAATTGGCTCTTTTACCTCTAAATTCACTTTTTAAAATTTGCACCTTTCCTCCTTATGTCCCTTTAGCTACTCCAACTAAATATCCAGTCAGTTGCATTTTTCCTTCTCTGTAAGACAACATTACTCTCAATTATCCCCAACTTCTCAATAAGGTGAATCTCTGACTTCATGGTGAGCTGTGCTCCTATCTTTCAGATCCAGATTGGCTATATTAACATGAAAATAGTTAGGATAGTATTGTTAGTGCAATGCTTCCAGCGCCATCCTCCCAAAGTACTGGTTTAATGTAAGGTAACTTATGTCTACCTTTCTGTGGAACAAAAAGAGATCTGCCATTAAACACTCCACAATGAATTTAGATAAAGGTGGAGGTGGTATTTCACTGCTGGATCTTGAGTTAGGCTCTTGACTGGCATGAAGTATGGCAGTGGAGGCCACTGACCCTTTCTCATGGTTACTACTGGAGTCTAACAGGATATCCCAAGGATTCAATTCCCACCATTTCATTGCCTTTATCCAGCCTGACACACACAAAAAACTCCCCTATTTTTCACAATCCAGCCATTTGCTATTGGAGGTGATCCCATTACATCCCAGTCCTGGTTTAGTAAAATAATTCACACATACATTTTATGAGTCAGGCATTCAAACATTCCAATTTCTAAAATCTTTCTATGCCTTCATCTTCCTTTTTCTTTTACTTACAACATAGATCTGTTTTTTAAGCTTGTGGAGATCCAATCTCTTCTGCCCTTGCTTCCCATCCTTTGTATAATTTTTCACTTATTTTGTTCCCTTGTCACAAACTAATGTCTGCATTATAGATACTGCTTTGTATGGCCCTATATTGCCCACTATAGTGTCAACTAAGTCACTGTGGCTCAGATTTTTCTCCCACTCCTTGAAAGGAATTTTGTTCTTAAAGTATCATTGGTATCAAGGAATCCTGATTATCAACCAATTTTAAGTTGTCCTGCGTAAACGATATGCATGGGATTATTACCTGACCCAAATTGTCACTTTTGTTCCCTGTACAACCCAGGTAGATTTATGCATATGATTCTGTGTTTAGTTTTGGGTTGGAGATGACTGATTTTACTTACATACTCTTCATTAGCATCCCCTTGCTTTTACACATTTTCCTACTTCTAGACTTTTCCTCACTTCGTTTATCTGTTATCCAGCAGAGACTATTTGCTATAAGCGGATGTCATATTACACAACTTTTTATTGTGAGGTATGTCAGATTTACCAATCACAGTGTCTAACCTCATCAATACACCGTGTCAAATTACATGACTGAAAAATGCAGCCCATGTCACATTTATTGACTGAGCGCCGATCTTCAAGCACATTCGTGATCACCCCATTTTCTGACAGCCAACGGCAGCTCACCTGATGGAAGGGTTTAAAGCAGTGAGTTCAGGGGTAATCTCTACCCATTATTTCTTTCTGTTCTTTTATGGTTTGTAAAATACGAGGACAGATGAGTTTCTCTTCTGTTTGTTACGTTGAAAACAGGCATGTTTGTTATTCCTTGTCATTACATTCTATGTATTGTACTTCTGCCTTAATGCTCATTGGTTCTCAACTTGTGCATGAAAAAACCCACCACTCCATCCAAAGAGGATATCAAACCTGTTGAATTTTATCCTAGCCAGTCGCAGACTAGGTGGTTCAGGTGTTGGGCATGTCACTTTAGACAGTCAGCATCACAAGAGCGTACCACCAACTGCCTCTGAGTGGCTAAGATTATGCAAATAAAGGCTACTACTGAAAATTGCAGGAAAGGTCATCTAATGTGACATAACCTTTAGGGACAATTGCTAATAAAATTGCCCTTGCCTCTCACTGGGAATCCCCTGATTCTTTTTCTGTCTGGAAGTCTTCCCTTTTTATTCTGAGCTTTTGAATTGTCAGTGGCAAGGATTAATGGGGGCACCTGGCTGTTATTTTGATAAATGCATGGATAGGGTTCAGCTGACCCAAGCATGGATACACCCAGGTTCTGAACTCAACCCTAATCCTTAGCTTTTCTTCTTCTTAATGGGGTCAGTGCTGTGCTGTTCACTCATTTACCAGCCCTCATTTGCTCCTTTATTGTTTTGTTGTTGCTATCAGTTTTAATGTAGAAGAGTTAGATTTGGTTGTGCTATGGGGTGGTAATTGGGGGAGCAGTTATCAGGCATGGGATTTTACCTTATTCTAATACCTGTCAGAATGGCTTCTGTTCTCCTTTAATGTGTTTGCTTTCTATTTCAATAAAACTTCAGAAAAAAAATTGTGACTTATTCCAGTTGGCATTGTACCGTTGTATTTGTCATCTGCGTAGTATTTCCACAACACAATGAGTAGGTGCTGATTCTGCACAACACTTGCTTAAGATGCTTTCCTCCTCCTCCTCCTCCACCACCTCCTCCTCTTCTTCCTTTTCTCTATTATCATATAAAGTTTCCTCTGCTGCCTCCTGTGATTTTTATAGCTTCCCATATTGCACACTAAAATGCACTTGCCTCATATTTATTACAGATACTCATGATTAGAGATAGATAGATAGATAGATAGATAGATAGATAGATAGATAGATAGATAGATAGATAGATAGATAGATAGTGAGGCTGTGATCCACCTCTTGAACCCTCAGGTATCACGCCGGACTCTAGGTAAAGATATCACTAGTCCTCTTTTATTGATTTTTACATGCACCAAGCACCCTCCTCTGCACACTCTTCATACCACAAATAAACTATTAAATACAATCACAACTCACTCCTCCTCGCCCAGAAACTTCACCCCTCTACCTCCCAGCTCAGCTCAGCGTCTGGGTTTTCTCTGTGTCCTTTTATATCCCCTGACCCAGAGGTGTTCCTGCCCAACAGTCCACAAGTCCTTATTCCTTCTGGGTCAGGGTAAACAATCCATATCTTCACCCCGGAAGCACACCGTCTCTTCCTGTCCTGGGATTGTGACGCACTTCCGGGGTATAGGGCACATACGAGTCCACGGGCCCTCCTACAGCGACTCCCAGTGGCCCCATGGTATCCAGCAGGGTCGTGCATAAAGACTACAAAGTCCATAAAGCCCTACTGGAATTCGGGACCCGTCCACGCTGTTGGGAAAGCTCGTCCTGGCGGCCTGGGGGTAAGGACCAGAACTTGAAGCCAAGCCATCCACCACAATAGATAGATAGATAAGTGGCACTGGTTTGCATCAATTAATAACCACAGTCTGGGGTATCCCCAGAATACTCTTTTCAGTGTTTATATTAAATGTGGTTACTATAGGTGGCAACATTTCAGTCAAGTGTACAGTTTACATCCATTAAGGTCAAGATTTTATTTCCTCTGACAGAGACATCATTTCCATGGGATTGTTTTGTAAAAATGAAGGTGCTATTTAAAACTGAAGATGTTAAAATGTTGTTTGTGTTACTTGCACAGCTTTGTGTTGGTTGACAGGAATATTGCAATGAATGAAAAAGTGATAAAGCCTCTTACAGATAATTGATATAATGAAGCCCTATTTATACATGTAATGGGCACTCTCCAGGGGCTGTGTATTTAGAGATGGGTGGTCCTGATGGACTGAAAGATAACTGGTACGTTTTCTACTAGCATGGCAGATTGCAAGGGACAGGTGCTTTCATTCTGACACTGGTGTGTAGCTGAAAGCTTCAAGACACCAGCTCCCCAAAGTGAAAGTGGGGTCATAGGTATAATTCCTTCAGAGACTGATAGAAGCCATTGTGGACTAAAAACCCTGGAATTTCTTAGTTTATTCCTAACACATTGTGGTTGGGAAGCTAATGTGTCCCCATTACAGAGTGGCTTTAGGTATATTGCTGAATCACCTAATAACATTCTCCATTCTACTCATTTCAATTTGCAGTCAGGAGACTGGAGTTTATTTTGGCATCACTGGTCATAAGGTAGAAGAAGAGCCCTTGATTCCTGGATTACAGAGTCCTCTCAGTGATACCCTATTATCTGCACTGGACTATTTAAAATTGCCATTCAATCTGACCTACACATTTTTTAGAATGTAGGAAGAGAACAGAGTATCTGAGGAAAAATTCCTCCAGGCACAAGGAGAGGTTTAGATTCTCACAGACATTGACTAAGTACAGAACTTGAAGGTAGAACAGCGGAGCCATTAAACAGCAGAACTATGCAATGAGACATGCTTTGGTACAGTGAGGCAGCAGAATTTTACTTCTGTTTATTTGATAACTTCTAGTTAGTACATTTGTTCAACCCATCATTTGCCTTGTTATTATCTGGGCATTATTTTTTCATATTTTGAGACATTTTGATTTTTTTCATTTCAGAGTGGGAAGTCCCATAATAGACTTTCCTATTCTATGTTATAGATGACATTTTAAATGTTTGTTTAATAAGTCTGTAAATATGTACACATATTCTTCAGAAGACACACTGAAAATAAACTGTCATCTGTATATATAAAATTCTTTTCGCATTTGAAACGGAAACTACGTATGACCACGCAAAACGGAAATTACGTATGACCACAGAACATACTATAATACAGGAACTAATCACTTCGTTTGTGGACGCCATTTTTATATCGTCTTTATGAATTGTTATTATTTGTGTGAGAGTTACTTTACTGATATTGAAAAGAAGTAAACACAAACACGCCGATCTATCCCATGGAAGTGCGCCCCGCGTCACCCTCTCCCAGCCCTCCTCTCTGGACTCCAGCGCTGAGCTGTTCACCGCCAGGCGCGTTCTGACAGAGGGCTTTTATTCATTCGTCCACGTGACTGTCGCAGAAACTTCCACATTATAACTTTTTTTCAATTGGCAGTACTTGATAGTAGAAGAAATGATGAAAACAGCTTTGTGTCTTTCTACTTTTTAACTGCACCGAGCTGTAAATAATGTGAAGACGACACTGCCTTCAGCGGCGAGGGGTCATGAGAACAAAGTGGACGCTTGGAGGCACAGAATGTCGGGCTGCTCTGCCGGGTCGAGAGCTTCGCAGTTTCGTCCTCTCTTCTCGTACTGTTTGTGACACTTTGAGTGCCCCGTCGGCTCCTGGGAGAGTGGAAATCATTGAGAATGAGTGTGATTGGCACCATCGAAGCAAAACTCTCTTTGTAAATTGCGCTGCACAACTACTTACTGTCCCTTAAGGTGAGTTCAGGTCACTAAAACCCTGCAACATTCAAGGTTGCTTTTGTGATAAATTCTTTTAAGAAGATGGAGGGTTTACATCTAAGAAGATGTACCAACCTCTTCATGTTAAGTTTTGGACTTGGGAATTGTTTGGACCTTTTGCCCTTTAAGCATGGAAAGGCAGCGTCCACATTTCTCCGAATAATTTTTCTCTTAAATCACAGGCACATAGTGCAAGGTTGTCAGGCAGAAATTTGCAGGATCACATAGAAAATGTAATTTCTATACCACATCGGTCGTGTAGCGCCTTTCACAAGGGATCTGCTACCGAGAGATGATCCAAATACATTTAAGCTGCTGTTAGTGCTACTTACCTGTTGTGTTATAGCGCCTTTAAAATGTACTTTACCTGAAAGCACTCCAGTACTGCTCAATGTATCTTTACTTCTTACATGTTAATGTTTTACTGTTTAATAATTTATATACTACATTTTATTTTTTACCCTTGCACTCAGTGAGCAAAGCCACTGGGTAATCAGCTAGTATTTTATAAATTATAGTTCAGAAAAATATACGTCACTTCTGTTGATCAAGAAGCTAATACGTGGTGGTGGACTAAATGCAGTTTTCTTGTGACAAGCAAATTATCAACAGTGTGAAACACTGTAGTGCAGAGAGAAAAAATCCTGGAAAATTTTAAAGGTTCTGGTGATTAAAGATGACCACAATAAGTGTTTACACTATTGTTCGTGATTATATTTTCTAAGTAAAGGTATATGAAAATAAACCTGAGCTTTAGCTAATCCACCAGCTTTTAAAAGAATACCAATCTACCACATATTCTTATAACAGTTAACATCAAGATGCTCAGAATTAGAAAATATTACTCAAGGATATTTGCTTTATTTCTTAGTCAGATTGTCTTGGATCTCCTTTATGTGCAAGTCCACAATTAAATGTGTATAGAAGATATTGTAGATTTTCAAGCAAATGTATTCTTTCAGATCAAGTCCCCAGAAATCATGCTGTAATATTCTTTTAAAGAGAGTCTCGCCCACAAGACTATGCCACCACTTCAGTAGCCACCTCTTCCTCAGCTGTGATCAACAAGCAGAGATCAGGTCATGTGATGCATCTCAGAAAGTGCTACTAAACCAATGAGTCTGTATGTAGCTCCAGTTGGAGGCAATTCACATTACAGTATCTCATAAAACTATACAGAGAAGTCACATATCAGTAGATATGGTCAGTAGAGTCAATGGCACAGTCTGTTAAATAAGAACAGAAAACCATGCCTTTCCAATCCAACCTCACATTCAGCTCCTTTATAAAATTTCAGTTAAAGAAGCAGAAAATAACATCACTCCTGATTTTTTTCTTTTGTATCTAAGGGTTATTAAAATGGTAGCTCCTAACATGAAATCCTCTAGTGACAGTCCCTTTTCTTGCACTTTCTGGACAGTGTTATGATTAAATGAAAGCTTTATAGAACTAAAATTGAAAAACAACATTCATATACATAAACATAATGCTGCATACTCGCTTCATCATCCCTACTTCCCAATGCTCTGCAAGGCAATGAATTTTCAGGAAAGAGAAATGTAAAGCCAAGCCTCACTTCAATTTTAACCCGACACTTTCATTGGCCAATCCGAACACTGATAAATTGGTCTGTGCACAGCTTTGGAACGTTTTTCTTGACTCTCCATTTTCTGCCAACAGATTTTAACTGGCTTCAAGTAGCTGGTATTGTGAATAATAATAAGTGTATTTCTTGACATGATTTTCTGTGGTTTTCATCCTGAAGGCAAACAATAACTCTGAGAGTGTAGGACAACTGAAAATATCTCATAAGCTGTTCTGCATGGCTTTAGCTGTGTGATGCAGACTGATGCTGCATAAATACAATGTGTGGCTTCTACCCATTGCTAGGCCTTTGCTAGTTTTATGTACCAGACATGAGTGATGTGCAGTTATTAAATAGTTATCTTCCAATTACTGGGCATTATATTATAATGTGTGTAATACAGAAGAGCATCATTTCTGTTAGTAACAGATAAACCATTTTGCACAGCATTATCCTGCTGTTATCAAAAGCCATTTATTCAGGTAGCCGTTCACACAAAGGAGGAGTAATAACTGCACACAGCAGTGATCAGTGTTTTTATTTTTTACTGCCTGCGTTCAGGATGATTGCCGTATTCCCTCATCTTCACAGGTGGATTCTGTTACATTAGATCCCATTTGGTAAAACTGACTTCTTTCTGATTTGTACACCAGCAGATAATTTGTTTAAAATGTTTCACAAATGTTTGTCAATTTTTCTCAGTCTCTTAATGTAAACTTGTTTGACCCTCGGCATTTAATCTCATGCAGTGTTTTTCTTGCTTTCTGTAGAATTAAAAATATACTCGCTGAGGACTCCTTAGAATGATTGTACATTAGGAAAGTGGGCTTAATTTGCTTTGAGACAAACCAGCTTTAGTTCCCCTCTTTTTACTTACTTGTATACAAAGTATACAGTATAATCATCCAAAGATTCGATATCGAGATTTTGATGAATCTTGATGTTTTAGACCTCCCTGTCTTTCTCATATACGAAGTATAAGGAAAGTATTGGAATCCTCCAAAAATTCCATTTTGAGATTTTGATGAATCTCAATATTTTAGACCTCTCTGAGTCTGAAAATACAATTTTTGGAATTATGTCTGTGTGTCTCTCGATGTTTGTGTATGTAAACACGATAACTTTAGTATGCTTTCACTTACATCGACCAAATTTTGCATTCAGGTATTAGGCACAAAACGTGGAAGTGGTACTTTAACTTTTATTCATGCAGCTGCAATTTATTTAACTTTATTTTTATAATAATAGTTCATTATATTATTAATTTGATTTGATTTGTTGTTGATGGATTCTTTAATGTACATAATATAAAAATATAATCATTGTCTTGTGGTTTACTCCTTATATTCATCCCCATATCTGACTATACGAGAAAGTCTAGGGGAGATCACTCCCAATTTTTATTTTAAGAGTGATAGGAAATGAAAAAGAATCTACGTTATGACTTAGAAACAAATGAGATAAAAGTACAATGATGCATTCTGGTCCAGCACCATTCATTCAGTTCTTAGTTTGCTGGCCCCTCACACAAAGCAACTTTCAGAATCGCAGTTATCAGTAAAGAAATGTCCTTTTACAAAATGTTTACGTTTTACTTCTTAAAAAATATTCTAAAAAAAAAAATCTTGGAAGGAGACGAGACGTGATTGTCTCAGAGAGACACTTTCATGTACCGTGAGACGAGTCTTTGTGCCAAGAGATGTAACCACGCTTGGGGCCTGAAGCCCGGCGAGACAAGAGCTTAGGCAACGAGATTTGGAAAAGTCCTGCATGGTTATGTCAGGCAAATTTCTTGTAGAGAGAAAGAAACAATATTCACTCACAGGCAGTTATACATTGTGTTGTCACAATGTAATTCCAAACACGGAATCAAAATTCAATGTGATATGGATGAAAAGATAAAAGCGAAAAGTGATCGAATATATGGACATAGGTGATATGACAGAAGTGTGCTGCGCGAGAAGCAGATTATGCGTTACGGCAGCAGAAGCAATGCAGCAGCTGATTGAGCAAAAAAAAACTGCATGCGTTTCCCATTGTATCGCCGTTTAAGAGGGGGTGTAAGAGGAGCAACCGCGTCTCCTTGGGGTGCGTTCAGCCCCCCTCTTCACAACGCGAGTGGCAGAGACGCAAAGTGTCTGGCACGTAATGCGGGCTGGCGGTTGGTGATGGTGGGTTTTTTGGGGTGGCCGAGCGAAGCATAATGACATGGTGTCTAGGGAATGTATGCCACAGTGTCAGAGACCTGGGTTTGATTCCTGGCTCAGTCTCTGTGTGTGTAATTCATGTGCTCTGTCCTTGACTTAAAAGATTTTTACCATTTTGCTCCCATATCTCAGAATCACATAGGTTAGGATAATTACCTTCTCTGTGTGTAACCAGCAATTCATGCGGGCAGGCTGAGCGAGCTAAGTGACCAAATCTGCCACTGGCTCACCGTGATTCCAGCGACCTGGGTTCTCACCTCACCTCTGCAGTTATAATGGGGGTGTCCACAAATATAACTGCCAACAAGCACAGCCAGTCTGAGTGAAAAAGCCACTGCGCAGGAAAGCCACAGTATAAGATGATGGAAACCGTCTTCAGATTAAAGGTAGAATTGATGGCTCCGATTTCATTATCTGGGGTTCACATCTCACTTCTGTTGTCGCAGGTAAAAAGATTGAGAGTGTTACCCTAAACAATTCCTCTCCAGTGATACTACGTAAATGAGTGTGGATGTGTGTGTGACTATCCTTTTCAGGATGAGTTCCTTCTGTTATGTTCAATGCTTTAATGGATGATGCTGGATTGATAAATGGGCACTTAGGTTAATATGAGTACACATCGCAGTTCAGGCCATCCAGCAGACTGGAATGTAAAAAACAAACCTCTAACTAGCACTGATATCACCATACTACAATTAAATTCCAAGTGTTTAGCAGACAGTGGCACAGTTGCACAGTGGTTAGTACTGCTGACTCACCAATTCAGTGTTCTGTGAGAATTTCATGTCTGACTACTGTCATGTTCTCCTCCTATCTGCATGGGCTTTTTGTGGACACTCTAGTATCACTCCCACATACCACAGAAGATTGCGCACTGGTAAAAAACTGGACAGTAACCAAGGCACTCATTTTTCAGTTAAAATAAAGAAAAAACAAATAAAGCAAGTTAACATCATTTTTAGAGTATTAAAATTGTAATAATTTTCCTTAGTTGTAGTAATGTTCTATGTATTTATTTATTTTTACATGAACTGCTTCTAATTTTAACTGGTTAATTACCCACAGTGCTCCCGTGTTGCCCCTGCATTTTAGATACAAGCCTTAATAGTTAACAGCAATTGACATTTATTTACAGGCTTTGCAAAATGAAATACAGAGACCTCTACAGGCTTGCAAATGGCTGCTGAAGGTAATGTGCACTGTTAGTAAATAAATAAATCTACAAATGAGGCTGTTTGTTACCTGTGATTTGAGGGACAGGTGGGTAGATTTCAGAGTAATTGCTTTTCTGTCTTCTGAAATCAAGACCAGGGCTGCAGAGAAGAGTGCGACAGGAGAACCCTGCAATTAAAATTTGCAGCCTTGTTATTGATTGCTGGCTTCTAAAGTTGCCATGTAGGGTGCAGCGTTTAATAGGCTTTAAGGGAGAGAAAGGGAGCGACTTGTTAATAAGGTTTGCAAATGAAAGGCAACCCTGACCCATTTCTCATGTATTAACTTCCAACCCCTTGCTGCTCTATTAACGTATTTCTGGAGGCAGTTTGAGTGTCAGAAGAGGTGGGCAGGCACACTGTGTTGACTTTTTTTTTTTTTGGTAGGCTTTTAAAAATAAATAACGAATATCCCTTTATCGCTGACTTTCCTCCTAGTCCTGACCACTGCATACTCACTGGGCACCCATTATATGCTTCATACATCATAAAAAGGAGTCAAAAACACAGCAGTACCGAAAAGTGTGATTTACGACTAACAGAGATAAGTGTTTCTGATCAGCTGCTTAAAAACATCGAAGAGCTCCTGTGCAGTTGGCAGATTCCCAGGTGTTGCGGGAAGTGATGTCACCTGCTCAATAGACAGCTTCTCCTAGAGAGTGTTGATTAAGCGCCCTAAAGTGTCACCACGGAGTGCATGCATACTAATCTCCAATGGCAGATTCTCTGCTGGGAAAAAAAACAAAAAACCCAACAAATTGAATGTTTTGCCGCTGGAAAGCAAGGGTGTTATATATGAAGCAAAATCAGGCTCTGGCCCAGATAAATAAATCCTTTGTTACCGAAACAGAGAAATGCAGCCTTGCTATTACAAGAGCATATCTAAGAAGCTGGCAATGGACAGTCTGCAGTATTCAGTTCAGCATGTTGTCATAGTGGTCAATAAATTAATCAATCACTTTATATTTTGTATAGCAACAATTAGTGACATGTATTTAGAGCCTTATGAAATGAAATACTGAGTCTGCCAGCTGACGAATAGCTGCTGAATTTAATGTGCAATGTTGGTTAATAAACAAATCTACAGATGAGGCTGTTTGTTATCCGTTGAGCACCATCACAATGCTCTTTACAAAATAATTATCAAGATTAAAATATATTTAAAAGAACAGTGCTTATCATAATAGTTTCTCAGTTAGTGCATTTATTTTATTACTTCCTTTCACTATTCATTTTTAAAACCAGCATTTGTTTATTCAGATTTTTGAATCTGTATTAGAAGCAGGAATGAGTGCTAATCTGTTTTAGGGCACACGTCATTTAGAGCACATTTGTACTATAATATAATAAAAACAAAAACTTCTTTTTTTTTATAAAAAAACTTTCCATGTATCACTCTAAAAGCATGCATTTGTTTTGATAGATGTACAGTATATACCGTCTATGCTTTACTTAATACGGTTTTATTTTCTTATTTTATATCATCCATCCAGCTATATCCTAACTACAGGGTCACAGGGGTCTGCTGGAGCCAATCCCAGCCAGCACAGGGCACAAGGCAGGAAACAAACCCTGGGCAGGGCGCCAGCCCACCGCAGGGCACACACACACACACTAGGGACAATTTAGGATCAACAGTGCACCTAACCTGCATGTCTTTGGACTGTGGGAGGAAACCCCCACAGACACGGGGAGAACATGCAAACTCCACGGAGGGAGGACCCGGGAAGCGAACCCAGGTCTCTTTACTGCAAGGCAGCAGTGCTACCACTGCACCACCATGCCACCCCTATTTTATATCATTTATTATTAATATTTCATCATTTACTTTTCTTCTTGTCTGCAGCTTTCACATTCAGTTCAAGTCTGTGTGGGTTTCCTCCTGAACTCTCAACTCAACTCTCTCTGTTTGACAAAATCTGCATTAGTGAGTTATGCAAGGGACTAATGTCCTTCCTCATATGAAATTCTCCAGCTCACGTAAAATACACAAACTAAGTGGATGTGTTATCAGGATTTTCAGATTAAGGCAAAACCTGAGACTAAACTTGGGAGTCAATACAAGATGTAGTTTACTTTCATTAACTCAAAAGTAAAGAAGCAAAACAAGTTTTATTTAAGATATTGAGGAGAATGCAACTTCATCACTTGCCCTGTAAATTTTCTCTAAGTCTGACATGACAGTCACTATTCCATTTTTGAATACAGCATATTCTTAAAATGAAATCTAGACTGGAAATTGCACTGGGCCTCCACACCCACATCTTTAGTAAATGTAATGTAAGGTATGAAGGACTGGTGTTAGACTCATTTTATAGAAGAAACAATGTTTATTTTTTTTATAGTGTTATAAGTTACATTTTTATTTAGTAATTGCAAATCAATCAGAAGTAATGTCTCTTATTTTAGCACATTGACTTGTTTGCAGATGATCTTTTGGTACAAGATTCCTTAAGCTGATTCCGATTTGTCTTGAAAAAGAGAATCACTTTTTTTTTTTTGGTTCGTATGCTAAAACTTCACTTTAATTACTGCTTGAGTGTCAGTCTTAACCAATCTTTTGATTAAATGTTTATGACCATCTTTCCTAATCATCAACTTAGAATGTTTTCAGAGGAAGTGCGCTGGCCACCTGATCACAAGGATCTTGCCATATTTTAAGTTTGACTATTTGTAAAAACAATGTCAGCGAGTTTAAAGAGGATTGCTTCTGCATTCTGGTTTTTGTCGTTTAAGACCAAGTCATCCTTTTTCATCTTAGTCATATCTTAGCATGATCTAGCTGTTTGTATGAATCTTTGGTATTCTTCTTTATATTCTAATCTCTGATCAGTACTCTAAGTTTTACTGTTTATTTGTTTCTTCTTCTGTCTTTCTTTTGACTTCTGCTATGTCTTCCATTTCCTTTTTACTCTTCAGTTCTAATGTTTCCTTTTTCCTATTTTATGAAAAAGATGGGAGATGCGCATTTTTTAAACCCATCAAATAATGCTTTGCATGTGCTGTACAGAAAAACTGCCCGACAGTAACCCAGTTACCCAATAGTTTTAGATCTGTCTGTGTTTGTTACATCTTAACAACATTTTCCATTATTTCATGTGGGGAAGAACATAATAAATATTATTTCACTATAAATTGGCATTTGTGGTTTATTATTAGCAACACATAGTGGCAATGAGCAATTGTAGTTATCTCTTTTGGAAGCAGATGGCAAAAGGTGGAAATAAACCTTCCAATTTGTACATTTTCATCCAGTTCTTTTACTAGTAGATCATGCTACCTCTTGCCATTTATATTGCTTTGATAGTTTATGATTCAATGCACAATTACTCTAGTATTAGAATTTTCTTTTATGTACTGTTTGTAGTGTTTAGTTATTTCCTCTTTTCTGCCTTTAAGTTATAAATAAATAAATAACATACAGTAGCATTCTGAAATTTGCTGGTTGAGGGTCACTGGGAGGGCCACAGCCTATGGTGGCAGTGTTGCGTACAAGGATCAGATCAGTTCTGGACAGGGTGGTAGCCCATATCTCCCACACAAACTTATTTGCAAACTCGTACTGAACTAATTTTCGATTAAAATACCCTCTTTGGTACTGTGAGTGGGAAAAACCATGCAGACACTTTGGGAATATTTAAATTGCACTTAGACAACAACTGGGCAGAGAATTTGAATCATGGACACTGGAACCATGAGACAGCAATGCTAACCACTGTGCCATTGTGCTCCCTATAAATAAAGAGATAAACAGTGATGAGGTGTGGTGGGAGCAGCCTCCGTTGAGCACAACTTCATGTCTCTTTGCTGGAGGAAAATACTCTGCTGCCATGCACCTTTAATTAATTTAATTAATCACTATAAGAGGTATAATGTGCAACCAACTGTGCCTAATGTGCCTGTAAGTCTGTCAAAAGGTTCTAGTGAGAGGCAAGTGACAAAGCCTTGGCTTGCATACATTATCAATGTAAAGAAATGTATTTCTACTGGCCGCCACACACAATAACACAAGGTTTGTTTTGCTTTTGTAAAGATAAGAAAATGAACTGCAGAAAGCAAAAGAAAAATGCAATTGATTTTCTATGGTTATTTTATAATTAAGAACGGAAATGCCCCCAATGCACTAATTAGAGAAAAAAATGAGGTTAGGTATAACCAATATACATCCTGTTTGATTACTGTTAAACTCACACATCCACCCACCCACACACACACATCCATAAAAGCCAGCTTGTTTGGATCCGTCAGTTTTCTTCCATACCATCTCAGTATTTAACCCTTTGCCTTTAAGGTCACCAGATTTGTGTCTGTTCTATATGCACATATACTAACCCTAAAAAAGTGATCATTAACAGTCCACCACAGAGTCCCACATTTTGTCTTGTTTGTTGTTGCTGTTTATAGGCTACAGGTTGTACTTGTTGTCTAGAAATGATTTGAGCATGAATTTCTGTAGATAGATAGATGGATAGATAGATAGATAGATAGATAGATAGATAGATAGATAGATAGATAGATAGATAGATAGATACTTTATTAATCCCAAGGGGAAATTCACATACTCCAGCAGCAGCATACTGAGAAAAAACAATATTAAATTAAAGAGTGATAAAAATGCAGGTAAAACAGACAATAACTTTGAATAATGTTAACGTTTACCCCCCAGGGTGGAATTGAAGAGTCGCATAGTGTGGGAGAGGAACGATCTCCTCAGTCTCTCAGTGGAGCAGGACAGTGACAGCAGTCTGTCGCTGAAGCTGCTCCTCTGTCTGGAGATGATACTGTTCAGTGAATGCAATGGATTCTCCATGATTGACAGGAGCCTGCTCAGCGCCCGTCGTTCTGCCACAGATGTCAAACTGTCCAGCTCTGTGCCTACAATAGAGCCTGCCTTCCTCACCAGTTTGTCCAGGCATGAGGCGTCCTTCTTCTTTATGCTGCCTCCCCAGCACACCACCGTATAGAAGAGGGTGCTCGCCCCACCCGTCTGATAGAACATCTGCAGCATCTTATTGCAGATGTTGAAGGACGCCAGCCTTCTAAGGAAGTATAATCGGCTCTGTCCTCTCTTTCACAGAGCATTAATATTGGCAGTCCAGTCCAGTTTATCATCCAGCTGTACGCCCAGATATTTATAGGTCTGCACCCTCTGCACCCAGTCACCTCTGATGATCACAGGGTCAAGGAGGGGCCTGTATCTCCTAAAATCCACCACCAGCTCCTTGGGTTTACTGTTGTTCAGTTGTACGTGGTTTGAGTCATACCATTTAACAAAGTCCTTGATTAGGTTCCTATACTCTTCCTCCTGCCCACTCCTGATGCAGCCCATGATAGCAGCAGGGCCACTGTGTCCAAATCATAGAATCTTTTGGAGAGCCCATCGTTATCATGTCCTTCAGTATGTTAGGTAGGCAAAAACTGCATGTGCCTGGGAAGCAAATTTTGCTGACCCATATTTAGATCCATTTACTCTTTTGCTTTGCATGTGTATGGTATTCTACAGGTTTTCTGCAGGAAAAATAAAGTAATGCTAGAATAATTAACAGATAAAAATGTGTGTGCCACCTTAACCATTCAAATAAACATAGATTAAGATAGCTACTAGTCTGTTGTGACATGTGTTGTGTTGTGCTTGCTTTGCATTCTCATTCATTTTGCCTTGCTTACTTCTTTTGTTATAGGACCACAGGGTCCCAGAGCCTAGGATGGGATTATTGGGTGTAAGACTGGAGCATACCCTGGATACAGAGCACAGTCTTGCAGACACCAAATATCCACTTAGTAAATTTAGAGTTGCCAATTAATCCAGGAAAAAATCCACATAAACAGAATAAGACTGAGCATCTCTTATGCAGACAGTGGCCATACCAGGTTGTTGGAGCTGTGAAGGGGCTGCGCTATCCACTGCACCATTGTGCCACCCATCTCAGTGTAGAAAATAAATAAATGCAGTGCCCAATAGGAGTTCTACCATTCACATAGATTTGTACTTTAAATAGTACAAGCAAATAATTTAAATGCAGTCAAAACACACTTAAGTCATTTCTGTGCAGCATCGCAATTTGGTGCCAAATTAACTTTTTAATTTCCCTGGTGGAGCTGGGCATATGTAATTAGTCACTGTTGTAAAAAGACATTCACACACACACACACACAGACAAGCAATTGTCTTTATACGTGTCTTTTTTTGCTGCCATTCTCTTCTTCCCAAGCTGTGCAAGGGTTGAGCTTTATCTGGAGCAAGTTGACAACGCTTATCCAGATGTGGTGTCCTTAACCAAACAAAACTGTTTGCTTGGAAAATTGAAAAACAAGTCAGACATTAACCCTTGTATTTTCATGGAACTATACATATGTTCTGAGCTGGGATGTAAACATATTGTTAGGAAACACTTTAAATTTTTTATTTTTAGTTTAATAAAATCTGTCTTTGTGATAATCCATAGCAAAGCAGGAACTGTGAGAAGTGACCTCCTGTTCAGGGTTACTTGTACATGCTCCTCAACAATATTTTTTGACATGTTAATGATAACCTGGACATAAAAAAACAACAAGCAGGCACATTTTATATACCAGAGGTATTATAACTGCAGATATGCCTGTACTACTTCCCGCATTATTAGCTTATTAATTGGTAAGCATAGTGACAGATTGACGTCAGACATGCTTGGCTTGTTCTCCTCTGACTGTGGTTCTGTGTATTTATGGATCTCAGAAATAACTTGCGAGTAACCTGCTTAGCCTAATTGAAAACCTTCTGCTTGTAGGAAGTCTAAGGAAAGGCAGCCAATAGGAATTAGCTTAATGCCCCACAGCTATAGCTTAACACAATTCATTTTAAAGGCAGCTGAAAACAAAACAAAAAAGAGCATGCCTTGGGGACAACGATCAATTTTCTGCACTAAATATTTTGACTGCTTGTGAGCAATCTCATTAAGGCCCTGTTTGCGAGTAATCTCGTTAAGCTATATGCTATATGATTGTTAGGTTCTGCCTCAAAAGACAATTCCTGTTCAACAGTACTGTACATTCCAAGCCAACAATACTCAAGATTCACCTTCCTTTAACATTAAACCTTGAGGGTAAGAGGATGATGGTGGCATGGCGGTATGAAGATTGTGAAGAAGAGCAAATATTCCTCTTTTTTTCAGTGGACATGAAGGAAAAATCACCAGAATGAGTTGAGTATAAAAATAAATAAATAGAACAGCTTTTTAGCTCAAGTAATGAGGTGCAGTAAATTTGGTTTGCAGTCAGATCTTAACTAAATGACACAGAAAAGCTACTTTTTTAAAGAAATCAACATCAATTTTAGCTTGCTGAAAAAACAATCGTCCACCACTCTCCCACTAAGTCCCTCATAACCCAAAGCTGGTCCTACTAAGTTCAAAGTTCTTCAATGACAATGAAAGGAAAACCTATGTGGACAAACAACACAAAAGCACTGGCCAGAAAATTTCATAGAGAAAGTAAACTAAACAGTCAGGCTGCAGTGAAGTCCAATGGATCAGCAGTGTCATTTCTGGTGATTTGTTCAATATAGGAGTCAGATCCTCCATTGGTTCACACTATGGTGAGTTCCAAAAGGGTCAAATTAAAATTTCCATAAAGTGTGTACGAGAGAGAGAAAGAGAAAAGGACAGAGGAAATCAGTAATTTTCCAGTGACATGCAGAGGGTGGGAAGCAAGAATGGATGACATTGGAGCCCCATTTCATCACAAACATGTCTAAGTTGAAAATGAAAGAAAAAGGCAGACATAATGGAATGTTTGAAGATCACAATTATCAAGTGTATTTCCCAGTGTGTGGATACCTCTAAATGTTCAGAGCTGGAAAGTAATGGGATTACCGCCAATGTTTAGGGCTGAACTGTGGAAAATAGCTATAAACGTATGTGAAACTAGGCAAGGGCCAAGGTGTCTTATACCATATTACAATGAGGCCTATTAGACTGAGAGTGGAGCAGCTTCTCAATAACTTGCAGAGCTTTTGATGTCCTATCAAATATAGGATGTTCAACCTTAACAGACAAAATTCAACCACAAATTATTTTTCCTATGATTCTCTGCATAGCCTGCTGGTCTTTCAGAATAAATTTTATTACACATGATCTCTCCATTTTGTTATCAGCTTAACAGAATACAACTGAATCTTGGAGCCTATATAAGCAGGAGTGGACACAAGGCTGTAACCATTCCAATAATGTAAGGCACCATCTGTCAAAAGACAGAAGTATAGCTACATGCTGGGAAAACATATAGATGCCAGGTGATCTGTCATATTTGTGGGCAGAAATGCATATAAACACAGGAAAAATATGCAATATCCAAACACATATTACAGTACCCAAGCGTATGACCAAAGTGCTGTGAGGCAGTGAATGAATCTCTGTATATTATTATCGTGTTTTATAATAATTAAAACTACAAATCATTTTGCAAGTAGATATGCTGTAAGAGGTACTGTAAAAACTGAATTATTAATACATGGTGCTGCTGCTATCAAAATCTATTTTTCTTTTTCCGATTATTTAGTTCCTTCATTTTGTTTTATTAGTGTTCCGCACATGTACACCTTGGACGTCATTATCAGACACGTACATACCAAGATGCTTGATGTCAAGTATATCATTTTGTAGGGAAGCATTTCATAGAGCTCTGCTTTGCATGAATTTAGCCTTTTTTCTGAAATGACTAAACTTGGGATTTAGTTTGGCACTTTGAATTATTTTAGTTTTACTTACAATATTTTGATTTTAACATTGGCATGCTGCTGACCCTGAGCTTGGTTTTGCCTCTTTTTTTGTGTCTGTTGTGTTTGTTTCTGAATTTTTATAAATATCTGTTGACTGTTTTGGTTGGTGGAATAGTTAATAACCATCAGCCACTCTTATGTTAGTCAGTGATCCAGTGACCAAAATGAAAAGATCATTGCATTTTTTTTTGTTTGTTTGTTTTAATAAGATTAGCTAAGTCATGGAGGCAACAAAAATAGTATTTTGAAAATGAAGCATACAGCAAGAAAAAGCATGCAGTATCTGTAAGGTTAGCATCAATATTAACTAACAGTGGATTCCAGGCTGAAAGTGAGGCCATCAAACATATGTTGCATCGACTGCATCAAATAGAAAATTTCAAACGGCTCTAAAAATTATTTTTATTATCAGTTGTGCAATAAATGTTTTTCAAATGTATCAAATAAAAGATTCTTGAGCAAACTAAAAAGCAAAGCTTACGTTATTTGAAAAGGGGTCACCACCCCCAGCATCATCAGTCTTAAATATGTTCTGACCAAAGCATTGCATTGAAGTTCACTGTTTTAGAAGAAAAAATAGTAACTGTGCACACTTCACTGTCAAAAACACTGCTGTGGTATCATTTGTGATATTTATTGATGGAAAGAAATTTAAATTTTTCAGTCATTGGCAAAATTCTTGTCATCTCTTGGACAGCTGCTGTACAGATCAGATATGTAGAGGGAACTAGCTACAGGATGCTTTATAGCTAATTTTCATTATGTCTGCATATTTTCTCTGTAGTTACAGATCCTGGTTTCATCCTATAGTTTTCTTTAATCCAGTTTTCGTTCGACTCTTTTGATTGACCACTGACCAATTAACCACCACCATCAACCCTGGTAGTAGTGTCTACCACAGTAATAGGTCATTTTCTTATGTATCCTTGAAAAGCTTTCTGATGTTTCTATAAAACTATGCTAAACAAGTTTCCATCTGTGTTCTTTTGTTCTTGCTGAAGAACTCATTTTAAAGTAAACTAATTCCCTTCATAATTTTAAACACTTCACTCATGACATCTCTTTATTTCAATTTGTTTAAACTGAAAAGGTTCATCCTATTCAGTCTTTCCTCACAGTGCATACACCACATTCATGTGTGAATGGCATCTCTCTCAAGACAAGTTACTCTCTTAGCTCTGCACCAGGCTTTTAATTGGCAAGACGGTTCCAGAAAATGGAAGAAAATAAAGCAGAAGAAAAAAAAAAACTGCATGCCCCAGTTCTAAATGAAGATGGATCAAATTCCTTTACTCTTTTCTTCTTTATGAAAGGCAGCAGCTGACAATATTAAGTCAACCTTGTGCTATTTGAATCGTGCTAATTGAGCATTTAGCATAAGACACTTCTGAAGCTAAAATGAGCTGGACAAGACCTTGGATTCCAGACTGATATTAGCTTTTGTCTGCGTTTCATGCAAGGTAATCAACCCATTTCATTAAAAACACCCAAATCCCCAATTATTCTCCCTCACCCCTAATTCACTATGCAAGTCCTTCTTTTTGGAATAATAATTTACACAAGGCCATAAAGTCTAAGTGCTGATTGTAAAGAATCCATCGAGTTTTTGCTAGATTGATAATTGCCTTATGTTCCAATCTTGTATCTGTGTTTTTTGAGTTACAATAGAGAAATTATGACATTCTATTAAGACATCACATTAAATAATAGAGAAATTTCTAATGATAAGGTTAATGGAGCTCTTTTATATAAATTCAGTGTTAGGCACTGAATTCTGGTGGAAAAAAAAGGAATTCTGCAAAACCTGACATGATGGCTGGTAGGGAATTAATGGGAAGCAGCAAGAATTGTTAGGGTACCAACCTAGTATCCCTGTTAAATATTCCAAACGAAAAAGCAAAAGGGTACACAAAGGCACAACAAAGTGATGCTGAATCCTAAATCACCCCACACACAGTTCTCTAATTTGTCATTAATTTTCGGATCTCGCATTAGAGCTCATTCATTATCAGCTCATTGTCATGAATGAGATGCTGCCTTCTAGGGCTGTTCCTTTTTATGCCATCCCAGCCGATAAGGACAGGGCCTGCTCACTGGGACTCTTATTGGAGCTGTGGGGGAAAGAGAAAATACTGTTTGTGCCTCTTCTTGTTCCAGGAGTTGTCACTTACCTCAGTCACACCTGGAACATAATTTCCCAGTCACACTTACATGACACTGGGTAAAAATTGTGATAGAACACTCAAAAAATAATTAGCTCTAAAAGTTTAATTTTCTTAGTTTCATAGCACATCAGCACAATCATACCTATAATACAGGCCAATCCTTGTGCTGAACTAATATCCATTTCCAAAAGCACTTGCAAGAAAGTACTACCTACAGTATATTACCCTTCTTTTTTTCCTATTTATTAAGTGTGTGACAGATAGGGGGCGCTGTCGTCCTCTTGACCCCTCGGACCAAACTCCAGATAAAAGTCCCAATAATTTTAATTTTTACAATAATAAAGTGCACAAAGCACCTCCACCTCCACTATACTTCAAATAATATGCAAAAATAAATCAATAATCTCAATAAACAATGCTCCAACCCACCCAGCAGCTCAGTCACCCTTACTCCCAACTCAGCTCCCTGCTGGAATCTCCCACAGTCCTTTTATACTTCTTGACCCGGAAGTGCTTCTGATCCCCCAATCTATGTGATTCCCCAGCACTTGCGGATCAGGTGAAAATCCTGTTTTTCTTCAGCCCGGAAGTACTTTATTTCTTCCGTCCTTGTGACTGGGAATTTCTTCCAGGCTATACGGAGAATACAAATCCTTGAGGCTCCCTGCAGCGTCTTCTGGTGGCACCCACGATATCCAGCAGGGCTGTGAAGGAAAACTCCAAGGTAATGATGCCCTGCTGGAATTCGGGGCATCTCCACATTGCAGAGAGGGCTCCATCTGGCGGATTGGGGGTATTGGCTGGGATAAGTTGCTGGCCATAGTCCACAAGTGATAAAACCAAATGCGCATTACATGAATCTTTTGCAGGCGTGAACATGGCCATTACATTAATAACTAGGAATTATTAATCCACCTATTTTTTCAGCATGTTGGCAGCAATGCATAAAAGTGAAATACTGACTGCTTATAGGGTGCTGAGTATTCAAACATAAGCACACACACTCATTTACACACATACAGTATATATGAGGCCGATTTAGACTTGCATGAGTCTAAGATGGGGTAGTAAACTGGAGAATCCCTGTAGATAACCAATACATTTCATATAGTAACCAGGTAAGGACTCAAACCACCATCCAGGTACCAGTAGTAACTTTCACCAGACCTGATTCATTCAGGCCAGGACAACAAGGAATGAAATCTGTCTTGTGAGCATCAGGTCCAGACCTTTGGATGTAGCACTAGTTTATTACAGGGCACACTTATCTGGACAAATTATCTAAATATGGGAGACTGACTGTCTGTTTAAAAAAAAAAGAAGTTATGCTAATTTCACAGAGATAGTTCTTGACCTAAAAATCTTAAACCTTAATATTGAATATCCTTCTTATACCACATATCTTTCTGCTCTCAGTATTTCTACTCTTCTCTTGTTTCTTTCAAACAAAGACTCATCTTATTGGGCAGTACTGCTGCCAAGCTGACTTTGGAGTCCCATTGGGAGGATCCAGAATTTCCCTTAACTTTGAAAATCCTACTTTACATGCTAGAATTTAGAACTTTCCTGCAACCCAGACTGATGGGTCTTAAGATTACACTGTTTACAAGTAAGCCTCTACTGGTGTTCTTGTAGGGGACTGGATCACCATGATAAATTGACTCCAGCTCTCTCTCTGTTTTGTTTTCTTTAGGCACAAGTGGACATTGTGTATAACTGCTCCCTCTAGGGGCATTCCTAGCATCTGTCTTCCTCTTTACTTCCTTTGCAGTATTGACAAGACTTGGTTGGGTCTGGTTGTCTGATTTGGGTTTGTTCTGAGTGTAAGAATAGTGAGGGTGGGGTTGATTTTATGATTATTCTTCATGTATATTTCTGTAGAAATACTGATGTGTGTCCTTAAAGTAGATAACAATATAAAAAATACAAATTAACAAATATTAAAAATGTAGGTATCTGCCATATAGTACAGTTTGTACAGCTAAGGTGCAGAATTAACAGTAATACCAAACAGTAAATGAGCTGTTCAAACTGATCAGTAGTACAGGTATTTACACGGTAGCATCTCGCCTGCAAGTGCAGATTTTACTTGACTCTATACTCTTAACACAATAAATTGTAGAAAAGTTCAGGAGTATTGCAATACTGTTTATTTCACTGTTTCAGTTTTAAGTAAAACCTACTGTCTGAAATCTTCTAAAATGGACGTATTGACCACTGTCTGTTATAGAATATGAAAGCTTCCTCGTCTGCAGCTTCATTTCCAGTGTTTCTTACTTTTCTTTTCCTCTTTTTTTATTTAATTATCTGGGGTATGTCTAACTGTTGACTTAAAGGGGAAAAGGTGTGAACTAGATAAGGAGTGGCTAGACTGCTGTAAACTTTCTGCCTTTCCATTCATCCATATTCTTTACTGGTAGAATTGGTAGAAGGTGTAGCAGTGAAAGGTTTTACCAGTAAGGTTCAGGATCAAAGCCTGGATTTATCAAACATGCAGTATGGCATTAGGATATCATAAAACTATAAAACATGTTTTCTACATTGAATATATACTTTATTGACAACAGGTTAATATCTAACAATGCATATCAAACTAAATAGCAACATCTCTCTATAGAGATACAAAAGATACATCAAAGATACAAAAAGAAAGAGGGACATAAAGACTAGCATATCCGATGAACAGAGGTACCCAAATGCACAATATTATCAAACAAATAAAGAGGGATGTAAGGGCTAGAATATCTGATGAACAAAGGCAAAGATACAAAAAGAAAGAGGGACGTAAGGACTAGCATATCCGATGAACAGAGGTACCCAAATGCACAATATCATCCAACAGATGGAAGTACCATTTTACCATTATGCCGATTTTAATTAACGGGTGTTTCACTATGCTAGTTTTGTTAGTATAGAGCACCATCCCTTGTCCAGGACACTTAATGTAAAGTGTTACCCAATGGATAATGAATAATATCAAGAATGTCTAATTTGAGCCCCTTCCCTGGGCATATATCACCTTAACTTCAGCCTTCCATATAATCAAAGAAACATTACTTAGAAGAGTGCATCCTTTCTTTCTTTCATGATATTAGATGCATTACCTGACCTGGAGAGGTAAAAGTACTCAGTGGGGCTAAATATTTTTGGAGGATAAATCACTCTCTGTGTCTCAATTCCAGTAGACAAACAAAGGTTTAATTATAGATGTGATTGAATATTTAGCTGGCATTTTAATGAATCAACCATGGCATTATGCAATCAGCTCACACTTGCCCACACATCTCCCACAGTGTTGAGTTGGGGGAGATGTTCCCTAGAAGAACACTTTGCATGTGTTTCATTGCATGTTAAATGATGCACAGGCTGTGATGTCACATGCTAATCTACCTTTAAGCCAATTTGATAGTACATGCCTGTTATGTACATTTGAGTGGGTATTAATAAAAAGGCTGTATTTAGTACATTTGTTTATTTAATTCTTGTGATTATTTAGACAGAAAGACACAATGATTCATCAGAGGAAAGTGAGAAATGCTGCATTAAGATGAAGGTGCTGTCCCAGGTATGACTTCATCCAGATGAGAACATTTAGACAAGGGGAGATTGTTTCATTCTGTATTATCCATCTTATTTCAAAATTTGCTAGCTGTGATGCACCACAACATTTAAAAAGAGGAAGGTGGTATGGAGAAACCTCATTGATCGGTATACTTTTGTTCAAGAGTAAAATCAGTTTGATATTTGAAGAGATATTGCAGTAGAAAGATGAAGCGGGCAATAGAATGTTTCTGGCATCAGATGCTCCCTAATGGCAGCTATCTGTTTCAGACAATTGACATGATACTATGAGTGCTCTTATTTGAAGTCTGGATTAAAAATCTAGCTAATGGCACAGTGGTAATGTATGGTAATCTTCATGTGATAGTACCATATGTGACAAATGATTACTGATTACTTGACAGAAAAACATCAAACAGCTTCCATGATTTTGCATTTGGACTCTCTGGTTATGTTCCTTTGTTGTCTTAGGGTACAGGATTAAAAAGACCCTGCTTCAGCTATTTCTCTTGAAACTGTTTGCTGTCTACTGTGCCACATTTTAAAATCTCATAGTCTAGATTCACTCTCAGCCCTGAAAGAATACTTATGCAGGCATTGTATGGATCTGCGTTTTCTAGACATTTGCTTGATGAGAGGAGGTTTTGATGATATGCATGGGAATATCCCGCTGCCATATTTGCAACAGTGCACAAGAATCTTGTCCTTTGTTTCTGTGAAGGTTACAGTTCCAGCCTCTCTTCTAGCTGCATGCAGCAAAACAAGCAAGCAGGGCTTTAATGAGCTACTATTGGAAAACCACGGCATTATTTTTTTTTTCCTTATTGTTTCATAATTTTGATGATTACAAAAAGAGACCCACAAAATCAAAGGCTATTAAGAATTTATGACAGTGTGCATGTGTGCTACACTTCCACAGATTTTACTCAATGTAATAAAAATGTAATTTGTGCAGATGCAGTTGCAGCAAAATTGAAAGTTTAATTTTACAAAATATCCTGTTCTTCTGCAGTCGAAGGTAAGGTTTTGTCAGGGATATGAACTAACAGATGAAAAAGAAATGCTTGCCTGGTATTTGTCATGAGCAGAAAATTGGGTCAAGGCTATAATAAAAATCTTCACAGGCCCTTCAGTTTAGGCTTTAAATTTTGGCGACAAAATATTTAAAATAATTTGCATTGTAATAGCTTACACAATTAATAGGTAACACAAAAAATAAATCAGCATCCATCTATCACCTTCAGGTATGCAGTGTTTTTCCAGTATTAAGCCTATATCTTCCTAATCCAAATATTCAGAGATTTTGGTTCAGTTCATTTCATTCTAAAATGGCTCACCTCTCTGAAGACTGTCTCAGAGTGCTTAAATATCCACCCATCCATTCACTTTCTAATTCACCTAACCAGTTCAGAGATGTAAGGGCCGGCTCCTAATGTTGTAGTATTCATGCTCGTAACTATCCTGGTGATAACACTAACACACACAGGGCTAATTTAGAATTGCCACCTAAACAAACATGCACATCTTCAAGAAGTGGTAGGAAATAAAATACAGACATGAAGGAAAATGGCCGATTACACATAGGAATTTGAACAGTGTGGCAGCAGAGAAATCTATAATCAGGCAACATTTTCATGCATAAGCACACATGTCAAGATAAATGAACATTAATACAGAACTCCAAAATTGTGTAAAATATTTACAAGCAGTATCTCTAATTGAATATACCCGACCAACCCGATCATAGCATAGCACTTATGAAACTGTTTATAATACAGGAAATTGACAAGTAACTGCATTTTAACAAGACTTTAATTTGTGACGCTCTACATAATGTGCTATCAAAAAGGGTTTTCTACTACAATAGTTCACAATCTGTAAAGCATTTCAAAAAAGCAGATGGTTGTGGCATGCACTAAAAAGCCACTTCTCATTTCAGTTTTTTTTTTCCTGCTTATAACAGAACTGTATGTACAAGTATGCAGTAACTTGGTACACATATAGAAAAATGACACTGGCAAAGTGGGCCTTGATTTGATTGTTGCTCATCTGGCATGGAGGGAAGCACAATGTAGGTTGTTTATTTAAATAAAGAGTAGTTATAATGGAAGTAGGCTTATATCATTTGTTACCCATTTTATTCTGAGTTGTTAAGCTTGTTCTAAATTGTTAAGCTCATTCTAAATCTCTTTTAGGTAGTGTATCCAGCAGGGGGCGCTAGCTGCCTTGTTGGAATAAGCTCTTTTGTAATTGAGGCATGTTGCATAACCCGAAACTATATAGATATGATACAAAAAGGCGATACCCCTCCCTCAGTGATATGGCGGTAAGAAATCACATAGGAGAAATAACAGCTTTCTTTAATAATAGTTTACGCGGCATAACAGACGAGGAAGCCATCGCGAAACCTTCGGAAGTAGGAGCTCGATGTATACAGTCTGCCATTTTCGTCGCTGGGTTGGAATGATTTTCTGGATCGGATGATGGTATCTCCCATCCGTCCGTTGGCTTCAAAGGTGTGCCAGGCAATGTTCCAAGGCTTTATACTCTTTCTGCATATTGCAGGCCCCCACTTAGGTAAATCATGCCATTCCAAACAAGGAAAAGAAGATTCATTGTCATGCTGACTCTGACACACAGAAATAGTACAATGCCTATTTTGCAGTTGTCCTTAACTTGTATTGTGTTAAAAAGCTTGCCTAGCAGTTCTTATATGGCGAACTCTTATGTGATAAATCTGGCTTTGTGTTAGCTGTATAAATGAGTAGAAAGGAAAAGTAGATTTCAAATATTTGCACATAGCACAGTGACATATTAAACTTATATTCTGATTACAGGTAGTCCTTTAATTATCTGTCCTTTTGCGCATTTGCTGAATTTATTTAATATATATTTGTTTATTGCTGCACTTACACCCCAAGGCTGGCTCTTTTGTTGTGCTCAGTTTTATTGGAATAGGATCCAGTCCCCGTTTCCCAGGTTCAGTAATGCATGGAAGGATATTTTATACCATTATCCCAGATTACATCACAATACTGTACACTTGGTGGCACGAATGAGTTAGCCTGAACCCTTTGGAGACATCCTCCTTCTTCATTTCTCTGTTCCTTATTAAATAATCAATCTATTAGAGGAACCATATTTATTGGATTTGTAGCTGACAGAGGTACCAACAGTAAATTCCCAGAGGTTACTGGTATCAGCAACAAATGACAATATTAATTACAAATATTAAGCAAACTGCTTGCATTTCCAATCACAGCATGAATACAAAATCATTCTGTTCATATATATGCATACCTTGTGGTTGCCGCATTCTAATAGTTGAAATATTATCACCTGTAAGACATTTTTCAACCCTTCCTGATATTTTATTATTCCTGTTCCTGTTTTACACACACTGGGGTGTTTCTTCAAAACTGGTTAGGTGTAGTAAATGCTAATTATCTTTTCAATCTATGCCATTGCTTCTCTCGTTAATATTTAAACACAATTTAATGAAAAAGAGTGTGCCTTTCTTGTTCACCGCAAGCTTTGGCGTTGACAAATGTGAGTTCATCATTCCTGAAAGGTACCATATGGCACAAATGTTTGTCTGATATCCTACTTAACACTTTGAAATATATCAAAGGAAAACTGAAGATTCAAACAAATATTGTGCTGGTGAGAGGGACCTTGAGACAATGTCAAAAATCTGTCATATTCATCCATGGGAAGATTTTTCTATAAATGCATAGCAAGCAACCCAGTGTGTCTTGCTGTTTCCTCTCCTGCTTCTCAAAGTGTACTGTGGCATTTTATGACATTGCATTTTTCTCCTCCACCTTAACAGAAATGCCAGTAGTCACGCTAAGCAGACAATTGAAAAGAGAGAGATAGAGAGGCTGGGAGCATGCACTGATTTTACAGCCCGTTGCCGCATTGAACCACCCAGAGTGGAACCTGAGTGCAGCCATTCAATGGGCAATACTTCAGCACCACACTGGAACAGTGGAACTGGAACAGTGTGAGGTTTTTTAAAGTGGCTGGAGTGTCAATCCTGCTACCAACCCTAAGTTCTCCCTGCAAGTTGGATGACCTGCTTGCAGGGTGGATGCAGATTAACGTCATACCCAGGTTAAGGGCCTTCCTCAAGGGCCCAATGGAGCAGAGTCACTTCTGGTGTTTACGGGATTCAAACCAGCAAGCTTCCTCAGAGCCGCCTCTTTGCCCTTTACTTTCACTCTGCCAATTGAAAAGCATCTTTGCATATTTCTTCTTACTTGTTTCACCGTTGTAGACTGAGGGCTTAATTCATTGCTCAGTCCAACAACTTTGACAGAAGGCAGGAGTGGTAAATTGTGGCATGCATAGTGCATACATATTGTGGCATGCATAATGTGTGCAGATGTGTTTAGATGTTGGATGATATTCAATTCACTTTTTTCATTCACAATATCAAATGTAGGGAAAAGGGAAATAAATATGGGAGTGTAACCTATGTTATCCTTTACCTTCACGTTTTCATTCTTAAAAAACAACCAACCCTCTCCCCACTTATTACCTTCTAGTCTACGTGATTATTAACTAACTTGTTTTTCTAAATTTCAACACAAATGCCTTATCTCTTCATACTGTGCATTCATGACTCTGTTTCTTTTTACTATAAAATACTGGCTTTTCCCAGCTCCATCGCTCTCATTTTTTTTCTGTCTCCTTGTTCAATGCCCATGTTTCTTTTTATATATTTAGTATATTTGGCTTCACCCCAGTGTTAACAATAATTACTCAACAACTTACAGTGGTTGAGGAGGAAACACATTTTTCCCAGCATAGGTGTTCAGTGTAATAGTCTTCTGAAATCACACGTGAATGGCTCTTCACATCCTAAGTACACTTTTCTCCGAACTTTTAATGTGGGTCTGCAATTGTTAACTAGATGGTAGACCCATTTGGTATCTCAGGGAACTTTTAAGATAATTCTATTATTCTATTAATGATCGGTGCTCTGTGTACATTTACAGACACATACACAGACACACCCACACACACATATATACTGTAAATGGAAAGGAAACTACACCTTTTAGAATTTTTCAAGAAGAAACTGGAAAAATAGACACAAGCAAAGTACTGCATAAGGCTCTATTTACTTCTTGTATACACATGAGTTTCTTTTGGGTGTTACATTTTTTTTACAATGTTAATACATGTAATTGGTCTAGTGTTTATAAATATTGGTACATGTATGAGTTTGATTTTTCATGAACTGGTGTCACATTAGCTTGGTGAACTGCTGTTAATGTGACCAGGAAAGAAGTGACTAGTCTCTCTCTCTCTCTCTCTCTCTCTCTCTCTCTCTCTCTCTCTCTCTCTCTCTCTCTCTCTCTCTCTCTCTCTCTCTCTCTCTCTCTCTCTATATATATATATATATATATATATATATATATATATATATATATACAGTGTATATATATATATAATCCAATGTCTGTCTGTCCATTTTTCACAAGAGAACTAATTATCTGATTTAGATCGGGGTTTTTTTCTATAATTTGATTTGATTTTGCGACTTCTTTCCTTGACCTATGTAGCATAGTTCACTTGCGGTATCAATTTATTTGCACAAATCCGAGAGACATGCAGTGCGCCAAGGGAAGGGGGTGACTTAGGGCTTGTGCTTTACATCTGCTTAGCTAGCGAACAAGAGAACTACTTAACGGATTTAGATCAGGTTTTTTCTTATAATTTGCTTAAACATTCCGGTTGATTCTCATTGTGCTAAGAATCATAGTTCACTTGCAGGAGCGATATATTCACGCTCATCCGAGATAGAGGCTGCAGGACGAGGGAAGGGGGAAGCAGGACGTCAGGAGTGGAGAGTTGGGCAGGGCTCTCGTCGTCTCCTTTTTCACTAATATGCAGGCGGAGCTGCAGGGCACAGCTAGTAAAGGATAAAACAGACTGGCAGCCAATACTGCAAAGACCAATAAGCTGGTGACCAAAACACAAAAAACACTAGACTAAACTCAAAGTCAGAATAAAATTTCAAAACATTTAGCGCTGTAACTAACAATCCTTTGTTCCTAACATTGTGAGTGAAATCACTGAAACTGAATCTATGATAATATGGATGGCAATTATAAACAATATTACTGCACCTATTAAAAAAACAACAAAAAAATGATGTACTCCTTCAAAAAATAAGTAACTAGATTAAATGGTAACAAGAATCTTGAGGACTGGCAGTTGCGACAGGCTCTGGCTCTCTCATACCCTTCACTAGGTTAGTGGTTTCAGATATTGAAAGCATGAACTCAGATATGCAGGTCAAGCTAAAAGTGCAAATTGCATAAATTAGTGATATTTAACAGTCTCCAGAGTTTACTAAATCCTTGATACCATCTAGTGGTGTATATATAGGTAAAATTTTAATGAAGCCTTCTACCTATTAGGACATATACATTTTCTTGAAAATGTGTTCTTGTAAGTTTTTGTCTTGCTCCTAAAATGCTTCACCAAGTCATAATGAAAAAACCATATGTGACTAGAGGTAGAAAAAGGGGACTTAGCCTATCTGGATGGCAAACAGGTGAAGGAATCCCATGGAACAACACTCTGTCCATAGCAGAAATCTCTAATGGTTGTTGCTCCTGTTCTAAAAAGTAGGAAGTAGTAATATGGAGCAGGAGTGTTTTGTCTTTACTTGACAAGCTTCTTCTTCTTCTTGTGCATAGATGGGCTTCTGACTTTACAGGGCATGACAGTTACTTTACTATTTTATGCAACTGTTTCGCTCTTCTTGTTTTTCTACCTGTTGTGTTCCCCTTAAGCATGCATTTACTGTATCTAATTTAACAAGTGGCTTTTTTATATATGTTTATATAATCAGCTGGATACAAAAATATAAATACAAATATGCATTCATTGTGACATATAGGGGCGGCACAGTGGCGCAGTGGTAGTGCTGCTGCTGCCTCGCAGTTAGGAGACCCGGGTTTGCTTCCCGGGTCCTCCCTGCATGGAGTTTGCATGTTCTCCCCGTGTCTGCGTGGGTTTCCTCCGGGCGCTCCGGTTTCCTCCCACAATGCATGTCAGGTGGATTGGCGATTCTAAATTGGCCAGGATTGGTTCCTGCCCTGTGTTGGCTGGGATTGGCTCCAGCAGACCCCTGTGTTCGGATTCAGTGGGTTAGAAAATGGATGAATGGATTGTGACATGTATGTGAATATACTGTATATGAGTATGAATGAACCACATTTACAATGTATTCCAGTGTCTACATACAATACGTACATTAGGTACTTGTTCTCATAGTGTCTGTTTTTTGCATCATTATGATGTCAGTGTCAATTTCCTCTAACCCCCATGGCATAAATAGTTTCAATCACACAATATTCTCAAACACTATCCCTCCACAAGCTTGCTGTTCTCATTCTCAGACTTGTTTGCATAGCATTCCTCAGCATGACTGTCTCTGCTCAGAGTATGATTTGCCAGCTGCCCACAATTTCTTCCTGTTTCACTTTATTCTAGGAGTCCCAGGCTCTGTGGTATCTGACACAGTACCTTTTCACAACACATCTAATTGGCATAATTGTGCCAGCTCTTGACGGCCACTTTTGGAAATTGGGTTAATGTACCTCAGTAATCTCTTTGCTTATGAGTCTGCCAGTCTGAATATGTCACAACTGTACTTTCTTCCTCTTTTTCACCTTTTCAACTAATTTCATTTTGTTCCTGCAAAATCCCACACTACCTTAAAGATTCCTGAGAAATCTTCACTTAAGAATAAAACATTGTGAGGATTTCTGAGCTCGGAAAAACCATTTGAAGTGAGTCAGACTCTTAGGGGACATGCAATCTATCTTAATTTGAAATAAATTTTTTATTTATTTGGGTTTATTTTATTTCTTCTAGTCTTTGTCTTGTCTGCAAATATATTTTCATTTGACTGTGCTGCCACAAAAAAAGAGCAAACCTTTGTCCAATCCACAAAGGGACAGTGAAAAAAAATTAATAGTGGGAATTTCACCCCTTTTATTTTCTTTGCAGACTATGCAGTCAATTTTTCAGAGTTAGCAGGTTCGAAGGATGCTTTGTCAGTTTGCCTCTGGAGATCAGGGAGATTCAAAATTATGTTAGCTTTACCTTGCCGATAGAAGACAGCAATAAAATTATTAATGGCTTGGAGCTGGCAGCTCATTACTGACTTTAGCACTTAGCCACTGGTGTGCTGCACTCTTGCGACATTAGGCCACTGGTTTATCTAGTTGTATGCAGGTCACAAGCTATAAATGCAAATGAAAAATTTGGAGCATCTCAGTAAAGTTGATTCTCTGAAAGAAATGGGGAATATTTTGTGAAACAGAAGACACAGGTATACAGTAAAGGCCAGATATCATGAAAGGAGGTACACATGTACTCTTTCTTCATACATTCATATACAAAACATTAATACAGTTGCAGTAATTGAGATTAGATATTTATTTTATTGACCCTATGACCCAGAATGGGACAAAGAGAGATAGAGTGGAAAGATAGATTAATTTATTTCCTTAATATGTCCCTTTTAGTAAGCTTACTAAATAGTTTTCAGTTTCTGAAATGTCCATTTGACATAAGAAATGACATATCTTTGAAGATCTTCCCAGCACTCCAAGAGCTAGTGATGTGAGGAATAGTGACAACTGTTCCCCACATCAAAAAAAAAAAAAAAAAAATGTCCTCCTACAAACAAAAATTCTGCTAACATTTTTTATTGACTGGCTTTATAAAAGATCATTCAAAGTAAAGTTAGGCATAATTTGACAGATAGCAAAGCAATGTTTTGTAATCGGTCACAATTTCTTTTAAGTGCTGGCTCAAGGATCTGAGATGTGTTTAACCAGACAAAAAAAGTGATTTGATAAGGATATAAATATCAACAAAATAGTCCTAGATGGGCAAGTCCAGAAAATGTCCAGATGTATATACTCAAAGTGTGTGTATTTTGAATTAATGAACGTTTACATTCATACCTTGTGCTGCTCTTCATTTGTCATCTTGCCTGCTTGTTTAATCTTGACCTATAATTCTCCACTAAATTGGCTTTTAGAAAGCGGGTTATTGTCAATGAACAAGCACAGGTGTGTCTCATAATTAATTAGTTGCTCCACAGCAGGACAGACTGATATGCACCTGTATGTGTTCTGCAGAATTAATGACCTAAATAGGAACAGTTTAGGCAAAAAAAAAAAAAATCAAACTTTTGTAATTCTCTTGTGCAAATACACTTCTAAAAATGTAAAGTCCTGAACTCGGCACTTGGAGTCTAAATGACTGGGTAAAGAAAATACCAAAAGAGTGAAGATTTACTATCAGTTCACCTTGAAAATGCAGAAGAGAATGAATAAGAAAACTCAATCAGGAGTTTAATAAAAGCTGCTGTTTCACAGCCATAATATGGAATATCTTATAGAATGGTTAGTTGCAGTAAATACAACACATTTCTTTAAAAATGTTAATCCTTTCTTATTCTGCAAACATTTTTGTAAAATGCAATCAGATAAAATCTTTCAATGAATCTTTATTTTTATACTGTACTTATATAAATCACTTAACCGGGTCATTGAAAATGTAATATAAAACTTGGTTAAGAAGCATGGGGAAAAGTCTAGAGCATCATTTACTGTGTTTTGGAGCAGTAAGCAAAGTTCCGAGAAGGAGAGACAGGAATCAAGTATATGGAAAATAGAATTTATAAGGTAATGCTGATCTTTTCAGATCTTCACTTGAATCTTGTGTTTTAATCAGTTATGTACTCTTATTCCATTGTATACTGTGAAAGAAACAGCCAGACACACAACAAAGGTTTGGGGCAGCCACCCGTATACTTTTCCCGGCTGCAAAAGGCTTTAAAGTAGAGTACAATGGGTACTGGTTTGAGTCCAAAACAGAAATGTTTAAGTATGGAGGATGAGAGATTTTTTATAGCTGGTTCACAAGAAGTGACATCCTCGGGGCCTGTACAGGAAGTGACATCTTCGGGGCCAGGACAGGAAGTGACGTCTTCGGGGCCAGGACAGGAAGTGACATCTTCGAGGCTGGGACAGGAAGAATTTCTCATGTTTGTTGTGCGGAGAGAAAAGAGAGAGGTTCGGTGCACCCCACCGCCCCCTAGCCTAGTGTGGAATTGTCATTTCCTGGTCCCTTTGGTTGACTCACAAACGCACGCGTGTGACAAGACAAATAATTCAATTCTTTTGATTTTTTTGTAAACTATTCTTAATCAATTCTTTACCATTCTATACTGAAATAAATACATATCAATATCTTATTCCACTGTATATACAGTACATTTTAAAAAGTACATTGTAGAGGTCATGGGGACACTAAGATTCACACCGACCAAAGACAGTGATTTGTTTATTTTACTGTGGGGACCACAGGAGTATACCCAGCCTTGACCCGGCATACACATACTCATACACAGAGACATTGATAAGCAGCACAATTAACTTATAAATAATAATGAATGTATTAATCAAATAATGAAAAAAGAACACACAATATTACACAAAAACAAAAGGTCCTCCCAAGAACCCCGGTGGTGATAGTAAATTTCAACACTACACAGCAAACAAACACTAACAACAGTGTTCAACACTGTCCAATAAAGCAGAAGTAAGAAACGATGAATGTGTGAAATGAAATCCCTGTGTACAACCCACTGAAAGCAATGTAAAGTTTTGTCCTACCAGTTTCCAGCTGTGGTGTGAAGATGTGGGGTGATTGGGAGCAATCCCCAGACAAAGAAGTACCCAATCAAGAGAAACTCACACGAACAATAAGACACAGAACAGCACATACATCCAGACAGAAAAACTGTAATCCAAGTGTTTGAGTCGTAATTCAGTTTTATATGTAGGAAGTAACAAATAGACGGATGAATACCCTCCTGGCGTCTTTAAGGTTCCTTTTTAAGGAACCCACCTACTCTTCTTCCCAACAGTCCCTGCGACCTCCGAATCTGACCAGAAGCATTATATTGCCAGGGTCGCCGGGAGATGTAGGATGTTTTAAGTTGCACTGCTACAGTATTACATGTGTTAAGATATATAATGTTAATGCTTAGGAATATGGTATTATCACAGGGACATTTACAAAGCAAAAAAAAAAAAAAGTAGAAGCTGGGCTGCAGTAGTAATTGAATGGGTGCATTTGTGCCTAATAGCGCTTCGCCCTGTGTGGGTTTGGCCATGGCTTTGAAAATGCCTCTAATGGGCTGTCATCATTTCCAGCACTATCTATATTGTATGTGGTATAGCTCTTACGGCTTTCATAAGCACACACTCCCAGGCATTTTGTTTTTCTTGGCCAGGACTGAAAGTATTCACACCTTAAAGTATAGGATATCTGATTAGTTTTAATTCATTTTATTGTAATGCATCCCATATAGCAATTCTAGACCCTTACCAGTGGGCGACACAAGAATCTGTGGAGAGAACGGTAGCTAGATGGTTTGCTTTGGTTTGCCTAAGCATAGCAATTTTACCATAAAGCTATTTTCTTTAAAATATTTTAATTCACCCAAATTTTGATTACATTTGTTTCACAAATGAAGTGGAATTGTTATTTTTAATCAGATTTGAATAGGGGTCTAGAGTGTTAAATCCAAAACTTCCTTCCAACCTTTAATTTACCGAGTCTACTTCTTCCATCAGGCAAAAGGCAGGGACTTTTTTTATCTTGGGTTACTTGCACGCACAAACTTATACGTGGTCACCTTTTCTGAGAATAACTTACATTCATCAGTTCACCTAATATGCACATCTAGCATATATACAGTATTCATAGCTTACTCATGTGGATATGAAATAAAAACCTTCCCAAATACAGCAGCTTGGCTAAAGAAATTACCTGAACAGCACTGACCACTGCTTCACTGTGCTACCCTATTAGACTTTTACTGGATTAAAGAGATTTTATTTTTTCTAAATTCTCATCAATCTTTCTTTTATGCTGAAGTCACCATTTGAGATGTACAAACAAACAGAAGCATCTGAACATTCTTCTATCTATATCCCAGTGAAGGACTGTATTGGATAAAACCAATTAAAGTCATCAATGCATACAATGAAGGAAGTATATGTGAATTTCACTACTCTACTGTTTTTTGTCTAAGCAATTCACAAATATCTGTTGACTTGTACAAGGACACTTTGTTTTTTTCAGTCTCCGACTGATAAGCTCTAGGTAAACAAGATGGCTGTGTTAGACAGAATCTATTGTTGTTTTTTTATTTTTATTTAATTAATATTTACATTCATGTGATCTGAAGTAAGCATTGACAGCACCCTATTGTTTATGTTGTTGTTATAGAATGAAATATCACCAAGGTACCTAGGACATTTTGTTTATTTCTAGTTATAATTAAGTTTGTACAGACAGCGGAAAGGGGCTCTTGAGCTCCCTGCTGGAGACCTATACAGGTATAATAATTTGTAAAAATGAAAAAAAGTCCTGAAAAGGAGATTTAAAAAGATTATTAAAAAACATTTTTGACAACTAATAAGTGACCTTATTAAAAACATAACATATGAGTAGTTTCTTACTACATTCTTGTCTCAGAATAATGTTGCATATGTTAAAACTGGCAAAAGAGAAAAAAAAAACACTGATTCAACTCAATGCTAGGAGCCTGAAATTTAATAGTGTACCCATTTAATGGAAATGTGCATAAATGGAGCAGGTTACATACAAAGAACACTGTATTTTACTAAATAATAAACATATTGCAGTTAAGTTTCTCTGTCAATGGCTGCAGTAACTCATTGAAAAATGATTTATTTGTTATTGGGCTTCTAATTTTTTTGGAGTTGAAGCTAGTGTGCATTTCTTTAACTATGTAGAATTTGACTTAATGTAAATGTACATGTAAATGTAATATATTTTAACTAGCTATGCTACCTGTCTAAGACAGGATGAAATCTAAGTAATCAACACAGACCTTGTTGTTAACGTGTGCATAAGTCTCTGTTATATGCCATTTGGTTTGGGATTTGTAAAAGCAGTGTTCCTGTTTGTGATGTGCCATCTGTTGAAATGATAAATGCATGTGACACTCTATCTATTGGAATGACAGAGACATAGCAACTGGACGGACACACGGACAGCCTCACAGACCCTTATCTGTTTATTAAGGTAGATGTCAGCATAGAAAATGTTATAAACAGTACAAGCAACAGCATTCCCTTTCACTTAACAAAACAGTTATGGCAATATATGCAATAAATGTAGCTTGCCTGGGTACCTTTCTCAGCGAAAGCTAACTTTAAAAAAACAACCTTTGAGGTTAAAAACAGAGGCAAAATATTTCCATACATGTAACACAGATGCTTCTTAAATATTTGACAGCTGTAATGAGGTGAGTTACATATTGTACATAAGAAACAAATATTACACAAGTTCTGCTTTATTAATGATAGATTTTTGAAGGTGTGCTTTACAAGATGACAAGTAATAGTGAAAGTAAAGAGAGTGCACATAGCATAACTTATTAGTGCGAAAAAATACTAAATAGATGAGTACAAAGATATATATACACAATTTCAAGGAAATTTGAACTCTTGAAGAAACTTATCTCATAATGGTAATGCTAAAGAACAAAGCAGAAGAATTTTAATTAGAAGTGGACCCCATGATAACCCTAAATAACAACATGAGATGTAAATGTGAAAAATGCAAAAGAACAGATAAGATTAAAATATGTACAAATAATTGTAGATATCCTAGGAAATTCACAGAATGGGTGGATGCTGTTGCCATCTTACCTACAGCAGTTACAAGATATATGCTGGGTACAATGGCTATAAAAGAAGTGTATCTCTTTAAAGTAAGTAAATGATATTAATAGGCAAATTTTCAAGAAATGCTCAGCATAAGACACACTTATTTCAAAGAGTTGGCGCTTTCTTTTAGAAAAGAAATAAAAGCATGGAGCATGGTGCATGACATCTGATGCCACTGTCTAAAAAACTTGGTGGCCTGCATGCTAAGCTTACAGATTTAATTAAAACAAATCATTTTTCTCTGTTTATTATCATGTTAGGGAACTTGTTTATTAGTGGAAGTTCAGAAATTTGGTGAGGGCATTTTGTTTTTAAAGCTGCTTGGTGCTTTTTGACTTTCAGGTCTCAATACTAGTTTTTCAAGCATTTGCTCTTTTCATCTGCTAGGCAGTTTGCCTTTTGTCCTACTTTGGACTGGCACAACATGAGTACTCAACTTAATACACGTGAATAATATATATTTGTAGAAGTACCAGAACAGAAGGACTATATTGGTAATGAAGAAAGCAGTAGCCTGACACTAAGAAAGGGAAAAGATATATGTCTACAATAAGCAAATGAACAAAAAAGAAACTGCATTTCCAATAGTAGAAGATCACAAAATAGATACTTTGGGATTGAATCACAATAAAAAAAATAAAACAAATGTCGCCACATTACACAATTATAATTTAAGTGAATTTCGCTTAAGTGTCATTAAATTATCTAAGTAAATGTACCATCTTGATTGCTAAAACAAAATGACTACAAAGATGAGACTTGACCACAGTGGACTCCATTAATACATACAGTACATCTCTGGCTGTTCCTTGACCTGTCTTGTGACAGCTTTATATCAACTAGAAAATCTCTTCCACATAAGTAACATCTCAAAGTAGCACCTACTGTCCATCAAGTCACTTTTATTTTTATCCAGTGCAACTTGAAAAAGGTATTTTTATAATATATCAAGAAGTTGCCTAGATTTCCTCCCCAAATCCACACGTTTTAAAGTGTCTTTTTCATGAATAAAGTTCTTTTCTTTAGACATATGCTCTTCAAATCTCTGTTGTATCCCTATAGTTCACCTAAATGCTAACACCTCTTGCATTATGGGTTCCCAGACTGACCATTTAGTTGTTAAATAACTGTAAAACGGACTCCTCTGTGTCTGTTTAAAACCATTTTCTTCCTGTTTAGCCTGATTGCTCTTATTTTAAGGAGATAATTAAGTTACCTTTGAAAGAAATTTGCTTTTTCCAGGTTTAAGGAGACATAATTTGATTTACAATATATTTGAATTAATGTCATTGAGCTCATTGCATCATTCAGTTGTCTATTGCTTGTTATCACATTGCAAATAAATGCTATTTGCAAATATTCACAGTTAAACCTGTGTTAACAATGCATTTTAAATTCATCTCTGGCTGCCAGTATGGATATCACAACATTAATTTCACACCCATGACTGGGAATAACATGTTTTTGTGAAAATGTGCATCACTTTAAATTGTCATACAGTGCCCTCCATTTATCTGTATCTACTAATCACTTGAACAATTCATACAAATTAGTTATAACACAATATCGTGTTCAACTAGGCATTTGTATATTCATGAAATAATCCTGTAAATCTAAAAAAATAAGAAAATGTTACATAATAGCAAAAGTGTGTGCCCAAATTTGTATCAGTTATTACTTCTTTACTTTCAGGGTTCCACGGACTTGTATAGCTGTCTGCCTTTGCCCATGGCCTAATATTCTCCTATCTGTTTCCCAGTCAATTTAATGCCTTGGAGAGCCATATTCCCGGTTCATCTGCAATGGACCAGGGCTGGAGTTCATCCTGGAAAGGGATTCTAGCCATTGAACACACATACTGTACCTTCCTCAAACTCTCACACCAACTGATTTGGCAAGCATGACTCTAGACTACAATAATAGATACTAGAGGAATCCGTCATGAACATGGGTTTTCACATAGTCAATATTTTTGCTTACCTTTTATGAGAAGTAAATCTATGGTGCTGCTGTTCATAAAATGTTAATAAACCCACCTACAGTGTAAAGTTATCACTCACATTATATCTCTGTAAGGTTGTGAACATAAATTATATCATCTTTTGTAACTGTGTACTTGAGAAAACCTTTTTTGATATGTTGAATCGAAACATCATTATCATATCATTCATGTATTTATTTTCTTAAACGATTTCAACAGAATCATAATAACATTTTGCTTTCTGAATAACTGGAGTTCCTGACATCTTTGGAATGGACTGTAGCTCAGCATGATCGTATAAATGGTTGAGCAGTTTCAGTAAATGGATTAGGGGGTGTAGTGATTATGCAAATGTTTTCTTTCTGTTTTGTAGTACATTTGTTAATTTTAATATTATTTTAGTGACTTAGTTTCATTACAATTTTGTAAGATGATTTTTTCATGGGATGCCACAATTTTGTGTTTCTAGTTTTCATAGGTGCTGCCATTTTGTGTATCTGATCACTATTTTGCAGCAGGATTGCTTGACCCATGAGAGCATGGTGACCATGTTTATAAAAGATATCTGCCTGTAATAAACAGCAGTGAGACGTTATTTAAAATAACGGAAGACCTTGCTGAATGATTTTAATATTAGCAAAAACAAATCTTTTGTACTGACCTCTGCTTTCCTGACACATATACAGTATATTCCTGGACAGTCTGAGGTGCAACCTGGTGGCGTTGGATGGACCGGCACATAATGCCACAGAGGTGTTCTATTGGATTTAGGTCAGGCGAGCATGAGGGCCATTCAGTGGTATCAATTTCTTCATCCTCAATTTCTTCATGCCTCCCCAGACCATCACTGATCCACCACCAAACCGGTCATGCTGAACGATGTTACAGGCAGCATAACATTCTCCATGGCTTCTCCAGACCCTTTCATGTCTGTCACATGTGCTCAGGGTGAACTTGCTGTCATCTGTGAAAAGCACAGGATGCCACTGGTGGACCTGCCAATTCTGATATTCTAAGGCAAATGCCAATCAATCTCCATGGTGCCGGGCAGTGAGCACAGTGCCCACTAGAGGAAGTCGTATATATAAAAGGTTTGGGGCTCCCGAAAAAATAAAGAAATAAATCAGTCGAATTCAGCCAATAGAGCAATCACTTTTGACTGTGTCCAAGATGGGACTGACAAGCAAGGGAACGTGACTGGTTTTATAGTCGGTGAGAAGAAATGGGTGTGTCTAAAGCAGGGTTGGGCAAAGTCAGTCCTCGAGGGCCACAGTGGCTACAGGTTTTTGTTCCAACCCAGTTGCTTAATTAGAAAACAATTGTTGCCAATAATTTAATTTCATGGCTTGTTAGCGCTTTAACTCTGCCATGTCAAGTCGTTTTCCTTTGTAAGGATATCATCTAAATGATCTGAAGTCTAAAACAAATCAGTAATTCTCGGTCCTTCACTTTTTGCTCTGTATTTTCCTTTAATTAAACCAAACAGTTCACAGTACACAGTAAATACACACAGGTGTAAATGGAAACAAGGTAAACGGAGAACTGCTGGTTTCTTTTGTCATTTGCATCTTATTGTTAATAAGGAGCAATTAATAAATGAGAATACAGCTGTTTAAGACTAAAATAAGGAATAAGGGTTCAAAATCTTGATGAGCGAGACAACTAAAGTGAAGCAGAAGTGTTACTTGAGCAATAAGTGCTTCTTATTAAGCAATTGGGTTGGAACAAAAACCTGCAGCCCTCCAGGAATGACTTTGCCCACCCTGGTCTGGTAAAAGTTAGGCAGGCTTCTGTTCAGAGGTTCTGCAGAGGACAGAGAAAAGGCTCCAGTGTACCCTGTTAACCTCTGATCCAGCATACCACTTTTAGCCTATATATACAGTATATATAGTATATATATATATATATATATATATATATATATATATATATATAATATATATATAATGTATAATATATATATTTATTGCTTTGTTTTTCTGCTGAAATGCATAGAAGTACTCATTGACCTAAACTTTTGAGTGTTGACAATTCTTCCATTATCTAATTCTGACACATTGTTACTTGTACTCTTGAACCTCTGATATTTTAATTTCTTTCAGTAATGAAAATGATATTTGCCCAACATGGTCTAAAAATCATAACACATTGAAATGTTTTCTTTTTTGAGGTTTAGTTCAAAACATTGTATATGAGTTCATAATAATGCTTCCTCAGTGTAAATTAAAGTCTTCTGTATTTAGCAATGACCAATGCAACTTGTCAGTGTGAGTGACGTGACCATCTTGTGGAGAAAAGCTGTCCCAGTATTAAAAGTGAGAGGAGATTACTAGCCACCATCTAATAGATGTCAAGAAGCTTTTTTTCTTGATTTACTTTTCTTGCATCTTGAAAGAACCGCTTATAAAATACTGTTTATAGCTTTAATAACTGGGGCAGTCTTACTGGGGCCAAGCTGCAATATATCTCAAAAATTTCCATCATTTTCTCTAAATATGTTTTGGGACAATTTATTGAAACACAGTATGCTGTGTTTCCACATTTTCCCATATGTGAATTTTCAGCCGACTGGTGCTGTCTTCGAGAAAAGTTTTCTCTCTTTAAAGAATGCAGTCTTGGAACACAGGTGGAAGTGCAGACAAATAGCAATGTAACAAAGAGACTTTCCCATGGTGCAAACGCTCAAACTAGGAAGTGCTTTGATTTATATTACATTTCTTATCATCTATGCAAAATACTCTACTCCTTCTAATTCTCCCCTAATTAGCTAATGTAGTTCTACCCACCATTACTTAATGTCCATTACTTGAGCAAAACATACTCATTGATCAATTACGCAATTTAAGTCGAAGTTATGAAGACCCATATATGGGATACCAGGCTGCTCAAATGAAAATAACTTGATGTACAAGCATCTGTGAAGCTAGACGTTTTAAACAGCTGAATTTCTAAAACAAAAGCTTGATTGGTGTTCTCTTAGAACACACCGTCCTTGACTTTTCATCGCATCATATCGGTGTTTAAGCAAGCATGTTAAAAGCAGGGCCAGGCCACTGCATGTAAACTGTAGTTTAGCCATCTTTTTCAGTATGCTTAATAAAAAAGCTACATTTTACTTACTGCTGTGTAAAAGTCATTTTATATTAATTAATAATATCATATATTGTAAAAATCATTTTATATTGATTAAAAATATCACAGTGTCTGTAAAACTGCCTCAGTTTGAGTGAGTGGTGTACTTTTTTAATGGAGCAGCTTCCCTTACCAAGTTGTTTTCCATCTTGTTCCCAGTTCTGCAGTACAGCTAACCACTACACTTATTTAGGATATGCAAATTCAGAAAATAGATGAATGGAAGAGATTCTCCACTTTTGCTGTTACCAATAATAAACTAACTTACTTGACCTGCTGGGATTGCATTAATCCTTGCATTCCTCAACACTGAAATTCAGAACTCCATCAACAATATAAATCTGATCTACTAAGACTTCATTTCATAAATCTTTAACAGATTTCACTTCTCAAGATAGCACACATTGCAGTATTACAAGAAACAGTACATTACATATGCATGATAGAAATCACTCCAAAGAGTAAATTATATAGAGTAGTCTGCACAGGAAAGCTTCACATTGACTTTCTGAATGATTAGTTTACTTACAGTATATATCCAATAGTCCTCTCTGTGATTTTAATTATTCTAAGCAAGGGGTGGTTTTAACAGTGCCTCAAATCCCTAAAGTCTACTGCTGTTGATTGTACAGTTTTGTGAAATATGGTTGCCAGAGTGTTACTGATCTCCTGGGTCGGGCTGTTTGTTAGGTACACATGAAGTCATTTTATTATACAGTAATAGGAAATGCACAAATTTGCTGCACTTCTTTGAATTTGTCAGTTCTGTTTGTGGCAACTGGAGACTGCCAGGTGGTAGTCCTGCCTCAGGGAATCAACATATCAGAGGAAATCTCTACCTCATAATGTGACCCTCATGGGAGATGGGAAAGGTTGCTACCCAGAAGGCAAACAAAGCCTGAAAATACAGTAAGTGAAATTAACCATTGAATGGTCTGGAGGTAAAAGTCTTATGTGTACAATTCCAGATGGTATCTGCCCCTGCGCTTTAAAAAAAAATCCCATTCTGGAAATATAATCTTTCTGTGAATGCATTATTATTAATAAGAAAATGAATGAGAAAAATGACATTCACAAAAGCATAGCCCTGGCAAATAAAAGACAGATCAAAGTGGCATTTTCTCTTTCTCTATCATTCTCTCTATACAGAGTTTATTTTATAGGACAATTAAAAGTCATTGACTAAGCATTTTCAATAAAAATCAATTCCCCCATTTATAAGAGTTGGGTTTTCTATTGCACAAATTAATAATCATGGGCTTTGGCCCACACTACCTTTAGAGTGAGTGCCAGTCAATGGCTGTCTGCGGTTCTGTTTTTCCACTGTTTTTTTCTTGGTGTTGTGCTGAGTGGGTGTTGTTCAGAAAAAGTAAGGATGAAGGGTGTTTCCATGACAGAACCAAGAATACTTCTCTTGTGAATAGGAGAGTGATGAGACACAGAAACAAATCATTTACTTTATTTCGTTAAATAACATTACCTTGAAGAGCTGGACAGCACTCTGTCACTTGAGTAAATCAGATTTTGTTTATGCATACAGTATAGCTTCTCATTATATGACTATTGCATCCTAACTGGCAGTTCCCCATATAAGAGATTATTGCACATGCTAGGTTCAGAAACAAACTAAGCCAAATCTCAGTCCTTTACATTTTAGACTTTAGTCTAAATTACTTGAAGCTATTAGTTTGCAAAGGCATTTCCATTCATGTTAACCTACAATCCATAAAAATGCCATCTATGCTTTTATTCATTCACTAGTAAACCTGATTTTTTTTCACTTCCCTGATAGGGGAATTGAGATATAACATATTATGTTTGCATCAGACTGATGGCACTATATGCCATAATATAACCTTATTTGCATTTTTTGGGGATTCTGGAGGTACACCCATGAGAACACTGAGAAAATTAGCAAATTCCTCAATGCTGCTGACTGTCTCTTAGATTTGAGTGGCAGTGGGGTTTACCACCACTCTACTACCATATCATCCATTTCTTATGGTGTATGAACTTGCCTTTCTCAAAATGCTGAGCTTTCCATTCTGGGTGGCAGTGGTTTAATAACACTCTAAAAGAATGCCTTAGATTTTTGTTTACAGATCTGCATATAACACATTCTTGAAATACATCGATAACTGTCAAGCAATTTTCTATAGATTTGTGAGATGCTTGAATATAACCTGGATAGCTTGGTTCATTATATGGATTAATACAAGTTGGGGAGACATCTCCATCTGTCAGATTTAGTTTTAGTGCTTTCTCATAATAGTATTACAAAATATAGTAAAATAATTTATACATTTACGGATAACTGCTTTACAGCAGTGTGAGCTGATGTGCTGTAGTTTAAATCATGAGGTGTTATATCTCTGCACTAATCACTTAACTTGCCACGTTTTTTTAACACTGAACATGTAAACTATTGTGGCACATCATTTTACTTGTTAGACGCCCTTGGGATTAGTCTTCATTCGATAAACAACACACAATCTTCCAAGCTGCTTCTCAGCAGTATTCCCCATGAGCCTTCCAACAGTCATGTCCCTGGATAGAATGTTCCCTGCCAACACCCAACTCAATCCCCAGGCTGCCTCCTTTACCTTCATTGAAAGGCTGTATTTTTCATACACTCCATGAAAATGGTGATCTCTCTAAAACCACATACCAATTCTGTACATTTAGGTTCTCAAGATGCCATTTTATTTCTAACTAGCTCAAAAACAGGGATTGAGCAAAATTTGGGCATCTTCTGAAAAAACAAAACAAAATTGAGGTAGGTGTCAATAAAGTGGTGGCCTCCTCGATGTGTTACAGAATTAACATGGTTTGTTTGTGGGTGGCACAAGTGGTAGTATTTCTGTCTCACAGATGTAGCATCCTGGGTTTGAATTTGGATCCCACAAGTCTTATGTGTGTAGTTTGTATATTATTCCTATGACTACATTGATTTTTTTTGCTTCCCCATCTTCAAAGATGTGAAAGTTAGGTTACTTGTTGGTTCCAAATTAGCCATTTGTGAGGGTGGGCATGAGTGGGCTTAGCAACAGACTGACACACTCCAGGTTTTGTTCTGCCTTGTACCTAATGCTACATGGATAAACAGTGGTCATTTATGATCCTGAATTGAGTTATGCAGATCTGAGAATGTTACATTACGATTCTTTTATGCATTCGTAGCACATCCATTATTCAGTAGTGTTCATGTAACATTTAACAGTTTTGTGGTTAATACTTGCAAAGCTGTATATTTCCCATGACTGAGAGCATATTACAAATCAGCAAAGGCTAGCTTGCATTATCATAAAGTAAAAGTTTTTTATTTCATCTTATTTTAAGAAATAATTGAAAATATGTGATAAATTCAAGAACGGTACTGATTTTTTTTTTTTAACTTAACCTCCAAGAACACAAACAATTTTAGAGAATCCAGAACGGTGGTATAAAGATGAGCATCAAATTCTTCTGCAAGAAAGGAAAAATTTAAACAAAAGAAAAAAGATGAAGGAAGGGCAATGTTTCAGTTGAAATAGAGCCTGAGCCTAAACAGCTGAACAAATCAAAAAATACCAACACTTAAATGTTAAGCAAAACATGTTGTCAAAAAGGCATACAAAGTCACAACTCTATAAAAACATTGCTCTAACTAGCACTAGAAAAATATTTTGGATTTGAGAATCCGCAATTTTGGACACTATAAGAGTAGTATGCATACACCTTAAATGCTGAGCAAGAGTTTATGTGACATGATGCAACTTGAAAAAATAATCAGTATGGCAATATTTATGATGAACAGTGCACTGGTCTAAAAGCCATTCTTAGGGTTTGCCAGGTTAGCCAGCTGGCCACCTTATATTTTCCCTTCGTGATTCTTTTCATTTCATCTGGAGCTGGCAAAAAAATAAATTAATAAAAGTAAGATTTTTGTTATCAAAATTAAAAACAAGTGTATAGTATAGAAATAAATGTAAGAAGAGTAAAGAAATCTAAAACATCTAAATAATAATGCAAATGTTGGCATAATATTTTTAAGTGAGAAGAATTCATTATTATTTAAAAATTTAAGTATAACACTAATAAATACAGTAATCCCTCGCTATATCGCGCTTCGACTTTCGCGGCTTCACTCTATCGCGGATTTTAAATGTAAGCACATCTAAATATATATCACAGATTTTTCGCTGGTTCGCCGCTTTCTGCGGACAATGGGTCTTTTAATTTAGGTTACATGCTTCCTCAGTTTGTTTGCCCAGTTGATTTCATACAACGAGCGCTATTGGCGGTTGGCTTAGAAGCTACCCAATCAGAGCATGTATTACATATTAAATAAAACTCCTCAATGATATACGATATGCTTCCCGCGCTGTGCTTGAGATTGTTTGCTTCTCTCTATCTTTCTCACTCTCTCTGCCTGACGGAGGGGGTGTGAGCAGAGGGGCTGTTTGCACTGACAACTCGGACGCTCCTCTACAAAATGCCGCTTTATCGCGGTGCTTCTGTATACTTAAAAGCACGTATTGATTTTTTGATTGTTTGCTTTTCTTTGCGAGCGCTCTCTCTGACATTCTCTGCTCCTGACGGCACTCCTTTATGACGGTGCTCCTTTGAAGATAAGATATGTTTGCTTTCTTTTAATTGTGAGAAAGAACTGTCATCTCTGTCTTGTAATGGAGCACAGTTTAAACTTTTGACTAAAGGGTGTTATTTCATATCTAGAGGGCTCTAATAATGTTAACAGGGTGGGTGAGTTTATAAGGGCTTAAAATATATAAAAAATAACCATACAAACATATGGTTTCTACTTCGCGGATTTTCACCTATCGCGGGGGGGGTCTGGAACGCAACCCCCGCGATCGAGGAGGGATTACTGTACTACTTTGAGGCACATTAAATTTCCTCCATGAAATGCCCACTGCTGTCAGGATATGCTCCAGCACCCCTGAACTGATCTAAGCAGATGTGAGAAAGTTTTCTCTTGATATGTTGTAAATACATAAATTCATTAAGTTTCTCAACTCAGGGTTGAGGGGTGAATGTATAAATAGATATTCTTAATAAACAGAAAACAAACGCACAGTGTTTTTCCTCCCTGAAAGCTTAATAATGCATGTACTGTACAGGGGTGGTATCGAGTATCAGCCTTTATGATTCATTCTTGAGTGCTGAGGGATTTTATTCTTGCTAGATGCCAAAACCTTTACTCTTTGAATATTGGAACACACAGTTTCTAAGTCTAGGCAAACTCCCTCAAATACAGAGTGTTTACTTTTCCCACTCTCTGTTCTTGGAAATAAAAAAGATTTGGGATTTCCTGTTTCTGATGCTGGCTTCACTCATCCAGCCACACAAATTAGACCGTCTTTGAGTAGAGCAAACTGCAGTCTGATGTATTAAATGTCACATGGATGTCTATAATTACTTTGTCACGCACAGCTGCGTGTTATCAGCTTGTACTTATATCAGTGTATTTAAGCTTATATTAGAAATGTATTCAAAGTATGGTCCAAGATAGCTGCTTCAATGAATACAGGATGTCTCAAAATACATTAACTAAATATCGATGAACTGCTTAAATTTAAGCTGACAAATTAAAGGCACATTATATTTTTGTCGACTAAACCAGTGCCAGCAAATTAAGGACATGCCAAAGTTATATAATCTAATCATAAGAAAATACCAATTAGAAGTAAAATCTTTACCTCACACAGACCTGGTAAAGTTTCCAAAACCCATTTATTGGATGGGGTTCTTGAGAGGAGGAAGGAGTTCAGTCCTATTATATAATCTAAATTAAAATGTACCTTCTGTCTTTTATTTGAAAGTTACTCCAACTTTCTCAGCATGTCACGTTTTGGATCATACCTTTGATTCATTTGCCCACTTCATCAACCCCTTAATATTTATTAAGAAATGCATTGCTGCTTTAAATGTTGAATTGGAGAATGTTATCATTGTGTAATTGTACACAAATATTAATTAATTTGAATAGATGGGCTCAGATAACCATATCTGTTTTTCAGGAATTATGTTCCATTATCGAAAACTAGGATATAATTCTCAATTATGAAAAGGAAAATTACATATTTAAAAAGTAGAACTGATGATTTAATACGCAGTAAAGCAGTATGTGTGCATGGAATTTTCTTTTGGTGAAATAATGCTTGTCAGATTTCTTGATCCATTCATAATGCAAACAACTTGTTTCTATGTCCATTTATGTTACATATGTGTACTTTTAAAATGTGCAAATATATTAAGGTGTGTAAACAATAAAATTACCCATATGAATTGCTGAGGAAGTGGAGTATTGTGTTAGAATAACATATAACATATAAGAATCAATCGAGATGCAACACAAGTTTAACTCACCATGAAGATTTGACAATGTATTAATGTGTTATCAACAAAACGTTAGCAGTACAAATAAGGAAGAAATATGCTAACTTTAAAAATGTGACAATATATTCCTTTGTATAAATGACAAAAAGTAACCATGCAAAACTTTCAGAAAACTTAAATCTTTTAGAATATTTTTCAAATGTATTCATGTGTTTAACCAATAAAACATGCAAATCAGTCAGGAAGAGACGTAGAGTTCCCTCACCATGAAAACTGGAAAATATTTTAGTCAGGTTTTCTATCAGGAAAATGATCATCAGGAAATTATTTAGATGATATAACAATTTTGAACCATCCATCCATTATTTAACCTGCTATATCCTAACTACAGGGTCACGGGGGGTCTGCCAGAGCGAATCCCAGCCAACACAGGGCGCAAGGCAGGAAACAAACCCTGGGCAGGGCACCAACCCACCACAGGGTGCACACACACACACACACACACACCAAGCAAAGATAAAAAAGTATTTTGTAATATATGTGGCACAATTAATACTTGACATTGCTTGCTTCCCTGTGTGATGGCTGGTTGAAGGTTCCTCACCATCTTCAACCAATGATCGTGTGAATTAAAAAAAAGGAAAGAAAAAGGAGACATGAATTAGGCATTAGTCAATCTGATTTTGGTTAAAATTATTTGATGGCACATCTGTCCCCAGTTTTGTCTGCAATACAATAATTAAGTGTTATATGACATTTTATTTAAATTTAGGTTCATTTTACCACTGACCATCTTTGCTCTATGTGAGGCCATTTGCGTGTGGCATGAAGTCACGCTGTCTGCCTTCTCATTTTCCCTTTCAGCTGTACTGTATAACATTCCAGATTTCATTTTAGCCCAAATTAAGGTGCCTGGGCATTCACTATGCCTGGTATTTATCCCACAAAAAGAAATCTCCCCTGAAAAGCATCTCCAGGCCTGTACAAATCATTTGATGTCTGACTATAAGGCAGAACATCAGTGGGACTCCAATCCATGAGCAGCGGCAACAGCAGATTGGACTGACCATTCCTCGCCATCTACAGGCATATGCAGTAATTAGGTTTTTGTTTGTTTTCAAGATGGCACAGTAAACAAAGTGGTTTTAGAGTGCCAGTCTGGAATGTTTTTCCCCAGTCTACATTAGTCTCAAAGTGAGTCTCCTCTGTAGGATACCCATACAATTTGTCCAAGAAAATCTTTTACTGTTGGGCAGTACTTGAAATTTAATTGCATTGCTCTACCTGTGTATATACATATTTATTTATGACCCTTTCTCAGCAGTTCCATCATAGTAACCTTTTAAACAGAAATGGTTATGGTATTTCAAAAGCAATATAGTTTGAAATGTGCCAGAGGCAAGGCCCACAAATGTGGCTGTGCATTCTTACTAATGATTGATTAATTTTTGATAAGGTGGGAGTATACTTGATATCAGTCAATTTTATTATCTTTTTATTGCAAATTCACAAATTTGTTCAAGCGGTTGATCTTTTTTCCTTTGAAAACTAAGGTTTAGATGTATAGATATCTTATCCTGCTTGCATAAACACACATTTCACTTATATGTAAGCTGAGCAGAATCTGTTGACTGAATAAATCAAATTTAAAAGCTTCATCAAAGCCCACTTACGAGTCATGAACGTACAGTACAAGCAGGTGTTCTCTGTGTTTCCTTTCCTCAACACAACTGATAATTGCAGCAAACATCCCATCTGCTTGGAACAGGCTTTCATAGTGGCTACTGTATGGAAACATATGACATAGAATAAGGTGGCTTTGGCAGGCACAGACTGTGCAACTGTTCCACAAGTGATCTTATTGCTGTTAGGAGAGCATTACTTAAACAAAGATGACATTATTTAGTTTGTAGTTTAGCTCCTGTTAAACATAGTCTGATGGGAAATAAAACAAACATTTACTCTAACATAACACTGTGAATAGATGTGCTTAAATTTGGGTTCATACTATAAAGTTAATAGGCTGCTTGGGTTTTTGACTTTTAAATGTTATGTGAGCATTTCTCTAAAGTGAATTTATCTAAAAAGTGGCAATCAATGTGACTTAGTGGATATGTTTTTTTTTTCTGTTGAATATTAAACCATAAGATTGTGGATCCTACGCCTACTACTGTCTCGGTGTGTTTTCATTCTGTGTTAAGTGTACATTAATTAATGGAATCACTTTGCCACATTATTATTTTTCTATCTTATTGAATTTATTGGAAGGAAGTAACATTCCATACAAGTAAATCAAACTTGACAAAACTAAACTCAATTCAACCTCCACCCATGAAAAAGAGTGGAAAGCCAACAGCATGAGTAAAACTTTGAGAGCAGAAAAAAAGAGGAGAGAATCCTTTTCCCCATTTTTGCTACAATTATTGTATGTGTGTGTGGAAGAGAATCTAGACGACAGCAGGCTTTCCTTAGAACAATCTAGACGAGAACAGGCCATTCAGCCCAACAAAGCTCGCCAGTCCTATCCACTTGCTTCCTCCAAGAAAACATCAAGTCGAGTTTTGAAAGTCCCTAACGTCTTACTGTCTACCACACTACTTGGTAACTTATTCCAAGTGTCTATCGTTCTTTGTGTAAAGAAAAACTTCCTAATGTTTGTGCGAAATTTACCCTTAACAAGTTTCCAACTGTGTCCCCGTGTTCTTGATGAGCTCATTTTAAAATACAAGTCTCGATCCACTGTACTAATTCCCTTCATAATTTTAAACACTTCAATCATGTCACCTCTTAATCTTCTTTTGCTTAAACTGTAAAGGCCCAGCTCTTTTAATCTTTCCTCATAATTCAACCCCTGTAGACCTGGAATCAGCCTAGTCGCTCTTCTCTGGACCTTTTCTAGTGCTGCTATGTCCTTTTGTAGCCTGGAGACCAAAACTGCACACAGTACTCAAGATGAGGCCTCACCAGTGCATTATAAAGGTTGAGCATAACCTCCTTGGACTTGTACTCCACAGATCGTGCTATATAACCTAACATTCTGTTAGCCTTCTTAATGGCTTCTGAACACTGTTTGGAAGTTGATAGCTTGGAGTCCACTATGACTCCTAAATCCTTCTCATAAGGTGTACTCTCGATTTTTCGACCGCCCATTGTGTATTCAAACCTAATATTTTTACTTCCTATGTGTAATACTTTACATTTACTGACATTAAATTTCATCTGCCACAAATCTGCCCAAGCCTGTATGCTATCCAAGTCCTTCTGTAATGATATAACGGATTCCAAATTATCTGCTAATCCACCTATCTTGGTATCATCTGCAAACTTAACCAGCTTGTTACTTATATTCCTATCTAAATCATTTATATATATTAAAAATAGCAGCGGCCCTAGCACTGACCCCTGTGGAACACCACTCTTAACATCAGCCAGTTCTGATGAGGTTCCTCGCACCATCACCCTCTGCTTCCTGTGTCTGAGCCAATTCTGCACCCATCTAAAAACATCACCCTGAATTCCCACTTCTTTTAACTTGATGCCCAACCTCTCATGTGGCACCTTATCAAATGCTTTCTGAAAGTCCAGATAAATAATATCATAAGCTCCACTTTGATCGTATCCTTTTGTTGCCTCCTCATAGAATTCCAACATGTTAGTAAAACACGACCTCCCCTTCTGAACCCATGCTGACTGTTCAGAATAACTCCTGTCCTTGTCATGTGTTGCTCAATCTTATCCTTAATAATTCCTTCCATTAATTTTCCTGTGATGCTTGTTAAGCTTACTGGCCTATAGTTGCTTGGATCTGCCCTGTCACCCTTTTTATATAATGGGATGATATTTGCCATTTTCCAGTCCTTTGGAATCTCTCCAGTGCACAGTGACTTCCTAAAAATATGTGTCAAGGGTTTATATATGTACTCACTAGCCTCCTTAAGAACACGAGGATAAATATTATCTGGGCCTGGTGATTTGTTTGATTTCATCTTATTTAATCTGAGCAGCACTTCTCCCTCTACAATTTCCAAATCCCTCAGTACCTCCTTAGTAGTTGTGTTTACCTCTGGCAGGTTATCCACTTGCTCACTTGTAAACACCTCAGAAAAATGTAAGTTTAGGGCATCTGCTATTTCATTGTCTGTATCTTTTAATTCCCTTTACTATTCCTGATGAACTTGACCTCCTCCTTAACTGTTCTTTTACTACTAAAATACTGAAAGAATCTCTTGGGGTCTTCTTTCGCCTTATCTGCTATATTCCTCTCCAACTGTCTTTTAGCCTCTCTGATATCCTTCTTAATGGTTGCCCTCATGTTCTCATACGCCTACGGTTCTCTTTGCAGTCATTAGTCTTATATGCCTTATACAGCAGTTTTTCCTTTGCAACTTCTTTTTAAATCTTTATTAATCCATCGTGGAGATTTTTTAGTTTCCTATTACTTCCAAATTTAGGTATGTATCTGTCCTGCATTACATGTAAAACATTTTAAACCTGTTCCACTGCTCCTCGACTGTCTCCACATTTAAAAGCTTATCCCAGTCTATCCTACTTAGACTTTGTCGCATCTGCTCAAAATTAGCCCTACTAAAGTTCAACTTAACAATTTTAGTCTTTGCATCTGTACTCTTACAAAATACTGAGAATTGTATTACATTATGGTCACTTGACCCTAGTGGTTCAATCACCTCTACACCCTCAATTCTATCCTGATTATTACAGAATACTAAATCCAGATAGGCTTCACCCCTTGTTGGTGCTTTAACATGCTGTGTTAAAAACAGTCGCGATTACTTCTAAAACTCCTGCTCTTGTGCTCCTCCATCTGTAAGGTTATCCCAGTTAATATTTGGATAATTAAAGTCCCCATGACTATAATATCCCCTGTAAACTTGCCTTTTGATATTACTAAAAGATGTGTGTTGAAATTACTGTCTGAATTGGGTGGTCTATAACACACTCCTAAAATGAGACCTTTTCCCTAATATTTTCCAGGCGAAGCCACATGTCCTCACTAAGATGGGGCTCATCATCCAACTGAAGATGACTTACATTTAATTCCTGTTTGGCATAAACAGCAACCCCACCTCCTTTTCTGTTCTGTCTATCCTTCCTAAAAATGTGTATCCCTCTATGTTACACTCATCCCCATCTTTGTTATTTAGCCAGGTTTCCGTTATTGCTATAATATCATAATTGTGCTCTGCTACATACAACTCCAACTCACTTACCTTATTTTTGATACTTCTAGCATTAAGGCAAGCTATTTTTAATGTGTTAATCCTTCTATCTTTACGTGTTTGCTTAAAATTTACATTACTATGCATTTTTATTTCTACACCATTGTTTGTTCTTCCATGTATAGATCTAAATCTGGCCTGTCCTAAACTCCCTGCCCCCATTCCCTAGTTTAAACAATCCTCGACTAGCCTACACATACGCCTCCCCAATACATTGGTGCCCCTCCGGTTCAGATGTAACCCGTCACGGCGGAACAGGTCCCATCTGTTCCAAAAGGAGTCCCAATGCCCCATAAACCTATACCCTTCTACCCTGCACCAAGATTTGAGCCACGCGTTAAGCCTTCTAATCTCCTCAATCTTACCTGGACTGGCGTGGCACAGGCAGAACGGAGAAGACTACCTTGTCAGTTCTGCTCCTCAGCTTGGTACCTAACTCTTTGAATTTGGATCGCAGAACTGACAGACTACCCTTATGTATGTCATTTGTTCCAACGTGGACAATGACAACTGGATCCACCCGCTCTGGCCAAGAGCCTATCCACCCTTCCAGGAGGTCTCCCACCTGTGCCCCCGGAAGGCAACACACCGTCCGAGACTCTCTCTCTCTGGAGCACACCTGCGCTTCAATCCCCCTAATGATTGAGTCCCCAACTATCACTACCTCTCTCTTTTTGGGAACTGGTTTTGAGGTGGCCCGTTGGGGCTCCTCAACCCTGCCTACCACCTCAGAATTATCAGAGTCACCGTCCAGCTCCGCCAGGACATGATAACGGTTAGACACTTCTAATTCTGGGGTTGATGCCCTTGGACAGTGTGCACCCTTTACCTTACGCCTTGCGACCGTGACCCACCTATTCCTACCTGTCTGGTCTGGAATCTCCTCCCCGCCACCTTAGGGGTGCACACTATCTCTAAAGGACACCTGGGCCAAGTCCGCCAATTCTCTATTACAACGCAGGTCAGCCAACTCCTCCTCCAGTTCAGCGACCCTGAGCTCGAGGTGCTGGATCAGCTGGCATCTCTTGCAGATGTAGCCCTCATAGACAACTGGCTCTTCCAAACCATCATCTAAAAGTCCAACATCCAACAGGACTTGCATTGCACTGGCCTCATTATTAAAATTTGATTTGGGATTACTAAGCTGCCTTAACTATATATATTTTTTTTTCTTAAAATTAAATTTCTTCTTCTTTCAGCTGCTCCTTAACTTAAATGGTAACACTAAGATCTGCTACAGATATTTTACACCTTTTCCCCCTTAAGCTCCTGTACTGTTCTCCCTCTCAGCTGCCTGCCTTTCTATGAGGTTAACTTTACTTTTCTCTGTCTCTTCTTACTTATAAGCTCTTCACTCGCACTGTTTGTATTCCCCCGTATTAATGAACCAATACGCTGTCGCCCACTTAACTGTTCTGCCTCTGGACCGCTAAGGACTGTTTAATCTAAAATAAACAAATAAATAAAACTTTACTACCTTATTTGCTCCTACTGCTCCTTGTGCCTGATCGGTGTCTTAACGCAGGCCGCTTACCTGCGCACTACTGAGTTTCCACCTTTTACTGCTTTGAAGTCAGCCGCGGCCTTTTTTCTTTTCCTTTAAACTAAGGAATCGCTGTTACGACGACGCGGTTATTTATTTACAAATGCCGATATCAGTTACTGCTGCTTTCTACCCTGCCGCCTCGATGCTAATTCAAATACAGATAACAAGAAAAAGAACAAGTACAAATAACTTTTCCAAGCGCACTTCCAAACACCCAGCTACTTTTGCTCTTGTGCGGGCGAAAAAAGCAAAAAAAAACCCTTCTAAAGGGAAAAAAGCTTTAAAAATTCCCACACGGTTCCTTAGAGGCAACCAAAACCCAAGTTTTTAAGAGCAAAATGTATTTTTTTAATGTAAATCTCACACCACAGAACAAACCAACACTCTCAACAGACTCTAGCGTTTGCAAAGCACACGTCAGCACAAAGCACACGTGACTCTCAGCTCTGAGCACCCTCCTTGTAGTCAGGGCTGCCATAAATAAATCAGAGAACGTAATGTCGTGATTATAAGGTTAGTTTCATTGTTTGTTCATTATTCGTATTTTCGAATCAAGTCATTAAGATGTCATGGGCTCTTCCATTTTACATTGTCAGGGTGATGTACCATGTACACTTGAATGGTGTCATGTTATGAAAGAGAGAACTTCATGCTCATCCACTTTTAAACTTTGATTTAAAAGAAAGACCTTTTGTTTACCTTGAGAAAACTACTTCTCCAGCAATTTCTTTAAAGACAGTGTTTATCTTTAAGTTTTGACTTGGTTTTATTTACAACTTTAAACTTGTCTAGTATATCTGGTTTAGTTGTCGATTCCTTAGAACTTGTGCATTGACTACTGTCCAGACTTTTTGTTTCACATTTTTTTTATTAATAATCCTGTACCATTTTAAACCCCAACTGCAATACTCTAAAGAGAGTGGTAACATAATTCATTAAGAATTGAATAATCAAAAAATTTAATGAATAAAAATATTGTTCTTATGTCGTGTGGGCCTGCTCCACACTCCCAGTTCCTCGAGGGCTCCTCTTGAACCCGCCACAACCTGTGATGTAACTAAGGGATGAATCTAAAAAATGCGAACACTTCCACATAGCAAGGGGTAGGTGCAAAGTGGTAAGTGCTTCTATTAAAACAAAGTCAATCAAAACAAACAGTGTTCAAAAGTACACTGTTCTCTTCTTTAAGTAAATAATCATTCATAAAAACAATGACAGTCCGTGAGTCTAAAAAATCAGAATTAATAACGAGAGTAAAACCAGTCATTTCACTCCCTCTGTGTCTCCCTGGCTCGTGCATTACTTGCGCAACCATCAGAGACTCCAACAGCTGCTGTCTTCACCAATCTGCTCTCCATCTTGGCAACCTCGAGCAACGTCAGCTAGACTGCCCAGGGTCGGTCCTTCTTACTCTCCTGGTGTACATCAGATTCCTGGAGAGGACACCACCATGATTGCACCCACCCCTTCAGACAATTGGTTACAGTGCTGATCCTTCGCTCCATCACAGGGTCTGCCTCTCATACATTGGCTGTTCTCTCTTTTCTTTCTCTGTCTCTCCATTTTTTCTTCTCCGTTCTGTCCCATCCAGGCTCTTTTATTCTCTACAACTTAATTGGGTACAGGTGCAAGAAGCTGCTCCCTCCATGGAATCATTTAGGTACCTAACTGAGCCGCCTGCCTCCATACATAAATGTGACCCGGTCAGCAAGTTCCCCAATTAATCACGGAGCGAAATGCACTCACGCACCCAGCTGGAACCTGCACCTTCTCGGGGCGTGATTATTTATTTAAAAATGGCTACTAATTGCCGAGCCATGGAAGCATTATTCCATAGTTCTTCTCTCTCTCTCTCTCTCTCTTCTTTACTTTGATTGTGGTGGAGCTTTTGGAATCAAGATTCAATTGGGCATCTGGTTTCTATTTTGGAAAAATAAGGAGGAATGTTTAAATTAGTCCAGTGTCAAGTGTTTTCTGGCCACCAGTGTAACCCTAATAGGCTAGTTCTTCTTCCTCAGTGGGACTGGCTGTAGTTTTTGAGTATGTCATGTCTATTTCATCTTCTAAATTGTGCTTTTTGCATTCAACTCTTAAGGATGGTCCCTGTGATGCCTGTTCCCTAAGGTTTACCAGGTTTATGCCCTATTCAATCTGCTAATCCATAAATCATTCATATAATGTAAAATGTATCCTTCTTTGCAATATGAAATGGCTTGTTATGGTGCACTCTATGATTCATTCTATATAAAATTAAATATTAATTGATCAAGGTTACCTTTTACATATTTTAGGCCTGGCTGTTTTAGTAATTTTGTTTTCCCTTTGGATTTCAAAAAACTGAATGACAGTCCTTTAGCTATCAACTTTCCCATCATATCTTTCTTCTTTTATGTGTCTTTCTCTCCTTCTCAATTTCTCTCCCTCTCTTTAACTTAATCATTATTTCTGTTCACCTGTCCTCTTCTGCCCTTTTCTTTTAATTCCTTCAGATCCAACTAATTTGGTCTCTCTCTGTCTCCCCTACCCCTACCTTACATGTTATTCTTTGTTTCTGAACAGATCATACAGAACTTACTGTTACTGCACCATACTGTGTGTGTATATCTATATATATATATATACGTATAATAATATATATGTATGTACAGTATGTGTATATATAAACTGCTCAAAAAAATTAAAGCAACACTTTGAAAACACATCAGATCTCAATGGGAAAAAGGAATCCTCCTGGATATCTATACTGATATAGACTGGGTAATTTGTTAGGAACGAAAGGATGCCACATCGTTTGATGGAAATGAAAATGATCAACCTACAGAGCCCTGAATTCAAAGACGCCCCAAAAATCAGAGTGAAAAAATTATGTGGCAGGCTAGTCCATTTTGCCAAAATTTAATTGCAGCAACTCAAAATTGTACGCAGCACTTTGTATGGCCCCTGTGTTCTTGTATACATGCCTGACAACATCGGTGCATGCTTCTAATGAGATGACAGATGGTGTTGTGGGGATCTCCTCCCAGATCTGGACCAGGGCATCACTGAGCTCCTGGACAGTCTGAGGTGCAACCTGGTGGCATTGGATGGACCAAAACATAATGTCCCAGAGGTGTTCTATTGGATTTAGGTCAGGAAAGTGTGGTGGCTAGTCAATGGTATCAGTTCCTTCATCCTCCAGGAACTGCCTGCATACTCTCAAACATGAGGCCAGGAATTGTCGTGCACCAGGAGCCACTGTACCAGCATAGGGTCTGACAATGGGTCCAAGGATTTCATCCTGATACCTAGTGGCAGCCAAGGTGCCTTTGTCAAGCCTGTAGCGGTCTGTGTGACCCTCCATGGATATGCCTCCACGGACAATCATTAACCCACCACCAAACTGCTCATGCTGAATAATGTTACAGGCAGCATAATGTTCTCCATGGCTTCTCCAGACCCTTTCACTTCTGTCACGTGCTCAGAGTGAACCTGCTCTCATCTGTAAAAAGCACAGGGCACCAGTGGTGCATCTGCCAATTCTGGTATTCTATGGCGAATGCCAATCGAGCTGCATGCTGCTGGGCAGTGAGCTCAGGGCCCATTAGAGGACATGGGGCCCTTGGGTCACCCTCATGAAGTCTTTCTGGTTGTTTGGACAGAGACATTCACACCAGTGGCCTGCTGGAGGTCATTTTGTAGGGCTCTGGCAGTGCTCATCCTGTTCCTCCTTGCCCAAAGGAGCAGATACTGGTCCTGCTGATGGGGTATGGACCTTCTATGGCCCTCTCCAGCTCTCCTAGAGTAACTGCTTGTCTCCTAGAATCTCCTCCATGCCCTTGAGACTGTGCAGGGAGACACAGCAAACCTTCTGGCAATGACACGTATTGATGTGCCATCCTGGAGAAGTTGGACTACCTGTGCAACCTCTGTAGGGTCCAGGTATCGCCTCATGCTACCAGTAGTGACACTGACCGTAGCCAAATGCAAAACTAATGAAGAAACAGTCAGAAAAGATGAGGAGGGAAAAATGTCAGTGGCCTCCATCTGTTAAACCATTCCTGTTTTGGGGGTCATCTCATTGTTGCCCCTCTAGTGCATCTGTTGTTAATTTCATTAACACCACATCAGCTGAAACTGATTAACAACCTCCTCTGCTACTTAACTGACCAGATTAATATCCCATAAGTTTCATTGACTTTATGCTATATTCTGATAAAAAAGTGTTCCTTTAATTCTTTTTGAGCATATATATATATATATATATATATATATATATATATATATATATATATATATATATATATATATATATATACACATACATATATACAGTACAAGGAGGCAACTGTCCTGCTCTGTTTTTTATGTTAACCAGTGGGGGTTGTTAAGAATATGGGGACAGAGCAGGATTTATTATTATTTGTTTAGATGTTTTGTTTATATAATTTTATATATTTTAATTGGAATGACTATGCACCACTGTTATGAATGCAGTGATGTGCTGCTTCATTGACTATGAAATGTGTGCCAGATCTTCTACTGTTTTAGTTTAGATGTATTTTTTATGATGCATTTATTTTGTTCTTAAAATGTGCCAGAGTAATATCTATATAGACCAAAGCTGTGCAAAAGCTAATGTGTGCAAGGAAAGCTGACGGCTGGGCAACTTTTAGGACAATGTGAAGATATTTCTGGGGGATTTATGTTCTATAATGGAACTTGTTTTAGGGATGATTTAGTGGCCCCATTAATGCAGACTGGGGAAATTGCCAGTTGAATCAGAATTCACTTAGTCTCTGCATTTGGTGTTTGTGTTCAATTGTTGCATTTGCATTTTATTAGCCAGTGCACTGCTTGTAACACCCTTGAGGCTGCTCAAGCCAGCAAAGTGTTTGATGTATCTTATTGAAGCTTATTGAGGCTTCAGCTTGGCTCCCTTGTACTGAAGTCAAAACGACAGGCCTCAACGGACAAACATGTGAAAGTTTCTCTTTATTAGCTGTGGCTGAGATTTAACTGGCAAATATTTAAAATCTCTGACCGTACGCTTCACAAGATATTTGCTTTTTCTACTGTACTATGGAAAATAGTGCCATAAGCAAGTGTCATTGTGTGTACCAGCGTAGATATCTACTGTCTTACTGTTATGAATTTTATTTATATACCCTTTTATATTTCTCATTACTTGCCAGTGTGATGTGTCTAGAGAAGCTTTTATGATACAAAGGGATTTCTCACCAATTGTAGCCATTTTGAGGTGAATGTGTCTTTTTGTTTTCATTAGAAACTCAAGCCATGTGTCTTGATGTTTAAATTGAAGAAAGCACAGTATGGCCTAAAATCATCAATGTGAAATGTCATTTAGATTGTATACTTTACATTACCTTCATAGTATACCATTCACATCCATTCATCCATCTTTTATCTGTAGCCACTTCGTCCAATTCATGGTGGATTTGGAGCCTTTCAATAACATTGAGGGAATATGCAGAACATAGCCATGGAGGAGATGTGCAAATGACACACAGGCAGTGGTCAGGCAGTGGCCAGGCACTGGATACAACCCCTGTCTTCTGAGCCATGTTATCCTAGAGTCCAAGCAGTGATCATCATGACACTTCACAATGGTCATTAACCACGTTCAGGACTGGTTGGCACTTATGTATGCATTCAGAAAATGTCAAGAGTTAATGATGCATTGGTTAATTACCAAAAAAGAAAACAGACATAATAAGTTAATGAAGGTTTTTAGATTATATTCTTTTTGAATGCTTCTCATTAATTTAAAGTTTTAAAATCATTAAGGTCTACCAGGCCTGAATCACAAATCCATAATCTTAAATTTATTTAATGCCCTTTTTTTCATCAATTTTATTTGTAGATGATTGTTAAGAAATAATGATACAAACATGATGATAAGGGTGTAAGGCCTTAAAAAAGGAGTTTAACCATACCAGGACCTTCACTGGTCTACTTAGAGACAAGCCTCACCCCAGACAGTCAAACCCCAACCTCAAGATGTCTGTGCCTGCACTGGCCTTAAAAAAGAGGTACTGGCCTTAAACGGCTCAAGAACACTTTTAAAGGAAAATGTCATGTTTCAGCTAGGGTCCCTCCTTTGGCTGCAGTTCAGGTCTTTATTTTATGTCCTTTTTCATTTTTGATTCTTTTCTTTACATTATTATTGCTTTTATATTGTATTCATTATTTTTAATTTTCTCTGTGTATCAGTGCTTTTGTTATGTCCCATGTATTTTGTGGATGGTCCTCCAACAGGTGGGGACACCTGACAATCACCACCATAAACTGTCCTCCACTCTATAAAACCGGAGGGTCTCTGATAGATCCTGGTGGTTCATTTTGAATGTGCTCCGGGAGTGGTGAGTTAATTGTCCTTGTTAATTCCTTATTTTAACCTTTTGCTCTGTTTTTTGACTTTATGTGGGATACTACATTAGGACATTTTTTTTCCCTTTGGATTGTCTTTCTTTTTTTAGGCAATTCCGTTTTGCCTTTATGCTCTACGGAACTTTTGTCAAGAATAAACCTTTTATTTATCATATAAAGATTCAAGGCCCTTTCTGTTTATAGTCAAGGTTGTCATGGTAATCCCGCCCCCAGTGGGTTTTTTTGGAAGTACTTATTGGACTTTTGCGCTTTTGGGACTCCCAGATCACAACATAAAATGCCTTGCTTGAAGGACAAAAACAAAACTATGGTCTTTAAATTCAAATAATGTCTGAAATAATCAAAAGAAGAGCAAAATATGGAAAAGGAGTCAAAAGAATGTGCTTAAAAAGGCAACCCAAGGCAAACAAGTCAAAATTCATAATTCAATAATAAAGGTCCAATAACCAGTAGAAAAAAATCCAGTTTTACTTGCAATTGAAAGTCCTCTACTTCTCAAATTCTAGTGACACTCTGAGGTGATCTTTCCACCTCATTATAAAGGTGCAGGGCAGTCCCTTAGAAGAGACGTCATGGTGGCCTTGCCTCTTGAGGACCAACCCACAGAATACAAAGAACACATTCAAACAACTTAATTACACAATAACTCAATACAAACTAATAAATAAACATAACCATATTAACAAAAATCTTTTTAAAATGAAATGCACATGAAAAATAATAATTTAAAAATAATAAAGTGCAAAATAAACATAAGCAAAAGAACAAACCTTGGGTGTAACATAAAAGTAATCTTCCATTTATTTGCACCCTGCTAAATGATTTAAAAAGTGTAGCATTTTATTTTAATATTGGATTGAGTTGTGCATTGATGTGAGGTTGTGAAATTTGTGTGTTGCAGTTTTGGGGATCACGTGTGATATACTGGGGACCATCTTAATTAAGGACTACATGTATGCTCACTGACAGAAGATGTCCTACCCTGCATACCTCTTAGTCAGTTAGCTCAGCTAGCACCCTTTCAGTGAGGCGGTCATGACAATTATATTGCAATCTATATTACTAAAAGAACATAACTAACATTAACATTAACATATGGACATTCAGCATTGATATGGACATGCCAATCCTTTTTATTGAAGAACCTTTTGCAATTCTGACCAGTACTGTGAAGATATTGTATTCTATCAAAGCTGTTTGGAGAGGCTGCCAAGAATCTGAATCCAAGTCTAACAAAAAAGTGCTTCTACAGCATACTGTGTGATTCCTTTGTTTTATTTGCTTATCTGTAACTTCAGAGTGCTGGGCAATACAGAGATGCCCCCAGCCTCCTGAATAGTCAGTAGTCAATAAAGTAATCTTTCCTGGTATAATGAGGAATATTATTAATTTCCACCAAGAATGATTAAGGATGAAGCACAATAGGCCCAGAACGTGCCGTTTTTGCTGTGCGCCCATGGTCCTTAATTTTCAGCTTGGTATGCTTACTCTGTCAAATGTGTGCTTTATGTCCTTTTTTCAAAATTACTCCTCGCAATGCATTTAGCTGCTATCCTGTAAAAGCCCACCAAACTTGCTTGCATAGCTAGGGAGCTGTAATTTTGGATTTTAATTTCTGTGGAGTTTTGCTGAGATGCTGTATAGTGTGCCCAGTCTTTTTGTATTGTTTTGTTTTGCTTTGTTTTTTTTTATTTGAATTATGTTCAGGTGGGCTCCTTGTGACACTTTGCAGTATGAAGAGTACTATCCTGATTGACTGATTTATTAAAATACTTTATTCATATGGTTCATTGCTGTCTTTAACATACACAAATGGTAAAAATTATAATGATGCCAAAATCAAGTACATGGTATCTATAGGACATAAAGGACAGAAGTAAATAATGAAATCATATAATGAATGTCTAAGAATTAGAGTGTTTGAGGTAATTATTTTAGTGTCTTTCATTGCCTTGTTGCATTAGTCTCTTAAAATATTTATAGAAGTAAGTACTGTATATTATTGGATTTTGTTATACTGCTTATAGGCAAGATAGTTTGTAAGCTATCAATTATAAGTCATGAGCAAAGTAGCTTGTTGGACGGTGATAAAAAAAAAAAAAATAACAGCTCCAGCATGTCAAGCACATTGACGTAATAACACTTTTACAGTCTAAAGTGAAAAAGCAAACAGTTCATGCAACCTCACAGACGCTTATTCTGGCAGGATGCTCGGAGTACCTCCAAGAAGAGCAGCTGACAAGCTTGTATTGTGCTTAAGTTCTGATTATTTGGGACATTGTGTTTCTATGGTGTCTTACTTTGCAGTAAAGAGGATCTATGGCAAGTACCAGGGACTCCATTCTGCCAGGTTGCACTTCCTGCTCACTAATGCATGTTGACAATTCCATCTCCTGTGTGTTTTTTATACTTCTTCATATTCGGCTTATAATTTTTTCTGCAGTCTTCAGCTATTTAAATTTTAATAAAAAAGCATCTTGATGGACAGCTTAAAAGAAACACAATCACTCATACTCAATTTATAACATTACACTTTGTTAGAGTTTTGATGCGTAGCCCATTATTTTCACCAGTGTTTTTGTTTGTTCTGACTGAATATTGAGCATTTCAGAAATCACAATGTAACATTTAAGATATCTGTATTCTTGCAGTAAGTTAACAGGTATTCTTTAGCTTGACATGCATAATTATTTGGATGTTTGATCCAAGTGCATTAATAAAATCTTTTCAAAGTAATAAATGAATGTTCCTTTGAGTAAAAAATGAGCAGGATCTTCTTTAGATCCCTAGTATTTTGTAAAGCTCACAATAGTTTCTCTAATAGAGTAATGTGAAGGTTGTACTAATGCCCACTGCTCTCTTATGAAAACATTTAACATTTACTAATGCTGTTTGCAGGATTGCCCAGAGAGCTGGAGCCTACCATCGCAATGTTGGGTATAAGGCACGAATCATCCTTGGCCAAGGTATTAGTCCATTGCAGGGTAGACACACTTATATCAGGGCAAAATAGAGCAACATACTTGTGGAACATAAACCAAACTTGTGAAAGGAAGCTGGACTACCAATGGAAAATGTATTGGAATTTAAGAAGAATGTGCAAACTGCATGAAGTGATAGACTTAAACCAGGATAGACTCAACCTCGAGTTGTGAGGATATACTGTTACCCACCATGCCACCATTCTTTAATTTACTATATAACAAGATACTGTATATTGTATACATATAAACTAAAATGGCTATTTCATCATGCAGGTTAAGGTGATTACATCTTGTGAATCAATTTGTCACTGTGACACACACCACTACTGCTGTTGTAGTTAGCTGAGAGATTGAGCGGCAGAAACAGTTCATTTTGAGCATTAAGCAAAGTTCCTCTGCAACGTGAACATTGTTGATAACGTGGTATTAGCAAGTCAAGTCATTTTCTGCTTCCCATTATCAGAAACTGAGACCAAAGCAAGTAGTAACTCTTACCTCCTCTTCATTCTTTTTCTCTGAAAGCCTCTGCCCTCCTCCAGAGAATTGTCAAAGGATGCTATCACCTTCTAGAAGGACAGGCTCCAGACACTCACATATTTAGCCAGCTACGTTCCTGAACAGCCTGTGAACAGCTCTTCATTGGTTGCTCCGATACTTTTTTGGTAACCCTGTAACTAAAATGATTTACAGCACAATAAAATGTTTTCAACATTTTTTTTAATAAACTCTCAATATTTTGGATTTTTCCAATTTCAGCTGGGGTCCAGCAGGTAAATTAGGGGTCTCAGATAGTTCCCAGTCTGTAACCAGTCTTAACTGCACTGCTGTGCCTTGGCCTTGATCCTGTTTAACACTCTAAGCTTCTGCGTTGTTTTTTATATGTTCCATACAAGGAGTACTGCAACCACAATGGAATTCCATTATTTCTCAGTGTTTTTTTAACAGACTGAACTAAAATGTTAAAACAGAGAACATGAAAATAAATGACTGTTACAGCTCTGCAATTCCTCCTCCATTCACAGTAACACAACAAACACTGGGATAGGCTCACTCAGATGACGTAACAATAACACAATAAACAAAACAGGGAACTATAACAAGAACACAACTGGAAAACATACAACATAATGAATGTTATCAGAATTTGGTGAAGCTCCAAATAACTAATCTTAATATTTTAGACCCCTGTTACTCCTGCACCCCCTGTATTTGCATCTTAGATACATGCTTTAATTACTTCTTATAATCTTACTCCTTTATGTGAATAGGTAAGGTTAATCTCTAACCTACTGTATGCAATACATATGCAGTGTATAGAGTGGTCCAGATTTAATTATGCAATTTTAATTACTCTATAACTTATTAAGTTTATTAGATAGAAAATCAACTGAAAAATCCCAGACCATCAAGAACTGCGAACTGATGACATGAAAAATCTTCTTCGTGCCAAATTGGAATTGTCCCCACATAAATCAAAGTCATCCAGACGATCTGGATCTGCATAATTAGATCTGGACCACCCTGTACATAGGGTTCATTATGAACACTCAATTACAATATATTTCTTAAAATGTTACATACCTGCACAGCAAAATGGCACAGTAGGTAGTGCTGCAGCCTTCTAGATTGAGTGTCATTTTTTTAAATCCCATGCCAGTGATTGCCTGTGTGGAGATTGCATAGTCCATCCATCCATCCATTTTCTAACCCACTGAATCCGAATACAGGGTCACAGGGGTCTGCTGGAGCCAATCCCGGCCAACACAGGGCACAAGGCAGGAACCAATCCTGGGCAGGGTGCCAACCCACCGCAGGACACACACAAACACACACTAGGGCCAACTTAGAATCGCCAGTCCACCTAACCTGCATGTCTTTGGATTGTGGGAGGAAACCCACGCAGACACGGGGAGAACATGCAAACTCCACGCAGGGAGGACCCGGGAACGAACTGCTACCACTGCGCCACCGTGCCGCCCGATTGCATAGTCTCCCCATATATATGTGTGCTTTCTGTTGGGTACTCTGCTTTTCCTTCCACACTTCAAAAAAAGGTGCATGTTACAGTAAATGGCCAGTCTAAATGAGTGGGCCCTACTATGAACTAGTGCACTCTCCTGGTTTGTTTCCTGTCTTGTGCCCATTCCTGCTGGAACATGTTCTCGCTCCCCATAACCCCCATCTGAATTAAGGGGGTCTGAGCATGTTATGTTATGTTGTAAGAAGTGGATGAAGCTGATGTTCTCTATCTGCGTAAGCAATTGCTTGAGAACTATCACAAATTTCCTTCCTTGATATTTAGGCATTGATGACAGTGGCCAAAAAGTGAGTGAAAATCATCCATTAAGATATCAACCAGAAAGACTGGACATGACTTCCCGAATGTTAAGAGTGAAGCTGTTCTAATACCCACTAACTCCACTTGTTAAGACTGCATGTCACTCACTGAATATCAATCCCAAAGATAATACCAGTAGTTAAGACACTATATTGGGAGAATCCATGCACACGCTGACACTCTGTTATGTAAACTGCTCTGCCACCTCCTCTGGTTTTTGTAAAGTTTAGAAGACGACGTGCACTATAGTCCTATAGCTGAAGATGTTTTTTGTTCAGGCTAGTAAATTGCTAATATTTAATTAGAACATCAAATGAGACTAACATCAATGATTTCAATGTCTTATTTATTCATACTAGGCAAAGTTAGCAAGATAAATGGCAAAAAAAGTAAAAATGGAAAAATCAATAAGGGAAAAAATGAAATCACAAATCTGCCATGCATTTTATGCAGATGGATGGCAAAACTTAAAAAATAAATATATAGGTAAAGGCAGAAGTTATGCAGTGCTGAAAAATAAGAGCCAGCTACTGAGTTTCTATAAGCAGAATGGCAGTCTAGATGGCACTGAGGCCGGCATCTGAAAATTAAAACTGTTTGTTTCCTTAGGCTGCAGAACTGAAATGAGACTTTTTTTTTTATCACCCTATTATCATTTTATCATTTCCATTAGTAGAGAAAGCCCAGTTACTTGCCATCCCCTCAACGTACAGTAAGCGGTCATCACGTCATCTCGGCTGTGATAGTCCCTTTCCTCCTCCTCAGCTGTCAGCTGTAGCCAGTCATCTAAGTGGAAATCATGTTCTACAGTGAAGTGCATCTGTTACAATTGATAACGGAAAAGCACAGGGATGCAAACTTGAGTCAGGGATCTCATTTAAGGTTTTATTTGTAGCTCTCTGCTTTTACTGCAGGCTCACATGCCCAGAAGCAGGAGATGTTCTGCCATTTATACACGTAGTGTTGGGTTTTGTCTCGCATTTTGCTGTCTTGCTGCTTTTTAAATGGAGATGACATTTGTATTTGAGGAGGTGTTTGGCTGATATATAGATTAAGATTTTTGTTATTGTCTAGTGCAGTGCTTGTGAAAGATGGGCCAGCTGTCAATATGAAGAATGTATTAAACTGCTGTTACAGTACTGTATATTGCATACTTAAGCTTGGCTTTACTATTAATTGATTTACAACTGTAAAAACATGCATAGGGGCTGTAAGAACGGCCTTTCCAACCTGTTAAATATGTTCATTTTTCTGAATGTGCAAAAAACATGCCTATTGTTTTAGCATGTGTTTAGCATTTATGTAACACCTTAACATCAATCTAAAAGGCTACATTCCCTGCCTGAATTTGCATACAAATAACTAAAGATAAAAGCTGCCACTTCTCAAACTCCCTCACTTAAATCCACACTGACTAGAAGTCAATGCCACCAAGATATGAATGAAACAACAAAGCAAACTGCAACAATTGCAAGAACGATAACATTTACAATCCTTAATGTGTTTTTGTAGAAATGCAAAACATGCAGATTCTTCTTCAGCCCTCCAAATAAAAAATAAATAGGCCTCATGTTGAAAATATTGCATATGAAACACCTTCTGTCATGCTGACAGACAAAGCAAATCTGTATTTCATTGATTTTCATAGTCTAGTATTTTTTTTTTTATAAAAGGAATATAATTAGATCCATACAACATTAAATAAGCAGAGATAAAATTGCTTTCATGACATTTTATTACATCACATCTTGACTGTAGGTCTCAAAAATCAACTGATATGACCAAAGGCCTGAATATGTCATAATTGATTTAGATGTTTGTCTTTTCATTTAAAGAAAACAAACTCAATTTGAATAAAGCTAATATATTCTATGCATGCATACACACTCTGTGTATATGTGTGTGTTATGTAGAGATATGAATGCATATTTCAGGCACTGCAAAGTGCTAGGTAAACCAAGAAACAAGAATATTCATTAAGTAAAAACTCCATAAATGCTGGATGCATTTATATGTCCTCTTTTATCCTTTGGCAATTGTTCTTTGTTTTACCGTAAGACAGCGCAAAAATTTATTGAGGTAATACCAGTATAGAAGGTAACTCAGCTGGGAAGATTCTTCTTTGAGATATAGTCCTTCAGAGCTTTCCCAAGTGACTTATACAGTACATACACTTACCTAAAGTTTGTAACATAACAGTCTTAGACCTGCTTAATATAATCTGCTATCTAATCCTGATGACATCAGAAGCAGTTACACAAAACTAGTCCATCAAGGGGCCTACTCGTGAACATACCCACACTCACACTGGACCATTTTAGAGTCACTAATTAGCCTAAGTGACAGATCTTTGGGAATGTGAGTGAAAAAGAAATTGCAGATGAAGAGAGAATATGCAAAATGACTTGAACAACAACCAGAAGTGGAATTTTAAACCCAGAATACCGAACCTTTGAAGCAGTCACACTAAATATCCTGCATGCATATAGTTTTATTTAATTGAACACACAAGTGATTAAGGGCAGAACACAAAGTATCATGTAATCCATCAAACAAACCCTGAGCTGCCTTAAGTATCTGTCTATTACATTTTAACTTCTCCTTGATTGTTGGGATGGTTTGTTTACCTTCCCACATTCCCAAACACATAACCCAAAGGATACTCTCCTATTAGCCTTCTTTCTTTGACCACACTGCCTCCCCACCTGTCTGGCCCTTACTTTAACTCACTTGTAGACTATACGTCTGACACATTTGGACATCTAATATCCAACTGTGGCCAAAACCTCAGAATTACCTCTACACTAAGGACCACCAGATCAGAGAGATCTGAACTGCCATTTAAGGACCAGATTCTAGGTCACTTGTTCTCTTTTTTTGTTTTTCATGGTTAGCTGTTTCTCTCCTGTCTCTGGTGAGATACTTATATTGGCCCTATATAGTCCAGAAGAACTATGTACAACAAAGCAATAATATAACTGTAACTTTTTGAGATTGTAAAAGCATCTCTTACTACTCTGATTTACTGTGAAATCCTGAGAAGATCTCTTACCCTGATCCATGATCTAACTGTAAAAATATAAGTACACTTTTTTAATGTTTTCTGATGTTGTAACTGCTTTTGCCTTGTCACCTGTTGCTTCCTTGCTTATGCTTAGTGCTTCTGTAACAGCCATTAGTTACTTGCAGGCCTAGAGTGGAACAAATGGATGAATGAATACTTAGCTCTTTCTAGCTCATGATAAAATTCCAAATGTAAGATTTAAATAAAGAGAAGATGAACATGGATTTAATTTCTTGGACTATCATCAAAACATTTCTTTTACCATTTAATTATGTTCACACAGCAACATTAAAGAAGGTGTACTGTAGCCATAATACAGGGTGGCCCATATTTACAGTATGTATATGAGGTTTGACAGACTGTAGTATTAAAACTACTGTGCAAAAAGTATCAAAAATGGCATCAGTACGTAGCCTGAGAATGGGAGTAATCAGGACCGGACATTGATGATCTGTGGTGGCAGCAAGATGGAGCACTGCCACACTATACCATACCAGTGCAACAGTGGTTGAACGAAACATTCCTGCAATGCTGGATCAGCCGACACGGGTCTGTAGAATGGCCGGCTTGGTTTCTTGATTTGACCCCACCAGACTTTTTCCTGTGGGGTTACCTAAAAGGGTTCACCGACAAAAGCGCGATTGACATATGAGCGGCGAAAAAACCGCGACGGACAAATGAGCGCCGACAAACTCGCTAACTGGTTTTCGACAAATGCGCACAGACAAAATCGACAGGACAAAATGGCGAGAGAGGCCAAGAGAGTGGGACGTGTACGTGCGCATTATGTACACATTATGTGCTAGGTTATAACTGTTATAACTGCTGATGGCATGCTGCAAACAAATAACTCAGTCGAGGGTTGGCATAATGCGTCGTTTACAAAGCAGAATTACCAGCAGTCAGGCAGCCAGCAAGTCTAAATACGCTCAACTATCAAGACGTCTTGCTTCAATTCATCTAACATATGCAGGGCTTGATCTTAAGGACTATCTGCGTGCCGTGTTTCATAATATTGACTTCTAAAATAAACATTATTATATATGCTTTAAACTAGTAATTCATATTTAATGAAATTGTCTGGGCCATTTTGACACCGCGTTTTAATCAGTGCTATTTTGTCGGCGCTCATATGTCTATCGCGCAAATGTCGGGTCACTCCTAAAAGATACACGCTAAGCTATTAATGCAGCTATCACAGAAGAATTTCAGAGGATATCGGTACAGATGTGCCAAGCCACCTGTGGCAAGCTCTTCATCTTCAGGCTTGTATCGATCTGGATGGCGCATTGGTAGGACCACACCATGGAGAACTGGGGATGAAAAAACACTTAAGATTTTTAATGTTCATGTTCCATTATGTTACTTGATAATAACATTGGTAGTTTCCTGACAATAATGCCTTTTCAATCATATACATAAATATGGGCCACCCTGCATATTTTGATTACATTTATACAATAGAATACAATTCAGAAATATCCTGGGTGGCATGTTGCATAGTACTGATGTGCCAGCAGCACAAGAATAATCAAAACACAATTACCAAACTCCTTTCCTGTCTTATACAAACATTTTTCGAGTTATCAAATATGTGTTATGTTTCTACTGGTAATGGGACACACTCCATAGTTCAGCAATCACAATCCTAAAGATGTATCAAACACAGAAATGAGAAGCTCCACTGTGCAAGCAGTGTGCGAGCCCTGGCCACGGGTGGTGATATGTTCTGCGGAGAAAACATAGCAATGTACATAATGGTGTGCTTTGGTATGAATTCCTGAGGAAAATATGCAGTGCGTCATATTTTTAAAAAATGCACTACACCTCTGTAGAGATGTGAATGAGAAGCATACTTAAAATTGATTTTTTATTTTTGGGTGTGCAATCAATTACCTGCTTTACACAACTGCATAAAAAGTCACAGAAACAAATGTGTCTCTGTTTTCTTCTTCAACAAGAAGACTCTTTCTTCCCTGTTTTACTCATCATTAGTGCATGTTATTACTAGTGCACAGTAGATAGTGCTACTGCCTCATCATTCCAGAGACCAAATCTAATTATAGATTGAGCTGTTTTCTATAGCGTTTACAGGTTCTCTCTGTGTCTGGGTGGATTTTGTCCTGTTGTAAAGACATTAGTCTCAGTATACAGTACAGTAAATGGTTTCTGTTGACAGCCTTTAAAAGAGTGGGTGTGCACAAGCGTAGTTTAAGATGACCTAACATAACATTAAGTGTTGGTTCCTGATGTATCCAAGACAAGCTCCGTTTCACCATGAACCAGGAGTGGAGCAGACAGAATGATACAATAATATGTATGAATGAAATTAATGTCAAGTTACTGTAAGAATTCCAACATTTAAACATCTGCCCTATTTCTAAAGTGGCATTGTACTGATTTAATGAGGTACTAGGGTGTGCAGAGAGAATTAAAATAACGATTACTCGTAGATTTTGCACATCGTGGAAGCTGGCATACTTAATGATCATGTTTTTGCCCAATGGATCCACACGTTTGACTCTCAAGTGCTTCAGTGGTTGCAGATTTTCAAAAATTAGCAAAATAGTGTAAAATCATTTTAGTGTGTAGTGTAAAACATTTTTTAAATCGTAGTTAACTTTGAGGCTTTTATCTCTCAGAGGTGCTTCCTAGCAAGTCCGATCCTGACATATTGTGAGCAGCAGAGAGGCACATCATTTGGAGGCAGTCACATAACTCTTTTCCTTTTAAAGTGACAGCTTTTTAAATGATAGTGACAAAAAAAGAGGAAAATAATTCTTGCAAGTCAGTTATTAAATGAATGAATGCACTTCTTGGTCCAAGCATCAACATACAAATGTAGAGTATTATCAAACTGTGCTGTATATGAATGTTTAAATTAATTTCCCAAGTAGTGAAGAGGAACTCAAGAAGTGTAGTTAGTCTAAGACTGACTGTCTCGAGTGCTCCCTGGGAATGAGTTCTTTCGTGATTGCGGTGTGTTACGTAACCTGAATCTATATAGATATAAACTAAAAGGTGGTAGGAAATCACACAAGAGAAATAACTTAGCTTTGCTTAATGTCGGCTTACGCTGGATAACAGACGAAGGAAGCCAATGACAGAACCTACTTCGGGAGTGGGGGCCTGAGGTGTTGAGTCTGTCGATGTTTCTCGCTGCAATGGAAGGCTTTTTTGAGATCAGATGACGATATTTCCCATCCTTCCATTGGCTTCAAAAGGTGTGCTGTGTAATGTTCCAAGGCTTTATACTCTTTCTTCACGTGCAGGGCCTACCTTAGTTGAACATCCAAACAAGCATACAGTTCCATGCTGAATTAAACAGATAGAAATAGTACACAGCATCTGCACGCTTTCCATTTATTCCAGTCTGTCTTATGGGATACTGCTTGCCTAGCAGTTCTATGAGGTGAACCCCTGTGCTTAATCTGGCTGTGTGTCAGCTGTGCATGTGAGTAGAAAAAAGCAGATTTATCTATATATATAAAAGTCAATGCATGTGTGTGTGTGTATGTATCTATGTATGTATGTTTCTGCATCACTTGCGAATGGCTGGATCGATTTTCATGAAACGTGGTACACATGTTTCTCATTGGTCAACTCAAAATACTGTAGGGTAAAATCAACCCTAACCCACCCACTTCTGGATAGGGTGGGGGGTGATCTTGTGGTCTGGTATGCATGTTATCATCCTATTGACACTCGGAACGACCACCAGAGGGCGAACTGGAGGTGACTGCCAGCATTCTTTATGTTTGAGCAGCACCGCGGCCCTGTTGCTTCTGAAGTTAAGTTGGCCGGTTCAAGCGTCAAATGGATGATAACATATGTACAAGACCACAAGACAAGCACATTAGGGAGTCTTTATTGTTTGTTACTTTATTTTAATTTTTAAAGTTGTGGGGGTTTTTAAATTATATTTTTCTCAAATAATTAAAAAAAAATTATATTTTCCTCCCAGGCAACGCCGGGTATTTTAGCTATGTTAGTAAGATATATTTGCACAGAGCACAGTGACATATTAAACTAATGCTTATTACACTTACCGGCAGTCAGCTCAGGATATATCTGCTGTTGACACATAAGGTTGCACTCGGATTCACTTATTAAAAATGAAAAAGCAAACAGGGCTGATCCAAAAATTGACCAAAATAAGCAAAATAGGTTTCTCTTGAGTCAATTGAAATAAATCAACATAAGGAAATACAGATTTATTTTATATAAACAGTGGACTGAGAAATTTACAAATCAGCAATAAACAGATCCATCTTCACATTGGGTGAATAATTTTCTGTTTGGTTCTCTTTGTTGTGCAATGTCAGTTTCATGTTCCTGCAATTAAACTAAACAAACATCTCTACTGTTACATTGTCAAGTCTTTAATTTTTTGAGTGTTCCTTTTCCCCTAAAAGTATCCTTGATCTGAGTCCCTCTTGTCTTAAATACTGCAATGTGCTTCCACCACCTTCCTGCATCACTAACTTTTTTCAACCTTTATCTTGTATATTGTAAAACTTTCCCTTTTCTCAGGAGGGAATCTGGAAAATTTCAAACATAACATAATGAGAGATACATAGTTAAGGCAAAGGCAGGATGTGGGACAATCCCATGGCCATACAGAAATACAGAAGATATACAGTAATGTAAATATACAGGGACTCCATCGTTAACAATAAATATTATTTCTGGTAGACCATTCAAATGCAGAGACATTGTTGGAGCTATTAATGTTGAAGATATACAGCTCTGTCCTCTTCAGGAGTCTAATATTGACAGAGGATTTCAGTCTTCAAGACAGCCTGTGTAAACTCAAGGTATTTTCACTAAAATCACCTCATGTATATTCATTGTTTGTAGTAGTTTCTGATTATCTTCTAAAGAAAAACACCAACATAGTTTTTAACTTCTTCAATGAACAAAAAGTCAAGAAAACTAACAGAAACATCTATAAATAATGGAAAAGTAAAGAGTTTACTAATTACTTTGTGACCAAATACTGTGTCAATAAACACATACTGCATGAGTCTAAACATAAGCTTTATTTACATTCTTCACTGTTGCCTGTGAGTTAAAAATATACCTGAAATTTGAAAATCAGAGTCTTTGTAGCTTTTTATATTGTTATTTTTTGTCCCATTTTTTGTAATAGCATACAGTCATTTCTTTAGCCAAGTCCCAAACTGATACAGATATCTACCTACTCTGATTGCAGCCAGCACTAGACTGGCTCCACAGGCCTGAGGTTGGAAGTTGTTTTGTCAGGCACTCAGAGAAAATGCTCACAGAGCTTGAGATGATAGGCATTCTCTATATAGACAGTGGCCAGACAGGGGATTTTCAAAGGGTCTTGAATAATACTTGACAATGCAAGTCCCATTGTGACTTCAGAAGCTATTTTCAGTGTTGAATTAGAGAATTCCTCAACAGCATTTGTAAATCTTCATCATTTGTAGCATGAGAAACCAAAGCACATATATTTCTAAAGTGACGTAAAAGTGCACAGGAGTTTCTTGAATTAGACTGTGCTCAATGATCAAGTTATAATCACTAAAGCAATTATTGGTTATAATTTGTGTGTTTATCTAGCTTAACAATGTAATAAGTGTGTTGAAGTTTGTTTTTGTTTCTACATGCCTTTCTTATTTATTGCATTTTATAATTTCAATGAGCTTTCGAGTTTAAATCAAGGGTACTGTTTTATTTTTCAACAAGACATACAGCCCTTTTATGCTGATTTGTATCCATTTTTAAAGTGTTAGACCACTGAATAAACTTTAGTGTGAGAGCAGGATAGAGATCAGAACAATTCATATTGATGACATGGATTCCAAGTAAAATGTGTTTAAATTTCAGGGTGACATTTTTCAGGTCCTGACAATCAAATCCCTGTGTAACTACAGAGTAAAATTCAATCCGATGTTTTGTAGTGAACTTTGAACCAGTTTTTCATAGCCTAAGATGAAAGCACCTTTGTTTCATTACCATATACAGTAGGTGCAGGCTGAATAATATTGTTCTGGACTTAATCATTTTTTAGTCAAAAGTTCTATTCAGTTTTGCTAAGGTGATCTTTACTAAGTAAAATGTCATGCATGTTTTACCTTTTAGTTCATCCATTGACAGAGAAAAGGTCTACCTTTAAATTTAAAATATGTTACTGTGGATGCAAGTTTTCTAAAGATACATTACCCATGTTGAAAACTTATTTGACAGTTGTCTTTGTCCTGAAAAGCCATAGATATGGTTTTGTCCTGGATACCTCAGAAAGCCAATAGGCTGGGGCAGCAATGTAGATGTGAGTGTAAAATGTCCTAAGAAGGTGCCTTAAACTTTTAAACTGTTCTGTAAACTGTCCAGTATTAGAGAGAGAGTGTGGAAAGACCTCTGTTCAAGAGGTAGCCACATAGGACAACAAAATTGTGTCACTGAAATCCAGATGGCCATTGTAGGGCAACATTAGGGAGAATTAGTAAGAGAACATTATACACTATAGTGCTGCATGTGGTCCTTGTCTTTCTGAAGGGACTGTATTGCTTATTTAGACAGTAGTCTGAAAACCCCACCACAGTAATGTAGGGGAGCCAAATATTACTAGAATACATATTTCCCTTATGCCCCTTTAACAAGAGTAGATATACATGTGACTTGAAAGTAACCATAGCAGGGAGTTTAAAGGTGCCTCAAGTCAAAGGTGAAGCTGAGTCTAGAGTTGGAAGGAGAGTTGAAACGAAGGCTGAAATTAGTGGAAAGAAGAAGCCAGCATACTTTAAAGACGCACAAGTAAATGAACCACCACAACGGATACACACTGAAACAATACATGCTTTTATGTACACACACACACACATAGATAGATAGATAGATAGATAGATAGATAGATAGATAGATAGATAGATAGATAGATAGATAGATTGATTGATTGATTGACAAAAATAAAGAATTGGTTTGCCTCCTCGGTGACCCGGTATAATGAAATGAATGAAAACAAAAAGGGGGCACAATTATTGTGGAGATGTTCTCTCAAATGCAAGTTTGCTATTGAACTGGAAATAAAATGGCCAGTTCCTGGGTTAAGTGGTCATGTAGCAGGAAGGGTCAGGAACAGGTTCTGTTCTGCAGAAAGAGAGGGGAGAAGAGAAGGCATTAGAACATAATGCACTGTGGAAACCCATGGTTTGGTGGGTGACTGCCATCAACAAAGCACTTAAGCTGTCTTCAATGTGCAGACGCATGATTATTTATATAATTTTGGCTTGGTGTATTTCTACTTGCAGTGTCACTACAAGAACTCAACCCTCCATTAAAGAGGAGTTTTGATGCTCTATTTGTATATACTTGTTTTTAATTCACTCACATTCTAAAGACATGTGTTTGGATAATTGACAACACTAACAAATTAATAAGGTTCCATAAATGGATAGATGAAGGGAGTTACAGAACAGCAATGCTGGCATAATATTAAATGGATAAGCATGAGAAACGTGGCTCTCTTACTATTGTCAGAGTCACTTAATCCAGTTCTGGGTTGTGAGGGTTGAAAGCCTTTACTAGCAGCACTGGACACAAGGCCACAAAAGCATTGTTCAGGGTGGCAGTCCATTTTTGGGCCCATCAATGCACATACAAGAGCCAATTTTGAATTACAAATCGACCTGAACAGCACAACTTTGTGCATGTGGGAGGAAAACTTGGTAGAAAACCCACACAAACACAGGGATCAGTTGTTTTCCTTTAGTTTAATATAACTGGAGCACAGAGGGGTTAAATGACTTCCTCACTGCTTTGAACAGATAGAAGGCTACTAGTGGATTGAGTAAATATACAGAGCATACCCAATGAATGTATTTTTTAAACTAATGACTAAAAAAAAATTAAGCAAGCATTAAATACTGACTCTCATTTTTCTCCATATATCTCTCCCATCTTTAAGGAGAACCATTCATTCTAATTGGAAATGTAACTGAAGCAAATAAAGTGAACAAGAGCATTTAGAAAAAAAGCATTTACATTTGTATAAAATGTATTTAACTTTATATGTCATCCTTAAAGTTTTTTTTTCTGGTCAGAGTATTTATTTTGACAATATATATTCCATTTTGCAGTGATCCATGACTTGAGTATCTGAAACAGAAAATCTAAACTTAATGAGCATCAAAATGAAGAGCAAAGCAACCTTTGAATTAGCATTAGCTTCTGTCTGTACGCAGGCAGTAAGTAGTCTAGTGGAGGCACACATGTCTTTGACGTCTGTGTCAAGGTGGGGGTACGTGCCCAGGGTGTCTAACAATAACAGAATTTCATCTTGGTGTTTGTGTGTTCCTGTCAGAACTTTACTTCAGAACCACAGCAGTGAACAGCTCCTGTGCTTTGACATGTTCTGTAGAAAATGTTTTTTAATCACCCCTAATTCAGATGCTTGCCAGACAAAGGTTATCTGATTCAGCTGTGATTTCAGTCAAGCTTGAATGAGGCTGAATTAGATTATACTTTGCTCACAGATTCACATTGAAAAGAAAGTCTTGTATGTGACCTTTAAGTGGCAGGGGCTGACATTCCTTTACTGGACAGGATCTGCAGCAGCAGGAGGTTATAGACATTTGTACCCTGAACTCTATGCAGCACTTCACATCTAGTATCTTCATATGTCTAAAATTGATGTTGCATGAATAAACTGTTCGAAATTTTGGATTAACCCCAGTTATTACTAAGATACCATAAGAAAGATGTTGAAAATGTTGTCTTTACCAATAATAACATTTGGAACAGTTTAACATCACTTTAATCATTTAATTAATGAATGCTGTCATTAGCTTTTGTATTTTTCTCTTGGTGATTCAGACATGTCTCTTCTTTAATTGAGATCTTTTTTTTTCTCTCTTGATCCACTTCTCATATTATCACATGCCTAATAAATGAGACAAATCATTTCAGCTTAGCAGTATAAAGCAATCTTAACCAATAAAATTCCCTTGGTACCTTTATGTCTTAATAATAAGTATCTTTCATTCCATCCCTTTGTTCGCCTATTCATTCATTTCCTCATACCTCACAGCTTACTCACAGCTATGGGCAATAATAATAAATAACACTTTACACGGAACTTTCCTTTGGTCCATCTCATTGTGCACAGAGCAACTTGCACTCCGTAATGAATCTGACAGAATCCATATGGATAAAGGATGGAGAGGAGCGGTCCTTAGAGGACGTCTGCTGTTAATTTTAAGAAATCGTTCAGGGTCCCCACTCCCTCCATTTACTGTGGTTACAATGGAAGGCTGACCAAGAACCCAAGGTCAGTAAGTGGCCAGTTATCCAGCGTTCATTCTTCCCAAGTGAGTACACCAGCGTCAGACTTCTGCAACTGTGAAGATAGCATACTATGTAGCAGTAGGCCCTCTCTTTCTGTCAGCCACACTAAAAAACTGGAACTACCCCTCATACAAATAGAATACAAACAGAATACACTCTCACTTGTTGCTTGTATATTTTTGCCAATCCTCTACAACAAAAATTCCTTACAGGACTAAAATAATATGCAGTATGCTACTGCACAATGATTATGTCTCATAATCTTGATTTTACTTGATAATATACAATGTTTAGTATAAAATGTGTAGTGTCATTTGTTAAGTTTTGAATTAGAATGTTTCCTATATCTTTAATAATGACTTCTTAAAACTGGTAAGCTAACAGGTAATTTTGACAAATCACTTTTAACATACAGTGTAATCTCTCTCATACAAAGTGGGAAAACGTAAAGAGGAAAAGGTAATTGTGTAGTTTATGCCATACTGAGTTTGAGTTCTTTTATGTGTGCCCCTCTTTCATTTCCATAGTTATAGAAACAGATTGTGATATCTATAGTATACATCCATCTATTATCCAACCCGCTATATCATAACTACAGGGTCACGGGGGTCTGCTAGAGCCAATCCCAGCCAACACAGGGCGTAAGGCAGGAAACAAACCCCAGGCAAGGCGCCAGTCCACCACAGGGCACACACACACCTACACACCAAGCACACACTAGGGACAATTTAGGAGTGCCAATGCACCTAACCTGCATGTGTTTGGACTGTGGGAGGAAACCCATGCAGACACGGGGAGAACATGCAAACTCCACGCAGGGAGGACCAGGGAAGCGAAATCTATAGTATACACTTCAGTTTAAATCCTGTGTTTGTCTAAAATACAAAATGCAGACCCATTAAAGAAATAATAATTCCACATGGAAAAATAGAAATAAATGTAAATAAAGTGATTTTCAGCTACTGACCATATTTTTATTTTTCCAGAGTGAAATAACATTTCATATATTTTTTTTTTTTGCACATTTCCACAGTCCTGCTCTGACTATTTCATTTAAGAAAAGATTCTTATTAGACATTTATATGACAAAATGTGGATATTTGTGATAAAATCTAAAAGCGCTTCAATTATTACTTCATAATTTTGTTTGTCTTTTTTAACACTGCTGAAAGCACCCTGATGATTTAAGCATCATCAGACACTAGCACCCCTGGAAGTGCGTACAGTAAGCGTTAGAAATTAATTTTAATGAACATAAATTAAATCCTACATCATAGTATCCCATTCACATTGACAATCTTTATTCTTTTGTGTTTAAAACAATTTTTATAAAGAAAATTGCCTTAAAAGGAAATTATTAGCATGTTTGGCAAAGGTGATTGATTGTTTATAGACACAGCGTTCTTTTCTCACACACCTTTAGACTGTTTCAGCCATTTTGAATTCAGTTATAGGTTTGTTTGCCCTGCTGCAAGGCACTGAAAAGAGCTGGATTTGCGATCATTCTTCTTTTATGGCAATCTTTGCGTTTTTTTTTTATAGTGGCAGTGTCTTTTCAATAAATAAAACTGTATACTCACCAGAATAGCATAGAATGTTAGAGTCATGTTCTTTTTTTTTTCATGTACAAAGGTAGCTGAGTATGATGCCTATCAACATGGCATGCTGGCTGAGAGCCTTTTATCTAAAGGGACTTCTGCCTGCATAGCTCACTACCCAGCAATAAAATTGTTAATTGGTGGCTCAGACAGCAGAAAAAGTGAAATGTTTCTTTCTTGACAACATTTAGGATGTTTTTTTCAGCCTACTCTACTCCATTAGAGCACTAAAAGGTGTAACACGTAGTTCCTGTACTAAGACTTTGTTTTAACATTGTCTTATTTTCTAATTGCTTATTCCCCTATGATTGGATGCTTTTGTGTGATACATTCTATGGCATTTTACACTTCTCTTTCTCATTATCTAATCTATGTCCTATACAAGTTTACATTGATAATTTATTACTATTATATATGTATTTATTTTTGCTTTAAGCCAGTATTTTTGTTTCATAAATTCTGTAGCATTGTGCATGTTTTTTTAATTATCTAAGGTAAATTCTACAAAAGTATGTATTAAAATAAATTATTGCAGTGTTTATTATTTGAAGTACGGTATTCTTTTTATAAATTCTACTTGAGTTGTTATTATCCAATATTATTGCTGTAATATTGTACTAATATTTAATTGCTGCCCTGCTTCTGTTTGATTAGGCCAGTTCTTCTACTTCATAAATTTACAATATCTTTAATGTGTTTTCATTATCTAATCTAAATTCTGTAGTAGAGAGTGTGTGCTTTCATTAACAAGTTCAAATTCTAGTGTTTTGCACAGATATTTTATTAATGTGAGCCTTCTAACCTCGCTTACATGTAGTACATTTTATGTTGCTTTGAATTATTGCATGTCGTACATATTTTTATTATACTATATAAACCTGTACAGCTATGATACGTCTTGTCTTCTTTCCTGTCACCTAGCAATTGGGCTAAGCGGGTTCAAAATATACAGTACCTTGTGAACAGCATTGCTGAAAAGCCATGAAAAGTGCAGTAATACGTTTCTTCTGACTGTCTGGTTGTAAAACAGGTACAAATTGGTACAAAATGTTATGTCCTCTGCTCCAACTTGTAGGAAGCAAAATGCATTGATTCCCTAGTATCCAACTTAAAAAAGTAACACCATCAGCCTAAGCAGCAACTCCGAAAAGTTTACAATGTGAGCCATCATATGCTAGTTTTATTTTTCCTTGTAATTTTCAGTGGGTGTGAATGCTGAGATCACAATGTCTGCCCTTGAATATCAACTTTTCACATTTCTGCGCACAAATTGACAATTCAGTATTTCCAGACTTTTCAGGGAAGTTACTTGCTGTCCTTGCGTAAAAGGTTGTGATGTTGCTCAACCTTTTAAAAAAATATACTAACTAAATAAGAGGACGTTTTTCTTCTACTGTTAAGGATGTACTTTCAGTTTTGCTGCACTAAGAGTGGCACGGAGAGACACACAGGGAAATGCAGACATTCCATTATTTTGCCTTGTGGTTACACTGTAAGCTTTCTGAAAATCAAGTGTTTTAATCTGTTCATGCCACCGAAAGCTGCGAACGAACACAAGGTAAAGCTTTATAATGACTTATATTTGTAAATAACTAATAAACATGTACTTCTTAACAGATTGTGTCATTTGAATGAAAGTTCATATATTGTAACCTTTCAGCTTAATAAAAAAGACAAGTGTCTGTGTATTTATGTGTCTGTCCAGTTGCTCTATCTCTGTTATATGTCATCTGGTTTTGGATTCATAAAATCAGTGCAAATGCATATGATGCGCCATCTGTTGGAATAAAAAATGCAGTGCCTTTTATTACTGCATGCATCAAAAATGAATTCCAATAAATGGTGCCTTGCAAACTTATGTTTCCACCCATCTTAGGTAGCATAGCCAGTCATTAATAAGTCTTTAACAAACTTTATACATTGCTTCATCAAATTTGTACAACTCCTTTATTATAAGTTATAAACTGACTGAGGAATTCTGAAAGGAGGACAAGATAAAAAAGACTTTATTTTAGTTGACTGTATCTGAGAATTCTGGAGTGTTTCAAGGCTTGAGGGACACAAAACAACACCAACACACAAACAGTTTGAAGTCTTCTCAGCAAAAGGATAGAACAGGCACTGTGAGGATTTTATGAGGCAGCTTGATTCAATCATAGGAGCACACCAGACTGTAGTCTATCCCAGCAGCACAGTGTTAAGCAGGAAGCATCCCTGGGCAAGTGTCTATTGCTGGACACACACACTTACACTCACTCTGTCATACTGTGCCAATGCCGAGTTGTGCATTAACCTAACATGTGAGATTTTGGAGGAAAATCATAGTTCTGAGAGGAAAACCAATGCAGAGAAACAAAAAACAGCCAAGCTGCACATTGTGTCTGGGCTACAATTAGAAAATGTAGCACCACACAGCCCTTAAAGGGTATAATTATATGGAAGGAAATGTAAAGGGAGGCTGGAGCTTACTGAAAAGCTTCAGACTAAAATTTAAAGCAGCAAACAAGGATATGAATATTTGGTGCAATGCATTCCAAATTTTTAATATACTGGGGTGGGCATAAGTAGGTTTACGGTTGTTTGTACAGAAAAAAAAACACACAGGCTATGATTATTACAGTAGCTTTATTAACTGAATAGCTTTATTAACTCAAAAGAATGTCACGATGGCACAGTGCACTTAGGTTCAATCTCATAAGTGCTCAGATTGCCAGCATTTGCGCACTCACAACTGTAAACCTACTTTTGCCCACCCCTGTATTTATTGGTTTTATGGATTACATTAGAATGAATGAGTGACAAGTCAGCCAAACATATAATGCTACATCTTATTCAAATCAAGCTTGACATCCCATCTCCTACTCATCTAGAGAGCAAGAAATCAGAAAATTTAATATGAAGTAACGATCATTCAGAGACACTGAGGCAGCCTAAATGTTACCAAAGATTCAGCATGCTAAATAAATTGAAGACAGCATTTATGAATGTCAGCCAAATTCTAAACAACTTTTTAGGCTCGTAAAAGTATATTTGACTGTTTCTGATTTTAAGTAAAGTAGGACATCTTTCTCCCATTGTGTTATGGTAGGAGGATTACAATTATTCCAGCAACGAGCTAGCAGTGCACGGCCAGTCACCAGAATAGATTGTCCCATTGAGAGTTATTAAAAACAGCACTGTTAAGGAGGTTAGAGATAACTGTGCATCCAAAAAAAACCTGATAAATAAGCACAACATTTATTCCAATAAGGTATCACAAAGGCATATTTCCTAAAATTCTGTGTGTCAGTTTGGTCATCATTTAATGTGTTATCATTGTTTTTCCATTGTTGACATATTTTATCATTAAGTTCTGTGGGTGCTGCCATTTTGCGTAGATGCTACATGGGTACCATTTTGGAACTATCATGCTGCATGGTTACTAGAAAAGTGATGAGCATGCAATATGAAACATGAAGGCATCAATAAGCTATAAGATGTCCATTCACACAGGAGAAAAAAAGTTTAAAGAAAAAACTTTTCTTGGGAACAAGATATATTTTAGGGAAAGATTTCTGGTGCCCTTCAAACACTTGCAATCTGTCTTTCTTGTATACCGACTCTTATAATCATGGCCAGGCACATTAAAGAATGCTTTCTAAAGTAAGGTATATTTTTGCTGTACATGCCACTGCCACTCCCCATATATTCGTACGAGGCATTAGACGTTACACATTATTTAAATATAATACACATATATGATTCATAATATGGTGCATTCTCTGAACATCGACAAAATAAATAGAGCAACACACGTAACAATGAAAAAGATTAGCTTTAAAACAATACAACACAAAAAAAAATAAATAAAAACAATACAAATGTGCAAAAAACTTTGCTGTATCGCTCCTGTTAAACAATTCTCAAAATATCTTGGTTGTTTCAAACTCTGTCCTGTAATTTAAGAAACCTTTAACAGACATTGTGACTGACAAATTAAACAGATTTCTGAAGTAGAAGAAATTTTCCAAAATGACATAATCAGTATATATACAAATTGATATGTATGTACAACATCTTGTTAAAAACATTTGGGGGAATAACATATTATAGGCTTTAATACATGTATATCTATATTATTCCTGCAACAACAACAGCAATAATTATAATAATAGTAGTAATAATAATGATGATAATCTTCAAACTGCCATAGCATAAGAGAGGCAGACATGGCAAGGTAAAATTAAACAATCAACTACAACACTAGACTTTGAATGCATTGCTAAAAACTTTGGTTTATAAGTATAAGCATTGCTCAGATTGGCTTACATTAACCCTCAACAAATGCTATCATCTCTTGTTCACCATCATCAATGACTTGATTATATTCTTCACATTCGCTAATACGCTTGGCACACGGAAAAACTGATACCATACATTGATTGGATGGATGTATTTTGTTTCAGTTTTGCATACATTATCAAGGATAGGATAGAGGAATAATGGGTAAATGCTTAAAGATAATCATTATACTTTGATTTTATTGAAATATGTGATCATTTTAGGCTAGTCTGTTGAGTTCAAGTTCCAAAGTATAATTTATATGTTTACGATGTATGCACAGTAAAATTAAAGTGGTGCCATCACCATCAATGTAAGCTACATGGAAGGCTGGTAGGGTTAAATACAGTAGATAGCTACCCAAACTTATACTTGTTTACGCTGTCATTCAGAGATACCTTAATTTTTCACTTAAGTGACATATCTTTTTACCAAAATGTGAAATGTTAATTAAAAATGGCATGCCAATACAGCCCAATGACTATGTGTTTTCTGCATTGTCACCCGCACACATCTATTTTTCTGGGAGAGTCTTGCATACAGATTAGGCAGTGATGATTCCACTCAAAGCATCTTGAGCAATTGCCAATTCACAGACATCCTGCACTTTAAAGGATTTCAAGGCAGCATGTAGCTTGTATTCATGATTGTTTATTAGGTTGCATCTTTCTGATCAGTTCATTTTTATTAATTTATTGCAGTTCTGGGATAGAGAATGTCACATGTCCATGTCAAATTACTATCACTTCTAAAAGAGAATTGAAACACTTAACTGCAGTCTGAATGTAGCCTTAGTAGCCTTAGTTTAAATTTTTCAACTCATTTTTATCATTGCAACTTTCCTCTAGCATCGTTCCAACAGGACTATACATTTGGAGATAAACAAAAATCTGGAAAGTGAACTGCAATACCATGTACTGACATGTGGCTTTGAAAAATGAAAGCACTCTTTTCATTCTCGCATTCTTACAGTGTGACAAAGTATTGCAAACTGTGTTATGCAAAACATAAACTTTTAAAGTGGAAATATTTCTCACAGTTTTTAAAGGTAGTATAGAAATAAGACAGTGGATTTGTATGTACTTATTAAGGTTCCCACATACTGTATTTGTATTGTTGTTTTGCAATGTCAAAAAAAAAAATTACATGAAAATGTCATCCTTACCACAGTGTCACCTGAGACAGTTGCCTTGTCACTCCATTCACTGGTCCTGCTTAGCATTGCCCCCGGCTATTCTGTATTACTTTCACAATATCACTCTCTGCTAGTCAGTTTTCAGTTTAATGAACAGCAGTTTGGTACTTTTAGTATAACTATATGACTCATTAAGGGATTCATAATTCACTTAACTTGAGCAACTTTTGAACATGTATAAAAACATTAGAAATTTGACAAATGAAAGAAGAATATTCAGTCCACCAGGCTCATTTATTTAGCTAATAGCTAAGCTGTCCTGATATCTCATTCAGGTACTTCTTAAAGGTTGTCAGAATTTCTCCTTCAACTACATGTCTTGGTGGTTTGCTGATTGGCTAAAGAACTGCATCCTGGTTCAGTACTAAATGCGCTTAATTTCTACTGGTGTCTTTGAGTGTGTGCTTCACTATTAAGTCTAAAGAGTTCAGTTGGGTCTACTTTATCAATGCCATTGAGAATTGTGAAGACATGAATTAGCCCCCCCATGTAGTGTCCTCTGCTCAAGACTAAACAGGTTTAGTCCTCTGATTCTGTTGTCCTGAAGTCCTGGGATGTACTTGGATGATCTCCTCTTCACAGTTTCAAGTGCTGCTATGTCTTTTTTGTAGTGCAGTGACCAAAACTAGACACACTACTTCAGATCAGGTCTCACTAGTACATTATGTAGTCTAAATATTATTTCTCTTGATTTAATATAACAGTTTTACAATATAGTTTAACCTAACATTTTTTTGCCTTGTAATTTCTTCTGCTTATTGTGTTGAAAATGTTGTTTCTACATAAACCCCTAAATCCTTTTCAGAGGTTGTTTCCCCTAGTGTCTCCCATTTTGTAATTGACATTCCTTTTGCCAGTTTGTACTTTTCTATGTTAAACTGCATTTTGCAGGCGTTCACCCATTTCTAAAGTCTTGTTGAAATGTTTCTGCTGCCTCCGCAGTGTCTGCCATTCCTGCAATTTTAGTATCATCTGAGAATTTCACAGGTTTACTATCTGTAAAAAAATATGTCATTTATATAAATCAGAAAATGTAACAATCCCAGGAAAGGCCCCTGAGTGACTCAACTGATGACCTCAATATGACGAAATAATACTGGCATTTGGAACATTTTTAATCGTGCACCAATAACAGCTAAAGCATATTCCTTTTGCTCATTTCCTCAAAAACCACAGAAGACAAAGGCACTTTCTTGCCGTTTTTAAGGCGACTTCAGGGCTTTGAATCCAAGCCAGATTGACACATAAGTGCAACTGCAAGAAACTGAAGCAACTAACAGATTCTGTTGTCCTTTTATGTAACAAGCCTTAATTAAGATTTAAAATGAAATGAAAACTTGAAGAGACTTTGCTGAAGTAACCTGTGTATACATCAGTAATTAAGGCACCTATTCATTTTAATTATGTGCAAGAAAAAAATCAAATGTTTTTGTTTAGTGGTACAATGTTTGACTTTCCTAAATATCAGTAGGAAATTTAACGTGTAAATTCAGGCCCTCAAGAAATGAACCAGCACCTTTCATTTGTTTCATAGACTATAAGGCAGGGGTCCTCAATCACAGTCGCGGAGGGCCGCAGTGGCTGCAGGTTTTTGCTCCAACCCAATAACTTAATAAGAAGCACTTATTGCTCAAGTAACACTTCTGCTTCACTTTAGTTGTCTCACTCATTAAGATTTTGAGCCCTTATTGCTTATTTTCGTCTTAACTCTTTGAGGGCTGAATATTTTTTCCAAAAAACTCAGTTTTCTGAAAAGCACACAAAGCAATGGTTTCACATATAAGTCAACATAAAACGTCTGTTGCTATATGCTGTGGCTGCTGTTGGTGTATGTTCGTCATCTTTGGCGGCAGTGGCTACATGGGGGCACGTCGATGGTCAGCAGGAATGCACAGTGGGCCAGCTACCTGGCTGTCTTCGCACAGCTGGTGGGTGGTAGTTGCAGTGTGACACAATCTGGTTTGTACCTCTTGACATCATAAGTGGTGGTCCTACCAGGGAAACGTTTCTGTATGCACATCAGCTACACAAAAGTGTTCAGTGCCACAATCAGCTGAGGACTGATCAGATGATGCTGGTACCTCACTTCATTTTTGATGTCCATCTTCAGATCACTTGCATCAAACTCGGAGTCTAACCAGTCAGAGTCCTATTCAACGAAATTACATAAAACGTCCATGGAGTATTTTTCTTTGCTCATTCGCTTTGGTCTCTCGTCAGATGTCGGTGCCATTTTAGAGGTTGTTTGCTCTTCTCTACTCATGCATGCATAGGAAATACAGGTTAAATCAACAAACCTATGTAACTTTCCTTCCAGCAAAGAAAGTCGTATTAAAACGTAAGGGTGATTTTTTTGCAGTTTACAGCTGATTACCGTCCTCTACTCCTGAATTTTGACAAAAGTCGAAATCAGCCCTGAAAGAGTTAAACAGCTGTATTCTCATTTTTTAATTGTTCCTAATTAGCAATAACATGCAAATGACAAAAGAGACCAGCATTTCTCCATTTAGCTGGTTACCATTTACACCTGTGTGTATTTATCATGCACTATTGGGTTTAATTAAAAATTGGAAGGAAAGTGAAGAGAAAAAAGTGAAGGACTGAGAACTACACATCCATTTTAGCCTTCAAATCATTTGTATGATATCCTTAGAAAGGGGAAGAAAATCTAGGATATGAGAATGACCTGACATAGCAGAGTTAATGTACTAACAAGCCATGAAATTAAATTATTGGCAAGAATTGCTTTCTAATTAAGCAACCGGGTTAGAACAAAAACCTGCTGCCACTGCGGCCCTCCAGGACTGTGATTGGCGACCCCTGCTATAAGGCCTTCGGATTTTCCTTTTAATCTGTAATAAGCCAAAGTGTTTTGGGGACCATTGTTTTGTTATCTTTGTAACTTTGCCTTTATGGATTGAATTGGAACTTTGGAGTATACAATGTGACTTTTCAAGAGACCTCTTATTCTTTGCACTGAAGATACTTTTTATGCATCATAATTAATTATTACAGTAACATTATTGCATTATTATGAAAATTTGAAACTGAAGTACAATCATTGTCGTGAGAACACAATGTCTCTACAATGGCAAACTTAACAGAATTGCAGGGGGGGCAGAAACAGCAATTCTTAGAAACTGCCACTAAATGACATTATAAAGCCGTTCAAATTTAATTAATAGAAAACCAGGAATTATACACATTTATTATGTGCTGTCCCCAAATTGTGAATTTGCATTTGAAGAAGACAATGATTAGTTAGGTCACGAGTTACACTGTAAAAAGCCAAAGATTGAAAACATTCCATAGTGAACACCTGCTCAAGATGTTATACAGGTTTAGAGCATGTTTGTAATAATTTCCATCTCTTTTTTACAATTGGAGCACAGGTTGGTTAACAGGTGCTGCAAAACTAAATAGAGGTGTAGAAGGACCAAGTGGTATAAGTCAAGTCATAACCTGTGTAATACACATAGGTAAAGAAATGTCAGAGCTATGTAGATGTTTGAAGCACCATAGTAACTGTTAAACAACGGTACTGTTAACGTACAAAAAATGTCCTTATTCGGCACAATTCCCTATTATAATAGGAATACAATAACTAGTTAATGGGTAACCTGCAGAAAGGACTTTATTTTCTATTGTAACAAGTGGAAAGCTTTTTGATTTCATTTTTATGCATTCATATAGGAGCCACTGACATGTGGGGACAAACTGGTCAAGATACAGTAATAATTCATGAGCTTGTGTGGCCAGATGGCCTGCTCAATTTCTATTACCTGCATGTGTTTGTTTTCTTAACAAACAAAACGACAGTTTACCAAGCTTCCCCTATACGGTTTATGTCTTCAGACACATCAGCGGTATAGGTTCACAGATTTCTATGTGCAACTGATTGACATATTTTCTTCTCTGATCTCCTGTTCATCTTGTGAGATGATTACCTTGAAACCATTTTTTTGTAACAACTAAGATCAGTCCGCAAAAATGTCCAAAATAATTTCATAGCCACAACAATTGTATGGTCAGTAGACAGAGCAATATTGAAATGGAGTTGTAATGGATTTCTGCTGTGAGATACAGAGGGCAGTGTGAAGTGACTACATTTGCTCATGGCTTTCAAATAACAGCTATTTCAATAAACGAGAGGACATGAATTACTATCAATTTACTGGCATGCCTCTTGCCACAGCGTATAGAAGATGTATGGATGTAATATGTTTATCGCCGGTGGTACTCTAAATTGTGTTTCAATTGTTGATCCAAAGGCGGTGTTTGAACGATTGCTTCAGTTTTAACACAACATTTATTCTGATGATAATATGTAATTAATATTTTAGGCTGGATGCTGCTTGCAGACAGTCTGTGTTGTAATCTAAGTTGTGGGTAGGTGTGATAAATGATTAAATGAAGTGAATTGGTGACCTTTTCAATTGCTTCAGAAACGCATTCCAGAAATAAGCTGTACAGTACTGGATAAGCTAGTAATACATTTACTGAGAAAAATACTGTGAAACAAAGCCACAAAAAATAGTGTAATGGAATTAACTAGCTATGTGATTGGCTTACATATTAAGACGTTAATTTGTACTGTTCCTGTAATATAGGTATAAGCACAGTTTAAGTTAAGAGCAGCCAAGGGCTGCAAACCAACTCAAGAGACATGACTAGATATACAGAAGTGGCATTTTCAGAATGGCAGTGAATCCCTGAAGTAAACCTTAGTTGTGGGACTGAGAAGCTGAGGGTCATCACAATTCAGAAAAAACAGTAGTGATCAACAACCTTTCTCAGAAAACAAGTAGTACTATGGTGTTGTACCGTGTTAGCCATTATGAATGTAGAGAAAAGCCAAGCAAAATGACACCTTTTATTTATTAATTAAAAAGATTACAATATGCAAGCTTTCGAGGCAACTCAGGCCCCTTCTTCAGCCAAGATGTAATCCTGAAGAAGGGGCCTGAGTTGCCTCGAAAGCTTGCATATTGTAATCTTTTTAGTTAGCTAATAAAAGGTGTCATTTTGCTTGGCTTTTCTCAGAAAACAAGGAAACATATCTAGCTACCTATCTATCTTAAAATGGAAATTTGTTATATCCTTTCTAAACAAATATTAAGCTTACAGTAATTCAGTATTGCACATATAGTACTGTTAATTTAAAACACATAATAATAGACAATAAAACACAAATTAATGCTGAACACAAAAATAAACTATAAAATATATACATAGAAACATATATGTAAATGCAGTTTCTGAATATTTTTAATGCTAAGATTCTTAAAATGCTAAATAATTCTAGAACCAGATACCAAAAATACCATATACCATCCATTAATTAATCATTAACACAATCCACTGTATTTGTCTTGAGTTTAGTTGTATTTGATTTGATAATTGCTGAAGTACACAGTAAGTGAGATATTTGCCTTTTTAACCGTTATGAATAATAATTTGGAAATGGATAAAGCCTAAAGCAGCATGCAACATTTACTCAAGTTCAAAGTTCAGCCATTCATTTATAGACCTACTACATCACTGTGTTTCATCACATCATGCATATCATTTACATTTAATGAAAAACAACAAAACTAGCCTGTCACTATTACTAGAAAATATAATATACCACATATGTGCCATTAATATACAGGTTGCAAAAAATGTTTTTGTATCTTTAAATATTCTTATTGGTGAGACATAAGTGTGGTGTGGTGGATAAGTTCTTACAGTTTAAACAACAAGGTTGCCTATTAGATTCTTAATTGCAACTCACTGTGTTGTAATAAGCAATTTTCTTAATTCTGTGCCCCAAATGCAAAATAAATATTATATATATATATATATATATATATATATATATATATATATATATATATATATATATATATATATATATATATACACATGCACATGGGAGGCAGCTAAAGGGCCTGAATAAGAGTGATTCCACCCCAGACCAGAGGGTGGCAGAATGCTCTGACTCTTTATCTCACTTCTATACAGACCAGTTACAGGAAATTCCACTGATGATGTTATTTCCTTTGCTTGCCTTTAAAACCACCATTTTAACCATCTCAAATCAGTTCAGTTCTGGACTTCAATCTGTACACTTTAGTACAATAATTAATTTAATTTTGCAGCCAGGAAGTAATATACAGGTGGCTGCATCAAACCTTTCTGTGGCTTTTGTCGAGTTTGTTACTATATATATATATATATATATATATATATATATATATATATATATATATACATACATACACATGTATTGTATTGTATTGTATTGATGCCCTTCTTTTTGACACACACTGCACACCCAACCTACCTGGAAAGGGGTCTATCTTTGAACTGCCTTTCCCGAGGTTTCTTCCATTTTTTCCCTACTGAGGTTTTTTTGGGAGTTTTTCCCTTGTCTTCTTAGAGAGTCAAGGCTAGGGGGCTGTCAAGAGGCAGGGCCTGTTAAAGCCTATTGCAGCACTTCTTGTTTGATTTTGGGCTATACAAAAAATAAATTGTATTGTATTGTATTGTATTGTAAATTGTATATAAAGATGTAGATACATAAACATATAATGTACTATAACAGTCTTGGTAATTTGGCTGTGGAGTTTTGCAAAATATAATCAATGTTACTATGATGTCAGAACATCAAAAACATTTTATTAACTGTTTAACACACTATATATTTTTTATTGTTTGACAAAATAGGCTTGAGAGATCATTTGATTTCTGTTTATTCTAGTGTGAAGGCATTTATTTAAAAAAAGCAACTGCTGCAAAGTCACCAGAAATTGAAACAATATAACATCCTGCATTTGTAAACTAATTAGCGTTCTACAAAGAAGATTTAATTAAACATGACTTACACTGTGCTGCATGGCTGATCTTGTCTTTTACGGAATTACACTACCTTTCCTCCCTAAAATCCTCTTAGAAAAACAGCACTGGGCCAGAGGGTCAGCTTTACTTTTTATCAGACAGCTCAGCCTGAGCTTGGATAGGAGCAGTCTTCAAGGCGGAAGATGAACTAATTCTAGAAACAAGAAATGTTAAATACAGTTATTATGGGCTTTAAGCATATGACATTAATGCCAGGTTTTGGGATGATTCAATCTCTGCACATGGTTGCAGTTTGCTTTTTTGGCTGCATTTGAAATGTATTCACCCCCATACTGCGGACTCAGTTTTCTTCAGGCCAGTGTCATTGTGTAGACACAAAAAAGCATTTAAGCCTTTTGCACAATCTGCTAAAAGTAATAGACCTTCAGCCTGTAGTAATCCATCTTGCCTTGGACATGCTGAATATTCACAGTAAATGAAGTTAAAGAATGCAGGAGTGTTAACCTGGAACATAAAAAGCATGTTTCAACATTTTACTTCTTACTGATACAATTATTATATCTCTTTCTGTGAGATGTTTTCTTTTTTATAATTATAAATTGTTTATCTGTTCACCGCAGGTATGTTTCAGAAAATTTTCAATCATGTGGAGTGTGAATAGGAAAAAAAAGTTCATGTTGAAAACTCTCAGTTGTCGTGCTTTTGAAAAACTAATTAATACATGTCAGGAAATCCTGAAAGCCATTGTTAATGCTTGCTGTGTCATTTTTACTGCCCTGCCACTAATCAGATGTCAGAGCTTCATTGCTTGCATTATATCAGTTTTAAAGTCCTACTCAAGAACCCTCCCTTTCATATTAAACAAAACCTAAGGGTTATTAAATGTTTATCACCCTTTTATCCATAGTAAGCTTTAGAGAGTTTCCTAAGCTGGGAAGGTGTAAATCAAACAGTGGAATTGAAAGAGTCCCTCACTGAAACTGTACAACTATCCTCCTTGTGATCACAACATGTCAATATTTTATGACAGTCTTTCAATTTTGTCTCCCCCTGTTTCACCACCTTATTCTTTTCATCATTCATCCCAAGAATGACCTTTTGCTTGATGGTGGTTGTTTACCATTAAGCTCCATTAACAATACTCATGTACAAGCTGAAAACATGTCCGAGCAGATATAGGCAGTCAAAACAGCTCTCAAAAACACCTTTACACTTTTAAAGTAAATAAGTGTTATTTACAGATGCAGAATTAGGCAATGCTGTTGGGCAATTTCTGAGTTAGCACTGGCATTATAGCTACGTGGGCCACTGCAAACCATACTCGTCTTTTCAACTTCTCATCACAATTGCCTTTTGGCTGCCAGAAGGCAAGAACATTACATACAAGTGTAAAAGTTACTGTTGGCTGCTACCACAAGGGAGGGCTGTTGAGTATGTCAGCATTTGTAAAATGGCTTTATAGCTGTCTAGTAAGACAGGCCATATAAAGAAAAGAAAGGAAAAAAAGCACAGATAATAAGAAAATGCTGAATAAATTCAATATGCTGGTGGTGGAGGCTGCAATCACCTGATAACACAGCTCCTGAACAATAAATTAATACCAAATAGCAGTCTTGGCCCCAAGGCATGAGGCATAACCAAATAGAAGCACTGAAGAAAGCTTACCAGAGCTGTCCACAACACTGCAGCTGTCACAGCACATTTCTTCACTTTGTGAGTAGACTCATGTTTTGACGTTTGCGACTAAGTTTATCTCATTTATCAGACACATAAACCCCATGGTTTGAAACAAAAGGTTCATTTGCTGCCTTACCTTCTGCAGTGTTAGTCTTACCTGGGAGCTGTCCGCAGTGGTAGTGCTGAAGCAGACCATACTCCTGGGAGTGTTCAAATAAATAAATAAACGTAGAGACGTAAAATAATCATAACTACTGCCTGGAAAGGGCAAGAGGACTCAAAGTGATTAAGAATCATCGGGGTAGACATTTTTTTTCTTTAGTGCTGGAAAGCATGAAATATTAAGAGCAAAAGGTAATCTGACAGAGAAAAATGCCCCACACCCAATAACTATTCATTATCTGCTTATCATTGCAAATCTGTAGTCACAATGTGTCCCCCCAGCTGAAGAGAATATATAGAGAAATATAGTTACCTAGGTGTGCAAGTCAGAAAAACACTAAAAATTGATTATTCTAGAGGCTTGTACTTAATCAGTGTATCGCAGCACTTTTGATAACCTCTGGCCCTCTGTGATAGAAAAAGAAAATTATTTTTCTTTCTTACAGTGCTTGGCTGCTGAAGGACATTTTTTCACACTAATTGTTGAGTTTATTACCCGGTTCCTTCTCAGTAGAATAGGTCGTTCCTACCACATTTGGCCTCTGAGGACCTGGATTCAAAATGTTCCATGATTAAATTAGATTTCCAAAATGTGTGTCTGTCTGTCTGTCTTTCAGATATTTCTGATGATGACATTTTGCAGGCCATATCTTATTCAGTCTTCTTACATGTTGCTTTGTGTTTAAATTGTCTTACCCTTAGGCTGTAAGATGATGTTTGTTGTCCCCTCTCAGCAATCCTTCTCTGTGATTGTAGCACATTGCTCTCTCATGCTGTTCTTTCAGTTCTCGGTCCCTTAGGGACCTTCAATTGCTAGCATCATCTTTCTTTTTCTTCTTTTTCAAACCTGCAGTGCTGCATGTTTACTCGACAAAAAAATTCACAGTGAAAGATATCTGTCTGAATATGGGGCATTTTGTAGGGGATTTTTCAGAAACATTATGACTTAAGTGTTTTTTTTTTATGATCTTTCTGTCTAAATATTTGAAAGTGTTCAGCATCAAATGCATCATATACAGAAATTAGAAAATGTTCCATTTAAATTAGACACCAAGATTTTAACTTCTGTCTAGTACAGTTTTTTTCCATCTTGCCCTTTTTTTAAAAAAAGGTTTTCATCTTTAATGCCACTCCAACTCTTTTTCTTTTCTCTAACCATCTTCATAATGAATAGCGATACCTCTTGGTTCACAAGGGTGTATGAGTGGTCCTACAACTAGATTAGCCCTCTCCCATCATGGGAATACTCTACTAAACAGCTGTTAAGTAGTGAAACCACTTCAAATCAACATACTTCATCAAGTGATAGAATTAGCATGGCCATTTATTTTAACATTTTGATATCACAGAAGAATGTAAGGTTTCTTCTTCTTTTTAGTAGTCTTCTTTTTCTAGGTACCTAAATGTTGCACATGAACTCCCCTCAGTTCATTATTTTAATTTGATTTGTCAATTTTTATGTTCTTTGTACGACACTTAGTTTTGGTAGTTAATTTTTTTTTTAAATTAACTTTTCATTTTTAATTTTTTTGGCACATTTGTACACATTTAAAGTAGGATGGGGGCACAACAGTTAGTATTGTTTTCACTTAGAGACCTAACTTCAATTCAGTTTCTGGCTCAAATTTTCTCTGTGTAGTTCTTTAGTTGTTATTGCTATGGCTCTGCTCCTGTCAACCTTTTTTTCCCTCACAATCCCACAACATGCTGTTAGGCTGATAGATTTGGTGTAAGGAAGGGTGTGCATGGGGCCATGGGTGTAAGCTATTATGTGCCAACATCCGGTTTGAAATTTGTTTTTACCTTTCACTGCATGGGATTTAGATTGTTGAGAAAGGATTGAGTATGCATGTATATGACTTAATATTAATTCATCCATTCTTTTTTCATTTTTTGTAAGATTTCCTTCCTTTTTATTTATTCCACTTCAGTTTTACATCCCTCTGTTATAAAAGTTTTTTACATCTATACTACGTATTCATGATATTAAAATATAATCACATATTCATTTATTATTTTCCTGTTGTATTGGGTTGTGTACCTTTCTATACACTGGTATATTTTCAGAGGCATTGGGCTTATTTCTGCATTAACAGTCCATGTTTCACATCTTAAGGAAACATGTTAATCATAAAATAATTCTTCTTGAGGCATCACTTTTATTACATGTTGAAACAAATTTCTGTAATTTTCTTTTTAGTGCAATCATGCTGTGTTAAACATATGCATATGTGTTTGTTTGTATAAATGTTCATGTATTGGGTGAAGGTAGTTTTATTAATCCAATTCCATACTCCAGTCATAGCAGACATTTTAGAAGTGGCTGAATGCTAGTATGACTGCTGCAAGTGTTACAGTACCCAGTGTGACCACATACCCGTTTACACTGATCACAGCTGTATCACCTGACATAAAATGTGTACCATTTTAGATTTTCAGATTTTTCTTTATTTAAATCTCTCTCTTAAGAGTTTTCGCAACAACACATCATCATAACATAATATTGTCAAACCCACTTAGTCCAATGCACATTCGAGCAGGGGCAAAAGCCTAAACAGGGCAGCGGTTCATTGTATTACCTGCTTCTGCACACTGCCACACTCAAATGAGGAAAGCCACAGTGTCTGTTATTTTTTTTTCTCTTTACTTTTATCCATCCATTATCCAACCCGCTATATCCTAACTACAGGGTCACGGGGGTCTGCTGGAGCCAATCCCAGCCAGCACAGGGTGCAAGGCAGGAGCAAACCCTGGGCAGGGTGCCAGCCCACAGCAGGGTGCACACACACACACCAAGTACACACTAGGGACAATTTAGAATCACCAACGCACCTAACCTGCATGTCTTTGGACTGTGGGAGGAAACCCACGCAGACACGGAGAGAACATGCAAACTCCACACAGGGAGGAGTCGGGATGCGAACCCATTTCTCATAACTGCGAGGCAGCAGCACTACCCACTGTGCCACCATGCCGCCCTTAGTCATTTTATTCCACTCCTAATTCCCAATAAAAAAAAATAAAAAAAATAACAGAAAGAAGCAGCAAAAATGTGATAGCATATCTTGAGTCCAGTTAGTTATAGTAACTTTAAACAAATCATAGTAATACAATGGCTAGAATAGCAGTTGCCCACTGCAGACAATGGCATCATACAGACGAAAATGCCAAGCCTTATTTAGCCTTGAGGCCAGTTATTTTTGCTTTTAGCTGAGTATTTTGAATTGACAAATATAATTTTGAAATTCATTTTGAGATTATAAAAATCATAATACTGCCTGACTTTGGTTCTATTCCTTACTTCCTTTGACTATGCAAAACATAAATAAATGACTAGATTAATCAATAGAAACATGTTAGCACATCATTTTCAATGTTTTTTTTTAAAAAATGAACTAGTAACACACAGCATATGCGGAAAATTAGATACAAATTAATGTGTTCTCTCCATAATCTCACTTAGAATTAAAAATAGATAATAATTTTCCTAGTAAGATCCTAATCTAATATTTTGATAAACAAATTGCTTTTACTTTCCAAGTGTGATTAGTAAGTAAATGCTTGTGATTTTGTATCCCCACTGAATTACACATCAAGATTTGAAATGTTACTTCTTTAAATATGGCTGAGCTAACATGATTTACAGGTTCTGAAAATTCATTGTTGAATTCTCTTTTCTTGTTTCTCATTGAAGTAAATTGGAACTGTTAAATGAAATGCCAAGTCCTCGTCATGACTCTTTAAACAAATCTCAGATGGATACATAAGCTCTTCAGTACTGGACAAAGTTGTATGGATTTGAATGATTTTTTGGGGGGCTTAAATTCTTTACTTTGCATTCTTTTTTCACCATCTTAAATAATAATGGGCATAATGGGATATTCCTTTAAATAAGATATAAGGCATTATACATATTATTTAGTTAAGCACTTTATATACAGTACTCTGGCTTACCTGAGGCAGAAGTACCACACTGTAGGTGTCAACAGTCCATTTGGTGGTAGAAAGGCAGGTGAAGCTTTACATAAATTGTGATATTGCTGTCAGGATTCAAGAGAATTTGAAAAAAAAGAATAAATAATTTAGTGGAAGTAGGTATTTTTCTGGATGTGGCCTTTTTTAAAGAAACACATTCCACACCTTAATTTTCTCCTTACAATTTAGCGATGTTCCTAATTTATGTAACTGCAGATTTCAAATGAACATTTAACTTGTACCCATCAACATGAATATATTTTCATTACCAGTCAATCTTTATAGTACTTGATATGATAGGTGACAGACTTATGATTGATAGCCAATTAATTATATTTATTTCTCATATTGCTCATCTTGAATGACCATGTCCTGAAAGGCAGCCGTCATTTTATTGTGAGACTCTAAAATTGTATTCATCAGTGTGAAGGCCTCAAGTTCACAGAACAGGCTGATGATGCCCTGTCTCACTTTGGTGGCTGCGTATGCCAAATTAATAGTGCAGGTCAGAATAAGCAGGTGCAAAAAGAGGAAACGTTCAAAAGCCATACATTTTTTATTTGATCATATAATGGAAAAATCAAAGTTAAAAGAGATGTGTAAAGTGAAGAATCTAGAATGCTAAACCTGGGGGTGGGGGTAGTACTTTTATTGTTATTACTGTATTGTTTTCTTTTGTCTATTTTATGAGAAACCTTTTGCTATTATAAATTAAACAAAAAAAAACAGGAGGTCAACGCCTCTATATACCAAATTAACAATAGAATTCCCTTGCCAAAGTGGGACCACTAAGTTTTCGTTTTATGTTACGTAACTTTTCCAGATGGATAGGACCAGTGGGAACCAGGCCTTACAGCTTACTTGACAACAATGGTAAGAATAATATGTTGGGAAGAAGTGAAAAACTGCTGGCTGGTATTGCTAAAAAGCAAATACACGTTTGAATATTCATTCTTGAAGAACTAGAATCCTGTTCTCACACTCGACTCAAGGGGAGGTTGTCTAAAATCCTGCTGCCCTGAACCATGAGTCTTCTACTGCTGTTTGCTGAAATATGAATTCTCAAATGAAGAGCTGTCATAATTTCACACTTGAGGAGCTGACGTATGCTCCATCTCAGTAATTGGGCTTAAAAAAGTGGTTGCTTTTCTATTTACCAGCGTGATAAAATTCTAGCACTGAAGAAGCTTCTTGCGATCACTGAACAGCAAGTATTCTCGTTTCCCTGTGGAGTATTTGTAGTTTTGTATATTTTGCTTTATTGCTGTGTTTCTTCTTTCTGTATGTATGTGCATATCTATATCTGCCTTTTGAAGAACTCTTAACGTATTTTACAGGGAGCATACACCCTAAAACATATAATGCTTTATCTTGTGGCCTATTGTTCTCTCAAAAATACAGACACACTTCAAATCCATCCATCCATCCATCCATCCTCTTCCGCTTATCCGAGGTCGGGTCGCGGGGGCAGCAGCTTAAGCAGAGAGGCCCAGACTTCCCTCTCCCTGGCCACTTCTTCCAGCTCTTCCGGAGAATCCCAAAGGCGTTCCCAGGCCAGCCGGGAGACATAGTCCCTCCAGCGTGTCCTGGGTCTTCCCGGGCCTCCTCCCGGTTGGACGTGCCGGAACACCTCACCAGGGAGGCGTCCAGGAGGCATCCTGATCAGATGCCCGAGCCACCTCATCTGACTCCTCTCGATGCGGAGGAGCAGCGGCTCTACTCTGAGCCCCTCCCGGATGACTGAGCTTCTCACCCTATCTTTAAGGGAAAGCCCAGACACCCTGCGGAGGAAACTCATTTCAGCCGCTTGTATTCGCGATCTCGTTCTTTCGGTCACTACCCATAGCTCATGACCATAGGTGAGGGTAGGAGCGTAGATCGACTGGTAAATTGAGAGCTTTGCCTTACGGCTCAGCTCCTTTTTCACCACGACAGACCGATGCAGAGCCCGCATCACTGCGGATGCCGCACCGATCCGCCTGTCGATCTCACGCTCCATTCTTCCCTCACTCGTGAACAAGACCCCGAGATACTTGAACTCCTCCACTTGGGGCAGGATCTCTCCCCCAACCCTGAGAGGGCACTCCACCCTTTTCCGGCTGAGGACCATGCTCTCGGATTTGGAGGTGCTGATTCTCATCCCAGCCGCTTCACACTCAGCTGCGAACCGATCCAGAGAGAGCTGAAGATCACGGCCTGATGAAGCAAACAGGACAACATCATCTGCAAAAAGCAGTGACCCAATCCTGAGTCCACCAAACCGGACCCCTTCAACACCCTGGCTGCGCCTAGAAATTCTGTCCATAAAAGTTATGAACAGAATCGGTGACAAAGGGCAGCCCTGGCGGAGTCCAACTCTCACTGGAAACGGGCTCGACTTACTGCGGCAATGCGGACCAAGCTCTGACACCGGTTGTACAGAGACCGAACAGCTCTTATCAGGGGTCCGTACCCCATACTCCCGAGCACCCCCACAGGATTCCCGAGGGACACGGTCGAATGCCTTTTCCAAGTCCACAAAACACATGTAGACCGGTCGGGCAAACTCCCATGCACCCTCCAGGACTCTGCTAAGGGTGAAGAGCTGGTCCACTGTTCCGCGACCAGGACGAAAACCACACTGTTCCTCCTGAATCCGAGGTTCGACTATCCGATGGACCCTCCTCTCCAGAACCCCGAATAGACTTTTCCAGGGAGGCTGAGGAGTGTGATCCCTCTATAGTTGGAACACACCCTCCGGTCCCCCTTTTTAAAGAGGGGGACCACCACCCCGGTCTGCCAATCCAGAGGCACTGTCCCGATGTCCATGCGATGTTGCAGAGACGTGTCAACCAAGACAGTCCTACAACATCCAGAGCCTTAAGGAACTCGGTATCTCATCCACCCCGGGGCCCTGCCACCAAGGAGTTTTTTGACCACCTCGGTGACTTCAGTCCCAGAGATGGGAGAGCCCACCTCAGAGTCCCCAGGCTCTGCTTCCTCATTGGAAGGCATGTTAGTGGGATTGAGGAGGTCTTCGAAGTACTCCTCCCACCGACCCACAACGTCGAAGTCGAGGTCAGCAGGCACCATCCCACCATATACGGTGTTGACACTGCACTGCTTCCCCTCCTGAGACACCCGACGGTGGACCAGAATCTCCTCGAAGCTGTCCGAAAGTCGTTCTCCATGGCCTCTCCAAACTCCTCCCATGCCCGAGTTTTGCCTCAGCAACAACCGCCGCGCTTCGCTTGGCCTGCCGGTACCTATCAGCTGCCTCCAGAGACCCACAGGACAAAAAAGTCCTATAGGACTCCTTCTTCAGCTTGACGGCATCCCTCACCGCCGGTGTCCACCAACGGGTTCGGGGATTGCCGCCAACACCTTGCGGCCACAACTCCGGTCAGCCGCCTCAACAACAGAGGCACGGAACATGGCCCATTCGGACTCAATGTCCCCACCTCCCTCGGGACGTGGTTGAAGTTCTGCCGGAGGCGGGAGTTGAAGCTACTTCTGACAGGGGACTCTGCCAGCTGTTCCCAACAGACCCTCACAACACGTTTGGGCCTACCAGGTCTGACCGGCATCTTCCCCCACCATCGAAGCCAACTCACCACCAGGTGGTGATCAGTTGACAGCTCCGCCCCTCTCTTCACCCGAGTGTCCAAGACATATGGCCGCAAGTCCGACGACACGACCACAAAGTCGATCATCGACCTGAGGCCTAGGGTGTCCTGGTGCCAAGTGCACATATGAACACCCTTATGCTTGAACATGGTGTTCGTTATGGACAATCTGTGACGAGCACAGAAGTCCAATAACAAAACACCGCTTGGGTTCAGTTCACTTCAAATCGGACAGCAGAAATCAAAACACCCAAATATCGGAGGAAAGAAATGGCACTTATCTTAGTCTCTGTTATACAAATGGAAAGTTGACAAATTTTTTGTCACTGAAGAGCTACAGTATGTGGCTTTTTTGGAAAAACGTCTGGATGGCTAAGTGACTTTTAACAAAAAAGCACTTGAATGTTAAGAAAAAATAGGCAGCAGCAGAGTTTGGTAGTTTCTCCTTTTTATCAACTTATTCAAATGTTTCTTACAACATTTGCCAATACTCACCTCTGTAATACCAGGCTATTTTAGCATGTTCTAGTGTATATGAATGCGTTTGTTCCCGAGATTAATCTTGCTTTGTAGTTTGTCTTTCTATGCTTACAGTACATTTCCAGATGCTTACAGGTCTGATGGCCGGGAGGACAGAATAAACAAACAAAAAACTCTCCTGTAATGATGAGTTATGTGGTTCAAGTACTACTTATCTTCATGTTTATTGATAGTTGGAGTGAACTTTCAATGGCGACACAAACAATGGTGCCCCTTCATTTAAGATTAAGAGTAAGAGATTCAGTTATTTAATCAAAACCGGCACATGGTACTTATATACTCCTCCTAACCTGACATAATCAGACATCTCATTCACAAGCACACATAACAATAGCTAATTTCAACCAGTGCCACGCTGGATTCTTCTCTTCTCTTTTTAGCATACTTTTCCTTATTAAACAGAATAGACAAAATGGAAGGGTGGATTCAAATATTTTCAGTAAAAGATGCATATATGATTAAGAGATTTCCTGTCCCGCATCTTGTATTGTAGTAACCGTTATTCCACTGAGCTTTATTACAGGACTAGCAAAATACCCGCACTTCGCAGCGGAGAAGAAGTGTGTTAAAGAAGTTATGAAAAAGAAAAGGAAACATTTTAAAAATAACGTAACATTTGCTTTCTATTCGTTTGCATAAGCACAGTCCTTCACCAGCAATTATTTAATGTTAGCTCAGACCCAGCACTTAAAAGTTTCTCTCGCACTTTTGCTGAGTTTGTGCCAAATAGTATTCTATCTCTGACCATCTCATCTTCGTTTGCATAAGAACAGTCCTTCACCAGCAATTTTAACTCAGTTACAAAGTGATCAAAAGTCTCGTTTATACCCTGCGTCCTCTCAGTAATCTTGTATCACGTGAATATCGTATTCGTCTTAGGCATGACAAACGCCAGCGGCAGCGTGTCTTTGAACTTAATTTAAAGTTAAGCTTTACACCTTGTAGCTGCACTTATGAATATGCTTGTATGCGTCACTTGCTTCATGTTTTTTTGCTGCCTTCTCAATTGTGTAATGCGTTTTTTGTTCAGCGCTCTTTGGAGCTCTTCCTTGTTCTCTACGTACTGTGTTCACAGTCAGTTCACGTGATCCGCTCTCTTGTGTGATCTTGCGATGTCCACGGCTTTAATTAATGTTAGCTAAGACCCAGCACCTAAAAGTTTTTCTCGCACTTTCGCTGAGTTTGTGCTAAACACTAGACCATCTCATCTTCGTTTGCATAAACACAGTCCTTCACCCATGAATATTTACCTTATATGGGCAGGCACTCAATTACGTGGGAGGCGTGATGATGCGGGACACAACTCCGTCTCACACAGTGACCGAGCTGTAGGCTATGGCCGTATATATGGTTAAAAGTAGGTTCCAGTTATACCGTTATGCGTAGAATTTCAAAATGAAACCTGCCTAACTTTTGTAAGTAAGCTGTAAGGAATGAACCTGCCAAATTTCAGCCTTCTACCTACACGGGAAGTTGGAGAATTAGTGATGAGTCAGTCATTCAGTCAGTGAGTTAGTCAGTCAGTGAGGGCTTTGCCTTTTATTAGTATAGATGAGCAGGATGACATGGGGCTGCAAATCTCATATTATATATACCAAGGGTGTAATTTGATTATCTCAATATAATAATATATTCTATAGTTGTTAAAACTATATCTTAAAACCTGATTAAATACATCCCATAGCCCAACAAGTGAATAAGTAAATAAAAAAATAAATAAATAGATTTCAAAGTGGCTGTGTCGCTGTAGGCCATCAATGAAAAATAATCACATTAGTTCTATTTGCACTGTTTGCTTTGAAAGTAAAATAATAATGTTTGCATTTGTAACCGTGGGGCCTGCCTTTTCTTTGTTGCTTTCCTGCCCTTTTTTGTGTTCTCTTCTTTTGCTTCAGTAAATACCTGTCCACTTACATTGTGTTCGCCTGGCTTCACCCTTTAACAAAGGCAGTAACTAGGAGAGTGTGGGAGAGTGTGTGAAGGTGGGTGTTTCTATGCCAGTGGATTTGTCGGTGTGCAGGCAGAGAAGAGCAAATTGGAGAAACGCATACAGTAAGTCTGGGCCTGTGTTTTGTGATTCAGGGTGGATGACATGACTTTTGCGTCATTAATATTAGCACACCTCCAATCGTTCTTAGGAAGTTGGTTGACATATTTGGCGCAATAGCATCTGTATTTGTGACAAGAATTTTTTTTCACTAGACATTTCATTTTTTTTATCTGTGCTTTAATTTGCTTTATTTGTGTTATCGCCTCCTAAATGAAGAACACCCATGTGCTGCCCACAGTTTCACCCTAGAAGCCTACTGAAGTGAACATTTTAAAACCCCCCCCCGACACCTCTTACTGTGTTGACTTTCAACTTTACCATTCTTTCTAGCATGAATATAAAAAGTAATAAAACAAATTTGACAGCCTTGCTTCAAATCAATTGCCAAACATCTTTAACAGAGAGACATAGAAATTGCCATTTTGCATTTTGATAAGACCCCTAACATGTTAGCATATACCGACTCGAGACTTTTTTTTTTACTTTGTGTCTTTGACCTACTTAAGTGATCTACATTTTCCTTCATTGTGAGCTTCATCTCACAACAGTGAGTTCATTAATGTTAACCTCATTCAGTTTTATGCTTTATTTTGTCAGGATATAAGCAGACGTAATTGATTCTTAACCTTTAGTAATGTCTGAGAGTGTTGCTCCGATACAGCAGTTTTTGTTGTGTGCAGTCAAGTCTCATTTCACAGAGTGTAGTGAGCTCATGAAAAAGAGAGACAAAAACTGGATAAGCCAGAATAAGGAAAGTAAAGAGATAAAATAGTAATGGTTCAACAAAGTAAGTCCAGAATGCCAAGAAGTCAAAAATGAAATTGATCAACAAAGGCCAAAAGAATAATTCAGAAAAGGTAGAAAACAAAAAGTCTTTTTTTTTTCTTTCAGAGTTTTTATCCATATACATTGATGTTGATATAACTGCACCACTATCTTAAATTTTGGACTGGCAATAAACCTAATAATAAACAAAAAGGTCCTTGTTGTAAATAAGTGCACACAAAATAGCGAATGAATTATAGTCTTCTAAAAAGATCCATAAAACCAGTTAAGGACCTTCACTGGTCTACCTAGGGATAGGCCTAACCCAGGCACACTGACCCCAAAGTCTTTTAGCCTGCAGAGGCCCAAAATAAGGAGCTGGCCTTGTATATATATATGTATTTATACTATGGTGCTTTGCCCCCTGGTCGCTTTGCTCGGCAACCCCCTGGCCTGCACTACACAGCAGCCACTTCGCATTTCTGCCACTCGCGTATGTGGATTTCACTTTCACCAAACAACAAATCTTTTAATTTGTGTATAGGCCTCTTCATTGGGAAGAAACACTACTTTTTGATGATGGCAACACAAATTAGACGATCTACAAGTCTCTAACTTGAAGTTTAAAGCCGAACAATAGCAACATACTTCTGTCATATCACCTAATCCATCTATTCGATCTCTTTTTGCTGTTCTGTTATTTCACAGGGTAGTGATTTCCATTTGATAGCACTAATGCAATCTTTACTATCAGTTTTTTGAGACTTTCAAATTTTAGTACTTTTATAATCTCTAACCTGCTCTGCATGTGTATCGCACCAATGTTTTTGAACCTCTTTACGACATTCTACTTTGTCTTCTACTCTTTGTCTTTTATTTCCGACCCCGCTTAGAGCTCAGAGCAGAGGAACTGTGTCTGACAATAGCATTCACACGAATGAGAAGTGATTGGACCGTGGGCATAGTTGTAAATGTTTGAGAGGAGGACGGGACTTGTCAAAATCTCTTGGCAAAAAGTCTTGTCTCACGGGACCTGAAATTATCTTTCGTGGGAGTTGAAGTTATCTTTGAGAAAGTCTCGTCCCAGGATTTCCTTTCATAATAGAGAGATATCTCTCTGAAAATAAAACATAAATTCCTAAATTGGGAAGGAAACAAAGAATCTCTATAAATAAAGGAATTTATTTAAAAAAACAAAATAAAAAGAGAGAGAAGCACAGAAATGGTAGAAAGGCGTAAAATGAGTCACAGGTTTTTCTTAAAAAAGGCAACGCACAGCAAAAAAAATATACAAATATATGACCTTCAATAAACCACAGAATGTTTAAACAACAAATATAATCAAAAATCATGAAATTGCATAAATTAAAAGGAAAATATAAATCAAAACAATGAACATATCCAACAGTATAAAAAGGCGAAATGATAAACAAAGAGTAAACCTGAACCAGGGCTACAACCCTGACTAAATGATGACAGTTCTAAAATGGTGATGAACAATAGAAAAACAAATAAATGGCATTGTGATTATGTGAAAAAATCAACAATAAAGTTTAATACACAATAAAAATAATTCAGAATCAAATTATATGCCTTAAAAACAAGAATCTTAATGCAGAGTACTATAGAGTTTAAAGGAACCATCCAATCTCCGTAATAAATGAAAATTTGAAATGAAAAACACATGCAAAAAAATAAATGTAATTAGAACATGGAAATATGCAGTTAAAGAGGAATCTCTGACAACTTTAAAAAATTACCCAAATGAACAGTAGGACAAGTTAGCTATTAGCTAAGCCAATGAGCTCAATGCACTGAATGGTCCCCTCTTGTTTGTTAAGTCTTGTGTTTCTTTTATTAAGAAACTTTCATATCTTTGGGATGTGAGCAGAACACTCACATAGACACACAGGGCATGTGTGTTTGTTCTAGCAGTAGGGCACATTGACCAATTTGTCCACTCATGAAGTTAACGTGTTTAAATGGTTTGAAACAAGTCTTCAGCTGCCTCAGCTCACTGCCAAGTACGATGATCTCTTATTTATTTTTATTTGTGAGATACAGTATAATCAAGTCAGTGAGTTCATTAACATCTACAAGAGACAGTATCCACTATGTTTGTAAGGCCTGCTCATAACTAGCCTTGACTTTTACCTGGCTTTTGACTTTTTAGCAGGAAAACACTGCATACTGTAAATCACACAAGCATTCCTGTAGTCAGCCCATATTAAGTTCTTCAATATAATGAGATCACGTCTAAGAATTGCTAGAAGTTATACTTGAAATTTGGTTTTTGAGGATAAAAGAAAAAAGAAAATAACATAGTAATTGCTCAAATATCCATGTGCATTTCTCAAGGCGTAGTGCACATAACGTGTTACTATTTTTAATACCAGTGGCAACGCTTAATGACATGCAGCATGAGATACTTTAGTAAACTGAGGGTGATAATGAGAGTCATGGCTTTTCTATTTTTGTAAGCGTGTTTAACTGTGGGTTTAACTGATTATCTATATTTAAAAAAGCAACTTTATTTAAAACTATTTAATATGATAAGCACACCCCTCACCCATTACCCCCCAAGCAGAGATGCCTTGACAGAGACAACAGGTTGCACAAATTGCAAATACTGCTCCATTTTCTGTTCCATTTGCTTTAGCAACTGCTGTGTTTCAATCAGATGAGTGGCACAGCCCGGATTGGTTGTCCCCACTAGCAGAGTCCATCTCCCACCACCATTCAAACAAAAAACGTGGCAGATGGTAAGCTCTTTGTAGCCATTTTAGGATGAGCCAGCTTGGTTCTATGGATATATCTGTGCAAATTAATGTGACTGTGTTCTGAGTTTCTTATTTGAAAAGTCATGAAGGGCGATTGTGAATCATGTCTTTTTAACAGCCTACCAGCACATGTGGTTTGTGACAGTGCATCTGTAAGATCGATGGAGAAGCACAAATTTCTTCCCAGCCACAAGCCAAAAGATCTCAATGATGTGAGAGGCCTTCAGGTGGAAGATGCACAGTACAATATATACAGATGTTAGTGTAGCCCAGCAGTGGTGAACTCCAGGCCTGGAATGCCGCCATGGCTACAGGTTTTCATTCTAACCCTTTTCCTAATAAGTGACCAGTTTTCACTGCTAATTAACTTTTTCCCCCATCACTTTAATAACCCTGTTAGAAGAGCTCAGCCCTCTGAATTGATTCCTTTCTTCATTAAGTGACAGCCAAGCAGAAATGAGATGTGAAACGAGCTAACAGATAACCAGCTAAACTGGGGCTTCAAACTCCAACCAATTTCACTCCAATCACTTTCTTAATGAGAAGCCAATTCTTGCTGTTAATTAAACCCGTTATTTAATTCCATGGCTTGTTGCTGCTCTCATTCTTCAGAGGGCTGAACTCTTCTAACAGGGCTATTAAAGTGATGGGGAAAAAGTTAATTAGCAGTGAAAACTGGTCATTGATCAGGAAAAGGGTTAGAATGAAAACCTGTAGCCACTGCGGCACTCCAGGCCTGGAGTTCGCCACCCCTGATGTAGGGCTACACTAGAATGCACTTCTAAAAAGACATCCAACCATCCATCCATTATTCAACCCGCTATATCTTAACTACAGGGTCACGGGGTTCTGCTGGAGCCAATCCCAGCCAACACAGAGCGCAAGACAGGAAACAAACCCCGGGCAGGGCGCCAGCCCACCGCAGGGCTCACACATACACACACACCAAGCACACACTAGGGACAATTTAGGATCGGCAATGCACCTAATGTGCATGTCTTTGGACAATGGGAGGAAACCGGAGCACCTGGAGGAAACCCATGCAGACACGGGGAGAACATGCAAACTCCACGCAGCTAAAAAGACATTTTAGCAAAAAATTATATAATCTCTAAAACAGTCCAAAGTAACGTAGAAACACAATTTTTCATGCATTGATCCCATGTCATGGAGCATCTTAACAGTTTCAATAGTTATTTTTTCTGTGTGGGGAGAAGCGTAGTTGGATTTAAAGCATTCCTATTGCTGCATGTAAGTAGCTTCACCATGGCTTTATTTTTTGTTCAAGTTCTGTATAAGCTCTACTGCTGCTTTTTCTTGTCTTTTTTATATTTTTCTTTTCAGGGCAGCCTTATGTTGTCCTGAAGTATCAAATACCTTAAACATATGCTAGGTACACCAATTATTAGACTTAACCCATTTTTTAAAATAGTTGTTCAGGTTCTGATGCAAAAATGTATCTTTGTTTGTACAAAGTAAAATGAATTACATTTTTGAATTTCTCCTCCAGGCAAGTGACAGTAGTACAAAACGAGCAACAGACAAGGAAAATACACCCAAACAGTAACTACAACATCAAACTGTACCTTTAAAACATTATATATACAAGAAACACTACTGCTGTTATTAGAATAAGTGGCAGATAAAAATTGATAAAAATTCCAGCGGAGCAAGTGATAGTAGTCTTCTAGACTGCATTTACTAGAATGGAGAAGAGAACCAGTGACTGTGCAGGATATCTGAGATCTTTCATAATGCTTTTTGTATTTATATGTGAGGTCACTGAAATGCAAAAAAGAATTAAATGTTATGGATTAAATTCCCTTTAAACACTTTGATTTTTTTCTTTTATTTTTGTGATACTGAAATATGATGTGGACAAAACTATATGGCAGTGTTTAGCACAGCTGCATCACAGCTCTCTCTATGTGAAAGATGTGGCTTTCAGATCATTTTAATGCCATGCTCCCATCAACCACAATCACCGTCTTTGTCAGCATTACTCATGGCTCTACTTTGAGGAAACCAAATGTTTCTGTATTACATGCACTATTCACAGTTGGCATCATTAATGTTCCCACCTGTTTATAATCCTGAGAACAATGAATTCACATTGGTATGCTTGTGCAGGTCAGATGTGCCCATTGTGATGCTCTACATCTCTTTAATAATAATAATAATAATTTATTTTATTTATAGGCACACAAGGACACCTTACAAAGCACATTAATAACAACAGTCACAACATAAAATTAATAAAATATTACAGCACAATAAAACCAGAATAAATACAATAATAAAATAAAATAAAAATTTATCAGCTAAAATTACCAGACAGAATAAGCCATCTTAAAATGATGTGTTTTAAAATGAGATTTAAAGGAAAGAAGAGAGTCTATATTACGAATGTCTTCTGGGAGAGAGTTCCAGAATCAAGGGGCCACTGAACTGAAAGTTTTAAAGCCCATGGTAGTCAAGCAAGCAGGAGGTACAATAAGATTGATAGAGGAAGAAGATCTAAGGATATGAGAAGGAATGGGGATGTGAAGATCAGAAAGATAAGGAGGTGCCAGGTTATGATGGGTCTTGTAAGTAATAAGCAGAATCTTAAAATCAATGTGGTATTTAATAGGGAGCCAATGAACGTGTTGAAGGACAGGAGTAATGTGTTCTATGGAAGGGGTTTTGGTAATAATACGAGCTGCAGCATTCTGAACCAATTGGAATTTGTAAAGGAGTTTGTGAGGAAGACCAGAAAGGATAGAAATACAATAATCAATATGAGATATAACCAGAGCATGAACAAGAATAGCAGTGCTGGTAGCTAAAAGAGATGGACGTAAATGGCTGATATTACGTAGATGGAAATATGCAGACCGAATGACATTATTAATACGTGCCTTGAATTTTAAGGTACTATCAAGAATAACACCTAATCTCTTAACCTGAAGAGATTAGAGAATTATCAACAGTCAATGAAATATTATCACATTTATCTAAAACAAATTTAGTTCCAACCAGAAGAACCACTGTTTTATCACTATTGAATTTAAGAAAATCAGCAGACAGCCATGATTTAACTTCCTGCAGACAGTCAGAGAGGGAAGAAGGTGGAAGCGTGGAATCAGGCTTAGCAGACAGATAGAGCTGGGTGTCATCAGCATAACAGTAAAAATGAATATTAAATTTCCTAAAGATATGACCAAGAGGCAGAAGATAAATAGTAAATAGACAGAGCCCTGGGGAACACAACTAACAACTGGGCAAAATTGTGATCTTTGTGGTCGTTGTTACTGGGTTGTGGATACTTTGGTGCAGTGTGAAAATTTGACCAAGAAATACAAATAAGGAAAATTAGCAGAGGTTTAATACTAAGAAGTCGAGAAATAAGCCTGGATGAACAATTAGAAGTGAGACCCAAAAATCAAAGTAAATAAAACAATGCATAGTTTCTAACATGAACATCCTATTTTTAGCACCTTTAAGCCAACTCAAGCAACTGAACCAGTACATGAGATGTAAATAGGAGTCCGCCAACTGAATATAGTGGCATGATAATGAAAAACATTTCCCAGCATCGAGATCAATAAATCTAAATAAAAATAAATCTGTGTAGAACTGCCAAAATGATATTGTTATCAAAAGAGATAAAAAGAACAGAGTATAGAGAGAATTCTAAGAAGAAGCAAAGGCCCAAACATAGCAGTCTAATTCAAAATTAATAAAATCTTTTTTTTGGGTGACTTTATTACGCCCCAAGGGGAAATTCTCTTTTTGTGTAACCTTTGCAGGTCAGAGTTGCATGGTCAGTCATTGTACAGCGCCCTGGAGCACTTTTAAGGTTAAGGGCGCAACGGAGTAGGATCCTTCTGCCAGCAGACCTTCCAGTGCTGAATTGTAGGACCAGAGCCACCATTCTGCTGTCAAAAACATGAGCTAAAATTCTTGGTCCTGAAATGAGGCTTGTCACCAATGTTTAATAAATCCAAAATAATTACTTTTGACGTCAGCAAGTGATGATGGACCTATTATTTCTTCCCTTTAGATTACTCAAGCATTTGGATGTTTTATTGTGGGCCCCACTGCTTTATATAGTGAAGGCTTGATGACATGGCTCACATGATTTTCATGTCAAATAATTAGTGATGGGAGTTATTGCTGTCAACAATGTGTTGGCAACCAGGTACTACAGTACACAAAATTGTGGCACCCATGAAAAAAAGTAAATACAATTTCAATTTAATGATGTCGCCGACATAATGTTAAAATATATAAGCAATGCTTAAACAATACCAAATGAGAAAAACTAATATCAAGATGAGCAAAACAAAAAAGCAATGCATTGCTAACAGGCAGTGCAAAAAACAGTGGTAGCTTTGTGAGCAAACATGTAGTGAGAAGACCTTGGAAAGCAGTATGGGAAACAATAGGGACAGACGTCATTAAAGTAGAAACATTAAGAAACACAATAGAAAATATGGTTAAAATCACAGAATTGAAAAAAAAACCCGTCAAAAACGAATTTTAAAAGCTGAAGCATGTAGTTTAAGGCTAAAATGATAGACCTTCACTAGAAGGACAGTGTAAAGTCATATGTAGTCAAGCAAAGCAGGCAGCAATCCCCAAAGCAGAGAAACAAGCATGACATTTACCAAACAGCCACAAACTGGAAATCTGAACAAACTAAAAATTCACAATGTACAGTATAATAAAATGCTTAAGGCACAATGCTAGAGCACATACTGAGGGTTGCCCCATTCTTGTATTTCCCTTCATATTCAATAAAGACATGATAAGTGTTACCAAGCATCATAAGGTGGAAAGGATCAATGGCAGGCAACCCATAAAAGCATAGAGCAGGATCTGAGTCCAAAATATATTTGACAAGTATGACTTACCAAGTTTCCCCTTATCTTTGGCTATTACAATACTAAATTAATGACTACAATTTTGACGTTGTGAGATGAATAGTGCTGGCTTGGTCCTTTTTAAGTAGGTATGGCCAAGGAAAGCCTGCCACTAACTGAGCTTCAGTTTTGACAGAAAGTGATTAATGCAGGGTCATGGTGCAATTAAGCAACAACTCTGCACCCTGTTGTTCTGAACTGTAATTTTACACTTTAAATATTTTAGCACCTTTCAATTTCATTTTCTGTTTTTCTGAATAGTAACTGGGTTGAAATGATTCATCTCAGTATGTGTGATTCCAGCTGGGGACAGGCGCTTGTATGCTGTAGTTTCTACCTAATTACCTTGTGTCTCAGTTAGCAGCAATAGAAAAAAGGATTTTCTGACGTCTTTTATAAAACAATATTTCAATTCAGTTATGTCAGTTGTGGAACACTGCTTTGTGAATCCCTATTTTAGTTACTCAAGGGCCCTCTTGGACATGTTTTATAGTTAGAATGGAAAATAGTGAGGGTCAGTTAAAACAGTCCTCAGTGGGGCTAATTCAAAAGACAAGCTGCCTCTAGATAACTTAAGTAGTATCTTGTATGTTTAAAAACTTCAAATGAAAAATGTGAAAATACATTTATTGTTTTTGTTATTTTGTCTGTAACAATTTATCTAGCAGTGGGGAAGCTCGTTTACACTTAAAAGAGAAGTGGGTAGGTAGTGGAATGTCACTTCAATGGGTTTCTTTACATTGCATTTGCTCATATATTTGCATAGGTTATTCATCTTTTGATTATTTTTTATCAAACTGAAATATTCCTTCATCAATATTTTTAATTATTACAACAGTGAAAAATGTAATTATTATACCAATTTCAGATAAAAAATGGTGTTTTATTCAAGCAGCAATAGTAATTCAGCAAATTATTCCACATACTCCTACAAAAAGTAGACTCAGCTTTTCGTATTCTACAGATGTTACTTAAATTGCTCTAGCACTGCACACAACCATAAGAAGTTATTTTACAAATGCCAGGGTATTTTTCAGTTCTTAGAAGTCATTTCTCTACGGTCATGGGAATGTGGAATAAACTACTGACTTGCGTGTCTGAAGCAGAAACCCTAACAGCTTCTAAAATGTATCTTGAAAGTTATCATAATGGATTGAGTAGACTTCTCTTGTATGCCAAAAATGTGATTTTATGTTTGGTTAACTAATGGCCAAATTTTGTTATTGTCCAAGTCTTACATTTTTGAAAGATGTAAGGATATCTCCATTCAGCGGACTGTACAAATGGTAATCCATTCGTGCAGACCAAAGTTCCAAAGCCCTTTGAGAGACAATCTACTTATTACTTTCGTTTAAGAATTAACTTCACTTTGATTTACTTGTCATTTCCAGCTATCAGCTGTATATACTGTATTTCTCTTGTTACCTCCCCATATAACTTTTTTCCTTCTAAAGAAGCAGACAAATAGCTGGTACTTTTTACACTATTACCTACTTACCACCATGATAAAAAAAAAGCCCAGATGGTTCACAACATAATGTCGCACAGTGGGGCTTGTGGATGTGCCTTTGTCTTTGTCTTGTTGTCTCCCGTACTTCTGAATTTAATTTAGTCATCGCCTCTTTTTAACAGTGAGCTAGACAATAACATAGCTCACATTTAACTCTTTACGCATGTCATGTTGATTTAATACTTTGAAGAGCCCTTTTCTCTCTGTATTGTCTTGCTGTTACCAACTTTTGCGATTTTCCAAGTTTGGTTCTATCCAATATTGTTTTCAATAGGACTTCCTCTCACAATAAGTCTAATTCTTACAGAGCCCATATTGTTATACTGGCAATCACATAGCACAAGAGGTGAGTAAATGAAAGAGGAGCTCTAGCATGGTACTCTTTACTCCTGTGTGTTTTTACTGTTGTTTTGTTACTATGACACTAATTGGTGACAATAAGCTTATGCGACATGTTTGAAAGAAGGTGTTATCAAGTATGTACTCTGTGATTCTGTTTTTCTCTGACAGTGGAAATTGTAATGTTTAATTGTTATAACATTAAGTGATGGGATTTCTAAGGACAGCTACACACATTTCAAATAAAATACAACATAATTTCCAGGGCTGTTCCTTGCCTTGTGCCAATAAGTCACAGTTCCCATCATCATAAAATGGAGACGCAAAGTTTTGAAACTGGAGGGGCAGATGGGATTAAATTTTACTTCTACATAGCATTATTTGATTTTTTTTTAATTTGATATACTTTGTTAATTCCTGACCTTCTAACTTTACTTGATTTAAGTTCAACAACAATAAGAAGCTTTATATTTTTATCTTTATTTCTGGATTATGCCCTCTCCCCTTTTTACGGTTCCAGTCCTTGATGCTGCTTATACTCAGATCTGTCCCCAGCATCTGCTTCATTTTGTGAACAGTTGGCTTGACCTTAGGAGCAGCCCTTGCGTATTCATAAAGATATTCACTCTTTTAATATCATGCATTTAAATTCAAAAGCATTTTAATGTAGAGGACTCAAAATAATACCAAAAATTTGTCATACTGATGAAGAGCACAGGTTTAATCAGGCTTGAAGATACCCTTTGGCCAAAATGTAATTTCACCATTTAGATGTTCAAATAGTTAATATTAACCAATTTTCAATAATCAAAACAATTATTTTAATACAGGCAGGCATTGATTAATTTTTGACATACAGACAAGATATTATTAACAATGTCGTGAGTGGAGCAGGTAATTGCACTTTATTTATCAGGATCATCATTATCTATAGAGGTTTTTGCTAAGTTTGTTCTGTTATGTATACATAAATATAATTTACTTAATGGTGCTAACAACAATATCCATGTTCTGAATCCGACATTAGCATGAATAATGGAAGTTAAAAGCTTTGACTTTAAGAAATGGAACAGAACGCGCTTGTTATGTGGGTGTGTTTCTACTGTGCTTTTCTTTGTCTCCCTTGCTGTGAATCTCCCTGTTTAATATTAACGGGCTATGTTAAATGTACATTTGATCTGAAAGGACTAATGTCTTAAACATACTACATACATTTCAGGCCTTTACAACCTTGTGATTTTGCCTCTGAGCTGGCTATCTGATGACACAATTTGCTCTCACTTTCAGGAAAGCAGCATAGTGCCTAATTCCACTCGTACCTTAAGCTATTTGTGCCTTAAATATCCAGACATTTTTGTGCGTATGACCAAGCCAGTGCAGTAAACTGAATTAAGCAATGAAAGAAAAGGCCTGCCTGTCTTGGTGTTTTAATTAGTACAGTGGTATAGGAGACACTGATGCTGCTCCACACGGCTCCAGTGTCACAAAGTACGAATATTTTCCCAAAGACATTCAGGCTTGGCTGATTGGCTACTCAGAACTGAGAAGTAGTGAGATCGCTGAGATTTGTAATGGATGGCACTTTAAAACTGATCTGGACTGATGCTGTGCTACTTATGCACTGTTACTGTACTTTCTGCCTTATGCCAGATGCTCATCTCGGACTGGTATGAGAATAAACAAATTTCTAAAAAGTCATGATTGAATATTTACTTCTCTTATTAAATTCATAACAGCGTTCTAAACTTTTTATCATTAATTTCCATCCTTTATACCACTTTCAACAAAAGAGGCAGCATTCTCTCACCGCCAAGGTGGCTTGTAACAGACCAGCCTGGACGTAATTACCTTGCTTGCTAGCGTTACAAGTTATTGAATTTCTTACATGCAATATTTTATGGCATTCAAGTCCAGAATCAAAGTTATAATTGGAAATATGTCAACCAAAAGCTATTCTTTAAAATGAAAGTCTGATTGCTCCTGAATGGTGAACATCATAAAATATTGTATGAACGTTGAATAAGAAATAATGTTTCATGTAACCCAGCAATTCTGCAAAGATTTAAATGTTGTCATTAGAATTCATCTTTTCAACAGTTCATTCTCTTAAGATCCCACCTGCCTCACGTTTGTCTTTTCTGAGTGAGTTTTATAGAAGAGAAAATGCAGATGTCTTCTCACAAAGCCTTTTTTTTTCGGGATTTTTTTTTTTATTAATGTGAGAAGCGAGTTGTTAAAAACTTGGCATAATGCTGATAACATCTTGCTGCAAATAGAACAGAAGGTTACCTTCAATTAACTCCTCAAAGCTCCTAACAGACTGAGCATCTACTCATTTTGTAAAATGGGGCCGTGGGCTGGAGAGGGGGAGGATGGTGGTGGGGGGATAGCGTTTGGGGTTGACAGCGGGAGAGAGTGTAGAAGAAGAAAAAAAATGTGACGGATTGACGGATTCCATCACATTCTAAACTCACACTTTTTAGAGGCAGGCCAAGAATGTTTACTTACGTCTAAATAAAGATATTCATTTAATAGTAACTGAGACAGCACAGTTAGTAAGTTTTTTGGTTCTAGTTGTGTCATATTTTAACACTCTTACCTCCAAAAGTTGCCAATGTTTGTATCCTTAATAACACCAAGCATCTGCATTTGATATTTGGTCTGGATTTGCTTGTTGTTGCCCATTATGAAAGACAGCCTTCCAGCAATGCCAAATGTTTCACAAAACAGGATGAGATGAGGCAGGGAACTCTCAATTTGGAGACAGTCCATACAATAAATTGATGGTCATAGTTTAATTTTGACCCCCAGCAGTTATTCATAATAAGAAATGAAACAATAATATGTACGATTGAATTCACATCATTTCAGCTATCTACATTTTAAGAAATTAAATCATTTTGCTTCAGCATTGGAATGGAGTTCCTATTCAAAGTCCCTACCTTTACCATGCATTGTTTTCCTCTTGTCATTCAGGAAAAGATTTGGAAAATGGAAGGAACTAAAAGAATAAGGCTTCATTTTGTCTTTTCGGGGATGGGGACTGAAGGCTGCTTTTTGATCTGTGGTGGAAAATTCACAGACCTGCTAGTTGCGATAGCCCCCATTCATTTTTCAAGATCTTTTTTTTTGTCATTAATATATATTTGTGGCTAACAATGTCTGCTTGCAGATTATTAGCCTGTTTAGCACAGTAAAACACAATTTCCAGACGACAACGCATATTATACAAGATGAGGGGGAAAAGAGTTGTATGCAGAGAAGGGAGGAAAAAAAGATTTCTGAAATCTGACGCAAGCTCATTCTTCTTCTTCTAAAAAAAAAATCCCACCTTAGGGAACATACGCACTGAAGAAGAAAAAAATATTAAATTATGCAGCCAGGCATCACGAATGAAATTATGCAAACTTATGCACCATTGAGGAAAAAAAAGAAAAGATTTCTTTTACTGACTGGAGACTAGAAAGGCTAAAATCTGCTCTCCAGTAAATGTAAGTGCCATTCCACGAAAAAAAGGTTCTAGTGTCTCACCCCACAGGCGACACTGCATCTGCTTTAAGCTAAATGTTGATTTTAGGTTTGCTGAAATATGCATTAATTTCATTTATGAGAGTACTGAGTTATTTTTGTAAAGGAGTCAAAATGGGTTTAATTTATCAAATTGTTTCACTTTTAATTTTTATAGTCATGATTTGAGTGTATTAACCTTTTTCTTTTAATTTCTCTAAGGCTGTAGATTTTTTCAGCTGTATTTGTAACTGAAATCTTGCACTACCCATGCATTTTGAGGATTTCTTTAAGCTGTTTTAAAGATTTTGATTTTACTTTAATACATAAATCTGGAAACTGTTCACAGTGCATTTTAATACTAATGAATCAAATGAATCATTTATTTGTTGCACCTGCTTAATCAAAATCAATTAATCGAACAGTCTGTTTTATATTGCACCCATTAATAGATTTCATCACTAGGTACTTTGCAAACCAAATAAGAGAAATTTTCCATTTTAAACTCACTTATTCCGTTCAGCGTCACAGGCAACTGGTACCTGTCCTCGCAAGACTGGGTGGTAAATGAGAACACACCTTGGATGGGGAATCACTCGCCCCACATTGGTTCACTCGCCCACATTCAAGACTCAGTTCAAATTCACCAGCTAACTTAACGTGCAAATCCTTGGTGTGTGAATTGAAAACTGGAATACCCAGAGAAAATCCTACATAGATGAAGGGAGAACATACAAACATTACTTAGTCTGCAAAAAAATTGTAACAGTCAATAGTAGTGTAGAATAAGAGAGTACAAAAGATCAAAAAAATAACTATAGTTAGAGGTATATCCTTTTAAAGAGCAAAAGAAAAAAGGTGAATTGTCCGGCATAAGTACTCCGGTTTCCTTCCACAGTCCAAAGACATGCAGATTAGCTGCATTGGCGCTACTAATCAATCAATCAATCAATCAACATTTATTTATATAGCACATATTCATACAAAAAATGTATCTCAAAGTGCTTTACAAAATGAATAGAAAAATAGTAGACACAATAAAAAATAAACATAAGTCAACATTAATTAACATAGAATAAGAGTAAGGTCCGATGGCCAGGGTGGACAGAAAAAACAAAAAAAACTCCAAAGGCTGGAGAAAAAAATAAAATCTGTAGGGGTTCCAGACCACGAGACCGCCCAGTCCCCTCTGGGCAATCTACCTAACATAAGTCAAAACTAGATTGTCCCTAGTGTGTGCTTGGTGTGTGTGTGCCTTGCGGTGGGCTGGCACCCTGCCCGGGGTTTGTTTCCTGCTTTGCGCCCTGTGTTGGCTGGGATTGGCACCAGCAGACCTCCGTGACCCTGTAGTTAGGATATAGCGGATTGGATAATGGATGGATGGAAGGTAAGCTCTTAAAGCATCATAGACACAGCAGTATAAAGTGCTCAAGTGATTAGGAACCACAAAGCTAAATAAGTGCTCAGCAAGAGTAACATTTTTAAATAGCAAAAATGCTAACATCAGAGCTAGTATTGTCAGTCAGTCAGTCATTTTCCAACACACTACTGTATATCCTAACACAAGGTCATGGGGGTCTGCTGGAGCCAATCCCAACCAGTACAGGGTGCAAGGCAGGAACAAATCCCGGGCAGGGCACACACACACACCCACACATCCACTAGGGACAATTTAGGGTTACCAATGCACCTAACCTGCATGTCTTTGGACTGTGGGAGAAAACCGGAGCACCCGGAGGAAATCCACGCAGACAACATGCAAACTGCATGCAGGGAGGATCCGGGAAGTGAACCCAGGTCTCCTAACTGTGAGGCAGCAGTGCTACCATTGCATCGCCATGCCACCCTAACTAGCATTGTGTATTACCCAAATGCTGGACACATCCACTCATTGTCTTAACTGTACAGTTTACTTCAGCCAATAGATATAATAAAATATCTATAGAGTTAAAAAAATTAAAACAAAATAAAACACTTTGAGAATGTGCATACCTCACACAGTAAGCAACCCAACTAAGAATGAAGCCAGAGTACTAGTACTGCTGCTCGCTGTGCCACCAGCCTGGCCTGCTATATAAAGTATGAACCCTATGCATTCAAATTAACTGTTCACAAAGCGGTATGTCTTGCAAAGCTGACAACAATTTAACAGATGGCTTCATACATCTAGGCAGTCTAGACTGACTGCTGAACATGGGTAATGGGTACACTTTGTTCTGTTTTAAACAAAATGTAATGTCTTTTGCATTTGCAATCATAACAACCTGAGCTTATTAAATTGGAAAACAATTCCTCCCCAAAAACGCACTTAAAAACTTTTTCAGATGTTTTCATTTTCTATCTTGAACAATTATTATTAAACCTCTAGGCATCCATTTCCTGAAGCTCTTTAATCCAACTTCAGGGGTGATAAAGTGCATTACAAGAACCATCCCTGGATTAGGTGCCAGTAAACAGCAAATATACCCACACATTTATACCAGGCCAACAATAACCTTAACTTTCAGAAACATTCGGCTGTGGGAGGAAAACCAAAGTAACTAGAAAATAAACTCACACAGAAATTAAGAGAACATGAAAAATCCACATATATTATATTATATTATATTATATTATATTATATTATATTATATTATATTTTTAAAGGTATATGATATTGGGTTAAACCTGATTGCAGGGGAATGCCATTGTTTCTGCATCCCACTGAGTTCACAGACATGGCATTATATTAAATAATAACTCTATACTGGTCTGGCATGAATATGTGCATGGTTTTATCCTGTAATTAACTTACATTCAAGAACAATTTCTTTATTTTCTCTTCTTGTAGTATTAGTGTATTAATGTGAAGGATTTTTTTAGTTTCTAGTTTTGGCCAGTGTTGTCAAACTCAGATTCCTTTGTTCAGGCCACTTTGTTGTGTAGAAACCAATTAATGTCTTAATTGACTTGTTTTTTAAGATGCAGAAGCCTCAGTTGTTTGTTTTTTCTTTAACCAGTAGCTAAATAATAATGAGGTGCAAAGAAAGCCAACAGATGAACAACTAACTTGATTTCTTTTACTTTTTTTTGTCCATCACACAATAATCTGTTTCAATAAAATATTTGAAAAGAAAACATTCTGGACCTGAGACATTTGATAAAAAAAATGTTTTGTAAATGTCTCATGTGGAATAATGAAAATGCTAACAAGCCGTAGATGAAGTAGATTAAACAATATGCCTCCAATGGATTGGTGCTCTGATCAAGGGCTGGGTACTGCCTTCCATTCAAAGTCGGCAGGATTGACTTCAGCTCTTGGAAAGCCCAAATCTGATTTAACCTGTTAAGTAAATGGACAGTGTACAAAAAGACACAAGAGGCCTGAAAACATTTTGGATGTACAGTGGGAAAGCCATTTTAATTGCTGACGGGTTTATAAAGTCCTAGCTGTCCCCTGTGGCACCACCCACATTGGAGTGAAACAGGACAAACTTTAAAAATCAATAAAAAAAATATAAAAAAAATTTCATTCTGGCCAAGCGGAAGGTTAGGTACACTCCATCGTCAAACATTGGCAATGTATCTGATCGTTTTCAGCTCTGACGGAAGAGTGTCCCCCACTTGGGGAGAAAAGCACGTAGCCGTGATATCTCTGCCAATGAGCAGCTACCCTCTAAAACACACTTAGCTATGAGCTCTCTCTCAAAAACATCAGATGTTACTCCTTAAGAATCTGTTGATGATAATGTCTGTTGAACAAACCGGTATTGCTAGCTAAGCGGAGGCAAGGTAAGCTACAACACGTGGCAAGAGGTACTCCGACTCGAACGGTGAACTCACAACCTCAGTATTTGAAGTCCAAAGTCTTAACCACTACACCACACGTGGACAACTTCAGTGCTGCAAACCTAATGAATAGATACGTGAGTTCTTTCACATTAGGATTCCCGTCTTTTGATTCCAATACCATAGTCCTCATGTGCTCATGTAAGAGGTCACATCCTTGAGTGGAGGCAAATCACTACATGGATGAATGGAAGAAAGCATATCACTTGAGAGACTCGAGAGTGAAGGGACAACAACTGGCGTGTCCAAAAACAGTTTAGAGAAAAGCTTTATTAAAGCTAGAGGAAGAGTTATGAGGTTGGTGGATATGAACATTAGCCCCACCACCTAAGACGGTTACCTTTTAATTAAGGACCGGTTGAGCCAAAGAAGCTTTTTTTTTTTTTTTTTTTTTTCTCTTTTTATGATATGTTACATGTAGCTATGTGTGCATGTGTGCATTGAACCAGGGTAGCTCAAGTTAAAAGAAGACAAAGTATTTAATTAAAAAAGCTAGTAGTAGTTGGTTAGAACAAAAACCAGCAGCAAACGCAAGATTAAGTGCCTAAAAAAAAGGAAAAATTTGATTTTGTCAAGAGGTTGATATTTGACTTCCTAGTATTTTTTTAACCCTTTTTTAATGATTCAAATTGCTATTAGAATTCCTTTTCAGCCTCATTTCACAGTAGAGGAGCTCCTATGGCATTTTCTGGAATTTCGGTTTGTGAATAGCATCCTGCTTTGGTGTTGTCTCCATGACATGTAAAGCTGACTCAAAACATTAAGTGCTCTCCTGAAACTAGGATTTACTGATGAAGATTTCCTTAACTAGTAAATATTTAATTAATGCAAAGTATTATTATTATTATTATTATTAATGTTGTTATTATTTGTTGTCCAAACACTGGAGTGGACAACAAGCTTAATAGATTTAAATTTATCTAAAGCTATGTGAGCGGCAGCACATGTTTCTGCAGTATGATTTCTACATACTGTATGTATCTATATTTTAAGTCAATCACTGCACATTTCTAACCATATCGGCATTGCATCAATCCATATCTTTGATGTATGCATGCTGTTGTGCATCTGGAGCCATCTTCTTTTTAGTGTTTGACAGCTTTGTGAGATGCCGCAGCTTTAAGCATTATTAAATCAAACTGATACTTCCTCTCTAGGTCATTAAGTCCCCTGGAAACCAGTTTTATGAGGGTAATTATATATAACCGCTAGCCACTCCAAGCCTTCCCAATATAGCCACCAGTGAGACATACAAAAAGCTTTGAAATCCGAGGCTTCAAAGCCAAGGGCTGATTTTTAAAAGCAGTTCCTCATACCTAGTAGATAGCACTGAGCCAGCAGCAAAAGCCAGTCTCCAGATCTGCAAAAGCATGGAATGAAAGCGGCCCACTTGCTAAACTACAAGAAAACACCAAATCCCCAAAAGCACTAATGCAGAGTAGCAATAAGGTTTTGGTGAGTACAAAACACTCATTCTTATTTATGACTCCCAGAATTTGGTTCTTGGAAGCAGAAAGAAACTGTTCACTGCTGCCCTGGACTGTTAATCATCTCGAAGAAGACAGGCAGTAATCAATAATGGACATGTGTAATAAAAAAATACAGATATTTATGAATAAATAACTGCTCAGGAAAAAAACATGTGAATAACCACTAAGCTGAAGGCATTATTGTTGAGCAGAAATAATGGGAAAAAGGAAAGCTGTGTGAATATTTTAAAGGACCTGCAAGGCTATGTACTCCCAGACCACAGGCACCAAGGAATGTCATCGAGAAGTAGCCAACAATGCATTAAACAGTACTCAGAATAGTATCCAACAATGAACTGGAGTCACATCTAAGACTGCCTATACTCAGATGCACTTTAGCTCCTTGTAAGCCAAGATTACAAAAAGCAGAAAAAGAACAAAAAATATGACAGGCTACAGTTAAACATTTATTGTCTTCAGCTCCTCGCGATCCTACACTGGACTAACTAGGTTTTGAAAATAAATAATGAAAGGATGGAAGTAGGAGAGAGCAGAGTGTTTATGTGAACTTTCCAAAAATTCATTTTAAACAGTTGGAGGTTTAAAAAAACTGCACTCAACTGATCCACATGCTGTATTTGCAGTAATTATTTTAATTAAGTGAAAGTGAACCAAGCCAAATGTCTGGCAATCCTGCACTTTGTCTGTTGCGCCTACCTAAAAGAGGCTGCTCATAGGACAGATACAGTATTTCATTATTTTTAAGAGAAGTAGGATCAGGAAATGGACAGAATGAAAGGGTAAAAACAAAAAACTTGACAAGATTTTGGGAAAATTTAAGGCAAACAGACCAAAATAACAAAACACGTTTTGGTCTTTGTAGTCATAAATGTCAGAAATTAGTCTTTCGAAGCAGTTGTGTTAATAGTTACTAGCAAAAGTCCATACCTCACAACCAACGAAATGCTTTGTATGCTGTGAAGATGCTGTAAGGATCAGAATGAGTTGGTATGAAAGCCAGGACTGCAACTTGGATGAACCTATTTGCTTTTTATGTTTTCATCATCTCCTGACTTCTTTCTGGGGTGTGATTAAAGTTATGATTAGTTCAGTGCTTCCCCACATGCCATGACTCAAGTTCCTACTTCTCTGAGCTAGTGCTACATTTTTGTCATGCTGCAGGATGGCATGTCTTATCTATATCTGTGCATCCTTACGATCTTTCTACATTTGCATGGTTATGATGGAGTACAGAATAGAAACATCTAAATTACATTTTAGAGGAGACACACATGGATAACAGTTGACATTGCTTCCTGATACCTTTTTTATCTCCTCCATAGTGAACTGATTATAGCTCATTATAATGTTCATTGAGACCATATACTGTATTGTCACAATCTGTTTATATTAATTACTCAGTTTGTCTTTTACTGAGTGTATATAGTAACTTACGTTGTATGCTTACGTACACAAATGTGTAACCCATGTTCTTTTTACTCATGCAGTGCATCCTTTACAGTACATCCTCACTGGCCACTCAGGATGTGAACTTGGTTTCGTACCCACCAGCAAGTGAAAAGCAGCCATGTTAGCTGGTTAAGCCAAATCAGAATCCTATCACCTCTAGAAACTAATTGAGCTCCATTCCATTTGAGACCTGCTAAACATGGTGTATTATTTAGTATCTTTCTGTTATTATATTATTTTTGGGCAGCACATGGAGCAGTAGTAGCCCTGCTGCCTCTCAGTAAGGAGACCTGGGTCCTTCCTATATGGAGTTTGTATGTTCTCCCTGTGTCTGCATGGGTTTCCTCCTGGTGCTCCCACTGTCCAAAGCCATGTAGGTTAGGTGCACTAGCATATCTAAATTGGCCCTAGTGTGTGTTCGCTCTGTGATGGACTGGCGCCCTGTTCAGGGTTTGTTCCTTCCTTGCTCCCTATGCTAGCTGTAAGAGGCCTCAGCCCAAAACCAACTATGCTCTAGAATAAGCAGGTTAGAATATGGCATTGCATATTATTTTTGAAATTATGTGCAAGTGATATGAGGTTCTACTCAAAAAAATTAATTGAATCTTTCTCCAAGGTGATATAGTATTGATGTAGTTTCCTTGAATCCATCAGGCTAACCAGTAGAGAACTACAGCCACACCCAACCTGTCCAAGGTGTCTCAATTGAGATGCAACAATATCATCAATTTGCAGACTCTTTCCTGCTTAAAGGTAACTGTCTGAAGAAGCCACCTGCATTTATTTTGAATTGCCTTACACTATATGCTAGAAGTTTTTGTTTTTTTAGTACTAAAACAGCTTCATTTTATTTTTTCAGTGCAGCGGTTAGTGTTAAACTGCACCCCTAAATTTTGTTTCCCAGCCCAATCATTATTTATGTTGAATTTGTACATTGAACAATCTTCTTCCTCTCTTCTCCCATTAGGGGTCACCACAGTGGATCATCCTTTTCCATATCTTTCTGTCCTTTGCATCCTCTGCATCTCTAACAATATGTGATATGAACTGGTGACTCTAAATTACTCTGATATGAATGAATGTGCAACGTGGTGGACTGGAATCTCTTTCATGGTTTATTCCTTTTTTCTGCCTTCTGATGCTGGGGTGGTTTTGAGGGATGGATATAAAGATGCATTTTGTTATTTTCTCTATGTTCACCCTGCAGTTTTGCTAGTAGGCTAAATCTTTAGGGTGTATTTCAGGAATAATGCCTTTTACATTAGGCCCTAAGACGAGGATGTGATAGGCACCTCTGAACATCAGTATATTTCCTTAAACAGTTCATGGATCAACAAAGAGGTTTTGTAATAGAAAGTGAAAGCACATCAGTTTTTTATTAGTGGCAATATCCTTATTAGCAGAATAATATATTTCCTTTAAGAGAAAAAGCTTACATGTATGATTGTTACACATTAAATCAAATTGAAAAGCAATCAAACTGCAAAGCTATTCAAATTATACTGAAGTGAAAAATGTAAGAAGCAGTGTTGTTGAAAATTTTTATTAAAATAATACATTCCGAAAAAAAAAAAACAGAAAAAACAGATTTGCTGCTATATCACCATATTTGACTCCTATTCCTTGTTTTAAACAGAAATGGCTCAAATGCAAACTATTTGTAAACATTCATAAAGTTCAAGTACCCAAGTTTTGAAAAGACATACTACTTTTTTCCATCGCTTTCAAACTGTGAAATGTAAAACAGTAAAACAGCCAGGCATATTGCTTCCCGGTTTGATCCAGGTCATATTCTTAGTGTCATTCTTTGTGTGTAAAAATCAAGCAATAAAATCTGCACAAAATGTCATGCATTGCCTGTTTTCTAAATTCTGACCTTGTCTCTTTCATTTTCTGTTTGTTGTCAATCCGAAGAAGACATTTCAATAATCAGATCACTTTTTAATAGATTATGAATGTGATCAGAGAAATCAAGACAAATAGCTTTTTATTTGGTAGCTTTGGGATGCACAGAATGAATTAGCAGATCAGTTGGCATCGCAGATTGCTAAACAGTACAATAACTGACAGCAGGTTCTTCAGTTTTCAATGAGGTCACATAAATAAGCTTATTACGATGCGGGTTCTGCTCCATGCTCCCAACACTGTTCAGGAGCCCTTGAACCCAACACCGTCGATAGATATAACCGAGGTGTGCTAGACAGTGGAGGCAACAACTGAGCAAGGGGATGGTAAAGATGTGCAAAAGTTTTTTAATTAAAAAGGCAATCAAAACCAGTGTTCAAATAAATAGTGCAGTAACTCAAAGTCTTTCAATCATTAAATAAATAATCCGAATAAACGTGGAGGTTAAAAAAACAATAGAAAAAACAATCCTTTTAAAAATGAGGTTAAAACGTTCCTCAGGAAGCAGTCTTTAAAAACAACAACAAGCCCGGTGCTTCTTCTGTGCTAGCGTCTCACCGCTTGGGCTTAGCAGAAGAGACACTCTCTCGCTCCCTGTAACCTCCGTCCTTTTCATTTCATTTTTTCATCGATCTCCTTTCCCAACCGACTCGCGCTTCTTTTATACAGCGAGGGGCCATAGCAGCTGCAGCACATTAGCCACGGGAACAATCACGGATGTGGGCAGTTCCTCACTTGTGCACTCGGTGAGAAACGCCCTCACCGCAGATCGCCCCGTGGCTTGCTATGACCCAACGCCCCCTCACTAAGCCGCGAGCGCGGTGATTATTTATTTAAAACAAAAACGGCCTTTGCTCTGCGAGCTGTGTAAAAGAAGCGCAAGTCAGTTGGGAAAGGAGATCGATGAAAAAATGAAATGAAAAGGACGGAGGTTACAGGGAGTGAGAGAGTGTCTCGCCTGCTGTGGACCCATAACACCACAAAGCTAGTATACATTTACACAAATGAACCCATTCTGAATGCTGTGGTTGTGTGCCATGTAATGGATTCGCACTCTGTCCAGTGTTGGTTTCTATCTTGCATGCTACGCTGCTGATTGTTTCAGCCTCTCATGATTGTCAATTGGATTAGTAAATATGAAAAAGTATGAAAGAATAAATATGAAAATATAGATATTAATAGTAATATGTATGGAATATTTTGTGTTTAGTTATTCCGGAAATATAATTTTATGAATCATAGGTCTTCTGTTTTTGGTGTTCTTGTAATGTAGTGCTCTAGAAGTAGTGAGGGTCTTCTCTTGATGACCACATGACTAAATCCATAACAAAATCAACATACACATACTTCATGAAACATGAGTTTTCTTCTTATTTAATGTTAAATAAGTAAGCCTGTATACACATACTTCATTAAAAAATGAGTTTTCTTCTTATTTAATGTAATGTTAAATAAGTAAGCCTGATCTATACATTGTGTTATATTTGCCATCCATCATTGGTGAGACAATCAAAGCACAACCCTAAAAAGGGTTTCCTAATATGTCAGAGATTTTATTGCACAATCTGTACAGAATGTGATTGAGGCATAGGTGATTATGTTCACAACATAGTGCAACAACAAGTAAATGGTACCTTTGATTTTTCATTTAAATATGTTGCTTACACATTGTTTTATTTTTGAATGATGTTAGTAACTATACTTGTTTGCAAATAACTGAGGAATGAATCTTAATAAGATAGATTTTTGCTTGAGATGGACAATTTTTCAAAGTTCACCAACAAAAATAAATAAAATGCAGATAGTTGACTCAAATTAAATAAAATTATATTGTAAAAGAGGGACGAGGATAAGATAAAGATTTGGGGGATCCACCCCATATACTGAAAGATTGCAGCAAGAAAAAACCTTTAACAAGTACTCATTAAAGACTGAGTGCTCTGAGTCCTAACAGAGACTGATTAAATGAGAGGAATGGTTGGGTTATATAAGTGGAGGTTAGGAAGAGGCGGGGTCTCAGGAGGAAATGACATCTGTAGGAGGGTGTGTTCTGGTGCCGGAAGTGGGAGGGGTTCTGTGCAGGTTTTCCTTCTGGTGGTCTGTGGAAGAGGGAGAAAAGGCATTAGTGCAATTAATCAACCCCTGACTCTGCATCTTATTGTCACCTAAGCCCTTAGACTGCCTCCCATGCACATGTGTGCGACAATATTCTACGAATACATACTTATAAAATGTGGGTCTGAGGTCAGCAGTCCTTCCCATGGGAGGAAAAAAATAATACTGCTATATGAAGGTTAACAAAGGCACATGTAAATCTAGGGCTACAGAGACAGTGCTGGCAATGTTTACATGCAGAATGTTTGTATGAATACATTAATAGATAACAGTTATTGCCTGTGTTTATTTTTTTAAATCACATGTTCAAAAGGAAAATGAGGTCTGGGAAGACAGTTTAGACAGATATATTAACAACTCTGTTTTTTACTCCCACTGTTTCAGTTAGTAGCATCTCTGACCTTTCGCTGTACACCTAACCAAATGTAGCATTGCATGCTGAAATCAGATCTTGTAATCTGAAGAGTCAAAAGCATGGAAACTGATGACTGCTTATTCTATCATAAGACACTGTTATTGGTCTGCCCATCTGATTGATGATTGCTACTTTCTGCCTGATTCATGTACTGTCTACAGATGATATATGCAACTTTCTTGCTATCATTTGTTGTCTGCAAAACATCATAACAGCCCATAAAGTCAGAAAAAGATATAGCCATTCTGTATAATGAAGCACAACACTCAGCTAATATCAGTCAGTGATGTCCACGATTGTACGCCGTTCTTGAGGATGAGAATTCTGACACCCATTCTGTCCATCACCATAGAGACTAATAAGCCCGGTTTCGAGAGAATCAGTGTTGAGCACCCAGGCAACTGTTTTGTTGTCCACCAAATATGCAGCGCCTTTGGGAGCCTGTCATGTCCTTAATCATACCTGTCAGGTTGAGTGTGCCTTTCAGTAGCCTACATGATGCCCTTAGAAGAAAAAAACAAGCTATCATATAAGAAATGCACTAGCTCAGCTTTGACATTACATAGTCCTTGGGAGTGTATTTTTTTCTTTCTTTCTTTAGGATTGACTTTTAATTTTTCCATTAATTTTGTGCCTTATTACTGTGGAGTTATTTTAGGAAAATCTTTTAGGTTTTCAGCTGGAATGAGTAAGAATATTTTCACACAAAAAAAAATTTTTTCAGCTTACAAACAATAGTGCCATTATTTTGTTGGAGAAAAAGTTTCAAAACTTGCTGCACCTGCCAAACAAGTATTGATGTAGAGAGAGAGAAGCTTAAAAATATCCAGGGCTACTTCATTCCACTTTGCTTTTTTCTAACTGAGCCCAAAGAACTTATCCTCTCATTTGTGGATATACAGTATGTGTTGTCTATATTTTTACCTGGCATGCTAGCTGCATTATTTCATCTATCAGTATAATAGCTTTTTTTAAGTTGTCAAAGAGCAAAATACTTGACAGTAGAAATACATTCTTCCTTCCAAATTACTTTACAAGATGGTGGCTAACAAAAACCTATTCCGTATTCATTGTGGATTGTGTTTAATTCAGTAACTATCCCTGAGTTGAACACCAGACATTTAGAGGGCACACCCACGTTCACTCATACTTGGCAAAATCGGACAATTATCTGAATAAGCATACTGTAGGAAGGAAATTAGAGTAGCAATGCTGACACGTGAAGGATGTACAATATCCAGTGATCAAACCCAAATTACAGCACTGACCACTGCACCACCATTCTGTCCCACAGCAGAAATTATCAGCATTATTGCTTAGCACATTTTATGTTGTGATCAAATTTTGTTAAATGAGTCTAATCCAATAGAAAGTAGTGCCACCCAATATTAAACCATAAAAATATCAAATCCTCTGCATCTAATATTTGATGGTCTGCTGTTTCTTTATTACACACTCTGGTCTGGCAGTAATGTCTCCCTTGCAGTTCACACATAATTCAGTTCTTTGTGACCCCTTAACAGACTTGTACTGTAATTAGCCTACAGTAAAACCATAACCACACATGTATATTTAATTCTTAATATACAATAAATGTATGATTCATTTATTCCCTTTCTCATTTACTGTAATACCCAAGTCACTTTTAATAACAATTCACAACTTGTCTAATAAATGGACAAGAACAAGAAATAATACAAAGTAGGCTATTGTTATTAATTATTGTTTATTCACTGATAGATTTAAAAGCTTGATGCATACACTTATGGGACTTAATGATTTTTAACCAAGCAGCCAGCCATACTTTTTTAAACATTGGCCACTGGTAATGTTGAAATACAAGACTGCAAAAGAAATATTTTGTTTTCAAGATGACAGAAATCAAATGTAGATTATAACATTACAATTTTTTTTCCCAGAGTCATGATCCATCTTCCCTTTCATTTTTCTACCGAGTCCCTTCCTTTCTCCACGCTGTTGGCAGCACAGAGCAATAAACTTATGCAAATCCAGGCACAGAGTCAGGTATTTTATTCTATTCTATTCCAGTTCTTTTTAATATTTTACATCTTTGCATTCCAAATATTGTCCAAACTGGCCAGTTCCTAAATAGAGGCAATTATATATATTTTTATGCATATCTTCTACTCTAAGCCCTTTGTTCTTTTGGCAGTCATCATCATAGATATTACTTCCAGCACTTTTCATTGATGAGGTTTCCAGGCAGGTTAGCAGAGATTAAAGATTGTGTTATTTCAGTTCAATCAATCAGTTTCTTTATTTAACCAGGTGAAATACGAAAGCAGTCCTCATTGACTGTAGTGACCTTGTCAAGGAGGCCCGCTCGAGCTGCAGTGTCTTTCACATGCTAGCATTTCATACAACCCACAGTAAGACTGCCGACAGGGTTACAGCTTTTTAGCTTAGATATTGCAGTGGTGTGCCTCCATCTTCTGGTGTGGTTTTTAATTCCTGCAGGGAGACCTTATCGTTTTCCACCTGATCAGCCGCTGAGGTCTTCATTCATAAAAAACTGAATCTTGGCAAATCGAAAAGAAAATAATCTGCATGAGTGTCACAAGCAGATGAAGAGCAGTCTGTCTCCCTGGCAGAATATGATTCAATATGTGCCAAGTTTTGGCCACATAGAAAATGTCTGCTCTACTCAGTGTCTCTGGCTTCTTTGCACTAATGTAGCTATAAAAATGACCTCTCAATGATTAGGATGCGACAATTCTACACCACTTCACAGTGCATACACAAATAGTTTCCTGTTAATTCTGGACTTGGATGGATCCAAAATGTTTGACTAGCACAGCACAGATGGATTATTTCAACTGTCTTACATTATCACTGCTTCCCTCCAACTTCAAGCTGCATTTTATTCACTCTTTTGTTTAATGTTAATTTCTACCTTACATTTACATTATTATACATTAGCGAAAGTCTGACAAATGTATTAACTCCTAAAACTCTGTTCACCAGCCCAGATCACTACACATGGCCACCTAGTATCGCAGTATAAACAAAATAAACTTGTTCTTTCATTAAACATGGCAGAAATGTATCATTTGTGAGCTACCCAAGATCCTTGACAAAAAAATGCCATATCACAAAAATCAGAATTTTATTTCAATGAACACACATCAGAGGATAGTTGAAGCACACACCAGATGGTAAACAGCAGTCTTTCCTCCTTGGTTCTTCCTTTACATGAGATGTGCTAGGCCACTCCACCATTGCCCTGGTGTTTTGCTCTAAGGATTAATGAAACCTTGGCTTCTAATCCTCATACCAGGGACTCATACTACCCTGGCCTTTATTTCCCTTCATGGTGTATTTCCAGGTTCAGGAGGCAACAAAAAATTGATTCAAACATCAGGTAATATTTACCAATGCAGGGGACTGTCAAAAACTTGCTATTAGATGCCTTGATTCATTTTGTAAAATTTTTGGCCTTATTATTATTATTGCTATTTTGGCTGTGTATTTTTATTGTTGGGTGGCGCAGTGGTAGTGCTGCTGCCTCGCAGTTAGGAGACCCTGGTTCGCTTCCTGGGTCCTCCCTGTGTGGAGTTTGCATGTTCTCCCCGTGTCCGCGTGGGTTTCCTCCGGGCGCTCTGGTTTCCTCCCACAGTGCCAAGACATGCCAGTTAGGTGGATTGGCGATTCTAAATTGGCCCTAGTGTGTGCTTGGTGTGTTTGTGTGTGTCCTGCTGTGGGTTGGCACCCTGTCCAGGATTGGTTCCTGCCTTGTGCCCTGGGATTGGCTCCAGCAGACCCCCGTGACCCTGTGTTTGGATTCAGCGGGATGGATGGATGGATTTTTATTGTTATTTTGATTATGTCTATGCTGGCATTTTTTGGGTTACTTTCATTGGCGTTGATGCTAAACACATGAGCTAATGACGACATCAGTTTACTGCTAAAGAGTGCACATAAGTAGGCGTTTAAACTTTGCCGAAAAACAAAGGAAGGGCTACAGATTATCCTATTGAAAAGCACTTTCCGGAAAACAAAACATAGCTAGAGTTTTGTTTGTTTTCAACTTTGGAAACAATTCAGACTGCTGATTTAGGTTTGTGTTCTGCTTTTGATGTTTGGTTCCGTTGATCCTGATGAAATGACCCAGGACTGACTGGTGACCATTTTTCTGATTTTCCCTTCTAAGCCATTGCTGAGTGATTTCTAAGGTTCTTTTGGACTAAATTGACTAACTATTACAGGCACATTAGGTACCTGAAGTGTTATTAAAACTTTACGTAAGTCATAAGGTATAGAGTAGTCATCTTTTAAACTACTGTATAATTTCAGCATTTTTCAAATGCTATTTCTTCACTTGGTATATAATATGCCATATAAAGTGAATCATGTTTTGTAAATTTAAAAATACCTCGTTTTTTTCTTGCTGCTTACAACGGTACATAGATCCATAGGTGAATGAAAAAGCCCCAAAGCTTACTGAATATGTCCACTATGAAGTAGCAAAAGGTTTCAATTTAAGAAAACATGCCCTGTGCATTTAGGCATCTGTTTCCTATATTTCATCCAACTGGTCTCATTGGAAACATACATTATTAGCTGGCTAATTTTTCTGGATTGGTTCTGAACTGGTTAAGTCACCACTTGCTGTATTATACACCTGGGGAGGATAGTGATACTTCAGTCAGATTTTTTTCTCTCAAAGCAAGACATTTAGGGTCTTCTGCTAGTGTATAAATGCTTTTTTGTCTTGTTATGTTTTCGCATTATGCATTTTACATTTTGTTTTTGTGTTGGAAATAGACTGATGAATATAGCGCTTAATTAAAGTAATGACAGGTGGATTTCCACAGCAGATGGCACCGTTTTTGTAAGACATAGTCGGTTAGTAACTCTTTCTAATAATGATTATTTAAATCCTTAAAATTAACTGATATAATCCTGTAAAATATACCTGTTTGGCATAATAAAGGACTACGTAAGGCCGTGGATTTAGTCTAACATACTGAGCCTCAAATTTACTTTGAAGGTATTTTGCATCAAGGAGATCTACTTAGGAAAGAAAAATAAATTTGACTGTTGTATTTTAATGAATACTCTTCTTTTATTTTTGTGATAGAGAAAAGCAGTCATGCATTTAGATATTACATTAACTATAATATGTAAACATAAGAACAGCATTAAATGCCTCCAATAAAACCCAATCAGCACTGCACATAAAACACATAATCTTCTGTAGCACGCGATCAATTAGCAAGGATTTTCAGCTGTGAGAATTCAACAAAAATGCAATATGTGCAAACATAAGACTAATGTTCGTTTTTGTATCCAGTTTATCAGACAACGGAGCCAGCATAGGTTGTAGACTAGTTGGGGTTATTAGCATTCCCTATTAATATGTTTGTATTATTTTTCTTTGATCCTACATCAGAACCACCCTAACCAAAATTTGCAAAATTTTGCATGCAAGAGTATTGTATTTCACTGTCCAATCAAAACATAAATAGCTCAGCTTAGCTTGTAAGTGGCTTGCTACCTTAGAATGACAGGTTCTGCTGACAAGGATGTGACCACGGACAAAGGCAATTGCCTTCTTCAGGAGTTGTAAAAAATTGCCCTTGCATGATTACACTCTGAACAGTATCGCTGACTTTGTCAGATAGACAGAAATATCACTGGAAATGCACTCATGTGGATGGTAACACAGTCCATGAAATTTTCAAGTATTGGTTGGCAGTTTTTACCAGGGAACCAGCAATGCAATGTGTTGTTAACAGATATCATGTGGAAGACTCCGTGCACTTGCACTTTAAAACATAACATACATTTTGGGGGTAGCACTGGCACCTTTACTTTATATTCAGCATTGTCTTTGCATGGAGTCTGGATGAGGCATTGGAAAACATACAGACAGTGCCACCCCATCTACCATTTAAGTTTAGTGACACTAGGAAATGAGCAAGCAATGACTGCCCGCATTCCATTAGAGTTTAATATTAAGTCGATTTTAAAAATAGAAACAATAACATAAGAGGAGATATAAGACATTTTTGTAAACTTCTATATTTTGTTTGATGTGTGAGGGGTTCTGGAGCTTAATAGGCATGGGAATCCAGTTCTTAAGGAGCCTAGAATACTACATTTTGGCCAAATAACAGATAGCTAAGTTGCCTTTCCTAGCATTGGAATGTGATGTAAATATTCAAGTTCCACTAACGTCTCAATGGTGGTCCTCAGCTTTGCTCTAAAAATGATGTTCCTATTTTGATTCATTCCAAAACCACTATGGTTTAGTGCAGCGTTTCTCAACCTTTAAGTATTTGTGACCCAAGTTTTCATAACAGTTTTAATCGCTTCCCCCTAACATTTTTTGAAAGGAGTCAACTAATACCAATTTTTTCTTTTTTAATTAATGATATATCATATATGCATATTTTATTATACATACATAACTTTATCGACATTTGTCTAACTCTATATTTATTTTTCTAGTATCAGAATGTAGTTTAAGTTAATTTGTTTTGGTTTCAATAGAAGTATTTTTCATATTTTTGATTCTTGCTTTCACATCTTTGCACCCCCCTTTTTGTTACTTCGCGTTCCCCTAGCGGGGCCCACCCCACAGTTTGAGAACCTCTGGTTTAGTGGATGTGACATTAGACTTTAAACTGCTGACTCATTTTATACTTCCATCTCTGGGAAAGTTACTTAACCTGCTTGCATTATAATTGATGCAAACATTATGCATTTAAAAAAAGTGTAATTTAATAGTTATAATATATTTTGACCTTGTTAGTCTCCTTAATCAAAGACTGCTATTAGATTTAGAATAATAAGAGTAACAAAAATTAACACACACCATACCTTAAATAGCATATATGTTGATCATTAATGACTAGAGCTGTAATGAACTGGTACTCCATCCAGGGTTGATAGTTTTCTCTTTATGATAACTTAATTTATTCTGCCCCCTCAAACCCTGCATTAGAATCACTGGTTATAAAAAGTAAATAAATAAACAAGTTTTACTCTCGTGTGATCCCCTTTGCAGATATAACTGGATAACTGTGTTGAATGAAGATGCTTTGAAAATTCTTGATTATAGTACCTTTATGTACATGCTGCAGATGAACTTTAAAATGTAATAAAAAAAAGATATTTAAAATATAATTGAAAACTGAGTATGTAGTGGAGCTCTGGAATATCCAGGGGTGTTGATGGACATTTGCCTGATGCAGTAAGCATTGCTTTGCTAAAAAAAAAAAAAATTGTTATATTAAATTCACAAATTGTATTGCTAAATGCAGATGTATATATAGGTTAGTGAAAAAGCTAGACAAGGTGCTTACCAGATTTATTGAGCGTAAAGGAAATGGATAATGCCAAATATTTCAAATGTGAAACCTTTACTGATTTTTTACAACTGATAATCTTAATATGGACAATTTATGATTATAAGCAAAACCCATTTAAACAAATATAAGCATGTATGTAATTCCTTGAAATTGTAAAGACAGGAACATTTTTATATTGGTTTTAATGAAGTCTTAAGTAATAATGGCATACAGACTGTGAGAAAGAATTATTGGAACTGCCCTTGGGGCCTTACCTGCCAGCTGAGTTTATGAACCAGAAGGCCAAGTGCCATAATTTAGTCATCTGATTCAATGACCCTTATAAACATTAGTTCACAGTTGCCTCCTCACGGTTGTTCTGTGTTCCATTTTGTTCACATTTAATCTTTGTATCTCTTCAAATATAACGATGCATTATGGTCCTTCACTACGTTTAGCTGAGAAGAATAATTTGGAGTTTAAACCTGTCTGACTCTTAGGATTTCTGTTGTACAGTACAATACACTGATATATCAATTAATCATTAATAGTACATTTTTAAAACTTGGACAAGTGGAATCAAGAAAGCTGTTAGGTAGAGTCTGGAAAGGGACTGATATCAAGAAAACTGCACTTAAGAAACAAAGAACTTCACTGAACCTAAAGAAGCCACACTCATAGTAAAATCATTGGCAGCATTTACAATAATGGCTTCAGTTGTTGCCTTAGTCATTGAATGTTGCAATGTAATACAAAGAAAGCCTTTTCTAGAATGTTATTATGCAGAAGTAAGTGAATTACAGATACACTTAGGTAGCCCATATTGTAAACTGTTACCAAAATACCAGTAAGTAGAATCCATTTGAGAAGCTCAGTGCATGAAAATTATTTCTTGATCTCAGAAGTGAAAAAGTGGGTCTTCAGTCATGATTTAGATATTACACTTGATGTGGACTAACAACAAAATTTGGCACAGGGTTACACTGAAACTTTGGGTTAGTGAGAAGGGTGGCTTTAGGCTTTTGTTGCCTCACTGGTAATTACTGTTAAGTGGCAGAGCAAAGTTTTCTGGGGTGGTGGTATTCACAGGTTTGTCACTCAGTACATCTGATATCTGACAGTGTAGCTGATACTTTGTGACAGAAGAACACTGAAGAGATCTTTAATGTTTTCTAGTGCTCTTAAGGCTCATACTTTGCCTACAGTTTGCTTGAAGAAGCTGGGTTTTAAGTGCTGCAGTATGATCATCAGCCTATCGAGATCCTCCATGGTATTGTAATAATTTGTTTCCAGCACTTTGACAAAGTGTAGAGTGAGAGGATCCCAAAGCACAAATGGTAGAATTGAAACCCATTTAACAAAATCCTAGAATTTTTTCCTCTCCTTTCAAACCTCCTGCTATATAAAAAAAACAATGGTTTAAAATATTATTTTCAAACATACTCCAGTACTCTGTTTTATTCATTTGCAGTATTAATGACCATCTACCACACAGATGTGTTTGAAATCTTTGTTTTCTGTCCCAACTGATTATCCTTCAACTCATTAGGCAGCTTTTAATTAATCAGTGACTTGTATAAATGCTAATCTAAATGGCTCCCTTTGTAAACTGGATTACAAATGGCTGTGAACTTACACAGCCTACTATGTATTGCTTGTGTACAATTCCTAAAAATGAAATGTGCTTTACTTTTGGTTTAGTGAAATTTCTTTTTTGAAATTTCTTCCTTGTTCCTGTCAGATGTGGGCTCACTGGACAGTTAGTCTTTCTTTACGTCTGTTTTCAAGATGTCACCCACCTTAGCTAGTAACAATTATCAGGGGCTAAAAATGAGAGATTATAGTCGAGTTGATAAAGAAGTAAGGAGGTCAATACAGGCTGAATCTCATTGTAATGAAGTTCATGGGACTATAAATAATATTCTGTTATACTGAAATTTTCCTATAATGAATATGGGGAAAATATATTAAATTAACAGCGCTTCTTAAACTGAAAAAATATTTTTTTGAAAATGAGTCATTAGTTGTAACTTTATTTTATAGAAATATGAATGCAGAAAATGTTTTGTTTTTTTTTCTTTTAAAACAATGAAGCAATTTTTGAATACACAGAGTTTTTTTAGCAGTATTCATAATCACATTTTCTACATCATATATATTTTTATAAACATTTTCTGGGACATCAGAGGCTGGACGATAAATAACCCTGAATCTTTTTTAGTCCATCCATTGCTACAGAAAAGGAAACCTTCATAACAGGTGGCATATTATTTTCACCATCTTCTTCCTCACTTTCCAGAGATAAGACCTGCAGATGCAGATGACTGTAAATGTTCAATAATGTCCTTATCAGTTATCTCACTTGTGATCCATAAATTATCTGCATCAATGTACTCCTCATAATTTACATCATCAGCAACTATGGAGCCACACATTTCTCTCACGTCATTTTCCACTTCTTCACCCAGATCTGTTTCAGTTATCTGGATTTCATTGTTGATTTCAATAATCGAGGTAATAAAATAAAATAATTTCACTATCGTGCACCAACTACCCACGCAAGCGATCGATGGAGCACTGACCTAGAATTCAGCCATATGATGTCGCTCCTCCACTCTCGTCGAGACTGCCCGAGACTGCAAATTTCACAAAAATCTGTCTCTTTCTTTTTGGTTCCCAAGACTCTGCAAAAGTGTAGGCGAAGTATTATGTATTTTTTGCATTGCAGTATTATCTTTGTTGGTCATTTATGGTCAGAAAAAACTTTGTTATAATGAAATTTATCATTTTGTTAAAATTAAATTGAATTAACATTAAATTGTATAAATATTTGTTTAGTCCAACATAAAATATCCATTATTCCGAAAATTTTGTTACTTTGGTATTCTCTATAAAAATACTTGACCTGTATTTATATTATTAAATTGCCACTCATTGTCTGAATATTTTTACTTTCACACGGTTCCTTTTTAAGTTGATTTTTCCTTTCCATTACTGACAAACTTCTTTCTTAATTGGTGGTTTTCACACCAAGGGCCTGTCTGGTTTCATCTCACAAACTATTTCAAGCTTTATTGTTTGCTCGTTTTACATTAATATTTATTTACTTGTTTTTGGCAGTGAATACATTGAATCACAACTTTTTTGTAATGTTTTATGGTATGTCCTTAATTGTAATAATCCTACTTACAAATGATCAAATTTAACTATAATTATTATGATGTCTTCAAAGTCTTAATGTAACTAATTGTTTAATTTAGTAGGCCCAGGGTTATAAACATTGTGAAGGAACAGTAATGGGTATCATAGCAATAGTCAACTTACACTAAATATAATTGGAAAGTAAATCATTAAGTGCATTTCTTTTACACCACTAGAAAAATATGTGACTTAATGTTCAAGTACAGATCAGTAATAATATATAGGGCTAAATAAGTATGGGAAGCATTTATTTTAAGCATTTACTTTTTTATCCAGTTTATGGAACCCCACCAGCACAAGAGTAATGTCAACTTTTAAAATAACTATATAGAAATGACCTTACATTATGTCTCATAATACAACCCTAGACTGTGTATGACATTTGCATTGACCCAGGTATACTGAGGCTTATCTGTCTTTGCCACCTGCAAAAATATTATTTCATGATTGCTGCCTCACAGAAAACATGTTACTTGGTTTAACCTCGACACAGAAACCAACTTGTTAAACACAGGCCACCGAACAATAAAGAGAAATTTTGTGTCTTTTGAAGCTGCAAACTACAAGGAGCAGACTTTTTCATGCAATCATGCCCAACTTACTTATTTCTATATTTTTCTAATTATGGCCAATTGTGGAACCGATTATTTGTTAACAGGAAATGTAGAAACTACTATTGTCTATCCTAAACCCTAGTGGGACCAATCTCCAGCTTCCCAGTTGTAAAAATAATTGTCATTAAATGTCTGTGCAACATATTTGACCAACAGCCATGGCCATACTCACTCTTTGTTAGAGGGCAACTGCATAAGTTACTTTCACCTTAGGCTGTTCTATACTAATTTTCTTATTCCCTGTGTGGTTTGTTATATTTTTGTGTTCTATTGTTTATAACATTTTCAGTATGCAACTGTGATTTACCATTGCATTTCTACTACTGTTGCTACTGTTGAACTCACATCTGTCTGATCACATCTACTAGCCCTAACTCTCACTAACTTGCGTTTGTTCATCAAAATTACTGGCAGTGAATTTTACCCTCTTGCATTTAAATGAACTCCTCTCTGCTTGTGAATTCTTTGGAGTGTTATGATATGTGTTACTGATATGAAGTTTTGTTGTCTTCTGAATTAAGCAAACAGGAACAGGGTAATTGTGTAAGAAGGAAAAATATTTTTAAGACAGTCATATGGTCATCTCTAGCTTTTCTTCATTATACTGTCTCAAATTCAAACTTTGAATATATTCTTCCAGCTTTTATAGAGTACAGGGTAATTCTTTTGAGAACTTGTGGTTTGTGCTTAATCAAACAATTATTATTTAAATTTTTAAAAACTGCCACAATGTTTGAGAAAATAACCATTCATTCCCTTATCTTCTACATGCATTTATTTTAGTGAAGGGTCAGGGGCAGCTGGGACCTCTCCCAGTACTGTACCATTAAGTGCAAAGCAAGCAGCATCCCTAGAAGGGACGTCAGTCTACCATGGTGCATACTCACTCATTTTCTCATACGATCATCAGTTAACTTAGCCTGCATGTTTCTGGAACATGATTATAGAAACAACATGATAGATGTTTTTCAGTGCTCTTTATACTATAATGACTAACTTTCTTATTTGTAGTTTTGCATGCTTATTGATTCATGTTATAATACAGAAAACAGCTTATTTAAGGGAGAGGGAGGTCAGTGGAATGGTGAGGATGCAGAGAGTAGAGTTGGCGAAGGTGGATGAGTTTAAATACTTGGGATCAACAGTACAGAGTAATGGGGATTGTGGAAGAGGGGTAAAAAAGTGACTGCAGGCAGTGTGTCAGGAGTAATTTGTGACAGACAGGTATCAGCAAGAGTGAAAGGGAAGGTCTACAGGACTGTAAGTGAGATGTTATATGGGTTGGAGACGGTGGCACTGACCAGAAAGCAGGAGACAGAGCTGGAGGTAGCAGAGTTAAAGATGCTAAGATTTGCATTGGACGTGATGAGGATGGATAGGATTAGAAATTAGTACATTAGAGGGTCGGCTTAAGTTGGACGGTTGGGAGACAAAGTCAGAGAGGCGAGATTGCGTTAATTTGGACATATGCAGAGGAGAGATGCTGAGTATATTGAGAGAAGGATGCTAAGGATAGAGCTGCCAGGGAAGAGGAAAAGAAGAAGGCCTAATCTAAGGTTTATGGATGTGGTGAGAGAGGACATGCAGGTGATGAGTGTAACAGAACAAGATGCAGAGGACAGAAAGATATGGAAAAAGATGATCCGCTGTGGTGACCCCTAATGGGAGCAGCCGAAAGAAGAACAATAGAAGTGTAAAATGCTATATGCCAGTTATACTGCAAAAATTCAAATATTTACTAAGTGATGTTTACTAAGTAATATATGTATATGTACTTTGTATGTATGTATGTAGGTATGTGTATATGTATATGTATGTATATATACTGTATATATATATATATATATATATATATATATATATATATATATATATATATATATATATATATATATATTTATGTTTGTAAATATATATATATAAATATACATACAGAGAGAGAGAGAGAGCTCATAGTAAATGTCCACAATAGAACCATTAAGAGCACACTAATATCGATGTTGACCAAAAAATCTGAAAAAAATACTAAATTATTTTAAGAAAATTAACCTTGAACAGTATATTAAAACTGATGTCAATGTTGGTACAATTATTTCACTGAATGAAAGGTTTGGGTTTCATGAGCAGATCCCAAGTAAGACACAGTCATGTCAACTGCACTTCCCCCCTCCACAAGGAGGTTTAACTACTGTGAACAAATTTTTTTCCCCCAACAGAAGGCTTAATCTCATATTTCTTGAGTATATACATTATTAAGTAACATCATCTTTCTGCCATGAGTGAACAGCATAGACATTTTATTTTCTGTATACAATTTCACATTTGGAAAAGCCAGTTTTAGCAGGATGTACATATATAGTGAAATTAATAGCTATATTTGATTACTATAAATAAGTGTATTCGTCCATCCGTTTTCAGAATCTGTCCCAGTAGCATTGGGTTCAAGGCAGAAAACAATTCACTGTGGAAAACAATTCCATCACGGTGTACATAGCACTTTGAGAGTCAATAACCATTTCTACCATTTCCCCATTGTAGCCAGGATTTAATAAACAAATACAATCAAGTTAAATGCCTGAAAGAATTATGATGTTCAAATATAACATATAGTGGTGATTTACTAGTAAAACGGTTGGCAGATCAAACAGCATGACATCCTAAAAAAGTCCTGGCAAACCCTTTGCTTTTAGAAAATGTAAAATTTGATGAATCAATCAGTTATTAATGGCTTTTTAATTAATTACATTCATTTGTGAATTTTAAAGGTACTGTGGGTACAGCCAGCCTCTTTGAAATAAAATGTAATTTAAGCATGTGCTTCATAATTGTTTTTCATATTAAAATAAATATTTTTTATGAACTGTGCAAAAGCAGGTAAGCATGACAGAACTAGACCCAGAATCTTTTTGTGCAGCTACTTTTGAGAAACTTGTTCTCTGTAATGGTTTTCTTTTTGTTTTTTCGCTATTATTTTCTTTCCAGTTTTTAACATTTAAAAATAAAACATCTAGATGGTTGATGCATATTTGAAGTAGAGTGATGGCTATGACAGAGCACAAGGAGGACTGGAGCACAGTCTTTTAAGGAAATGTGATGCTCAAAGCCTGAAGCACAACTCTGGGTAGACTAATGCAGAAGCCAGGGTGTGATTTTGAGAAGTTAATGCCTGATTCAAAGGGGATTATGCCCTCTATGTGACATGTAACATGACTGATTTCTAACCAATGATGCATCCATCAAGTAGTATAGGGTGGTCCAGATTTAGTTATGCAATTTTCATTACGCTATAACTTATTAAGTTTATTACATAGAAAATCACCCAAAAAATCCCTGACCATCGAGAAGTGTGCGAACTGACGACATGAAGAATCGCCTTCGCGCCAAACTGGAATCATCCTTGCATAAATCAAAGTCATCCAGATGATCTGGATCTGCATAATTAGATCTGAACCACTCTGTACTTATGTTCATGCATGTGTGAAAATTAAGTAGGTCAATACCCAAAGCCTGTCAGACAACTCAAAATGGCTAATATATTGATGTGTCAAAGGTACAATGGGATGATACGGGGTAAGCCAGTGCTGTTTGTGGGTCATTGCCAGTATAGCAAGGGGCCACTTCAGTCCATACAGATGATCCCATTTGAGTTGCTGTATAGGAGCAGTGATTAGTGAAACACGCTAACTTAGCCACTTGCTGTACTTACACTAAGCAGGTTTTGTCCTTAGTAACACTATTTTAACATTTTTAAAGCATCATATAAAGAAAGGTTTTGTTATTACAGAACTAGAGTATTAGGAAGTGACAGATTTTGCCGCTTTAGCTTGAACGTTAAAATGTTGGCTGAGACACTAGAGCAATGTGCACAACCCAAATGATGAAACATAACTGCAGAGTTTGAAAGATGTACTGTAATGTAGCTTGATCATAAATTACAGCATTAGACAAATGGAAACCTAAACAATTAAAAAGAAAGTGTGCGAACTGTTCAATGTAATAAAACCCATTCGAAAGTTTGATTTTGACAACCTTATTTTAAAAAGAATTGCAGCTTTTATGTTGGATTCAGCTAACCTTTTCTATAGCGGAGAATCCCCTGCATCCGCTCATCGCTATACTGTAGTTCCAAACAATTCCCTACTTAGGTGTCAATTCTTTGCAATAGTTAAATATGTCATTAATTAGACACCTTTTTGATGCTGTTACTCTGTTAGCTGTCAAATTACAAATGATCATTTTAATTAATTAGAAATTTCCTGCAGATGACAAATGTTTTCAACGTTTATGTCATTTTACATCTATGATTTAACCAATCGCAATATAGTAAACATCCCCAAGTCCAAATGTCACTGGAAAAGAGTATCCATTGGTGTTTTTAAAACGATAAAAGAAGATGGTTCTGAATCTTATTTTAAAAATTAAAAAAAAAGAGTGGTAATATTGAAAATTTGTGAAATTCTTAGCATCTAAATGGTTGCCTCCAGTTGGTTGAAGTGAAAACCATCAGGCACCAGGAGTTTCAAAATAGTCAAATGACAAGGACAGTGGAGTTTGAACAGTTTAAACTTGTCTGTTAACCTACTGTAAGTTTGAGGACCAGTGCAGTGATGGTAGGTTAATTCAAAAGTTACCATAATTTTAGTAATTTGAAACAGCACTATGATCAACATTTGTTTTGGACTAATTTGGTGTGTGTATGTGGTGGGCTGGCACCCTGCCTGGGGTTTGTTTCCTGCCTTGTGCCCTGGGTTGGCTGGGATTGGCTCCAGCAGACGCCCGTGACCCTGTAGTTGGGATATAGCGGGCTGGATATCGGATGGATGGATGGATTGTTTGATGTGTTTTGAAAATTGTCTACTAGTCTGTTTTTTGGTGTTCATAAGAATTAGTTAGTGTTTTGAAATTACTTCAGTTTTTGTTTCAGTGCCCCCTGACTTGCCAGTATGAGAAAACCCCCAAATATAATCTCAACTCATCTTGATTTCCAGTTATACAATGAGACATTGAGCTTTTTAGGATTCCTCCCTAGTTTGGCACACTAGACCAAAAAAAGGCCAACGTTTTTAGGCCATTTTATATCATTTTTGTGTGGGAAATTCCAACCTTATGATAAAGAGTAAGTTGATAGGAGTCTCCAGCGAAAATGATCACAAGGACTTGATGTTGTGCACGACACATTAACTGAACCCTGGTGTTCCCCAATAATGGGATACGAGTGGTCAAAGTTACTCCTTTGCTTTTAGTGGGGATCAAATATTACAGGCTTGTAAAGTGTCATGTTATGATATTTGAGGGTGCTGGTGATGAATATGATAATATTATTGATATTAAATTCTTTACCATTGGTCCTAGTCTTCTAATAGCCACTCCTAGAAGGTTAAAAATGACAACTTTCAAACACGAGCATGTGGGGTATCATCTTAGACTATTTCAAAGTAAGTGGTTATGACTATGATGTTATTTTTGACTTTCTGATTTTTTACTAGGGATCTAGCCATCTATTACACTCAAAAATATTTAGACTTTAAATATTTAAATTGAAATACACAGTTGACTTTTTCAAATATCTGATGTAACTATTCTTGTTTATTATGTTCTTCTACCTCATGAAGTAAATCATTACATTCCTTATGGACACCCTGAACTGGGGCAGCTTATGCAAATTTTTTTAATTGTATTTTTCTTTTATTTTCTTCACATTTATCAAATATGTCTCATTGGTTGCTTTGGATGATTCCCTGTATCGGTTTCCCAGTGAACACTACGCTACTTTTAAGTATTTTTGTTAGAAGTTTGTTTTAAATAAAGACTTCCTTTCAAATAAAAATGCAAAGTTTTATTTTTTTTAATAATGTCAGTCTCCTTATTTAAGCACTTTCCCAACAACAATTCTTGTCTTTTCTTTCTTGCACACATTTCAATAATCAATTTGAACCTCATTTGTCATTTGGTTTTGATTTCTGGTTTATATCTTTTCAGCCTACCTGTTATAATTTAATCCCGGTAATGTAACATCTGCATTAATGACAATTTGCTTCAGTCTGGCACGGTGGTTAAGTCATTGTACTGCAATTCAATCCCCAGTTCAATCAATGACTCTGAACTAGTGATTTAGTGACTTAAAATGCCAATGTTAAACATGCACACAATTGGAACTTTTATAAATTGTTTTCCAAAAAAATTTTTAGCTAAATAAAAAAAATTAGAAGACTTAAGGTAAGATGGTGGGGCAGTGCATACAGTTGTTTGCATGTATCATGATAAAATGTATGCCCAGGAGTATTCTATGTGGAGAGTTCACATTCTTTTATGTCTTCATAAGTTTTCCTCCAGGTACTCTGGGTTTTCTCCCACATCTCAAAAGGCAACACTAAAATGACCCTCTCTGCATTGGTGCATTAGAGGGCTCTGTGTTGGCCTGAACTCTTCTTGTCCATTGTCGTTTCCACCAGTTCTGCCAGGATAGGCTCCAGCCCCTTGTAAATGTAAATTGGATTAATGGGAATGTGACTATAAGGTTATAAGTTGATATTGCTGTTTTTTATTTATTTTATTTTTTTGTTCTGGTGTCAGCATGTTGTTCTGACCTGCGCAGGCAGTACTTAGGCTCTAATCTCACTCAATTATTTTAATTCTGTAAATTACTTCATTTGCTGTGAATACCAGCAGATAATATAGTATGCCAAAGAAGACGTTTGCGGGAGTCATGTATCATACTCGTAAGTCATTTTGGAATGCCCCCTGTCAGAAATGTAAAGTAAATAACAAAAAGAAAAAGCAAACTGCTGCTTAACGTGATTTATGAATCACGGTTCTGCTGCCCTGCCATAGCACCTGTGTTGCATCTGTGCTCCATTTTACTTTTGCCTTAGTTTACGGTTAGTTAAGATGTCTTGTCGATGATTTGCATATTAGATTCCAAACATGCAGGCATGTCTGCTGCCCTCGTAAATCAGATAAGGAATAGGTGTGAAGATAAATACCAGCTTAAACATTTTTTTTTTTACTGTAAACAGCAGGTTACCTTTCTGTAATGTTATATGGTGCACTTAAATGATTGTGGAATGAATATTTGTGAGGTCTAAATCTATCTAATCTGGCTAGAGAAGTGTTGTCTAGGGGCTCATTCTGTAGTACTAGCATTCACCTTTAGCCTTGTGACGTGGGGAAGCTGTACATCTTGACTTTACAAGCTCAGACATCTACATTGGGCTTTCCTGAACGATTGCCTTAACTTCAATGTAACAAACTCATATAGTCAAAAAATGGAATGAGCTTTGTCAAAGAAGTAATAACGCTGCTTGTTGTGAATTAATGCTGCTGGCCGATACTAAAAGACAAAGTAGTTACCAAAAACACTATTAGTGAGGCCTGACAGGAAGGTCCTCGGTTGCTTAAATGGCACCTGTATGTTCCCTTTTTTTGTGATATTCTTTCACTGGATTCTTCTAACAGATGAGTGTGTTATAAACTGTTTCCTATTTTGCAGTTTCTTCTGCACTTTGCCTCTGGCGTTGTTTTCATCTGTCCATGACATGATGCTGTCACTCACCAGCCTCAATATTTCCACTGTGACTTTGCAGACATTCCTTTAGGGGAATCGTGGGCTGGCTGATTCTGTGTGACAGACGCGCGATGCTCTTGGGTCACTTTTAACAAATAAACAGCTATAAATACCCCTCTGGTTTATATGAACACCATTTCCATATTCAGGTTAATTTCTACTAGTATCTGAAATCATTGGGTTTGAAACTTTGCTCACATCACTGAAGTCAGTGACTCTACCTCTTCCAAATGGGACCCAGCTGTTTTTGAAAATGGATGAGAGGATAAAAAAATCCTATTGAATGCCTGAAACAGATTTCATGTTATATTTCCTGTCCTTTGATCCTGTCTTTCTTTTGATGGCAGCAACACACTCAATCTTCTTTATTAGATCTGTATACATTGTACTTTTTAGCACTGCAAGTGTAATTTGAGCACAGCTATTGCCGACAGAATGTCCTTTATTACAGATAAATATGTTACGTGTAGAAGTCATGAAATATAATGTTCACCAAAGCATAGCATTATTTGTCAGCACTGGCCTTTAATTAGACATGGAGTCAATAGACATTTAAGCTCGCAACTTGATTCATATTGTCCTATATGTATAAGGCCAAGGGCTACTTCCTCATTTGACACAGTAGAAGCATATGCAATAGATTTTAGCTTTTGATTCTCAAGATGATTCCATATTTGCCGAGGCTTTATCATATTTGTTGAGCGTTACTTACTGTTTCACTCCAATGCTGGGTCTGATATGTCAGGTTAGGTTTGCTTTAAGGAATCCTCCAGTGTGTTTATTTATCTGATGCCTGCCTAGTGCCTACATTGGTCAGTTTCTGCTTTATTCCAAGACAGCCTCAACATCTTATTGAAAAAATGCCATGGATGTGACAGAATAGTTAAGTGAACACTCTTACATTGTAACTTCAATAAATAGAGTGTCAAATTAAAAAGTTACCTGCTTATATTGCACCTGTAATATACACCTTTTTTAAAAAAATATATATTTTCTGCAGTTGGTGGCCTAGTGATTGCTGCCGCTGTCTCACATATCACAGCATTCTGGGTTTGAGTCCCACACCTGACAAGCTACTGTTTTCCGTGTCAAGTCGGCATGCTGTCTGCTTATATGTGAGAGATTTTCATCTTAACTCCAGTTTATGCTCTGATCGTGATCATAAAGAGGTATGGTGAATGAGGTGGTATAATACTGAGCTAACCCAACTAGGGCATACAAGTATTCGGATTCTTAGTCAGGAAACCAGTAGGGTGTCAGCAGTACTACAAAGTCAGTCACTACTGTACAAGGATTGGGAAAGCCAGTAATGCAAAATACAGAAATTGTAATCAAAGCAAGAAGTCTTAGCACTAAGGTCTTCATGGAAGCGCCTTTTAGCTTCCACTTACAAAGCACTCCAAAGCAGTTGGAGAATAAAGAGAATATAATGTTTATATTTGGAGCCCTGGGTGCTTCCAACATGTGTTTATCATGATTTCAAAAGTATCAATGTGAGGATCATACAGTATGTTGGGCAATGGGCACCATTACTGTAAACAACATAGCTATGCCCGTGTTGAAAAATAGTCAAAATAGTTGCAAAGGCAATGAAAAGCACAAAATAACAATGTGGTGTGATGTGAAGTTAGTGTCAGACCAATAAGAAACATAAATCAAATCTGCCCAAAAAAATATAAACATTAATTCTGGAATCGAAATGTTTGACTCAACAATATGTTAAATGTTAACTCCAAGATGGCCCAGTGTAGGTGTTGTTATGTCCTGATTATCATAACATTTACAAGTAAATAATATCATTATAGTATATTTTTAAAATTAAAACATTTTTGACAAACAAGATGAGACCATTCAGTCCATCAAGCTAGTTTCAAGGTTTCTGCTTCAACGACATATCTCAGTAGTTTGTTCCACTTCCCAATAAAGCAGCTAACAATAGGGGAATGTCCTTGTTCTATATTGGATTACCATGAAGCACACATATCTTTATCTAACAGGACAAATAGGACAAAACACGTCACACACAGTATTTCAAAATAATAGTTATCTCATGTGTGAATTCTATCTATCTATCTATCTATCTATCTATCTATCTATCTATCTATCTATCTATCTATCTATCTATCTAATACACTCACCAGCCATTTTATTAGATACACCTGTTCAACTCCTTGTTAATGCAAATATCTAATCAGCCAATCACATGGCAGCAACTCAATGCATTGAGGCATTTAGACATTGTCAAGACATCCTGTTGAAGTTCAAACCAAGCATCAGAATGGGGAAGAATGGTGACTTAAGTGACTAAACTTGGCATGGTCCTTTTGCCAGATGGGCTGGTCTTAGTATTTCAGAAACTGCTGATCTATTGCGATTTTCATTCACAACCATCTCTAGCGTTTACAGGGAATGGTCTGAAAAAGGGAAAATATCTAGTGAGTGGTAGTTGTCTGGGCGAAAATGCCTTGTTGATGCCAGAGGTCAGAGGAGAATGGCTAGACTGGATTGAGCTGATAGAAACACAACAGTAACTCAAATAACCACTCGTTACAATCGAGGTATGCAGAAGAGCATCTCTGAATGCACATTGAATCTTCAAGCAGATGGGCTACAGCAGCAAGGGACCACACCGGGTGCCACTCCTATCAGCTAAGAACAAGAAACTGAGGCTACAATTCGACAGGCTCAACATAATTGAAAAATAGAAGATTGGAAAAAATATTTGTTGGTCTGAGTCTCAATTCCTGCTGAAACATAAAGATTTTAGGATTAGGATTTGGCATTAACAACATGAAAGCAAGAATGCATCTTGCCTTGTATCAATGATTTAGGCTGCTGGTGGTAGTGGTAATGGTGTGGGAGATATTTCTTGGCACACTTTGGGCCTCTTAGTACCAAATGGGCATTATTTAAATGCTATAGCTTACCTGAGTATTGTTGCTGACCATGTCCAACCCTTTATGAACACAGTGTACCAATCTTGTGTTGGCTACTTCCAGCAGAATAATGCACCACATCACAAAGCTCAGATCATCTCAAACTGGATCCTTGAACATGAGAATGAGTTCACTGTACTCAAATTGTGTCCACAGTCACCAGAGATCAATCCTTTAGAGCACCTTTGGGATGTGGTGGAACGGGAGATTCACATTATGGATGTGCACCCAACAAATCTGCAGCAACTGCGTGATGGTATTGTGTCAATTTGGATCAAAATCAATGAGGAATGTTTCTAGTACCTTGTTGAATCTACCCCACAAAGAGTTAGAGCAAGCAGTTCTGAAGGCAAAAGGGGGTCCAACATGGTACTAGCAAGGTGCACCTAAGAAAGTGGCTAGTGAGAGTATACTGCAGGTATGTTTGTGTGGGCTAGATAATTTATTAGCATCCCTTTTAGAGCTGCTTCCTGAAATGTGTCCTGTGCTGCCAGCATAGGCACCAGCACCCGTATACCCTAAAATGGATTAAGCAGCTTGGAGAATGTGCTCTCATGCCATTTTCTTCTTTGTGGCTTGCGTAGACCAGATGTACAGGCACAACTTTTTGCATTTCTTCATTAACAATTTATCTTGCTTTAATAGTTTTTTGATTTTTTGTATGAATTTTTATTACTATGCTGTTTTCTGAGAAAAGGGCTTGTATGTTCATTTTCCTGTCATACATGTTCAAATTCATTGGCACAGAGTAACCAATGCTGTCATGTTAATGAGATACAAAATTTATAGTACATGATCTGAAAGCTACTATCTCATTTTTTGCAAAAAGAAAACCCATCAGTATGATATAAGAAGGATATTAACAAACTGTTTTTAACAATCCAAAAATAAAAAACATTATCTAGAAGGAAACATTATTATTGTGATTCCCTTTTGTCACAATAATGTGCTGTATCATAAGTGAACTTTTGAGTATTATTTTTGCTCCTATTTTTTTTAAAATAGGAAAGATTTCAGAATGAACATAACTTTTTGGATACTTATTTAACTGATGTGTCTCAGTAATGGGTGCTACTCAGTATCTAGAGTGTAAAGAAGTAAGACCATATTTTTGTGACAGGCATAAAATATTGAAGTGCACATGGAATTAACTGAAATTTTTTTTAGCTAAATTTAATAATGTAACTTAGCAGTGACTCTGTCTGAAATGGCTCTACATTAACTAATCATCAATGGTCGATTTGTTACAAATATTTTTTCCAGTTTAACGGATATAACAAATATGCCTCTTGTTGTCAGCGTGAATAATCTCTGATTCTTCTTAGCTCATTATATTACTTACTGACAATGAAAACTACTTATGTGGACCACCTTGTTCTTAGGCCAGATGGAAAATACTCCTGGGGGGTTCTGCGCCAAGAAATGAGTGTGAAAAACTGAAATGGGAAATCTTCCTCCAGTCTTATTCACACTCTCAAATGTGGTTTAACACAAAAATAAAATGGTAAAAAGGCTGTTAAACTTGTAAAGAAAAATACATAATGTTCATTTTGATTGATGGTACAGTTTGTTTAGGCAGTAAAACTTATTTTTTAGACTGATATACAGTAACATAATATATACACACACAGAGTATACTAGACACTGCACTATCACTAGGGATGGATTCATCTATTCATTTACTGAACTCACCTTTTCCATTTTAGATTCTGAGAAGTTGAAGCCTATCCCAGAAATAATTTAGGACCAAAAATTAAATGTAATATGAATATGAGATAAATCAAAGTACAAGGAAAGAACTCAAGCAAGAATGTGCAAACGTGCATGGTTAGTGACCCCACTGAGAATCAAGTCACAATCCCTAAAGCAGTGTGGCAACAGTGCTATCCAATGGGTCACTGTGCTGCCCTATGTTTTACCAATTCTGTAATGAAAGTAAATTATGCTTATATAATTGAATATAGATAATGTAACATATTGCATTTGTGTTGTTGTTTTAGTTATAAATGTAATACTAGTATCATAAAACACATGTTACAAAATACAGTACCTAATGCCAACACAATCATTTTAACAATAGTAGTGATTGACAATGTAAAACATATTATAAAACAAAGAAATAAGACATACATCACTGTTGTAACTTGTAAAATTTCAGTTATGATCCAAGCAAAGTGAAGTAAAGCAACATTTGTTCGAATAAAGTAAGGTCAGAATTCAAGGGTGTAAAACAGAATCAAAACTTATGACCAATGAGTGTCACGACTGTAGTCACACAACAATTAGTGCTTGTGTTAAATGAACCTTAACGCTTACTCTCTGATACTCTAACATTTATCTGTATAAGTTGTTGATCTTGGCACAGTGGTAGCACTGCTGCCTCGTAGTAAGGAGACCCGGGTTTGCTTCCCGGGTCCTCCCTGCATGGAGTTTGCATGTTCTCCCTGTGTCTGCTCCGGTACTCCCACAGTCCAAAGACATACAGGTTAGGTGGATTGGCGATTCTAAATTGACCCTAGTGTGTGCTGTGGGTGTGTTTGTGTGTGTCCTGCGGTGGGCTGGTGCCCTGCCCGGGGATTGGTTCCTGCCTTGTGCCCTGTGTTTGCTGGGATTGGCTCCAGCAGACCCCCGTGACCCTGTGTTCAGATTCAACGGGTTGGAAAATGGATGGATGGAAGTTGTTGATCTTTGACGTTATTGCCTGCTCATTTTCCTTACCCAAGGTTGTCCATTATACTTAATTAATAATAAACCCACATTGCAAAAATTGGAAATTCTTATGTTCTGTTTTGATTTCATTTCAAAGCAGTAAAGATGCAAACATGCCCTAAAGTTTAAACATGAAAAAGGTCAGAAGCTGTCAGGACTGGTACAAAAATAAACATTCTGCCAAAATACAAAAAAGAAAAAAAAATGAAAAAGAGATGACAATAATCAAGTTAGAAATTCTTTCAAAATCTTTCCCTAATATCAGTGGGTAGCAAAATTACACTTTTTTTCTTGTCACATGAGTCAATGTAGGTAAATCTCACAGTATTATTTGTGCTGGATTTAGATCTTTCTCTGTCACACTGGGATTTTAAGTGACACACAATTACAATTTACAATAACATTATATTTACGCTGTATACACCTGCTGGGAGCATCTCATTTAAAAGGTAGACGTGTACAGTTTTCTGTTGTACTTGGCCCCAGGAATATCCCCCTAAAGGGTCAGACAGTAGTCAGAGAGCATACCGGGACTCCACTTGTCTTGGAATTGCTTTTCCATTTCAGAAATGTCCTGCTGAAACCTTTTGCCATGCTAGTTGCTGACCACTTCAAGATTTCCTGGGAGAATGTCCAGCTGAGAAAACAACTCCCAAGTTGTTGTGTGATAAAATCATTGTATTCCTTTGCCTTTCCTTTTTTATTTTATAAGTTCAGACTCCTGTTTATTGAGAGTAGCCACATGGCTTGTGCATCAAGTGCTCAGCAACCAAACAGTATTATAGTGATCAAGCACACAAAATGACAGCTAACATGAAATCAGGAAACATAAAAAAGCAAATAAACAAAATACTCCAAACTAAATTTTAAAACACACACAAATATATTTGCAAAAAGAAATTGTGTGCCAGTGTGCTAAACACGGCCCTAATGGATTCCTAATAGAAAACAAATCAAACTCCACTTCTAACCACTTGAAACATAAAGATTTGTCCATGATTGTTCATGGTGCATTTGACATGCTATAACTCTTAAATTTAAATGCTTATATTTAAATTAGTAGAAAAGGTAATGTTTTAGCTCCAACTTTCCACATAGTAAAATGATTTTTAAGTTCCATATAAGAGACCTACTGTATATGCCTTTCTGTAATCCCATGATACAAATATGGAGTGTTTCTAGTTGATATTGTGATGCATGAGTCGGTGTCTTGAACACCAAAGACAAGGCTGAGTCTCAGTACTGTAGCAAAACCAGCTTTATCCAAACTGAAACAGGAACAGCACGGTTATTTATTGTACCAGGATCTGCCATTCTACTATACACAGACACAGCAAACACTCAGGGTCGGGGCCAAGTAAGTGGCCAAATTAAAATATTCCCTGCATCACCCAACGATGACAGACAAGCAACCCTCAACAGACGCGGCAGTTGCGCTTCTGCATGTCTCAAAAGACTTCAGAAGTCTCATAGTATGTTAAAACAAATACAATATAAAAAATATAAATCTATAAAAACTGCAGAAAAGTTTGATGAAAACTATTCACCATTCCTCTTTCTCACTGATTTCCCCATCCACTACTAGAAGGTGACAGGCTTCATTTTGCATGTTGTGTGTGTTCTTGTCTCGTGGTGATCCTCCTTCATGTTGTGCTGCATTGAAAAGCAAGATGGAAGTGGAGCGACAAAAACTGTATAAACCTGGAGACATTCAGAAACAAGAAGGCACCTCATGACAGATACAAATATAGAAATCTGAGCCATCCAAGGTGCCTTGTACAGTACCTTCTTTAGTAAATACTGAGGCAATTAGACAAATATGTCATTTCTTAATAATGTGTAAAAATTAATAAGGTTTAAAGAGATAAAGCTTAAAGATGGTGAAGAATTAAAAAATTAGGCTAAACAGCATAAAAGGAAAATGGCTGGTTAATGATCCTAAATAATACTCATACCATACTCAGGGTGTATGTAATATATGTTGTGATTCAATTCAATTTTTTGTATGACACTTTTCAATCAATACAAGCTCAGATGACTTGTATAAATGTATTGTATTAGCTGTAAGTTTTAAATCATGCAACATACAGTATGCACACATAAAACATATAGTATAAAATCTAATTTGACCAGCATATGACTTTCTTAGGATTTACAACAATATTACACTACATGGGGTAATTTTTTACCATATATATGGAACATCTGAAAGCACTTAAGCTTATTTTTTACATTTTAGTCTGCTTTAATTTAAATTTATTTTAAAATATTTTATTAATATTTTAAAATTATGTTTTTGGCCTACATTTAAACACAATTAATTAATCTGCTCACCTGTAATTTTATGCATTTTGTATCAATTCCTTTACTCCTGGGTTGTTTCATTTAAGATTTTTAAAATTAGAGGAGAAGGATTAGAAAACCACTGTTAGGGTATTTTTGAAGCTAGCACATCCAACTCATAAACTGAAGGCACCAAGCTAAAATTCATAGTAGGAGAACATTTCATTTTTTTTTCTTTATTGTTGCTTTTTTACAAATAAAGTATTGAATTCCACAAACAAATTTTATCTATCTATCTATCTATCTATCTATCTATCTATCTATCTATCTATAAAATCCAAAGTCTGTCTGTCTGTCCACTTTTCATTAGAGATCTACTTGATGGGTTTAGATTGGGTTTTTTTTTGTATAATTTGTTTGAACTTTCCAGTTGATTTTGTGACTTTTCCCATTGCGTAGTATCAAGTATCATAATTTGCTTGTGGTACAGATTTATTTGTGCGAATCTGAGACAGAAGCTGCAGGCCAGCCGTCCTCACTCACACGCCAGTCTCCGTTCGAGTCGCTCTACCTCTCACCACATGTTGGAGCGTACCTTGCCTCCGCTTAGCCTGCAATACCTGTTTGTTCTCCAGACATTATCATCTACAGATTGTTAAGGAATAACATTTGACTTTTTTGAGAGAGAGAGAGATCAGAACTATTTGTGTTTTAGAGGGTAGTTGCAGAGATATCACGACCACGTGCTTTTCTTCCACGTGGGGGACACTTTCCCGTCTGAGCTGAACATCATCAGATACAGTGCCAGCATTTGATGTTGGAGCATACCTACCTTTCACTTGGCCAGATTTACATTTTTTTTTTTATTGTTTAAAGTTTGACTATGTTGGGCAGAGCCGCGGGGGGCAGTTAGTAATGTAATAAAGGTATTGGATGTAGTAGATATTTCCTTCTAATTAGAGTTAAGCTACTGTGACTATCATGTTCGATCATTGTGGGACTCAGCTGTCCAGGTGCTGTTCCTGCCTTGCTCCTGATGATTGCTCCAGCTGTCCCATGACCCTGCCCCGGACAAGTGAGTCATTACGATGTATGGATGCATTTAAAGAGTAATAATTATTTATTATCCAGTCATTTCAGTAGTTCACACAATAAATGAATCACTAGGAGAAATATATTCCTGTCTACATGCGAGTGAAACTATTCGTTTTTGAATAGTGTTCCCCAAGATTATGATGTCAAGTTAAATAATTATTGATCCAAATCCTAAGTGCCGATAAACACCATATCGAACTTCTAAATGATGGAGCACTTTCACTATATTTGTTTACATGCTAAACTTACTAAGTATAAACTAAACAACAAAAGAATAGTGCCTGGCAGAGAAACATAGTTTCCAAGAATATGTGATTGAACAGAGTGGTCGATGGGGTCAAAAGCATAATATCTGATGATCCTTTCAGCAGAAGAATCTCACCATCAGGATGAGTTAATGTTGTTTCTGTACTGTGATTGGTGAGCAAGCCAAAAAAATAAAATGTTTCAACTAAGCTCAAGTGAGAATTTTGTGGCTACTATTGATTTTTAAATACTGTACGTTGGAAAGAAAAGGAAAACTAATCTTGTGATAGATACAGCAACTTTACATTTTTTAGAATAGAAACATAATTGGTTTGATCAGTGTCTTAACCATTTCCTTCTGTGCTCCTGTTCTTACTGCATCTTATTGATATGGAGGTTTCTCTTGTACAGTATGTCCATAGCATGACTCCTACATCCTGAGAGGATTCCTTGGAAATTTCCTGTTTTAGGGTAACTGGTCTTTGAATAAAAATGTATGCCTTATTTTGGAGCAGATGTAGAATTGTAGGAGTCCTTTGTTTGCACAATATGAAGCAAAGAAGAAGAAAAAAATGTTTGCGAAGAAATCTTTTGTAATATCAGGATTTTCTTCTTAAGAGTTCCTTCATGGTGTCGACATGTGCTGTAATGCCTTGAGGCACAGATTGTATGAGTCTAGAACAGAAATAAAAATAACCACTCTGTTCATGAAATGTGAGACACTGAGCCATCCAAAGCCTTCTGGGCAAAATATAAAATACTTATAGTTCTGTGCCATTTTGATAGCATGTTAAGTGAGGGGCTGATAGGAGGCAATAAAGAGATTTCTCTCAAGGCTAGCTCACTCTCTAATGTAGTTGTCTGACCATAAGACATGAGAGTTTTTCATTTTACTTTCATGTTTTCCTCATCATTAATTTATTATTAATTATCCTAAAATATCAGAGATTGATATCCAAAACGACATAAAGAATGTGACATGACTGAAGCTCGAGCCACAGATATGCTGAGTAGGCACTGGGCCTAAATAAAAAGGGACCTACTTAACACAAACTCTCAGCGGGTAGTCAGTGCCACATCAAAGACAACCATGTTGCCTTCTGAAGTAGCAGTTTTCTAATCGCATATTAAAATTTGGGTCGCTGGGAAGTCTATTGTATTGCACTCATATCTGAGCACATCTGATGCATCTCTGAGCAAATCAGCTGCTGCAGTTCTGCTGTAAGGTTAAGACAAAGTGCTAAAGGATATGGCATGTATGTTATATTTTTCTTTCCACTCTTCTTTCCCATTCTTTGTTCATTTTCTCTCATCCTTCCCCTCCATATACCAGCCCCCCCTCCAACCAAGATAAGCTAATGCCAATGCTCTGCTATCAGTGATCGGATTTTCCTTTTTCATGCCAACAGAGGAGACATTTATCTGTGCCCTATGACATATGGTCATTGCCCCTATTAGCTTGAGCATAACTTGTCATCTGACCTTGCTTTTTCCCTGTCAGCTCTCGTTGGTTTCTGATGCATGCAAACCTCCCCTAACTGCTTGTACCTCTCAGCTATTTCATTATATTATTAAACATTATTTTATTATTTGCCATTCAAAACAGCAAAGCTTTCTGATTGTGTTAACTCTTATTTTATACTCTTTTGCTTATTTGCACTTATCTTGGAATTCTTGCAGAGTTACAGATATGTTTGCACTCATTTTCATTTGGTTATTTTAGCAATCTTTTGCAAGGTTTTTTTTTTAATTAACTTGTTACGTCTAGACCTGTACTGTTATTTGTATTACATTCTACAGAATTATTCATACAAGATGAGCCATACCTGTGGTAGGAGGTGCTGGTATGATTGACAACCAGTGAATATTTTCTTTATGGTTAGTGAACAGAAGCAACAGACAACATGACTTTCCAAGGTGCATTCACAATAGAAATAATATATTGTGCAAAATTGTATTCTGTGTTTTTTCTGAAAAGGGTCAACATTGAAGGTAAAATTGAAAAGAGTGTCCGTATTATAAGGTTCTACTTGTGTGCAAGAGTCTGCAGATTTTATTTAATTAATCTTTCTTATCTAAAACGATGTAAAGTATACATTGCATAATAACAAAATGTGCCCTTCCAAAATGCTTAATTTTCTGTGTAGGTCTCAATTTATATTCAGACATTTAGGGTAATTGACTAATCCGATGTGGATTAGTATGAGTAAGTGTAAGTATTTTCATATGTGAGTCTTATAATGGATTGGTTTTATCTGGATTTGCTTCTACCTTGTGCACAATGATGCCAGTATATGATTCATATCTGCCTAACCCTACAATGAGTTCAGAAAAGGGATATATTTTGGCTAGACATTCCATTGTCTTCAAATGCTTTGGATACGTAGGAATCCTGATGAGCTTGCTTACAGCTCACACTTTGTTGGAGAACACGGGTCAAACACAAATCTCCTTGTGCTCCTAGGCATTGCCTTCTGGTTGTCTCCAGGTGAAAATGCAAACTGAAAACAAGGAACAAATGAATCATAAAATAAAGGGTGGAAGGCAGCCTCCTCCAGGCCCCCTCCGCATTCCCTCCCTGGCACGCAACTCTGGTTTTCCCTCTCCCACTCACTTCTGTGCTGTCTTAGATTTTAAAGAGGCAGTATGTGAAGAAGTTTGCTAAAGAACACTACGCAGAAGTAGCTATGTTGCCAGATCAAAGGTTTTCCATCATCTCCTAAATAAACGTGAATGTTATGTTTTTTTGTATAGTCAGTAGTGAAAAGAACCAATGGCTATACACTATGCACTGTGTCAGGTGAAACAACATTAAACCTCCAGTAGCTATGTTCGAAATTCAGACTGTTTTGTCTAATTTCATAAAATGTCTCTTTTCCTATTAACCATATCAAAGTTGCTGCCTACAATTGCTTTGCTATGTATGAGGATAGCCAGAGGAGCAGAGACAGTAGAATTTCATGCAATGTGATAATGAGATATTAATACAGTATGGAAAAATATTCAAAAATCTTGTTCCCTTTAATTTTATTCCCCATCAATGTTTATTCCCCTTTTTATTAACTTTGCACTACCGTGTGCATTGACGTACTTGTACAACATTCTCATTTTTAGATGGATTTACTAGTAGAAAGTAACAGATGTAGAGGTATACTGTAGAAGACAGCATAAACCGTAAGGAACAGCTTCTCCCCCTTGCTTTTACTGTTGCATTTTTGGAAATGGTCGTTTAAAGGCAGACAATATTCATTAAATGGAGACTGATCAGACTGAGAATGAACTAGGCATTTCTTTTAGGGAATAAAATGAATGTCACTTATGATGGTTCATCTTGGTCAGCTGTTTCTAGAATGATTTCAGCCAAGGAAGAGCTCCTAGCAGTCAGGTCATTTGTGTGTCATTTTAAGCATTAGGATTTGGGAAGCTGGTCTTCATTTTCTAAGTTTCCTTGTAAAGTGATCACAGTTCAGAATCCTGTTGAATTGTCCTGTGGTGGCAGGAAGAAAGTCTGAAAAAATCTAAACAGAATGCAAGATTTTGTCCATAAATTGTTTGCAAAGAAAATTACCAGTCATTCAAATTATGATTAGAACTGGTTATTCCTGCCCCATGGCTGACATGGAGTCGGTCTGCAGGATACTGTTAGAGTAATCCATCACCTCTACTGGTCACTGGAGTTTACAGTTTGTGTATTTTTTCTATGATTATCCACCCAAATGTGACAATATGTGAAGTTTAATCTCAATTAATGAACTAGAGGAGAAGATAAGACAACTTGAATTTTTCTTGCCACAAGGAAATTATTTTCTTTAAAGATGCAATCCAGGGGCTTTCACTGTTTTTTCACTTGGTTTAATTCCATGGGTTAAAGGTGCTTTTTCTTTAATTACTTTATGATGTATTGAAATATTGATAAACTGCAGCAGTCTAACTAAATAATAAATAAAGTGACACAGACTCTCCGATCACTAAGACCTCCATCCATCAGAAAGTATGTGGTATTTTCTAAAATCAATATGGCAGTGTTGTAGCAATGGTTGTATTTACATTTAGTCAGTAGCAAGTGGTGGAAGGTTAGCCATATAATTAAAAAACAATCGTAAAGAAGAGACGCAAACTTGTATACATACGGGTTGGGATTGTCAGCATATGCTACCTTATTATAGCCGTATATTTTTTCCTCTATTATTGAAGCTCCTCAGTCCCTGTACATATAGTATAAGATATTTTTTTTACAGCATGTCCTGTATTTAAATGTATTTGGCTAGCCATTTTTCTGCTTGGATATGGATAGTCTGAAGTACCTTCCCATGGCTCCTTAACTTTCTAACTAGTGTATTTGTTTTAAATGGTGAGTTTTTGCTAAAGTTCAGCAAATGAAAAATACATGCCTAAGACTAAATCATTGCATCCATTTTATTTCTGCAATTCCAATTAAATAAAATATATTTTCCAAAAATTATATATTATTTTCAAAGCAAATTAGGTATTTTTTTATAAATTTGGAGGCATGTATGTATGTATGAATGTACAGTATGTATGTCCAAGCTATTTAGTCTTCCAGTAAGCCCGGAGTAAAATTTCTTCATCTAACAGTTGTACATGCTATTTTGCCATGAATCTGGCAATTCAAAAACTGGCAAAAGATATGATTATTAAGAAATGTAACAAAACAGCATTCTAAATATGTAGAATATGTATGTCCAATTTTTAAAGCTGCCTTTTTCTATAAATCTCTAACTTTTTAGTACTACTGGAAACTAAAAAGCGCTTCCAAAAAGAGGTTAACATTGGGACCTCTTGTTTTGATTTCTTTGACTTCCACTTGTATTTACTGTATCTGGTTGTGGTTCACTTCAACTCTTGTTTGCTTTTTTGGTTTAAAGTCTGTCCCTGATCACGTCTCTGTTTAGTCTCTTCCCTACTTCTTTAGTTTAGAGGAAGCTAAAAGATATTTTCACTTTTAAAAAAGTCAGTAGCATTTAGGCTCACTTGTGTGTGTTTGCTTTCCCTCTTTGATTTTGTTTACTCTGTTTCCTTTTTTCCTCCTATTTTTTGGACTGTTACCTGGTATCGGTTCCTCAAGGTCATATTAAATGCTCACCTCACCTTTCAATAAAATACGGACACACAGCTCCTTCAAATAAGTGCAGTCAAAAATCCACACATACACATCTATAGGAGGAAATTTCCAAACAGACAGAGATGAGAATGGGATAGACATCTTCTTAAGCTGAGTCAGGGGGTCACTCATTTATAATATACTAATAGCTTGATCTGAGCAAACAAGTGAATACATTGAAGAAGATATATGATAAGAACCTATAGAGTGTTGATTACTAACTTATACAAAAGGCATACAGTATGTACAGAGTACAGAGAAGTATTTGCATGTGCAGCCAGTAAACTGGATTTGGTATTCAAGTTCTGATTAAGAATTTGTTTTGAATGAAAACTATGCAGCCACAGTGTTTCTTTAGACTGGGAAGGAGTATGATAGCATTGCTAGTTTTTATATTTTCCTCCCTCAGTAGTGCAATTGCATATTTCCCAGGAGATGTAATCAAAATAGTTAATTAATCAGTCAGTCATTTTACCTAATGAGCTAAGAAGCTAGGAGACTTAGCATGCTAAAGATGTAGCGTTTGCCTACAAGGTTAGATTGGCACCTTTTGTTGTAATCACTGCCTAATAAAATGGTAACATACACATTTGTACATGGCTAACATCACCATATACTGTAGGCCAGGTTTGACTTACTTTGGCAAAGAAATTTTGAAATAAGATTGAGCTCTTCAAGGCTTCAGAGTGATGGCTTTGAGGCTGGTGATCTGCAGTGGCAATCGGAAGGTTCCTGTTAACGCCATTGGGCCCTTGAGCAAGGACCTTAACCTGCATTTGCTTTGTCCTGGGTATGACATTAATCTGCTATCAGCCTTGCAAGCAGGTCCTCCAACTCACAGGGAAAACTTGGGGTTTGGCGGCAGGATTGGCACTCTAGCCACTGTAAAAAAATCTCCCACTGTTCCAGTATGGTGCTGAGGTGTCACCTGCTGCACTCGGGTCCCAATGCAGGTGGTTTGTCGTGTGGTGGTTATGGCAAAGCGCTATCAGCCCATGCACCCAACCACCTCTTCAAAAGGATAAACTGTGTCCTGTGAATCTCCACCCTTATTGTTGTAATGTGCTGAGGAAAACAGCTAAGCAATACTTTAGAATATAAATGCAGCATGTTGACTGAAGAAAAAGTGCATACGTTCATGGACCATGTTTTTATGGTCCTCCCAACCCTGAAGCTAAAGTGATACCATTGCTAGAAACAGAGGAGTGTATAGCAAGTTTAGAAATACTATGTTGTTTGTTTTGTTTGCTAAAGTTTCAAGTGGAATTACGGTATTTAATGGTTATGATTCCTACTGGCCATGTTTCCTGATAAAGATAGGTAATGGAATAAATTTTAAAATATTTGGCATCTCTTGCCCTGTGTGTACCTTCAGCACCTTTCCTCTGTATCCTTATGTGTCTGAACCTCTCTTGACTGGCACTCTCTCTCTCTCTCTCTCTCTCTCTGTCAAAAGCATTCCCATGAAGCCTGCTTCTCAGGCTCTGTCATTTCGAGATGCCTTGCTCGCCTCCTGTCTGCTTTTATACTTCCATTCTATGAAGGTGACTCACAACATGCCTTCTACACCTTTGCTCCTCCTTGTGTGTCTCATACTCGCACTTCTAATTTCGAACGCATCACCAAAACCAAACTGTCCAATCAAATTGCTCGAAGGGACTGGTTGCACACACAGACCTTTAGCATTTAATTATATTGTAGTCTGCATGCAGGAAAGTCAGCATTACTCCTTAGGAAGACAAAACGTTCAGTCTTTCAATTACCACTAAAAAACAAATATTTAAAAAAAAAATTCTGCCCTAGGTTTTGATGCTGTTTTCTATGTACATTGAAGCATTGATAGTTGACATTATTTGTAATATTTATTGCCAGTTAATTCAACCCAAAATCAAATCAGCTTTAAAGTTATCCTGTTAGAATAGCTATACCTTTAAATAAAAAGTATTTAAGATATTTGAGTATACAAAGTCCATGAGCAATATGTAATGTTGACAACAACTATTTTGAATTGGTTTAGGCCTTTTTATCAATGCTGGGATTTTATTCTATGGCAGCTTTGTAAATAAAGAGAAACCCCATCATGTCTTACTTCAAGAGTCAATAAAGGTTTCAATTAATAAAGAAAGTGGTCATCCAGATAGAAGTGGCAATAATAAACTTCAGCATAGAAGACAAAACTGCATTTGTATTGTGCATTTAGCGTAACTACACTACATATAATCACTATGGGTGGAAAACGAAGTACTAAATATAACGTGAAGGGGATTGGCGTTTTAAGATAAGGAGAGTGTATGGACAACGATAGAGAAAACAATTAAGACTCTGCAGGAGAGACAGACATACAGAGAGAGGGAGGCAGAAGAAGGCTATTCCATGTGATTATAAAGAAAAGGCAGTAGGAAAGGGCAGAGTGCGAGGGCTGCTGTACTGCCAAAAGGTGTGATAGAAAAGAAACTGGAAAAAGGAAGGAGCAGATCTTTTCTGTTAAACAAGATGAAAGTAAAATAAGTCACATGAGACAATGAAGAGGAGAGAGATTTTGGTATGATAGAAGAATTTGACTTTGGCTGTAAGATATCCTGCGCACATGCTAACTGTGGCAGAGAAAATTTGTCTGTTATTCATACCAGCAGTAAAACAATTAAAGAGTATGTCCAAAACTATTAAGAATTTAGCTGTTATATACCTAGGGTATGGCCATGGTATAATACTTAGTAATTTCAAGATTTAGTTCTTTTGGAATAACACTATTAAAAAAAAAAGAAAATATCTATTTATTCAGAAGCATGAATTGACAACCACAAAATAAGGTAATTAAAATATTCCTTTATGTATGTATAGTGTAAATTTATTTCATACTGTACGCTTATGTTTTATGATAAAAGCATAAATATTGATTTGTTGAATCAAAAAATACATTAAATCCAAATATGTAATAGATTTTCAGCACTGATCTTTGAAGACATCACAGTTCTGTTGAAAGAAGAGCAGTTGCGCAATTCAGTACAAAAGCCTTCCTTCGACTAAGGCGCGCACACACACACACACACACACACACACACACACAAACAAGTCTTGTCATTTGTTTATTTAAATAGACAGCTGGATACACAGATGGAAGCAGAGGTGGAAGAAAAGGCAGGCTGATTTATGAGGGACTGTTGGCAAGACTGATGGATGGATGGAAAGGAAATGAAAGAAAGTAAAATAGATGTATTTGGGCAGTTAAATAACACTATTATTCAGTTCATTGTACAGTACATACTGTACATATTTTAAAATACTGTATTGTATGTGGTGTGTATTATAGTATATGAGAGAGTCGGTACAATTAATTTCCATGTTTTTTGAGCCAGCATTTTTCATTATGTATACTTGGAAGGGTCCAACAATGTCCACAATAACAATTTAGAGTTGCCTGTTACCCTAACATGCCCATCTTTGGAACGTGGTAGGGAATAATAGTACTCTTATGGACAAATTTCCCACATGTAGTACCTGAATGAATGAATTTGGTTATATGGATGTAAGAACTTTTTTTTTTTTTTGCTGCCTTCCATCTAAAGTATGTCCTCTGGGGCTGTGACATGACAAAATCGTATTCAGAAAACAGATAGATGGTTCCCTTTGTGAATTTATGCAGTACAGTGGCCAGTATCCAACAGCTGTTTCTTTAAATCAGTCTTACAATGTATTCATGTAATGTATCAATGCATTTTTTTGAAGACGTCACTGCAGTATTTTATAACAAGCACATGATAGAGCATGTGTTTGCAAAGTATTTAAAAGAATGATAGATAAAGAAAAAAATGGCACAGTCCTATTTTCAAACTTTAGACAGGTTTTTGGAAGTATGTTTTTATTTTCAATACCTTGTCTGCCTTCGTAAAATTGAAAATTGCTGTGATAGACTGCATGATGACTTACACAAGCATCAATCCCTTGATTATCACACCTGCTGATTCATTTCAGGGTTTTGGGGGTCAGAAGCATTTTTTGACATCACTAGACTCATGGCAGGAGCCAACCCTGAAGAGGGTGCCAGTCCATCACAACAGACACTCACCTAGACTCTGGCATACTGGGTCAGTTTAGAATTGCCAATCGACCTAACATGGCATGTGTCAGAAAAAAACCGAGCACCCTGAGTATTTTCATGCAAACTCGATACAAAATGCTACAGAAATTGGTTCCTACCTCGTGCCTCATGCTTCAAGGATGTGTCCTTGCCCCTTTGCCTTGGTAATAGATGACCATATGGATACACATTTACAGTAACAACTAGATATCATGTGACTGAAATGGTCTTTCATCAGATTGGATAGCGCAACACTGCCTCTACCACAGAATAACTAGGAGGAGGTGGGCGGCTAGTTGGCCAAGGTCTCCAGGACTGTGACTTTGTCTCACATTGTTTTTGATAGTCTCTCTTACAACTGGAGTGGCTGTTTCCCTTTGCTCTACTGTCAACTGGGCATAATGCAACAATTAATTAATGGATAGATATTGTTGGGGGCAGCACGGTGGCACAGTGGGTAGCGCTGCTGCCTGGCAGTTAGGAGACCCGGGTTCACTTCCTGGGTCCTCCCTGCATGGAGTTTGCATGTTCTCCCCGTGTCTGTGTACTCTGGTGTCCTCCCACAGTCCAAAGACATGCAGGAGAGGTGCATTGGCGATTCTAAATTGTCCCTAGTTGTGTGTGTGTGTGCCCTGCGGTGGGCTGGTGCCCTGGCCGGGGTTTGTTTCCTGCCTTGCGCCCTGTGTTGGCTGGGATTGGCTCCAGCAGACCCCCGTGACCCAGTAGTTGGGATATAGCGGGTTGGATAATGGATGGATGGATATTGTTGGTTTCTATTTATGTTAATCAGTTTATAGTTTGTTTTCTATAGCTTTTGAGAAATCTATGTCCTTATGTATACTAATTCTGTATTTAGTAAGTTGAAAATCAATACTTACATTTTGCATGAGAACGTGTCACAGCACTCTATGCCTGCAGTCAGTGAAGAGTGTTATAAACAGAATTGAATTGAATTGAAAAGTCATATATAAAGCATGAATTTCACTTGCTTAACACCAGGATGGTTTATGAATATTGCTTGAAAAAGTATTGATCTGTAATACTTTAATACTTTAATGTCCACATTAAATAAATGCACAGTTAAGGTAGTATAATTTATGAAGGAACACATTTCTAAAAACGATAACATATTAAAAAGCACCAAACAACTTAGTGTCATACTGTGACAAACATATAACCTTTATTTTAAATAAAAATACCTATTATTATTTTCTGTGACCTTGATATGATTGAAGCAGATTTGAAATTGGATGGATGGATGGATGGACCATTTAATTCTCTTTAGAGTTGGGAGAGGACTCAGTGGGATTAGATTTTGCAGTTATTATTAAGCCAAAATTCTGTATCTGTTAGGATTTACTGCAGTGTTTAAACACTGGAAATTTTGAGTGTTTTAGACAGAGTGGACTTTTTGGATTCTTTCCTTAGAATGACATTTTTAGATCTTAACAGCTGAAAACAAAACCTATAATTTTGTAAGGTTTTAAAGTCTAGTAATTTGTCTCTTACCTAAAAAAAAAGACAGCTTCCTAAAATTTGTGCGTATTTAAGAGGGTTTTCTGAAGGACAACCTGCTTTAATGGTGTGGCAATTTTTCTTGTTTATTGGAATTTGTGTGTGTGTCTGCTAAAGCCGGTGGTGTCATTTTTGTTCTGTAACTCATAATGTCATATTTTCTAGGCGACATGTGCCTTACTAGGTTGATGGATCAGCTCTGTCTTTGAGCGAGAGGTGAGGCAGATTCACTTCTGACTGGGGTTGAAATAAGAAGAAGAGCAATACTGGATGTGTGGGCCTCTTGGTATTAATTGGTCTTGATCTAAATATTGTTGCTTACTTGTTTAAGTGGTTAAAGGTTTAAATACTCAGTTTACTGTGTATGTGAAAAGAGAAAAAATTCATGTAGTGTATGTTAGACTAAAGTACAGAGGCTTGAGTAATACAATTTGGTGTACCCCTCAACATGAGCCTAAATTTAGATCCCTATACACATTTGCTGTGTATAAAAAACACTTACATCCCCAGTCTCTTTTATGATTAATATGGAGTACTTTTCTTGGCACAGGCCAACTGTGCTTGTCTGTCTGTATGTTTAATTGACTTGCTCTTGTGTAGCTCAGCTAGCGTTCATATCTTCACTGTAAGGCAATTCCTGTTTTATTATCAGACTGTGGCATTCAGTATAAATAAGCCCAAAGAACACGCAAAGCTCTGCAAACGGATAGTCATCTTAATCTTTATAAGGCTAACAATCAAGTCACAAGGCTCAGGCTGAACATGAGCAAGGCAACAGAGAAACAAAAAGCAAGCCCATAATCACCCAAAAGAGGCAGATGGAGGTCAGAAACGTGTCAGGCAAGCCAGAGGCAGAGACCAGAAAAAACAAGAAAAAAAATAGACACTCAAAATACGAAAAGAAAAGAAAGTAGTTCTGGTCAGCTGGGTCAAGGCATCAACATCGGAGGAAGCACCTTCTTTGATAAGGGAAGACATGTCACTGGAAGCCAGAGCTTGAAGTCACTTTCACCAGGCAAAGGGCAAAGGTCAAAGGGATAGCATAAGTGGGAAGGAGAAGGATGACTGGAATTCTGCATTTGATTATAAATTAGACTCTCAGGGTGAATATGACACTTGCTGGAAGGCAGGTTACTATTTTTTTTATGAATAAAAAAACTGTCAGATTAAAAAATGATGTCACTTTGTAAGGCAAAGTAAAGCAAAGCAAAAGCCTTTGATGCAGTAGGCATTAACTTTATTACCTTAAGTGTTAATGTCTGAAACTGGATTTTCACAGGTAAAGAGGGTTAAACAGGGTTTGGACAGAACTGCCTGTTGTCCATGAAATGATACAGGTAGGCTGCAATCCAAGTATTGCAAATAAGAGAAGTTGCTGTTGAAACACACTCTATTTCTGCCATATTTACTGCGTCAACAGAATGAATAAATATAATGGAAGCTAAAGACACTTGTTTTAGATATTATGATCATGATCTTTAATAAATAAAGAACAATAAACAAAGTCAATTTAAAAAATATGTTTTTGTGAGACCATTTGAAGAATGGAAAATGAGCAGTTAGAAGTTCAATAATCAATTTCCTAGTTCTTTATCATAAAATCCATTATTCACTCTCCTCCTCATAATCAAATGTTACACAATAAAAAATTCACAAAAAAGAGACAGAAAAAATAAACATTTCAAGTGTCTTTAATACACATACACTTGTGAAAGTTTGCAGTTTTTGGTTATTCTTTTTGCTTCTCTGGGTCATATAAATAGTGTCCGTATGTCCTTATCCCATGAATCCTCCCACTCACAAGTAGCTATTTTGAAACATTTTTTCAGCTTCAGATTAGAAGGAACAAGGCAGCAGATTCCAGCCATCATCTTGTCCTAAAAGGCAGCATGGATCCAAGCAAACTCTTTCATTTCCAGCTATAGTTACACAAAGTTTAAACAAGACTGTGGCAATCCACGTTTGGGGCATATTTACTAGAAAGATCCAATCTAGACTTTAAAACTAGACAGGATTTGCCTGCGACATAATACCAAGATTCAGAAGTGATTCTTGATTTCCTTGGCACCTACACTGTACTTGAAATTCCATCTTCATCTTTTGCCATCTTTTAACATATCTTGCTGCACCATTTAAAAAAAAGACAACATGCTCAGGCTACTTTGGCATGCATTAATTGGCATTACTTGATGGGTCATACATGCAATTATAATTGAAGGATTTCGATAACAGATTCTTCTGGCGGCATTATGTACCTCTAAGTTAGAGGTGTTTTTCAGTTTGAAGAAGGAGTAAATGGCATTATTATTATTAGTATCATTTTTATAAAACCTATTTACTTCAGTGTAGGATTATGAGGGCCTTTCCTGGCAGAATTATGCATGAACTAGAAGTAAATCCTAGAGAGGATGGCACACCTGCACTCCCAGCGAACCATATATTGGAGTCATTTAACCTAACCGAAACATCTTTATCTTGTGAGCATAAGCCAGAATACCAGGAGAAAAGCCATACAAGACCTAGGGAGAATGTAAAAGCTAGACTCTTCTAGAAATTACACCCATGCTCATTGCTGCTGTTGCCCCAGTACGTTTTTCCTATATTCTCTCCGTCCATATGACCGGACTGGGTGTCATGTGAGGCTCTGTTTCTGTTTGCCCTTTTGTAGGAAGGTTTGTTATTAGTTGAGATGATTCCTCTCACCCATTCCATTAATGACCAGTCTTTTCAGAAATGCCGTTCTATTATGTCAATCTCCACATGGTATAGTATATGCTGTCCCATCACTTACCTTGGGAACTGTGCTTGCAGCTTGTCAGCAGACCAGTGGTTGTCCGAAGCAATAAACAGCTTCACAAAATTGCGGGGCCATCTGTTGGCTAACCCTTGCAAAGAAAAATAGTCTTTTCCCTTTTTCTTGTCACAATGAAGTGTGGCTTGTAGCATTTTCCGTTTCTACATTTTTCAAACCCATTCTTTTCAACTCACTTGCAATCCTAACTGAGATCTTTATCAGGCATGATTTATCTGATATATGATCTCTCCTTTCCTCTCTCCCTCCCTCCCTCTCTTCCTCTCCCTCTCTCTTTTCTATCTGTCCTCGAACATCATCAGCAACTTAGCTTGTATTTTCAAATATGCTGTTTTCTGGCAGTAGCCCCAGATATTATGCATACACTATACAGTAAATATATATGCATGCAGATCTGCTGCTTTGGATTTGTTGTATTTTGAATGGGGGCATGTCTGTTTTTGGCTATTCGATGACAGTGAGATTCACACAGACACACACACACTGAACGTATATAATGCATATGTAAATAGAGAGAGAGAATAATTGATTATAAAGAGAGAAAGTGAGGGATAGGTAAACACATACTATGTAGGGAAAGGGGCTATAAAAAAAGGTATTAAGGGTCATGTACATGTGCAGCTTTGCAAGGCTTGAAAATAAGGCTTCTCATTAGTTTTGGCTTGCAATAAATTATTCAGCATTTGGACAGCACCATTGCGAGATTGGGTGAAGGGGTGGGGTGCTTTGGGCGTACAGCATGAAAAGCATTGTGGTTGCTGCCAGGTAGACCGGACGCCTCCATGCTTGGTCGAATGGGCTGCTGAGATTTTCCCTCCTCTGCACCCCACAGCCTACCCTCCCTAACCGGAATTCTTCCTCATTTTGTTCCAACAATCTGTTCCTCTGCGGTATTTACCTCAGTGAGCTCTTGTTTATAGGTTGTGAGCCCTTTACATCGCTGCAAGCCTGATATGTGTGTGTGTGTGCGTGTGTGTGAATGTGTGTGTATACATATGTGCCTGCTTCTCTCTCTCGCTCTTTCTCTCTCCCTCCTCCCTTCCTCCTCTCTCTCTCTCTCTCTCTCTCTCTCTCTCTCTCTCTCTCCTTGTCTCTCAGTCCCTGGCTGTGCTTTCAGCAGAGCGGAGATACATAAGGACTGTACTCATTTGAGCTTGTTCTTTGGCTGATGCTGGGGATTTGCTTTTTACTGAGAGGAAACTACAAAGATAAAAAGACAGCAATTCTGTCTGAAAGAAGAGTGCAGGTTTGGGTATGCTGCCCTGCTTGTACAGAAAAGCAGAAAGCTGGAAAGTGGCATCAGGGTTTGCTCTTTTTGTTGGCTTTTCATTCTTATTGTCTCAGACTATATCTTTGGAGAATAATAAATTGAAAACACCCAGTCTTACAAAGGAGGACCAAATACAATTGCCTTAAAATCAGAGGAAACCATAACAGCTTCATTCACTGCACTCGGGCTATTCTCCTTGTTCTCTCTCTCTCTCTCTCTCTCTCTCTCTCATTGATTCTTGCAAGGTACAGGGAATTTGCCGTGAAGCCTTCTCGTGTGCGTGCTTGTGCGGTTTGGTGAGCGTGTGTGTTTTGTATGGGTAAGTGTCTGTGTGTGTCTGTGTGCACGTTTGAATGTGTGAGTCTGGCATTGGTGCTGGTGTTGCTTTTGCTGCATGCATTTGTGTGCGTTCCTCCAGAGCACTGCCAAAAATATAAATAAATAAATAAACAGAAAACCAGGAATCAAGATCTGGATTTGCAGGGATCATTCATCTATTTCTGCTGCTTCTTTGGTTTTCTTCTTTTATTTATTTTTTTCCCTTTTGATGATTTCTGTTCTGGTAAACAATTTCCTCCTTGTCTCGGAAAGATGATGTTGTATTTTAAAGAAGCTACCCCGGACAGACAGCCACACAAATAATCTAAGCATCACGTCGGAAGGGGGAAAATAGAGATTTGTGACTCTTAGAGTATCCCAGAATTGCTGAAAGTTCCAAATTGAAATATCAGATTTTTTTGGTTTTGTTTTGATGTTTGCTATGGATTAAGGAATCAAGAAGCATTTTGTAAGTTGCTAATTCTAATTGCTCTCAAACTATAGCTACTGTGACATTAAGGAGGATTCAGTGAATTGCCCATTGCTCCCACAGGATTTCATTACTGGAATTTGGAAAAAATTTTTTCTTTTTTTCATTCTAATGGCTGTAGAACGGAGATAGAAAAGGGTTTTGTTTTTCTTTTGCATGAAGTCTCGGAGTCATCTGCTGCAAGGAAGGAGTTTTTGAATTTTCTTTTTGTGTATAGAGAACTGCAGATATGGGTATCTGGGACAACTGAATGCAAGATGCCACCGTCTTGTGGCTGCTGTTTTACTGAGCGGGGCCCAACAATACTGGCATTACCCATGGCCAGCAGTGCCCGCAGCTACCACCAAACCCCTGCCGTCAGTTCTCTAAGCCTCATTTGTGCCCCACGGGGAACTGCATACATGGGCACGACAGCTAACTTTGCCAATGTGGCCAGCATAGGTAGCTGGCTACGGTTAGCCCTATCAGTGGCTGTCTTGGTCTTCCCTGGGATTGCTAACGCAGCACGGGTTTCCTCCAGTCTTAGCACAACTCACCATGTCCACCACTTTCACAGTAAGCATGGCACTGTACCCATCGCCATCAACCGCACGCCTTTCTTGACTCGTGGATTTTACAGTAAGTCCTCTTTTTTATTCATTGTTGATTCAGTTTCTCCACTTTGCCTTTTTGCTTGAGGTCTGCTCTCACTTCAGATTGGTAGTTTTGCCCAGGGATGGTGGATAAGTGCTGAGTTTCTCGACTCTCAGATTTACCTCTCCTTGGCTGGCTCCAGCCTTTGCCAGTGCTTTAATTGAATCTTCTGGTTTCACTGAAAGCAGTAATCTGTTTTCAGATCAGATGAACACCATGTAATGGAGGTCCTGCTGAATACTGTAGATCGGGTGTTATTAGGAACTTTAGAGACTGGAATCATGAACTGGATGATAAAGCAGTAAACTTGCTTTTTAATGTTGATTTATTGTACCCTATTAATCTGGTTTCTTTTTAATTAAAATTAAGGTTCTTTAAGTAAGCAATAGATCAGGGAATGGCTGGTTATAAGCTGGAGTGACTTTACTAACAACTGGATAAAGGGGGTTTAATTACATTCTCTTTACTAGATTTCTGTAAATTGATGTTTGTGACAGGAAGCATAAAGTGAGCACTCGGTTTATTTCATTTTAATTTTTACTGATTTGTTTTTTTTTTCTTCATGAGTTGTATCGTCCTTTAGTCTTATTTCAAATTTATAAAGCTTTCCGTAAAATGCAATTTATAAAACACTTCACTTAAAATATAGCTTTCACATGCTCTGCTTCAATGCCCAGTTCCAGAACCACAACCCAATTACTGACGGACTGAAAACTGGCTTTGTAGGTCTCTATCTTGGGGCTTATATGTATGTTTTTTTCTGCACTGCATGCAAGATATATATATATATATATATATATATACATATATATATAAATATATGTTATCTATCTATCTATCTATCTATCTATCTATCTATCTATCTATCTATCTATCTATCTATCTATCTATCTAAAAACTCATACTCTATGCTGCATAATAGACAGTCGATTAGCCCTTCTTGCCATTTGAGACTTTTAAAATGCTTCTAGAAAGGAATCAAATCTTTATATACTGTGTGTACAGACAAATGTTTGTTTGGTAGAGTGCAAATACTCAAATATATAGTGCATACAGTTTCTGATATGTACAATTTAGTATATTCTGTAGACTTATATTTGTTAACATGATGTATGATGTATTCAGTTTATAAGCATGATTGTGCATTTGCCTGGAAGTGTAAAAAGAACAAAAAAAAGCACAAGCAATAGATTTTGATTGCATCAGGTAAACATTCGTGAGCAATTTTAAAGTGTAAATCTTCTGTATCTCACATTACAATTCTGTTGCAATAAATGGGGCCTTGCCCATTGGAGAGATGTTGAAGCTGGCAAAAGAAGAGAAAAAAAGGTGCCATGTAACATGGCTTCCTTATGCTGCCCCTTCTGCCTCTGTGGGGGGTTGCCACTAATATAAAAGTGTATAGATATCCATGCTTTCTTCCCTGCTGGTTTTGGTGTTACATGGAAAGTATCCACATAATTATTGTCTGTGTTTTTATTTAGGCTGAAACTAAACAGTGGTAGGAAATAGCCTCTGTAATTTTTTTAGACTTCTGAATTAATTAAAGAAATCAACAGTAAAGCTTTGTGAACCATTTTGGATGACTAATGCTACTCTTCATTTAGAAATAACACTAATGTCAGTAATGAGTAGCTTTGTCCTCTTGATTTTAGAGTTTTCTATTTATTTATTTATTATTGTCACAGTAGCTATGTACAAACACACCTCAGTGCTTCTACGATCCACTTAGGTCCAAACAGCGCTAATTAGGGACTTCAGCAAACAGACTGCCCCATTGCATGTAAAGGAGACAACATGTGCTTATCCCTGCTCCTGCACTCACTACTTTGAACTCAAAAATGTAGCATTAGTATCTGCACGTTGCATTCTAAGTCTTGCTGACAAATACATTGCTAGTCACAGAATACAAATAATTTTGCTGGGCCATTTTCAGGCAGTGGTCTGTGTACTGCAGGCACTGTTCTTCTTCTTTCATTTGGTCTGCAAACAATGGTGTTCTTGCTTGTGTGTATCAAAGTGCACCTGACAATTTCCAGTCTTACACAGCCTCTCGTTTTATTAAAGTTAATATTCCAAATTATTAAATCAGTTCATTCATCATTGAATTGCAATGTTGTATGGTGTAGTGGGCATACACTATGATATAGTGGCAAAGGTATGTGGACCATAGGGTCATCCAGTACATTTGCCTCACTGTGTGACCCTGAACAAATCATTTAACCTGCCTGCACTTCAACTGTAAACAAGAAAGTAACAAAGCTTTTGTAATGAATACCAATCAGGTAAGACAACTTGGACAAAGATTTCAACCAAATATGGCGCTCCGGTTTCCTCCCACAATCCAAAGACATGCAGGTTAGGTGGATTGGTGATTCTAAATTGGCCCTAGTGTGTGCTTGGTGTGTGGGTGTGTTTGTGTGTGTCCTGTGGTGGGTTGGCACCCTGCCCAGGATTGGTTCCTGCCTTGTGCCCTGTGTTGGCTGGGATTGGCTCCAGCAGATCCCCGTGACCCTATTCGGATTCAGCGGGTTAGGAAATGGATGGATGGATGGATGCAATAATAAAAATATAGAGCACATTCTTTTGAACTGTAAATCATGAGATTCCTAGTATAAGTCTGAAATGTATGCCCCTATTCAGGACACTTAACCTGTCAATTATTTAATTGAAGAGATATGTTTGCAGTCATAGATTGTGATTTGTAAGTCATTTTTAATAAAAGCACTTGCAAAATTAATTAATCATACTGTCATCAAAAGTTGAAACTCACACATGGTAAACACTTTATATTATTTATATCTGCTAAGATATATATATATATATATATATATATATATATATATAGAGAGAGAGAGAGAGAGAGAGAGAGAGAGAGAGAGAGAGAGAGAGAGAGTATATGTCATGAATAGCATTTGCATGAAAGTGAATGACTTGGAAACTTTGTTGCAGTGGCTGATACATAACTTTCCGTCTGTAAAACATAAATCGATAATGAAGTGATCGTGGAATTCAAGTAGAGTGTGAAAATTTGACTCAGTGGCATGAGTGGCATGAATGTGAGAAAATTGAAATATGCATGTAGATGTGCTTGCCTTGTCACCAGCAAAAAGCAGATACTCCTGAAAATTTAATTAGGAGCTTTCCTTGTATTGAGTTTTCTCTGCTAATCAGATTGTTGTCCTAGAGGCTTCACCTCGTCCTCTGTACTCACATATTGACCACATTGCGGGGGCTATAATATGTTTTTGTAAGTAAATGGACACAGATAATGTCAACTAATTCTCGAGGAGGCAAGTTTGCAGGGGGGAATGGCCAGTCTGGATATGTCTAAGAGAATCCTAGTCTTTCATGTAAAGCAGTACATGATATCAGGATTTCATAGCCTTTGTCATAATCCGGCAATAAGGGATGCTATTTCTCGGTGACTGACTGAACTGTCTTCACTTGATAACATCTGTTACCCCCTTAAATGACTGTGTGAGAACAGATAAGGGAATGTTATTAGGTGAGAAAAAACCTTGAGCCAAACAGATGAAGGGGCAAAAATTATACATAAATGAAGCTGTTCGTATTGAATATGGCTTCACAACAGGACTGGGCAGATTTTAGCAGTCCATGTGCTTTTGACATACTACTGTATAATAAAAAAATACTGTAAATGTTTTCTTATGTTTCTCTCAGTAGAGCCCTAGATGTCTTAGTGATGTCTGCGTGGGCAAATTTCTCTATTTTTGCAAGGACCAAATATTCACACAAGCCAGTAATGTCTGGCAAATTCAGTATCTGGGGATGGCCTCACTTTGTAAACCCTTTTTTGTAAGCACTTATTGATAAAAATGAAAGGAGGAGAAATATGTATGTGCTATCATCCCTTAATGGAGTTCCATCCCCTTGATACTGGAAATCATAAATTATACTGTAATGAGAGTGAGAGTGATGAGCTTATATTGATATTCACATGTAATGCATGTGTGAGTGTCTGTGTGTGAATCATTGCACAGACTCAGATTGAAACCCATCAAATTATTTCTCATTTGAAGCACCTTGTGTACTTAACAGTAGGTCCATGCCACAGGTAGTGTTTACAATGGTTTACGTTACAACCAAATGATTTCCTCAAGCTGATTCTTGATTTATTCACTGAAGTCAAGAACAACATTCTTTCAGCTTCCCAGTAGAGATCCTGGCCCCACCCCAGTCCTGCTGTGTCACAGCCTGCACAATGCCCCTGGCTCTCGGGCTTCATCTCCACAGCAACGCTAAAGCAAACAGCTTGAATAAAGATAAAAAGAAAAATAGAAGAAAAAAAAAAACACTTCATCTTCATCCATAAGCTAAGCATGTTTATAGACAGAGGACAATGGGAAACTATTATTATGGAAACTCTATCTATCTATCTATCTATCTATCTATCTATCTATCTATCTATCTATCTATCTATCTATCTATCTATCTATCTATCTATCTATCTATCTATCTATCTATCTATCTATCTATCTATCTATCTATCTATCTATCTATCTATCTCATTCATTCATTTTCCCAGTTTTCTCAACCAAACTGTATTACCACTGGAGATTTAACTACACAGGTAATGGCAATCTATGCTAGTCTAATTTTAGTGACTGCTTGTTGTTATATTCTTTAATTATCATTGCCATTAGGAGATAAAAACAAAATGCAAACACAACCAAGTGCTTATGTTGAAAGTCTGTATTTTTAATTTTCAGGATATAGAAAAAAAACAATTCATTGTCAACATTACCCTTTATTTTGCTCCTATATACACAAATAAAACATACCACAAATACAGATTTAATAACAGTAGTGAATAGAAGATACAAGAAGGAAGCAGTAATGTTTATGACGTTCTTTATTGGAATTACAAAGCCTTTATTGTCATTGCACCAGTACAATTAAATTGTAGTTAGTTTGACTAGCTTCCATACTGTTTTGCTTCACATAAACAAAATCCAACAGCCTCCAAGTGTGACAGATAAGGCCTGCAACTTGATTTTGTTTTTGAAATGTGCCACTCTACTTTCTTATGTAATCGGATTGGTGCTGAAGATATGACACAAACGTCATTTGTTAGGAAAACAAAGGGTAAACAGAAGATTTCTTCAGTTCTTTCTTTATTCAGTGATCACCACACAAAATAAAGAAGGAAAACAATAATTACCTTTAGAAGACAGGAGCACATGCAATATTTTAGTGTTTAAGCCCAGTATGATGTACTTCATGCAACTCATTTACCAGTTCATCAGCTCTGCACAGCCCTCTTCCTTTCCATGTTGTTAATACTTGGTGATTATGGGTTGTGCATTCGGTAATAAACGCATTTAAAGAGAGGATAGGTGGAACCCCACTGTGATTACATAATCTACAAAGGATTGTTTCATCACAATCAGTGGCAGAGCTGAGTGTCAAGACTCAGGTAAAACACACACACTCACAATCTACTTCATATCTATTTATTCTGGGATGCTGTCTTTCAATTGTACTCTTGATTATTTTTACTTTCTAATTTCCATGAAACGGTTGTTTAATACTTTTATCTTCTAGGGAAATGTGCAGGTTGGTCCAGATCTAATTATGCAGATCCAGATAGTCTGGATGACTTTGATTTATGCGGGGACGATTCCAGTTCGGCGCAAAGACAATTCTTCATGTCGTCAGTTCTTTGCACACATCTCGATGGTCTGGGATTTTTCGGGTAATTTTCTATGTTATAAACTTAATAAGTTATAGCGTAATGAAAATTGCATAATTAGATCTGGACCACCCTGTAGTATTTTACATGAGTTTAATTCTTTTTCCAGAGGTTGTTTCTTTAAGTATGTACTCAATAATCACACAAAATAAAAAAAAAAACAACTCTGATATTGTTGTGGTGCAGTAGTTAGTGAAGTTGCCTTACAGATGCAGAACCCTGGGTTCAAATCCTTTGCCTATTCATTATCCGTGTGTAGTTGGCACATTCTCTTGGTGTTAGTTCTCCTACAGGTTCTCTAGTTGTCCTTCCACATCCCTAAAGAGATGCAGAGGTTTATTGGTGACTCCAAATTTGATGCAGTATGTGGTAAGTTGTTATGGGATTGAATGGAATCCTGTTAAGGGTTGGTTCCTGCTGGGTGCTTCTGGGATAGTTTTGCAAATGTATGTCTCCATGTAAGTAAAGGCTAGCATTAACATCTATACGTGTGATCATCAACGTTTTCTCAATGCACACTGCCTTACTGAATGGTGCTTCCATTCATACATCCATTTTCAGACCCATTTAATCCAGTTATAAGGTTGATGGAGCCATATTCTGTCACAAGAGTATCGAGTAAAAGAGAAGAACCAGTGTTATGTGGGGTTCCAATCTGTTCTGGGGTACATTAACACATGCACTCTCATCAACTAATTTAGAGTCACCAGTATCTTACATGCATCACTTTGAGGAGTACTTAGAAACTCAAGTGGACATGAGGGAAAGGTGTCAACATCCCAGAGTGAACAGATCTGGAATTCAAATCCAGAATCTGAGGTTTTAAGAGACAACAGCACTAGCCAAGCTGCCAGTCCTTATCGAATAAAATAATTCAAAATACAACTACTTGTATTATTTTTTTAAAGAATTTTGATATATCTTTCATAGTTTTATTAGACATGTATGGGGTTTTGAGTGGAAACTGTAATGAGTTTTCAGATTCAAATCACCAGCTTGTGGTATGCAGGCAATGACAGGTAGAGCAGTTGACTGACGTTGGAGGAATTCACGTTGCTTTTATATTGTAGTATATTATTGATCAGCAGTATTCTGTGGTCTGGTAGTTTTTCTTTTTAATGACAAGTGAAGGCATTTCTCCTTGCGGTAGTTACTATTTAAATTTTGTGGTACAGAGCAGAGCCCACATTTCACATTTTTTGCTCTTTCTGCCAGAGCCTCGGGCTGGTTTAAAGCATATTATGGTTATGGTGCAGTACTTTATTTTATCAGCAGGTTACTTGTGCTGTAAAAAGTGAGGCCATCTCATGCCGACCTGCCCTTATTGAAGAAGAAGGGAAAAAAATATCACTGAGGATTTATTTATTTACACTGCATTCTTCTCCATACCCCAGGAAAGCTGATCAAACATACAAAAAATCATTATCTCTGCAAGCCCTTACCCCACACCAGTAGTTTTACTTCTCATTGATAACAACACGGTTATCTGCCAGCCCCACCAAACGTAGGTCAACACTATTCACAAATTATTCCTGTTCCATATTTTTTTTTTGCCACTCACTGAAAATGTCTGATATGTGGGACACACTACATTTTTCCAATATTTATTAAAGCTTTGTCATTGGGTCTGATAATTAGTAAATATTTACCAGTATAATAATGCTTATAGTGAGAAATACTCCTATTAGTTGATCCTTCAAGTAGCAGTTATGTAGAAGGAGATGAAAACCACATTGCCCATCTTTTCCACATTTTTTTTTTTTACAGTTTTATGTTTTGGGCAGAATCATATTAAAGCTATGTGCCATCAACTCGTTTTGTATTAATTAAGTTTGCTAGCAGCCGTTAGCATATCTTGTACTTGTCTGTTGCGATTCAGTGTTATTTACTCTAATAAATATGATTCATGAGAATTGGCCTGCACTAAGTTGCATTCAGATTCTTCCAGCTATTTAAACATCTGACAGGGAGAAGTAACTGCTTAAGCTGGTTAGAATTTGTGTGAAGTGCCTTGTCTTAATCACAAGTTGTGGTGTGTTAAAGTGGAAGTCGTCTGTAGACTTTGTTTCTGTTAAGCGCTCTCTTTACTCTGGTTAGGTGCTAGTGAATTCTTGTTAACTCAGTTGATTATTTGTCTTATTTCCCTATAGGATTTGGTCCTTAAGGGTCCTTTGTGTGGTCAATGAACAAAAAATAAACCAATACAAGTGAAAGAAATCTAGCTGCTCCCTCATACCTACATTTCTACTCATAGAATATCTAAGAACGAAAAAAAATCTTTACATTTATATTCATATAGTTGGATGGCACCTTTATCCAAGGCAACTTACATTTATGATAAAATTAGTTGCATTTCTTTTGGTTTTCCAATTGGAGCACAGGCAGTCGAAGTGATTTGCTCATGGCAACACAGTGTCAGTGGCAGAATTTGAACCCACAACCTCAGGGTTTCATCAGAGTGGAGTTCTGACTGGAGCTGCAGCTTTTAAAACATACACGATTTCTTTCATGTCTTTATTTACCTCATAGTCATTAGTCTTTGTTTTTATACATAAAATCCCCCATGCATTCCCTTTAAACATACTGCTACTAAACTTGCTGGGAATTATCTACCTGAGTTATCAGTCTAATTTAAGAATTGGTTTGTTGTCCTGATTTCCATACTGCATCATCCGAAAATAAACCTTATAAACAAACGGAGGCTATCTAGTCTGTCTAGCTCATTTGTTTAGCTGGCTGCTAATTGATTCAATTATCTCATCTGGTTGTTTCTTAAAAGATGGCAGGCATCAACATCGTGCCTGGGTAGATTATCGGAGATTTGTTTGCTGCCTCTGAGGATCACTATGAATTGCATGTTTACATATTTTTCTTAGCAATCACGGGTTGATGATAAGGAGTGCCTGAATGACCTGAACTACGTTTTCTCTCTGCGTTAGTAATGCAGTGGCCTTGTGAATTATTGCATGGCCCTTTGACCTTTACGTTTGCATAGTGATGCCAGCTCCTGTATTCTCCTTGGGTGATGAGGATTAGTCTTTGTTTTCATATCTCAGCATCTACCAAAAGACTGGTGTGTTTTGGCCTAGCATTTTGCAGTTTAATGTAGGGTGTTAAGTAGGCCTTTTCCCAGCTCGGACTAGAGTTATACTAGCTGTTTATGCAGTCCATATGGATTTTTCACCTACTTGCCATGGCTCAAGAAGCTTTTCTCAGGTATTCAGTTTTCTTGAACATTGCTTCAAGTAATATAGTTAATCAGGAACAAGAAAAGTACACCCACATGAATTAGCCCACATGAACCCTATTTGTATTTGGAACTGTGTAGACCCAGATAAATACTGAAATTCAAGCGTGATTAGGTAAAATATATTAACCTCTGGATAAATCATACTGTACAAAGAGACATGTTTGGGGTATTGCATTTTAACGTAACGTAAAATTTCAAACCTGCTTAATCTACTTCATGGGTCATCTGTTGATAGAGCCTGCCACAATATTATTAGATACAAGGGCATACGTCTATTGTCGGGTCCCCACTAAAGTATGCAAGCACAGTCAAACTCACACAAGGCCATCATATAAGCACAAGGTCATCCTACTCTCTCTGCTCTTCTTGTGACTTTGCTGAAAGCAGATCATTTCTGTTGCCAAATGCTTTAAAAATGTCCTTGTAGTTTGTTTTTTTTTTTTCCAGTATGAATGTATGCATAACTTACACTGGTGCTTTTATAACTTTTTTCGACTGCTTATCCAACTTTATTTACAGTTACATAGTCTTCTTTTTATGATGTTATTTCATTTTTTATAGATAATTATTTGTAGATATGACAGAGCATAGGAACTATATTCTGCCTATTACCTAGGAAGGATGGCTGCACCATTCTTTGAAATATAGATCTGCCTCTTGTCCCTTAAACTGAATCTCATACCTGGGATTCAAGCAGGTGAAATGTTGAAAGTTCCTCATATACTAACTATCATTACCTTAACTTACTGTACAACATGGTGTCTCTTACCAAACCACTTTACATCCAAAGACGATATACTTATTTATACAGTTGTACTGCATATTGTATTGTTATTGTAGGTTAAGTCACAACAGACACAAGACAGAGCAAAGTTTATACGCTTTCAGATTATTGTACAGTACTGTCCGGTATTTCCGATATCAAATGGCTAAAAGACTTAACTGACCATGGAAGTATACATTAGATTTTGATGGGATACTTGCAGTATTTTTCACAAGTGACTATTAAATACATATTATTTTATACATACAGATACAGTGAGATTGCCAAAGAAACGTCCATTTTCATAACCTAACCGTGAAAAAGAGATAGTGTAATCTGGAATGTCTTTTGCTTGTACCTCCTCATTTTCTGTCTATTTGACGGAAGTTATTTATGAAAGATACAATGAACTAGAAAATGTTTCATCTTCGGATTTTTTTCATGATGTCTTGACTTTAAGCTTAGTGTGAATTTTATATATATAAAAAAAAATTACACTCTTTCATACCCAAATATTCATAGTGCTGCCAAGAAGCTGAAACGCTTCAGTCCACCTTCCATTGTTTGCAATATTACAGCCTAGTCACTTATCCAATGGAAAAATAGAAGCATAAAAACATTGACATGCACTGAAACTGTTCTGCACCAGCTCCATTATTTTTAATACATGTTCTTCATCTATTACAGGCCAGCAACCCAGTGATTAGAATGACAAGAGAAGTGACAGCGTGGGGCGTTTCGAGTTTCTGCATGTCGATATACTCTGGAGAATTACTATGCAGTCAGCGTACATGCCTCCCAGCAAAGCGGCTGCCCATCAGATAATCTCTTGGAGGTGCAGCTGGAGAAAGGGAATCTGTTTCCTTTTTTCTTCTTCTTTGTTATAAGCATGAATTTGGCATAGCTGGTGTAAGAATGCGGAATATCCCTTTGGGATTTCAACAATGCTAAATTCTGAATTTTATTTATAAGCTAACTTTTAAAGTGCACATTGCAGACTTCAATATTTCTATTATACTGTATGATTTTATTTTTAATTTAGAACCATTTTGCTCACTGAACTAAAGAATAAATGTGCAAATCATATTGTCATTTAGGCATGGCAACATGGGCAGAAAGCTTTTAAACTGTGTAAAATGGAGAAAAGTCTTGATTACTTTATATATTGAATTGTTCAGCCAAAAATATTGCCAGGATTACTTTAAACAGTACAACTCACAGGCACAGGTACCACTGTGCATATAACTGTATGAAGTAAGCATTTATGTTTGAATGTGCATCTTTTTAGATGCATATTAAAATATAAATTAAAAATGAAGGAACAGAATCAAATATTTTCTTCCAATAATTCATCCGTTCGTTTTCATAATTGCTTAATCAAATTGGGGAGTCATAGGAGCCCACACCTAGGCATACAGTACTAGGAGTGAGGCAGAAACTAAGCTTGATAGGACAACTGACTAGGACAGAGAGAACGCACCATCATACAGGACCAGTCAACTTAATGCACACATAGTTGGGATTTTGAGGGAAGCCTGAATAGCTGGAGGAAGCCCCACTCAGATATTGGGATAAATTGCCCACTTCATTTACAAAATAAATGAGCCACAGTCTGAATAACTGTTCTATAACCTAAACTGTGATACTGAGCTACCAGCAATAATGTATTTAAAAACATGAGTCCTGCCTTCACCACATTGGATATTATTTTTACAGTAAGCCCCTTCTTTTATGATTGCCTTATTTTTGTACTGAGAATTTGCATTATAGCTCACTGTAGGATGAAGCTTTTTTTCAGCTCTAATTATAATGGTTTTCTTTGGCAACATTTATATTTAAAAATATTTCAAGGTACGTTACAAAACTGTAATTCAGAATGCCACACATATTTTAGCTTAGCTTCCCATTATGCCATCAAGATAAATGAGCTTCTCTTAATTTGTTTTTGAGAACTTGGCATTAAATGCTTGCTCAAACTTGGCACTGCACATTCTGCTGCCCATACAGAAGACCTGGTTTTGTCTGTTGTCATTGTCAGAAGAAGAGGAAGAGGATCACTTTGTGACAGAGCCAATGCACTATAAATACCTGTCACTTTGTTCAATTTAAATCAATGCTTGCTTTTAACATATAAAAACTGATATTTTAAAATGAATAAGGTATTAGATGTAACTGAACAAACAAAAAAGCTATTCTATTTTATGGTTTCTGTGAAGTTCATTATTTATTTTGGGTGTGTGTGTGTGTATGTGTGTGCTTTTGTTTCTTTCTTTCCAAGTGTTTCCTAAAAGCAGAAGGCAGGACTTTGGAGAGGCTTATTTAAAGGGTTACCATAGGCACAAAAGGAAAATGGCTACCGAAGCCAGTCCAGAAGTATGAATAAAGGGGACTCTAGAGCATTAGAAACTGAGACCTGTCTTCAGATACAACAACAACAACATTTATTTATATAGCACATTTTCATACAAACAGTAGCTCAAAGTGCTTTACATAATGAAGAATAGAAAAATAAAAGACACAGTCCAAAAATAAAAATAAGTCAACATTAATTAACATAGAATAAGAGTAAAGGTCCAATGGCCAGGGTGGACAGAAAAAACAAAAAAAAAACTCCAGACAGCTGGAGAAAAAAATAAAATCTGTAGGGATTCCAGACCATTAGACTGCCCAGTCCCCTCTGAGCCCCCTTCTTCTCTCTGGAGGAACCTAAGAAGAAAAGATAAGAAGAGCTGCCAGAATTGATACCTACTGTACTAATACAGGGGCAACTCTCTATGTTAGCTCTTCTTTGTGAGTATTTGTGGTTTGAAATGAAAACAAGAGAACAAAAAAGGCCATCATATGCACCATAGTTGGAACTAACTGTAAGAAGTAACAGGCAGATAACAGAAAGTAAAAGGTAGCTCAAACTCATAAATATACACAAAATAGGCAAATAAGGAGGCAATTATACTAAATTATGTTAAAGGAACAATAGATTATTTTTGGACTTTTATAATGTCTGATTTTTTTTTTCCTTCTTAGACACAATTAATGTATTCAGTATTATCTGACAATGTATACAATACCATAATCACTCAGTACCTCTGAAGTTTTCCAGTTATATATTGAACAAATCACTTTTGCAAAAGAAAAAATTTAGAGGGGCAGTCAGACATTCAAGTAAAAGTTTTAATGTACTGTGTAATAGCTTGACATGATTTTAAATACTTGGGTAGCAGGTTTGTCTCTCTTATCCTACAGTATGTTTAATTGCCCATTTAACACTATTTTTAATCAATATTTAATTTTTTGCTTAAGCAGGATATGATGAAATAATATAACATTCATACCATGTATGTACCTTTTACTTCGATGTAGTATGCATATTTGATTTTGTGAAAAGCACATATAACCGATTGGAAATTATTCAGAAGCTTCTCCGATGCCAAATGGAGCCCAGTTTGACAGATTATAGGTCATTGAGGGTATCATAGCTGAGTAACTTTTAAACTAGCATTTAATTGCGACTGAATTTGTTTTGAATCACATTGGGTTCACAAGATTGTCTGACCTTAGCCAGGAAACATAATCCAGAGCAGCCTATAGTAATGAAATTGTTGATTAGAAATAATCATTATAGGGTTCCTATGAAGACCAATCTGAATTAATGAGGCATTTGGTCATAAAAATGCAAACAAATGCTCAATATTTACAAATAAACTTAGAATGCTCAGCAAAATAAAAATTAGTGTTAAAAGTTTAATGGCCTTACATGATTTTCAATTTCAGTCGTTAACTTCTTCAGGTTCTGCATATCTGCATAGTTAAACAGTTTGCCTTAAATTAGAAGAATGATTAAGATAAACAAAATATTGATGACACTCTCAGACCTTTTGCTTTTATGGGCGTAGAGTGGCATCTAAGTAGGTGTCATGGAAGTGGTGTACTATAGCTAGAGATCAGAAGAGTATAATGGTTCAAGGAACTTTCAGAACGTTTATAGTGTTATCTGCAACAGACATGCCATCTTATAAATTCAAACAACCCTTAATGTGCACTGAAGTAAAGAACAAGTAAGGGTTTAATGTACCATTGCTCTTTGGCAGCATTACATTTCTCTTCCCAAGCAGGTAAGCTCATCCAAACGTTACCCATGGTTAGCTTCGTAGGCTGAATCTTCACAAAGCAAGAGGTAGATATTCTCTTCTCTTTACTTCATGCATGGCTTCAAAGTAATTTATGCAGACCTCGAGAGAAGTATATGCCTGAACATCTAAAAAGACAGATAAATTTACAATAATCATGAAAGATGCTCCTGCTGAAATTTGAAGTATTTTATGTATTGATATGTAATGATTCTAATCACATCAGCGCAGCTGTGCAGGGCATAGTATTTAATGTGATTTTTCAAATAGTTTATCGTCATTATTGTTTCACACAGCATGACCTCCAGAAACAGAGTACATAAATAATAAGCAGAGGCCAATGTTTCACTAGTGGGGGGTGGAGGGTCTGCATTAGCATTCATTGCCTTATTCTCTCATTATGTATGCATGGGGTTTGAGGGTCATTTCTTTCTTTACTTTGAGCTCAGCGAAAAACTCACATTTTACGTGATAGACTCTATTTATGGTCTTTTGGAAAAATGTCTTTCTAAATATAAAGTATATTCTAATGTGTGGGAGACAAATCTCAATCTCAATTCAGTACCCTGAATGGATATAATTTGTTTAAGTTTATTTACTTATTCATTTTTTGAATCTTCTTATTCTATTAAAGGGTCCCCAAGGGACTGGGACCTATACCGGTGTGAGTGTGAGTGAGTGTGATGTTAGACCCAACCCTACACAGGATATCAGTCATTCCCAGGACATGATGGCTCCTGCACCCTCACTCACCCAGCATGAATATCATTAGGACATTTAAGGAAAACATGACCTACATGGAGAAAATCCACTCAGACATGAAGAAAACGTTCAAATTCCGTACAGACCTAGAATTCTGAGGCTGTGGACTAGTGGCACATGTCGGATTGGTTAATAGGCTGAATTGTTTTTTGAAATTCATTGTCAGAAATCTTTCTAGGGAAACTAAAGGAAAACAGCACCAATGGTTGTGTTTCATCTGCAATGCCTTGCTTAGTTAATTAATACAGTTATATCAAGCGCTAAACTCAGATAAGCAAAGCTCAGCCTGAAAACATTGACAAAGCTCATTTCCCTCTGTGGAACAGTAAAAAAAAACTCGATGGCTGATTTAAGGAAGGGAACAGGTTGTAATCTATTCCATATAAGTTGGGAAAAGTGTGTTGCAGATTTGCAGCCCGAGGCTTGGTAATGTGTTAAGTTTTATGCGTAGGTGTTTACTGATTATGTTGCCTATCTGCTTTTTTTATTGTTGAAAAACACTATTGATTGAAATGAAATAAAAAAGAGAAATAGAAGAAAAGGACATTCAGCTCATCAGCCACCTTACCAAACATACCCCCTGCAGCTGCACCTGCTCGACCCTTTGGGAGACGAGTCTTTTTTATTTGACCTCCAGAATAGAAAAAGTGATAGACTCCCCCGAAGAGTTTTTTTTTTTTAATTTAATTTAGCAGTAGCGTGTTCTTAGAACATGTTTGTTCGGTAAATCTTCATTGCTTTTTTTTTAGTAATGATAATAAAGTCAATCCTATTTGTAGTGCATACTGTACCTTCTTGTAGTCATCTAAAATATTTTTAATTCTCATCTCAATGGGACGTCTTGTTTTATTTTTTATTTTGTCTTGATTCTTAATGAACAAACAAATGCCTTTCTTGAAACACCTGCTGTGGTAACCAGTTTTTCAGGTTGTTTTTATCTAACTTCACCTTTATGTGTTTTAAATTTGAGATGCAGAATGTGATCGGTTCAGTTAATGCCATTGCATTATGTACATGTGGAGAGGAGCTCTTAGCTGTTTTCTACGAGGGTTGAGTTGTCATTTACTACCACACTCCACCTATCATGTTACCATTTTGTTATCTTGTTTTTTTGCCAGCGGGTATTTTACTGATGACCTGCAAAAGAATGATACCCAGGCTGGTTACTCTCTTGTGCCTAAAGGTGCTGTTACAGGTTATGACTCCTTGCCACATATAAACTAGATAAAGTATACAAATAGCTGGATGGAACTGCATCTTAATTTGCTAAAACCTCTTTTATCTAGGATATGCTGACTTTATTTCAAGCTGCATTCCATCTAGTGTGTATTTGGGATCATAGCTGGCGTCTGGGATGTTTACATGCAGAGATATTTTTATTTACTCAAGTTAAATCAATTGTTTGACTGAAATCAATTGTAAATTCAATGAGGAGAATGATTCAACAATTAAGAACCTGAGCTGAATCATTAAACAGGTGGCTTATTGTTTTTCTGGAATTTAGAAAACTTCCAAGAATAGGGTAGAGTCCCACGTAAAATTTATAGTATGACACTCCTTTTTCAGTTGTTTGGCAGGCCCCCTGTGTGCCATCCTAACACAGGGTCTTTATAAATAACGCTAGGTAAGTGAACTAGTGTTAACTAGGTCAGAAAGTTGAAAGGTAAAGTGTCTGTGTGCCATATTTCAAGTCTGTGGTTTAAAATTGAAACCTTGCATAAAGAACAGACAAACAGTGATTGAGCTTTATATATACACTAGATGTCACATGTGTATCTGCCTCTGTGTAGTAGTGAAACAGTACAAACTTTAAAAATAAATTAAAAATTTTTAAAAAATGTAATAATTTGTATTGAGAATTTATATTGATAGCTGTCGTGTCCGAGGGCCTCTTGATATACAGTATTTTTGGTTTTGCTATCTGGGCGAGAATGTAGCTGTGATCTTTTTGCCAAAAAGTGTAAAATGTTGACAAGGTATCTCTGGCAAAATGGAAGGTAGGTTCAAACCAGCGTCAAACATTGCCACTGTATCTGATCATGATCAGCTCTGATGGGAGAGCATCCCCCGCGTGAGGAGACGGGCATTGGCCGTGATATATGTGCCAATGATCAGGTACCCGCTAAAACACAGATAGCTGTGATCTCTCTGTCTCTCTCAAAAACGTCAAACATTACTCTTTAACAATCTGTAGATGATAATGTCTACTGAACAAACAGGTATCGCTAGCTAAGCGGAGGCCAGGTACGCTTCAACATGTGGTGAGAGGTACAGCGACTCAAAAGGAGGCGTGAGTGAAGATGGCCCCGCCCGGCTCCCTACTCCTGCGGTCCCGCCTCCCCCTTCCCTCAGCCTGCAGCCTGTCTCTCAGATTTGTGTGAATAAATCGGTGCCTCAATTGAACTCTAATACTTAACGCGATAAGAGAGGACAAAAGAATCAACCAGAATGTTTAAGCAAAGTATAGAAAAAAATCCGATCTCAACCAGTCAAGTAGTTCTCTCGTGAAAAGCTAATAGACATACAGACAGATATAGAGAAAAAGAATACTCACAAAGTATGACATTCTCAAACCTGCATAAAAAAAAATCAGTTATCTGTATTTAAAAAATAATAATTTGAAGCTGTTGTATGCACCATGGTTTTTATTTTTCAAATCAGGAGCAAAGACATTTCTTAACTATTAAGTACAGCAGGTAAAACTGACAGTGTCTCTGATCCTTAGAATAATGTCCTTCACCACAAGCCTGTGTCTCAGAGTCTCAGCTGCTCAGGAAGTTGGTATTCTTTACACAGCTTAAGTATTGCTGCTCAGTCGAGCTCTTCATATTGAATTTTGTGATTCTCCTTCACAATGCATACTTGAAGGTGCACTTGGTAACTCCTTCTCTGCCTGCTCTCCATAAAATGGAAAGGGTTCTACGTGCCCCAGGCCAGAGCCCTTTGCTGACACATACCAGGACTGGGCAGTTTTCTTAGCTATCCATTATTTTGTTATGACTTTTTCATCAGTTTGGTCTCCAAGGTATAACTACTTTTAAACAGATACAGTATGCTTTGCTGTTTACATGGACTGGTAATGTAAGGGGTACCATAGTCAACAACACAAGCTCTTCTTATAATGTGCAAATGCTACTAAACATTGTTCCTTATAATGCTACTTTTCCTATGGCCCCTTCCAGCAAAGCACTCTTTTACCCACCAGATAATGTTGCAAAATTACTTTGAACCACTTAAAACTAACTATGAACCATACTTGATCTTTGAAAATCATGTTTTTCTCTATAACACACTATTAGAGCTTTCCTAAAATGTGACACATAAAATAAGGCCAAGATAGATGCATTTCAGCAATTTTTCTGTTTGAAAGTTTTTTTTTAATCACATCTAAGACTTGGGGCGGCACGGTGGCGCAGTGGGTAGCGCTGCTGCCTCATAGTTAGGAGACCCGGGGTTTGCTTCCTGGGTCCTCCCTGCATGGAGTTTGCATGTTCTCCCCGTGTCTGTGTGGGTTTCCTCCGGGTACTCCGGTTTCCTCCCAAAGACATGCAGATTAGGTGTATTGGTGATTCTAAATTGTCCCTAGTGTGTGCTTGGTGTGTGTGTGTGCCCTGCGGTGGGCTGGTGCCCTGCCTTGTTGGCTGGGATTGGCTCCAGCAGACCCCCGTGACTGTAGTTGGGATAATGGATGGATGGATCTAAGACTTGTTTATATTAATAGTATAAGAAAGATTCTCCTGGTCATCAACAAAAATAAAAAGAACATATTGTGCAATTATTTGCATACATCTTCATGCTAGGAAGTTTTTTCAAAGGATTAAGAAAGAATTAATAAAGCAATATTTATAAATGACTACATACATATAGGAAAGCATAATAGAGTAAACAGGCTTCTTACACAAAATAAGTTATGGAAATGCTTTACACTTAAGCCAGTATATACAAAAAAAAAAAAAAAAAGCAGAGGAGCGGAAGTACAGAGAGGAAAATATGTGCCATAGGGACCATAAAAGGCAGAGAGCTCTGTACAGGGAAATTGTATATGGGGAGTGTTGCCAACCATTCAGTGGAAAGTTAAGTGGTGTTACTCATTAACTCTCAATGGTTTGAAATGGTGCTGAGATGTCTGGGATTTGTTTTTTATTTTTTTTGTTAAGAACTCCACATATATGTCCATTCCATCTATTCATTTTCAAAAATCTGAATTTCACAGAATTATAGTGTTCCCAGTCAAAGAGGTCACTGTCAATACAAGTGTGTCTCTTTGCAAAGTAAAAACCAGTAATTGTCAATTTTAGTCCTTGGGTGCTTGTTTCTCATTTTTATAATCTAATTAGAGAGCTGTTTTGCCATTTATTGAGTACTCTGTAGATAAAAGTCTTTCTCACACAGATGCACTAAAACAAAGGATTTTAAAGAACAATATGCAAATGGGTAATTGAATTAATTATAATTATCTTCCTTTTAGTGTACATTTGATTTTATTATATTATCTGATATTATTCTCCTCATCTTACATTTATTTCATTAATTTTGTAAATTATCAGCCTGGTAGTTAGCAGGGTTTTATTATTAATGTATGTGCCCTTTGCTACTGTGATTTATGCAGTGGGGATGATTAGTGAAGCAAGAGTGCGGCTTGGACGCAGTTTGTCAGATTTAGATTTGGTAATACCTTTTTCAAATGTTGTTATATATATGTGCATGCTTGTATATATTGTTCCATTAGCAGACTTCAAAAGCTTAAGTGCCTTCTCTTAAAATTGTGTAAAATTCATTAATAAAATAGTACTTGGGGGCTGTGCCCACTCGTCAGGTTGCCCCTCCGTTAGAGAAAGTGATTTAAAGTGATAGTATATAGAAGATTATGCAGGGCGCGGGAGGAAGACGGTTTGGTCCTTAGTTATTGTAGATGCAAAATCAGATGCTTGAATATTTTACTACAACTGTCTATTTTAAATACCAATGAATAATAGTAATGATGTAAAAAGTAAAAGTAGAAGTAAAAATGTCATAAAAAGTAAATTAAAAATGTAATCACATTAATGCCTCGTCAAAAACAATATTATGAATTACTTCGTCCTCTAACTTACATTCTAAAAATGTTGCTTTTTTGCATTTCTGTTGGCAAATTGTTCAGGAAATGTTCCTCTTTTTCATTTATTTGATGATTTTCTTTGTTCTTGATTTTTATTATATGCAACACTTTTTTTGTTCACTTTCTTTTTTTCGACGTTCGTTATCGGCTCTTGATGCTCTTTTTCTATCGCGATCTAAATTTGACGTTCTTGAATAAGTAATTTGCTTTTCTGTCTTACCATTATACCGACTACATTGAAGGGCGAGCTAGCACTGAGAGTGCCATGTGGGGATATGGAGAGAGGATGTGCACAGTAGGAGTAATGATTGGGTGAGCAGGGTGGAGGGGAATGGTCAAGGCCAAATAACACAGGACACAACGGAAAACTTTTCAATACAATAGAGAGATTAAATAAGGCCAGAGAGTATCCTGGCAGCAACAGGCACAAAGCAGGAACCAAAGCAGTCAACAGTAGTGTAACACACAGATATACAGTACTCATTCGCATTAGGTGAGTTAACTTTGCCAGTCAGCATAATCCATACATCTTTGGCATGTGGGAAGAAACTTGACTAAACTGATAAATATATAAACACGGGAGAGTGTAAAAAATCTACATAGACTGTGTTGGGGTCAGCGGTTTGAAGTTTAACCAACAGCTATTGGTCTGTATTTTATAACACACTAATGTTAAAAGCAATTGTTTTAAAGGACAAAAGTTTGTTGAGATTTAAATTACTGTATGGTTACAAATGGATGCAGCAATTGTTCTGAAATAACACCCCAGTTTTTCCACCCATTTATTTCAAAATGTTTTTTTAAGCTATAAAATACATTTTTAGAGAACATGTCTTCATTGTATCAGAACTTTCTACGCTCAAACCATTTTATAAAGCTGTGATCTAATTGGGTGTCTTGTTTTTTTTTCCATTAAAGAATTTGAATAGCTCTAAATTATTGGAGTTCAATGTCATTCTTCCACCATGCCTGACCTGATAAAATGCAGCTCCCCCCAAATGTGTGTATTCTCCTGTTATTTAAGTTAGATACGTGTTTTTTTTTAATGTATTATATTGTATTATTGTCTACTGTATGTATTGGGAAATTCTGATAATGAATATTTAAAATATTTAAAGCTACTTCTCTTCACACCCTTGTTCTCCATGAAACCTGTTTAGTTAGAAACAATCATTAAACTCTGTTTACAACAGTGGATATAAGCACTCAGCTATAAATTGAAGTGCATGGCCTGTCAGAGTCCTCTTTTAGATGCTAAATGTAAATTAGGGCTATGTCTTCAGAAGCTTTTGTGATGTATGACAATAAATTATTTATCAGAAAGACATTAAAACGTGAAAAGCTCTCCTATGTTCTATGGATCTCTCTATTAACATGCACTGCAATTCGCACACTTTACTATCAACAGAGGCATGTTTGAGCATAATAAAGGGAAGCACGCTAAACTTGGTGTTGGTACTTGTAAAGTTACCTGAAATGATGTTTGCTACAAAAAGACATTGTATAAAATGTGTATCTATTTGAGACTCAGTGTGTGTAACAAAGGGTGGGTAAGTGTTTTTGTGGGCCGCGATGGTGAGGCACCCCATTCATCGTTGTTTATCACTTTGCACCCAGTCCTCTGACTCCCAGACACCCTGAATGCAGGCATTTATTTATGCAGTTATAGGTATTATGACCTGTGATGCACTTGCATCAAAACATTCCATTCGTAATTATTTAAAATTAGCCATTAAAACAAAAAGTAGATTTACATAATAACAAATCACAGTAAATAACATGGGGGTAGAAGCATTGGTTAGTGCTGGTATGTATATCACAGCTGCAGGCAGGGGCAGTCCTAGCCTGTTAGGTGCTCTGGGCGAACACCCCCTCTGGCGCCCACCCAGCGTTCTAATAAGCACTGAACAAAATCAATGCAATAAAACAAACTATTGGAAATGTAATATCTAACAGAGACAAAATCAAATTTTACATTTATACAGCGCCAAAATATTTCGTTATAGTGTAAAGAATTTTCACTTTAGTACCATCTCCAGTCATCAATTCACCAGGTCACTAACAACTACATAAACCTTTTCTATCAGAGCTACAGTCAGTTTATTATTTCGGGTTAACTTTCCCTGCCTACCACTCTCCACTAAGCGAGTCATTTGCATTAATTAGTAAGTTAACATGCAAACATATATATATCAATACAAAAAAACTCTTACTAACTCAAATTATTTTATCAACATGTTCAAAATCTCATCGATGATATTTTACCGTTTTAAAGCCTATAATGTGCACTCCAATTATGGCGAATTTACTAACCTGTGATAAAGAATAGAGAGAGCGCACTCATTGAGCTGGCGTCAGCTTCACACAGGACGATATATTCTTCCTGTTTGCTGTACTCTGCTCTATGCTGCTCGCGCAAGGAGCGCCCGTCTAACAATTTCTGTGATTTCGCACATCCCAAGAAAAATTAATTGTGATATGATGGGTTTGGACTGACAATATTATGAATGAAATGTGCTTCTGTGGAAGGCACCTGCCAGCCTCCCCTTTCGACAGGTTGTGTGTGAGACTTCAGCACAGCAGCAGCAGCAAGCAGGCGCACTGAGGGCCCTCGCGCTCACTTACCACATATATGGGTGTGATTGAATTTAGAAAACACATCGGTGCAAATAATAAGTCTATATCATGGTGCTTTTGTGTTTGTTTGTTTGTTTTTATTTTGTTTTATTTTGTGAGCTGGCTATTAGATGCCAGCCAGCCAGCCAGCCAGAGAATCCCCCGCCGCCCCACCCCTCTCCTCCCTGGAGGGCACAAATGGAGGGCACCCTTACTTCCCACAAATGGGCAATAGAAAACCGATCGGTGCCCATGCAATCCCAAAAATGCACTGGCATGATGTCGGGGCAGCATGGGCGCGCGAAAAAAAAAAAATAAATTTGCCGATGCCCAAGATGGCAAGAACGGCCCATGTCGCCCATATCAAAAACCGCCACTGACTGCAGGAACCTGCATGTAACTCCCATCAGGCTTACTTGATTTGTTTGTGTAGTTTGGTATTCTCTGTCAACCCAAACACACAACATATATTTATGATTAATGGGTAATCCATGTTTATGTGAATGTGACATTTCACACTTTGGTTTCTATCTTGCTTTTTTGTGCTTCTAGCATATTTATGACTCACCTTAATATTGTAATGATTTTGGGAAGTGAGTGGTTAGACAAATCATATGCATATTGTTTAATGAAACACGGTTTTAACTTTGAGTTTAGTTTCATTCTTATATTATTCTCATCTGCATATTAGACTAAACATATTTTCTTGCAAGTTATTTTTCTTATGCAGCATTTTTTTTTTTATTTTGTCATTATTTTATTTTTTGTTTCTTCTATTACTCTCCCTCAATCCGCTCACTGTGGAATGACTTCATGCTTTCTTCATGTTTCTATGAGATTTTTCATGCTTCCTAAAGCCATGAATATCTTGCTAATTAGCGATTCTACATTTCTATAATATGATGATCTTGCATCCTCTCTAGGGTTAGTTCCTATGTTGAGATTACTGTGGCGGCGATAGGCTCTGGTTTCTGAGACTCTAAACATATGCAGATTTAGCCCTTGAATGAATAAATGAATGGTCAGAATGAAATCCTAGGACCAAGGGTAGCCAGCCTTTTCTCCATCTGAGAAATTTATTCATATTTGATAAATTACCTGTTCTGGCACTCTGTGAACCCTGTAATGGAAATAGCAGGGTCATAAAACGGAGTGATGGACTATCTCCTAAAGCAAAATTATTCTTGCTATATTGTCCTATGGCTTACTCTGCTTTAAAGGTAACAGCTAATCTAGTAAAGGTCTTCAAGGTGAGCAAGAAATCCACCAAGGCTAAATGACTGGGAGATGCAGAGCTAGATGAAACGTAAAATGCTGCATTATAGATTTCTTTAGTAACTGCAAGAACTGAAGACTGGCTGGACCTAATAAGAGCTCCATAAAATTATTATTATTTTAGCACTTCAGGTTTGTGAGATACAGTGGCTTCTCATAGGCAGCCATTATTTTTCTACCTTGAAGAAGCAGTCCAACATTAACAGTGATCATGGATCATTGTGATCTGTCAACGAAGGAGGGACATTGAACTTGTTTATCTAGTTTAGCAGGATGGTAGTTGATAATTTTCCAAACAAACATGGCCCTAGGATGACTTACCCAACCAAATAAATCTGATGATATTCTGTATTGTATTCTACGATTGTTCTATACTGATCTAGAGCTAGCAACATTGTACTGTATACTCCTGTAAAGGCAACCTTTTGGAGCCAGAGGTAATTCATTTTTATGCACTAAACTGTAACCACAATAATATTTGTGTTGTTAAACATTAAATATTGAAATCCTTTAATAATTGAACCCCTCGATGGTCTCACAAAATATGGAAGATGGTAGAATCTTGTCTTTCAGGTTGTTTAAATTTTTAATCTTTCTGAGAATGCTTCCACCACTGTGCCATTTTGAATGGTTGTTTGTCATATTCAACACCAGCTTGTGCTCTTTCCCATGCCCATGCTCATGTCGCTGCTGCTCCTGTGGGCATGACATCTCATGAACGTGACTAGTGATGTTACCATACCGCAATTATAAAGGTATTAAAATGTTCCTTTACGCTACTAAACAACAATAAGAATTTGAATTACTTAGAAGAAAATAATCAAGTTAGTGTGAAGAACATTGCAATATTATTCTGACTTTGGATTTGCATTTCTGCCTTTGATATTTGGTTCTGATATCTTTCAGTTTTATGAACTCTGCCTGTTTTAAGACTGAAATTGAGCCTGCTCCTAATTCCCTTGTACACCTTCCTTCACTTTCTATGCAATTTTCCCCTCAGGCACTTTCCTTGCGTAAAGTGCTAATAATTTAGACTAGAAAAGCAACAGTTTTTTGCAGATTTCTAGGAGAATGAGCTGCAACTACATCTCTGATTCCAAGAAGCACAGTAAAGTGTAACAGTCTGCTTTTGATACTTTTCAGACATTACATTATAAGACCACCAACTCCCAGTTAAACAAAACGTATTAGGCCTGTTTCTATGATATACTGTATGGTTCATGATCTTTAAAGCCTAATCAGACATACTGTAGCAAGTACTAAGAGATGTGCGACTGTCCTACAATCTACACTGCCTTCTGCTGTAAAGATCTTTCCTTTTTTCACACATGGCTTCTCAGTGGATGGACCCTCAAGAAAACTTCACAGGTCTTCTCTACACAATTGGGGGTTACAAACTGTTACCTTTTTCTCAGAGCATCACCTGGGTAACAGAAAATATGGCTTTCAATTATTAATTATTATTGCAATTATAAATGAAAGTATTTTTTTCTTCTGGCGATTACCCTGATAATGTACTTCGTAAAGCTTCTACTACACACCTTGAATTTTCTAGTCTGTAAGAAAGATCAGTTAATCTGTGCAAAAGCATACTGTAGAATAATACAGCATGAATATAATGATTTACAATTATGACTTGGATACATAATAAGCTATGTTTTTCATGTTTGTAATGAATTTAATGACCTAATTGCTATCATCCTACTACTTTATAGAACAGTTTATTAAAATACAAAATGTTTATAATGGTTGCTCCATGAAGTGTATATTTCGTTTCACTATATTACATTCAAGTATTTTAAAAGTATTTGAAGCATATCTTAAATAATAATATGCTATCCAGTCACTTTTAAAAGTAAAATGGATTTAAGTGTCACAAAACAATTTATATTTCAAAAATATATGTACTAACAATAGTATAACAAAATTAACATTTCCTCATTTATGTAAATGGTCAAAACTAAAATATTATTAATATTATATAAAACAAAATTCTTCTGCCTGCATTCTCAGCTCTGACATTATTTGAATCTCTAAAAATAATGAGTGTTACGTGCATAAGTCAGTATGCAATGTTTTTGATTAAGATACAGAACAACTTTAGAAGACACTAATGAGACTATTGCTCTTTCAAATGAATTATTATTAAAAGAATTAAAATGAAAAAAATTCTTATTGTACTTGACCCAAGTAAACAAATCAACAATGCTAATATGTTCATATTTCATGTAGTTTTTTTATATATTCCCCTCAGAAAACAAACAGAAAACATTCCATTATAGAACATTAATCTGCAGTAGTCAGTGCAGAAATGGAGTGCTTCATTTGTGACATGAAAACATTTATTTTGCCTTGGCATTGTAGTTTCTTCATGTTTGTTTATGTTGGGTTTTATTTTTCAGTTAATGTGGATAACGTTACTGAATTTGTTTTACATTATTTGACACCTCTTATGATTCTATCAGTTGAAATCATCAGTGATGTTCCAGGGGTCTCAAGGATTCTGGGTCTTACAACATAAGACACCCTCGCGTGGGTGACCTATCAGAATCCAGCCCGTGTCTAAGTAGCAAGCCGCAGGTCATTTCTTTTTATCCAGAGCCATTGTGAAGTCAGTTCTTCAGCCTCCAATGTTGTCTTAAGCGCTTTTCAATGGTGGTCTCCTGTGATGCCCAAACAACTGAAGGCTCAGCAGAGAGAGTTTGTCCATTGTATCCCCTGCTGCCTACCTTGATGGACACACAGTTTGCCTTCCACCCCAAGGGCCTGGTATTTGGCCCTCTTCCTCTCATACACCTCCTCTATTCTGTTTTCCCACGGCACAGTTAGTTCAAACATAATCACCTATCTAGCTGACGCAAATCAGCAGTACTGTGTTGTCCATCATAGAATATTAATCAATATTATTAATCAGTGTGAAAATGGAGTGCTTTACTTGTAACACAGTTAATTTTTCCTTTCAATTGTAGTTTCTTCATGTTTGTCTTTTTTTGTAGTTGTTATATGTACAATATTACTGAATTTGCTTTAAGAATTAGTAATTATAAATATATATATATATATTGCATCAATGATGTTGGTATAAGCACTGGACTCCAAAAATCCATGAATTGGATATCTAGTTATGGAAAATGAATGACTGAAATGTAGGATTTCATATAATATGACTAACTTTTATTTAATTTACTCAATGATATAACTTGCCTTATTTTTAAGAGATTTAATTTCTTTATGTATTTATTTGTTTTATTCATTGCCTTCCTCTGCCTTTGAAGCATAATTGCATTAAAATGGGAGAAGTATTGCCAAGCTAATAAATGTTCTGTCAATTTTTTCATTACCTAAAACTTTTCCTTGAAGGCTGCATGTTATCATATTTAATCCCTGGTGGACTGCATTTTTCAGTTGCTAATGCTTTAATAATAGCTCAGTAAAGCTAAATAAGTGACTAAAGGCTGTGTCACATTAGACAACTTTTCTACCGATTTTCAGCTGAAGCCTTCATTTACATCGAGTCTATTCAGTTACAAATTCAGTTGGGCCAGATTTTCAAATCATGAAATTTTGCTGGGCCAGACATATTCAGCGGCCGGTAATCAGCAGGTAATGACAAATTTGAAATGAACACCAAGTTCAAGTTCAAAGTTTATTGTCTTGTGCACAGTAAGGAAGCACATTTCCCTGTACAATAAAATTCTTTCTTTGCTGTCCACACCAAATGACAAAACCAACGTATAAAGATAAACATAAATAACAAGTAGCAGACAGATAATAAGTAACAGAGGCAGCATAAAGTATAAAAACAGAATAGAAGTATAAAGTGTAATTATACAGTTAGGTTTGTGATGAACAAGTCAAATTCCGTTGTGTGAAGTAGATAGAATGAGGTGAACCATGGTTATAAACTCCAGTCACTTATTTAGGAGTCTAATGGCCTTGGTAAAGAAAGAGTTCTTTAGCCTGGAAGTCCTGCATTTCTTACGTCTATACATCCTGCCTGAGGGTAGACGTGTGAACAGTTCATGTTGGGGGTGGGTGGGGTCCCTCTGGTCCCTCCCTGAGGATCGAGGCAGTTCTAATACCAATGTATGTATTGAAAAACAAGTAATGTTTATTCATTGTTTCCCTTTTAAATTTGGTCACATCTGACAAAGGCTCATGCATAAAAAACAAAAAAAGCTATAACTGAACAGAATCTGAGGTAGTAGCAATACTTTTTCCACTTTTGAAATAAAAATGTAACAATTTTGGTTATATCTTACCTAGGACATCTAAAGTTCAAACAAAAAAAAACTAAACAAATTAGAGCACAGTATTAGCAATGACATTACTTTCCTTTTTGAAATAAAGTAAATAGTTTGGTCATGTATGACCCAGACATACAGTATAATATTTTTTCTCTGCACTTCTGGTGGGACTATGGGCCAGGCCACTGAGAGGTTGCTTCTGGGCCACATGTGACCTGAGGGCCGATATTTGAATAGGCCATATCTTTATAATCTAACCCAGTCAGAGGCACTTGGTGAAGCTCTCCCATGAAGTCGATCATCTCAAGTGACATACCCAATAACTGAGGCCAACTAGTCTGATTTGTCAGTTTTGATTTTTCTCTTTGTTCAGGTTCTTTGCCTTAAGAGTGTTGATAACAATGAGAGCTCAGCTGGCAGTACAAAGCATAGAATGCAGTGATGGGGAGTAGGGAATTGCCGTGTTTTGAACCACATTTGAATTAAAAGAGACCTTACAAACAGAAGAGAAGTTCGTCTGTTTGATGTCTCATATTTTACATATCATAAAAGAAAGGGAAAAAATAAAGAACTGCTGAACTTCCAGCTGTTAACCCTTCATACAGCACCAGCTCTGTCAGGCAGCATGCTATTGGCTGCCAGAAAAAGGGGAAATAACGACTGGGATGGAAAATCAGAGCTCAGCTGGTAAATGTGACAAGGGCTACAATTTTCAGTCAGAAGACCAGTGACTGTGATCAGCAAATCTGATATACCACACGACAAAGAGTCACACAATGTGACAGTGGGTACCCAAAGAAAACCCATGTTTTATGGAGAGAACATGTACATTTCCCATTAAAAGTGATTAAGCTTTGATTCAAACCCAGTCTTACATAGCTGTGTAATGTTCTTTTGAATATGTTTTCTTGGATTCATCAATAATATAAATAAAAAAAAATTGTTATTATGTGTAGAAGTTGTTTTAGTTATGCAAATGAATATCTTTTTCCTGGCTACCAATAAATTCTTTGTATTTTAACAAAATGTGCATTTCCATTCAAGGTTTCTTGTAAATTTCTAGTTACTGTCTCCAAGTATCTACTAATCACCCATATCTCAATCACTACATTTTTTATAGTTTTGTCATTAAAGTCTAGATGTTGAAGGCAAAGTCCAAAAGAAATATTGAATGGCCTTATTTCATTTGTCACCTTTCCAAACAAGTGCTTTGATCAACCTAACAACAAGTAAAGATAATCAGAGGGTATGTTCACTTCTCCTTGGTGTTTAAAGATCTCCAATCTTGACATTGCTACTACTCTTTTTTTTTTTTAAATCATGTTCTCACCTTCATCATCAGAGCATAGGGTCTTAAAGTTTATAGCCTGTTTTTATCACTTCAGAGGATGTGTCAATTTTTTATATTTTTTTTCATTCACTGCATTTTAACCAGTGAGTGAGGAAATTGGCAGGTCTCAAGATTAAGCAACCAGAAGTGCCTCATTTATCACTTACTGTCATTAAATCTTCATTTCCCACCATACTGTGCTATCGGGTTTAGAGTCATTGAAATATTAGAAGGAAAGTAATGATTAAAGGAGAGCCTTTCACAAAGCATCTTGCTTAGTATCTGCACCCCGATGAATTTTGAACTGCCTAGTAGATCTGCTCCATTGAGTAATGAAGCAGGTCTTTTCTAATATCCATGAACACAGTAGTGACTTTCCGGAGGAAAGTTCTTTAAAACACCTTGTAGTAAGGATACTATAATTAAGTTTGCATTATAACTTCATGTTTTTATAGTTTGTTACTCAGTAACTACAAAAGAGTGCAAACGATAAAAAGAGAGTGTTTCTGGGGAGAAGTAAAGTAGCTTCCCTAATGCCCAATGTGCGAGAAAGCAATTCAAATTAAATTGATCTGCCATATTCAGTTAAATTGTAGAACAATTCAGGCACCACAGTTGCTTTGAACAAAAGATCCTGCCAAGGAAATGGTAGATTTCAGAAAGCAGACAGGCCTTCAAAACAGTAGCGCAAGTTGTCTGTGTTGTCGACCTCTATGACCTTCACTTGGCCCACTGAGCTTAGCATTTGTAGTCACCTTATTCCGCCAGAGACAAGAGGATAAGTGGTTATTCCCTGTGGGACAGACCACTTAGAAGTGTATCTCTTGTGTCTGGCTTGTGGACACCCACAGTTTCTTCTGTAACTACCAGAAAAGCCACAATCGGTGATAAATCCAGGTGTTTGGGGAATTTCACATTTAAAAACTGCTTAAGAGCCCACTTACTGTTCCTAAGGTAAACAACTCAAGCAAATGAGCTGGGTAGATAGTGCGGAGGGAAGAATTTTAGCAAAAGAATCTCATAGCTTTGATATTTATACTCTTGTTACATAAAGAAAAAAAAATCTCTCTTGGTTAGCTACAGAAGATAGAAATCTAAAAATATAATTCACAGGTAAGAACCTTCCAATGGGAATATGCAAATAAAAGACACAACAGCCACGGGGCTATGGTTTTCAGTAGAGAATCAAGACTTTTTAAGTCTTCTGAATGCATACACAGACTGTTGTTATTCATATGGATTTCATTTTGTAACACAAGATAACATTCTCCAACCCATTTAATTCAATATCCAGGAAGTCAGGAATCAGCTCTGCCCACCTAATTGTCAATTCATACTCAGTTGATTTACAGTCTCCAATTCACCTAAAATTAACATTTTTAGGGATATGGGAGGGAAAGTTCTGCTTACACAGAAGAATTGTGTATTCTATACACAGACAATGATTGCCTACAGAATGTGCAATAAGAACAGAAGTTCTAGTTAATTTATTTATTAATTTATTACAAAAATTAACAGCTATGTCTAACATGCTAATCTTTTTGGATATGAAGAAAAAACCCAAGAGAACCTACATACTCCACACATACTGTACATTCATTGGGCATTGAATTTAAACTCAGAATTCTTATCCAACCAACAAAACATCATATTTGTTAAATGTGTTCATAAGAATTATTTATGAAAGCTTTTAAAGTCACTTCAGCTTTTTTTGACCCCCCAAACTACTTTTGGCCTTCTGGATCTAAAGAATCCTCACTTTTAGGTTATTTTTAATTATATTTTGTGCAGAAGAGTACACCCTTATGACGAAGAGTAAACAAATTATTGTGTTTAGCAAATATTACTAGAACTGCTTGTAGTTGTACCTGCCCCAGAGGTTCACATTCTAATGGAATCCGAGTGGTCAAATTTGCTCCTTTTCACAAAACTTCAAAAAACAGGAGATCAGTGTTATAGGTGTGTGGAGTGTTGTTTTATGTTATTTCAAGGTTGTTGATTTAGAATATGATAATACTTTTGATACTAGATTCTTAAATATTGGATTCTTTACTGATGGTCCTAGCCTTTCCAAGAGCCACTCCTAGAAGGTTAAAAAATGACAAATTTCAGACATAAGCATGTGAGGTATCTTTATAGACTATTTCAAGGTCACTGATTACAGATTTGGTGTTATTTTTGACTTTCGATTCCTTACTAGGCATTTAGCCCAATATGGACTTCTATCAGATGGTGACAAATGACAAATTTCTATTTCAGTTACAACTAAACTTTTTTGATTTTCAAATTAAAGCACACATTTCAATATTTCAAATATTTGATGCAACTATTATTGTTTATTATGTTCTTCTACTTCATGAAGTAAATCTTTTGAACACTCTGAATTAGGGTGGCCTACGCTAATTCAGACTTTTTTGGTTTGAAAGTATTTATTTTCTTTGTGAAATATTGCACGATAACATTAAAATAGAAGACAGGTCACAACAGGTTGGAGAGTATACACTGGTAAAGTGCATTGCCGCACCCACCACACAGTTCAGGATCCCAGTTGGCAACCCCCTAGGCCAGGGGTCCTCAATCACGGTCCTGGAGAGCCGTAGTGGCTGCAGGTTTTTGCTCCAACCCAGTTGCTTAATAAAAAGCACTTATTGCTAAAGTAACACTTCTGCTTCACTTTAGTGATTTTGAGCCCTTATATTGCTTCATTTTGTCTTAAACAGCTATTTTAATTGCTCCTTATTATCAATAACATGCAAATGACAAGAGAGAGCAGCATTTCTCCATTTAGCGTATTTACATTTACACATGTGTGTATTTATCTGCACTATTGGGTTTAATTAAATACTTGGAAGAAAAATGAAGAGAAAAAAGTGAAGGACTGAGAATTACTCGTCCATTTTAGCCTTCAAATCATTTGCATGATAGAAAGGGAAAGAAAACCTAGGATATGAGAATGACCTGACATAGCAGAGTTAATTTAATTTCATAGCTTGTTAGGGGCGGCACGGTGGCGCAGTGGTAGCGCTGCTGCCTCGCAGTTAGGAGACCCGGGTTCGCTTCCCGGGTCCTCCCTGCGTGGAGTTTGCATGTTCTCCCGTGTCTGCGTGGGTTTCCTCCGGGCGCTCGGTTTCCTCCCACAATCCAAAGACATGCAGGTTAGGTGGATTGGCGATTCTAAATTGGCCCTAGTGTGTGCTTGGTGTTTGTGTGTGTCGTGCGGTGGGTTGGCACCCTGCCCTGGATTGGTTCTTGCCTTGTGCCCTGTGTTGGCTGGGATTGGCTCCAGCAGACCCCCGTGACCCTGTATTCGGATTCAGCGGGTTAGGAAATGGATGGATGGATAGCTTGTTAGTGCTTTATTGGCAAAAATTGCTTTCTAATTAAGCAACCAGGTCAGAACAAAAACCTGCAGCCACTGCGGCTCCCCAGGACTGGGATTGAGGACCCCTGCCCTAGGCAGCCACGTGGTCCAGTCCCATCTTTCAAAAATGACCAGGTGTTACGTGGGCATCCCCTTGGCCTGGTCCGGCCACTCGGGTTCTCAATACCCTTGGGGAATCACACCATATGGCTGTAGTGTTGTAACTGATGGTCTCTCACAATACAGGTCATGTGCCTCATTTAGGACTCCGTGAGACATAAAGTCAAAGACACTATATAAAATTAACTGTAAGTGTTACATATTTTAAATGTCTTCTAAGAAAACAAGAAGGACTAAAATTGAAATGATCCTAGTGAAACTGCACTTTTCACCTCCATTTCATTAACATATAAATAACTAGAAAGGGGAGATTGTGGTAATTTTTCTTCACTCTGGTATGTCCTATATAAAATGAAGTTTCTGTTTGCATAAGCCAAATATTTCTCTATGGCTTTGTTTAAAAATAAGCATTTGCTGTTAAAAGTGTGATTTTCCCTTCATTTCTTTGTGCTGTAATACATTTGTGCCCTTTTTTTTCTTCCTTTTTTCAAATAAAGATCTCTGTCATTCAGAATCATGGTGGGCCAGTAACAGTGAACCCAACAACAAATCTGAAGTAAGCGTGCCTTTGCCACCAAGTTTTAAAGAAACAAATAGCAGGTCACTCTTTATTTTGTTCCTAATTTCAGTGTACTTACATAATAATTCAAGTAACAGAATGTTAGGTAGCACCTGTATCTACATAAGAATTATGTCTGCCTCTACTGTGTAATTATTCATGTTCATGACCACAGTGCTGCTAATGTATAAAGGCAAATGTAGATATAGCTAGGTGGACCAACTAATTGCAGGCATGGTAGAATAACCATTTTGTGCATTTAGTTGTAACTTATTTCTTGGCCTGCACACTAATTACATTGTTGTAAAGCAGAGATACATTGTATCTGTGCAGGAACGTAGTTCATAACATAAGACACACACTTTTTACTTGCTTTCTCCCTCCAATTTCCAAAAACAAATACGACATTTGTGTTAAGTCTCTTCCATTTAAACCTACAGTTCCTCTGATGATCCGCACCCAAAGATGCTATTATGAAAAACACTGCAGGCCCCAATGGCTATTTTCAGGCTCATAATCAAATAATAATTCAATTTGCTGCAAATTTTATTTTGCTGGTAAAGTGGTGACACGTAATTGCTTAAACCAAAACAAAGATGATCAAGTATTCTTTAGGTTCTCTGCCCATACCACACAAACAACACAGTAAATAGTTTGAGGCGATTAGCTGAAGAAAGTTACCACTCATTGAGTTCTCTCTGTAGTCGTACAGCAGACGTAATCAGGCTGCGTCTTTCATGAAGAGATAGAAAAGGATGTGACTGAGGTTTTTTTTTTTTTTAGGAATTTTTATTACTCTTAACTTTTTCTACACCAGCATATGGGATACTGTGACAGTAAATTAAATGTGGTGTCCCAAACTTTAATTTCCTAAAATCCTTCTTTGGATTTCCTAGGAGTAGCCAGACAAGATATAATCTATCCAGAGTGCAATGGGTCCACCATAGTGTCTCCGTCTAGTCCACTTCACAAGCAGTAGGCATTATCCATGCTTACCTAATGATTCACCAATATTAAATGATTGCATCAATATCTATTGTAGTTTAATGCATAGTTAATCAATCCATTTTCTGAACCAGCTTAATATAACTTTAAGTTTAAAGGGTGTTCCAGCCTTTGAGGTGCAAAGCAGGAACCAAGACTGGACAGAGCACTTTCCCTCACACCCAGCTAAATTAGAAAGATCAATTAAGTTAAGAAGCGTTCCTTTGGAAACCTTTGTGGAAAACCCACAGAGATGGAGGAGGAACCTCTAGTTATTGATTTGGAGCACCTGTTGATTCAAATATGACCTTAAACTTGTTTTTATTTTATGTAAAATGAATTTATAATACCAATCTTGCAGTATGCTGACCTATTACATTATGCTGTAAGCTGTTCCATTGTCGCATGTAACATTAATCTTAAATTCTGGGTTGCACATATTATTCTATTATTTTTCTAACCAATTAGGGCACTTGTGTGTCTGGTAAGGCCAGCTAAGCTGAAAGTTCAGCCATCACATTAGATACTGTGAACGCCACCCGGGCACAGACAGGCGGACATCTTGTTTAAAACAAACCACCACACGTTTATTTACAGTATTTTACAAACTATGGTCACAAAGACCCCCAAATAATGGTCACAAAGACCCAGTTCAGTGCACAAAACAAACCCCAAACAGTCCTGGCCACAATGCCTTGTCTTGGCCGCCTCCACTCTCCTCCTGAGCTTCGTCCTGCTTCCACCCGACTCCAGCCTCGAATGAAGGGAGACGGCCCCTTTTATAGAGGACCGGATGAGCCCCAGGTGTTCCCGGCAATCCTCTTCTGGCCACGCCCAAGTGTGGCGGAAGTGCCGGCTGTCCTCCCGGCTGCTCTCCGGGCGCCGTCATAAATCTTCCCCCCAGCACTTCCTGGTGTGGCAGGAGTGCTGGGGAAACAATCCCAAGGCATTGGGCGCCTCCTGGCGGTGACCACGGGCCCCTACAGGAAGGGCTTCCATGCCCTTGACCCGTGGCCCCCAAAGCAACCCGGAAGGCGAACCCCACGTGATCCAGGCAGGGCTCTGACCCTTTTCCGGTCCCTCCTGGCGTCCCGGCCGGGTCATGGCCCCTGGCATCCCTGACAGTGCCCCACAGCCAGCGAAGACCTCTCGTGGGTAGGCGACCCGTCCGCGAGGGCAGCAGAGCCCCGAAACGGGTCCCACTCGAGGATAGCGGGGTCCGGCCCCGCACTCCTAGCAGGGACAGGGGCGGAGACACAATCTGAGCACCAACCCATGGTGCATCCCTGTGCCTCGCACAGGTTGTGCTCCCCCCTTTTACCGGCACCCCGGGGCCTCCTCGATCGGCACCCCTCCGAGACCTCCACGCCCCTTTGTTCCGAGCCACTCGTTCCCCGTGGGCTCCTCCAGCTGTGGCGCACCTGCGCACCAGCAGAGATCATTCCGAGCGGCCCGACATCAGAGGGCTGTTCCACCCGAAGAGGTTCCTTCAGCTCGCCGGGGTCCGTCCCTACAAAGAGAATACAGGGGCAGAACGCTGCCAAAGCACCCAGCTCGTGCCATGCGGGCAGCGTTCCCCTCAAACACCCGGCACTTGCCTGATCGGCATCCTCTCCGCGGCCTCCATGTCCCTCTCGATGATGGAGCCGCCCGGCACCGCCTGCGCTCTCTCCGCCCGGCCTCAGGGATTCCCTCTGCCGCTCCAGAGGGTGGCCAGCCGTACGCGTGCACCCAGCAACGCGTCTCACCGTGTTGGAGGAGGCGGCACCCAGCCGCTTAATCCTCCCTTCACTCTTGGACGCCTTGACGGTGTGCGACTCCGTATTAACCAACGCGAGCCCCTGTCCCGTCTGCGTCCCCTTCATATCGGAGGAATCGGCACCCAGCCCTTTATTCCTCCGTTCACTCTGGGGCGCCATGACGGTTTGAGACTCCTTATGGAATAAAAGGCGCCTCTGTCCCGTCTGCGTCCCTATAGTGCGGCGCAAGACCGCAGCCGACTTCGGGCGGGCGCTAGGACCCGGGAACTTAGCAGCCCGTGTCCATTCAGCGCCCTCTCGGACTCCCCTCGCCCGCGCGCATACAGCCAGCGGCGCGCCTCCTGTCGGAGGGCTGCTTACTCGGAACTGATCGTTAACATCACAGCCTTTTTCAACAGACCCTCCTGCATGCTGTACGGAGTCGGCTGTACTCACCGTCTCCGCCGTACCTCTCCGGCTGGAGATTCCAGCGTCGCGCCGTCCCGTTGTTGATCGAAACGTTTTCAGCGCGCGGCGCCTTCCTCTCCAGATCCAGCACCTCAGCCCGGAGGGCGCGTAGCATCTGTAATACACGCTGCTCCACGGGCTGAAGGGCGCCTCCAGCTCCGCCAGAGCAGCCGGCAAAGACAGGAAGTTAACCGGCGAGCCTACCTGTCTGTCAGCCTCCAACGCCGGCCACTTCCTGTGGGCCTTCTCCTCCGGCCCAATCGGGTCTCCCCCCTGCCCGTGATGGACATTCCTTGGTCCCGCCTCTCTGCAGTCATCGGCGGGCACACAAGACACACCGTCCAATCGCGTGCCTGTCAGGGGAGGGACTTCTGGTCCGACCATCTTGGCTCTCCTTCTGCGGCGGCGTGCTTGCCGGCAGCCTTGTTGTTGCCGGCACCTTTTGAGCTGCAGCGTCTCCTCCTCCGCAGCCCTCGCGGCTGCCGCTGTGCTGCCGGAGCCCGCAGACCGGCATCGCCTGCCACTGGCGTGGATCCGGGAAGCCCTGTCTGCAACAAAGAAAACACGCCCGGCCCCATGGGCGGCTGCCGCTAGGCAGGAACTCACCTCCCGGACTCGTCAAACCGAGGACACCTCCTCGGCGTGGCCTTTCTTGACGCCATGCCGTCCCGGACGCCTCCAGCAACGGCGCGCTCGTTGGAGACCGCTGCACTCATTGTAGGCACGCCGCCCTCCCGCATCAGGGAATAACGGCCCTCCTGCGGACCCCTGGCGGTCCGTGGGGTTCCTTTACCCCGCGGTGCTGTGTGCACGCAGCCCCCGCGGTACGTGGGTGGGGTCCCCTGCTGCGCCGGGCCGTCCACAACAATATTTTTTATCAGGTCTCCGCCTTGAAACAGGCGGAGCATCCTGCCGACTACGCCAGATGTGAACGCCACCCGGGCACAGACAGGCGGACATCTTGTTTAAAACAAACCACCACACGTTTATTTACAGTATTTTACAAACTATGGTCACAAAGACCCCCAAATAATGGTCACAAAGACCCAGTTCAGTGCACAAAACAAACCCCAAACAGTCCTGGCCACAATGCCTTGTCTTCGGGCCGCCTCCACTCTCCTCCTGAGCTTCGTCCTGCTTCCACCCGACTCCAGCCTCGAATGAAGGGAGACGGCCCCTTTTATAGAGGACCCGGATGAGCCCCAGGTGTTCCCGGCAATCCTCTTCTGGCCACGCCCAAGTGTGGCGGAAGTGCCGGCTGTCCTCCCGGCTGCTCTCCGGGCGCCGTCATAAATCTTCCCCCCAGCACTTCCTGGTGTGGCAGGAGTGCTGGGGAAACAAGTCCCCAAGGCATTGGGGCGCCTCCTGGCGGTGACCACGGGCCCCTACAGGGAAGGGCTTCCATGCCCTTGACCCGTGGCCCCCAAAGCAACCCGGAAGGCGAACCCCACGTGATCCAGGCAGGGCTCTGACCCTTTTCCGGTCCCTCCTGGCGTCCCGGCCGGGTCATGGCCCCTGGCATCCCTGACAATACGTATAAAACCCAGTTTTGGTTATAGTCAGTGTAGGGTAAGTGTAAGTATCACAGGGTTTGGCACAACTGCTGCATCACTCCAAAGACTCAGATTCAGTTCACTACCGGCCTGCTGTCAGTGTTGAATTTCTACATTTTCCATGCACTCAGTTTGATTTTATTAAGATACACTGGTTTCCTTCAGCATCCCAAAAATGTGTTTCCAAGCTGTTTACATGAGTAATGGCATGTGTATGTGTTTCTTACAATGAAGTGGCATCCCAACCAAGTTTTGTTACCCTGATTTTGCATTACTCTGCAGCTGAAGGAGGCTGAAATGATCCATTCTTTACACTCATTTTAGCCTCCACATTTAATAGGCTTGTTCACACTGAATTCAGACACGGGAGCCAGAGATCTGTCTTTTAATATTAATGACAGTATCAACACACAGTGTCTGTTGCCAGACACCTTAAAGCATAAAGAAAAAGGCAACTAATCCGAATAAATGTTGCCATTTTGTCTTAATTTATTTCAATTTTTGTTATTTGAATACATAACCTCTTTTTTCTTTTTTTCACGCTGCACCTGTGTGAGCCATTATAAGCTCTTGGTCTTGTCATGGAGATGGAGGCAGGCAGTCTTTTCCATTGAATGATCATTTCTAATTCAACTGATATCTCTTTGTTCTGCAACAAGCTGGGGCTGTCAGAGCACAGAAAATGGACTCTATTACAGCTCTAGAGCCTTCTTCTCTTTTATCATTCACTAAATTGATTTGAACCATTCTGCTAAACAAGCAGGTATGCAGGGAGCTGGAGGGCTGAATCGTACCATCACTCCCCTCCTTGAGGAAATTACAGGCTGAGCAGCACTGAGCAGGTATGCACATACCAGATGTTTGGCTTGCTATGTAACCAAAAGAAATCAATCTTACAACTTTAAATTGAACCAGTATGACTGTTGAGTTATCAAAATTCTATTTCTGTCCATTCTTGAAATGCTTTCATTTTAATCCTAAGGAGTTTGATGTATTACTTGCATGTCTGCAAATGATATTTACATGCATAAGCATATGGAGAAGCTAAACAAAAACTAAAAAAAAAAGTCCACTAACACGTCCGCCTCCTGTTTGTAATGCGATGTGTTGGGTCTTAGAGGTATTCAAGCAGTTATTTCTAGGACACACTTGCAAATGGCATTTTACTCTCAACGTGTTCTGCCAAGTCAAATACATTTTTAAATAATTATGCTATCCATTTCCAGGGAGATCACTGGATCAACTGTTCTAAAAATCTAGAGGTCAGATTCAGTGCATAAATAGGGCATATATAAACTGACAAGGATAACATCTTAGAGTGTTTTCTTTTAGTCTTACTATAAAGTAATCTTTATATATAATAAGCTACTGTGGCTGTCCGTTTCTCTGTCCAGGATTTTAAATCACCTGTAGCTCGCAAACCGTTTGATCTATTGACCTGAAATTTGGTACACATATACTTCGTGACGTCTACTATTCGCGTGCGGGGTGATGATTGACCTCCAAGGCTATTTCTCTTTTTATTTTTATTTTATTGTAGAATCAACTCTTGTCAGCAGCCAGCAGGGTGGTCGTGCGGCGCATGTGTACGGGTGCCGTTCTCATCCCTACCACCTTCACCGTCACTTACCCTACTTCTTCATATCTTAAATCATTCTTGAGGCAGTGTGAAGACTTAAGTGCCAGCTTAAGTGAAAAATTAAAGTAAACATACTAAGTAATTACAACACAAACACTGACTTAATCAGTTTTAACGCGGAAAATTGCCGACGAAAGAAGAGAAGAAGCGGGCCGTTAGGGTTGGAGAAAAGAAGAGCTGCTCAGGAAGAAGCCAGCGCATCAACCTCTGAGCAAACAAATGCTAAACATACAGAGAAAGAGGATGAAAACTAGGAATGCTCAAGTCAAGTGGATCCAATGCATGTTATCGTGCAGTGCACCGTTACTGGTATATAATATGTAATGTGGTCAACTACATGTAAGTAAATGGTAGTATTTTACATAAAGGAGCTGGATGAGTGGACTCTATCTGAGTCTTCATTTTTTTGCCTTTACTCTGACTTCTATTTAAAAAAAAACAACAATTGGTTTATTTTACAGTGCAACTTGTTCTATGTGTATATCCTGAGACATCACAATTAGCATTACATTTTACATTTCTTACATTCTGAATGTCTCCCGTTGACACCCTTTTGGCCAATACACTACTTTCTGTTTCTACCCACTGTTTTGTCTGACATCCTTAGCAACATGATGCATGCATTTTCCCTTCACTATATTATTATAATAACCCCTCATGGCCAAGTTAGTTTGCTGCCTGCCACTGGGGAGTAGAATAGCGTAGATTGTAGTTAGCTATAAGTAATTAGGGAGCACCAGAGGGGACTAAGCGTGGGGTTTGACTCATGAGTTGTTTAATTAGTTTTTGATTATTGAGCCATTACTCCTTTGATTTCATAATTTTTTTCAGAGATTTGCATTTATTTTGTTTCTTTTCAGAATGCCTTTTGGACTTGAGGAAAGTAAAGTTCAGGGCTCATAGCTTTTCAGAACTGAATGAGCAGCACAATGTGTAGTATGAGCCCTTGAGCTTTGCTATGAGAAAGAACACCATTGTGTTAAAAAGTCAAAAAAGAGATGGAACTGAAAGCAGAAAGATGCCGCCTCACTGTGTGACTCTGAGCAAGCTAGTCACCCTGTGGTGCCTGTGCTCCTCTAATACGGGTCTCTGGGTTGATTGTACTTAAGAAAGCAACAAAAAAAAAAGAAGATTAATTTATTCTAAACACACAATGCATAAACGATGAGTGACTGTATGTAGCAAAGCACCAGGGGTAAGGTTTGTTAACCTGGTGACAAAGTAAAATATTGAACTGGATTTTTGGGTGATGGTGACACATTAGGCAATGGGATATCCTACTAATTAGTTCCGTGTCTCTAAGGACTGGTCATCCATCAGTAGTCAGAAGCTTGAGATCAACAGATAATCCCATCATTTAATTGCTGGAATTTTAAATTGCTCATTTTTTCTTTTAAAGGAGATCTTAAGCCATATCTCTCTTGAGCACATGCTCTACTCTGTCCGAGTTTGCAAAGGGACCTCAGCAGAACTGAGAGCTGAACTGAATGAAATGCAGGACAGACTTCATATCAGTGGAAATAATATGCAAGTGTTCCATTTGTTGAATGTGAAGTAGCAATTATTTGCATTTGCGTTAACACATCATTGAGAAAATGCTAATTCAGTTCAAGTAAATATCACTCTCTATTTGTTCTGTTTTCTGAACAAATTCATAATTTCCCGATACACTTTTTCTGCCTTAAAAGTTAATTAAATGGAGCCTATTGTCACTTTAATTGAACAGAAGCAGGCAGGCAGCATTGAGGGAGTGACAGCACCAGGGACTAAAGCCCTCAGTAATTCTTCACACAGCAGAGACACAATAAAGCATGCAGTGCTTGTACGCCTGCTTCACAAGGCAAGTCATTTGTTGATGGAGAAGGACTTTTTAAACGCTCTTTAATGTTTTTCGCTTTTTTCCACGTTAATTGGACATGGCATCTGATGCTATCTTGCTAAATGTTTGATACGTCTCTTCCTAATGTGATGTCTTTCAGAGAGCATCAGGAGCCTGCTGGCTGGATTCAAATGAATCCTTAATTTTTTTAGAAGTCACTCAAGTGTTTATAAATAGGAAATGTATGGTCCAGAGCTGTGCATGAGTTTTCCACCACCCATCACAGTTAGAACTTGGTTGAAGGGCTGAAATGAACTTTATAATGCAGGAGTCAGTCTAACGATCACAATATCCAAGATTGTGGGTGGCACAGTACTGGCCACAATGAAAGTAAACCGATTGCACAGTTCAAGGATGGGATGGAAACCTTTTAATCAACTGAGCAAAAGACTAGAAGCAGGCAAATGACCAAGAACAATACAGAGTAACCAGTAGTTTGCATGTGCATGGTTAGATAAACCTCTAGAAATGTGCGAGACTAAGGAAAACATAATAAATCTGATGATTTTCCTTCTGAATGCTTCTTTATACATATACCAACATCCAAAGATTTTTTTCAATATTAAACATAATAATGCTTTCATATACTTGGCTGGAGTGTTGCATTATTTGCAAAGCTTTTCTTGTGCAACTCATTTTTACTTACCTTTTGTCACAAAATTTCCATGGACTCTGCATCCCCAATTATAAAATGTCCATGTCTGCAGCTTTTGGTATTATAGCTGTCCTGCTGTGCTGAAAACAATATACTCCATCTTCAGGCTGGCATTTTGGGAATCTTCATAGGAGTGAAAAGTTTAGTGCCACATAAAATGTTGTATGTCTGGCAAGTGACAGTAGCTGAAAGTCCTCAAAAGGGATGTGCTGCAGAAAAAAAGTGTTTTAGAAGGACAACTTGTCTCGGGTGGTTTGAGTACGTGAAGCAATCTATAGCAGGAGCTCCTCACAGGGAATTGACAATGGCTGTCGGCATCTCTGAGTGATGGCCTTGCAGTGTAATACAGATGGTCCCTGGAGTGATAGACATGTGAACTGGTATTGTGATAAAAATTAATTCATTTAATACTTGCACCTTCATGTTTCTAATGAAGTTGTGCCTCGTGTAGCATTTAAACATAAGTAATCAATAAACAAAGTAATTATGTGCATCATAAGTGATTGTTCCCTAACACATAGGGGGTTTGAGAAGCTATCATTTTTATTTGAAACCTTATTAAATGGAGTGTGCACAAGTTCCCTAACCTTCCATCAATGTCTACGCTTAAATTTTTCTTTGTAGTAATGACGAAGGCATTTGGTAGTACAGTATTTTCATATTCTGTTAACTAATGTTTAGATGTGCACCACTAGATAATCATAGGCAATAATGGGAAAGTGTCCTTTCAGTTAGGATCACAGCTGAAGAATGAAGTTAAACCACTGACAATACAATTTATATTTTTCTTCAGTCTATCTAAAGCACGGGTGTCAAACTCCGGTCCTGGAGGGCCACAGTGGCTGCAGGTTTTCATTCTAACCATCTTCTTCATTAGTGACCAGACTTTACTGCTCATTAACTTCTTGACTCAGGCCCCTTAGTTGTCTCTTCTTCTTTAATTAGCAGCCAAACAATAATGAGACACGAAACGAGCCACCACATGACCATCACCTGTGCCCACCACACAGTATCTGAAAATGAAGAAAGGTGAAGGTCTCGGTAAGGTTGATCTCTCGGGTCATCAAAACATTTTGACGATGTTCTTAGAAAAAACAGAAAATCATCACTGTTGGAAATGTCTGCTGTGGCAGAATGAGAGCAGCAACAAGCATTGTAATTAAATAACAGGTTTAATGACCAGCAAGAATCGGCTTCTCATTAAGCGACTGGTTGGAGTGAAATTGGTTGGAGTTTGAAGCCCTAGTTTAGCTGGTCATCTGTTAGCTCATTTCACATCTCATTTCTGTTTGGCTGTCATTTAATGAAGAAACAAATCAATTCAGAGGACTGAATCCTTAAAAATAGGCCTATTAAAATGAAGGGAAAATGAGTTAATTAGCAGTGAAAACTGGTCACTGATTAGGAAAAGGGTTAGAATGAAAACCAGCAACCACTGCGGCCCTCCAGGCCCAGAGTTTGACACCCCTGATCTAAAGCATCGTGTAATTCTGCTAAAAATGACCATCGCTCACATCTATCTCAGCTAAAATATCTAAGATCTCTTATCAATCTTGCTAGGGTCATCAGCAAATATATTTCCACAGAAATGCCTTAATGTGGGGATTCCCAAAGCCAGTTTATCCATTTGGTGCAGTGACATTGTAGTCAATAGCAGTGCATGATTTTTTTTTTTATTATAAAAACAGTGAAACTTAGGATTTGTGGGTGTGAGTGCCCGCCAGTGGACAAGTAAACCTGTCAGAATTCTGCCTAAACTTCTATTGTATCTTCTTTGTTTGATGTTTCAGTTTACATGAGGAGCTACCTCAGAGTGCCATCTTTATCCATATAGCTTTCTGAACTGGGCAGAGGATAGGTATTGAGTGTCGAGTTTGAAATGTTGTACTGATTGTATTATATTGTACTGATTGACTTAACTGGGTTTTTCTCATTGTAATGTGGTGTTATATCTAACTAAAACTTGCACAAATTAAAAAGGAAGATATCATTTGTGGGGATTTAGTTTAATCGTTACTCCTATAGCAGCACAGTTTTAGGAGACTAGGTTCAACTACTGCACTTACCTCTATTTTACTTACATCATACTTTTTGGGTTCTACTTGTGTCACTATAAGTTTTTTCTTCCTTTGACTCCACTGGGTGTGTGCCAATATGTGCATTATGATGAATTGATTTTTTCTCAAGGCTGGCTCTTGTCCTATGACCCCTGGCCAAATAGTGACCCTGTATTGAACTAAGTGGGTCCAGCAAAAGAAATTGTGTATATTGCATTACAAAACTGCTTCATGCATTTTCTTCCAAAATTGTCATTCTTTCGTGTTTCTAATTTTGTTCTGTCTTCATGCCATCTGAAACTGCGATAAGATGGAGACAGCACAACAGACCATTAAACAGATGCTAGTCTGTCATAACAGACAAATAAATATGCATCCATCCATGTTCAAAATTGCCTAAGCCAGTTCAGGATTGTCAAGCAGAAGCCAGCCCATAAGGGGACTCTAGTTTATTACAGACATACACTATTTATCCTACAAAATAAAAAATGCAAGTTTAAGGATGATCACAGTGCCACAATGTTATGAGGCACTCAACCACCCACGAACCTCTGTGCAGTTAATATTTTTGATTTCAATGACAATGCACTAATGTTGAGTTATGTATGGGATACATAATGTAAATAAGATACTGAGTAGAACTTTTCCACCTATTTGGGAATCACAGCAGATTTTCTTATAATTATACTAGTGACTGAAACACCTACGCCTAACTCCCTAGCATTACTAAGTGCAACAAATCTAGTAAGAATGTTATTATTAATTGCATATTTCTATCCAAATATATTTCTCATGGTAGTAGTAGTAATATTCCAGTCTTTATTCTAAGGAATAACATACATCAAAACTGTACATGCATGGCGGTAATTGTGTCTCAGGGGTTCTGGTGACATGAATAAAACTTTTGATTCGCATACCTCATTTGCCATGTTTTGACAACCCCTAGGCACAGTTACAGCTTCCATGGATTACATATGGTTCTTGTAAAAATAAATTTGAGGAAAATCTGTGCAAATCATGAACAACCATTTTTACTGGATTAATCCCTTCTTCACCGCATACACCCCGAGTCAGTCCCTGTTACATTATAGATGGCTATTTGTGTGGTAGGCTTGTTAGTGTAGGTTTCCTCTAACAGTTCAAATGCATATTTTGGTTGTTTCTCTACTCGAAATTGAACTGATGTGAGTATGTGGTATAATGAGTGTAAATGTTGGCCTAGAACCTACCCTGCTGCTAGAAAGGTCTTAGCTCTCTTTAGGCACCTTTACAAACAATAAGAAAAGAAATGGATGGATTGTTAGCGAGAGATGTGCCTTTTTGGACATGTGGTTTCTGTTACATTCTGACAAAACAAACTAATTAGATATTTTTGGGAATGCTATGAATTCATTTTTTATTTTCGGGGGAAAATAAAATGTATGATTATACTGGCCAAAAGTAAGCATTATATTTTCTTGATGTAAGTGAGTCAGTTCTATGGATTAGATAGATAGATAGATAGATAGATAGATAGATAGATAGATAGATAGATAGATAGATAGATAGATAGATAGATAGATAGATAGATAGATACTTTATTAATCCCAAGGGGAAATTCACAAATTATTATGAAAGAAAGAAGAAGGTATATCAGGAATTTGCATTATATGGTACATATTAAAGAGTCTATGGAAGCATTTCTGAACATACTGTACATGTGAGTATGTGGAAAGCCAGTGAATATACAGTAATGTGTTACAGAACACCAATTCTTGAGGGATGTTCTTGTCTCTCTGTCAAATGGCTAGTTGGCAACTATAAGTTAATAGAGTTTGTGTAGCGTGTGGTGACTTTTAAATGTGGTAGAAGAAAAGTTAAGCTTTCTGATATTTCCAGATCTAATATTTATATAGTAGTGCCCTTTTGTAAACTGAGCAGCAGTTTTTTGGGGAAACATTTCAGAATCAGATGTGTAATTACTAGTTCTAACTCTTTGCAAACCTAAAAAGATGGTTACATTATCAGTGAGTATATTTTTCCATATTTTCTGGATCAAAGTAGGTTCCCTTTCAACTCACCCAAATAAGAGAATGATGTTGCAAATGCCATTGTGTCCTCTGAGGAAATTGCATCTCATCCACTGGTGGCCTTTTACCTAGTGATGCTAATACAAGATATCTGCTTAGCTTTTATTGGATTGTTGTTTACTAAAAAAGTCAATGTTAGCAGGGCTTTCTAAAAATAAAGGACATTGTCCATCAATCCATGAAAAGGGTCGTAAACTTATCATATTAATTGTTGTCTGCACAAGATATCTAACCCCAAGGAATGAAGGCTTATTCCTTTCTCTTATAATGCATCTCAGTTTCATAGTTTCAGTATAGTGTAGAAATATTAAACAATGTTAAGTTAAACTAAAATAAACACCCACTCTTTTCATAAAGGTTTATTGCAAGTGACAAAATAAATGAAGACTCTTCCTTTCAAGAATGTGGAATTTCTACTCTCTAACCTTTATTTAATATATCTTCATCATTGGCTTCCTAATTCATTTTTAGCATTTCCATGCTAATCTTCATGTCATCATAATTTTCCTCAACAATCAAATTATCAATCATCTTTAGCTCTGCAGTCATCACCTGATCATCTGAAAATCATACTTCAGTGACTGTACTTTGACCTTGATGACTCCATCAAGTGTTCATTACTTCTGCAATTTCTTTGAAAAGATCAACGCCAATGGAGTATACTGGGTCCAGTTTTCTTTCTGGCTCTTCAGGTTTTGTCACTAATCACTGCTTTGTGGTTGTTCTTCAGCCTTGTAAGGTGTCACTGGTATATCTTATAACTAATTTTATTTTTTTTTCCACTTTATTAATATGGCCCTACCATGAAAGCCATAGCCAGCCAATCAATATCTAACACTGAATCAAATTTTACTTTAAGTTGCTCCAAACAGCAGTTTGGACTTCCCATGCAATGAGCAGGACGCTTTAACCATTTTACAGAAATTAACAGGTGAAAAGAAATAATATTGTGATCTACAGACAGTGTTCCTTTAACTGAAGAGCTCTAACATATATACTGACCGAGGGACACCATTACTCCCATGTTATCATCTTCCTGTGTTTCTGCATGTGGCAAAGGATACATACACTTCTAGCCACATCACCTGGCACCCACATTTATGCTTTATAGCCTGATAACCGTATATTCCTTGGGACATATTTTCAATTTTCCACGTCACAGATCACTGTCTACACCACATGTCATCCCATCTCTTTTTACTTTCCAGGACACCTACCCTTCTTCACTTGTTCATCCAACCCAATTTTGTCAAACCATTGCTTCTGTTTACAGTCTTCATTTGCATAAACTGGAAAGCCCCAAATAGCTGAATGGCACCATTTCTTACTGGGAGCTGGCATAAGCTACTTACTAAAATATTATTATTGACAACAAGCAAAAAAAAAAAAAACATGGGTCAGGTAGTTTTCTTTTTTCTATGGCATCAAGTTTCAATCAAAGCATTTTCTTCAAATCAGTCAAAGCATTTTTTGGATTTTGGGATATGTAGTTTTTCTTTTGCAGGAGTTATTTTTACCCATCAATATTGATATAGCGAAATTACCTTTCTTAGTAGACACATGTTGCTGTAGACAAATGGGAAATAATGTTTTATTGATGAGTAAGTGAGTGAGTCAGTCAATCAACTTTGTATTTTATCATTATAGAGATAATGTTTGAGTATGTCTATTCAATATATTCTTAGGACCTGAGTTAAACAAGTATAGATATACACACGTTTTAAGGGTTCCCAGATATATACAATGAGATTAACATCCAAGCAGCAAACAATGTGTGAGGTGTGTTGTTTCTATAAATGGAGTATCTGATAGCAGGCATTAAATAATTTTTGTACAATATTTAATTTGACAAATAAGAAGTCAATCTCTCTTACACATTGATATGCCCCTTGACTAAAGTTTCTTTCACTTGGATTAAAATAATTATTTATGGATCTGTTCCAACCAAGTCAATAAACACACAATTGCTCAATTTCATATTTTCATTAAAATGTAGAAAATATTACACTCCACAATTACAACATTCTGCTTAGACAGTCACACAATAAATATTTACCACTGTAAATTGTGAGATGGTAACAAATGAAAACTTGTGTTTTTTCTCTCTACTAAGCTAGTCCACAACTCTGTTCCAACTGCTAGACTCCAGGGATAGCAAAGGATGTGGTCATAAAACGTGAAACATTGTCATGCTTATGATCAAAATCTTCTAGACAGGCAAAAGATCTTTCATTTTTCAGCCAGCAATAAATGTTGCTTATTATAACTACAGCATAATTTATGAATTTAGGTAAAATCATCAAAGTGTAATTTCATCTCAGGATATCTTAGATTGCTAGTTGAGTACCTTGTGTGCTTAAGAAGACAAATCAGTCATGGGCAGGAACTAAAGCAAATTAAAAATAAAAAGCCTTAAACACATACTACTTATACTTCTGAGGGCCTTCACGAATCTGAAGAATAATGCATGTAAATTAAGCTTTTCCTTGGTTTGTGAAAACATGTTTATGAAATATGCATCCCTCAGTAATTTAAGATGTAAAGTAAAGCAATCTGTGAACAGCCAGTGTTTGATTGTTGATCATGCAGCCCATGGATTCAGAGTCTTACCTAAATATTATTTTTCAAAATCATTGCTTTTGTAAAGTCACATTTATGTAAATTATAGCTTACTTTTTTGTTTAGTTGTTTCTTTATAATTTTTGTACAGATCAGCACATAACATTTAACATCCTGCAGCATCTGCATGACCTGGAAATGTTTTGCATGATGTTGAAAGTACATTATTTTTTAAGGACAGAAGCCGCCTTTGATTAATGTGGTGCATTAAACAGCAAGTAAGCCAAAGTACTTTTTTCCTTTTTTTGCATTGCGATTTTTCTGTATGCAGTGTATGTAGTGGGCTGACCTAGGCACATACTATATAATATGAAGGGAAAGTCATGGAACATTACCCTCCTGCATCCTACACTTAAGATGAAGATTTTTTATGCATTTTCTGCTTTTTAAATGTTTGGAATCTATTTTATATGTATGCTTATGCGTTCATTTTTTGTGCCTTGTTTTATGGAAGTGGCACAGTGGTTAGTTGCTACTGCTGTTGCACAGCTTCACGGACCTGAATTCCATTCCCAGCTCTGTTTGTGAGGCACTTGCACATTCTCTCCATGTCCAGGTTTCCTTTTTCAGGTATTCCATTTTCCTCCCAAACCGCAAATGCATCAGCTTTATGCTGGTTGATGTCTTTATATCGTTTCTGTCACAAGTAAACTTGTACCTGAATGTGAATGATCCATTATGCTATCAAGATTTGAGTCTTTCCCTGGTGGCTTTAGTCCTAGCCAGTAGGATAGACTCTGGCACCCCATGACACAATTGAGGAATTCAGTTTAAACCGTAAGATGGACTGATTAATATTTATGCATTTGAAAAAAGCATTTTGTTTCTGTGCAAGTGATCCCATGTTTAGTGGAATATTCAAGACACTTATTTAAGTTCTCTCATAGTATCCATAGTAGGTGTGGTTCTCTCAGATGTTTTGTTTGTTTTTTTTTTAATTGCTTGTTATATGGACAATAGTTTAAAGTGAAATGAAACGCTGCTAGTGGTGTGTCTGTGCCATCCCTCCCTTGTGTATGGCCACTATTGATATGGCCTAACCCTCCCAAAATTGAATGTGTATGTATATGTCAGAATTCTGCAATTGTCACAAATGTTTTCATAGCTGACTTTTGTTATTTTCATTTTTTTTTTTTTAACATGCGCTGTACTGTTCAATGCATGGTAGCATTTTATAGCCATGGATGCTGGATGTGACTTGTTTCCAGGCAAGGCAGCTTGTAAACCTATGGCATGTGATGTCAGATGATTGCACATTAAAAGAAGACAGCACGTGGTGAAGTATTTTAAAACTTTTGCAGATATGATGGAAAGAGCCTTCCAAAGAGTAGAGCAGTAAAACCATAACATAACAGTTCTGGATAGACTGTAGTTTTCTCTTTTGCTTTTGAAAATATTGATGAAAGGTTAACAGCTCCTGTGTTTTGGCTGTTGCTTATGATAATCTCCATTTTGCCTATAAATAACAAAAAAAAAATTCTGTGCCACTCACACTGTATATATACTGTGTATATATAGTATATATATTCTTTAGGACATGGGCATTCATTACACATGGCAGAAAGTAGGAAACTTGAAGGAAATAATGAAGTCCATATTAAGTGTTTCATCACATGCATCAACATAAATCCAGATGGCATCCTGTGATGCCATGAAGACATGTGCTACATTTTAACAGTTATCTCAAAAATTGTTTAAATTTTGTGATATGCAGTATGGACATCAAGTAATTTGCAGAAAGCTTACCAGCATTTGCAAGCAAAAGCAGTCCAAACCCCTCCAGCAAATTGTGGTGCTTTGGAAGAGATGTGTTTTCTATTCTTAACCTTCTGTTTCTTCATAGATAGATAGATAGATGGATAGATGGATGGATAGATAGATAGATAGATAGATAGATAGATAGATAGATAGATAGATAGATAGATAGATAGATAGATAAATAGATAGATAGATAGATAGATAGATAGATAGATAGATAGATACTTTATTAATCCCAAGGGGAAATTCACATACTCTAGCAGCAGTATACTGATACAAAGAAACAATATTAAATTAAATAGTAATAAAAATGAAAAAAAAACATAAAAATAAAAAAAGCAAACAATAACTGAGTAATTTTAGCATTTACTCCCCCCTGGTGGAATTGAAGAGTCGTATAGTGTGGGGGGGGAATGATCTCCTCCGTCTGTCAGTGGAGCAGGACAAAAGTCTGTCACTGAAGCTACTCCTCTGCCTGGAGATGACACTGTTCAGTCATGAGGTTCTATGTAGAAGTGGAGCATCAGTTTTGCTGTTTTTGTCATTAAAAGGTTTGTTATCTCTGCAAATTAGAACATTCTTGAGCTGATTGTGATTTTGTTCCTCTTAAACTGCAACTCTCCCCCATCAATGACAAAACTAATGTTTTAAAATAGGAACCCACCTAAGACACATTTAATCCCAGAGATGAGTTTCAGCAAAAGTTATATTGGGCAGGAAATCAAAAACAAAATATGAATGTTTTGGTCTTTCATATCTTGCAGCATCATAAAACTTATATGTCTATCATTTCTTTTCCATGGACCATTCAGATTCACTTTCCTCAGTTTATTTCACCACTTTCTTTAATTTAAAAGCAAATAGTCCTGTCTTCTCTCTCCTGTAATGTCTGCCTGATAGCTGCCTGTTTATAGCAAGTTCCAGTTACAAAACTACAGCATGTGCCCACTTCCTTAATACCAAAATACCATGAGTAAAGGAGCACTGTAAGTACAGTAAATTACTGTACAATTTAGAAAAGTGGAAACTAAAAAAATAGTTTATTAAGATCAGACAATTTACAGATCACCAATTAAGTCATATGGATTAGAAGTTGGCCAATTTAGATTGGCAGTTGATTGCTCAGAGTAACATTAAGTGCCAGGCATTCTTTCCATCTGTAAGTATCATTTAAAATGTGAGTTTGAAAGTATAAAGTCTATTTATCCATTTTCAAATCTTTATGTCCAGTTAAATGTAGTGGGGTGCTGGTTGCATGGCTGAAATTATAAAACGTACTGTATTTTTTGACTGTGGTGTGCTGGCGCCCTGCCCGGGGTTTGTTTCCTGACTTGAAACCCTGTGTTGACTGGGATTGGCTCCAGCAGACCCCCATGATCCTGTAGTTAGGATATAGTGGGTTGGATAATGGATGGATGGATGTATATTTTGTGCACTGCAGTTTTTTTTTTAATCGCTTAGCTCATAGTTTGCTACTAGGACAATATTGTAGGGCTCCATGGAAGCATTGCATTTATCCAGTGATATGGATAATTTAATCCTGTTAATTAAAATGATTGAAATGATTCAGAATGTAAAGTTGTTTCAAGGTATTCTTACTTTAAATCATTATGAGCCTTGCAGAAATGATGTATCTTTTCAAGTCATCAGTTAGAGTAATTACAGTACATTACACATTATGCCTGAAAATAGGAAGACAACATAGACCTCAAAGACTGCAATTTCAATTTCTCCACACATGGGCAAATTACAGTGAGCAATCATGAGCTAACCAGGACTGGTAATGCTCACAATTTAAAACTCTTCTGAAGATTTTTATCAACCTTTAATAAATTTTTAGCTATTTATATTAAATAACATTTTCTCACCTATATAACCAAAATTATGGCTTCCGGGACTAGAACATAACCTGGCAGCATGGGGCACAAAACACCATCTCTGAAAAGGGTACCAGTCCATCATAAGACCCAATCTCATACACAGACACACAAACACCTATGCTCACATCCACAGTTTGCCAAAACACAATTGCCAGCTCAGCTAACTTGCATAACTTTGAAGATGTGAAACAACTAAAACAGGCACATAGAGAATGAATGGCAAACTACATGATCAACGACCACTTTCAGGATTGAAAGCTAGAATTCTAGATCCAGTTATGTATTTATATACTGTAGTTGGTTAGGTTAGGTAGACTTTACTATCCTAGAGGAAAGTTTGTTTGTAGCAGGAAAGTACAAAAGAAGAAGACATTGTTACAGAGATCCAATAAATAAACAAAGACACATTTGACAACCAATGTTAATGCATAAACACACACACAAGATTAGTACAAAGGAGAATAATTACTTTCAAAGGTACATAAAACAATAATACAGAATTTAACATTTACCAGTATCCCTACTAGTAACAGAATTCAAAATGCTTATAGCTCAAGGAATAAAAGAGTTCTTAAACATGTTGCTCTTTACCTTTGGAAACTTAAATCGGCAGCCTGATGGCAATAGCTGCAATTTAGAGAAAAGAGAATGGCTACTGTCTGACAGAAGTGAGTTGGCTTTCTTTCTAACCTGTAGTACTAGGGTGTTGTACCGTGTTAGCCATTATGAATGTAGAGAAAAGCCAAGCAAAATGACACCTTTTATTTGTTAACTAAAAAGATTACAATATGCAAGCTTTCGAGGTAACTCAGGCCCCTTCTTCAGGAATACATCTTGGCTGAAGAAGGGGCCTGAGTTGCCTCGAAAGCTTGCATATTATAATCTTTTTAGTTAGCCAATAAAAGGTGTCATTTTGCTTGGCATTTCTAGCCTGTTTGCAATTAATTTCAGTGGCAGAGGTCTGCTGTGAACAAATAATTTTACTGTTAATTTTTATAATGTCAAGATGGTTTATATTTTTATTGATGAGGTTGCCAAACCAACAGATAAAAGCAATTGTAACCATGGATTCAATAAAGGACTGATGAAAAAGTGTCATTATGGTTTTGTCCAATCTGAAACATTTGAGTTTCCTAAGAAAGAAAAGTTGTGATCGCCCCTTTTTACAAATTTGCTCTGTGTTACAATCAAAGTTTAGTTTGCTATCAATGATTGTTCCCAGATATTTGTATTGCTCTGCCATTTCCACTGTTTAATTAAATTTGAGATAGTGGATGGTGGCGAGAACCTGAAATCTACCACCATATCTTTTGTCTTAGATATATTTAGTTGTAAATTGGAGCTATCACAACATTGTACAAACTCATCGACAACGTATCCATGGCTGTCTTCCTTCCTCACAGAGTCCTGACAGAGTCGTCTGCAAATTTCAGGATATGTCTAACCTTGTGTGAACTTCTGCAGTCATTTGTATATAGGATAAACAAAAGAGGAGATAGGCAGCACCCTTACTGGGTACCAACAGATGTACTTAGGCTATTAGAGAAACAGCCATTGACACTCATTTTTTGCTTCTGTTTGTTAAAAAGTCCAGAATCCACCCGCATCAAATTAGGGTCCAAACAGAACTCATCAATCAGCTTCTCAACTAAGATGTGGGGCTGGACCAAGTTAAAACCCAATGAAAAATCTATGAACAGCAATCTTCTGTGTTTTTTTGATCCTTCCGAGTGCTCATACAGAAAATTCAAAAGTGTTGCTCTAGCATCCTCCATACCTCTCTTTGCTTCATATGCAAACTGATAAGGGTCCAGAAGAGTAGTTGTTTCTTAATTAACTTCTCAAAGGATTTCACAATATGAGATGTTAATGCCACTGGTCTAAACTCACTTAATGCTTTGGGTGTGCAGTTTTTATGCATGGAATGCCTGCTTCAATACGATGGGCACTTTCTGTAAATCCAAGGACATTTCAAAAATGGAGTGTAATATTGCACAGTAGTGCAGCAGATGAAAACTTATTCTATCTTCACCCAAGCTTTTTTTATATATATATATATATATATATATTTATTTGTTTAAGGACCTTTCTGACATCATTCTGGTCAAATGTCAGGCTCCAGTCCTCATTCTGTTTGTTTGCTGACTTCTGAAGCAAAATCCTGTGTTTCAAATCTTCAATAGAACTCATTCAAGTTTTGCACTAATTGATTGTCAGTTTTGACCCCTGCCAGTTCAATTTGATTGTTGAGTTTTATCTGAATGCCAGGCATCATCTTCATGCCCTTCTGTAATGAGCCTGTGTTATCAGTCCACCATTCAGTCTCTGTCTTGTCCTTATATTTCCTCTTTGCCTGCTTTATTTCATGTTTCTGCTCCTTCTGTGTAATTTCTTCTGTTTGGTTAATGTTCCATGTTGAAATGCCCTATTTTTTGGCTTATCAGTTTCCTTTAGATCTTTGGCAATCCATGACTTGTTGTTAGGGTATATTTTGGCTGCCTTCATGGGTATTATGGCATCCTCCCAGAATTGTATATATACTTACTTACATAAATCAAAAGAAATGTGTATAGCTAGTGTCTCTGAAGTCTGTCTAGCTAACTGCTACTTATTTACAGATGTCTCAGGTGAACTCATTGGATTGAAATATAATTCTACATTATAAGGCTGTTTTTTAAGTTATTCAAAGCTAAAATCATTACATTCTTAAAGGTCAAATATCTAATGGGGTTTAGTGTGTACGTTACATTATTAAATATTAAAATCAAGCCAAATATTTTATATATAAATACTAAAGACTTAGTCCAGTAAATAAGATTCTTGCCAGAAACTCCCAGGTGGGTCTCAGCTTTGCTGGAGGCTGTCATTTGTAATGTTTCAAACTGCTAGAATAGGATTTAGTCTAAATAACAGTTCAATGACCTTGTCAATGCAGCATGGCATTGGGTTGTTTTTATTTTCGACGCAAGTGGGCATTTTGTAGTTGTGAAGACCATTAAAGCAGCTCTGTGAAATCGGGTGTGTTTTTGAGTTAGCGTGTTAAAGCTCTTGCTGGGCAATGGAGTGTTAAGTCTTGAAGTCAATACTGTGTTAAAGCGGAGGAGAGATGAAAATGGCTATTTTACTACATCATGTTCTAGGTGAAAAATCTAAATAATAAATTTATTGGGAATAGAACTTGGCGGGCAGCTGAAGCAGTGCAAACCTCTCCTGCCTCACAGCTTCAGGAACCTGGGTTGAATTTCTCGACTAAATCCCTGCTTCTGTCCAAACTCTGTATGTTCTCCCTATGCCTGTATGGAGTTTCCAGCTTCGTCCTTTGTCTCAGAGATGTGCATGTTAGTTTAATTAATAACTCTTCACTGACCTTACATAGATTTTTTTTGTGTGTAACGAACTGGTATCTCATGTAACGTTTCAGGTTGTTTGGTGCCTGACTCTACCAGAAAAGGTTCCAACCTCTTTGACCCTACATTGTAATGAACTTTTTTCACACAGTGGGCAGATGTATGAGTTTAGAGTATGGTAATGAATTTTTAGGATAGACTTTTAGGTCTAAAAATTTTAAATAGTGAGCTAATCGAGGGTGGTAGGGCAGTTAGAGCTAACATCTCAACATCTCCAGAGTTCTAGATATTTGTACTGACATGGCCACTGCCCATTTGGTGTTTGCATGCTTACCAACTGGTGCAGATAATTATGGTACAGATATTTATGTTAATTGGTGATTGGTTTGTACCCTTAGCCCAGTGCTGTTGGGTTAGGCTAACTGGACATTCCCAGAATACCACCCTATATATTCTGACCAGAATATTGTGAATGGGGATCATTGGGATATGTTTTTATTTTCTCAGGGTCTTTTTACCTCCAATTCAGTGTTGCAATTACTGTCAATCATTTTAATTTAGGAGGAAAATTAATAAATAAAAGCACATTCGAAATGAATCCATCCAAAACTGGCTCCCCAGGGCTCATATTCTGGTTGATTATTTAAAAATATGGAGCAAATAAATACATTTATAAATATGTTGTGCATAATAATAGGAAGTGGGGAGGGACACACTGCTTAGCATTGTTGTCTCACTGATCCAGTGACACAGGTTCAAATCCCAGGCCTGTCCTAATTTTTGTGAGTTCTCTCTGGGTATTCCTGTTTCCTCCCATATCCCAAAGGCAGGCATGTTGTGTTAAATCAAGACTGTAACCCAAGTTGATTTGAGTGTGTGTGTGCTGTGTGATGGTCTTCCATCTCAAAAAAAGAGACTCTGTTTGGATTTAGATATCTAGCAGAACACTGGTCCTTAACCTTTTTGTCCTCAGGACCCATTTTTATCTGTTTTTGGTCAATGCTGACCCCGGCACTATTTTTCACCTATAAGATTTAAAATACACAATGCATTACACGCTCAAAGTGGGGAGGTTTGAATGCTAAGAAAAACTAATACTATATGTGCAATATTTAATAAGTGCAATGATAACCGTATATTATGGTAAGTACAGTGTGCATACACCTTGAGTTGGAGGTGGAAAGCATGAGCTACGTTAGGTGGTGATGGCAACTTGTGAACCAAAAGTGGGTGACAAACTAGTGGCTGAGAAACAATGTATTAGAAAATACTCTAATAGTATGGAGGGGTGGCTGTACCTTAAAACTCTCTTGGAAAGTGCACCAGTGCTCTCACCAACAATTAAAGACAGCAGGCAAACAGCCTCACCAGAGAGTGACACTTTTTGAACCTTTATTTCAAAATGGTGGTAAGGCTGATAAGAATTTATAGAGATGAGCACTCAAAGAGCCAATTACAAAGAAGAAAAAAGCATAGAAGCCTACCAACCATTCACCCAATACCAGTGGTTTAAAGCTCATTAGACAAGCCTCGTCCTAAATACCAAAACGTACTCTGGGCTTCATGTCTCTGCCTATTGATACTGCACTGCTTTCTGTCTTTATCTAAAGTTACTTTGCAGGAAAACGAAAGATAAAGGGCATTTGGATAATTGCAGCTGTGCAATGAAATAGACTCCTGAATGATTTAGATTATGATGTAGCAGTAGCATCTAGAGTGTTATGGCTGAAAAAGCTACTCATTAAAAGTTAGAAACCATCTCTTTAACGCAGATGTGTGGGCTGTCTTACAGAAGACTTTAGGTAATTATTTTAGGTACAAAAAAATATGGATCGGGGGGGTTTAAGATTTCGTAGTGATCACCTCAAAATCTCGGTTTATCCTTGCATGTATTACTGTGTCAATAACACTTAAAAGTACTTGTCCATGCACAGTATTCAGCAGCAACATCCTGGAATAATGGTGTCAGGCATCCCCCTGCAACCATCTGCCAGGTTTCTTTCCTCAGGTTCAGTACTGACAGTAATTTCTGTGGCAGAAATATAATGAGGTCCAGGGAGTTCAGAGACATGCTGGATCTACAAAAACGCAGTCCACCATTGAAGAGCAGAAAGCGACACACATATGGTCATGGTAGGCATAAATGATTTTAGCAATAATTTTTACATAACTGTCACATAAGCAGCCTTCTGGATCTCAGCATTTGGTGTGTGCGTGAGATGAAAGTTGGTTTACTGTGTAAAAGATGTCCCCTTTGGCTATATATCAGTACTCTGAAAGCAATAATAATCCATATTTCAAAGTTAGTATCATCTTAACAGCATATTTTTATAGATCTATTGCTATGTAAAGTTGTTGAAAAATGAATAAATCAGCATAGGCTAGAAGCCCCCAGCTAGATCAAAAATGAATATAACTGGATGGCTGTAGATGGATATAGGAATGGAAAGTGTAGTTTCATGTGTACCCCTTTACATATGAATAAGTAAATGAGGTTTGTGAATTTGTTCATGTATTGTGTGTAAATATATAGTGATAGGTGTGAAAAGTACCTCCAGAAATAAAAGGAGAGGAAATGTTCGCCAGCCATGACAACATACATTGTCATGTCAGCACCTCCATGGTGTTGCGTCTTATGTATACTGGCAGCCCCAGAAAGGCTGTGGAAAAGGAGCATTGGTGAAATTTCTCCAGAAAGGAATCAGCAGGGATCAGACTTGATTATTCACAGAAAGAGTATGTAAGACTGTGAGGAGGAAGATAGAGAACCTCCTAGGAGACAAAGGATAGCAAGAGATTTCAGCTTTAAATTAGGGCTGTGTCACACTTTTAAACGTAAGGCCTTGGAAATCTGACCAGTGGTCAGTTGCTTAGCCACAGCATGCCAGGTAGCAGCACATAGACACTGAGTGGAGGGAATGAAACTATATAGCTTATTTAAATTGTGAATTTCCCCTTGGGATTAATAATCTATCTATCTATCTATCTATCTATCTATCTATCTATCTATCTATCTATCTATCTATCTATCTATCTATCTATCTATCTATCTATCTATCTATCTATCTATCTATCTATCTATCTATGTCATGATTCTGAGCTTTGTACATAAATTTTAATGCTTGATTCTTCTTAATTTTTGCAGCTATGTTTTGCCGTCATAGACTCCCTTTTGGTGAGGCCAGTTTCATTATGGTTACCTGTTTTTGGTAAAATGACCCCACGTCTCCATGCATACCAACACCCTTTCAAGTATAGTAAAAATAACTTCCTGGCACTCCGGTTATCTTAGTTTTCAGATAAAATCACAAAGAAGTTCTGACTTAGTGATTTTGTGGGACATTCTTTCTGTTAAATTTTCTTTTTTTTTGACAAAGATTTTTGATAATCAGTTTTTGGCTCTGACATTCAGTTCTTATTTTCCTATTCACCTTTGGTTTTTTTTTTACCTCCTCCTTAATATTCCTTCATCTCCGAATAATTTTAAAGCTTAAGGATTTTTGTTCAATATTATCATTACAGCATTGCAGGTTAAGGGAAGTAGGTCTCAGGGTTTTGTGCAGCAGGACTTTAAAGAACCACCCTGATACCAAATATATTCATGAGCTTTGACAAAAAAGTGTTAGGGCTTCCTCTTACTAGTGCCCCAACAAGAAGCTGAGTAAGGAATCACAGGTAGGAGAAGGGAATTTAGGAGAAACAGATACAGTAGAGGGTGGCAGTGGTGCTCATGGGGTGGACAGTTGAGCACTCACCCCTATATGTTAGACAGAATTCAGGATCCACATAGGAAGGGGGATTTGTATCAATACTAATATACAGTATGTGAGAGTGGATATTTTTATACCTATCTGTGTGTATAATATAAGACCAAAGTGGGTGGTGTTGGGACTGAGACATAAATGATTTAGCAATAAAATGCACCCCAGCAAACTGGGATATGTTTATTTAGCCAACAACAAGGTAATGTTTAAAAGGACTGCCAGTATTAGCAGGTGTCTTTTCCCAGTAGCAGAAGCGGTCTCTTTCCTTTATACAAACACTTTTAAAGTATGGCATTTACCTTATTTTTGTGAAAAGACAAAGATTATTAACAGATGTCATGCCTTTGCTAATCTTTTGCAGCATCTTGACGAACAAATCCTAGAAGCTTACTTACTGATCCTGCTTCTCTTTTGTGGTCTAATGTGACTAGAAGTGACTTTCCTTTCTCCAGAGGCAATAGTCATTGCACTTTGCTGGATGTTTCTCACAACACTTTGCTAGATAAATCAGTGCACTATGCTTAATCACCAGCCACATCTGTTCAACTCCAAAGTGAATAGATCTGACCAATCAGATGTCCTGTGTATGTGATTTTTACTGCCTGGTAACAAAGTTTGTCCTTTGTCTGCATTTTACCCATCTCTGCACCCTTTGAAGGATCAGTTCAAGTGAAAAATGCAGCTTGGAAGAAGAGGACGAGCAACCATACTGTTTTAGTTATGAAGCAACATGCTTAAATTACTTCTTTTTAAATTATAGCAAAGACTTCAGCAACATTCCTCACTGGTTTTCAGGACCAAACTGACATCACTGTCCAGATTTTCAGATACTGCCAAGTGTGTGGCCCCAGTTTGCCACAGTTAAATTGATCATTTCAGTTCTCATTTTAAATGCTCTGATTTCCTGAGATAGTAATAGCCACAGTATCAGCCCACACCTAATCACCTGCCTGGTACATTTACTGAACAGTGAAGGTTGGATGATTTGATACTTCAGTAAACTGCAAAGCCTTTTTATACAGTCTCTTCAGTCAGTAATGTGAGCCTTTGCAGAGGGTGATGTCTTGATTGTGGTGTGTTATGGCAGTTTAAAGACAGCCCATTCATGTCAGTGAAAGCTGCCAATTTCTTTTCTGAAGCATCTTGGGTGTATATCTTACCTCTGTGATCCCACCAGGCCCCCAGACATCCTCCCAAGAAGATGAAAATATCGTCTTCAATGTAAATTCATGTTAGACACTTTTCAGTTAAATCATGGCAGTGTATAATACCAGTGTGAGCTCCATGAGCTGAATATTCCTTATTCAGGATAGGTGGGAGAAATAACTCTAAAAATATGATGTTATCTTCTGGAGGTCTTAAGGAAGAGAAAATATAATGGAAAGGCAAATGTCAACAAATTTGTCATTTGCCATATTTAATTTGGGGTACTCAATAATGCTGAACTCTGGTAGAAACACATCACAATCAATAATGGTATGAAGAACAAATAATTGCTGTCCGTGCCTAAATCAGTGAATTATTACTCTTGGTAATGATCGGTTTCAGCACCGACACGACCAACAGGATCTCTCAGATCTTCAATAGTGCAATACTGTTATTTTTTATTTATTTATTTTGTTTTATGAAATGGCTGCTTACAGACCATTTTTGGCAATTGTAATTTATGTTTTACCTGCTAAATTGTGATGACATGCAACGAGTAAAATCCTTCTTACCTCAGTCTTCCAGACAGGTTTTATTTTTAGACTTCTTCTGAATTTTCAATAACCTGGAGCAGTTCCATAAACTCTCAGAACACAAATGAAGGAACATGCCCCTTAGCTTTCTGCTGCCTTTCTCCCTCTTTACCCTTTCTGTCATGACTGCTTAAATTTTTAATATTCTCTCTCTAATAAGCCGATTAATGGCAATTAAATTGCTCCCTAAACTATCAAGTCAAGTTCTTCCTTTAACAAGCAAAGATTTCTTAGGATATTAGCAGTCATGGTATCCTATGTACGTTGAGATTATATTAAAGAAGGTTTCTGAGGTCTGTCATAAACCATCAATTATTAGCTAATCCATAGTGTTGTCCAATTCGCCATAAGGAATATTATTGTACAATAAATGGCATCAATGTATCATGCTACATAACAAAGGAGGAGGCAACAGATAGCTCACAAATTGTGGGTTTTAATCGCATGTAGGGTTGTTGTCTATGTGAAGTTTGCACAGTTTTTGTCTTCATCGATTCTCCTCTTGAGTTCTCTGGCCTTCTTTCCACATCCTCATGTGCTTGTCATGTTGATTAAAATTTATGATTTGCTCAGTGTGAGCGTCAGTGCAAGGGTGTTAAGTTAGTTGGCAACTGAGGATACATGTGTGTGTATGAGTGAGTGTTTCTTAAAATGGCCTGGCTGAGTGACCTGAATTGAATTCTGGCCGTTCAGGGAATGAATGGTTGTATGAAATGTTTGAGGTAATGTGCATGAATGGGCTATGCGATGGACTAGAATTTCTTACAGAGATGGTTCCACAATTTAAGGCAGATACTGGTTAGCCCCTATAATTGAATTTAGCTCCTTTAAGGGATGGACAAATGATTTTTGTATTCTGTCATTCAATAGATAATTTACAATTATCATAAAGTAATTTATTTTTGAGAACTACTCATAAGGATTTTAATGGAACTGTACTTAAGCACATTAGCTATGTCTGTGGTATGTATAAAAGTCAAAATACTGACGTAAAAGAAAAATGCCATTATAAACGAACATCCATTTGTTACACAAGACTGTAAATAATTATTTCACGAAATATTGCTTGGACATTCTGCTATATGTTCATTGATTTTTTTTTTCTCATTTTGCCTTTTCAGAAGTTTTAAATGAACAAAATATTCTTATCTATTATATGCTCATACTTACTTACAGATCAGCAACCATTCCACCCTGTGTGTGTAATGAATCTACAGTACTTCACACATGCTGTCGATATACGGTATACCATAACTGGTACAAAGTTGTTAAGAGCAAAAATACCACCAAGATGGTAACAGGGCAGGGAAAAACCTCCAGACAAGACCAATAAGAAGGAAATAAAGAGAGAGTGAGAGGGGTACAAAGAAAAAGAGATCATCTCTGTGTGCTAGTATGGAAATGTAGGGGCTGCTATGGGACAATATCAGAAATGTAATCAAATTACTTCTCGTTTGTTTTCCCCTTTTTTTTTGACACATTGTATTCAGTACCGTTTTCTTTGTTTTTATGATATCCACACATGATTATGATACATGATCATACAGGTATGCCTTGTTTGGCTACCTTTCTGGGATGTTATGATTGTCATATTTATAAGCCTGAGACACATGCACCTTTGGACCCTTATTGTGTTCAGTACATGAAAGACAATTCTAAAATCCCTGAACAATTTCTTTTGTGAGTTTGTAAAGTTTTGTTTCTTGACTGTTTCTTGGTCGTAGGTTTGTTTTGCTCTATGAATTTGCTTATGGTAATTTTTACCTGCTACTTTGACATTTCATTTTTTCATCCTTAATCAAAAAGTTGCCTCTGTCACTCTCTTTGAAGTCATTCTGGGCCGATATTTCCACCTCGTGTAGTAATATTCACAGACACAAGAGACAGACCCTGTCAGGCTTAGACTGTGGAAAGGTCAATAGCCAAATGCAGCAATACAGAACAGAGAGAGAGTGAGAGTAGAATTCAAAAAAGAATCTGAAAAGAGTTATTAATGATACTAAAGGCAAGATGAGTAGTGCTAGCAGAGTCTGACCTTCCATCAAGCACGAGATAGTGGCCTTGGATGACTTATGGGGACGATAAGACTTGCTGGCTAAGAGGAGGCAATAGGGTATCCTTAGATATTGAAGCTGTCATCAGGATTTCCCATTTAAAAGCATGGTAGAGGGTAAGGAATGGTATGAGATCAATGTGGTGGGGCAGTAATCAGTTGTTTCTTTAAGGGAACAAGCTACCAAACGTACTTTTAATCAGTCCATCAGGAGTGAAAGGAACTTGACAGTGCTGGAATTAAACAGGAAGATCTAGGCCTAGTGCCCTGTAGGAAAAGAATCCTCCATCTTCAATAGCCTACCCCAGATGTTATTCTGTGGCTTGGCTGAAAATGATCCTGACAAGAAGTGTAAAGGTAGTTCAACCTAGAGGACAAATTTAGGCATTACAGTCAGTTAGTTACTTGAGGCAAAGGCTATCTAGAAAGAGGCCATAGACTGTACCAATATACTAAACTAAATAAATAAAAAGTGAAGAAGAAAGGAATTTTTCAGTGTTGCTTAGTGGATATGAATAAATCATCTGTAGAGAATGTCCTGGAGTGACAGCAGGGTTTACTATGTACATTTACCGTATACTGTTCCTGTCTCTTTCCTACAATTGATTTTCTTGGCATCATTTTAGGTGTAAAAAGATGCCATAAGGATCCAGTTTTTGATTGTAATACTGCATATTTTATTTATCAGGAAATCAATGATGGGTATAGCTGTATATGGCTACACCTCTGTATACAAACCTGAGTATACAGTTCTATGACTCTTCCTTCAAATGAAGAGGAACCCTAGCCTATGGTAAAAAGCAATGGGAATGGCAGTGTCTACAGCATAACTACAGTAGGTAACAGTAATATGAGATGACCCAGACCTGTGGTATATTAATAAAAAAGTAAGCGCCAATGTCCTAGTTGGGAGAGCATATGAAATACATGGAGAAGGCACAACAAGTAGCAGTCCTCATCCTCAGGAGTTGAGCCTGAACATTTCCACAGGTTGCTATGGTTTGTTCATTGCATGACTGCTCCTGTCTGTTCAGTTATACTTGTTTGTGTACAAACTGTATAAATATCTTGTTTCTATTTCCATATTTGAGCTACTGACTGTGCAAGTAACCTCACTTGAGGGAAAAATCCATTGCATATCTAATTAAGCTTGTAGTAATACCTGGAACTGATCAAATTGCCATGCTTGGAGAAATGATTGTGAAATGTGCCTTTTGGATATTTAGCCTCAATTATTTTAACCCACTGCCTTCACTGCAGTGTAATTGTTAAATCTGTTTTTGTTTACCCAATTTAATTTTTTTATTACCAGTTTCGCTCAACTCTCAAAAAATATATATTTGGAGCGATTTCAGCCAGGGAACACTGCTTATGGTACACTAGTATGCAGAATACTGTTGGCACTGTGTTTTTGGCAAATGCCAGTGGACATTTACACTTCATTTTCTGGTGTATATCTTGTTTATTCAGTAGCATCTTCCCAGAGCTGATATTAGCTCTAATTTAAGGGAATAGTCATAATGACTTGCTATAAATATTGGCAACGTGGCTGCTTTAATTCTTGCCATATCTCTTGTCCTTTTTTCTTTTCTGTTTATGCGTTGTAATAATTTACATTGTTGTAGGCATCCAATATCAAAATACAAATAATTACGTGAATCAAAGAAATGTGTTAATACTTTACATCTTTTTAGTAAATTGAAAGAATACTTATAAACAACGAGTAAAAATGTCATTACAGTTGATTTGCAGCATTTCTCCCTATCCACTCAGCTTTTTTTCTAAATCTACTTTTCTTGTTTGGGGTTACGGGATGACTGAGCCTACCCTGTAAGTATCAAGGGCAAAGCAACACTCCCAGTGGAGAGGACACCATTCCATGACAGGGCACCCCAGTACTCACAGGCTGATTCACAACTACTAATCTGTCTGACATTGTGAATGTTAATTGTGAGAGGAGAATGGGCTTCCTGATAGAAGCACAAAACATAGTGAAGACAAACTTTCCCCAAAAATTGAATGGGAGATTGAAGCAGTAATGCTACACTCAACATAATATCTGCTTAAATTTAAAATATTGTAACTGTTTACAGTTAGTTAAATCATTAGCCAAATGTGATGTTCCATTTTTTTCTTATAAATATATGAAAGTCCAAACCTTGTGCGTCATAAATTCAGTACATATAGTATTACATTCTGACAGCTTTCCCAGCATTATAAAAGCTGCAGCTTGTCATTTTAAAAATGTCATGGCAAAGTACTGGTCTTGACTTGCAATAAATTATACACTCATCAATCTGAAGGCAACTCTATAGTGGTCTACTCTCTTGAACTTTTCTCCCTATAGCCTTGACCTTATGTTTACAGATACAAAGAAATGAAATAATGCAGTACTTCACTTTGGTCTAAGCTTTCTTACATAGTTACTTGATCTTTATTCATTTTTAGATGTACATGCTTACTGTACCAGATTTTCAGTCTCGGTAAATATCGAATTAACAAGAAAACATTCTTCTTTGGTGCATTTGTAGAAAGTTTTGATCTTAAAAGCAAAATCTGCCAAGGTATAGCTGAATCCTTCCTTCATACTTAACATTCTAATAAAGCATCACTTTCGATATGGCTAATGTGTTGAATTTTGAAATGAATAACAGTTTAGGTAGAGAATTATTCCAATCTGATGAGACACAATTGAAAAAAAAATCAAAAAATGAAGCAGTTGGCAAGATGTCATCAGTGAATGTGTGAATTAATCAGGAGTGAGGTGAATTGAATCAGTTTGAACTGAAGTGTTTTAGCCCCAAAGATGGGGGTGAACAGGTCGCTGAAGGTGGATGAACAGTTAGAGACAGACAGACAGGCAGACTGAACGATGAACAGTGACAGAAAGACTAAATGAAGAATGGCAAAGGATATCAAGTGAGACAGAATGATTGGGACGAAAGTAATAAAGCTGAAAAAAAAAATCTGATAGTCTGAAAGGGAAAATCTACACACATCCCATGCATAGATTAAATGCTACGTTTAATTATAATTTTATAATGTGGAATAATTTGCCTTTATTATGATTAGGGCTCTTGCTGTCTCTAACCATTTTTCGTGATAGATGTAGTAGACATTAGTCATCCAACTTTCTATCTTACCTCTTAACAGTAATAAAATACAGTCGTAAGATTAATCAGCATGAAATGGGTATTTTCATAGATTCAGTATGTGGATTACTTTATTATTATTGTTAACATCAGCATTTATTCAATTATTACTTAAAAATGTACCATCTGATTTAACTGAGGGCTACGTAGCCTGGGAAGCCATTAATAATTTATTATCACCATGGTCCAGCTCACAAGTTTGCAAGATCCAGAATAAAATGATGAATTAAAAATGGTTAAGAAAAATGATAAATTGGTTTCATGCCTAAATCATGATTTGAAGAGAAATCGTATTTTCACAGGTCCCAAATACTATACTGTGAAAATCTAATCTGTTTTTGGTGGAGGCAGTGGGGTGGCAGTAGTGCCGCACCCTCATGGCTTATACAGCTGGTCACTGTCTCAATGGGGTTTGCACATCCTCCCACTTTCTGCATGGGTTTTTCTCCATGTACTCTGCTCTTATTCCAAAGACTTGCACGTTAGCTCAGTTGTAAGCTCTAAATGAGGTATGGATGAATGAATGAACTAGCTGTACATTCAGAGTTGGTTTCTGCTGCAAGATTAGGTTTCAGCCACATAAGCCTTTATTGAAATAAGTGGGTTTAGAAGGATTGATTGATCTTATTTTATGAACAGATTCATTACTATTAAATCCTTACTCATGTAAGAAGAATACAACCTGAGTGATGGCACAATTTAAAATGTTAAAGTATACTTTGAAGGAGAATCACCTGTTCACAGGTGGGAGGAACAGGGCCTGATCATATCAAGGTAAAATGATATTAAGTTATTGTTTACTCACTTTGTACAGGGAAGTAAGGATAAAGTGAGAGATGAGATGCATCACAACTGGGAAAACTAGTGGTAGCAATGCCAAATCTTTAATTATTTAATGTTTGTATTCTTACTTTATAAGGTAAAAATGAAGAGATAAAGACTAATTTTATCTATATACATCTATTCAAATCAAGTAACCATAAAAACAAAACAGATATCCTTACAATGCAAAGCAACACACAAGATTACAGGACAGCTGGTACTATAGCCCAGCAGTTAATGCTGTTGATCCATCACAACTGATCACCAGACTTCTCAGCTTGAGGCTTGGTGATTGCCCTCTGCTGCTGTGTGTTGAACATCCTACCTGGCAGACCCCAACATATGTGGACTGGCCAGTATCCTTTACTCCAAGCAGATCCTTAACACAATCTCACAGGTATATGTAGGTTTACAAGGGAGACATTTGTCGGTGGGTGAGGGCAGCAGCCTCTACCTTAATGTTAGCAAAATCAAGGAGCTGGTCATAGACTTCAGGAACCAGAGAGCACATCACACACCCATTTTCTGTACATTTAAATATCTGTTTGAGAGAATGCCAGCAGCTTTCATTTTCTTGGAGTTAACATTACCAATAACCTAGAAAACCAATCAGTATTTTTAAAGACCTCAACCTTCTTGCATAGCACTTTTTTCCTCTTCTCTTCTCCCATTTAGTTTCTAAAAAATGCTACCTGAACTGATTATATCTGATGTGTGTTTCCCATTTACATTGTCTCATTTTGTATTAAATGTATAATTTAATATATGTTGTATATAGTGTTCTATTCATTGTCTGTTGTTATTATCAAACTACTGTTAGTAGTTTGTGGGCGACATACAAGTAAGAATATCATTGTTATGTACACAATGACGATAAAACTTATCGTGAAATTCTAATAACTAGCCGAAGCCCGCCGTAGCATACGGCGGTGAAAGAATAGGAACGGAAAATGGTGAGAAAGGAATTCAGTATAACAAAGGGTTAGGAAATCACCATCGCACTATAACGAAAATAGCAAGGAGCGAAACCAATGCCAATGGTCGAGTGAGTACCGTCCTGTAGCAGGCTACAGAAAACATAGACATATATAGATAAACACCGCATTCACTGTGTTGCCCAGTCGACACGATAAGTCAGTGAGTCCGCCCTATTGCGAGTGGTAAAAGTGCCATTTAAACTAATACAGGTAGACGTGGAAACTGGGTTTTCTGACGAAAAAATAATAACGTTTTAAACAGTATCGTTTACATGCAAAAGATTTTGGCGAATCTTTTACATGCAATTATTTATATCCATTTATACACTAATAATGGCAATTATTAAATAATAATATTATTATTATTATTAATAAATAATTCCTCCCGTATAAGTAGCATTTCTCAGACTGCTTTCTTCCATCTCCGAAACATTTCTAGAAACATTTCCGAAACATTTCTAGACTTCGTCCTGTTCTTACGCAACAGTACTAAAGTATTGGTTAATGCCTGAGTCATCTCAAGTATACGTAGATTACTGTAATGCTATTCTATCTGTCATCCCACAAAAACGTATCCATCGCTTACAATTTATTCAAAATTCTGCTGCCAGGATAATAACCTGCTGTTCTAAATCTAGTGAACATACTACACCTATTCTCTCTCAACTTCATTGGCTCCCTGTTAACTACAGAATACAATACTAAATACCGCATATAACATTTAAAGCTCTCCACAACCTCACTGATCTCCTACAGACTGACACTCCTCTTGCTCACTCAGATTCTCATCTGCAGCTGTACTTTCTGTACCACACATCAAACTCTGTGCTATGGGAGCTCGAGCGTCTCTCATAGTGCTCCTCAACTCAGGAATTCTCTTCCCTCTCATATACATCAGCTCGATTCAATAACACATTTTAAAACTACCCGCAAAACTTATCTTTGCAAACTGGCATACCAATTTTGAATTTTGTACTGTTTCTGCCAGTTACCTTTGTATGTTTGCTAAGTATTGCTTTTTGATCGAGAGCGATGGTGGACGCGGAAGTAGGATTAGTGATGGTTGGCGGGGCTCTGTTGTGCGTATCCCATGGTCTTAGAGTTAGCGGGGCTCTGTGAGTTGGCGGGCGTGGCTCTCTGTCTTGCTTATCCTTAGTTAGAGTTGGTGGGCAGGGCTCTGTCGAGCGGATCTCATGGTCTTAGAGTTGGCGGGTGAGGCTTTGTGAGTTGGCGGGCATGGCTCTCTGTCTTGCGTGCCCTCTCTGTCTTGCTTGTGCTCACTGTCTTGTGTGCCCTTAGTGAATTATATATATAGATATTAACAAAGTGGACATTTTTTAAGACAAATGAAAACTGGTGAATATAAGTGAATATTATACCATTCTAAAATTGTGCAACATTTTTTTAAAACTAAATCAAAGAGTTAAAGTGAGGGCAATGATTGATTATGTGTGAACTTTCATTGTTGAAAACTGCTCTGAACACACTTTTGAAATGGAATAATGGAGTCACAGTGTCCAGTTGTTTTACATCACAAGTGAGTTATTTCAGAAGGGAAGGAAATACACACAGTCTCTGAAATACAGAAGTGTGTGAATGAAAACAATATTAAAGATACGTCAACTTCCCAGCACCTTGATAGTGTGTGAACAGCACATTTCCAGCAATATCAATGCAGTATTAGACAGGTAAGCACAACATTTAGATGATTTATGTTGAATGCTCCAAATCTGAGTTCAAAAAGCCTAGAGGTACTTAACATGACATGCAGCAGAAGAAAAAATACATATAGTGGTAATATATGTAGAAACACAGAATCTTTCTGGCACATTACAACCAGGGAGAGCAATCTCTTAATAGTAAAACCTCCATTTTAACATTACATTTTTTTTTTTTGGATATAAAACTGAATGTGTTGGTTGCTGCCCATTCTAAAAAAAGAACAAAATATACTTATCTGAAATCTATAAAGGAAACAGAGATAATCATTTTGAATGGATTGTGACAGTGATCCAGAAATTGCTTATATAAAGCAAGGTAAACACTTCTCTGTGTTAATGTTGTAACTCCCACTCATTCATGTCTCCCAAATGCGTTTAATTTCAGGAGATTTTGTGTGAATTACGTAATAATGAGTCCTATATGACTCAAACCACCGGTATCCCGAGTTTAGCTTAAGTAAAATATATTTATAAAAGTATCTAATTTGAACAAAAGCCAAACATCAGGTGACATGCCATTACTCATACTCACTATAACATAATCATAATAATACTTTACATTTATATAGCTCTTTTCCTACAACCCATAGCGCTCTCTACGTGGGGAGGACCCAGGAGGCAAACCCATGATCTCCTTACTGCGAGGCACCAGCACTGCTACTGCAAACTACAAGAATGAATTCAGATTTAGGTCATGTTTTTCAGTGCAGCAAACACACATCTTTGCCCCTTGTAATATTGGCATTGGCCATCTTATTCTGAGTTAGGCTTTTTGCTGTCCACTCCCAATGACCTTGGAAATGTACATAATGCAATTTGCACAGGACTTTATTTGTATTTTTGATCTTTTATCATTTTAATCTTCTGCTCTTTACCGTTTTGCTGTTTTACTGTTTATTTGGTAAAGTTTTCTAAACTGTGCTCTTACATAAGTTCTTTACCAAAGATTAATACAAAATAAAAATTGACTGCAACAATGTGGTGAGCATTTTTAAAAATTAACATTAATGTACACATTTGTTTATTTATTGAATTGACTTGAGTTATGTTGTCTAATCCAGTGAATTATGTGCTTTTGAAATGGAAAAGTATTTGTAGCTGTATTTTGCAATATACAGCATTAGGGAGACTACGCCTGTTTGAAGGTGTAGTAAATACTTTTGTTAAAATTTCCAAACCCATTCAAACTTTCTATTAGCTGGGTTGGATTTTATTCTTTTGAAACTTATACAGTATGTGGTCTCCTAAAAAGTGAGCCTCTCATAATGTGGATTTGAAGATGTAGTGTTGTAAGGCATTTCATTTAATTTTTAAGACGATAAAACACTTTAGGCCACTGGTGATTAGTTCATCCACTGTAGAGTTAAAACATTTTTTCTAAGTCTCAAAAGAGGAAGACTGTTGTGATTTGTGTCTTGCTGATGGTGTCTTTCAGTGCCTTAATTATATCATTTTTGCTTTTTTATTCCTAGCTGAAATCTAGGCTAGACTGATTACTATTTAAATGTAGCATATTCGTTTCATTTATCTTTCTATAGATTTCTTGTTCTTATGAAATTCTTACCTTTTTGGGGATATCTATTGCAGCATCCATTGAAATTGGTGTTTCATCAGGCCTTTTTCAAATTCTATCTATCTATCTATCTATCTATCTATCTATCTATCTATCTATCTATCTATCTATCTATCTATCTATCTATCTATCTATCTATCTATCTATCTATCTACAGTTTGCATGCACAAAAATTCATAGATTTTATAAAGTATTCACATTAACATAAAAACAGTGAAAATGAATTAAATACTTTAAACCAACAGCAAAGATATACACAAGTGAAAATCTGTTAATTGACTTGGAGATATCATTTTTCCATTACTGACTCATGAAATATCAAAACTTCTAACAGACGCCGTTTGTTTTCTCAGTTTTGTACATCTCTCTCATCCTGTCCACATTTTTCTTCTTTCTTCTGGCAGACTCCACCCTTTCTTCTCTCCTGCTGTCTTCTATGATCCTTTCTTTGTTTTTTTTTTCCTTCTTCCTGCCGTGCATACATTTCTTCCCCACACTGCTGATTCTTTTCACTTTGTAGTTTGCTGAAGAAATCCTTCAAGATTTATAGACATGAGATGCTTGCTGTAAGGAATGCTTAAAAGGTTTTCACAATGAGTGGTAGGAACAGGTTGGGGGTGGAAAGAGACTGGCAATGGTTAACTCCTTTAAACAATTAAACAGAATGTTAAGCCATAATAAATAATCAGACAATGGGAGAACATTAGATGGGAGATGCCTCATTTTAATTATATTTGGCATCTCATGTTTCTCATTTTTTTATCAGTATCTTTAAGTTTTCTGTTTTAAGTGTCTTATATTCAACCTAGTACCCTGTTTCTCTCTTTCTACAATTTATGTCATTCTTGATGGCAGGTTGGGGCTCTTTCAGTTCTTGCACCCATTTCTGCAATAATTTTGAAAACTCAAGGTCTCAAGTAGTAAAATATTTGACATTAAAAATAGAACAATTATTCTCCTCATTCTGCTGCAATGTAATAGACACCAGTTACTGACTAGGGCAAACATTTTATGGCTAGAAAAATACTTTTCAGTGGCATTGGCAATGCAGAATAGTTCTTAAGGATTTGGACAAGATATCACAAGGTTCCTCGCTCATGGTAATTATTTCAAATTACTGTATAATATGTCGCTCTCTTATAGAACAAAAATTTAAGCAGATAAAATTAAGTATATGTTTCTTATAGTAATTTGGAATGACAAGGCAGATAGTTCTGGGTTCAGGGGAGGTTAGGGATGGAAGTTAACAGGACATTGACCATGCATGGTCTGTGCCTTATTAAGAAGATCCATAATAACTCTAATGGTAATGATTGTTTGCAGCTGTCAGAGACGTTTGGTAAGGAGAAGACTTTAGATGAGAAGGAAATTTGGGTGACCCTAGAAATAATTGTTCTGTGTTCATTAGAGTAATGGAAGGGTCATGTGGAATAGGGAGGATCATAAGAAAACTCCCTCAGACCATTAGGTGACAGCAAAACATATCACTGTGTTATAGGTGCCGCCATGTTATAATGCACAGACAATGTAAGGGTGCCCAGTCCTTTAAATATCTAGGGTTACCCAGGAGTGGAAATACTAAAGAGGGCTCTGAGGAAGAGGCATCAAGACTTTCACGGGGTGTTCCTGAATTTCAAAGTGGTTTTGGGAATTTCTTCAGAAGCAGCTTCACAGAGGGTATAACACTACAATTTGCCCATAGGCAAACTGAACCTAGAGCCCGGAGGTGAGCTGGACAAGCGCTACATATGATAGGGAGGTAGAAAAGAAAAGAGAATCAGGAGAGAGGAGAGTTGTTTTGGTGCTTGTGGCTCCATAATTAGAATTGTATATAAGTGGACCAGTTACCCCACAGAACAGACAGGCAATAAGCACTTTTTTTTTAGTGAGGTGCATAAGGGCAGTAGGGTTTTTATTTTTGTCTGTTGTTTTGGTTTACTTTTGTGTGTCCTATTGATTATATCTCCTTTGTGTGGATTTTGCATTAATACCTCAGTTACAGTATGTTACAATACAATACAATACAGTTTATTTTTGTATAGCCCAAAATCACAGGAAGTGCCGCAATGGGCTTTAACAGGCCCTGCCTCTTGACAGATCCCCAGCCTTGACTCTCTGAGAAGACAAGAAAAAATTCCCAAAAAAACCTTGTAGGGAAAAATGGAAGAAACCTTGGGAAAAGCAGTTCAAAGAGAGACCCCTTTCCAGGTAGGTTGGGCGTGCAGTGGGTGTCAAAAGAAGGGGGTCAATACAACATTTGGCAAATTATTTGACTTAGGTTCTTTTTCCACATCCATCACAATAGTCACAAAAGCATATGCCTGGACATTGCATGCTATAAGCTAAATAAATAGAGATTATCAGAACAAGTAGTCTATCCTATCCCACAGACTACAAAAAAACAGGGCTTGAGACAAAACAGTCAGACCCTTTTTCAATGCTAGGCTTGGCCGTAGTGATTGGTGTACTTCAGCAGTCCTTACCATTGCATTGAGATATCGGGCTGCTGTCCCTGTGACCATGCGTCTAACATTACTGAATAAGTAATTACTCTCTAGACTTAGTAATAATATCAGCTCTCCATGCATACTAAATGCCTCTGCTTTTTCCACTGCAGAATTTTGCAGGCTTTGCAGTAATGAGGATGCATGCTGTCATGCTGCCATGGCATCATTAATTCTTTCAAATGCAAATGCCAAATGATACTCTCAAATGAGGCTATTTCTTTCTTGTTTTATTTTAGTGAAATCAACTAGATTCAAGTTTATTTTATAGAATTAATTTACTGATAAGCACTACCCTTTTGAAACTATTAACTCTGTTTCAGATCCTTTTTCCATTACCTTTAAAAAATGCCACACATTGACAAAAATTTTTGCTTCAATGGATATCTTCTTCTAAGGTAGAGTCAATACAAACTTCAAACTGCTCACTTGTTGTGATTTTATGCTATATTGTTTAAAATAGTTTTCAGTTTCAATAGTTGTTCATTTTCATTCTTTAGATGATTAAGGTATCTCTTGATGTTTTTTAGTAGAGTGGCTTTCATGGAAAATACATCATAAAGCAGTTGTAAGAGTGTTTATGTGCACCCTGTGATGGACTGGTGCCCTGCTTTGTGCCCAGTGCTACCAAAAGAGGTTCCACTTGGTTCTAAATTGGCTTAAGTGGGTCTGACAATATTATGCTGTATTATTATAACTTAACATATACCTCTTTACAATTCTCACATAAACAGATATCTGAGCATCACAATCAACTTGTGTATTCATACTTGTACATTCATAATGATTATGAATTTTGCTTCTCGTTCTCATCTATTCATTTCCTGAGCCTGTCCGTTTCTTTACTGACACATCTAGACCTGGAACTTATCTTAAGGCAGGAACCAGACTTAGACTTGACATAGACTCACTCACTGGACTGTCTCACAGATTCCACATCTTTGGTATATGGTGTGACACTGTAGTGTCTAGGAAAAGCCTGCGTGAAACTCTGCCATGTTAACTTGCTATGCCTGTATAGTCATAACAACCACGAACTTTTATTTTACGTAATGCGTTTTCATGAAAAACCACTGCAGGGTATTTCACATACGCAGATTTCTAGTGCAGTAATGCCTACTGTAGGTTAACAAAATACTGTAGATGTGTTCTGGGATTTTAGTTCATTATAAGAAACTTCATTATTGGTGGTAGATTTAACTTAGGAAACATATGTATATGAATTGTAGTTTGGATGTGCTTTTGGGTTGGGTGGATTGGCAGTGGATTAGACAGACATTGCAAGGGTTCCTGCCAACTGCTGTCTCCTTCCTTAGCTATTGCCGTGTATAGCCACTGGGAACCCATTCAATGTGACTCCACATGCTTTCATATGTCTCGTTCAGTACCTGGACTCTTCACAGCATTGGCTGCACCTCATGCCTCCTTTGGGCTCACAGTCTTACATTCCTGAACTCAGTCAGATAATCTAAGCCAGGAAACTTAAGAAGACTCCCCGGTGGCCACGGTACCAGACGATAGGACTTTAGCAGCAAATCAGTATGTCTGAAATGCTAGAAGGTAAGTGCTGTCTCTCGGTGCCCTTTTTCAGGCTCTACACCAGCTCAAGTCATGACCGTGTGCTAACTCTAATGATTCTGCATCCTGCCATTTCATCTCTCCAGTTTCTACCATCTTTATAATATTTTTTTTATTTCTTACAATATTTCTTTATGTTTTGAAGATACATAGTGCCAGATACCTTCAAAAAATATTAACATAACCAATGTACCTGTGAAATAACTAAGAACTCCTGTATAATAAATTTATGTTCCACAGTAACCACCATACAGATATTAGACAACATTATTCTGTGTAAGGAACTTGTACACCAGCAAGAGTTTAGCAGACTGATACTTGAGCTTTTCATGCTGTATAGTTCTTTTTATGTAGACTTCCTTATAAAGGAGCTTAGTCCTTAGAGGATTCATTAACTGAGGTATTATTGTATTGTACTGGGAAAGGCACACAGTAAGTTAGGGACAGGGAAATCACCATTGCTTTTGTGGTTTAAATTCCAGAGCTTTAACTGCTGTGCCACAGAGTCCAACTAGCTTAGCTATGCTACCTATTACACATACTGTACAAACAGAAATGTTTATTATCAGTCAAACCATATAGCAGTACCTTTTTTGGATTTCCTATATTCTTGTAATAATGTGATATACTTTTTTTTATTATTAATTCAAGATTTAATTTCAATGCTGGGTAATTAACCTGTTGTATTATAGCTCCCAAATCACTTCTATGTGGCATTTAAAGGGGACAATCAATCCTTATATTTGCCTACATGTGCATGGATGTTGCTATACACAAACAACATATGTGGAATTCTCAAAACATTTTGTTTTCAGCATAATCCCTGTGAGCATCAATACACTTGCTGTTTTTCCATGCCACTTAAGTGAAATATTTTACCTTTTTTCTGCAACCACAACTTAGTAAATGGCTTGACTTCATCATCGACATACTATAGCGATGGCTATTTAAATTGCGGAATACATACAAGTCACAAGGACCTGATTTCGCAGAATCAGAAGGTTGTGGCATCTGTTTGAATCCACTCAGACCAGACTCTGAAACTGTGCAGTGTGAGCAGGACCCTTGTCATAAAGCAGAAAGGGAAGTTTAACAGGTTTGATGGGTTGCTACCAATGACAAAATAAATCAGCATAATGTTGACCAGTTATGTGTCATTTTTGAGGCATGCCATTAATATGGGCTTAGCTGTCACTTGTGTACACGTTCTTGCCAGCACTAGCTTGGAATTTCAATTTCTTTGGTGCTGGAGTGTCACCACAATTCAGATGTTTTAGTTGTTTGTAATATGGGCCATAACAATGTATCCAAGCTTCATCTCCGGTTATGAAACGCTTCTAAAATTTCTCCCAGTCCAAATTCATTAGCTCGAGATTCTCCTTAGAACAGTGGATGTGCTCCATATCAAAGGTCAGTATTCTGGCCATCCATTCTACATAGATCTTACTCATGTTTAATTGCTCATGAAGAATGGATTCTGCCTTCTGTCTCATTCTTCACTACTTTATCACAGTTTAGATTCACAGTAGCAGCATTTTCTTGTCATTGGCAGCTCTTTGAGTGATATCCTGCCACTATGGACTTCAGCAGCCCTTGTCTTTACTGTGACAAGTGGATTACACCTGTCTTATATGTTGGCTAGGTGAGAATGTATCCCTGAGACATATGGTTCTCTAGGTAAGGAATTCAAAGAGAGCACAATACTTGATTTTGGAGTTTTTAGTTTCTGTTTTGACCTTTACACATAATTTCTTTAACAAGAAATAAATACTACAAACCATAAATGCTAGAGGTTTACAATTTATAGTTTTAATACAAAGGAGGTCATTTTTGATCACCTACAATATCAGTACTGTCGAACACTCCTTTTAGGTTTAGTTGAAAATTTTTTGTTAATACCTCTTATTTGCATCCTGTTTTTATCTATTTATTTTTTATTTCATATGAATAAAAAAGACATAACCAATATGGGAAGCTGTTGAAAGTTCTCATCTCTTTACTCTGAAAAGGGCCAAACCTTTCATTTCCATCTGAAGTATAAGATTAGAATAGGCCACAAGTTGATTAGCAATAGCAGCAAATACTCATTTACAAACATGTGCTGAGGGTCCAGTAAACATCACCTCAGACGAGTGGCAAGTAGGTCACTATTCTTCTCAATGCTTTGTGCGTGGAGAGGTACAAGAGCACAAGAGCCATAAGTCGATTTGAGCGAGGGACTTACAACGGAGTGTGCTTCTGTCTCACCCAGCCTAATGAGAATCTGAAGTGCTAACTAAACCTTAATTGAGATAATCAGTGCTTTATGAAGTTTACTCTGCCACCATTGCTGATGCATCTTGACTCTGATGTTTTCATTTTATGTCATTTCTGAATGGATTTAATTTGATAGCAGCAAAAATGAATAACACTTCCTTTCAAACAATGCCCTTGCTGCACCACTTTATCTGCCACCCTCAACATCAAAAGAATACACTACCTTGAACCTTCTCTCCTTGGATTTAATGTATGAATTTTTAAACCAGAACACCCTTGATCACCTAGGGAACCAGATATGACAGTTTTTTTTTTCTTTCATTTTTTGCAGAGAAAGTGTTATCATAATCTAATGACTAAGTCAAAAAAAAAAAAATGATACTAGCTTATGGCAATTTGAATACTTTCACCTTTCTTATCAAACATGCAAGACTAATGTCTGATATAAAAGTAGTGTTCCAGTTAATAAACTGAATATATATTCTGTTGAATATGTATAAAATTGAGTGATGCCAGTTTTTCAGGCCAAGTGTGCCATTACCACTGAGTGTCGCTTTCTCGACTAGGGCAGCATAAGGCAAAGGATCTTTTAAATAAATCCTTCCTCAAATTCATGTGCGTCTCTTGTGCGTAAGTGTCTTGAGTGGGTGGCTTTCATGCACAAATCCCTGATGAGCGCAGTGTCCTACTTGCAGCTCGTCTGAGGTGACATTTACCTATAAGACACATTAGTTATTGAATGCTTTCATTTCACAGTGCTGAACTTTTTATATAGTCTAAATAAGGACTGCTAAAAATCTTTCATGTCAGTACTTACTGCTGATTCTTTCTGGTGTAAAAAGGTCAAGATTTCCTAAAATACTGACTTGAACTAAGTTTTCAATGCCAAGTTTTATCATTGGCACCATCCATCCTTTATTTTTCCTATTGATGTCATCGAATCTAACAAAAGAGCATCAGAAAGCTTTGAACAGTGGTGGTCTAAGCAAGACCATCACTAAACATTATCGTAATCTTTTTAGGATCTAATATTGTAATTGCCAGTGCTTGGTACAGTATACAGTAGTTCCACATCCAGTGGATTGTAACATTTTTGGAGAGTTCTTTTCCAAAGCATACAACCTGTGGAGAACATAGTGTGCTACATAGGGAAGAAATCTTATGTGATTTGTCCAGACCATCAATACAATTCTAATGGGATCTGAACTTGACACAATAAGGCTGGAGTAATAATACCTTTGACCTTTTCTACAATTTTCAGTCATAGCTCTCACTTATATAATCTTAAGAAAATCACAGAGAATTATAGACTGTAAATGTGAGTGACTTTTACCATCATTTGTGGAGTGTGACAACCTCAAAGATTCAGTCATGACACTCTGCAGCTCTCTGCAACTTTGCAGGTTTATCAGAATGAGTCGCTTTTGTGTCCAAAACAGCTAACAGCCAATGAGCAGTCAGCTGGAAATGTTCAATGCATTCAGTGTGTAGTGAACAGCACCTACATGTGCAGGTAAAGAAGGAAAATATGGTTTTTGGACAATGTGAAAAGTGGAAAAGACTAAAGATGACCTGAGATGGTTTTCTGTGGTGGAAAGCAAAAATTAGGCAACATCATGTCTCAGAAAGGAGTATAAGATTTAAAGTCATGATTAAAAGTGTTAAAAATCATATAATCTGTCACTAATCACAGTTCTTAATCATGTAATTTAACACTACCCATCTATCTATCTATCTATCTATCTATCTATCTATCTATCTATCTATCTATCTATCTATCTATCTATCTATCTATCTATCTTATGTTATAATGTCATAACCAATATGGTGGATAGATAATTGAAGTTTTTTTTTTTCTGGATAGAAAAAAAGACAAGTGGTCACATTCTCTGTATACAGTGAGGTGTGAAATAAATGAGGAATTTGGCAAAGCTCAATGAAGATGCATTGCTCAATATTTAGCAAGCATGCTATAAAGGTCCAGGGCAGGTCCAAGGCACTGTGGCTTCACCAGCAGCAAAAATGGTGGGAGACAAAACTAAAGGCAGAGGCAGCATCCTCAGATCAAAGACAAGTATGGCATCATTTTATGATATACATTCGCATCTACAGACTATGAAAGGGGAAAACCTTCAGAAATGTTTGCATTTACAACAACAACAACAACATTTATTTATATAGCACATTTTCATACAAACAGTAGCTCAAAAACTCGTACTTTACATGTACGTTGGGTAACTTTGAATTGGAATACCATTCGCTCTTCAAAATTGTTTATATATGCATTGACAGGACCACATACAGCTGACAAAAACATAAAAAAACACTAGAGTGAATGATGTCAACATCTAATAATTATAATAATACTGTATATGCTCAGATTTCACATTATTCCCACTGAATACAATTGTATAAAAAATACAATTTCCTTCACAATTGTGTTTTGCAATGATCATCAACAAAAGCCAAATAACTGCGGAAAAAAGAAATCAATCTAAGGCAGGAATGTTTTACTCATGGACAATTATATATACCTTGTTCAAGAGTAAGCAGCCCCAGTAGCCTAGTAATATTATTATTATTTGTTATTTGACTGACACCTTTATCCAAGGTAACCTACAACATTTGAGATATAATTGGTTATTTTTTTAGTTTTTCAAGGTGGAATACAAGCAGAGGAAGTGACTTGCTCCTGGTCACACAGTGTCAGTAGCAGGATTTAAACCCACAATGACAGGGTCCAAATCCTTAATCACTACAACACACTGCCTTCCAATAATATTAGCTCTTGGTAAAACATCTGCAAATATTGTACACAGAAAAGTACTCCATTAGTTACATAGCACTTCTGATACCCACCCAATTAACAGCAGCACTATAATTGAGGCCCGTTGTCTTACAAAATGTCCTGGACAAAAGCCAGTAATACAGCTAGTTTGATGCTGACATTAGGAAAACATGTATTGAACTGTTATTTGTATTAGGAAGCATTAAATATAAGGTAATGAAAAAAAGTACTATGAACAAAACATTTATGACATACAATGTGCAATCTACATTATGGAGCAGCATATGACAGCATAAAAAATATCATGTACAATATTTCAGTATGGTTGTCAGACTTGGTTCAAGTTGCAAGCTAGGTCATCAGAAAAGGGAGATAATGTCATCTCTGCCAACACAGATCTCTAGGTTTTACAAGTAGCTTTGTTTTTACCTGAGTCAAAGTGAGGAGACATGGATTTCTCACCATTTTCTATTTTTACAAAAAAATCTAAAATCTTGGTCCTTGAGTCTCTTAACTTAGTTGGACCTGCATCTTGTTTTAATATGACCTCAACTACGGCATTAACCAGAAATCTGTAATGGCTGTTTTTCATTTGTGAACAATCGAGTCCAAAGGAAATGCTGTCCTTTGAAATTAGAATTGATTTTTCAATAGATGTTTGCAAAATGGAGTTCGTTTTTAATGAATTATATATATTGGTTAAATCAATGATGTCTGTAATGCCGCTAAACTGCATACTTTAGGGAATATTGGTCAAGTTATGGTTGTTTTCTTTTTTATAATTGTTTGTGTTTTAAAATGAGTTGGGTAGTGATTAAAAATAAGGCATTATTAATTATTAATACATCTTTTTTCTTATATTGGTTTCATTTCAATTATGAAACAAAAATCAGAGCAATAATCAGTTTCTGAGTGTCCTTCGTCAAAAAAGCAACATTAAATTTTCAGAACAAGTAACTGTACATTGTGTGTCCAGAAGTATTCCACTTGTATTTGTAATGGCAACTTTATAATAGTTTTATGCAATAAAGCATTCATCCATACGCCACCCTGCTTATTCCATTACAGGGCGTGGGAAGCTGCATTCATAACAAGGCAGCCCTTGGTGAGACTCTTGGTGAGAGCTCTGCACCACTTCCACATCCTCTGCCTGTCTGGTGACTGGTCTCAGAGGCCATTTGACATGCTGGAAGTCCACCACCAACTCTTTTGTGTTGCTGATTTTGAGCTGCACAAGACCTTAAGCAGTCACTGGAAGCTCTAAATTAATGCATTCTTTCTGCAAATCCTTTTGGAATGCTGAGTTGTTGGCCATTGTGTTTGTGCAGTTTGTATGTTCTTCCTGTGTTTACATTGGTTGTCCTTCCACATCCCCAAAGTAGTGCAGGGAAAAATGTCAGTGGGAATTCACCACTAAATCACCTGGTGGAAGAGAGGTTTCATTTATTTATGTATTTCTTTGTATTTAGTCCACAGAGCACTATAAGAAATTCCTTTCTGTCGAAAGACTGTATTAAGATAAAAAGTACCATTGTTATTCTATAAAATAAGCTGTCAAAAGACAATCCCTTCCCCATATAATAAAAAAGATGTCTTTTATAGCTCTAAAAATGTTCACGTCTTTTAAAAAAAGGTCCAGGTGGACCACGAAACAGAAAATGATATGTTATTATCTGTCTGCACCTTTTATAATTAAGTACAATACTCCCCCACTTACTGCCACTTTAACATAATACTGTGAAAAGTAAAGCCATTTCAGTCCCTAAAGAATTCTTTAAAAATTTGATAAAGAAATCATCAGTGCACATTTGTTGAATTCCAGGGTGCCTGTGATACTATTCAGTACCTGTTCATTTTATACTCCTTCCACTTAATTAAAACAGGATAAGGACAAATGATCACTCCACAACCACCAGAAAAAGCCTTTACAAGGAAAATATACTTTGACAGATATAATAGTGACTATAGTTAAAATAGAATGTCGAAGGCAGCTGTGCCTGGTTAAGAGCTGCAGCCCTTCTTATAAACCTCTGCATGACCTGACTCCATTGAGGTGTGATAACCCTTCTCCACTGGGCCTTGTACAAGACGACATTCTCCTCAATCCAGTCTGAACTCCGACCCCGCCAGCTCATCTGTCATGGGATGCGTCGAGCCAAGTGTGAACAGCACTTGGCACATGATAATGTGACATAACACTTGCTCTGCTACAGAGTTTTTAGCTTCTTTTGCAAACGCTTTTCCCTTGTAGGCATCAGGTTAATGCAGTATTTGTGAGAAAACAAAAACAAAATAAACCCATTTGACGTTTATGTGACATTAACCGAAAATGATCAAAAATAATAATGCTGCACAATAATATATAAGTGAGTGTCATGTACTATTGGAGTGGCTATTGCCCCAGCACTTGGGTAGCAGGTTGTTTAAATTGTGTGTCTTTTGCATTTCTCCCCACACTGATAACAGCTCCATTACAGGCATGTATAGGGCATTCACTTTTATTTTCAAGAGTACTCAATTTCTTATTTCTTCCCCTTATAAAATTCTTACTGTATGGCCAATTCACTGATTTGAATGCATGTGTGCATAGCTTTACAGGAGACTTATCATACACTGGAACCCTAGGCAGCAAAAGCATAGCTGTTTGGGCAAACATGATTGTGTTAAATCGGTTATGAAAAATGAACAAATTGAAGTTATGTTTTCACATTTAGTGATACCAGAGTGGTTCTGTGTTTTAGAAGTAAACTACTAATGCTTGGGCTTACACATTTTAGCTCTCTTTTGATGTTCTCAAGCCCAGATTGTGTCCTAAAACAAGGAAACTTCTAACACTTAGAAAAAAATAAACCCACGGTAAGTGAAAGAGAAAGCCAGGAATAGGTAAGGTTGGTTCCTAATATCCGTAGATACTGTGAATCCACTAGAAATAAAATGGGATGCAAAATAATGGAAGAACAGTGAACATAGATCCAGGATATAAGGGGCCTAGCAGTCACTGAATGAGTATGTCAGGAGCATACAAACTGAAAGCTTAAGTGATTTTAACCTAAAGTAGAAATAACCACAAAAATAATTGGTACTCCATTTAGAGGTAAGACGAAATGGTGGTTAAGGGACATTTTTGCCATATTATCGAAATACTATTCAGTCAGAACCAAGTACAGCATCAATATATAACCTTTGTAGGGTGGAGTGGTGGCTCTGAGGCTAAGGATCTGTGCTGGTATACTAAAGGTTGCCGGTTCAAATCCCTGTCACTGCCGAAAGAGATCCTACTCTGCTGGGCCCTTGAGCAAGGCCCTTAACCTTCAATTGCTCCAGGGGCGCTGTACAATGGCTGACCTTGCGCTCTGACCCCAAGGGGTATACGAAAACGAACAAATTTCTTAATTTGGCAAAATTAAGAACAAAAAAATTTTTTATTTTTTTTGTGTCCCCCCACATCATTTTTCATAGCAGATCCTCTGAATACAAATATCCAAATCCATCATCAAACATGACAGACATACTGTAAATAAGCTAGTAGACAACTATCATAAAAATGGGATAATGTGCCTTTACCTCCAAAATCCAACATATTGACAGTAGAGTTGAGTGCAGAATCTGGAAATGTTGGATTTCAGCTGTTGCTTCTACTTCAAGGATTGGCAGAGAGCATCTAAACTTTAAAAGTAAACACCTGCCACCAATTGTATTTGAAAACCAAAGTTGCAATGTTGTTCGTTAGGGATCTTTATCAGTAAGAAAGAGTGGCACTTTTGCTTCACTTGTTGAGAGGATCTGGACTTACTATATGAGTGGCAGGACCCTTCAAATACTTTGAACATCCCCTATATTAATGAATTATCTCAGTTATTCTGTCATACATCTAGTAATACGACAGTACTGTTGTAACTCTAAATAGGACTCATTCCATTAAGTAATATTTTTAGACAAGTAACCTCGATAGTGGTGGAGTTTTCCGACATGTTCAGATCTGTAACTGAGACGTTGCAGTGCTGAAGTCACTAATTTGTAGTCAGCAGTGTGCAAAATTTCCTGAACAAATCTGTTGAGTTTTAAACCATATGGTTAGGTGTTCTGTCTCATCATGTGATTGGGGACAGAGTGCATGAAGATTCATTTCCAAAACCAAATTGTTCCTGTTCTGCCAAAGGAAGGAAATGTGTCAGGCCACCTGGACAAAGGAATAAGCGACCATGAGGTAAATGTTTGTCTTATAATCCTAGCTGAAGTCAAAACCCAGAGAATCAGATCTACCTACTGTCAAATAAAAAACGTTAATAAAACTAAAGATCAAGAACCAGTTTCTATATTTTAAACCAAAGAGTTATAAGTAATTATTGTGCTTCGAAATTGTTTGGTATTCACAAACTTGGACAACCAGGAAATGCAGGAAGTACCATCACAACAGTAGCATCATGTGTCTCGGGTTTGCGGTTATCATTGTGTAGCAACATGGTAGCAACCGCTAACAAAACTTACTACAAAATGATGCCACTCTACAGAAAGCAAAGATACCATTATTGAAAGAACAAAATCAAAAGTAAAAATTAACAGCAGAATTGAAATGACACAAAAAAACCCCAAATGGGAGCTAGAAATATCACAAATATCAAAGAGTGAATGTTAAAATACCAAAACTGAAAACATAACAGTTCCATTTTAAGGATCCCAACAGAATAAAACATACTGTATGAACTAACCTTATACTGTAAATCATCCCAGACCATTGTAAGGATCACCACGAGCACATTCATACTCATTCATTTGTTTATTCATCTCTTTAATTTCTGGGCCAACTTTTTACACATAATTTACCATGTGGAGACCTTTACAAATGACATAATATTAAAGAAATTTAAATTGGCGAGTTTTTTGCTGAAAGGCCTATTCTCATCAAACTTTTTCTAATGTTCTTATGTTGCTCATAGTAGTGTGGTAGATAGTAGTACATTTTTCACCTTCATATGATATTTTGGAGAAATTAGCCTAAATGGTTTCTTCTTTTCAAAATTGTTCAAAATGGTCAAAAAGTCTTTCCTGGCAGGATAATGTGCAAACCTGAAGTGTGTGCATGCTACACAAATAGGGCCAGTTTAGGACCTGCATGTCACCGAGAGGGGAGTGCTTTTAGAGTAGGAGGGTAAACGTTCAATGACAGTATCTAACCTGACTCACCAAAGCAGAATTTTAAATTTTTTTTTTTGAGATACGATTTTAGTGTTTTAACAAGCCAAATACAAATTAAACTTGTAGAACTTCTGTGTACCTCCTAGCCAGACTGCACACTTTGTCTTAGCAATCTGTTTGTGCAAAGCCTGTAATTATCACTTGCTTAAAATCCAATGCGTAAAAAAGAAGAAAAAAAAGAATATCTCACCCAAATCTGAGTCATTAATGGTTGTCTATTTTGGTTGGTGTGCATGACGGTGACAGATAGATGTCATTTAATAAGGAAAAATAGAATAATGACAATATTTAACAGGCTGAAGTGTGGATGACAGTTTACACTGCCTAACAACTTGGCTGTTTAACATGTTCATGTACCAGTCTGTCACATTAGTCGCTGAAGCTCACAGGCAATACCCACAACCGAGGGAATTATCACAATGTGGCGGCTTGCTTTTTTCAATTATCAGCAGCACAATTCTGGTTAATTTTTACTGTCCTCAGGGCAGAGAACTATATTATGCTTAAATGCAATGCAGTGTCAAAATTGCTCATTTGCATACTTGAACTTCTTTTGGTACCTTTTCAGTCTGAATAGGTGTATAGTTTTAACACCAAGTTGAGGCTATTTCTTGTTTATGTTAATGATTCATATCAATTATAACAATGTTTGCAAGCACATGGTTTGACTAAGGATATGGAAAAGGATGTTATTTGCACACTGGGCAGACAATCTGTTGTAGCAGTCAAAGCTATGGACCTAAAAAAGCTGTGGTTGTGGATTCAAATCCTGCTACTGACACAGTGTGACCACAAGCCAGTCATTTCACCACTCTGTGCTCCAATTTGAAAAACTAAAAAAGAAATGTAACCAATTGTACCTTAAATGTTTTATGTCACCTTAGTTAAAGGATTCAGGCAAATATGTATGTAAAATAAACTGGTGTCTTTCAAATATAATACATTTGTATTATATAGCAAACTAGGAGGTTCCACCCTGCTCGCTGCGCTCACCAACCTCTCCAGCCAGCGCTACGCTCCAGCCACTTTGCGTCTCTGCCGCTACGTGTTGTGAAGAGGGGGGCTGAACGCACCCCAAGGAGATGCAGTTGCTCTTCCCAAACCCCCTCTTAAACAGTGATACAATGGGAAACAAATACAGTTCTTTTTTTAACTCCTCTTTGCTCAATCAGCTGCTGGCTTGTTGCTGCTGCCATGCTGCGTGATTTACATCCCGTACGGTGCTTCGAACATTTTAAAGCCTGTACAGCAGCTGTCCTACTCTTTGGCTTTTATTTCTGGCCCTGGGCGTGGTTAAATCCTTTGGCACAAAGTCTCATCTTGTGGGACGTGAGTTCTTGATATTTTTTAGTTTAGAATTTAAAAACGGAATAACAATCTGAAAATCTAACAACATAACATTAAAGTCCGATAAATTCTGAAAAGAATGATACCAAACATATATATGTAGGTTTTAAAATAAGCCCAATTTAAAGCGTGACAAAAAACGTGACATAAAATCATTGCACAAAATCGATGCAGTTTTAGGCTTAGGATTTTATATACTGTATATAGAGTAGATATTGGATTGCAGTAAGAGGCAATCTGTGCCACTTGGGTAAAATTTTCAAAAATGTGTCTTTTAATTTATAAAATGTACACTTTTAATCAGGAGTGGCATCATTTGCTTTGGCACAATTTTAAAATGTAAAAGGATCTACGATTAAGGTGTGTTGCTGTTTGTAAGGGAGATATCATCTTATGATTACACCCTCATAGATTCTGGAGTATCACTGGGTTCTCGTACAGTAGCAGTCTAAGACTGGTTAAATGTTTAAGTCATAGATATGATATTATGAAGGAGGAGACCCTTCCTCAAATCAAGACAAGTATGTTTTATTTCACCAAGACACATATCTCCAGTAAACATCAGTGACTACAAGGCAAAGAGACACAGTAGATGGTGCTGTAGGAAGCTTAGGTATGAGGAGTCTAACAAGCACAAAAGCCCAGAGGGTAAACTTTAATAAATATGCTACATCTGGAATCAATTTTCAGTCAATTTCATTAATTATACTCGCCATTTGTGCATGGCTGCTCTTAGTCATTACATTCAATGTGAAGTGAAGTCTTTTTTCCCTCCTTATCTAAAGTACAGCTGGAACAACGTTGAGACCTCACTTGTCCAATATGGATGGCGATAATCTAAATTTGCCTGAAGGCCAGTTCGCCTGGCACAGATGTTGATCTGCTCATCTCACTGAGTCCTATTCTCCAGAGATAAACACAAATGTCTATCTATCATTTTGTTATAATGTTATGTTACTTCATGCCCCAAAAATCCTGTCTATCCAAGTCACTACAAAAGCTGTTCTTGAAATACACCTTTTACCTGACCATGAAAGTCCAGTCTGAACTCAAAGGTTCACAGCCACTAATAGATTTCAAAGTTGATTAATAATAATAATAAAAAAAAAGATTTACAAACACACATTCAATGTTTTCAATTAAATACCCAAAACATATTTTGAGTTGGCACAGTAAAAGCTAACCTCTATTTGTAGTAGTCTAGAAGCAATAACATTTTATTAGTGACATAAAAGTTGCAAAGATACAAAATAAAAATAGTACTTGAAGTTAGTGCCTCCTTATGCTTTTAAAACAACACAGTGGTCTTATTACTGTATCCATAATGCACTATAACTGATCTCCTAAATAATGAAAATATGAAATATATTTCCTTGGTTTGCAATGATGATTCAGTTCTTCTTGCTTTTCATGCAAACAGTGCAAGATATTTCAAGTTATTTTCTTTATATAAACATCTCCATGAACTTTTTCTGTCTTTTCATATCGTAAACTGTTTATGTTAAGAGGCAAAGCACTGTCATACATGGGAACTGTGACCTTGTAGTTTTAAGATGAAAAGAAACAGCAATAAAGTACTGAAATGCATGAATTCAATTCCATTGATCACAAAATGGAAGATCTTAGGCTTTTCCAATGTGCTATCACTACAGACACATTACTGCTTAAAACCATCAGCCCACACCAGATCGCTCTGCCACGTGGATATGTTTCACAAGAAGCAGTATTTGAAATATATAGAAGGATATAAAACAGAAAAATGGTTTTGTCCAATATCATCTAATAAAATATATAACTTAATATGGAAAGGAAGCTGAAACCAAAATGTATACACAGTACCATAGCTTTGATATGTGCACTCAACCTTGTGCTAGAGGGATTCGGAGACCGCTCAAGATTATTACCCAAAATTAAATTAGTTACTATATGAGTCTCTGATCATTTCACTAAATTGTTTCAAGGCAGCATTTGTGCTTACTCATTCTTGTTTCAATAAAGCAGCAGATGTTCAGAAGCAGGAAGCCAGACATCTTCTTTGTAGGGCCTTGAACAAATCTTAATACACAGAGAATGCCACAAGGTTCACAGATTGCAAAGACGCCCAAGATCTGCTGGGTCAGTTCAGTGAATAAGATTAAAATGGACCTAGGCGTGTGGAGGCCGACTTGAAGTGCAATCTTGTGTTACATTAGATGATATTGTTTTAAGATGTGGTAAATCACACTCTGTTTTAGCCAAGATTGTATTTGGAAGCATGACCTTGACCTATATTTGCAAACTTGTTACTGTGTATTACAATATCATTTGCAAATATGTTTTTTTTTCACATGATTCATTCTATGCTGATTTTAATTGAAGCACAGTTAGTTTTTTTTTCCACTAGGAATGTGTGCTTCAGTTGACCATTAGCTTTTACAATTAACTAAATTATAGTTACTGTAGATTTTAGAAGCCTTTTCCAAGTGATACACAGAATGTAAAGAGGAAATACTGTACTTGATTTGTGTTGTTATGATCTTGCTGCTACTTTACATGTCTTCAGCCAAATTGTCAAATCTATATTTCAATATGCCTATTTATTTTCCATACATGAGCTTAACCCTTGACAACATGGCAGAAAGGTGCTGTTGGTGGTGCTGCCTCACTGTCCCAAGAGCTCCGATTTATACTTTAGTGGCTTTGCATATTCTGCAAATATCTGTGTAGGATTTTTTTCACACACTCAAAGAAGCTATTGTTAAGTTAATAAGTGGTGATAAAAATGGTTGTATATGTGAGCTTTTCCTGCAGCAGAGTGGTTTCCATTCCAGGGGCATAAACGTGGGCATGTAAATGCATTCATGAATGAATAGCTGTAGAGTGTTTAAAGGCACAGTCATCCACCCTATATACTGTGTATTGTGAGTAGGCAGACCCACACATACATACTGTATATTTTCACTGCATGTACCTTATGATACACCGGCATTCCATCCAGTGCTATCTGCTTCCCGCTGTAAGATGATCACTCAGTGTTGATTCCCACATCGCACCTGATGATTTAAGAATAGGCCTCAGCTCCGTCAATCCAGCTGTCAGTCAGTTTGCATAACCTGCAGTAGGGTGCAGTATCTTAGAGACCAGCCCAGCAACATTAAGGCAGGGCAGGAATTAGTCATGGCAGATGTGCCTGTCTATCTCAATACATCTAGGCTAATACCAGGAGTTATAAAGAACAAAAACCTTATCTGAAAATGTTATTAATGGGCAAAATATATTAGACAAAAGATGACTGGAAAATATATTATGGTCAACATCCTGGAATCATTCTTTCTCAGCTGCAGATGACACAAGCATGTATTTAATTGTGACAGATAGGGGGCGCTCTCGCTGCCTTGAACCCCTGTCCACGACTCCAAACACCAGGTAAAAGTCTAATACTTGACTTTATTAAATCTCACAAAGCAGCCTCTCCTCCACTATACTCATATAATCACAATAATACAAACAATAAACCAATCCTCCACTCGCCGTCTGGGAGCTCCCACAATCCTTTTATATTCCTTGACCCGGAAGTGTTCTCAATCTCCAGTCCATGTGATCTTGTATCACTTCCGGGTCAGGTAAAAAGTCCTTTTCTTCACCCTGGAAGCACATCATTCCCCTTGTCCATGTGTGCTTCCGGGGCGTTGGGAAAATACCCGGTGTTTCTCCCTGCAGCGTCTCCTAGTGGCCCCCATGGCATCCAGCAGGGCTGCGTATAAAAACTGCAATGTCCATGATGCCCTGCTGGTCTTCGAGGAACCTCCATACTGCAGGGAGGGCTCCACCTGGCGGCTTGGGGGTACTGGCCAGGATAAATGGCCGGCCATACACCACATAAGGAAGAAGCCAATTGAGAACTTGTAAGACATTTGTTTCTCGAACTGCAGACTCTGATGCAGTTGTTCATCTGCGCCTTTGCCTTTTGTCCTGGTCAGATCCACTACACCCTCTTCTCTCAAGACAGTATCTTTGTATGAAATCTTCAGTTTTTTGGCAGTTTGACATGTGGTATAACATTTATTCTGCAAAAAAACATGACTGACATGATTTTTAAGAAACTGTTTCCTTTTGGCCATTGAACCCACAACTAAACTTTAGAAATGCCAGAACCTTGTAACTCAGATGAACAGAATAACAGGATTCATCCATTCATCCATTATCCAACCCGCTATATCCTAACTACAGGATCACGGGGGTCTGCTGGAGCCAATCCCAGCCAACACAGGGTACAAGGCAGGAAACAAACCCCGGGCAGGGCGCCAGCCCACCGCAGGGCACACACACACACACACACACACACCAAGCACACACTAGGGACAATTTAGAATCACCAATGCACCTAAAATGCTTGTCTTTGGACTGTGGGAGGAAACCCACACAGACACGGGGAGAACATGCAAACTCCACGCAGGGAGGTCCCAGAAAGCGAACCCAGGTGTCCTAACTGCAAGGCAGCAGCGCTACCCACTGCGCCACCCTAACAGGATTCAGCAGTTGTAAAATGCTTTCAAAGGTTTGACAAATAACCAATTGGTATTTAGACATGACTAAGTAAAGATAATAAGCTAAAAATATTGACCATTAGGACACCGAAGGGACTGCTGCTGAAAATAGGGCTTTGCAGTCACATTTCAATAATAAATTATAAATCAGTAATTTAAAGCACTAATAGCCATTAGAAACACTAGCAATGTCTTGACTATATTTTTAAATAAATGTAATGACATCTTGAGAAAAAAGATATCAATATTTATCAAAAAACAAGAAAATTTTTGACTGGTGTTGTATGTAGTTGTGGTGTTGTATGTAGTTGATTTATTTTTATTTGGCAATGCACAATCTCATCTGATAAAGCCAATACACAATGCACATTTAAAAATGAAATGTCATTTTTATAACACATAGAATGACATATTGTGAAGAATACTGTATAAACTGTTCTGTTTTGTTCTCAGTGTAATCAAACTGCTTATTCTGTGATCTATACACTTTTGCATCAAATTATAATGTTTCTAATGTTAACCTGATGATGTATTTGTGTCTTTCTTCTTTGTTCATATATTTCTTTGCATAGTCCTGCCTACTCCTTTCTACATTTTGCTTCAATTACCTGTATGACATTAAGCACCATCTGCTCTTTCAGCATTATTAAAAATGAGACCATGGTCACAATATTACATACTTGATTTCAGTCTTGAATCATTAACTGAAAATTTCTGAACACGTGTTTATGTGGTCTGGAAGGTAACACTTTTGAATAGGCCACAGTATCCTGGTCCTTTCAACATAGCAGACTCGGTAACCACCAGACCCACTTCCTGCTCCTCTATAACTATATTATGCCATTCACGAAATGTTGTTTTGGGAGGCAAACTGACCCTTACAACTGGCCTTCTATTCAGTGTGTCTTTCTGTTCACAAATCCTTATTTCCCCCGAATCTAGATTATGCCCCTTATCCTCTTCATTGTCATAAGGGTTTCCTCTAAGTCCCCTCAAGTATTTAGTGGTCAAGTCTCTGGTCATTGCCATCTTAACTCCTTTATATATAATATAACTGAGATTGAATACGGCTAAATCATTTTCACCCTTTTCTTACTGGTAGACTAAGTTACTCCCTGCTTGTAAATGTGAAAAGGATATTAAGTAAAAAGAATCCCGAGTACTAATTAGCCATTAGTATCTTTCCAAGTCTGTGCTCCTGGCAATTGCTTTGTAGCATAAGAGCTCCGATCAGTTAGTGTAGATTGGAATCCTTTGGCTGAAGATCTGTGTGCAAGCTCATTTTCAAAAATGCCCTCGCACCACTAATTCCTGCAAAATTATCACTTTATATTCAAAAAAGGTTCACTTAATTATGATGGTTTATTTAGTTTCATGCATCATGCAGTGCAGTTTATCAATAAAGATATTAGCCTTTTGGCTCAGCATTATACACAGAAAGACATGCTTCAAAACTGTCACAGTTTCAAGTTTTGATTTATTGATAAGACTTTGTAAAGCACCATATGCGAGAAACCCCTCAGAATAATGAAATGACAAGTCCTGGATATCACTTTTATGTGTTTATGTCAATGTTTGCTCCAAGAAACCAAACATAAAAAAACAAGCTGAGTGATTCTTTTGATGTTTTATTACTTTTACTGGTTGCTCTGTCAGATAGATCACTGAATAGCAGTTACTAGTGAGAAAATCAAAGACCTGAATAATTAGACATACTGCATTTGAATTACAGGAGTCTTGTTTGGTCCAACTTCTGTGTGTGAATGCTCTTCAGATAGATGCTGTCAGGGTTTTGGAAGACATTTTATCTAACACATTTAGGTGTGTGTGTGTGTGTGTGTCTTACATCTATGGAAATGATGTGCACTTTCACTTGAGCGTCTAGTGTGAGGGAGGTTACCCCTAGGACTTTTGCCAGTATGTGAGAGGGAATTAGGTAAAACTATGAAATGTTAAACCAGGTTATAATGCTAAAAATAGGACCCATCAAGCAAGTTTGACAAAAAATAGACTGTTTTTTGCAGGGGGCATATGTTTTCTGAGAACTATTTTCTTACATCTTACTGCCAAAAAAAACACACCTACACGCCTCAAAAATGACAAATGAGGACAGTGTTTGAATATTACAGAAAGTGAAAAAAAACAGCTTTTAATGCTAGTGTAACTTAGACCATACAAGCATCTATACAGACAAGGAGCATAATGGTTATTTTCTTCATCAGAACGCCAGTCTCTGGTACAACAGGGAAAGTGAACAAGTTTCTTGTATGTTACTGATTTTTTCAGGTGTTCAGCTGTAGCCAGTTAGCGAATGTTCAAATGTCAGATGGCTCAATGATCTCCAACAAGACAGCAATCTGATCTTCAACCAAAATGACAAAATAGACAGTACCAAAATATGCCCACTTAACAGTGTAATTCCATATATATACAGTGGAACCTCGGTTCACGACCATAATTCGTTCCAAAATTCTAGTCGCAAACCGAGTTGGTCGTGAACCGAAGCAATTTCCCCTATAGGATTGTATGTAAATACAATTAATCCGTTCCAGACCGTACGAACTGTATGTAAATATATTTTTTTAAAGATTTTTAAGCACAAATATAGTTAATCATATGATAGAATGCACATCTAATAGTAAACTAAATGTAAAAACACTGAATAACACCGAGATAACCTTCAACAACAGAGAAAACTAACATTACAAGAGTTTGCGCTATAGCCTTATGACCCGATCGCTGTAAACACTTTTTATTTAATGAGTTTTAAGCACAGGGAAAAAAATGAACATTTGAAAAATCCGTAATTTAATAAACCACCAAGAAAAGTAACATTGCCACAATGCACGCTATGAACCGATCGCTGTAAACAGAGCTGAAAACAAAAACAAGCCTTTTCTACCTTATGCGCCCAGCCTTCCCTCTCTCGCTTGCTCGCAAAGAAGAAGAAGAAGAAAAACATTGGTGCAAGTGATTAATCAGGCTTCTCTTCATGGCAGAACCATTCTATTTGAGGCCTGCTATACATACAGTATATGCCAGTTTTTCACACTGTAACAAGATCTCATATACTGGCAAGTTCTGTCTGGATAATTTTGTTTTCTAGGCTCCTTCTAGATGCATATTATAAGAAAATATGCCCTGCAGATTCAATGTATACGGGTGGCACGGTGGCGCAGTGGTAGCGCTGCTGCCTCGCAGTTAGGAGACCCGGGTTCGCTTCCCGGGTCCTCCCTGCGTGGAGTTTGCATGTTCTCCCCGTGTCTGCGTGGGTTTCCTCCGGCGCCCGGTTTCCTCCCACAATCCAAAGACATGCAGGTTAGGTGGATTGGCGATTCTAAATTGGCCCTAGTGTGTGCTTGGTTTGTGTGTGTCCTGCGGTGGGTTGGCACCCTGCCCAGGATTGGTTCCCACCCTGGGTTTGGCTCCAGCAGACCCCCGTGACCCTGTATTCGGATTCAGTGGGTTGGAGAATGGATGGAGATTCAATGTATAGTTATAGTTGTTTTTAAATATGATTTGCTTTACAGTCTTCAGCAGAGGAGGTTTGCTGTTATCCTGCACAGTCAGTTTTCTCACTCCTTTCTTCTGACAAAAAGGTACAAGATCATTCACAGTCACACCAGTAGATACAGGGACAGTTTGTATCCACCAGTTTTATGAACACGCATCAAAAAAAACAAATACTAAACATAAAAAAACCCCACTTTGTATCATATATACAGAGTATTTGTACTGTAGAAGTGTTTGTAAATACAAAATTTCCACAGTGGGACTCCAGTCAAGATCTTGACACATCTCAAACATGATTAAACAAACAGAAACACAATTTGGAGTTCCATATGAAATGGTTTAAATACCTTATATGAATAAGAGATTTAATTTTTTGATTTTTAATACGTGTCATTATGGGTTAATGAGTGTAGATTGAATGGCAAATAAATGGACACCACCAGTCGGAAACCACATCTTTATAAAAGTCACACGTTTATTCATCACCTTCAAATAACAGGTATAAAGTCCCGAACACCACACAATGCACTCAGCAATTAAATCACCACAATAAACCTCTTTCTCAGTCCTTAGCCACCTTTCTTCTCCTCCTGGGAGCTTCGGCCCAATCCCGACTCAAGCTCCCTGACTGTTAGGAGGCGGTGCCTTTTATTCCCACCCGGATGTGCTACAGGTGGCTGGTGACGATCTTCTGGCAGCACTTCCTGGTGTGGCGGAAATGCTGCCCTTTGCCCCGGAAGCACTCTGGGCGTCCCTGGCAGGTTCATCCGCCATCTTGCCTGGTGTGGCGGAAATGACAGTTCCCCAGGTCCCATGAGGCTTAAGGCGCCCCCAGGCGGTGGGCACGGTTCCCAACAGGTCAGAACCTCTTTTTCCCTTTCCCATGGTCCTCTTTTAGTCCAGGACGGTTGCCCCCTCATAACCCGCAAGCTATAAATGTCTCTTTCTGGTCCCTCCAGTAATCCCGGGCAGGTAATGAACCTGGCAATCTGCTACTATATAAATAGCTAACACAATTCAACATGTTTGTGATGGCTACATGCAACTTAGCACTCAGCTGTAAGTCTAGCTTGAAACCAAAGTCAAATAAACTGCAAGTTATACATTTTACTTATTTTTGGAGGGGGTGTGTTTATTTTACTAATATTGTATTACTGACGTTCTTCTGAAGGGACATGCAAGTAGAGAACTCACTGTACTATGTTTATATACACACTGGGACAAAAAACAACATTGGAAAACCTTTAAGTGATACATCTTAAATGTAAAAAATTAATAGAGCTCTTCAGGCAAAGATTCATTAAGCAAGAGATGAGAACAAGGTATGGTCAAGATCTTTGGATAAAATAACTGTCCAGCAAAGTCTTTTGAAGTTACTGATGAGTTTTTCAATACAATGTGCTGTAGTCAGGTTGTCTGTGTCAGTCTGAGAGATGCAAACAATCCTCATATCTGGCCATAAAACTCTTGTCTCTATTTAAACCATGTTGTAATGTGTTAAATTTTAGCATTAGTTGAACTCCCCATTCTTTATTCTCTTGCTGTGTTCTGAAGTTGCCCATAAGCACTGTGACTTTTAAGTCCCTCTCACAGTGTCCATGGCTGTTGAAGTGGGCCACTACAGGAACATCGGGCACTGAGCAATCATGAGTCAATCATGGAGAATCCACTGCATCCACTAAGCAGGATCATCTCCAGACAGAGGAGCAGCTTCAGCGACAGACTGCTGTCACCCTCCTGCCCCACTGACAAACTGAGGAGATCATTCCTCCCCCACACTATGCGACTCTTCAATTCCACCCAGGGGGTAAACGTTAACATTACACAAAGTTATTGTCTGTTATACCTGCAGTTTTATCACTCTTTAATTTAATATTGTTTTTTATCAGTATGCTGCTGCTGGAGTTTGTGATTTTCCCCTTGGGATTAATAAAGTATCTATCTATCTATCTATCTATCTATCTATCTATCTATCTATCTATCTATCTATCTATCTATCTATCTATCTATCTATCTATCTGTATTGCCATGTTTAATGTGGAACCTGTGTAAATTCATTCTCTGGCGGATTGATTGTCCAGTTTCTCCCACATAGAGTGCAGTCAGGACATTTCATACAGAGAATTAGGTAGACCACATTAGATGATCTGCAGGAGAATGATCACTTTATGTGATGTTGTAGTCGGCAGTGTGGTATAACTATACGGTCTGTGTTATAAATGTGAGCACAGGTTTTACATCTTTTCTGTAGGCAGGGAGATGTCCCATTTTTTGTTGGTTCATTTAGGGAGCTTCGGACAATTAGTTGCTGCAGGTTTGGTGGTTGTCTGTATGCCAGGAGGGGAGGTTCTAAAAATACATTTTTCAGTTATTTGGAGATATTAAGTGAAGTCGTCTAGAGTTGGCACCAATAAGGGGTGATCCTGACAGGAAACCAAATTATGACATTATTATTTGTTTTAATTAATAAACCTCTTATATTTATCTGAATTAATTATGTACAACAGCACATGCATATGTAAACAGAATACCAGTTTACACTGTTAGGTTAAACACATTTCAGTAACAAGGATTAGTTCCTGCCTTGTGTCCAGTGTTGCTGGGAAAGATACCAGATCCCTGTGATGCTCCACTGAATTGGCTTATAGACTGCACAAACAGCTTGGAAAGTGGACAGGTTGCCTTCTATCCTCCAACAACAGTAATAAAATGCAATAAAATAAAAATAATGTATCTCTTGCACGTCTCTTTGATATATACTATATGGCAGTGGTCCAGTAGGTGTGCGTGTTCTAACTTGCTAGTAGAAAATGTACAAAATGGTGATATTTCTTGAGTAGAACCTTTAACAAAATGACCACATGATAACCTTGCAAAAAATAAAATAATAATAAAAAAACACGAAAACACTAATTGTTTAAAAAAATTTAATTAATCAAAAATGTCAAAAGAAGTTTATATTTATATAACTCGGAAGTATTAGCCATATTTATTGAACGTAACTAACTCTTTATAGGTTGGGAAGGAAAACATTTTACCAGAAAAAGCTCCAAGCAAACATTAACAGAACACTAGGCTACAGACAATATTCTGCTGTATTCAGTTCTATTGTGATTGAATTTCTGAAAGTTATCTCTAAAGAGTGATATTGGCATGAATAAATAATAAGCTTGTGGGACAGCACTGAGCTCTTTGCAACAAAGGATAGATGATTAATCTAAAACCTGCTGGGTTAATACTCCCTGTGAACAAGGATGCAGTCCTTTACCGGAATGCTACATCTTTGGCAGTTTTGATTGTTAAAACATTTAAAACATAATACCTATGTTGTGTTTTATTTAGTAAACAGATCATTTGATAATGACATTCTTCCACATTAGCTTCATGTGTATTCGACTCTCTATATTTCATCCTTTTAGGAATGCACAGCTAATGAAGGTGGGTTATCTGTTGTTCTCTTTAATAAACAGGATGTTGTATGAATATATACAAAATAATAAAAAACATGCAGAGTTTATCTCTTTGCTGGGAATCTCCTTCTTATTTCATCAATGACCTCTAAAATGTAGTTTTGTGCATTCAGGGCATTTGTTCTGCCTTTACTCTCCCATTAGAAGACTATTCACTTCAATTTCATTTTAATTTATTTTTGTACAGTGTTCTTTGTGGAGTACTGGTTGAGAGCACATGAACAAGTTTAAATCTGTAGTGCAAATAGAGAGAATGGCTAATACTACCTTTCTTGTTTCGAGCAACGTCTATAGGGACGAAAAATGGTAGTTTTGCAGTTAATTTTTCTAATCATTTTGTAAGCTAGGCCCGAAGTCTTCATAATTAAATGAAGGGGTCCAGATCAACAAATAGAATGTTCAAGTAGATGTAGCATGTCCAATATTAAGTTATCTGACCACATAAACCTATACATTGCCCCACGTACCAGAAATAATAATGTATGTGTGGTAAAGATTTTCATTCATTTTTTACAACTGTATGAAATGAAAAGCAAAGAATGCTGTATTGTTGTTACTCCACAGAGCACATGTCAAACTATAAAAGATGTAGTTTTCACATGGCAGCTGCTGGATTCCATGATTTAGTAGAGATTAAGAGTTTTCGTTACTAAAAGAAAAAAAAAGCAGGAGAATATAAATACTTTCAAGATCTCAAAGGACAAAAGGTCACACAATATATAGGTATATAGGATAAGAGAAAGATGGCTAAATGTTACGCCTTGTCATCATGACTACATTCCTTGTGAAAGACATTGGTGGTTCAAGGAAAAATCCAAAGAAAGGAAAGAGTACACCAAATATAGGAAGCAAACCTTATTTATTATCATAAAATCTGCAGATGTCACAACAGTGATTGGACTAATTTAAATAATGACGAATCAGCCTACAGAGCAGAGGTGAAACATCCGGTTAGATAGTGCTCAGTTAACAACCTATCCCTCGACACAGGGAAGACCAAGGAGCTCAGCATCAATTTCAAAGATCAAGTGATGAGTATCATGCTCCAGTTTTCATCAATGGGGACAGGGTGGAATGTGCATCAAGCTTTAGGTTTCTGGGGATATATATCATGAGGGACCTTTTCATGGACAGCTAACACCACAACACTGCTGAAGAAGGCATAGCAATGGCTTTTTTTCTTAAGAATGTTAAAAAAATAAGCTGGTTTCCCTTGACAGATACTGCTGACCTACTGCTGCTGCACCACAGAGAGTATTTTAACCGATTGTATTTATGGATGATGTTTTAGATGAACAGCTGCTGATTGGAAAGCTCTATAGCGGGATGTGTTGAGAGCCCAAGGATTGTCAGGGTGATGCATCCAGCACTGGAGGACATTTATAGCACATGTTGCCTCAGGAAAGCCACCAGCATCTGCATGGATTCCACTCAACCATGCCATATTTAATTTGAACTTTTTCCACCCAGCAAACACTACTGTTTTGTGACCACAAGGGGGTGCCAGGGAGCTCCAAACCATAGATACAGTAATAATCCACACAATATTTGAATAAAATAATGGTCTTTTATTCTCTTCAAGCACTTCTCCCCAAACCTCTTTCAGCAATTAATCACAATAACCATGCAAATCAATATTAAATCAATAAATCCCTCTCCTTCTGTCCTCCGACGAGTTTTGTCCCCTGCCTCCTGACTCTGAACAGCGGACACCTTTTATGTCAGACCCAGGAAAGCTGCCAATGCCATTCCATGTCTTCTGGGAAGCACTTCTGGGCCACAGAAAAAGTAGGGAGGTCCTCCTCTGACAGCGCCGACTGTTGATCCCCAGGAACCCCGATAGCACTACACTTCCAGACTTCAAGTTCCAACAACCCTGCAGGTGTACCAATTGGGTTACCATATGAGGACAACTGCCGCCTAGTGTGGAGGGGGTGGGGGTGGAACCAATCCCAATCCTTGGGTTTTCTCAGTCCATCTATTATCTCATCCCAGCCGGGTACAAATTTATATCTTCATCCCGCCACCCAATTTGTTTCCATTGTCACACTGGCCTCTCGTCCAGTTAATTGTACATCCTCTGATCTGTGCGGGATACCTGTTCTCCTTCTACAATATGTACATTGCACCTGTGTTTCCATATTATATATTTGTATTGTTTTATTGTGCTATTTTTACCACTTTTATGGGAAGATTGATGTTTGTGGAGGAGTTATACATTGAATCTTATTGTACTGTGTGCAATGACAATAAAGGAATGCACTTCAATTCAATTATTTAGTAGCTTTGCCCCTTATTATCAACAAGTTAAATCAAAGTAAAGAGCTAAAATATAGTATTTTCATTACATGTATAATTTTCTTAGCTTGTGCCTCACCACAGTTTCTTTGTTAGATTTTCACACTAATGTATGTTTAGTAAACATTTCCATAACCCAAGCTGATAATGTATTTAAAATGTCAAAATAATGTGGTGACAATAAAAAATAACTGTGGTACTTTTTTACAGTTATGGTATATTTTACTTGCAACTAGAAATTGTCTTCTAAAGAGCGGCATTTTTTAAAATCAATTTTAAAAAATACCATGCCTGTTCTTGTGGTTTAAAATGGAGATTACAGGGCACTGGAGCAAACTTGAAGAAAAAGCTTTAAAACTTAATGAATATATTTGTTCTCAACGCAAGAATGTCATTGAGCATTGTTCTGCGTCTTGTGTTCTCACCATATTATAATCCGTGTATATATACTGTATGTTTGCCATTTTAAAAGAAGTCTGGCCATGTTCCTCTCCTCATTGCCTGTTACACACTAGGACAATTTATGCTTGCCTTTTAACATGACATTCTAGTACTTTGGAGATGTAAAGAAACAGGGTTTCCTGGAGAAAACACATACAAATGTGTGGAGATCCCAGTAAACTCTGTGCAGACATGAAGCAGGAGAACAATCAAACCTAGTTCCCCTGAGCAATAGTGCTAATGTCACTTCCCAATAATTACATTCTATTCCTAAATGTTGTGTCTAATCGTTCTCATTGGTAAGAACAATTACTTTTGAACTCTTTAAGGGCCGAATATTTTTTCCAAAAAAAAAAACAGTGTCTGAAAAGCAATGGTTTCACACAGAAATCAACATAGAACGTCTGTTGCTGCATGCTGTGGCTGCCAGTTTGCCAAGAATTTGCGGCCAGGCTGTCTTTGCATGGATAAGACACGGTCGCAGTGCATTGCAATCTGCTTTCTACATCTTATCATTGTTAAGTGGCAGTCCTCCCTGGCAAAAATTGTCAGTACAACAATAAGCTGGGGACCAATCAGCTGAAGCTGGAACGTCACATTTGTTTTCAATCACTTGTATCAAAATCTGAGTCTAACAAGTCATAGTCCAGTTCAGAGACAATAATAGGCAAAACATCGTCCATGGAGTATTTTGCTTGACGCATTTGCTTTGACCTCTCGCCAGATGTCAGGGCCATTTTTGACGTTGTTTATGTCTTGCTACTCATGCGAGCGCAAGAAATCTCGGTCAAACCAATGAATCCAACTTTCCTTCTAGCAACGAGAGTCCAACTAAAACATAACAGTTGGTATTGTCACAGTTTACAGTCGATTATCATTGTCAACTCCTCCTTTTGACAAAATTCGACATCAGCTCTGAAAGAGTTAATGATGACATTTTTGTTTGCTTTTATAATAAAAGAAAGTCTAAAAATAAGAAAAAAAAGCAGTAAGAATATCAAAACACCTCAGGTGCTCAGCACTTACCACAACCTTCCAAATCCACCCTGTAAAAAGGATCCTTTAAGCATTGACAGGTATTGATGCCTGTATAGGTAAATATTGCTACATGAGATCAACTTTAATCCCAATTCATGCAATTTGTGTGGTGACTTTGGCAAAGGGTAGCTGTTCTTTCAAAAAGGCTCAGTTTCTTCCAAACAAATCAATCATATTAAAGCTAAGGAATCAAACATTGAGGCCAGGTTTTTGCATCAAACCCACTTAATCATCTTTTCAATGTAAGCTTGAGTTATTTTACTCCTAACTTAAAGTGAAGGATTTTAGTATAATTTGGCTTTTGTTATAGGTATAATATAGTTATATATCATTGTGCTGTAATTTATCAGAAGAATCTCTGTATTAAGTCCACATGGTAGAAAGAATTTAACTGTATAGCCTTTATAATACCATGCGATAAATACATAACCATCACTGAAACGGATTCAATTGTATCACACAGTGTAAAGCAAAACAAAAAACAATAAAACAGTAGGATTATTGGTATTATTGAAACAAAACAGAAACATTTTCTATGGCAGCATAGCACCATCACGTTAATGAGCAGTAACATTAGTAGTGCATCAGGAAATGTAAGTCTTGTGGTGTTAAATGCACAGAAACTTAAATACCTAAATGGTGATTAAATAAAGCACACTTTGTCGCACACACACACACAGATAGGTCAGGCTAAGGCAGCTTGCATCAAGCAGTGCAAAAGAATAACATGGGTCTGGTGCTATCGGAGCAAGAAGTAGTTATCGTCGCACAAACCAATTTAACCCTGCACCTTAAATTTAAATATGATGTTTGTAAACAGCGTAAAGTACAGTATGTTTTCAAAACATCACAGACAGATCAGACTGCAGAGGAAATCCACCCTCTCATCACAAGTAGTATGCAGTAGTGCAATTTGATTTTTATGCGTAAAATGACTGTAGGCTTATGCAGCAATCACAGCATTTTCATTCCTCTAATGTTGTCCTTGGGCTTATTGTAACAATATGAATAGGCTGGTAATTCCGGTAATGAAATTGCTTAATGCGGTGCGTGACAACTTTTGTAGTCTTGTCTTGTGTGGATGACAAAGTATCACTCTCTCTATTGCATCCTGACCTACCATTAAGTCAGCCCTATATAATCCAGGATACGCAGAGCACAATCAGTAGAATTTCAGACATGAAATTAACAGATCAGCTAATTTAGAATAATTAACATTAGGAGCACAATCTATCATGTTCAACACACAAAGCAGCCAGCATGAGCATAAATGTCTCAGAGAGATTACTGTTGAAAACATAGGTAATATCCTGCACTAAACATGCTGAAAAATATGAAAATGGGGAAATCAGCTAGACGAGAAGGATTGTGACATTTGACGAAGCCCATTAACTTATCTTTTATGAAACTGGATATGAATGGATATGACACAATCTTTTTCTTTAAGGTTCCCTGCAAGAGCTAATGCAATGGACGCTTAAAAGTTGTGGAAAAACTGGGGAAAAAAAGGATCAAAATATTAATAGCTAATCCACCTGTCACGCAAGAAATCTTCTGTAATACACTTTAATTGCTTTTGATTGAGCCATTGAATCCTAACCTGGAGGAGATGGAATTAGCAATATTGTTCTGTTCAGAGATCAAGAAAAAAATAAATTAATGATTGGAGCTTTTTTCTATTTACATGAAATAAGCCCTAACTTTTCACATCATGTATGACAGATATGAAGATAGTCGTTGATGGTTTCCCACTTAGTGGTGGACTGTGTGGTGGGCCTCCTTGTTGTTGTTCATAATGTACTGTTTATTTGAATACACTATGTAACAATAAATAGAACAGAATTGAATGTTTTATTGTTACATATCCAAGGCTGGTAGAAAATGTTGATAGCAAGGCTTTACTTCTTACAAATGATAATAACATACAAAAAAAAATAAAGGACCCAAATACAATATGCAATACAGAATTTGCAGAATACAATAGACAGACAGTACAACATAGACAGGCACAATTGTACACAATACAAAACATAAAATTCACAGTATAAATCACCTGTGGGAACAGTCTATTGACTATAAATATAATTATAGATCCAATCAATGACATACTATAGAACACAATAGTAGTCATCATATGCTGACTGGTGGCACATTAATGATTGAGCAGGCTAATAAAAGTCAGGTAGAAGTCATTCTTAAAATGTGCATTAACTGAAATGTCTACTTCATGGAACACCTGCAGTGAACAGTGCAGGGGGGTTTGATTGGTCAGCAATGATCCAATTGGCGTGTTTGGCAATACATTGGATGTATAAGGCCTGAGGGGAAGGCAGTGCCAGTGATCTTTGACATCTTGGTAACAATATGCTGTAATCTCTGCCCGTTCTATTATACCATACAGAGATGAGCAATGTCAGAATGTTCTCTGTAATGTACAGTATGTTTTGAATGTGACTCCAAACTTCTTCAAGTGTCTGAAGGAATCTTTTCTCTCTTGTGTTTTCATGATAAGGTGATTTGTTTTGATGTGCCATTTTAGGGATCTACAGATATAGGTGTCCAGGAATTTAAATGGATCAGTTATGGCTGTTTGTTTACCATTTACTGTGTGTAGGTCTGAGATTTGAAGTCCCGTGAGTGCCTAATGTCTACAAAGATCTCCAAGGTTTTGGATGTCTTCACTTGTAGGTCACTGATAACACAATAGGTGGCAAATCTGTCTTCTTCTTGATGGTATAGTATGATTACCACTGAAGTACTAAACATTGGATGTTATTGCAGTGTAGTGCGTTTCTGTACCACTAAATTGCTACTCTGTGTGAGTGTATGGCTGTGTCCAATTGCTATCCATTCTAGAGATGCTTTTTCCAGTTTGTCTTCATCATTGCCAACAATGTGCATTTGTATAGGTGCGAAAAAATAGGGTTTGACTGTGGAGTTTTGAAAGCTTTAATTTTATAAAGCCACATTAATTGCTCTGAGCCTTTCTGAGATGTTCTGAGAATATCCTTTGAAAAATATACATGTAATAAAGTACTGTACATACTACTATGAGCCCTTAATAGTTCACCATTCATTTGATCAAGGTCTGGTGCACAAAGCTCTCAGGATGAGAGGATGGATTTGCTACGTAAAGGGCTCATTTGTAGTGGCATAGGTTAGGCCCACCATTATTGCTGTATAAACATTAGAGCTAATCCCCAGGAGAGCTGGGTAGCCAGACCTTGATCGCTGCTCCTTCACTTAAAGTCTTATCTGTTAATAACTGAAGTGTCTCTAATTGATTTGGAGCTTAGCAAGTTTACTTTGCCTCCAAACTTACAAGGAACTAGCCTTGTTTAAAAAAATGCTTCCACTTTAATGTTTATTTATTTGTCTTGTTTTCTAACAGTGGATTTATTCATTTTAAGATTCATCTTTATAACATTTTCAAAGTGGAATTTAAACTCCATTGACACTGGAAGTTTCAAGTTTCAATCAATAAAAGCCTTGACAATTTCAGTATAGAAACATAAAATGATTGACGGTGCATCTTTACATAAAAATTCAGGGTCCTCTGCCTCTTCAACTCTTTTCTACTGCATTATTAATAAAACATAAGTCAGCTGAAGAGCTTCTGCTTTGTAGATCTTGAGAAAAGAGGGAAGACTAGAAAATTTCACAAGGTGTGCAGGCTTATGCCTCACAATGTTTTTGCGCCTGGGACTTTCACCACATTTGAACAAAACAGTAAAATGTCTTTGCAAGTAGACATGAAATGCAGTGTTAAAAGTAGCCCAGCTCAGTTGGAAATCTCTCCAATGAATGCCAAAGTTTTGATTTGTTCTTTATTATTTAATTAACATTTAATTTATGATCTGGGTCATTTGGCCTGCAAATTTAATAAGAAAAGTTGACATGATTTCTTTTTCTTTCTTTCTTTCTTTCTTTCTTTCTTTCTTTCTTTCTTTCTTTCTTTCTTAAAAAGAGGTCAATAAAAATATAGAGCAGTAAAGCCGTATTTAACCACAGACTGTAAAACACACATTGATCTTCAGGCAACTTTACTTCTGGTTAACCTATTCCTAGCCTAGGCCTCTAGGTTAAGCATATCTTCCTAGTAGACGGAAAGATTCCTGAGGCACATACACTGAAAAAACAACAGAGTTTGGCAAACGTGAAGATGACACCTGCACAAGGAAATTTCAGCTGCGTGATTTAGACTTGAAGATACGTAATTGCAGGCTCATTCCCTCTTTTCATATTGTGTAAACTTAGCCTTGTAGTACCAGAGGTCAAGACCTAGTAGACTCAACTATTTCAGCTCATATGCAAAGAAATACTGAGTCAAGTAGACCAAATGTCGTAACTATAGTACATTATGTAACATGTATTAATGTACACCAATCATAAGGGACTTGGGCAATGGTGTTTATACACTTGTATATTGGAACAAATTGCAAAGGTTCTGAATGTATTTTGTTTATTTAAACAAATGCTATAATTTATAATCAAGCTGGAAAACTTTTGGATGTCACAGTTTAGATAGATAGATAGATAGATAGATAGATAGATAGATAGATAGATAGATAGATGTGAAAGGCACTATATGATAGATAGATAGATAGATAGATAGATAGATAGATAGATAGATAGATAGATAGATAGATAGATAGATAGATAGATAGATAGAACAGGAAATTGATGGATAATAATGATAAAAACAAAACAAAAAAAAATTCACTAATTTCCAAGATCTATTAACCTGGCCAATATCCTAATGTATAAAGAGAATGCGATCTTAATTCTTAAACATCTGTTAATGTAAAAATTACATTACAACAAAATTCTACGTTTATTTTTTTATATACTTACTTTCATTGAAATATATCCATCACTGTATGACCCCCCTGGATCTCTGGTGCCTTTTTGACATCAGTTGCTATGAAACGTGATAGACAGTATTGCTATTGACAGCTTCACTTGAGAGTTTTACCTTCATTTCAACTTGGTATAGGAAACCCTGTGGTGATTCTGCTCATCTGTAGTATCTGCTGATATACATCCCAATTTAAGTCTTAATTTGTGAATTATTTCAATTTGTTATTAAGTTATTATTCTGTCATTTTTTTAAACTTATACTATCTCAAATAGGCATTCCTATCCCTGCTTGCTTACAGGGAAACGTCTGGGGTTGGTGGCAGGATTGGCACTCCAGCTACTGTAAATAACCTCCCACTGTTCCAGTGTGGTGCTGAGGTGTCACCTGCTGTACTCATGGTGGGTGCGACAATGCACTATGAGTACATGCGCCCAACCTTGCTTAGACAAAGTGTGTACTGTATGTCTGGAATGAAGTTAATCAAGTGCTATTGGCTGATCCATATTCTCTTCCTAGCTCTGTGGCTTCCTTTTTATGGATGCTTTATGTGATCCTCTCTTTTTCCCTTTGTGTTCTCACACCTCACTTTGTGGCTATTTTAAAAAAAATTGGCAGTATTTTCATCTGGGGTTCTTTTAAGCCATGCGGCGGACACCACAGTTACCTTCACTGTGTGATAGCCTCTCTGTTTATTTATAAGCATTAGAAATAATAGAACAATTTTGATGAGAACATCCCAACAAAGTCTATCAAACCAATTTATGTTATTTGTCCAACGTGAAGTCTATTATTCTAATTGTGATGAACATTTTCTAATTGTGATCAGTGAAACAGTTAATTTTTGTTCTCCACAGTGTGTCACAAATGTAAATCTAAAATTTGTTTTGCATGTGATTTTGCAGTCACAAAATGTGTAACTTACTAAAAGGAGATTTATAAATAAAAAACAAGGAATATTGCTTCCTGAAGTCATATTTAAACTTCTGTATCTACCTGAACCTCTGTTTTTCTGCAGCTGTGTATTACCTATAATCCAGAGTAAACCAGTAAAAGCAATTCTATTCTTTTCTTTCTATTCACAACCGTAAGGAAGAGTGCAATGGTATGCTGCATATTTTCCACACAAAGACATAAAAATTGTGCACATTACTGCATTTTCTCTGCAAGGAAAACTACCCATTCAGGAACTTATACTTTGCTCAAACGTAGCAACCACCATTGCCTGCTTCTTGATTCCTGAGAATATGTACACTCCAAGAATCATGAATGAATGTACAGACTATAATTTCTTCAGGGTCATGATAGGCAAGACTGTCATCATAATTGGCAAAGCAGTCATACTACTAGGAGAACAACCACAACAGTTTTTTCGAGAAGCAAAACTCTACATTGCATGGTAAAGTTCATTTTGCACTATTTTGAACTATTTTCTAATGCTCATTGGTAATTTGTCTCCATTGTGTTTGTGTTCTTCTTGAAGAATTCATTTTAAGTGAACAGCTGGGATTTACCACACTAATTCCGTTCCAAATTTTGAACACTTCAGACATATCACCTCTTAATGTCTGTTTGTCTAACTGAAAAGTTTATATTGTTTTAATCTTTCATTATAGCTAATATCTTGTGTTGGCTGCGGTGGGCTGGCACCCTGTCCAAGGTTTGTTCCTGCCTTACGCCCCGTGTTGGCTGGGATTGGCTCCAGCAGAACCCCGTGACCCTGTATTTAGGATTTAGCGGGTTGGAAATGGATGGATGGATGGATGGATGAATCTTGTGTTGGGATCATTCTCAGTCTCAAGTACAACCCTTGACCAAAACTGCTCACAGTGCTTCAAATGAGTCCACACAAGTGAGTTATATAAAATAGCTTAAGAATAACAACCCTTAACTTGTAATCTATAGTACACATTACACTATATAACCTAACATCCTAATAGTCTTCTTAATCAATTCTGTACCTCTTTCTGGATGTAGAAAGTGAAGAGTCCATTGTGACTCCATGGTTCTTCTCAAAGGATGCACTTTCAGGTTTCAGAATCCCCAATTGCATATTCAGATCTTACATTTTTCCTTCCTGTTGCATGATACCTTGCATTTACTTACTCTATATTAAATTTCATCTGCTATAAATCTGCTAAGACTGAAATTCAGTTTAGGTCCATCTGTAATGATTTCACATATTCTAGAGTGTCTGTCATTCCAACTAATTTGTTATAATTTGTAACCATCATATTTGTATTTTTATCAAGATCATTTGTGTATATTAAAATAGCAGAGGCGCCATCAGTGATCCATGAGGGGCATCAATTTTAACCATCTAATTCTGACCATAACCTTGTGCTTCTTCTGTTTAAGGCCATTTTGCGCCCATTTACGCAATACTCTCTTAACTCAAACTTCGTTAGCTTATTTTACAATGATACCTTATCTATAGAATGACAAAATCTAACTTGCATTAATCAAGTTTAATAAAGTTACATTTAGTTTTGCTGATTTGTTTTGTACAGCAATCAGGATAGTAGAACTCGTCCTGTCTATCTCTCACTAAACTAATGTACAGGATTGCTCTGCTTTTTATCATTTTATTTTTGTCACTCAATAGACAAAGAAATGCATGGGTAGGGCAGGTTTTTGCAATCACTTGATCCAATAAGACATGCATCAGAGCATAGAATAATGGCCTCTATTAAGAGGAGCAGACCATTAGTCTGGAAACAAGTCATCATTCTTTCTAGAATGAGAGAGATCAGTCTCTCATCATGGAAGAACTCTGCCCTCCAGGCCGTGTATTTACCGTATGTAAAAATCAAGCTTGAATTTAATGTGTCCAGTGGCATGCTATCTCTCATGCTCATATACTGTATTGCCTTCCTGTGACAAATTGTTCTGCAACAGGGCTCTGAATAATGTGATGCCTGCTAAATATTAATAATGAGAGAAGTGAAGTGAATCTGAAAGAGAAACAGTGTATGTGTTCAGTATGTCATCACTGATATGTCCAATTATTATTATTATTATTATTATTATTATTATTATTATTATCATTATCATCATCATCTCTCTCACACTCTACCAGCATTAGCCAGCTTTTATCCTGCCTCAAAAATAAAATGGTACCTTTTGCTTTTTTCTGTGAAGCAAAATAACCCAAATTTAGTAGATACATTAAAATTAGTGACATTAGTCATTATTGGTGTGGTCATCCATACTACCCAAAAATCATTACATAGTAGAAAAAAGGGAGTCTGACTTCACTAAACTTACTTTTGAAGAATAAGGAGGTGAATGTACACTTTTCCAAAATGGCTACTTAACCAATATCCTTTAAGAGTGCTTTGATATTCCACTAATGAATCTAAAATATAGCAACAGTTCTGAAGAAGACACATTAATAGATAACAGGATGGATGCCTAAACCAGTGTCACAGTTACTTGCCTCAGAGTAGAAAGGAGAATGCTGGAAACGGGTAGGCAAACCAACAGAGTAGCTGGCAATGTGAAATTTTCTGTATGCACTTAAAAAAATGGTCTTCGGGCTGCATTTACTTTAGGATTTAGATTGAATGAGCAGATCAACAGCAGGAGTGCATTTGAGAGAGAAGGTTTCACAAAGAGTGTTTATAGCAAATATTAGATTGATTGATTGTTCAGGTCTGCATTAAGGTCAGCTTTAGCACATCACAGCTATCAGTTGTGAATGTGGTAAATAAAGAGTAAGGTCTTGGTGTTGTGTATCAAATGAGCAGGTAAATCTTTAAAAGTGTATAAGTCTGTGCATTTATTACATTTAGGGCTTTTTGAACTATTGGAGTTCATTAATGTTTTGTAGAGTAGACCAATCACAGGACTACAGCAATAAAAAAAGCAAGTCATCCAATCATTTTCTAACTTGTTCATTCAGTTCAGAGTCATAAGGGAAACAAAGCAGGAGCAACGCTTGGGCAGAATATGAACACAAATATGACTAAATTACGTTGACAAGACTGGTAAGTCAAAATTTAGGGAATTGGTAAGAATAGTAAGAGTCATAACTATTCCTAAAGAGAAGCTGTTTCGTGCCAGAGAATTTGTCAGATTGACTGCAGTAAATGAAATTATTTATTGCATCACCATTTTTTTTATATGTTCTATCATAGTCTGTGTTCAGCATGTCATTGAAATCTTGTTACATTTTTGGATCTCTGTACTACAGATGGAATTTCATATCTGTACTGAATCACAGTTAGTAATGCACCACACTAAAACATACACCATAATTATGGTGTTTAGCAATTCTGCCTCCATTAAAACCTTGCACATAGCAGGCTACTGGCACAACAGGACCTCAGCCTTATGCCATTCACCACTATTAATATTTTTGCCATGGATATGCTGTACTTCTTCCTTCCAGATTTTAAAGCAGGCACCATGTGATGAGCCAGACATATGTCCATCAATATGCACACCCTTGTCACAAAAAGGATTTGCTCTTTCTGATTAACTGTCAAGCCCTTCCTCCTCATAGTCGGGCCCTCTACCAAGTGTTGGACGAGAGAAAATAATCTAAATTATCTTCTGAGAAACCCTGCGTAATCTTTTCAAGCAAAATGCTGAAATGTAATTATCTTGCAAGGAAGCTTCCGACAGTTTTTGCATTTGTATATAAGTAAAGCTTAATTTAGAAACTGGCAACGTAGACACACACATTCTTTTAATTGCACCATATCAGAACTATGAGAGTGGGCGTCTGCGTTGATTCGTAAGTGATGGCGAGATAGACGATGCTGTACCTTAATTTGTGGCAATCAATCCAGGTGCCGATACAGGCACAGAAAATGAAAACTCAGCAGGTCATGGGCTTATCGACCTATGGTAGATGAAGTGACATAATTAAGAGATAGCAAAATTAATGGTATGCTGTAGAATGGAAGGCTACTGGAAGACAGGGTCTGAATTTATAACCTCTAACAATAAAATTCTAGTGCTTGAGATGGCAGATAAGTCCACTAGAGATTGGCAGTGAAGTTCTCACTGCTGTATTGGTTCTGCTTTACCTGGAAGTGTAAATTCATTAACATTAACAAGTTATTATTCATTTTCATTAGTAGGGTACTTACATTCTGTACTGTCACACAAGTATCTTTCTGTCTTTAGTGCAGATGACCTCTTAACATTTAAAAAAGCTACCCTGATTTTTTACAATATAAAAATATGATGTAGTCAATCAAACCCAATTGTGTGCTATCACAGTGACCATAATTGGATTTTATTATTCATTATTTCATGGCAAGTATGTCTATCTATCTATCTATCTATCTATCTATCTATCTATCTATCTATCTATCTATCTATCTATCTATCTATCTGTCTGTCTGTCTGTCTGTCTGTCTGTATTAAATAGTGTTGCCAATAAAGTGCACTCTCAGGCAGTCTGCAAATCCAGGAACTATCAAAAACGGTCCATTTTATTAAAATATACAAAAGAGGGTAAAACACAAGTAGACATAATTTAAATACATAAGGAAATGCAGTGCTTGCATCCCTGTCTAACAGGCTGGGTACCTTCAACATTTTCCTAACAAAATACAACGACCACTCTTTTGTAACATCTCCTTTCCACCTCTGTATTACCTCTGGCCTCGCTTCCTCTCAGGAGGTGCATTCTTGCCAATACTCAAGATCTCCCCATTATCTATGTGGAAAATATATTTTTCTTAAAATGATGCTGCCAAGTATTGCATGCATTATTTAATGATGTATGTTCTCCTTTATGTGTAATGGTCTTATGGACCAATTGCTCACCTGTACTGCCTATAATTGGCTGCACCCCCAGAACTTACCCAGTCCCCTTTTACAACAGTGAACTTTAAAGTTGGCATCATTAGAGCTTCCTTTATAAAGTGTAATGAATTGTATAGTTAGTAAGAGACTGCTAAGGTCATAGGCACAGTCAGACAGGAAACTGCCTCTTTCGTTACCCCTTGTCCTTTCTGCATTATTTTCATGCTAGAGAATGGAAATAAAAAAGAGGATAACACTGAATGCCTGTGTTGGGAGGGAAAGATACTCAATAAACTGGTCAACAATTGTAATGTACAGGACATTCCTTGGAAGCAAAGGGAGAGAATGGAGGAAATAAAACTGAAGGTTTATCCTAGGATCCCAGGGCACAACATGTATCCTGCCCAGGTATGGGTGGGACAGAGGTGCTACTACCAATGTCATGCAAGACCAAGTGGTGCAGAAGGCATCATGTGTTCTTTAGCCTAAGTGTAAAGTTGCAGACATCACTGAGACATTTTAGATGTGACAATGACCACAACCCTAGGATGCTGCTTAAAGACCACACCTTGCTGTGTTAATTGAGAAATGACTTACAATCCATTTGTGCTTTGGAAGAAGAGCCGTTCATTTAGTGTCACAGATTTTTAATACAGGGGCAATGAGGAACACACCAGGAATAGTGAAGCACAACTGGGGTTTTAAATGCATTTTCTTATTGCCTTTCATGTTTAGCCCAATATTTGTTTTGAAAACGTTTACACTTCTTTGACTAAAGCAATACCTTTGTTGATCCCTCATCCTCATAAAAGTTAAGAAAGCATTCAATGCTTACGTTGATTTCAGAATGTAATTTTGCAAATGGTGATACTACAGCTGCAGGTCATAAATGAATGTGCTTTAAAATTGGAATAATAATGCATATACTAAGAATGATGATTTATTTTGTCGTTACCCCTTCTGTTCTTAGTTATTCATCATATAATTTCTACAACAGTGATAATGTAGAACTGCCATCCTTTGAGCTGAACGAGGATTTTACTCTGCCACTCTTTTAATATCACTCTTTCTCTGTCTTTTCCCCTCCATACTAAACAGTAAAAAAAAAAAAACACTTTATGCTTCCTGGCATAGTGTCTCTCTTTCGTTACCCCTTGTCCTTTCTGCATTATTTTCCCTTTGTCTTTCTCCAACATTTCAGATGTTCTGACACCCACCATCCCGAAGCAAATTCTAGAATTCCTTTCTCTGTTGCTGGTTATGGTGTTGAGATTAAAAGGACACCAACCTCTGCAATTCGATAAGATGGATAAAAGAAGGCATTAAAATGGACAGGCTGTGCTTTATAGGTGCTTCTGACCAGAGATGGCAAATGTTTAGTATTCCGATTAAGTCGTTTGCCTCTGGCAGAGCTGTAGGATCGGAGGGAGAAAGTTAAGTCTCCAAAGCCAGATGAACACATATAGATTGTGAAATATTTGCTGTAGTTCTCATTACTTATTCCTTGCTCTGTCACCTGGACCATAAAATATCCACATCTGACTAAGCCCATTTATTAAAAATGAACAAATAAATAAATAAATCCTTTTTATTGTTTCTCTTAAAGAGATGAATAAGAGCATAGGATGCGCATAAACATATAGATACAAGTGACCAGCTAACATCACATATTGTTTACCCTTAATGGCCTAAGCTATTGCATCTATTTGCAACATTTAAGGTGAAAAATAAATTACTAAAAAATGAAAAAGAAAGTGAAGGCAAAATAAAAAACCATCAAAATAATACTGCAGTTTTTACGACATTTTTATTATTTTATAGCCCATAAATGACATAACATCAGTTTCTTATCATAATGAATTATAATAAAAGCTCTGTGTAATTCAATGAACATGGACACCACATTGTTTATAATGTGGAAACACATCATTGAGCTTATGCATCTTAAATTCACCACCTTATGGCGGAGAATAATCAATGTGGATGAAACACCATCACATGCCATGTTATAGAAAGAAATAATTTTAAATATTAAAACATTAAGGTGTATTATCAAAATCTGCATATATAACGGTCTTTTGCATATCATTGCATTAAGAACTGGTGTGATGTTTACTTGTTTTTTGTTTTTATTGATTTATTTATTTTTAATTGCCTTATTTCCTCGATAAAGACTGACGTCAGCTGCTAGGGATGATTTCACTGTTCCTTGTGCATTGTTCTTGTTTATTATAGGGCATTTAAATTGTAATTGTATCCATGTTAATGACTCAGTTTAATACACTCTTCATTATGAAGAGTGTATTGAGGATTTGATTTTTATCAGAACGGAAACATTACAAATAATATCACACTGTCTTGATTTGCTCTGGTAATTGTATTTTTCCATCCTTTGTTCATTCAACAACACAGAGAGCTAACAGAAGGAGCTCGCATTTCTTCTAATCGTATATTTTTATTGATCGCTTGCAATGGACCTTATGGATTTTCCTGTAAAAACCCCTTGAGTGCTGCTTATTCTATCAAACCCCTTCTATAAATAACTGGACAGCTCTTCCATACATTGAATGTGTATGTCTACCTCTTATAAGCATAGCAACGTTTTTGAAGAAAAGGATTTTTTGGGAAAGAGTTCCAGTTAGTTTCCAGTGTAATGTTTTGCACTCTCACAGTTCTAATTCCAAAACTGCAAGTGTCCAGTTGAAATCACCTCATAATGGTTTGTAGTCATTTGGCAGAGAGCTCCAGAGCACTATGGGGTATGGTGACATTCTCTGTACCATGACCTTCATGTCAATAAAGCTTCAGTACATAACATTGGCTGACATTTTGAGGAACTGACTTGGCCGGCCTTATAAAATGGCAGAAGCAGAGCAGCTGGGTAGTAATTTCCGCTTCATTTTTTGACTGACAAAGTCAGACTGAGTGCATCTGGAGCGCATTTGCATTTTTTTCATACTTTTTCATTTTTTCAGAAAGACGAGGCATACACCATTTTTTCTCAAAACAGTATTGCATTGTGCTGATATTGTTTTTGAATTATATTGTGGTGTTTTGGCTGGGACATATGGAACTGTAAACCACATAGGGTCTTTCCTACAACTCACTTTACTACCCTGAGCAAGTGTGACACTGGGTGGCAGCCACTTATGTGTAGCAACAAATGTAATTAATCCATATATGGGGTAAAGACAGCTGGCAAATAATAACAACAAATTATACTAGTCACACAGGCAAAAGGTTGCTTTGATTTTGCTTCTAAAGAAGTGTTTTCAAAATGAATAATGTTTTACTCATGAAAAGCAAGCTTTTTATAGCAATTAAATGTAGTTAATTGTATCACATTTTTTTAACTGCTGTTGATTGAAATGATTTACGAATCTTTTAATTGTCATAATTATTAAACTGCAAAATGACTGATTCATATTGTCAATGTTTAGCATCTGCTGTGGGCTGGCGCCCTGCCCGGGGTTTGTTTCCTGCCTTGCACCCTGTGTTGGCTGGGATTGGCTCCGGCAGACCCCTGTGATCCTGTAGTTAAGATATTGCGGGTTGGATCATGGATGGATGGATGTTTAGCATTCAGCTGGTAACTTCATATCCAGTATCTTTAAGCTACTAGATCATGGCACCTGTACACAAACTACTCTTTGGATTGTATTTTGTTTGTTTGTTTAGTTTTTTTTTTGTTTGTTTTTTTTTTGCTGCATCATTTGAATATTTAAATTTCCACTCTGCACTCAAGTGAATGTCTCTACTGGTACTTAAAATCCTGACCTTTGTTGTTAAGGCACTGGCACTACAGACGAGCGTCTGTTTTCACTTGTGCACTATAATTTCAGGTTAACTTCAGTTTTGTGTTTGGGCAGCATAGTGGTGCAGTGGTTAGTGCTGCTGCATCAAACATCCTGGGTCCCAGGTTCTGTACCACATGGGTCACTCTCAATGTGGAATCTGCACATTCTTTATGTGGTACAGGTGTCTTCTTTCCTCATATACTCCACAGGCATACAAGTGAACTTGATTGGTAGTGGTAAATTATCCTTGGAGGAATGATTGCAGATGCATGATTAGATGCCTTTGCGATGGACTGGTGTTCCAATCAGACCTGTATCCTTCATTGCATTCACTTCTGCTGGAGTTATCTCTGGTTGCCTGCAAATTAAAACTGAAATAAAGAAGATCAGAATATATTTATTTATTTTCTAATCTTTTTTATTCCAATTAGTATATGGCCATTTAATAATTTTGTTTTGTTAACTTTTACTTTTAGCACCTCCAAATTCGAGACCATGGTCCTCAGCCGGAAAAGGGTGGAGTGCCCTCTTAGGGTTGGAGGCGAGATCCTGCCCCAAGTGGAGGAGTTCAAGTATCTCGGGGTCTTGTTCACGAGTGAGGGAAGAATGGAGTGTGAGATCGACTGGTGGATCTGTGCGGCATCTGCAGTGATGCGGGCTCTGCATTGGTCTGTCGTGGTGATCTAAGTTCCTACCCTCACCTATGGTCATGAGCTATGGGTAGTGACCGAAAGAACAAGATCGCGAATACAAGCGGCTGAAATGAGTTTCCTCCGCAGGGTGTCTGGGCTTTCCCTTAAAGATAGGGTGAGAAGCTCAGTCATCCAGGAGGGGCTCAGAATAGAGCCGCTGCTCCTCCGCATCGAGAGGAGTCAGATGAGGTGGCTCAGGCATCTGATCATGATGCCCCCCTGGACGCCTCCCTGGTGAGGTGTTCCGGGCACGTCCAACCGGGAGGATGCCCTGGGGAAGACCCAGGACAAGCTGGAGGGAATATATCTTCCGGCTGGCCTGGAGACGCCTTGGGATTCTCCCGGAAGAGCTAGAAGAAGTTGCATAGGAGCTGGAAGTCTGGGCCTCTTTGCTCATGCTGCTGCCCCCGCAACCCAACCTTGGATAAGCGGAAGAAGATGGATGGATGGATAGATGGATGGTTGGATGGATAACTTTTACTTTAAACTTTTCCAGTACCATTTATCCGTGTAGGACTTTGCATTTCCTTGACATGGTTTATAGGTTGATTTCATATTTATTGCTGTTGCTGCTCATTTGTTTGATAAACTTCTGTCTGAAGAGATGCAGCAGCTGGAGTTATCTGTGAATACCTAGAGGGTAACAAATCAAAATAATATTCGCCCAATACAACAAGTACAACTAGTAGCATGTGATGGCAACTGGCATGTGAAGTTAGAGTCAGTGGCACATGTCTGTTGGCAGTAAATATGGCTGCTCTGGGAATGGGAATAGGCAGCTCTGGGCTTTGAGTGTGGATCTGGACTGTTGCAAAGTGCAGGCTATGAAAATCTGTTTTTGCACAATGCCTCAACATGTATAAACAACAAAGAATGGGCAAAATATCAAAGTTACCATTTATCTGAGCAAACTCTAAATGTAGCTGATAGGTAATGACATCCCATCCTATCAAGTATTACAAAATAATTGCAACACAAACACTGACTTAATCAGTTTTAACACGAAAAGATGCCGACGAAAGAAAAGAAGCAACGGGTTGCTAGGGTGGAGAAAAGAAGAGCTGCTGAGGAAGCAGCAAGCGCATCAACCTCTGAACAAAACTAGGAATGCTCAAGTCAAGTGAATTCACTGCACATTATCATGTAGTGCACCGTTACTGGTAGGTTTATATTAGTGAAGGCCCTGACCAGATGGTACAACATTTTGAAGAGCCATGGCATAAAAAAGTTGGAGAATCCCTGATAAAAAGATTTTTTTTCTTTTGCCCATACCAGGTACTTGTGACTCAAATCATAATTCAGTCTGTCTTTGAATATCCTGGGCCAGCTTTGAGTTTGCAGTTATCTAATAGCTTGTCTTTAGAATATGGGAATAACCTGGAGTCCCCAAAGGAAACCATCATAGACACAGAGTATCCCTGCAAGCTTCCCACAGACAGTAAAGCATACTACATGGAAATTCAATAGGGGTCCCAGCACTGTGAGGCATCAGTACAGTTTGCTGTGCCCCCACTATTTATTTTTGTTTTATATTTTTGTTTGAGCTGTTATTATGTTGCCTGTCTTAAAGAATAGCATAAGCATATATTCATTGTAAGAAAGTCGTCAATTACAAAGCAGGAGATAATGGAAACTCATTAACTAGGAGAATCAAAATTCTATTACTTAACTTAAATGATTTTAATGATTACATTTTCTGAAAATGAAGAATGGCATTTATGCAGTATAGCATTACAAAGGCAGCATTCACAAATCAATCTCTCAGTGCTCTTGAGTAGGACGGTACAGCAAGGAACTACACAGTTTGAAACTGAGGCCGAGATAGTCATGAAGATCATTGACGAGAGAAGCAATAGATCTTTAATATCTATTCCAGTCCCTTCACAAAAAAAAAAAATGTAATTACAGCATTATTTTGTTAATTTCCATTCCCTTTTATCTTCAGCCATTCAAAGAAATATAAAATAAAGACCAAAAATCCTATATCTCTGTTGCTTGTTGGCCTGTCACATGCGACTGATTCCATTACATGCCTTTCATGTAACTGATTAGAAAGGTCGGAGGTCACTGTCAGATATCACTTAATCTAGACCCTCAATTAGTTTTTTCTACACAGAACGTGTTTTTCTTTCCTTGTAACCATTCAGTTTGAAATTGCACCCCTATAGACTGGTAATATAATAGGTCTACCTGACAAACGTGATTTTGTTTTTATGGAAATACAGGTTTTTCTGCTGTATGTGGTTGATGGAAGATGGTATGTACTTTATCCAATGTAGGGTTAGTAGTGTAGAAATGTGCCATTGAAGATAACATGTTGAAGTGTGGACTTTTTGAGGTAGGGGATACATTCTACTTTAAACAAATAAAACAACTTGTGTGATTATTCAAATGCTGTGGAGTTATGTGTGGAATGGATTTACCATCTTACTGAAATATCCCACACAGGAGTAGTTTTTTCTATTAAAGTTGTCCTTTAAGTTTTTTATTTTTATTTTTTATTGTCCGTATTTCTCTTAATAAAACACATTCACTATTATTAGACATATACTGTACATAGCTAAGGTGCAAATATACTGTATATCCAAGGGGTGCATAAAGATTTCAGCGTCACCTACACAGAGAAACACCAGTAAAACCAAACAAGTTTATTTTTTAAAACAATCCCCATGAACACTAATACTCTTGTTATAATATCCACAAAGCTCTTTTATGCCACACACATTAGAAATTTTGCCTTCTATAAGAGTTGGCATGTTTATCTCTGGTATAGTATGTCCCACATAGATAGCTCTTCAGATGAGGAAATAAGTCACACAGATCTCGATCTGGAGAGCAGGCTGGGTGGGGCAGGCAGCCTGTTGAATCCATTATTTCTCACAGTGGGGAGCTGGGGACACTGTCATAAAGTATAATAGGGAGGGTCAACAGCCTTCCCACCTCTTTTAGAATAGCTATCACAAACATCAAAGCAAATCAGTGTAATATTAACCAGTTATGAGGCCTATAATAAATATGTACTATATCATCAAAAATTTAAAAAATGTTGAAGTTATCTTGCAGGCACCAGATTAAACCTTGTATTTCTTTCATGTTAGAGAATTACATCTTGTTACAACTGTTCTTTGGCCTCTGGTATATTGTGATCTATTCCAGTTTCACTCTTATATATCCCTATAAGTGTCTGTTGTCTCACATGCCATCACTCTCTGATATAACTTGCTACAACATTGCAATATTTTCTTCTGTCATCGATGTTGGAAATCAGTCAGACTTTGGGTCATCTCCTATAGATGCTCTGCCTTGACGGAATATTGCAGTCCATCCCATGACTGTGTTACATGAAGGTGACTGATCCTGGTTAATGCTGACTAAGGACGAGTGACTGTGTGACAAAGCTGTGGGAAAAATCATCTGGGGCCATTCTTTTTAGCATTACCACAACTCAGACAGAAATGCAGAGTATGAAAATAATTAATTAAGAACATGAAATCCAGTATATAGCAAGTTACAAAAGTATGTACTGTAAAGCAGAACTGTTTGAACATTTTGATTGTCTCCAGTGTTTAGTACTCATTAGCAGAAACTGGTGAGTTTTAATTACTGTACGTGTTTTTTTGTTTTTCTTTTGATGATCATCTGACTGGTGCATAATGCAAATGGTCACATATAGTGCACAGAAGGTTCTGTATCACTCCTCACATATTATATTTCTCTTTATTGACTTGGACAGAGAGAATGCTTCCTTTTTCTAGGCTTCACATTCACAAATAAAGCAGTTTATTTCAAAGAATAACACTGACATGAGAAGACCTACCATACTTCTAAAGTTGCAGGAAACAGAGTACAGTATACACGTATACGGAGTGGACACTGGACAGTACACAGTGTGTACCGTGTACAATTTATAATACATGCGCAACATACAGTTTATTATAATACAGAAATAATTTGAAATATAAAAAGAATGTAATCTTGATGTGTTTTTTTCTATTTATTGTCATTATAGTTGCTATAGTCAGTTTTGAGATCCATGAGCCGAGGTTATTAGAATATCTCGGATCCATACATTTAAAATGCATGAATTATAACACAAGATGATAATGTTAACTAAACACAAAGGCAAAACAAGGCAAATGATTTTGATTTATGACTTTCAATTGATATCATTACAAAAGTCATGCAGGTTCTTAACCATTCTTGTAGCACGCTTTGTACTGCTTAACAAAGAAAACTATTTGTCATTTACACATCTTGTCTCTCATTTTCACCAGTCTCATATATAGAGCTCAAAATGCAATCTATTTTATAGAATAGCCACTTTTCCTGTAATCCTTCTGTCAGCATTTTTGCCTTTAACCCTTTACAGGTGAGCAAAGGTCTTTTTAAAATAGTGCTTGGCTTTTTTGCCTGAAGGATGCTTTCAGATTCCAAAACTCATCTCTTTCATACCTGGTTTAAGAATTAACACACAGAATTCAGATTAGTGTTCTCGATAGGCTAATTGAATTAATTTCAGCATCTCTATGTAAAGCCCTTACAGTCTTAATGAGTGTACATGTTAGTACCATGAAGCTGTAAGTTTAATGTAGCAAATATGATTTTTACATCTTCAACAGCTGATGAAGTTGGTGCAACATGATAAATGGCTGATTCTGGGTCCATCGTTAGAGATAATACCTTTATTCTGGGAATTTATTCCAAGCTCAAGGTTCACTCTGAGCACCATAACAGAAAATCAAAACAGAAAGAGAATATAAATGCTACAAAATATTTTCTAATAAACCTGTTAGTTATTATATAGAAAAATAATCTCTTTATCGTTGTAGAATGTTAAGGGATTTAGGCTCAGTTACAGGTTGGCTTAAGTTATATTGAAATACAAAAGAGGATACTTCCTCCTCCATTGGACCGCAATTTAATATTTTCATATTTTTTTACTCATTTATATTAATAATGTTAGGTAGTGTTAAAAAATTATTTATTCTCAAAGGTGTATAGGTACAGTATATACTGTGAAGGGTTCTAGTGGTACCTGATTTCCTAAACCTACTCCTAAGCCTTCCTGAAAGTACCAGATCACCCTAGGGCATCTCTTCTAAGTGTGCTGCCCTCTGCCAGACTGGAGGTGCTGCAGTCTCCTGCCTTGCTTCTGTTGCCTCATCCTGTATGTAAGGTGAGGTTCAATTATACTTGACCACTGCTGGGTCATATGCCCCCTAGTGTCCAGGAAATGTATTGTATTATTCAGATGAGTTCATTTGTTGATTAGGAGCACCGGAACCAGTCAGTTTGTAGAGGTACACATTCCTGTTTCGATGGTAAACCACTTAGAATGGAAACAGTGAAACCCAGTGAGCTCTCTCCACAACAATGACTTCACAAAATTCATTGTCATTTCCATCTTCTGATTTGGGCGATAGATAGATAGATAGATAGATAGATAGATAGATAGATAGATAGATAGATAGATAGATAGATAGATAGATAGATAGATAGATCAATCTAGAGTGGTCCAGATCTAATTATGCAATTTTCATTACGCTATAACTTATTAAGTTTACTACATAGAAAATCACCCGAAAAAATCCCGGACCATCGAGAAGTGTGCGAATTGATGACATGAAGAATCGTCTTTGCGCCAAACTGGAATCGTCCCCTCATAAATCAAAGTCATCTAGGTGATCTGGATCTGCATAATTAGATCTAGACCACCCTGATAGATAGATAGATAGATAGATAGATAGATAGATAGATAGATAGATAGATAGATAGATAGATAGATAGATAGATAGACTTGGTTTTTATTTAGTGTATTCATTTTAGATAGACTGAAGAAAGAAGCTTAACACATAATTCTAAATTGAAATGTTTTCATGAAGTATGTGAATGCTGCATAACCTGCTATGGAAACTGTGCCTTTTCTCTCTATTACAGTATATGCAACTGTCTAGTTTTATAAGATAATATCCTATAATGGATATAAGATTACTTCTTTTTGATTATATATTTATTTATCTTCTAGCTACTCATCAGGTCAACTCATTAATGACATGAGATTTTAGAAACAAATCCTTTAGACCTGATCAAAATAATCACAGCAATAAAGTCAATCAAAAAAAAAAAACTTTCCAAAATCTCTGCAGATTGTTAGCAAGCTTTGTAAAGGAGATTTTCAACGAGGTGCAGAGCTGATCAGAATCACTGATTCATTTGTGTTGCTTTGCAAATCATTGCAGCTGCTGCTTTTTATCAGGTAAATTATGTTAATATCTGAATAGTAAAATTCACAAGTGAAGAATGTTGTATAACAGACAGCTTTTTTTTTTTACATCTACCTGCTGAATAAATGCTGTAGTGAATGCTGATATAATGCGTTCTGAAGATGCTCTTTATTTCTTTAAATAGGTAGGTAAAATGGAAAAGTACATTCCATTATGCTCATTATTGTCTATTAGCAAAATCCCATCCACCCAATTCAATTTTTAGCAATCTGAGGGTCATATGCAATAAGCTGACATGAATAGCAAATATGAAAAAAATAGCATAAAACATTGCCCCATTACATTTATATGCATTTACACTTACTTTGGAGCACAGGGACAATTGTTCTTTCCTATGAGAGTATATCTTACAAGTGCAATGATAAGACCTCAGATTCATTTACACAATGTAAAACACTGATAACAATGGGAACGTGCAGCTTTCCCAAAAGAGGAAGAAGGAGTAATCTAGCTTCAATTAAGGGAGCCTATCAGTAAAACAGATTAAGTGAACATCTTTAACCAGATCTTCTTTTGGAATGCAGTTATTCTAAGGCTTTACGGCCTTTAGAGTTCATTGTGGATGCATAATGTTCTTCACCCTAGTCCTAGTGTTACTGTTACATTAGTGGCTATTATTGCAAATATTAAAGAATATTTTTTCTTAGTCTGAAATTTGAAGTAGTTTCCTTTCAGTGTGAAAACTACTGTATTAACATAGTGTTATGTGAATATCCACCACAGTAATATTTATAATAACCATACATTATGATATACAGTACTTATTATCACTGCATGACTCTTCTGTAAAAATCTTCAAACAATGTTGGCCCTGTTTAAAGGTTTCTGCCAAATGATAAGTAATAAGAAGAATTTCTCTGTATAGTTTGCAAGTCTGTCAGTTTAGGGTGAAGTTATACACTGTAGCATATATAATAATAATAATAATAATAATAATAATAATAATAATAATAATAATAATAATAATAGATATTTAATTTCTGCACTTTAAAATAACCCTTGTTTGTTCTTATATTCTCATTCAATTATCATTACATTTGTAGTTTAAATGGCAATAACAACATTACAAAGCTGACTTCAGTATGAAGCAAATCAGATTTACAGTCACATTGATGATGATTATTATTGACCTAGTAGATGAAGCCTGCTCTTTTTAAACACAGACTAATATTAAACTGTAGCCATTTGTAAAAGACCATTATTCACAGATGTACCTCTGGTCTTGTTTTTAATATTTCGTAAGAAGAAATGTATTCTTGGAGCATTTTTAATCTTGTTATGTATTATTACTTACACAATGTAGCCTCCATCATATGTTTCACTGCACTCTTTTTCCAGCACTGCACTCTGCATCGCTTCTCATAAAATCCTAAATAACAAAGTGAAAGGCTGTTATGTTATTTTTCAGTGCTGATTTATTTCATGTCTTAAAGGAGTCTTGAACACAGACCATTTTGCATAGGGCACACTTTAGGTCTCCCTAATTATGGTCTCCTTGCATATTAATCACTTGGTAATTATCTGTGTAGCTAGAGTATACTTGGGCATTGTTCTTGTTTACTTGATGTGTAAATGGAGTAGCAGTATGGACAAGAACTCTGCCAGGTATGGAATTACAATGAGAAGTGCTTACTTATATAACCAGCAGTACACCAATACACTTTATACACTTAAGTATTCAGCACACGGGAACAGTGCTTCTGTACAATGTACTTACTAATTAGTATATAACTACCAGACACTGCAATTCTGAGACCTGAGCCAAAGTGTGAATGGTTTGGGTTTTGACATCCTACTAGAAATGATGTCCCTGGTGCTTCTGTAAGGTTTACCTTGTTCAAAATCATTTACAGTGTCTCTTTTCCATTTTCTGTAACAGGGGGGTGAATCTTTTCTTGTAGGAGAAATATACAAATACCACCTGTTTATCCTCTGTGCATGTTTCCCAATAGTAACCTTCATGAAAATTGGCAAATAAACTACAAAAAATGACACCTGGCAGTTAAGCATATGAAGCACCTGCCACTGCTTGCTACCTCATAAACATTGTTTTTGGTCTTCACCTATGTTGTTTCATGGGCAAATAATTAGTTTCCCCTGTCTCACATCTGATCTGTGGGAGGATGCCTTAGGAAATGGTGCATAGCTAAATAACTAGGTGTACTTTATAAGCATTTATAAGATTTTATTTCAAAAAGGACTTTAGTTCACATGTGCCTACCGCTTAGTAGAGACACACAAATATCCACACATGCTGATGTCAAGATCTGAGCTTGACACACTCCTGTGGGGAGGTCTCACTTAGCCTATGAGGTGAACCTTTGGGGTCTTCAAAGCCAATGAATCTAGTTCTCTAATCAACTTTCCTAATTTGTTTCAATTAAATGATTTAGGACTGTCAGCCCCAATGAATCTTGCTTGCTGTTAGAGTTTATTGGGATTTTCTTCATTTTACAACAGTTAACTTTGACGCCTAACCTCTATTTCAGCAATAGTTGCTTCTCTCACCAAACACACCACGAGTCATATCATATCATATCACATCATTGCAATAGCAACCATCTTTTAAAGTGCACTGCTATTGTAAATTTGCACAGTACAGCATATACTAACATAGCCAAAAAGGTTCAGATGGCAGCGTACCCCAAAATTGTGGTGTAGGAGTTGATATGGATGAAGAAATTCCAATTAAAGGACAAGCTGTCACGTAGTCTATTATTTCAGTTAGTTAGCAGTCACCCTTTTTTCTAGACATTCTTTCCATCCACATTTTTTACTAAATAAAGATTTTCAGTGAATTATAAATCTCCTTGTGTCTCTCTGTTTCTCTCTCTGTGGCTGTGACACACAGAATAGTGTGTCCCTTTGACTCATACACCTTACTGTTGTCATTCCAATAGTCTGTAGGTACTTTTGATGGCAAATAGTCTTTGACAAATGGGTCTGTTTATTTATATAAGGTACCTGACCCTGAAAAAGTCAAAGCCCATTCTCCAAGGGCTGTCCGTAGGCGATCACACCTGCTGCTGTCTTGAAAGCAAGCGGAAATGGTGTCTGAATCAGAAAGTGTGTGAAGAGAGTAGGGACAGCTAAGTAAAGGCACAGTAAGGCTTGAGAATACTGCGCGACTGCTCTTGGCATGAATCTGGAATAGTGAACAGAATAAAAATGAAAAAAAAAAACTGGAAAGATATTATTAAGTGACGCTAATGGATTTATTGTAGTAAAATGATTTGCCAGATCTTTAGCATGTGGTCCACACAGACTGCTGACTCACTCTCTTTCTCTCTGTCTACATATAACTCCATTCTTCTGTCCACATCCCAAAGACACCCCCGTTAGTTTTAGTAGTGTCTTTAAATTGGCCTGATGTTTGTAGATATGCTTATGCAAGTGAATGCCTCTTGCAATGAAATTGCACTCCATCCAGGTTCCTGTCATAGGCCAGATGCAGTCCCCTGAATTTGTATCAGAATAAGCAGTATCAGAAAATGGCCATATGAATGTCTAATAAGTTAGGTGAATCTTCATTAATAAAGATCCATCCCTTTCTTGCTGTATTCTGAAACTGACATTCTAGTATCCAACCATTTGTTCTTCTAACTCATTTATCTAGTTGTGGGTTATGGGGAGCCAATGTACATCCCTTAGTTTCTAGTTCATGTTATTTTAAAATGAGCTTGTAGCTATTTTCCAGTTGGTTTTAACGTAATGATTTTTGATAATTGAACAAAACATTTAAATACGTCCTTAGTCAAGATTCAGATGATTTTAAACGAGGAGTTACATTTACTTGATTGCTCTAAACAGCTCTAAGTACAATTCTTCATTTTTGAAAATGTCACCAACCTCTAGAACTAAGGTCACAGTAAAGGTTTTCCTTTTCAAAGTCTTGAAATTTCTTTTCCTTCATTTTCTTCTTTGAAAGTAATGAGGCTTGCTGCAGTACAGTGCCATCACCCACAGGGTTCAGTAGCCCAAGGCACAGTTTCGATTTCATTAGCAGCCCCAACTGACTAAGATCATCTAATTTAAATTTAAGGCTTAAAGGTTAAAGAGGTGGTAAGAAATTAAATGATTTAGCTCTGTCAATTAACTGGCCTGCTCCTTTAGGAAGGTATCTTTAGCTCTATCTCACTAGCAAACTTACTGCTTCCTTTCCACCCTCCTCACTTACTGATTGCATAGCAGAAATCAAATCCTGGTTTTCTTCAAATTTTCTTAAATTAAATAGTGACAAATCTGAGGTTCTCCTCATTGGTACAAAATCAACATTATCCAGAACTCATTTTTCATTTGTTGTTGATAATTCCTCTGTCTCCCCTTCCCCACAGGTTAAGAGTCTGGGTGTCATCCTTGACATTACTTTATCCTTTCAGTCCCACATCAATAACATCTCTTAGTCTGCATATTTCCACTTGTGTAACATTAATCGTATTCGCCACTCCCTCACTCCCCACACCACTGCTATCCTTGTTCAAAGCCTTGTCACTTCTCGTCTCGATTATTCCAATTCCCTTTTCTTTGATCTTTCTCGCAAATCTCTTTATAAGCTTCAACTGGTCCAGAATTCAGCTGCCCGCATCATTACTGGAACCCCTCTATTCACCATATCACTCCCGTTTTGCAGCAGCTTAACTGGCTTCCAGTTCAGTTCCGAATTCAATTCAAAATGATCCTATTAACTTTTAAGGCTATCCACAACCTTGCCCATCCATATCTGTCTGACCTCCTCCATGTTGACATTCCCTACCACACCCTCAGATCCTCTTCTTCCATCCACTTGACTGTCCCCTTCGTCCATCTTACCACTATGAGGAGCAGAACATTCAGTTGCTCTGTTCCCCAGCTCTGGAACTCACTACCACCTGAGCTTAGAAATATTGAATCGTTTTCACTTTTCAAATCTAAACTTAAAACTCATTTGTTTAAGACTGCTTTTTCTCTTTGATTACAATTTGCTCTGTCTGATTTTAACTTTTGTATTTTACTTTTGTTTATAATCTGTGTTTTGTCTATTGTTCGGTGTCCTTGAGTGTTTAGAAAGGCGCCTACAAATAAATTAAATGTATTATTATTATTATTATTATTATTTTTATTATTATTATTATTATCTTACTCATTGTGTCCAAGGCAGATTGTAAAGAAGGCATAAACGAAGGACCACTGTTACAGTGTAAAGCCTCAGGAGTGATGAATCTTTTGAATGGTGCAAATAAGGAACTGGAGTTACACTGTCTCAACTTTTGTATGAGTCTGTCAATTCCACAATCATGTGAAAAATATGTACTGTACACCCTAATATAATACTATGGCTTTATATTTCAGAATGAAAGCAATGATCATCTAGTCTTTCCCAAAGTCTAAAATTGAATGAATCTGATCTCTGTTGGCTAACACCACAAAAAACATTTTACTTGGTCATTATTAATTCAACAAAAAATATGTCACCAATGTTGAACATCAGATAATGGGAGGGTGATGTCTGCTCCTTTTACCCCTTTCTGGAATCTTATGCATTGCTCTATGGATTAGATCTCTCTGGTTATTGAGGATTGTGGACAGCAAAGCCTAGTCGTTATCTGCCACAGTGACACTCAGTGTTTGCTGCTTGCCAGCACATCACATATGCAGTAATCATAGTAGTAGTATTGTTAGGTGTACAAAGTTGTTATATAGCTTTCTGACTCGGTTATATGCTGGTTAAGTGACTCACTCATGTTTAGGGATGCAAGCTTTTAAACAAAGACAATTGTGAGCTTTCTATTTACTTACTAGTCTTAAAAGCCTGCTTCCGGAAGGAAAATATTGGCATTGTCTGTTCTCTGTTGATGAGACACATGAGCAAAAAAGAATAGCATGACATCATCTTAACAATGTTAGGGGTTTGTTTTATGAGGGATCAGCTTCATCTAGATGGTCATTCCTTCTTCAGATAGTCTGACTGTCTCCAGGTGACATACATTTTGAGGTTCAATAAGGGTATAGAATTTCAGGTATCTAATGGAGGTGGTAAGGCTGTAATCCAGTGATGACAAATAAGACTGCATAGCCAGTATACTGAATGGCTGAGTTAAATAAGAATCCCCCTATTTTTGAGTTTGTGTTTTTAAAAATATTCTGAACAAGAATACAATTTCTATTATTATGCTGATGATATTTAATGCTTTATTACAAACATCTTGTATTTGAATTTATTTAAAAGAATAAAGATTGTATTGATTAAATATCACAACTTCCATACACAACAGTTGGTTTTAGCACTTAAGACAAAAAATAGTTAAGCCGCACCCCACTATGTATCCTTTATATACACACATACAAGTGACCACATACTTCCTTGGTAAATTAGCATTGCCTGAATTCTGTACTTGCAGTTGCTTTACGTATTTATATTACAATCTTAAAATATTAAAATAAGGTTAATTTTTTTTTTCTGAAATTGTGATGTACACAGTGTGTTAAACCTGTTGGAAAATAATAAATTTAAAGAGAGAGTTGAAAATGCATAGAAAAATGCATCAAATCTTTCATTAATCATTTCATTAGCCCTTTTTTATTCTTCAGTCATATCTAGGATTCTCCCAAAAAATCATAAGTAAATCGTAAAGTCTTAATTATTAAGCAGAAACGCAATTTTTAAAAGAATACTGGTACAAACTGTTGAATATCACAAAAAAAAAATTATTGTTTTGTAAACTTCTTAATAGTCTTCTGGAAGTCTGTCTCTGTCTAGTCTTAGCTGTACACATGAGGTATGGGTATCCATATACCCTTTGTCTGTTTCTCTTTGTGAAGCTCAAATGTCGGTCAGCAAAGACAAAGCTGGCATGGCTAAATACATGCCTACAAGTAAAACTTCCAGTAAGATTATTTACAGTGACCATGTGTGTATATACTGTGTGATTTACATGATTTTTAGCATTTAACAAAAATTTAGAAGGAAGCCATATCAGTCCAGAATTAATCCAGCTATAAGGTAGATAGTAATGCCACTTACTGTACCATGTGTGTGTCTGTGTATAGTTTGCTAAATGAAGCCAGTTGGCCAAATTTTGATAGACTTTTGAAAGACCTAAAGAATTAGTATTTGCAAATCCTACATAAGATAAATGGGTGATTATCCATTACAGCTCTTTTTGGCATTTCAGCCTTAGGGCCAACTACTATATATAAATATTCATCTGTTTTTGATTGCATGGTTAGCACTGCAGAATCACAAACTTCTACAACCACAGCTATGGTAGATATTTAGAGCACCATGCACAGAGAGGCCTCAGAGGTTGGCCAGGAATCGGTCTTGAATGCTCTTTTTTCTCAATAGGGGATAGCTGTTTTCAGAAAGACCGACATGCAGCTAAGCATGAGAACCTAAGGAGCCACATTAGCGTGTATGCTGTTGTGAAGAGATGGTAATTACTTCACAATCAATCTCCTGCTGAGTCATCAACTGTTTGAGGGCCAAAAAAAGCTGGGATTTTAAATGGCTATACACTATCTGGATCATTATTAGAATTGCATAGTGAGGCAGCTTAGTGCTGTAGTGTTATTTATTATTTTTTGTAATCTCTGAGAATGCAAATAAATCATCAAACTAATTGAGTTGTTGCTAGCACTGTTTGTGTCTGCTGTAGTCTTCTCCACATCCTCTCTGTGTTGAACTGAGAGATTTAAAATGATGTACAGAGGTGCAGTTGGAGTTCTGACAAAATAAGGAATTAGAAAAGCAGGCCACTTACAATTCTGCAGGAGTCTCCTAGAATGTACAACGCATATTGGTGAATCCAAACTATAGATAGATAGATAGATAGATAGATAGATAGATAGATAGATAGATAGATAGATAGATAGATAGATAGATAAAGAACAATAACAACATTTATTTATATAGCACATTTTCATACAAAAAAAATGTAGCTCAAAGTGCTTTACAAAATGAAGAATAGAAAAATAGAAGACACAATAAAAATAAGTGACCATTAATTAACATAGAATAAGTAAGGTCCGATGGCCAGGGTGGACAGAAAAAACAAAAAAAAACTCCAGAGGCTGGAGAAAAAAATAAAATCTGTAGGGATTCCAGACCAAGAGACCGCCCAGTCCCCTCTGGGCAATCTACCTAACATAAATCAAACAGTCCTCTTTGTATTTAGGTTTCTCATGGAAGGACTTGATGATGATGGTCACGTAGACTTCTGGCTTTCAGTCCATCAATGTTGGTGCATCATGATGCTTTGTAGTGGTGGTGGCAGGCGCCACCACAAAGAAACTGGAAAAAGAAACAGAAGAGAGAGCTGGGGTCAGATAGATAGATAGATAGATAGATAGATAGATAGATAGATAGATAGATAGATAGATAGATAGATAGATAGATAGATAGGAAGGCACTATATGATAGATAGATAGATAGATAGATAGATAGATAGATAGATAGATAGATAGATAGATAGATAGATAGATAGATAGATAGATAGATAGATAGATAGATAGATAGATAGATAGATAGAGTATGTTGTTCATGCCAGAAAAGCACTTTAGAATTTGACCAAGCCCTGGTGATGTTATTCCAACAGGTTTCAATGGATAATATGTATTTTATGTAAGATTCTTTATTCTCTGCCACTCAGAATGATGAATTTGCCTTAATCTATACACTCATTTTCAGAATCCACTTATTCCAGTGTGAGGTTCATGGAGAGCTTGAGCTTACCTTGGTTGCATTAAGCAAATGGCAGGTGCTAAATGTCGAAAAAGCACTAGGTAATTTTATTCTTTAAAGACAAAATACTGTAGAAATGTAGTGCAATCTTCCTGTGTCCATTTATGTAGTATTTTATAAAATGGGTAAAGAGGAAATTAGGGAGTATCTCGGTTGTTAACCAATCAACATTTGGAAAGACTAATTCAGAAAATCCCCAAAGACAGCAAAATGAGAGCTATGTTGGAATCCTTGCTTTGTGAAGGTCTGTTTTTAGTTTTACATTTAAATGTTTCAAACATTCATTGCACCATATGGTACAATGATAAAGACAGCCAAACATGGAAACTTGCTTCTTATGATGTGTGTGAAAGCCCACCCAGACATTTATAATACAGTATTTTCTCGGTTCTCATCTATAATTTGCGGTGAGCTTTTATTATGACAGATTTAGAAATCATTAAAAAAACCAAAGTGAAATCCATCAGGAAGTCCACTTGAGTATAAAAATGCTAATCTGTGGATGCGGATGTTCGTGTGGGAGAGCTGCTGTTGCTGTGGTTATTTTTTAAATTGAACATGTGAATTTACCAAAGCATGCATTTATTGTGATTTCCCTTTTTTTCTACACAGAGGCTTTAGGTGGATGATGAGCATCTTTAAATGTATAGAATAAACATAAAAAGGAAGCTGGACTTGGACAAGTAAACAACTCTTAGAACAAAGTAGTTTAAGACTCTGTGTACACTTAACTTTTGGCCGTTATTGGCCTTCCTGTGTAATGAAAGAAAATCAGCCCTGAAAAATGATGACAGTTTAAAGATTCTGCTTAATAATTCAGGTTCCTATTGCATGTGACATAACTGGTAGAGAAAGACAAATGAAGGTTGTATTAGTGAGAGTCTAAGATAGATTTTGCAATGAAAACAGCTGGAAATGATGTTGAAGATTGAGCTTTTAACAGTCAGGCATTTGAGGGGTTTTGTCAGATGCAGCATTTTCAAAGCAGACTATAGATCAATAATTTAAGCGTGGATTGGGTTTATGACTTTGCTTCAGATCTCCACGGGAGTTCACCTCAAGCCCAGATGCAGGCAGGTGTCAGTTACCTGAAGCATTGGTAGACGAGATACTGTAGCTAATCATTTTTTCCATAGAACCAATTGCTCAGAAATGCAGAGCACCATTAATTGGATTTGGACCTTAAGGCAGTGCAAATAAATAAATATTTAACTCAAATGAATTAATAAATGCTGTACAAAATACAGTCTGTAGATCAGTACACCTTGGAACTTTACCAAGAAGATGAAAAGAACTAGACGGCAGCAGCTGAGAAAAATCATGAAATCCGCTCTTAGCAGTCTCTCCAAAATCTGTAGGTGTGTTTATATTCGGTGTTACTAAAAAGGGAAGGGTTTTGGGAAACTCGGCTTGGAGAGTGTGAAAATGTTGCCATCTGTTACTTGAGCGCCATGCAAAGTGTCTACATTAGCTTCCAAGCCGACACTCTGGTTAAGCTGCTAAAATCGTGCATTTCAGAGCAGCCTGAAGTTGTTATTTGATTAGCAGTTGCAATGCCTGAATGCATGCAGAAGGCATACATTTGACATGTACAATGGCTCTTTAGCATCCAGAGCAATTTTAAAAAGCCAAATTAGGTAAGAGTGTGCTACAAGAATGTACACATGTACATTTAGATTGGACCTTTGTGATGCCAGAAACAAAAGTGAGATTCAAAGAGAAGTGTGTGTGTTCTAATGTATGTGTATAAATAAATAAATAAAAAATAAATGAAACACACAAAGATGGACCTTTGAGTTCAAGGACATTGAATATCGTGATGTTAGTGGCAAAGCAAAAAAGAGTATATCGCTTTTAAAAGGCCATAATAGTTTAATAGATATGACTGTTTGCATATTAATTAGCCTTTCATGTGTATGGGTGAGTGATAACTGATGTCCCATCCAGGGCTGTCTTGTGCTTCATGTTGTTGGGTTAGGCTGTACCCCCAAAGGCTCGACCATGTAATATAATAAACTAAAATAATCTAGAACTGTGAAGTTTGCATACTCAATCTAATGCAGGGTAATGGGGGCCATATATATATACGAGGGGCGTTCAAAAAGTTTCCATACTTCTTTTTAAACTCTATTTATTAAGAATTTTAAAAACAAATTACAAGCACTTTTCTAAATAGTCCGCTTCCTTTGCAAATGCAATTTTCCGAGCACCATAACAATTTTTTAATGCCCAATTACTACTCCCGCCTTCACCGTTTCCAACGAAAATATAAAAGTGCGGAAACTTTTTGAACAGCCCTTGCAATTTACAGTATATACATATACGTATTTTTGTTATTTTATAATGTTTTACTTAGCTAATGATCAAATCATTTTATTTATATGTCTGTTATGTATGATCTAGTGGTAAATACTTTTAACTGTAAAGTACCAACATGCAGTTTTAGTACCTAGAACTGACTTGTTTTGTGACCTAGAGCCAATCACTTAATCTTCTTGTGCTACATTTTAAAATATATAATCAAATGTACTTTAAAGGATTTAGTAAAAAAAAGGAATTATTTAAAATTAAGACTGATTGAAATCTCACTTGGTTCACCATGTTTTAAATTTGGACACTCCCTATGTGTGCATGTAGACTTTCTCAGAGTACCCAGGTCCTACACATGCTCTAAAATGTCAATTTAAGATGAATAAGCAAATGTGCCAATTACCAGTGAGCAATGAAACATCAGCAAGTGTGCCCTGTAATGGACTGCCTTCCCATTCCAGGCTGTTTTTTTATGCCATATGTTATAGGTGTAGGCTATGTTCTGTAATGGAAACATGGCTTCATAAAATGAATAATATATTTAATCACTTTATTTGGAAGAATATAAAGAATAATAAAAGACATTTTATGGTGGCAGAGTATTTGGGAGTGATGATATGAATGGAAGACACTCTGCCATTTTAGTCAGGGTGTTGTGAAGCTCCGATTTGGTGTATGGATTGTTACAGCAGAGGGAATGTTCACAAATAGCTCTTGGAGTGGGCCTACTTAACTGGGCAGGTGCCCTGACTCAGTGTTCAAAAGTGCGGCTAAAGTTGTCACAATCACCCCTTAATGACAAAACTATAGTTATTCAGGTGTCAAAATATTATACAGTAGTTATCTATATATTGTTGTGATAAATGTAAGTCATTTTTGACAGAATAAAAGGAATAAAAAGGACAGCATAGAGTTTACAAAATGGATCTCTCAGATTCATTCTTCCCTTAATTAATCAATGTACCGTAATTTAAAATCATGTACTAAGAGAGAAATATAACTCCAGATTGTCTCAATGTGATTGTGGTATGAAGTTTATGCAAAGTGAAGGACAGTTGTCCTCTACATGGACTATTTCCTGCCTTGCAAGCAATGTTGCCAGAAAAAGCTCTGACCACCCATGACACTGAATTGGTTTTGGAATGGCATGTTAATGTACTGTTTACCTTTGGCACAAAAAGATGAGATGATCTTTTGGTGGTCTTCTGAACATCAGCCCATCCATTTCCTGCATCACGGCAGACAAGAGCCAATCCCAATGAGAATGTGTGCATGTCAGGAATCAGCCCAGTCCATCCCAGAATATATTCACTGACAGAGTTACACTCGCTTAAACTGGGCCAGTAGAGATTTTGACAATTAATCTAACATATACATGTAGGCCAAAGATGAACGTGCAAACCACTACACCACCTATATGCTTAAAACATATTTATTATTAAATAATGATATATGAGCCAAGTCAAGGTTACTATTAAACAATTCTGGAAGACTGTTTTGTGTTTAGGTTTAACTAGGTTAAGACATTAGTTAGATACTTCCTGGTAAAAGACAATAAAACACAGCATGCCATGTTTCCAAACAGACAAGATACATGTTTCACTTACTAAAATGTTTTTGTTATTAGAAATGTTAAAATATTCATTAAAACCCCAGTGCACATGAATGTAACAGTAATATTTAGTAACATTACTAGACAATTTGTATTTTGACTTTTAATTCTGCTAATGAATTTGCTGAAGTTATGTGGGTGGTCATTCAGCAGATGCATTTACTTGCTCTGGCAAATTGTCTAAATTGTCATTAAAGCTGGCCTACTTTTTTAATAAATTAAAGAGAAGATAAAATATGCAATTCCCAGACAGTGTAATTTAATTGTGCAGTTACATTTTGTATTTAGTTGTGCAGTTGACAGTCAAAGCTAATTTTATGCTGACTTTGATTTATTCCCTTTTTCTTTTGATTTTTGTCGGTTTTGTTTTCATTTTTCAGCTCCAAAAATGCTACTATACATTTAACAAGAGTGCTGCACAAGGTTTATATTTGTGAACAACTGTTTTTTGTACATCTGCCTTTTCTTCATATTTATTTATAAGTTATTATCACCAGTTGTACTAGACTCCATACTTCCTTTACTTATACAGATATAGTCCACCCATGATCACTGTTCCATCTCGCCTCTCACAGCTATGCACTGTACAAACCATCTTATATTTAAAGTCTTGCTAAGACACATATGATCATTTCATGCTACACATGTTTTTACATCCAAAGGTTGAACAAGATGAGTTGAAACGTTAATAGGTTAAGAAATCCATCCATCCATCAATTTTCCAACCCACTGAATCTGAACACAGGGTCTCGGGGGTCTGCTGGAGCCAATCCCAGCCAACACAGGGCACAAGGCAGGAACCAATCCTGGGCAGGGTGCCAACCTACCTCAGGACACACACAAACACACACTAGGGCCAATTTAGAATCGCCAATCCACCTAACCGGCATGTCTTTGGACTGTGGGAGGAAACCCATGCAGACACAGGGAGAACATGCAACGCAGTGGGGACCCGGGAAGTGAACCTGGGTCTCCTAACTGCGAGGCAGTAGTGCTACCACTGCACCACCGTGCCGCCCAGGTTGAGAAATATTTAAATATATTTAATCCTGGATGAGGGGTGTTATGTTAGTGTACATCTAAAAGAATAAACAGTGGAAAATGGAAAGAAGTTGAAGAAGAAAGAGGGATGAGGAAGATGGAGGAAACCAGCCCAGAGTTGATAAAATAGGTGTACAAAACAACATTTATTTATATAGCACATTTTCATACAAAAAGTAGCTCAAAGTGCTTTACATAATGAAGAAAAGAAAAATAAAAGACAAAATAAGAAATTAAAATAAGACAACATTAGTTAACATAGAAAAGGAGTAAGGTCCAAGGGCCAGGGTGGACAGAAAAAACAAAAATAAAACTCCAGACGGCTGGAGAAAAAAAAATAAAATCGGCAAGGGTTCCAGGCCACGCAACTGCCCAGTCCCCTCTGGACATTCTACCTAACATAAATGAAATAGTCCTCTTTGTAGTTAGGGTTCTCACGAAGTCACTTGATGTTGATGGTCATACAGACTTCTGGCTTTTAATCCATCCATCATTGTTGGAACATCACGGTGCTTTGAGTAGATGGTGGTGGCACAAGCCATCACCAAAAGGACACCGGAAAAGGAAACAGAAGAGATTTTAGAGCCACCATGAATAGGTATTATAATGAGTTAGATCATTATCAGGAGAGTATCAGGATTTTAATTACAGTGAAGTTATGAGAAGGCAATGTTAAAGTGTAGAGCCCAAACTGGTCATCTGAGATGATCAAGAGTGAGATTAAAGGATTAGTTAGTCTTTGAGTATTGAGGGGATGTGATGACCACATTTAAGGATGAGTTAAGCTACTGTTTTTTTCTTTGGTGGCAGATGCATGTAGCTATGATCAAGAATAATACACTACACCTCTAAGAATTTAAAGTGAAAGTATCAGAGTCAGGGAATGAAAATGAATTGCAATAAAGGAGTGAATGAAAACAGGGGTGACAAGATGTCTGAATACCTACAGAATAAAATAGTACTGATTGCCAAGTTTAAAAAAAAAAATCAAAACTTTGATGTCATTTCATATTTGGCATTTTTGCATTTGAATTTTTTTTTGTATTGTTATTCTGATAATGCTATTTTATTTCCTGTTTTGTTATGCCCTCTAATATTTTGTGTCGATTCGCTACATGCAGATGGCTCTGTCAGCTGTCATTCATATGTTGTGGAAGGTTATCTGATTCCATCTATTAAAGATGGTGGCACACATGTCCTGGTTACCCAAGTGTTGCCTGATGTTCTAAAGCAAAAAAAAAACAAACATTTTCTCTAGATTTACTTAGTAATGTGCATTTTAATGGTTTATGATTAGGGCTTTGTTTTTGGTGCATGGGTTAAAAGATATAAAGATATGGCGTATAACTCAGAGAAGTTGGAACATTAGAATAATCAATATTCTAACTTGGTAATATACTGTAGTTGGCTATTTTAACCAAATAAATTTGTAGAAACCTTTATATTACTTGAATAGAACTTCTCTACTTGATTATCTTTAACTCCAGTAAATATGCTTTTGAAATAGGGAACTGAAAAGCCAGTGCTTTTTAATTGTTTTAAAGACACTGTAGCAAAAATTACTTCACAGAGACTTGGTATTATCATCATGACTTTCATTACTATCTTGCATCTTAGCATTTGGAAAAGAGCAGGGCTAACTGGCATATTCATTACACCTGTTCTGCCTCATGAAAACAAGTCTAATAACAATTTTAAGTAGTTTTCTGTATTCTTTTAATGCCCTCGTTGAAACTGAAAAAGGACAGGTGTATTTTTTTAACTAAATGTTGCTTAGCAACAGAATATTCTTCTGTATTTTCAAATTAGAGGGTATCTGCTTAAATAAGTGTTAATGCCAGACTAAGAAAAATATTAGAATCAGTATCTTTCCTCATCACAGTGCCGAAAGTGGAATCCCACTGTGCCTATGCTTTTTACCACAACATTTTTTTAACTGTTTATAAAGTAATATTTTCTGTAATATATCAGATGAGAAGGTACATATGCTGTATATACTGTATATATAAAGGGTTAGCGAGGGCTGTGCATCTGCAAAGTGAAGGTAAATATTATTCCTGCAATAAAGAAAAAGAAGATAAACATAATTTTTTATATGTGTTGACAAACCTGGTGAGGGCTACACAGCCAATGTGTTGTGTTTCTTCACCATAAGAATAACCTTTATGTATTTCTCATATATGCAGTATTATACAGTATACTGTTTATGCAGCATTCTTACCATTAAACACAAACAATTAAAACAGAAGTAGACAAGAGTTACATAGTTACTAAGGACTACTTTTGTTCATGGATGCCACTTCACCTTACTGTAGTGGCACGTTCACAAAAGCTTTGACATACTTACAGATAAAGCATTCTCTCATGGTTGAAGACAGCCATTCCATATTCACAAGCCTGTGAATTCTATGGAATGAGTAAGTAGCTTTAAGATGTATGTAAATAGAAGCGAAAGTCGCATTTTATAATTAAATTATATATCGAGCACATCTGTCTCAACTAAAACTCTCCAAACTGTTTCCAGGACATGATCCAACCTACGAACGTTGCAACCAAGTCCCAGCCTCACTGGGTCACATGTTCTGGGCCTGCACCAAATTAACATTATTCTGGACAAAAATTTTTAATTACCTGTCAGACAGCCTTGGACTCACAATCCCTCCTAACCCATTAACAGCTGTGTTTGGGATTCTTCCAGAGGGGTTTAAAGTGGAGAAAGACAAACAAACTGTGATTGCATTCACTACACTGTTGGCACGCAGACTTATTCTGATAAATTGGAAGAATCCAAACTCTCCTCTTTTAAGTCAGTGGGAAACCGATGTGTTATATTATTTAAAATTGGAAAAAATCAAATACTCAGTTAGAGGATCTGTACAGACCTTTTCAAAACATGGCAGGATCTAATCAGTAATATTTTAAAATAAGTTCATAAAGCACAGAGAATTTTTTTTTTAAATTAGGTATGTTTACAAGCCTTAAATTTAACGTTATTTGGCTTGCTCTCTCTCTCAGGGGTGGGGATCGATCTGTTCTTAACTCAATTTTTCTTTTTGTAAAATCTTGATTGCTTTGTATGGATTGTAATAAAATTAATAAAAAAAAAATAAAAAAAAAATAAAAAACACAAACAATTAAAACAGAAGTAGACAAGAGTTACATAGTTACTAAGGACTACTTTTGTTCATGGATGCCACTTCACCTTACTGCAGTGGCACGTTCACAAAAGCTTTGACATACTTACAGATAAAGCATTCTCTCATGGTTGAAGACAGCCATTCCATATTCACAAGCCTGTGAATTCTATGGAATGAGTAAGTAGCTTTAAGATGTATGTAAATAGAAGCGAAAGTCGCATTTTATAATTAAATCTGAAGGATAATCAGTTTTTATAGTCCGATTCCATAATACTTGGACTTGCACATTTCCAAGTTTCCCAGTAATTAAAGGGAGATGGTTATATTAGGTTCATATATATATATATATATACTCTTCCCAAGAGAGGTGCTTCACCTACCAGCATACAATATATATTTTCCATTTGTTTATATAAGCGATGTCTTTATTCAACAATATTAAGTTCAAGATCTACATGGAATAATATTGATCACTAGGTTTAGCAGAGTTCTGGGCTCTTTTCTTTCTAAGCAGACCCAAGAATCATCTCATTTAACAAATAGGTTTGCAGTGAGACTGCAAAAGCTGCCATTGTTTTCTTCTAGCAAGGTTAGGACCCTTGTTTGTCATTCACATCCTCTTGTCCTGTGCCAGGCAGTGTTCTTCTCCTGCTTGATACTGGCAGTATACTGACAGACCTTTGGGTGAGGTTTCTCACATGTTTGTCTCTGATATCAGCTGACCAGATGAAGTGGTCTGTATTTGTTGCAATGTCCTTTATCAGTCTAGCAGCTTGCCAGGCAAGACCATTGACCTTACTTGGTATGATTTCCCCTGAAAAGAAAGAAGATCACAGTTTGAGATGTCTGGAGGTGTTCAACTGTTCCACTAGGAATTGATTCTCAGACTGATGGCTATCTGTGTAGTTTGTACATTTCCTTTGTGCCCATAATGGTTTCCCAACTGGTGCTCCAGTTTTCTCCTACATGCAGTATGATGTACATGTTAGCTTAAGCATTCATCCTCAGTTGGCCTAGTGTGGCAGTTTTCTCTAAATTGAATTAGCATCCTGTCCAAGGTTGCCTTTAGTCTTGCACCCAATGTTTGCTGCTTTGAGAAGGAAAAGATTTGTTTAGACATTTGTTGGTTTTATGATTAAATATACAACTTTTAGCAAAAGGTGGCATAAACAAAATCCGTAAGAATCATGAGGAGACTTTTTTCTGAAAAGATGTATATATGCATTTCGCTTTTGTCTTCAAATGCTCAAATTTCTCTGCTTTTTTGTCAGATTAATTGTGTGCACTAATGTGAGATGCTACTATTGATTTTCCTTACTGTGCAAAGAGAGAATTCTTTGAAGAGTGTCATAGATGTAGTATGCTTCAGAGCACACGAAACCCTCTCTTAACCTTTTTGAAATACAGTTACTGGTTGACTGTCAAGCATTTAATGGAAAGCTAGTCATCATAAGACAAGAGACAGGAAGCAAGGCAAGTGAATTGGCATGACAGCTTTGATCTTCCTTGCCCACATCATATCATAAAGCAAGCATAAAAGTGCGATTGTGATTGTCTGTTTCTATGAGGCGCCGGAGTAGACCCTTCTGTACTGCAGTACCATGCTTCAGCACAATGTGTACTATAGATGAAAAATCAGTAATATTCTAGGGCGACGGCACAGAAACACTGGCCACCAATAGTGCCATAAAGAATGGGATCAAATATCATTTTAGTCTTTTCTATGCTGCTTTCCTCAACCTCACAATTCATTGCCCTGTTCAATTTACTCTTCTTCTCTTTATTATGGTATCACTGAATCTTCATTTTAGTCTGATTCTTTCGTTTATCCTATTTAATTGGTAGACATACCAAAAACGCGGTGTAGGACATGGACCTGAAAAACTTTGTCTTCTATTGTTACACTACTTGGGCACACAGATTCTGAAACAAAGAATTGTGACCCGACAGGAACAGAAAGACTTCTGTTTTGGCTTTTGCAGTGCATCTGCTTTGACATATTAATTTATTGATACTGTTGTGTGTGTATTTGTTTATTTAAGACTTGATGTATACTAAAGAATGCCTCATATAGAGTAAATATATTGTAAATATTTTGTCTTGGACTCTCTTCCTTTGGAAACAAAACGCCTTTGATGAAATATCCAGGCTCCATGCTGAACATGTAAAAAAACTGGGAAAATCCACAGTCATTTATCCAGTAGTCCATAATTATAAATACACTGTTAGTTTTTTATTGTTTTCACTAAGTGAGTTATTTGCATTTTAACTTTTAGAAAGAATAAAGAAGATCATAGTTATTTAACGTGAAAGTACATTTCAAGTGAAATGTTTGCTTTTGTATCTGTTCAGCAGCCCATGGACAATCTCACTTGCCCAGGCAATGCTGTTACGTACTTTTTTGTTGAGAAAGAGGTTAAAATGTGTGCAAGAAGAAATGAAAGACTGGCGATAGACGTTTGGCCCCCAACACATTGATGAATGCCACCTGTGATGCAAAGCTCAAGATTGGAAATGCTATTATTAAGAAAAGGAAAGGGGGAGGGCATTTAAAAAGAATAAAAAATGCTTTTAAATTATTGCACTGATTAGAAATTGATGCCCTTTATACCCATTGCTGGCAGTATAGAAATAAAAGATCAATTGGCTGATAATGTTTTAGCGCAGATGAGTAAGTAGTTATTATAGGATTACTGAATGTAAGAAAGAGAAAATGTAAATGCAAATATTTTTTAGGCTTGCGTTGGAACACCAACTATTATGCATTTTAAACAAAACATTTACATCACAAACTTAACCAACCTAATTTATATGTATTAAAGAGTGCATGACAGTGCCAAAGAGTTTTTGCATTATCTGAGCACAAGCAGTATTTAGAGGTTTGATCCTATAGTTTTGAGGTCTCCAGTCTTAACAACTTTACCCAGCAGGACAAACAGTCAAATTTAAGATTTAGAAAGTTTTATTGTTCTTGTTTCTTTGAATGGTGCAGCCTAATAGTTAATGGAGCTTAACAGGCAAGACACTACTACCTTATAATTTAGACTGGTCAACAGAAGAGAGCTTTATTATCTCATTTAAATTAGTGAAACATTTTCATATTTTATGTAACAACTTTCTTCATTTGTATTTTCACAAAGCAACTAATTTTTTAACACGTCCTTAACAGTGATTAGAATTGGTTACATCGGCTGCTTTCTTGTAAGCTGCATTTCAGACATTTATTATTAAACATTAACAATACATAAAAAGCTGCTTGTGTTGCCCGTTACTTTCACGTCTTTGATAGAGTATGAACAGGTGCTTGTTTGGATTTCCATGTACACCAGCTTTTTACTTATCTCTGGAGGTCACCACATTTCCCTTGCTTGTCGAGACATTGGTGTTATGAATTTTTTTCTTGTCAGTTTCAGAACCTGCATCCAGTTGGAAGCTTAACATAGATGGAGTCTCTGTGGATCAATTCTTCCATCTGCTTCATCAGCAGCTACAGCAGCAGGGAGCAGCTAAAAGTTAACATCGTAAAAACTGGAAAAAGTTTTATAGCACCTTTGCCTGTTGTATGTTTCCCCTAAGTGCTCCCTTCTCATTCCTACTGACCATAAAATGCCGACTTCACTTTAAGTAAAGTCAAAGTTCATGGCCATGAAGGGAAGACTAAGCAGCCATGAGATTGCTAGAATAAAGCCGGTGGGTGTCTTAGAGAGGCATAAAGCGGAGAAGCTTTAGGAGGCAGCCAGTAAGCCAAACAGTGCTCAGTCAGTCTATACACATTTGCCCTTAATGTATCCATGAGTTGATTTTTGTGGGAAGAAACCGGACAGTAGACAGTGTAGAGATGCCCTTTGTAAAATGGTTTCTAGAATTGTGTTTAAATAAAGAAGATTAAAACTGGAAACCTGAGATAATGATAATAGAAGCATTTGTAAGAGAGAGTTGATAATTAATTAACTGATTGATTAACTAATCAATTAAAGTACTGAAATCACAAAGAAGAAAAGTAACATATTCAAAACAAAAAGTATCCAAAATACAAATATGCACATTAAATATCTTTTGAGTTTATCATTATAGTTAATTCAATAATTTCATATATACTTTAAAAAAGCAGTTTTTTTTTAATTAATTTCAAAATATTCCCCTTCTCCCTCCAATTCTGCACAAGGGTATACTATTGAAGAATCAGTGATGTAGTGATAGTGATATAAATAATGATGGTGTACAGTAAAGAAATGCTATTAAGGCCAAACGTAGACACCATACTCCTGAAATGCCATGCTAGTTTCCTTCCAAACTTTGTATTCTTTTGAGATCGCTAACCTGTTGCATTTACTTCTCATTTAATATGATGATTTGCTTTGACTCTCAATATCGCTCCAGAAATTATTCATTGTGTTGTATATAGTTTCTCTGTGAATTTCTAGCTGGCTGTAATCACCAGAAAGTTGTATCTTATGCAAGACTCCAGAGCCACTTTCTGTGAGACAGAAAGTCAACTTCAATGCAGTGCATGCAGCGTTGCTGGCAATGTTAGACTAATGTAATGAAGAGATTCAGTTTAGCTATTTGGGCAGAGGTTGTGAGATAATAATGAATAATTTTTTGTCTGCAAGGAACCATTGTAATCAGGAGAAGTCAATCATACAAAAAGCAAGCAGGAGAAAATTGTAACAAATCTAAACCAAGATATGATACTAAATTCTGTAGTTAAAGTGGAAACCTTGACAACTTTTAAAAATATATTAGGGCAGCTTGCATTACTGCATTTCTTTCATTTTCCCATCTATTCTTTCACATGCGTATCACACAATAGCAACAATACCAAATGACTGGGATCATAGGCATTGAATTCTAAATGCCACTACTGAAGACCAGTCATTGAATTTTATTCTACCTATTCTCAACAATGAGAAATAGATATTTTACTGCTTCTAAATATTCTGAAATATTTTTATAATGCGATTTCAATGCCAATTGTTGCATGATGTAGAAGCATTGCTACTTGAAGATTTCTTAAATTATTTTACACACCACATTAATAGTAAACAGTTATCTTTATATATATAAAATGCAACATTTGTCTGTATGTCTGTCCGCTTTTCACGAGAGAACTACTTAACAGATTTAGATCGTGTTTTTTTCTATAATTTGCTTGAACATTCCAGTTGATTTTACGACCCCTCTCGTCACACTAAGCATTATAGTTCGTTTGCAATACCAATTTATTTGTGCAAATCCGAGAGAGACGCAGCAGGCCGAGGGGAGGGTGGCGGGTCCCTCCTCACTCACATGCCAGCCTCAGGGCGTATCTTACATCCGCTTAGCTAGCGAACAAGAGAACTACTTAATGAATTTAGATCTGGATTTTTTCTAGAATTTGCTTGAACATTCCAGTTGATTTTGTGATTTCTCTCATCATGCTAAGAATGATAGTTCACTTGTGGGAGCGATATGTTCGTGCTAATCCGAGACAGAGGCTGCGGGTCGAGAGGATGGGGAAGCTTGACATCAGGAGTGGGGAGTCAGTCTACCTCTGTGTTTTGGAGCATAACTTGCCTCTGCATAGCTAGCGATACCTTTTTGTTTATTGGTTTTTAAAGTTTGTCCTGTTTCACAACCATGCGGGCAGAGCCTCGGGGAACGGCTAGTAAGTTATATGTAGTTCTGTTTTTTTAATAAATGCTAAATTTCTGAAAAACGTATCTTACTTTTTTCTAACACATGTGGTTCTAGCAAAGCCATGACTTTGATCTAGAAAGAGTACTGAATCAATCAGGACTCTTGGTTTTGTTACAAACTTCCAAAATTTTATTTATTTTAGCATACTGATTTTTAGTACCTTCAGTTACAGTTACAATTATTATGAATTTTAACTCTACCACCAGCACACACTGATGTCTTACATTGCTCAAAATTGCACATTGTAGCTAGTCAAGTCAAGTCAACCATATACATTAAAGCACACAGTAATGTCCTCCAGGACCAAATGTGCAACGTACAGATGGGACAGATCACAAGAGGATGAATGGGAGGGAGGAGTAAATAATATAATATCTATACATATAGCTGAACATATATGCTAAGTGTGCAAATACAAATATACAAATGCCTATACGTAAATATGAAAATATATCTATCAAAAAGGCTTTGGGGAGGGAGGCACATCAGGAAGGGTATAACAAATGCAGACTATAGACTAAGGACTATAAGAAACAGTACAAAATGGCAGGTAAGGAGTGAAAACATGTATTATATGTGCAATTCTTTACTGCAATTACACTGTGTAAGTATGCAATGAGTTGAGAGAGTAAGGAAGTACATATGGACAAGAATGTTGGTCATGTAAACATAACATTGTAGGTATAAGAAGCAGCTGGGGGAATTAAATAGGGCAGAGGAGTTTGTGGAGAAGACAGCCCACTGCAGAAGAGGGCAGCATGATGTTCAGGAGCCGGACTGCTTGGGGGAAGAGGCTATTGCACAAGTCTAGCAGACCTGCTCCTGATGCTACAGAATCTTATTCTAGATGGAAGGGGGGTAAACAGTTCATGGGTGGGTGGTAGGGGTTGGCCACGATGCTGGTGGCCTTACGTAAGGAGCCAAAGGTGTAAATGTCCTGGAGGATTGGTAGAGGGCTGCCGATGATGTGTTCAGTGGCCCACACAATTCTCTGAAGGGTTCTGTGGTCGGAGGCGTAGCAGTTTCCATACCAGACTGTAATTCATCTGCTCAGAAAGGTCTCGATGGTCCCTCTGTAGAAGGTGGTGAGGATAGGTTTAGGGAGGTGCACTTTCTTCAGTCAGTTCTTTGTAGTCAGCGTGTACCTTGTTACAGTTTTTAACATATTCATAAAATTAAACCTGAGTCATTATTTTGCTGGGGTAGTGAGTAGTGTTCCATTCAAGTTTTATTCCCGCCAAGAACAGTCAGGATAGTCTTCTGCTTGCCTCAACTCTTTTACTGCATAAGGTGATTTAGTACTGGATAGACAACATTTATTCTGACATACACCAACTCAATCCATTACTCTGTTAAGTTATATACTGCAGATATTTTCCTAGTCATAATTATGTTAATGAAATCATGTGTAGAACTCACTTCTTGTGTGCGTGAAGTAAATAGTTCCAAAACTATAGAAAGTCAAGAGTGAAATACATGTCGTGGGAATCTGAATAGGAGTTTCTTCAAAAGTAACGCTTTGGTGATTTTAAGGGCACGCCATCAGGCTTTCCAACAGTGAATGCAGTGATGTTGGCAATGCTAGACCAATGTAATGAAGAGATTCAGTTGAACTATCGGGGCAGAGGTCTTGAGATAATAAAGAATAATTTTTTGACTGCAAGGAGCCATTGTAATCAGGACAGGCAGCAGTAACCCAAAAAGTAAGCAGGAGAAAAATGTAAAAAATCTACAACTAGATATGATAATAAATTTTATAATTGAATTGGAAACCTCAAAAAGAATACTCTGGTAATTTTAAGGGCACAGCAACAGTGTATCCAGCGATGCTGGCAACAAGGTCTTAGGTTGTGGTCTAGTCATGATCTCTCATTTAGGGAACACCTTTAAAACTTACAAGAGTTTATGTCAAACACCCCTTATATAGTATTAGTTCCTTTCTTAGACTGCTAAATAATCACCATAAACATATAAAATATACTTTTAGGGTAGCTGTTGTATTTTGAAATCCACTGCCAAACCATCACAACATCAGTCTGTGTAAGAAGCAATGTCACGTTTAACAAATCTAACATGGAAACTACATGGCATGCATGTTCTACAGTATTTAAGCTTTTCAGAATTAAATGCTATTTTAATTCAACAAAGATGATGCACTACATGAAAAGAGATTGTAATTAATCTTATTTTGGATTCCAGGTTTTCAAGAAGACTTTGTGTTTAATTACGCCTTTGATGGAGAATTCCTTCCTAAAACTGCAGTGCTATATATAATCTTATAGACATCAGTCAGGCAGATTACCTCAATTCCATTTTGTCCAGTAAATCAGTGATTATATTATTGTGCCTTCAGGCAAAACGTTTTAGTCACTACTGAGAAATAATATTTGGTATTTCAAATGTCATCGTAATAATATAACCCATATATTTACAAGTACAATATGGCAGTTAAATAATAGGGTTTAATTTTAAAATATGTGTGTGTGTTATACAGCTGTTACATTTGTATATATGGAATACATTTCATAATAATTTCATTTTTAATTGATTATTTTAATTGATTTTAGTAATTTGATAAACCCAGTTCGATTTAGAAATAAACAATAGGAATTCTTACAGATGATACAATTTAATGAAATAAAGTTTCAATCAAATTTTTTTTCACCAACACATTGTCACAACATATGATTCTGAAGATTCTGTTTCCTTCTCTCTTGCAATGGCTAAACCTATTTGTCTGGAGCTCAGTTTCTTGCAGAAATCAAATTATTTTCTGACTGGTGCCTTAATGGAAGAGCTGAATTGCAAATAATTCTCTTGTCAGCATCCACTGCTGTGTAACAGAACGAGGAAAACCAAAACAGCAAGAGTGAAGATAGCATTCTGCAAAGTGCGACAAAGAAATTAATCAGAGAACACTTCATGAGCTTAAATTCGGTTTTACATGGTTTTACAGCCTCTTTCAGTTTGTAAAGGTGCAGTACATGGTAGGCAAAATACTAATATCCATGAAGTATGTGGCTAAACATCTATAGGCAACCATAATATAATAAACCAGTACAAACTAGACTTTGTTTGTAGGTAAGCCCCTTACCACCTTTAATCCTTCTGTTTCAGTTTTGCTTTTGACTTTGAAAGATTTCTCAATTAACTCACTCAAAGATTCCATAACAATATCTTTTGTTAGCTTGACAGGCTATAAAATAGTGACTCTTTTATAACCCTTCATCTGCAATATATTGCAGCAACCTTCTGTTCTTTTCATTTTCATTATGTTTTGCTATTCACAATGAGTTAAGAGAGTGTGTGTTTACGTGTAATATGTTTATAGCTAAGGCTATCTCTTGTAAAGTGAGTTGGGCTGGTAGCATTAAAGCTTCGTCCTTTGTGTTGTCAGGAGCTTAGTCTTTCTCCTTCACACACATTAGGTCTTTAGCACTAAAAATAGGTCAGTAAAGGCCATACCACTGGTAAAATGCAGTTGGGGTAAATTAAATTCATATCAATAACCTCAGAATAGACTGAGCTGTTTCAGTCAAGCAGTACAAAAAAAGATGCGATGTGACCGCACCCTAACAAGCAGATTATAGGCCCCTCCATAACTGTAAGACTTACACATAGTGCAGCATTCCCATCTCCTGTCTGTTGCAGGTCATTGTCAATGGCATTCAAAAGTCCATTGTTCTTCAACACAGGTGAACAGCTTAATTTAGGTTCTGTGCTGAATATTTTTAAGCACACTTGTCATTTAAGCACACAGAATTTCCTCTCTTCTTTAATTCAGCATGCATAATTTGCTACTTAAACTACACATATGATAAAGAGTGTGTGTGCTATTGACTGACAGTTAATGTAGGCTTAAAGGTAAAAATAAAGCCTAATTTCATGTGAGTAAATTATCATACATTCAAACCCAGTTTCATATACATAAATGATGATAAACAACGTTGTTTAATCAAGGGTAACTAATGAAGAAAGATGGATGGAACTTCAGTCCACATATAAAGTAGAGAAAATAAACCTACATTTACTAATGAACAACAAAATCAGAACACATCAGACACAGGCCAACTTTTTGCCAGGCCATCTCTGAGAATTTTACCAATTTTAGTGTCTTTTTAGGGAATATTCTAAACATTCTACTGAGTCTATTATTGATGGGCTAAAGTCTCTCATCCATTCTATAGATCTTGTAGAAGATCAGGAGGGGAAAATTAGATCAAAGCGAGTCACCACAGAATACCTCATAGAATAAAGGAATGTGAGAAATGATTACCACAATTATGTGAAAAAAAAAATGAACGGCCTCTGTATTCACACGTAATTTTAAGCAATTGTTGAGACTTAAGAACAAGAGTGAAACCACCGCCTTGATAGTTCTGCTTATTTTCTATGCTATATGTTTTTACTTTTGTGATTTCACTTTTTTGTGAACTTTTAACTCTATAAAAACATAATAATGTTTTTCTCTGTTTTTTTTTATTAGTTATTTACTAATATAGGCTGCCTATTGCATAAGTGCTTTTTTAAGTAAAAATTAGCATCTATCCAATGTCAGTTCCATTTAATCCAATTGTATGGGACATGAATAAATATATTTATTACTTTCCATTTCAACTTTGGAAGCATTATTATTTCTCCAAATGTAGTTTGCAGCCCCATCAATAGATGTTGATGTATAATATCAGTAAAATTGATGTATAATTTTGACATTGCTGAGTTAGTAACTGTAATAGACACACTGGAGACTTGAAATGATCAGAAACATCAGAAGTTTGAGGAGGGCTCATGAATTACTTTTTAATGATTTGTATACTCTCATTGTTTTAACTTTCATTTTTGTGCTGGTTAAAATAGCTTAGCAAAACTGATGAATGGAGAGACAAACTTCATTAAATTTTAACACATCTTTTCAGTGAAGTTGTCTCCAATGTGAACAAATGAGAAAATGGCATTTCCAGTACTCAAGAATTATGGTACTATTTAGTGCCCAAGACATGCACCAGTTTATTTCATAATCTTCTGGTTGTTATTTTGGGAATGAACTGCTCTTCTGTAAGTAACTAAAATGTTCCAATATAATTGTAGAAGTACACATGAAGCCTTGGATTAGGAAAAGCCATCAAGAATTACATGCTGCCTTTACGGTTAACAATGGATTGAAAAATCAACCCTTAAAAATATGTCTGCACAGGAAGAGAGGAGCTTATGATTTCACAACTGAATGGCTCGGATGTCAAGCTACAATAAGCTGATGTGGTTTAAAGTTGAAAAATTCAGAAGGGTGATAGTGATATTTCAGTTATAATGTCACTAATCACCACATTCTCAAACCCACTTAATCCAATTCAGGGTCAAAAGCCCTGGAGCTTGTCTTGGCAGCGGTGGGCACAACAGTCCATCACAGGGCCCACTCTCAAAAGCAAGGGCCAACTTAGAATCAAGGTTCACCTAATATAGCACATCTTAGACGATGGGAGAGGACGGACGGACTGTGTATCCCTCTAAATCATTATGCCATCAGTTATAAGATATGTTTCTGTCTATTGTAGATATCAAGATTAGGAATGTTTTCTGCCTAGTTTGCCATCCTCAGCAGGAGACATGTCTGGTTTTCATTGCCTATGTATTTCTGAGTTGTTTGGTTTGCTAAAATGTAGTGGGATATTTGTTACTGTGGAATTTCAATATAGAAAAATACTTTAGTATTGCATGAAGGATTATTGGCGTTGGCACCCTGCCCAGGATTGGTTCCTACCTTGTGCCCTGTGTTGGCAGGGATTGCCTCCAGCAGACTCCCGTGACCCTGTATTCGGATTCAGCGGGTTAGAAAATGGATGGATGAATGTTAAGTATAAATTCAGGTTTATAAAAACTTTAATTTATCTGTATATATAATACGCTACCGTGGCTGTTCGTTTGTCTGTCCAGGATTTTAAATCACCTACAGCTCACAAACCTTTTGAACTATTGACCTAAAATATGGTGCACATATACGACGTGACGTCTACTATCTGCTTTCAGGGTGATGATTTTTCCTCTTTTTATTTTTATTTTATTTTATTGTAGAATCAACTCTTGGCAGCGGCCAGCAGGGTAGCCACTCGGTGTATGCATACAGGTGTCTTTCTCATCTCTACCACCTTCACCGTCACTTCCCCTACCTCTTCATATCTTAAATCATTCTTTAGGCAGATTGAAGACTTAAGTGCCAACTTAAGTGAACCATTAAAGAAAACGTACTAATTAACTCTAACAAGTAACTGCAACACAAACGCTGACTTAATCAGTTTTAACACGAAAGATGCCGACGAAAGAAGAGAAGAAGTGGTTCACTAGGGTGGAGAAAAGAAGTGCATCAACCTCTGAGCTTATAAATGCTAAACATACAGAGAAAGAGTATGAAAACTATGAATGCTCAAGTCAAGTGTATTCACTGCACGTTATTCTGCAGTGCACCGTTACTGATATTTAATATTTTCTTTTTTGTGAATTATTTTCAAAGTCAAAGTCAAAGTGAACTTTATTGTCATCTCAGCCATATACAAGTATACAGATAGACGAAATTGCGAAGCTCAGGGTCCACAGTGTAACAACATGATATGCAAATAGTAAATTAAAAATAGAATAAAAATTGAAAAATTTTAAATTAAAACACAAACAATAGGACAAACGAGTAGCAGCAATATTGATGTGTAAGACATGTCATATAATAAATAAATAAATAATAAATAATAGATATAGATAATACAGAGATTATCAGTGTATGACAGTATTTGTTTAAGACGTGTGTAAACAATGGCAGGTCAGAATGTTTCATAGCAGAAGGATATCAAGAGTGTCAAAATCCTTAGAGGTCAGTATGAGATTTTCAGTTCTTTTCTACATGCACACTCATCTTAGCAGGATAGTGGTTTTCATGTATAAAAGTTCTGTTTTTAGTGGTGGTTGAGGCCGTGTGGAAGGTCCCAGGGGGCAGCCTGGTGTCAAGGAGTCTAACAGCTTGGGGGTAAAAACTCTCCTGCAGCCTCGCAGATTTGGCTTTGATGCTGCAGTATCTTCTTTTGACACCTCACATTGATTTTACATAGCTAAAATAATCACCGTTCACTACCAATGTTCAGATCTCTTTGAAACTTTCAGTTTGAATTATTTTTATGAATTAATATGCAATAGTATTTTAATATTATTGAATTAATGAATGAAACACAATAAGGAGCACAAATCGAAACTCTACAAGTCAATTGTCTTACTTTCTGAATATGCCAGGGAAGGTTAATGTTAAGTACTAAAAGATTATTCAACACACTTAGTCATTGAAAACAGTTGAGCGGGAGAAGAGTGATTTTTTTTCCTCAACAGTAGATTATTACATATGGGGTTATTTCTAGAAGCAAACTCATGGTGCCCTCAAACTAAATCAGCTAATGTACTTAGTTGGTAATCATCCAGTCACCATAGGAGGACTGTAAATTGTCACAATAGGACAAATATGCTGACTATGGCTTTCTGTTAGGATTGACTCGACAACTTTCACATACAGTACGTTTGTTCACAAGTTGGTTATTTAGTCCATGGGCTGACAGTCATTCAAAAGCAAAGCGCTATCATCACTCTTTGTATTTTATTGTTCAAATTGGATTAAACATTGAATTATATGCATACAACCATAAAGGGTCTTTTATTTTAAAAACCAAAAGAGAAATTGTGAAATAAATTAAGCATTCTCTGTTTTGACTCATAAACCATGGCTACAGTGGACCTTCTGACTTCTACCTTTTCCTTTGTGAAAGGAAGATCCCAGCTAATTGGTGGTAGGAGATGAGCAGCAGTTGGACAACTGACAACAGAAGTTTTCTAGTAGCACAATTGGGAATCTTTTAGACTATTTTTCTTAAATTTGGAGTGCACAGACACATTATTTTTAAACCCCAGCTTTTGTGTTCAAAGTGAGCCCCAACCCTGGCAATCTCTCTGATTGAAAAATAAAAATGCTGGCCAGTATTTTTCTTAGCTTAGAATTTTCTTCTTCACTTTTCTTATTTTGTACCAAGTTATGGCTTTGATTTTCTAGAACCCAAACAAAATGCTCTTTGATAATCAGTACCATATTTCTTAGTTTGTCTACAGGTTCTCAAGACACGGACCACATGTCCTTTTCATGAGTTATTTAAACATTCAGTCAGCGCTGGTTGAGTTTTCACTTTGGTTTTCAACCACAGGGAGAACACCTGTGATGTAAAGCAGCAAAGTGACAGTTGACACATTTCTGGGCCCATATTAAGACTCCCTGCTGAGGTTAACATTCTCTTCTCCCCCATTTTAAAACTAGAAACTTAACTGCTTGGAAAATTGCCTTTTCATTCATAATGACTTTTCACTTCTTTAACATCTTTAAACACATTTTATTACATACCCACATTCTAAATGAGTTTGAAGTCTATGCCTAATTAATCCCTTAGAACGTGAGTCAAAGATTCCAGAGACAATTGACTCAAATATGGGGCGGAATAATTATTACTATTATTTTCTTTAGATTGTTGGCCAGATTTCTGTTGTAATATTGAGAGTATTCAAGGAAACTTTGAATCTTCTTCTCCCAGCATGCCCAGAAATGCAATTGCAGACAGTCGTCTATGGAAATCTATAACCATACCACATATAATAATCATTATATCATCATCATCATCATCAACAGATGATTCTAATTTGGCTCCTTGTGAGTATAGGTGTGTACATCCACAAATGCTGTGATAGGCTGAAGCCCTGTCCTTGCTTGTTTCCTGCCTTGTACTCAGTGCAGCTAGGATAGGCTCCAGCCTCCTACAACACTGAAGTGGATTCATTGTTGGAGAATGTAAATGTTGTAGTAGTAATAACAACAAGAACATTAACCAGAATTGTTTGAATGATTTCTTTATTTGAGCATATAAACCAATGGTTTATACTAAAGCTTACCTGAAAATCTACTAATCCCAAAGATTTTTTGTATACTAAAATGACCAGAATCTACTGAAGAAATCATCTGTTTATGGTCACTTATTAGATAAGAAGTACATTCATTGGAATGTCTTAAAACTAAATAATCAGTTGTGTGATTTGGTTTATTATTTGTTACAAGCTTTGAATCTAGATTAGTACAAAACAGTAGTCCAAATGAAACAATGTTGTGTTTCAAATCAAATAAAATATATTTTATTTAATATGTTTCAAATATGTAGTGTAAATTTCGAAATCTACTAAGAATAAAAGCAAAGCAGGGTTAAATAGGAAGATATACTAGATACATTTGTCTGATAAGTTAAGATAAAATTCCTGAACCTGTTTCATATGTACCGTCTAAAATGTATCTCACAGAAATATCAGAGTGTGGCTGATGTTGTTGACAGAAAAAAAGATTAAAAAAATAACTAATGAGAAATGACAGAACCACAAAGAGCTCTCAAAAGACAAAGGAGACAATGACTATAAGTGAAAGGCACTGTGCAGAAGTGAAGCTGCAGTTTGAAAACTTCACTCGAACATAGGCCCTTGAGGACATGTCATAGCTCATTCTTCCTTAAGTAAGGTTACATACTGTAACAATGAAAGACATTTGACAGAAGTGTAAAGCCCCAGAGATCATAGTAAATGGCTAACCTCAGCACCAGCTGGCCTTGCACCACCCAAAATGCAATTTTCAAGGGCCTGAGAGAAATATTGACAATCAATGAGAGTTCTATCAATATGACATGCAAAACTCTTTAAAAAAAGAATTGCTTTCACATTTGGGCAAAGGCTGAAATTTAATTAGCATTTTTGCAAAATGTCTGTTAATAGTCGAATACTAGCCAGAGATATACTTGTAAAAATGACAGACAAAACCCTAGCTAAAATAAAACAAAAATGTCTTGGGTTTCAAATTGACAACGCCGACTTCAGCAAATTGCAAGCTGTGACTGGACTGGAGCCACCTCTTTGGGTGTTTGAGTGACAAACTGTAACCTCATTTTGGAGATCCAGTCAGCCCATGCCAGGTGACATCTAACCCTTAGTTCCTGTTAAATTCAATTGGCAAAAAGGTTTACAAAAATCAGTTTGAACAAAAAGAGAGTAGGAATAATATCTTGGATTTTCTGCTTCCACTAGTCTACAGGTAAAATAGGGTATTTCTTTTGATGTCAGTGTTACTACTTTATTTCAGGTGAAACCGAAATGATTTTCATCACACGGTGAAATCTTTTATCTAAAACAATAAATATGAATTATGAGTAATGCCTCATGTGTTTGTACAGACATTAAAAACAAGCCTATAAATTTGAACAGATAGAGAGCAAAAACTTACATATACAGTATGCCTACATAATCATTTAGCACTTAAATCGTAGTCATCATCATCATCATCATCGCTACCACTTCTGGCAGACAGCAGAGTCTGCGGCCTTTGTCCTGGCTTTCTAAACAGCCCTATCCTTAGACATGTCCTCAGTCAAGTTTGTTTCTATTGGATCCTATCTGATAGCTTTCACCACTGCATCTTCTTTATTTCTGCGTTGTAATCTGTAATCAATATATGGTCAATCCACTTAACCTTTTGTTCCCTGCACTTTTTTGTAATACATTGCACACCAACATACTTCTGTATCCCCTTATTAAAGTTTAAATCACTGCACTATTACCAGTTTTATCTGCTGAGCACTACACTTCCCACATCACAAAGATGTCTATATGAGATAACTGGCAGTTCTACACCGGCCCTGTTTTGGCGAATGTGCAGTTGGGCCCTGCAATGGACATGTCTCCCTGTCCAGGATTAGTTCCCACCTTATGTCCAGTGTTTCTGCACATGCACCTTGTAACTCTGAGCTGGATAAGCAGGTTAGAGAATGAAGTGAATACTGTTCAGCTACATCTACTGTATCTCCTTATATAATACAAAAAAATGCAATTTGAAAAAACTTGCCCTCAATAAAAATATAAATAAAATTCTAATTTACAGTAGCTGACTTACACAACAGCTATACTAAGATAAAAAAGAGAGCCAAATGAATATTTCTTCCTGAAAGAGTCAGAAGTCAGGATTATAAACATGTGTGGGTGGTGCCTGCTAACACACACAAGACGGTTACATTGAAGAAACTGAGTTACTACATAGCAATTACAAAAGCACAGGCCTTCTATAACATTTAGTACTTGTTTTATATTTGTAAACTTTGCATACTCAAAGCATCATACATTCTGAGGTTGTTTTTGATCATATGGCAGTTTCTAATTTGCATACGAATATTGCATACAATTGGCATTCCATCGAAAGGGTTGGTTACTTCTTTGTGTCCAACAATGACCACTTCAAGCCAACATAGAAATGCACAGCTTCATCAAATAAATGTTCTTAGAACTAGCTTCCCTCTCTAGTGCTGGGCCTGCCTTGTGCTAGTATTGTCAGAATAGCCTCTTATCTCCTATAGCTGTTTACCAGAATTAACCAATTTGGAAAATGCATGAAAGAATGGATAAATTGCAGTAGTGTAAAAACAACTGATGTGCCACCTGAGCTCTGGCTCTGTTCCCAGTACTTCCAGGTAATAAAAAAAATGGGTTTAGAAAATGGATGAAAGTGTGAATGAATTATACATGAAGTACATGAAATAAATATTTGATGTGACTACCCTAATTCAGAGCTTCTGCGAAGATTGCCCTACATACGTGAGTATGTTTAAATGGTTGCAGATGGAAATAAATACTCATTAAAATAATCAATTAACTGGTAAACACAAGAAACCTTGATAAATGCTTTTCGGATGGAACTCTTGCATTAATATTTCCTAAAGTGGGACAACACCAATGATGAGAAGTGTTTGAAACAAATTTCAATGAAGTATGTTTCATGAATGACTTCTAGGCTTAGGTAATAAAGAAGGAACTTCAAATCCCTTGCCTGTGTGGAAGTTGCACATTCTCCCAGTGTCTGCATTGATTTCCTCTTTGTATTTCAGATTTAAGTTTGGTTAACGTGCTATTGGACCAGAGTGTCCGTGAGTATATTAGCCCAGGGGTGAGTCCTTCTTGTGCCCTATGCTGCTGAGATAGGCTACAGCCCCTGATGTATTGGATTAAGCAGGTTTTAGGATGTTATAGTATGATGCTTTATATTAAAACATGAAATTGTTATTGTTCCAAGGGAACATTTTATTTATAATTGTTAAAATTTCTACAAAACTATCACACTTATTATTCTTTACACGGGTTTATCACAACTCTGAACTGGATACGCAGGTTAGAAAATGGTTAGATTGATGGAAGGATTTTAAATCAGTGGCGTTAAACTGTGGGGGCAAGTGCTGTCTAATATAATCAAGGTCTCCACATTTTGTACATCTGTAAGAATACCAACAATCCATTAACACCATTAGAGGTCAATTATTTGACACAAAATTGCCCAATGTGACAAATCCTATGATTTTTGGATCTTAAGGTTTAAAACTATTTTACTACATAAAGCAGAAAAAGAATGGATTTTCTTTCCTTTCTAGTATGGCATTAACCTAATTCACTTCCCACATATTACTCAGTAGTCCCTTTAATAAGTTGTCCACAGTACTTCTCCTTTAACAATCTGTTGAACAAATTAGATTTTTTTATTATACCCAGTAATTTAATCCATAATTATAATTGAAAACAAATACTTCAGCCTATCAAGTTGCATTTTACTGTTGCAGTTAGGAGAAAGTAATATGCCATTTGTCAGCTTTCTTATTTCTCCAAGACTTATTTTATAGTAACTTATTAACTTCTTATTGATCTGTTCTTCTGGTTGCCTAGCACTACCACAAGAGGCAAAATTATTTTGTGTTTGTTACAATAAGCAGTGTTCATCCATACTTTATCTGAACTCACATTTTCCAGTAAAGACTGTGCAGAGCTGCAGCCTCTTTGTTGCCTTGCACTATCATGCACAGAAAGTGTTGAAACTTAAGTCGCCATTCAAACTACCAAACTGGTGAAAATCACCAATGTGAGTATCAAGAAGCTGTGCGGTAGTACTGCTAATCACTAAACCACCAAGCAGCCCTCTCATTTTTTATTTATTTTTTATGACACAACAATGCCAAATGAATTTTATGTTTATTTTAAGGCAGAGTCACACAGAAATCACCATTGTGAGAATCACCTGCAGCGGTAGCATTGCTTCTCCTTTAACTTGTTTGGCTTTATGCAGACTTTTTAATAAACGTCATTACTCACTTTTGCACGCTCTAACCTTTAGAGTAATGAATAATGGATAAATATATATAATAAATCTGGATCTGTAAATGCAACAATGACCATTATGGACATTACTGAATATTTAAGCCACATCAGAAACTGTCCATTTGACTTTATTGCTCGTTGATAAGATCCTAATTCCCTGATTGCAGCCTGCAAGAGAAGAAGATACAAGACAAAGAAATCCGAATGTGATGAAGTGCACTGGTGTGGCAAATTAATTTTGCATCAAATCTTGATAGAAAGTTGTTGTTTTCTCTTATAAAAATCGTTTCAGTCTCAATGTCTATGCAAAGTTCTTTTTTTTAGAGAATATTTACTTTTTTTTTTTTTTACTTTTATGAACAGAGAAAGTACATAAAAATTCAATATGAGTCAAATTTCAAAGTAGCATTTCAAAATTTAAAATAAATTATTTAAGTGCAGTTCACTCTATAAACACTTGGGACTTAAATTCATTTCACTCCAGAAAGCAGAAAACAGTGGATATTCCTGAGTGTACATGTTTATGGAAAGCAACTTATTTCATTTCATTTCTAGTGGTCCATACCATGAAAAGAAACAGAAAAATATGAATTAATAGAAGGAAAATATGAAGAAAGCACTTAATGGGGGAAGAAACAAAATCCCACCTCATATACTGCAGAAATGAGGTTCAAACTGTAGCCCTAACATCCCATCCCCCCAAACCCATCCATTCATTATTTTGGTACTCATATTATCCTACAAAGTACATACAAAACATTAATCAAAATGCAACATCCAGTACTTGCATATTTATACATTTAGGCAATTATTTTCTAAACAACTGCTGCGTTTTCAGTATAATGTTGTTAGACCGCATCACTGACACAGCTGGCACAAACTTGGAAAACGCAGCGTTAATAACGATTCACATGCACCCCTCCTTTCATTCATTTTAAAAGCACCACATACTCAAATATGGAAGGAAACAGGAGAACACAAACGGATACAGAGAGAGAATGAAAAGTCCATGCAGACCTGTCCAGGAACTGAATTGATATCTCTAAAGTTGTGTGGCAGCATATGCAGCATTATCGATTCTATCTATACAGGTAAATCTAACACCTATTAACACAGTCGATACAGTGGCTGTATTTATTTACTATCCTGCCTTGAACAGTGAGCTCCATCCTCTGAAACTCATCAGGTCAGACTTTGTTTAATTCTCAGTTGATGAACCAATTTAATATTAAAAAAAGGTTGAGGAACTAATATCTAAATTAGACTTGGTTGGGTTAAAGTCACATATTGTTGATCTGGGTTCCGTTACTTTGCTGTTTTTTGTTATTATTATTATTTGTCCAACAGTGTTAAAGCAGGTTTGTTATCATATTTTGCCTATTTTTCTTTTCTGCGTTAGTATCATCATGCTGAGATTTTCTTTTTCTTTTGCTTTGTGTAGTGAAGAATTTAAAAGTTTCTCATTTCGAATTAAGGTCAAGTTTAGTAGCACCTGTACTACAACTGAGAAAATGGGAACAAAACAATCTGAGTCCACCACCTGCTCAGACAAACCAAAGACATTATTAACAGTCCTGCGGCTTTCCATCTGGCTAACATCCACCAGTCTAGTGTGACTCTCCTGTGTTTGTGTGCGTGTGTGTGATGATGATGAACTGTGTCTTTTCTATTAGGTTTGCATATAAACTATGCCTTTATCCAGATTCTTCAATCACACCTTCTTGAGCTTCAATATTCAAATTCTGATGCAACATTCAAAAGAAAAAAAAAGTAAAGCTTAAACTGATGCCTTCAAGAATACACAAAATATCCAGTTGCTTTGGCCTAATATTTATAGATATACAATGACCTAGATGACTGAAAACTTCCACATGCTGTAGACTTGTTATTGAAGATGCTTAAACCTAAATATTTTGGGCACACATTTAATGTTTTCATAAAGTTTGGGAAACCTTCTCAAAATGTTCAATGTTTGTTTCCATGGCAAGTAATGAGTTAGATGCCCCCCTCTGATATCTAGTGATGAATTCTCCTGGTCTCATCTTTATGACTTTCGATCTAGATGTTACCATCAAACCTTTGCACATTGTGGCTTTAACCCTGACCATAATACACACTTTGTATAAAATATTTACAAAGCACCAATCCCAGTACTTACAAAAGGCCTTACCTCTAGTGTATCTATTAGTCAAGTGCTCCTATGTACTGTAAGAGCTTAAGAAAGTTTTTTTTTTTTTTGTGTTACAGTATAAATCAATAAATTGCTAATAGATTTATTGCAAGCCTTTTGAACCCTATTACCTAACATGTATATATGGCTATATAATCTATATATATAATTCACTAAGGCAAGACATTCATGGAAAGCACGCCGGAAGGGGCGTGGATTCACTAAGCTGCCAACAAGTAAGACACCTATGGCGTACGCAGGAAGGAGCCACGCCGGAGGTGAATCGCCATATGCAGCGTGTAAAACGGTTTGCGAGGGGTATCCCATGGGATCCTTAAAACAATCCTTTACAACTGAGGTTAAAACACAATGAAGTAAGCAGTCTTTAAAAACCGAGTTTTCGGTTACGACGCACGACCGCATGCACCATAGCAAACTGTTTTACACGCTACATACAGCAATTCACATCCGCGACAAACATGCGTCTTCTTAGATGCTCCTGCAGGAACATGGAAAGTCTACGTGAGTCACAAGTGCATCTGGAATGTACAAAGATGACAACGACTCAAGTGACGAGTTGGAGGTGGGCACATGAGCGATGGCGGTCCGCCAGTTTTCAGTCACGGACAATTGTGTGTTGGTTCATTCTGTGCATTGTTACAATGTTGCTTTTCTTGTTGATTTATTACATTACCAATTTTTCATATGTTAATTTTCTCTCTGTGCTTAGAAATCATTAAAAAACTGGCCTGATTATGCGGCGTATGGTACGCCACGGGTTGGCTAGTAGTATATGAATGTTTTGCATAGTGCTTTACCATAATGAGCTCTACACTAAGGTGTTTTATGAAGGGCTAGTGCAGTTGTTTAAATGTATTTAATAAACCCCAGACACATTTGATGACTTGTTCAGAGTCATACAGAGTTCATTGTGGGTAAAGGGCTACTGAAATTGGTCTTGAATTGTAAAACCAATTGCAGAGCATTACTTTTATAACAGATTTTATAAGGAACAAGTATTTTTATGCTCACTTTCTGTGGTACTGAGGAATATTTTAATCTCTTACTCTCTCCTTATCACAATCATGCTCTTTACATAGTCTATCCATCCATCCAACCATAACTAACCATCTAAAGGGGAGGAGCGAAAGCTTTAGATTTGTCAAAAATTGCGATTTCTGGTTTTCAACTGATCTCGACGTTTTAGGGTCCCCTTATACAGCAAACACTGATATCTCGATGATGGGTGTGTGTCTGCCAGTGTGTGTGTGTGTGTCTGTGCCATAACTCTTTCAGGACGGTCTAGAGCTAAAACGGCTGAACGAAAAAGTATCAAACTCGAAACTTAAACCTGTTATGAGATGGTGATGTGCTGATTATTTTTTGAGCCAAATCATGCAAGAAAAAGAAGCACTCTAGAGGAACCCACAAATACCGTAATTCTGCAATTAATTATGAATTCTTCTTGTCAATTGCTATGGTAATGACCTATTTTATGATCAGAAAGACCAGCATCACAGTGATAAATAATTACAGAAATGTTATAGAATAGTTTGGGTAACTTGGTTCCTAGGGTGCAAAGCCTACTGACGTTCACGTCCAAATTATCTGATCCTGCCTTGAGCATTTACAGAGTTGATTGGGGACCCGTGCCTATACTGGTCCAAGTACAACAAATTTGATAATGGTCTGTGGTTCCTGCTTCAGTCACAAGGTAGAGCAAATAATGTTACCATTATCATAAACAACACTTTTTCACAATATAAGTGGTGCTACAGATAATGTGCGCAACAACCATGAGAAACATACTTATAAGATGGCTACAATGAAGACTACCACCTTCTAACTCATTCTAAATTGCGATGTAACAAAACAGTTCTTGACTCTTCTCACTTAAGGTACTGCTGAGTGTTGGCCTTTTGCATGTCACTAGTTAAAGTGTGCATATCTATTCAGTTGGGCACTGACTATGATGTTGCCTGTCAGTACTGAATTTCCTCCCTAGTTGACTAGGTTGCACTGTCTGAACCATTGTTTTTTATGGCGTGTAATTAAATCTATTTTAGAATTTCTATTCATGCAAACTGCTATTTTAATTTCAGAGACTATTCATTAAATAATAGTTCAACTACAATAAAAATTCTCAGACGTGGGTTCTGGAGCTAGGATTTAGAAACACTTGTCTCAATGCATTTCACATTTGGGTAAAAAAACATAAGTAAATTCTCACAGACACTAAGGCAGGAGAAAGAATGGTTGTCCTCAAATTTTTGTAGACTTAGCATATGCTTTACATACAGTTATTTTTAAAGGTGGCACAATGATTAATGCTGATGACTCATAGCTCTAGGGACCTTACAGCAGTTCCTGGCCTAGTCACTGTCTGTCTGGGTTTTGAGTCTTTTCCCAAAAATGTGTATATTAGATTCATTGGTAAGTGTTAATTGTGAGTGCAAATGTGCCTGATATTATTAGCTTTCTCTTCAGGGTTGGTTCCTGTCTTGTGCTTGGTGACACTGGGATAATCCCGTCATCCCATCAACATAAACAAGTAAAGAAAAAAGTAAAAAAATGTTTTAGAAAAGTAATAGATTATAATTTACAGCTTTCTAAACTCATATTACCAATATGTGACACACTATGATACACTGAACTAGATTGTACCCATCAAGTTAGCAAGATCATTAGATGTCCTGGCATTATACAATTTAAGTCTTATAATTCATTAAATTGGTGCTTGCATTGTATTGTAGTCCTGCTCTTTAACAGAGCTGAAACAGAAAGACGGTCATTTGATTTAAGCATATCCACTCAAGGAGCACGACACCCACAGCCCCTACCAAATGGACCATTCATGTATTTTTTCAAACCTTTTCTCATTGCTATCTGTATGCTATCATTGGATACCATGATGGAGGAATTTCAGGTTGTTCAACACAATCCATTTTATTAATAAAGGGAATGAGACAGCATATAGGAATCAGGTGGAGAACTTTTTTTCTTGGTGCAAAGAAAATTGCCTGCATCTTAACATTAGCAAAACCAAGGAAATGGTTATTGACTTTCAACTCACCAAACGTCTGGTCACAATTCAATGAGTGGATGTACAGGTGGTCAATTCCTACAAGTTCTTGTGGGTCCACAATAATGACAGGTTGTACTGGTATTGAAACATGGACGAACTATATAAGAAAGGGCAGAGAAGGCTCTTTTTCCTTAGGAGACTGTGTTCCTTTAATGTGGGAAGTGACATTCTTTATATCTTCTATAACTTTGTGATGGCCAGTGTGATTTTCTACACTGTGGCATGCTGGACTAGTAACATCATTTCAAGAGAGGCCCACTGAATCAACAAGCTAATTTAAAGAGCAAGCTTAGTTATGGGGCACACTCTGGACCCCCTGCAGGTTGTAGTGAAGAAGAGAATTAAAACAAAACTGAGTGCCATTATGATCTATGCTACACATCCTCTCTCTGATACACTAATACTGAGGACTTTCAGCCAACAAACTATTCAGCAGAAGTGTGTCAAGAAACACTACTGCGGCTCCTTTGTACCAACAGCAATATGTCTACATAATGCCTCACTGTGACTGTGACAGCCAAATCAGAAGTTTTCTTTCTTTTTAATTTTCTTGCTTTATGGTCATTCTGGTCTATGTTCAGACCAAAGTGTGTGTGTGTTTACATTCATTTACTTATTTACTTTCTTCTCTAAACTATTTCTGTGTTTATTCATTTAAAGAGCCTTTATAAAAAGCCAGATTTCTCCCTAAGGACAACTAATAAAGTTCTATCTATCTTACTTATAATAAATCAGGACAGAGTGTTTCATAGAGGGAATTTTGGTATCCCACAAAAATCCATACAGGATTGATATAAATTAATATTTTATGTTTGTTCCTGGGTGTACCCAATGCCAGTAAAGTAATTTATTCTGAAAAGTAATATTATCTTAGTTATTTATTTTCTGTTTCTTCATTTGTATTTTTACTTTTACTTTTGTTTACAATGGACGACTGTTTTCCTTATCTTACATATCACTTGCAGTTTGTGCCCTGTTTTCACTTTTATACATCTAAATGTGATGGTATTTATTTGCCTAGATGTGTCCTATCATACTCAACATATTCTTTTTCTTGGCCATGTTTTACTCCAATTTCACTATGATATACCTGTGGATATTAAATTCCAATACTGTGGCAAATATTTGTGGACAAGAAACAAAGAGAAACCCTATAAATGGTGCTCTTTTAGTACAACATTTCTAGAGTAATGTAGAGTAAAGTAAAAAATCAACTGTTCATAACCAGCTTGAGGAAGAAAAATTAATGCAGTAAAGATAAAATTTTAGTGGTACAATTAGACTAGTATACATGTCACTTCTGTATTAGCAGCTGAATAATGACGTTTCTAAAGAAATGGGCATCATCAGCCATATTAAGGTGATCCCCACTTTTACTGTATCATTAAAATGGATGCATTTTTCTGCTGAATTAAGGAAAAAACTTTATACTTCAAAAACTGTCTGTGACCTGTGAAGCAGCTGAGTAGCAAGAAAAGTCCTATAAGCGTGAAAACAGCAAATAAGTGTGGCAAATAGATATGATGAGAAATAAAGGAACCGTGGTGCCAACTGGCAAAATGCAATCTGAGAGTGACTTGTGCAAGTTTAGATATAGATTCTCCAAGTAACCAATAGTTTCTTGTTGGATTTAGTTTGCTTTTCTTTTTTAATTAAATATTTATGGGTACGCCCGATACTGGTTTGGGTAAGCCCCCAGGGTTGTAATCTAGTAGAAAGCGGACACTTATTTTAGTTTGTGCTAGTTACGACAACCTACAAAAGCAAAAGATTTGTAAGGAAATCAAATGTGTTTTCCTTTCTTATTTGAAGCACTATGTAACGTACTCACAAGCAAGGAGAGTGTCTTGAGGAGATGGAAAGAGTACTTTGAGAGGCTTATAAATGAAGAGAACAAGAAAGACAAGAGGTTGGATGATGTGGAGATAGTGAATCAGGATGTGCAACGGATTACCAAGGAGGAAGTAAGGACAGCTATGAAGAGGATGAAGAATGGAAAAGCCGTTGGTCTAGATGACATACCTGTGGAAGTATGGAGGTGTTTAGGAGAGATGGCAATGGAGTTTTTAACCAGATTGTTTAATGGAAGAATAAGGGGGATGTGCAAGACTGCAGTAACTACAAGGGGATAAAACTGATGATCCACAACATGAAGTTATGGGAAAGAGTACTGGAAGCTAGTTTAAGAAGTGAGGTTATGATTAGTGAGCAACAGTATGGTTTCATGCCAAGAAAGAGCACCACAGATTCAATGTTTGCTCTGAGGGTGTTGATGGAGAAGTATAGAGAAGGCCAGAAGGAGTTGCATTGCGTCTTTGTGGACCTGGAGAAAGCATATGACAGGGTGCCTCGAGAGAAGCTGTGGTATTGTATGAAGAAGTCAGGAGTGGCAGAGAAGTATGTAAGAGTTATACAGGATATGTATTTAAGAAAGTGTGACTGTGGTGAGACCTGCGGTAGGAGTGACGGATGCATTCAAGGTGGACATGGGATTGCATCAGGGATTGGCTCTGAGCCCTTTCTTATTTGCAATGGTGATGGACAGGTTGATAGACGAGATTAGACAGGACCCCCCGTGGACTATGATGTTTGCTGATGACATTGTGATGTGTAGTGATAGTAGGGAGCAGATTGAGGAGACCCTGGAGAGGTGGAGATATGCTCTACAGTGGAGAGGAATGAAGGTCAGTAGGAACAAGATAGAATACATGTGTGTTAATGAGAGGGAGGTCAGTGGAATGGTGAGGATGTAAAGAGTAGATTTGGCGAAGGTGGATGAGTTTAAATACTTGGGGTCAACAGTATAGAGTAATGGGGATTGTGGAAGAGAGGTGAAAAAGAGAGTGCAGGCAGGGTGGAATGGGTGGAGAAGTGAATGGGAATGTCAGGAGTGATGTGTGACAGACGGATATCAGCAAGAGTGAAAGGGAAGGTCTACAGGACGGTAGTGAGACCAGCTATGTTATATGGGTTGGAGACGGTGGCACTGACCAGAAAGCAGAAGACAGAGCTGGAGGTAGCAGAGTTAAAGATGCTAAGATTTACATTGGGCGTGACGAGGATGAACAGGATTAGAAATGAGTATGTTAGAGGGTCAGCTCAAGTTGGACGGTTGGGAGACAAAGTCAGAGAGGCAAAATTGCGCTGGTTTGGACATGTGCAGAGGAAGGATGCTGAGTATATTGGGAGAAGGATGCTAAGGATAGAGCTGCCAGGGAAGAGAAACAGAGGAAGGTCTAAGAGAAGGATTATGGATGTGGTGAGAGAGGACATGCAGGTGATGGGTGTAACAGAACAAGATGCAGAGGGCAGAAAGATATTGAAGAAGATGATCTGCTGTGGCAACCCCTAACGGGAGCAGGCGAAAGAAGAAGAAGATTTGAAGCACTATGTAATGCCCGATGTGACACCTTTAGTCAGTCTGAATGACCACACCTTCCTCTTTTTTTTGCATGGTAAATACATATAATAGAAATAAAGTCACTATGCCTAAATTCTAGTGTCTTTCCTCATATCAGTTGATTTAACACCTTTTTTCTATTGAATTGCTTTATACCTAATTTAGCATTTATTTAACTCTTTGCCTAATGAGTTTGGTGTTTGGCTTCTGACTGTCACTAGCAGATGGGGAAAGGGGAAAAAATCTTTGATGTCATTTGATAGTGTAATTTAGATGTCATCAATTCATGACACAGGGAGTAGGTAGTCATAATTAAAAAATTGGAAAAAGCCCCAAGCAAAATGCCAAAATAAGCAGGAATACTGAAACAAAAAAAAACATTTTAGGAATGCATTTAAAAAACAAAGATTCCAACATTGCCCTTTTAATATTTGACTGATTTTTTCCTTCTAAATATTCACTTAATTAGTATAAATTCACCCTGACCACTTTTGCTCTTTTGTGAAGTACTGTAGATTCTGTAAGTCTTTGAACTTGTTGGGGGACTGTAAAATCCATTTGTAGCCCAGGTGTAAACCTTATAGCTGCATACAATATCTGACACCAGGCCTTTCAAACAAAGCTGCTTAAGTTACATAACATGTTAAAAAAAAAAAGCAGGTTATCTGAAAAAAGAATGAGGAGGAAAGCTTTTTACTTGCTTACTAGTAAGTACCCGTTAGAGAAGCATCTCATCTAATTTGAGCAGTAGAGGGTAAATCTCTGCTGTGTTCACATTGCATTGGCCGTGACAAACTCCCTGAGCACAGATTGCTTTCTCACTACCATTAGCACTTCAGGATTCCAGGATGCTGCTGAGACACGATAAATTGTTGCCACTCTCTTAAGAGTTTCTCTGTTGAAGAATATGCCGTTAGCATGCCTCTCCTTTCCAGATGCCCCAGATTTCTTTTTATAGGCGACTACCTGTCCAGACCCGTTCTTGCTGTACAAATTCTGTGCAGGTGTGCTAGCAGTGAGCTATCCCCAGGGATCTCCATCTCATTGCTCGTGATGATGCTTAGTGAATCTCTGGTCAGCATTTTACTCACGGCAAAGCTAGCGACTGCGTAGTCTCAGAACTCAGGTGTTTGCTGCATTGCTCCGCTCCTCTCACCCAACACAGCACTGAACATTTGGCAGCTTTCAAAACACAGACAGTCAGAGCTAATGTTTACGTGTCATAATTGTCTCTCTAGGTGCTCACTTTAGCCAGCCATGCATGACCTACAGGAGAAACGCATGTAATGGAGGGCATGGAAACTGATCTTTGTTAACAAGGTAATGAAAGAAAAAACATACAGCACAACTAAGGATTATTATGCATTATTTGAGATAGCCTGAATAAAGGACTTTGCTCCAAATACTTTATTTGTTAAAATCTTAGACAATTCAGCAAATTATTTCTTACTATTCTAAATCTGTATGCTAGATTAATTGGCAGCTTGACATTGTTCCAGTACAAATAAGTTTGGAGAAATGATTTATTATTGCTTTGTAAGGGAAAAAATCCATGCCTCCCCCATGTTTTTACAGAAAGTGAAACAGTCAAAACATTAAAATCAAGCATTTTAAAGCAAAGAGAGGAGGACATAAAATGAAAAAAAACAATGAAAGTTAAACATTAAAACTGTACAGCCAATAGATCGGGGTTAATAAACCCACAGACATAGTATAAAACAGTAGCCACTACATATAAGCCAATCTATAGGTGCAAGTCATAGTATGTTACATAGGGGTATACAGTAATATACTGTGGATATATATAAAATACATAATCAGTAATGGATTAACTTATTGATGTATGAAATCCTCTATGAAATATTGTTCTTTACATAGCATGTCTATTATAGCTGCTACGGTAAGGTAAGGGAGGCATGAATGGGTTAGAAAAATGCAGCCTGATTGGTGAAAGCAACCAAAGATCTATGATAGCACAATTTAGCTCAGCCTTAGCTAATCCTTTAGCCTTATGTGTTCAACTTTGGTGTTCAGTATCCAACAACAGCAAGTGTCCAAAACACCACATCTACAGATTTACCCTCTGGAAGATCACAAAGTAGTAGCCCCCATGTCTACTGTAGTCCCAGTCTGTGTCCTAAACCTTGCTTCTTTCTCCGTTGTTGAAGTCCAGAGTGACTGCTGCAGAGAACATGATAATTGTGCTATGCAAATCCACTGAGTGCTTGACCACCTGAGCCCTGCTACAGTACGTGCACCTTTATATTCAAAGTCACATCCTGGGCTGACTCCCACATGCACTTTTCTCCACCGCCTTACTCTGAGATGATGACTCAAATTTTCATCTGTCTTTGGAAATAACACACCTGTGCCATACACTTAATAAATAAAATTTAATAATGAATATAATTTAACCAATGATTCAATTAGTTAGAACACTATAGGGAAATTTCTGCTATCCAGTGTTATCTAATATAACATGATAAAATATGTGCAGAATTCATTCTGGCTATGTCTGTTCTTTATCAACAATGTTTCTGTAGTTTTTTTGTTTTGTTTTAATTTATTTTGGACATATTTTGATTAAGTTAAATATTTTAACAAAAACAAGACCCAGTGAACAACAGTCCATTTTATGCCCTCTGTCCAACTACAATATATCATCACTCCTAATGGTTGATGATTCTTAAGTGTAGATGTGTGAGAACACCAGCAGGACTGGTTACTGTTATGCACCTAGAGCTGCCAGAATAGGCTCCTTTTCCAATAACTTTGAAATGGATTAAGCAATTATAATAAAAATTAAAGGAAATTAAGGGATCTCCTCCCAGATCTGGACCAGGGCATCACTGAGGTGAAACCTGGCAGTGTCAGATGGAACGAAACATAATGTCCCAGAGTTGTTCTATTAGATTTAGGTCAAGCGAGCATGGGGGCCAATCAATGGTATCAATTCCTTCATCCTCCTGGAACTGCCTGCATACTCCCACTACATGAAGCCAGGCATTGTCGGACACCAGGAGGAAACCAGGACCCACTGCACCAGTACAGGGTCTGACAATGTGTCCAAGGATTTCATCCCGATACCTAATGGCAGTCAAGGTGCCATTGTCTAGCCTGTAGAGGTCTGTGTGTCCCTCCACGGATATGCCTCCTGAGGCCATCACTGACCCACCACCAAACTGCTCATGCTGAATGATGTTACAGGCGCCATGACGTTCTCCACTGCTTCTCCAGACCCTTTTATGTCTGTCACATGCCCTCAGGGTGAACCTGCTTTCATCTCTGAAAAGCACTGGGTGCCAGTGGTGGACCTGCCAATTCTGGGGTTCTATGGCAAATGCCAATCGAGCTCCACGGTGCCATGTGGGCAGTGAGCACAGGGCCCAAGAAGACGTCGGCCCCTTTGGCCACCCTCATGAAGTCTGTTTCTGACTGTTTGGTCAGAGACATTAACACCAGTGGCCTGCTAGAGGTCATTTTGTAGGACTCTGACAGTGCTCATCCTGTTCCTCCTTGCCCAAATGACCAGATGCCGGTCCTGCTGATGGGTTAACTAACTTCTACGGCCCTGTCCAGCCCTCCTAGACCAACTGCCTGTCTCCTGGAATCTCCTCTATTCCCTTGAGACTGTGCTGGGAGACACAGCAAACCTTCTGGCAATGGTGTGTATCAATGTGCCATCCTGGAGAAATTGGACTACCTGTGCAACCTCTGTAGGGCCCAGGTATCTCCTCGTGCTACCAGTAGTGACACTGACCATAACCAAATGTAAAACTAGCGAAAAAACAGGAAAGATGAGAACGGAAAAATGTCAGTGGCCTCCACCTGTTAAAACATTCCTGTTTTGAGGGTCGTCTCATTTTTTGCCCCTCTAGTGCACCTGTTGTTAATTTCATTAACACCGAAGCAGCTGAAACTGATTAACAAACCTTCTGCTACTTAACTGACTAGATCCCAGAAGTTTCATTGACTTGATGCTATACTCTGATTTAAAAGTCTTCCTTTCATTTTTTGAGCAGAGTATATAATACCAGGTGAAGGAATAGTGTGTGTCTGTGGTGACGTATAATTTAGCAATACAGCCTCACAACTTCAGGAACCTGGTGCAACTGTGATCCCAAAATGAATTTTGCCTTTTTTCCGTGTCTGTGTGCGGTATGTGTGTGTTTTCTCTGTGTGATTTGGCCTTCTCATATACAGTATCACAAAGATATACATGTTAGGATATTTGGTGACTATAAATTATATAAATTAATGAGAGAGTGTGTGTCCCCCTCATCTCAGAACTGGAAGAAATAGATTCTGCAAAAGCATGGGTGTGTGTGCCTCATTATTTTTTTAAAAAAGGATATACTTTGCCTGTTTTATACAGTATTCTTGTCAAAATTATTTTTTCTGTTTTCTCTGAGCTTTGGCATCATTATGTTGATACATTTCTCTGACTTTTCCTCTTTTTCTAATTTTATTTGAAGAAAATAACATTGCATACTATCAATTCCTTTTCCTAAAAGACCAATGAGACATGCCATCTGCTGTATCTCTTACTAGGCCATAGAAGACTAGAAGCCCGTTTATTAAAGCATGGCATAAGGAGCAGTGTGTGGAAGTTCTTAAAGGGTCAGCAACTATTAATATTTCACTGCACATCTCTGTTGTTACAAAGGAAGTTGCAAAAGGTCACAAAGCAATAGATTTCTTTTCAACTATTTTTGTGCTGACACTTCAGCCAAGACAAGACTTTTTAATACAGAAAAGAAACAAGTTGCTGCCAGCTGAGTTTCTACTAGATGAAGTAGGTATCACAAAGTTACATTTGCTTTACAGAGGGCTTTTCAGCAACCCTTTTTCCACTCATTAAAAGTGACAGCGGCTTTACATCATGGAAAAATGCCAGTCGTTTTGTTTGTTTACTCTTTCCTATCATTTTAAATGGTATGAGTGCACAAAAGGAGTTGAGTTAATCTGTTTACTTAATAAGTGTATCATTTAAAACAAATCAAAACTAAAATATAGGCAGCTTTTCTGTTTATTAAGTGCTTCCACATCAAGGGCAACTCACTAAAACCCTGGATGGTGCAGATTTTCTCCTGAAGGTCCCACAGAAAGGCTGTTTTCTTCAGTGACCTACAACCAATTATTGTTTCTTTCATGTAGATTTCTCAGTGTTCCTTGTCTAGTACGAGGCAGCTGACTCTAAATAGCCTTGGTTAGAACATTCAAACAATTTCAGCGTGAAAAGACCCGTTAAAGCTTGACAGGGTCCAGAAAGCCTACTGTAAAGCAAGCTGCTAGGAAACTCATTCTAAGTGCCCAAGACTATCTGTGTGAAGAGGAACTTACAAGCTATTGTGCAAATCTGCCGTTAACCCATATCCCTGTTTGTGCTTCTGTGTTCTTGATTTAAAGAAACAGCTTGTGTTCGTCATACCTTTTTTAAAAATTTTAAACAGTTCATTCATGTGACCCCATAATTTCCATTTGCTTAAACCCCATTCAATCTTTCTCAAAGGTCATACAGTGCCTTCAGAAAGTATTCAGACCCCTTTACTTTTTGCACATTTTGTAATGTTGTAACCTTATGCTGAAATTGTTTAAATTCAATACGGGAATCAACCTAGTTGTTCTTCACTGGTCTGTAACTTGTAATATGGAATTGTCAGTAGGCTGGGCTTGAATACATCTTACAGCCAGCCTGCAGTCCTAACCTTGCAAATACATTTGATCATGAAGATATTTTATGATCTTGTTTTTTTTTATTTTATGCCTGATTGTGGGTGGCATGTACAGTTACCTGAAAGAAGGTGTAAAACAAGTACAGTAGAAACACCTTGTGTGCTCTCAAACTGAAACATTTTGAAATGTATAAAGAATTATTTTGCCTATTTAAAGACAAAAAATACCACTAATGGCTGATAATAGAGAAGCTTTAGTCTAACAAAGGTGTGGAAGATTTGTGATTTATTAAATGTGTAGCTTCAATAAATATTGTGGGCTAAGCACAAGCTCATGCTGATAAAGAGTCAATATAAATCATAGTGAAGGGATTCATAAAATGCTGAAGGTCACAAGCTGCTGGCTGAAATTCTCTTAACCTCTGCATTACACAGTTTAGTTCTATAGTCACCCCTTGTGGTGGGTCCTTCTGGTTCTTCATTTATGGCTACAGTTATGTCACTGGCTTCTTACGAATCTTAGAAATGACATAAAAAGAACTAATTATAGACTGTAATGAAGTGTAAACAAAATGAGAATTGACTTTTAAGAACAGTTTGCAGTATGGCAAAGACTCATATTGGCATATTAGCAATAAAGGTTTCCACCTTGTGTGCAACAGGAAATGTCTTTATTTTGCTAAATCCTTTAATGACAGGTTTTGGAATGCCATGTAATAGCAGTGGTGTATCTGACCTTTGCCTTTAAATAAACTAATTATTTCCACTCCAACACCATATTCACTGCTGTAATGGGTCTTACTTTCTTCTGCCTGCATTGTACATTAAGCATCCTATAGGTATTTGTGAGAATGAACCTTGGTCATTAAAACGAACTGGAAGATCTTTGAATTAATGGCTTTCACTGCCCTTATGACCTTACATTGAGTAAACCAGACTTGAAAACTAATGGATAGTTTGTAAACGTGAAAGGTAACTATTGAAGTAAATGGACCAATTTTTATTCCAGTACCAGGCAAGGCAGGCCCACCTATACCTGAGACACCAGTCCACTGAAAGAAATGATTATGCCCATGAACATTTTAGATGTCCACTTCTAGTAAATATTGATCTAGTTAGCTGTATATTTCTATTTGAAGTCTGCTTCTATTATGTAACAGCCAATAACAACTATTATCGTAATTATTATAAAGCAAAATGAACAGCCTCACCAGCAGCTCTAACATAAAAGTTAAGATGTCTTAGCAATGACTTGGTGCCCTTAATAACACATAGTGCCAAAATCATGTGCATTCTGAGCAGTTTTTGGTCAGTTTGGCTGTCCATTTGAAGTATGTATTTCACATAACCCTTCGTAAAATCAAGATGTGATATTAATGCAATTTTTTATTTCCTGGAAATGTCCTTTATGTACAAAATCACAAATTCTTGGAAAAAAATGTTGTTGATTGGTTGTTATAGATTAAGTCTGCCTCAGTTACCTACTGCAGTTATAGCTACCATGTGTTTTGATCATTTTTGCGTTTAAGTACACAGAGCTACCTGCTGAACATAAAAAATAGTGTGCCACTAGCAGAAAATTTAAAGCTAAAAAGAAGGAGAAAAGAGAATTGGATAACACTGAAAAATGTCAGCATGTCCGGGTGATACAGAGAGGACAGCAAGAAGGTGAATGAGAAAAGGCCTTCTTCACTTTCTGGTCCAATCACAGCTGCAACATCCAGTTGTGTAGCACCTTGTTCTCCTGCCACATTCCTGCCACATTCACTGCGCCTTCCAGGATAGTAAGAATTGACAGATGAAGGTCTACATTTATTTGAAAACTCAGTATGCCATAATTTTCGGGATGGTATGAAGGGTTAAGGTAAAAACGGGCTGAAAGCAGAGCTGATTAGACACTTGAGTCAGATTCCTCAGAAGGGCAGCGATTATCTGGCTCTGAGGAGATGGTTTGTGAAGAACGTGATAAGGGGCTTCGGCAAGAAAAGCGGGGTGTAATTGCAGCCAGGAGAGCTAGGTTTGATTGGTGTGAAGTGTTTCCCATACTAGAATGTGCGTTTGTGCTGCTGTCTGAATGCTTGATTCACACTAATATCTCCTCTGCTTGTGTGAGGATAGCATCTCAGGGTGGATTTCCTTTGCTGAGGCCAAGAACTAGTTCATATTTGACATGGGATTGAATGGCAGAACAGAACAGAATGAGGAAGTGTAAATCACGTGCTTATTATAACATTAAACATTTGCACATAAATTAATACACCAGTGCAAAGATTATAAACCATTAAAATATGATGTTTACTTTAATATATGTCATAATTTTAAATTTTACAAAATTTGACAAAAACATATAACACACTGTACCCTTTTATAATTTTATTGAACACACTGTTCCAAACCCCATCGTCTCTGTTCCAAACCTACATGAACCCAGTCTGTTCAATATGTTCAATAGAGACGTGAGCTAAATAATAGACTTATGCTGTTAATTGTAAAGAGCTCAAAAACTTCTATATATTCACCCATATAACAGTGGAATCTGGAGAAATAGTAAAGTCAGCATAAACAAGCTAAAATCTTAATCTTAACTAAGCCCAGATGGTAAGGCAAAAAAATAGTATCAAAAGATAGGCATGAGAATGCACGTACAGTAACTGGGCCAAAATGAGAGAGGTAATTGTAGACAGGGACGGAAAAAAAATTCAAAACTGAGGAGCCTTTCAAATGAACAAACAAGCAATCAACCTTTTAGTCTTTTAGTGAATCCAAACCGAGACAACCCAGTTGTCTAAAAAACTAACATTTCTACGTCTTGAAATGTGTTGTTTTCGCCACCCGTGACCCCAAATGTCACTTCTAAAAACTAAATAGCAACCCTAAAGTACCAAAATAGTGGGGGTGTGTGAAAATGCCAAAAATTAATAACATGAGAAAAAAAATTAATAACATGAGAAAAAAATAGACTAAAACAAAAAATAAATGTGATTGTTGGGTTCCCCGTATTATTTTTCAGCCTGGGCTTCATCCCTGACTTGTGGGCAAATTCCTTTTTTTAGAACTTTCTTGTATATGTCAGATTCTTTTGTTTATGTTAATATTGTTCTTGATGTTTACTATTTGCATTATTCTGATTTTTATATGTTTTTTCTGTTATTAAATTTCTGTGTTTCCATGCTTCTTCCGTGTTCTTTGTATTGTGTGGTTGATTCCCTAAGGGGCGGGCTCACCTGTCCATCACTGTCGATGGACTGCTCTCAACTGTTTATAGGCTGAGGGAACACACAGTTCCTTGTGGCATATTAAATTAAGCAGGTGGTGGCAAGTTTTCTTTGATTATTGCTTTGTGCTTTCTTCATTTTCTGGATTTTGAAATCTTTGCTCTGGATTTGTGTTTCTGGGACTTATTTGCCATTAAATTGTCTAGTTTGTGAAAGCAACTCCTTCCAGGTCTTTTGTGCATCTCGGAACTTCTTGTGCTACAGAGCATTTTTTGTGTGAAGGAAATGTTTTATTTTATAAACATTCTTCATTTGTACTTTTTTTCTACAAACTGAAGGTAGATGGTGACCGTTCCTCTTGGGGAGGCTTTTTGCAACTGTTTCTGGGACTTAATAGTCTGTTGATCAGCTTCCCATTTTGAGGGGCTGCTCCCTAGTTACATAGGCCTCATTTTGGGATTTTATTTTGAGCAATTCCCCAAATAATGAAACCCGGGTCTAAAAAACTCCAAAAAAAATATATCAATTATATTTAAAGCCACAGGAATCATTAAACAAAATAAAAATGAAAGTCAAACCATGACAAGAGCCTCACCAATAGCCAGTTTTAATCCCGTCAACATTTAGTTCAAAGCAAGAACCAGCAGTGGATGCATGTGCATACTCCCAATTCTCAGTGAGACCAGGCCAATTCAGAGTCTTCAGTTCAACAAATCTGTACATTGAAGGGATGATTTAATAAATCAGAGTACATAAAGGAAGCCTAAGTCAGCATGCAAACTTCATACAGGTAGCGGGTCATTATCTGAGAGATCAATTACTCTGTTCTGTTGACTGATGAAAAGAACATTTTTTTCTGTTTGCTTGCCATGATATTTGGGTGCATGTACATAAGTGTTACAAGGTTTTGTATTTTACTGTATAATAATATGTATCGGTGCTCTGTGCCTGAAACCAATGAAGTTCTCTATACAAGAATACATTAAGTTCAATTGAGTAATTTTTAATCCCTTGGTTTGAACGCTGCATTACGAAATACACCAACTGACCATCCCTATACTTGTAGACTATAGTGCTAGTGTATCCTTTTTTTCCCAAATCAAAAATTGTTTTCATTATGAAATGCTGATTTACATGCAGCAGGTCCCATTATTGTTTCTTCACTCTAAAAATTTTAAGCCATAATACGTTTTATATTAAAGCGATTCCAAATGTGTATGTAGATAAACCATAGTTTGACACTGAACTCAAAAGCACAACATGCTTTGCTGAAAATTATTAAGGTCCTCAGCCGTCCATTCTGCCAAATGCTTTCCTTTCATGAATCTGATGGAGAGGAAAGCGTAGAGCTGATGAAACTGGACAAGTTGAGAGCACTGCAAAGCCAGCTGAGCTGACCCAATTCCCAGCGATCCTCGTTAAAATAATCCCTGTTCCTCTAGCAGGGTGCTTTCATCTTTGTAGCAGAAGTGCCAAATCTCCCACGTTCCCTTTAAGCACTATGGTTTAACACACAAAAAAAGCGATTTTAATTTCATTTTGCTCCTTTCTTTGTTGCTTCCACCGTTTAGGATTAAGAAAAATGCCAAAAAAAATCTCTCTCATTATAGGTGACAGATCCAGTTTGGAGTTTACACTATTCTGTTTAGCTGCTCCTCTCCTATTAGTGCCTGTGCATGGATTGGCATCTCACCCACGGCCTTTTCCAGACTTGCACCTGAAGCTGCTGGGATAGGCAACCCTGCAATGGATTAGCAGTTACACTAAATGGGTGGATGGAATTCATTATAATGCTTCATTTCCTAAACTTTCTGTTTTACTGCTAGATGCCATTTCTCAGCTCAAAGCCTGCCTCAGCCTCAAGCGCACATAAATAAGGTGGTTTTTGTCAATTAGAAAGAGCAGACTGAATGTGGAACTTACACATCTGGGACTGTCGGGCAATCTCAGAGCTCACTGCCATTCAACTTCGAACAGTTTTAAAAACAAACTAGATTTGCAAGCTGATAGACTGTTTTTCTAAAAACGAACAAGGCTTTCCTCCAGAATTTTGCAGGTGTTAACATTAATGTTTTTTTTTTTTATTTATTCATACCCAAAAATAACATGTGACACAAATTTCCATGTGCTTGCAGCCTTTTAACAAAGATTTTTTCTTCTATATAGCACCTTTCTATTGACACTTTTCATGTACTGAGATATAGCACAATAGTTTAAAAACACAGGCAGCTGTGACTTACTTCAGATCACACACTGGGCCAAAGGAAGAGATTGAATTGAAAGTATTAAGGTTTTGGAATGGTGTGCCTTGGCCCCTGGACTACACTACCTTCATTCTCTCATTACAGTTAGCACAGACAGTGGCTCAGTTACCTACTAGTGGAGGAAATTTGGATGGGCTATTTAAATAAGACCACACAGTTTCCAGACTTGAAAGCAGAATTAGGCACCATTAAAAACACAGAAAAGGTTTACCAGATAACACTCTCTTTTTTTTATTCAAGGAAACTTAGGGCACTAAACAATAAGGGTGGCTGATGAGGCAGAGAATGTACAGTGCGCATCTTGGCAGGATTTGTTGGAGACCTAAAATTTAGGAGCACTGTGCTGGAAAAAGCTGAAAAGTCTTTGCAAGTTAAAAATGAAAGCTTATAGGGCCTCCCGATAATAGAGACCAACAGTTTCTGTCAGATAATCGGTGCTTTAGTCACAGACTACAATTACTCATGGGAAGGAGGTACAATTGACTTTATAAGTGTGATCACTCCTTTGTAATGGATTATATTCAAACCTCGGCTTTCACAGCACAGGGAAAGCAAATGAAGAATTGCAACACAGCAAACTTACAGACATGGAACAACCTCTCTTTTTTCATCCACTTTAATATATTTTATTTACTCTCAACTGAACACAAAGCCAAGATTTGTAATGTCTGCAGTTACCTTCCTTCTTTGACACATGTCACTGATTTCTTGTGTCTTCAAACCTTCAAAGATTCTCCCATCCATCTTATCATCTGTGTATTCAGTTCAAGTCCATGGGAGTCATTGCTTATCATCATAGCATTGCATATAAGGCAGGGACTAACCCTGGACAGGCTATCAGTTGATCACAGGGCACACTCATGCACACAACCACACTTACCTAATTTTTGAGTTGGTAGTTAATTTGAAAAGACAGGCAAAATTCCCAGTGAAAAACACAGACGGACACAAGGGGAGCATTCAAACTTGGGACCAGAATTTGAACCCAGAACTTCTGATACCCATTTTATTGTACCACCTTCTCTTTATTAATTACTATTCTTATAGTGCACTACAGTGATCCCTCGCTAAATCGCGCTTCGACTTTCGGCTTCACTCCATCGCGGATTTTAAATGTAAGCATATCTAAATATATATCACTGATTTTTCGCTGGTTCACGGATTTCTGCGGACAATGGGTCTTTTAATTTATGCTACATGCTTCCTCAGTTGGTTTGCCCAGTTGATTTCATACAAGGGACACTACTGGCAGATGGCTGAGAAGCTACCCAATCAGAGCACGTATTACATATTAAATAAAACTCCTCAATGATATACGATGTGCTTCCCGCGCGGTGCTTGATTGTTTGCATTTTCCCTGTCTCTCTCACTCTCTCTGCCTACCGGAGGGGGTGTGAGCAGAGGGGCTGTTTGCACAGAGGCTGTCTGCCTAGAGGATACGGACGCTCCGCTAAAAAATGCCGCTTTATCGTGGTGCTTCGGCATACTTAAAAGCACGTATTGATTAATGTTAACAGTGTGGGAAAGTTTATAAGGGCTTAACATATATAAAAATAACCATACAAACACATGGTTTCTACTTCGCAGATTTTCATCTATCGCGCGGGGTTCTGGAACACAACCCCCACGATCGAGGAGGGATTACTGTATATTTTTGGAAAATAACACCATACCATTCTGAAACCTACTTAATTCAATTAATGGTTGTGGAGTTGTCCCGGGTTTAAGGCAAGAAAAAGGCCTGCACATGGCACCAGTCCATTCAATATGATAGAGACAACAATTTAAAACGTTTGTATATTCATTTTTATTTGGTTACAGCAATTCTTATAAATTTCATACAATGAATAAAAAACATTGATTTTTTCATAATGAGCACAATAGTAAGTGATTTTTTGGAAAATTTGGTCTTCACAGTCAACTGTCAACTGTTAAGTATGTTTCATCTTAAGTATGCAGTTGTGAAGAACTCGTCTATTTTTTGTTTTTCCTTTTTTCAGTTCATAGTCATGGTGAGGTGGAGTCTACCCAAGTAGAAATGAGTGAATGTTAGTAATGAGCACTACTACTAGTCCATCATAAGGCACATTCACATAACATCAACACTCACTCATACTGGGCTAATATGGAGTTATAACTTGTATGAGTTCATGTTGTAGAAGGTAATCAGAGCTTGGGGAATACTCATAAAACTGGCAGAATGTGAAATTTCAGTGTAGGTAATGACAACTGTATGTTAATGACTGAATGGACATTCTTGGATCTGTGTACCGTGATTTCTCTACACTGATGGATTAAAGGCCAGAAGTCCACATGACCGTCATCATCAAGTTCTTCCATGAGAACCCTGAATACAATGAGGACTGATTGAGGTCATTTATACTTTTACATTTTTTATACATTTATTTATAGGTAGAATGCCTAGAGGGGGTGGGCGGTCTCGTGGCCTGGAACCCCTGCAGATTTTATTTTTTTCTCCAGCCGTCTGCAGTTCTTTTTTTTTTGGTTTTTTTCTGTCCTCCCTGGCCATCTGACCTTACTTTTATTCTATGTTAAAAAGTGTTCCCTTATTTGAATTCTTATTTATGTTGTCTTTTTTCTCTTTCTTCATCATGTAAATCACTTTGAGCTACATCATTTGTATAAAAATGTGCTATATAAATAAATGTTGTTGTTGTGTGGCATTAGGCATTACCTGTTGTGCCGGATTGCTGTATTGTAACTGATCAACGGCAATTATTAAAAGCAATTGATTTTTTCTGTCTTGTTTTTTCAGAAACTGTAATCTGCCATAAAGTTAATATTTTACATCATCTTCTCATTCTTCTGTTTGCCACAGTATCTGCTGCAGGACATGTTGAGATCTTAACATTTTAGAAGCAACAGTGTACTGACAATCACTTGACAAGTTACCATGCAGTCGTTAATTGTTTTGACAAATGGAATGTATTCATCCATTTTGAAATGTCTTTTTTTTTGTTTCTTTTCCTAAGCTCTGCACTGATTTTCTTCATATCACCTTCATTAAGCTGAAATGAATCATCATTGGAACATCTTCAAATACATTTCTCACTGTTGCCAAAAAAGCTATTTTTTTCACTAGTCATCTTTGTTTTTGTGTAGGACTTTCCTCTGCATTACTCAGTGCTCTTTTTTATAAGAGTTCATCTTCTGTCATCCATTACAGTCATTCTCAACAGCTTTTAGTTCAGTGCTCTATTGTAACACACTGTACATTGTACCACACACAGTGCATATGTATTCAAATCCCATCGAAGCATGAAGAAAATGTGAAGAAAAAAAAAACTTTTTAGGGCAGCAATTTATACAGTGTTTCATTGTTGTGAACTGACTCACAGAACAGGTATATTTATAGCAAGGTTTGGGGCAGCCACCCCTATATTTGGTTTCCTGGCTGCAAATTGTCGAAAATGATAGCACATCTGTGCACAAAACCGAGTCCAAAACAGAACCGAGGTACTAGGGAAAAGCTGGTTTGCTTTTAAAGGGGAAGACAGGAAGTGAGGTCAAAGGGGTTGGGCTCATAAGGGTCTTCAGCCATAGACTCGAGCCCGGATGTGACATCACAGGGGCTGGAGCCAGCAAGGTCTTCTTCCATAGGCTCGGACCCGGAAGTGACGTCAAGAGGGCCAGGTGGAATCTCCCATGAATGGTCTGCAGGAAAGGGAGGAAAAGAGTCAGCGCACTCTGCCACATCTCAGTATGATTTGGAATTGCCCTTTCTCTGGCTCTTTAGCTGCCTCCCATGTGCACGTGCGTGACAAGGTTTATATATTGAAAAATGTTTCAGATTACAAGATTACAACACACAAACTTACACCCATTTGCCCTACATTTTCTAGCTCTTGGATCCCTACCTACTATAGCTAAAAGATTATTTTCTCTGCTTTTCCTATACTTTGGCTCCTTTTCTCTTGTCTGATTTCTACCATCTCCCTTCAGAGGACCATTTCCTTTTACCTTCACTGATCCATTAATTCTTGGTATTGGGTTTCCATTTAAACACCATCCCAAGGTAACTTTCAAACCAGTATAAAAATCATTTAGGTTTCAAAGCATTCCCTTCCAAAATTCCTATGGCCTGGTAGATCAGGCCAACTGTGTCCACTGGTAGATTTTGCTTCTGCTGCCCCTGAGGACTTGTTCTAATTTTAAGCAAACAGCATAATTTTCTCTGCCCTGCTTATTCTTCCATGCCTGTCAAATATTACCAGGAATCTCTTTGGTCTCTAGAAAGACATAGCAACGCCTTCTGCAAGTCTCAGGACAGAGATTGGTCAGATCCTTAGATTGCAGATATGTACATTTTAGAACCTTGTCTTGCATGAATAATACATTCTTATTTTCAGTATATAGTGTAAATCAGGTATGACGAAATGCACCTAAACCCCGTCGTATTTTGTCCTTGAAGTATTATATAAAAATTTGGTTTTACCTGTACTTTATAATACTTACTCCAGTGCTACTGACTGATTCTGGGAATTTGTGTCACTTCTTGTGCACATATATACTATACTATATATATATATGCTATGATCACGAAGATGGAGATTGGAATGCTTGTCCATGCTCTTATCTTGTCTAGTCTACTGTAAATCATTGCTTACATGTTTGAGTAAACCTGACTTGAACCATCTGCAAATTGTACAAAATGCAGCTGCCAGGCTTCTAACTAGATCCAGCTGAAGGTTTCTTATTACACCGATTTTATCATCTCTCCATTGGCTGCCAGTAGAATTTAGAATTTAATTTAAAATCTTGGTTCTTACTTATAGAGCCCTTATATAGGACAGGCTGTCCTTTCTTTACTATGTACCAGACTGAAGATATTTGGTGATGGTGCTTTTCACTCTTTTACACTGAGGCTATTCCATTGATAAATTTAAAAGTAAGCTTACAACATACTTATTTAGGCAAGCCTTTGGGCAGTGTTTCTATGTACTTTTATTGTCCACTTTTTGATTGTATCATTGTTTTTTCAATGGATACTTTTAATTGTTTATATAACTATACAGTGCTTTGTGGGCTTTGCCTGTGAAAGGTGTTTTATGAATAAATTTTGACTTACTTTACTTATATTTATGTATACTGGGGAGCTGGATCTGTTTAAAAGTAGCCAGCCACTGCTAATGGGACACAAGAGTCAGGAGGAAGAGGAGAGAGCTTTCCAGAGAGGGAGTAGAGTCAGAAAGCAGCAGAAGATGACGTGTTGTGTGTTGAGCTGTAATTTAGATCAGTTTTGTAACAGTGGAAAGTTAAGTAGAGTGGTTCCCACAAGGAAGATCAATAAAATGTGTGTGCTGTGTGGTAAAATCCTGTGTCTCTGCCTGTCTGTGCTGTGTCAGGTTAGGGCGGCTGTACATGCCCCCGGTTTCCCTATATATATATATATATGTATATATATATATATGTAAGATATTTATAGGTGGGAGTCCCAAAAACTCCACAATTGGCCAATAGCACAGGAGATGGTTATAGTTTTTTTATCAGCTCTGTCACTAGGTATTGCATGCCTGCAATATTGTTAATCAGTCTGCCAAGTGGCACTGTGCTGAGCTGATTGAGACATACATTTCTGACATTTATTCTACAATCAAGCAGATGACTTTGGTCATTATTTCCAACAAGCCAAAAAAAGCATGTCAGGTCATCGAGCATCAAGCCCATGATGATCATGTCTTTCGTAAATGATGGACTTGTTAATAAAGAGTTTCCCCAATAACAGCCTGCTAATCTTAAACATTACACTAAGCTGCTAAGGTGTCTGTAGGAAAGCATCAAGGAAAAAAATCCAGCATAGTGGCACACGCAAAACTGCATTTTGCTTTGTAGTATAGAGTACCGTATATGCTCGAGTATAAGTCGACCCGAATATAAGCCGAGGTACCTAATTTTACCTACAAAAACTGGAAAAACTTATTGACTCGAGTATAAGCCTAGGGTGGGAAATGCAGAATCTACTGGTAAGTTTCAATAATCAAAATAAATACCAATAAAATTACCGTACATTAATTGAGGCATCAGCTCATTAATTGAGCACACAGCCTGGAATGAGTCTCACAGAGGCTGCACAGCACCACACAGAGCCCGCAGCAGTTCTTCTACTGCTTGCAGACCAAACCAGGCACAGTGGAACCTCAGGTCACGACCACAATTCGTTCCAAAACTCTGGTCGTAATCCGATTTGGTCATGACCCGAAGTAATTACCCCCATAGGATTGTATGTAAATAAAATTAATCCATTCCAGGCCGTACGAACTGTATGTATATAAATTTTTTTTAAAGATTTTTAAGCACAAATATAGTTAACCATACCATAGAATGCATAACGTAATAGTAAACCAAATATAAAAATATTGAATAACACTGAGAAAACCTTGAACAAAACAGAAAACTAACACTGCAAGAGTTTGCGCTGTAGTGTTACGAACCACTCGCTAAAAACACTTTTTTTTAATGTGTTTTAAGTACAGGGAAAAAAATTAACATTTGAAAAATTCGTAATGTAATAAACCACCAAGAAAAGTAACATTGCAGCAATGCACCCTATGAACCGATCGCTGTAAACAGAAGTTAAGGTTAAAATCCAATAGAAATAAGTCTTCATTAAATACAACGAGGTTAAAACAATGCTCGAATCTGTCCCTTTAAAAACAAGCCCGGTGCATTCTTTAACTGCCTTCTCAGCCAGCCCTCTCTTCCTCTCTCTCTGCTTGCGTGCATGCATGTGCGCGTGTGTGTGTCTCTCTCATGTGCGTGCGCGTGTGTGTGTGTGTATGTGTGTGTGTGTGTGTGTCGCTCACTCTCTCTCTCACTCTCGCGGGACATGACTCGAATATACGCGAGGGTGACGTTTATATATATATTTGAGTATATACGGTATATATATATATATAAAAATAAATATATACTAATATCAGTAGGTTCAAATATTAATGTACATCAAAAGCTCTAAATACAACATAAAGAAGTGGACATAGAGCATCCTGTATAAATCTAGTACAAGGAGTTACAACAGCGTATTTTTTACAACCAAGCCTTATTGCTGAAGGCATGAGTAGCACTCCATCTTGTTTCATATTTAGTGGGACAGAGCAAGATCCCAGATCTCCCCCTTTTTCGCAGCACCATATACCAATATGAATCTGACAGAGTGGGAGTATGGGAAGTATGGGAAGTAGTATGTCTCATTTCTTCTTATGAGCGAGAATATGGGTGGTGCACTTCTGACTGTTTACTACACTCCACAAAGAGTGACAGAGATTTTTATTTTTGCCTTCATTTGCTTTTTTTATGTTTAGCCACCAATTCATGCCTCCTGAGTTAAAGTAAAATGTCATTTTTTACTATAGCAATACTATAGCAATATAAAGTCTATAGGTGCTGTGAGGAGGCAAGGATTTCACTAGTAGCCCACATCTTCAGGCAACAGTATTATTTAACATAGTTATAGTACAGTTTTTATCATGGATTAATAATATTTTTCCCGTACAAATTTCAAAGAAGGTTTGTGGTTTCTACAAACTGAGATTGAAAAGAAATGACAGCTGCAGTTAAGTGCCTCAGTACTTTCTATGTATAAGGATTATTACAGCAGAGCAGCACTTTGAAGATGGCAGTCTCTTATGTTGCAAATCTTTGGTTTAAATTCACTACATTTTCCAGCAAAATTCACATTACTCTCCAGCTGTCAAGTGGACTATTTGAAAATGTTTAACCAAACTCTCTTTCTGTAATAAATTAATACTGTAGAATATGCCATTTTGATACTGGCTAAATGTGCCCACTCAGGCAATTGCAAAGATGTTTTAAAACAAATGATCAACATCTTATTGTTAATATTGTTCAGTATCCACAGTAGACAGCATGGGAGCATACCCACTAAATAATGGTGCCTAGAAGCTGATCTTCATCAAAATAACTTATTCCATGCTTTTCTAAGACTACAGTGTATCCTGTGTAGTCTGTGAGGGACCTAGATGCTTTTATAGGGCTAGATACTGAAAACATAAATGTAGTAAATGTAGTGGACATACAACAACAATTCTTCAGTTTCCAAAACTACTAAATATTTTGTTTTGCCCCACAATATGGAAATTGTAAATTATGTAAATTGATACAGGTATATGGTAAAGAAAATCCTAACATAACACTTTTGCTGTGGTTAATGCTTTGCATTTCACTAAAGGTAAAGGGAAATGCCAATTACTGTGAAATAATATATACCATAATATATGCTAAAAAATTCTAAACATAATTATTTTGCTGTGTTTAAATGCTTGTGGTTCACTACAGATCAAGGGAAATACCAATCATTGTTATTATGTGAGTGCACATCACTGTAAACAATTAATAAGAAATCATTACAAGTTTGGTTACAAGTGTACAAGTATGTCTCTTATGCTGACATTCTTCAAAAATGCTTTCTCAAACCTGGATTATCCTTGTAAAGTCTTGTTAATCTCTTAATAATATTGCTGTGAAATTGACAGGGGACTTACCTTATTTCCCTAAGCTTAATGTTTGGAGATGACTGAACATTCAATGCATCTTTTCTGATGTGGTTTAGAAACGATACAAGTCGATATTTCCTGTTTTTAAAAATTAAAAATGGTCACTTGAATGTGAGGCACAGATTTTTAAGGTGTCTATGATGGACTTCTCTGTCCAGTACTGATTTCTTCATTGTGCCCAGGACAGATAAACTATTTTATTTGGTTATTTTTGGCTTCAGTGTTGACTCAGGATGCCATAAATACATCCCACCACCCCACCCCTATTGATAGAAATATTAGGTTCCGGAAAATAGAGGGATGAAAGTCCAGGTCACTTCTTACCTTTGACTGACTGTATGACTCTGGGCAAGTCTTTTCAAACTCTTGGATAGTGATGTTATCTTGCAAGTCACACTAGGTAGGTGTGAAATGTTCAAAAGTTAATAAAGATTTTTAATAAAGGGCTGTAAAATGATGATTTAATCATTACAGTTTAACTTCCAGGGATTATTATTATTTAATTTATTGTAAAAGAATGAGTCTCAACATACTGGAAAGGTTTGGGGCAGCCACCCATATATTTTCCCTGGCTACAAAAAGGGCTCCAAAATCAGCACAGATGTGCATATGTTGAGTTCTGGACTGAACTGATAGTTAATGTAAAAGATGGCAGTTTTATAAGCCAAAAGCAGAAGTGGTGTCATGTAGGGCTAGAACCGGAAGTGACGTCTTTCTGGGTGCCGGAACCGGAAGTGACATCAGTCTGGGCACCGGAACCGGAAGTGACGTTGTTGATATTGAAACAGGCAGGTTTGCCAGTATTTGGTCTGCAGAGATAACAGACGTAGGTTTAGTGCACCCAGCCACCCCCTGGCCTGGCGGGTAATTACCTTTACTTGATCCACTCAGCTCTCTCCTAATCACACGTGTGTGACATTATCAAATTTACTCTTTTTAATGTTTTAATGTAATATCTTTGTATTGTTGCAAACACAAGCGTTATATAGGTAATGACACTGTCTACTGTCTGCCACTCTTACTGCAGTTCATTTCTTTGCATCCATTCATCCATGTATCAATTTCCTGATTTCAGTTCTGGTCCTAGGAGCACTAATCACAAAGCATAAACCATCATACAAGGCCAGTTTTTGAGCACTAAAACACTCATTTTGGCAGTTAAATTAGTTTTTGGAAAGTAAATGCAAACTTGGTATGCACTGGTGAGCATACCATAATGGACTGTTAATTGCCAGATTAATGCTCTCACCTTATACTTGATATGTAGCCCACATGCCAGCAGTTCATATAAATTGCTTTTATGTCATTTATAAAGTTAATCCTATATGTACATTGCTGATTCATGGCTCGTACAGAGTGCTGAGATGATATTTACAATCTGATGTGAACTTCAGGAGCATTCGAAACTGTTCCCCAAAATCCAAAATCATAACCTGAAAGCCAATATAATGAAGTAAAGGGGATGGTATTAACAAAACAAGTGAATAACAGGGACAGGCAACAAAGAACCATACACAAAGAGATAAAATAATAGAGCCCAAACTTTCCGGCTTACCCAAACAACAACAGTGTCTAACTACACTGTTGGAGGACTGGTTCACCTATCCAGCCTTGAACATTTCCCTCTGATCTCAGGACAGCTCTTTGGCCTTCTTCCCTCTCATCTTATGAGCCATTGTCACGCATTAGCTCCAAACTCCATGCTTAACAATATCTAGTTCAACCTAGAAGACGTTGTTAGTCCTGGGGTGAAGAACACTTCTGGGTTACCCTTTATGGGTATATCTGGGTGACCCAGACTCCCTTCAAAGATCTTTTAGTGCTCCTATGAAGCTTTTGCTAGTAGCACTATTTTTTCCCTGTATGTTCCTTTCAGCACAGCAGTCCTCTCCAGTTTTCTTGCAAGTATACCCCACACTGCTCTCTATCAGCCTGAGAAATATATAGAACATTAATAAATACACGTGCATACGTCAATTGTTAAGTTGTTGTTGTTGTTGTGATATGCTTCTTTTTTTAGCTCATGTATTTTAATGAGTCTCCGTTGGTGTTAGCCATTGCCTTTTACTTTGCTGAAATGGGCGAACTTAATCTCCTTGATAGGGTTTTGGCATTAGTTAAATAGCGGTCTTGCCTCCACTATTTCTTTTTCTAAATAAAACATAGAATTGGACAAACCACGGATTTGGTGGTTGATGTTATATCACTTTTGGTGCATCAGGCGGATTCTTTTAATTTTGGCTATTGCTACTCAGGATGTTTAGAGTATCAGATGGTATATAATATATATGTCTTGTGGCACAGTATGTCTTTTGGCTGTTTCAGTTTACTGCCAATGCCTTATTTTCTAATAGACGATCTTCATGTGAAATCTAAAACTGTGATGATGTAGAGGCGCCCTCACTGGGGATTCAGGGCTGTCCATTCTACTGATACCTCACTGGTGTTATTACAGAATTGTGACCCAACATCTGGTTAAAATATTGGCCACCTTGAGTAGTGTGCTGGTGCAGCCTTTTTTTAAATATATATTTATTCTGCTTGTTAGGTCTTTTAAATTCTCATCCTAGGTTAATTGTTATATCATGAAAATTATGAAATCTGTCATTTTATGTACTAACCAAACATTTTTTTCCAATCTTCTATCAAATATTAGATAGGTTTGTTTCATCTTTATAGTTCCATAAACCTTATGACTGACTTTGCAAAACCCTTTTGCTAGCTCTCACCATAAAGGCACAAAATTAGATAAAGACCTTCATTGTGTTGTATTTTGGAAATCGAAAATCCATTTTCAGTAGCTGAGGCCTGCATGGTTCATGCTAAACCCTTACAATTTCCTGACTCTTTTTTTAACGTTTCTCTTTTTTATGGCTGAGCTTTTTAGTTCCAGCTGTCAGTTTTGGTTTACCGCTGACATTTAGAAATTGCTGTTTTCATAATTCTCCAGTTCACTTACTGGACTCCATTCTTTTTGAAATGTTACCTGAATAGTCTGTGTGCCTGCAACTCCTTAGTGAACAGAATGAGGACGCAGGCGATCACCTATGGCGATGTACTGAAATAGCCTAAAGATGCAATGAGGCCCTAGAGATATCTATATTTGGCACCCGCTATTTGCCAGGTCTCTTTTCTGAATTGCATCATTTTGTACTGATATGAAATCATTAGTATTTCAGTAATGCACAGCATCTAAGATATTAAGAAGCACTCAATCTATAGAAATAAGATCAAGTAAACCTGGAGGAGAATACACCCAGTTAAGGGGCAACATGAGAGTGCAGGGGATACAATTGTGAAGTTAAATTCAATTTTGTAACTGAATATAAACTTGCTAAGCTGTCAGGTTTCATTTCATGTAACATCTAAAGTAAAACACATTTTGAGAGAGACGAAAAACCATCACTGTAGTTGATTTGTGTTAATAACCATGAAAGTATAAAATTACATATGCCATCTTTTACCGTAAGAAAAAGTTAATTCTTTTAGTAATATTTACATGAAATTTTCAAAGATGAAATGAAACAGTTGTACAGCTTGCACATTTATTTGCTGTCCTCTTTAGTTAGTTAATTAGTTGCTTTATTTGCCACATAAAGAGATTTTGACATCTATAATTCTCTTAAGTTATTTTTGCTTTCTTCTAATGTATTCTCTAAAGATGTAAAGAAGCAGTTCCCCTGAAGAGTTTGGTTTAAGATAGCATATATACAGTATGGCAGATGTTACTGAATCTCTTCAGTATATATAGTATGACAGCTAGCAGGTTTTTCCAGTAATTAAATTCTTTTTAAAATGCTAACTGTAAAAGACAAAAAAAAAATGGTTAAACCTCTATATCAGAGAGAGCGACAGAATTTTTGTTTTTGTAGGTAAGCTGCAAAAGCTACCCCTATTGTTATTTGGGTAATTTTTAGGAGGTAATTGAGTTTTGACTAGAATCCTAAATTGGACAGTCATTCAATACAGTGGAGCCAGCTAAGGGGCAATATGTCAACTGTGCTTAGCCTGTATCAGCACTCTGACAGCAACGCTTTTTATCTGCCACTGGGCTATCTGCAGTCGTTGCAGGTGGATTGCAGAAAACATATTTCCACTTATCCAGTCAAGATTTAATGAAGGTGTAACAATTTTGTCTCTGTTTCAGTTATGGAGAGGCAGGGTAGTGATGTTGTGAACAAATCACACAGAGAATATTTCAGTTCCTCTAAGATTCATGAATCTGGGTGCTATCTGGTGCAAGTCCACGTCTGGTTTTGGAACATGATTGGATTCCATGACAGAGGATGAAGCTTAGACAGGCAAAGTCCCAGCTTGAGGAATCTGGGTTCAATTCATAGCTTGGTCACCGTCTCATGAGCGTGAACTCATTTCAGTTTTTACTATGTACTCTGGTTTTATTCTAAAGATGTGCATCTTAGATCAATTGTCATGTCCTTGGTTGAAGTCTGTCTAGCAAATGATCCAGCCAGCATAAGGTTTAGCCTCCAGTGGCTCTAAAATGGACTAAACGCATTTGAGAATGTTATGATTCTACATGGATGGATACTGATTTTTGTGTAACCTTACAAGAATAACAACAAAAAAAAAATAATGAAAAGCGCTCCAAAGCACTTCACTTGAGCAGTATGTAACAGCCTTACATTTGAAGCACATATGAGCAATGAGAATCACTCAGGGCCACATAAATGAGTCAGAAAATTAAAATCTGTCAGCTTGCTGTTTCTCTTTAATTACTAGGGCACGTTGGCTGCTAATCAAAATAAAAAGCTTGTAGTATTATTCCATAAAGATGAAGGAGATGCATCATTAATAATTTATTGTGGAGTGGGCTAGTCAAGACGTTTTTAAATAAAATAATTAATATTTCCAAATATAATTATATAATAATGAATTTATCTGTTTTGAAGCTTAAAATAAACCTCCAAAGAAGTATCAGCAGAAAGTCAACCCACGCAAAAAAGGAATGTGGTTGTCAGGAGATGATCAGATGGATTTTTATAGTGTCTTTCATGTTGAGTACTTCTAATAATAATGATACAGTTGATCAGCAATATGAACAGGCCGTTTAATTCTTATTACAGTGAAGTTGTGATTCAGACCTCAATCTTCAAAGCCTGAATACTAAAAGACCTACACATTCTCAAAAGGCCTGAAGCCTAAAACTCACAAAAAAAGACCTGAAAAGGTAAAACCTAAAAAGAGAGGGGGAACCACCCAAAAAAAAACTGTGGCCCAAATACACAAAACCTTTTAATCACATTTACTTTAATAAATGAAATAAAGAAAAATTTGAAAGATATAAGTAGTGCTGCTGCCTCGCAGTAAGGAGACCTGTGTTCGCTTCCCGGGTCCTCTCTTCGTGGAGTCTGCATGTTCTCCCCGTGTCTGCGTGGGTTTCCTCCGGGCGCTCCGGTTTCCCACAGTCCAAAGACATGCAGGTTAGGTGATTGGTGATCCTAATTTGTCCCTAGTGTATGCTTAGTGTGTGGATGTGTGTGTGTGTGTGTGTGTCCTGTGGTGGCCTGCCCGGGATTTGTTCCTGCCTTGTGCTGGCTGTGATTAGCTCCAGCAGACCCCCATGACCTTGTGTTAGGATATACTGTAGCAGGTTGGAAAATGACTGATAACTAATTGAATCAAAAACATCCCTAATTAACAAATAGAAATGAAAAAGTTTCCAAAACTAAAGATTCGATTATCAAAGAATACAAAATCAAACTAAATGCTAAAGAAGCAAAACAAAATGTAATCCAAATAATTACCAAAAAAAATGTAGCACAGAAAATGCTAATGAAAATGGTCAAAGTTCAACAACACTTAAAAAGTGAACTGGATAAAGACAAAAGCAGTAAAAAGGGAGCCCTCATAAAACAAGCAAAGAGTAGCAAGCTAAAGTTTCAGCTAAGACCTGAGGTAATCAGCAGGAATACACAAAGCTCTTCAACTTACAGAATTAGTGATGAAAGGGACTGGAAAAAAATTACCAACAATGCAAAGACCTTACCAAAGAAATAACAAGGGAGCAGGGAAAAATTGCAAAATTTGTAAAAAAAAAAAAAAATGAAAAAAAATGTAAATAATAATAATAATAAACCATTGACACAGTCGTAACAGGTGGCATTCCAGTCGATTCTCTCTAAAACCTTTGCTCCCACTTACAATGTCTTCTTTTCCGAAACACCTAGTAATCTAAGTGGGTGTCTGCATTCCTGGATTCCTATTTGACCTACATGCTTTTACTTTTTCTTAACATTTTTGTGGTAAATATTTTTTTCCATTTCTGTTTCTTACCAAAGGAGCAGGTTTATCAGTACATCAGCTGCCATTTCTAGGCTGGACTATCATAAAATGTATTCCACAATACATATTCTACTACAGCTGCATCCACATAGTTCTTACCTGTAATTCTTTTTTGCTGCTGAAAATTTTGTTTTTCTGGACAGATCTACTATTAATAACAGCTCACCAAATGAAGCATGATTTATGCCTTGTATTGTAGAATTTCATGAGATACTACTGTATAATCCTTCTATTTTTATTCATCTTCCTCTTATTTTCTCATGACCATGATGCCAAAATGTACCAGAAGACATTTATTTGTCTGCACATCACTTACACTATTCTGTAGCTCCTTGAAAATATTCTTAACACATCCAGAAATAGGCAAGCTTCTGTCTGAAGAATCCACAAGTATCTTATTCACCTTTTAACTGATTAAGGCAGATTTCAGTAAAGATGCACATCAAAAATTATAGAATAACAAACTCAACAGTAGTGCTTAATTTCCAATGAGCTGACTGACAAGGATTTGAAATGAGTTTTTAAGTGTTTTATTTTCTTCTAGATTCTCGTTTGTGACAGAATCCTAAGGTATACTAAGTAATGCATTTGTTGCAGCTGATTTACATGAAAATATATGAGCCCTTTTACTGCCAGCTTTCTATCTCTTCAGTCTAATTGTGTGCCTCCTAACTGCATACTTTTGGTGCCTGGGTGAAGTCTCACATCTGTTCCTTTAACATTAGCTTCCTCTTAATTGCATATGCCGCCTATTAAAAAATTGTGGGAATTGGGAATTTTTATAGGGATGCATTTAATATTGATATCAGGTAACAACTATATGTGCATTGCACAGGTAGACATGGTGGTGTTCACATTAATTGCATATTCTTTTATTGCATTTGTAACTGGCAGGGCAGATGTCTTTTATCATTAGGAGTAATTTATGTTTTCAAATGAGAAACATGCATTGAGTCATGTTAACACTAAGTTGTTGTGGTCTTGGCTAGTGTTGGTTTATAATGTTTTTCTTCTTTTATTCTTCTAGCTGGAACTACCTACATTTTTGGGCGGGGTGGAGCCCTTATTACATACACATGGCCTCCCAATGATCGGCCGAGCACACGGGCAGACCGACTAGCTGTTGGCTTTAGCACTGAGCTTAAAGATGCCATTCTAGTCCGGGTGGAAAGTGCAAGCGGCCTAGAAGACTACCTGCAGCTTCACATAGTAAGTTGGAATTTGTCTACTTTTGGCATTTCATATGTGGTACTTTTATAATCTTTTATCTTATTTTTTGCTATGCCCTTTGTATATCTTTTTTCAGTGTTTTAATTAAAAAAAAGAACTCTAAATAAAAAAAGGTAGCTTGAAACTCCAGTTCCTCCAGGAAACAAAATCCCAATCCAGACTTTTGCCTGTTGTACCGTGAAATAAGGACAACTAAGAATCGAGTCAAACGTATTGTCAGCATGGGGATTCGAGAAAGCAGTCATGATGCCAAGTGCACCTATCCAGAGCTGTTTATTGGGCTACCAAGGAAAAAAGCAGATTGTGTTCTCACTCTTGAAAGTTAGTCTGATGCTCATTGTTCTGAGGAGATTTAACACAAACCTGCCTATTTTCCTCTTTGATAAATTGCTCTATGCATGTGTGGTGTAGCAGCCATTGTGGTTTACTAACTGTCTGGCTCCAAGCAGCCTGCTTCTTTAGCTTTTAATAATGTTCATAGTTTAAGGTGATATATTATACAGAAATTACCTTTTACCCTTGGAAATTAATTTCTTTCAAATGAATAGCAGTCGAATATTTTTATTCTCTTTTTATTAGCAATCATGCTTTAATTCCAGCTTGTTACTGGAATTATTATGATTAAAGTGCATGTTCTGTGCCATTTTCTGTGTTATTTTGCATCTTACCTACTGCCTATGTATTACACTCTGAGTCTGTTGTGAAGGTTGCTATATAATCATGAATCAATTACAACATGCCGTTTTCTATAAAATCATAGTACAAAAATGTTTTACATGTTAGTATGTGTTCTGTTCATTAAGCCTAAAGCTAGATAGGTGGATTCCCTGGGGATTCTAAAACAGTGATAGAATTTGTAGACTCTCAGACAGTGGCTGTGTAACATAAGATGGACTAATCAATTTTTATTGTCTATATCCATATCTATATATACAGTATATATTCACACAGTGGATTCAGAAACAATTCAGCCCTTTGCTTTCCGCAGACATTATTGTGTTGCAGATTTTATTTTAAATGGAATGATTTGCCATTTTTGCCCATCAATCTGCACTAGTTACCTCATAATAACAAACTGAGAACATATTTTCTGAATGGTATGCAAATTGAATAAGAATCGTTTATATAAAAATTCAGACCATTTGCTGGGGCACGCCAAACTGTGATCAGGAGCAACTCGTTTGCTTGTTTCCAGCGCTTGATTGGAGTCCGAATGTGGGACATTGAATTGACTGGACGTAGTATAGAAAGGTGCACACCTCTGTATTAAAAGGTCCCACAATTCACAATGCATGTCAGGACAACAAGCAAGCCATGGCGTCCAAGGAGCTCCCTGTAGACATAAGCAGTAAAATCGTGGTGATGCATAGATCAGAGCCAGGGGATTATAAACCATTTGTAAAGTTTTGTATATTCTCAGGGGCACAGTGGACTCCATAATAATGAAATGGAAGGAATCTGAACCACCAGGACTCAAACTGAGTAACTGGGCAAGAAGGACAATGTTTAAGGAGGTGACTAAAAACCCAATGGTCACTCTAACAGAGCTTCTGAAGTCCTCTGCTGAGAAGACAGAACCCGTCTGAAGGACCACCATCTCAGTACCATTCCATCAATTGCTTATGGCAGAGTGGCTAACTCCCAGTCGGAGTTTGCCAAAAAGCATTCATAGTGCTCTGACCACATGACAAGGAAGATTCTCAGGTCTGATGAGACAAAAATGTAACTCTTTGGGCAGAACACAAAGCACTATGCCATCAACTAACTAATACCTTCATTAGAGTGAATGCTATGGGGTGCTTCTTAGTGGCAGAGACAGGCAGTCTGGTCAGAATGAATGGAAAGATGAGTGCAGCCAAATACAGAGAGATCTGCTCCAGTGTTTATGGGATCTCAGATTGAGGCAATGGTTAACCTTTTAGCATGACAATGACCCAAACCATACAGCTAAGACAACGCTGGAGTGTCTTCAGGACAAGTCTCTGACTGGTCTTGAGTGGCGTCTACTAAAGCCCCATAGAACAAGTGTGGAGAGAACTAACAATGACAGTTGACAGACTCTTCTCATTCCATGCAATGGAGCTTAAGAGGATCTGCCAGGAAGAATAAGATAGTCCTAACCCAGATGTGCAAAGCTGGTAGAGACTTATCCAAAAAGACCTAAAGCTGTAATTGCTGCCAATGGGGCATCTATAAAGTACTGAATTAAAAAAAGGAATGAGAGATTTCAGTTTTTGATTTTTTTTAATAAATTTGCAAACCTTTCTGAAAACTTTCACTTTTCCATAATGGGGGGATTGGGTGTTAATTGATAAGCACCAATGACAATGTACAATTAGAAATTTCATTAAATACCAAAAAACAGCTTGGTTATGTTTAAAAAGTTTAAACAAATAAGATTCTGCCCTAACATAGTAATGACAGTTTTCCTAAAGTAGAATTTCATTAAGGCTGGAGTGACATGAGCTTCAAGAAGAGTAACACAATCCAGCGTGATTAGCAGGCAAGCTTTGAATAAGCTTGAAGTGGTGCTGTAGCCACATGAGACAAACTAACATATGGTAGACCTTCCATGCAAGACGATAAAGGGTTTGCTGAGTCTCTTATCCTCCAGCCAGGCACATTCCCTGGTTAGGGCAACTGTTGTTGCCCTGGGTCCAGTGCTGAGTCCAAATGTCTGTTTAGACTAGTAAGTTAAAAAGCTTCATAGCAAACCCCTGGCTTTGGATTTTTTCTTCAATTTCTGACTTTGTTTCTTGGTTTCTGTTTTTCCTTACCATCCACTTGTCATCTGCTTTAAGCTGTAACAACCTCAAAATGATTTATTTTTTTAATCGGGCAGCTCCATTCATCCAATTCAAACTCAACAGCTCATTTGGATATCAATTAGTGATCAGTTGCTCTGCCACATGCTATTTTAGTATTGTGAAAGTCAGGTTGAATTTGAATTGATCTGATTGTAAGCTCTTTTGATTCAAAGTGTTGGGGATTTTGATGTGGCTCTAAGACAATGCCTAATGTCTGAGATAGTGTCTTTCTTTTAATATATTTAGTGGATCGGGAAAGGGGCTTCATTCTCATTAATCAATTCATATTCCAATTCAGATTAGCTAATTGCTGCTACCACACTGAGCCTTTGGTGGGGACAGCTGTTCAGACAGGTGGGAAACTTTCTCAAGTCACTAGGTGTAATAATGAGTATAATAGCAGGAAGGGGTTTTCTCAACAGCCTTCCTTATTTTAGAGGTTTTCCTTTTTCTGCCTTTTTAAAATCTTGTGGCATTTAGATATATGTGCTGTAAGAAATTCTTAAAAACATCTATTAATACAGGCCAGATATACAGCTTTTTAAAAAACAAGCAAAAATACAAACACACTGTACAGTCTCCCAAGAGCGCTGAGCTCCTGCTGTTGCTTAACATGTATTGGATTAATTTTCTACTTAGGCCACAAAATAGTGTTTTTAATGATTTTTTCCTTGGCTGTTCAGGAAAACGATATATTACAGAAAACACACAGGAAAAAGAAACAAATGTCATTTGCTGTAATAATACACAATTACTTTCCAATCATCACCCTAGGCAGGGAATTACATTTCAACTCTGAAGACTTTGACTTTGATAGAATTTATGTTCGTAGATAGTGACTGAACTTCTGTCTTTTGTCGAAATCAGTGTCTGTTGGTGTCCCAGCCTTCCAGACCCTCCACTCCTCTAGTGTCTTCTGTAACTTTTATTCACCTCTATTGTAGGTGATTCTTTATTCATGATTTTTTTGACTAACTAACTTCAGGCATTCCTTATCTTACAGTGAGCATGAAAAATCTGAAAGGATTTGTGTGGTGCAATGCTTTCTCCATCTAAAATAACTTAAAAAAAACATTTAATTTTGTTAACAGAAACAAAAACAAAACTAAATAGTGAGTGAAGACTAAAAAGTACACTGTCAGCTAGCTAGAAAGAATCAGCAAAGAATTGTCCATACTCTGTAGGAGTACTTGAAGCGTGGCACGGACAGTAACAAGAGCAAGTTTGTAATTGGTGTAAATGGTGGTCATGTCTGTGGGTGTCAAATAAACCCCAGCAAATTTAAAAACATTTAAACTGCATTCACGAAGATTTCTATAAAGAGGTTAAGGACTGACATGCTGGAGAAACACAAACCTACTTAACAAGGTAAGGTGACAAGCTATACTGGTCAAAATCAGTCAATCGAAAAGCAAAAAAAAGAAAAACTTTCATGGTATAGCTATTTATTAAACCAGGAATGCTTAGTAAGTTGTCCAAATTACCTTCTGTTATATGGTAGTGTAAAGGACAAAGTGAAAATTGTTAGCGCTGCCAGAGTGGCTAGCCTGCTCCTTGAACAGGTGGACACTGCTACAATGTGAATAACACTCATTTCATAAAATGTTCAAAGAATATCAATATATAGAAAGCTGGAGCAAAAGTATCCTCTTAGAGTCTTTTATGGGTATATCTGAATGTTTCTACAATAACTTTGGTACGTGGACACAGTGTGCATTTCTTAATCTCCTTTGGATAGATATTTTAAGCCAAAATAAAAATTAAAATGAAATGAATTTTCTTAAACTCAAGTAAGTCACTAATAATTAAAAATTCCAACACAAATATTTTTTATTTCTGTTTTTACCTGTTATTTACTTTCCCGTTTCGTTTTCTGAACTTTTGACTAATTTTAAAAATGTAACTAAAATGACCTTGCTGCTAACGTAGTCATTTCTTGTATGCTGTTCATTGGCTCAAAGAGCCACTGTGTTAGCGTGGTGAAGTCGGCAGCGATTGTGTATTAGGAAATGAGTGACTGCAATTCCAAGAAGATTTTGTGGTGGTTGATTACACTGCTGCCTTCCAGCTATTTTAAAACTCCTCGAAAGCCCAGCTTCCTTATGGCCAGTGCCATGAGATCAGGTGAAAATTGTATCCTGGTCAGTAGGGAATACAGAAGTGATCCAAGGTTTAAAGACAAGATTTAAGGGTATAAGGATAAATCTGATCTGGCTTTACAGAGCTGATAGGTTTTTCAGCCTATCCTTGCAGTATATGACAGATGTTTCTACTAAACATTTCGCAGCATTCCTCGCTACTGATTGTCAAGTAGATGTCATGACTATTGTAGATCGAGTCATGGAAATGAAAAACTCAGCACTGCAATCCTTTTCTTGTCATATGATCTTCCCTGTTGTTCTCGAATGGGCTGATGCTAGATACCATGTCACCACTACTAGTGGTCTTTAACATCCTATTGCAATACAACGTTCCCCACCCACATTAATTCACTGTCCTTATCTTAGCTATAGGTTCTGGCCACTACTCTTTGAAAGGTGGACCTCTGAGTCCACCAAGCTAGGTGGATTCTGTTCTCGGACCCATTAAAGGAATCCTCTGGTCACAATAATGAAATGTGTCAGAAAATGTTTAAAACAGTTCAGCCATGCAAGACTTAGATTATCAGGCGGGCAGAGTGTTAGAGAGGCATATAAAGGCAAAGCAATCAGTAATTCCTTTGATTTGACATGCTTTCTTTTTTAATGGAGCTGAGAGATGAACATTTGGGAGTAGCTGGAGGCACTGACCCGATTTTTTTTTTTAATCCAACTATAAAGCTATAACTGCACATCATTTCTTTTCTCTTTCAGTGTCTTTGCATAGAGTTTACTGCCTGTGTCACTAAACCACCTTCCTCTTTACCTATCAGACATTATCACTGCTGGGTTAGCTTGCAGGACAAAACTGAACCAGTTTTTTTTTTAGGCTGAGCTGATGCAACACCCATAGAGCCACTGATAAATCTTCAATTACATTAATTACATAGGGGCTAGTCACAATGTGGCCTGCATCTGCTAGACAAAAGTTGCTTGTATAATTGTAAGCATTTCCGTGTTTTCCTTCGTAGGAAGTTATTTAGCATAAAGATCAATTGATTGCTGTCTGATCTGCAACCTTCTTATGCAGATAAGGACCACTTGAATGTGGTTAGTTTAACTGCATCAAATTATTGAGCAACTGTCTTGTCAATAGTTGATATTGTCTTTTCTTTCCTTTCCCCCTTCAGCAGTGTCAGTATGAGGGGGTTCCCATCTCATTTCTCTTCCATTGACTTTAGTAATAATGTTTGCTCACATGAAAGCTAGTCCTTCTTACTGCATGCACGCTGCAGTGCATTAGCTGTCATCTGAGTCCATAACTCTAGATTCTTCAACTCCTGTCTTTCATCTTTCAGGTTTAGCATATGGAACAATATGCATAAATCCTGTCTAAAGTGATATCACTAATGTGTTCAACACTTATGCACTTATATCCTTGCCCAGAGTTTAATTCATATGGTGCATCAGAATGTGCTTCAGCATACTCTTACAGTATGTAGTATATTGATTCCTCCACTGCTAAGAGTCTTTTCTTAGGGACAGATTAGCCATTTTCCATCAAGTTTTCCTCACAGTAAAGAGACCCCCCTCTCAGGCCCACCAGTAGGTAGTTCTATATCTTGGACAATCCTTGTACAGGGTCCCCATCATCCTTCCCACCCATTCCCTTTCTGCACTCTCCTCTGTGAATGATTAATGTGGATTGCAGACCTCTTTTGTGATTTACGCAGACAAGATCAAAAAGACGTTATTCATTATTTGTGAGTAGCTGTACATGCTTACAGAGAAAATATTCAACAGCTCCTGCTGTCTGCCTGCATGAAGCAGGCAATAAATATGTGATAATAGAGAACAAAGATTTGTGATCTACCAAAGCAACGTGGATGATAGTTTAATAAACCATTCAACAGCATTAGTAACTCAATAAAGCACCCCCAGTAATAATCAAATGTTAGCTTGTGATGCTGATTCTTATTTTCCAGCTTCTATTAATTTAGAGAAGCTGCCAGCTATTGACTAACAAATAGGATCTGTTTCTGATAAAAAGTTTCTGAGTGCATACTAATATCAGTATCGCAGACGAGATATGTTTCTTTCTTACATGCACAATCAGATTAGTTCTGCCGAAACACAATTAAGTGGCGGCATAATTTAAACAGCTCCCACATGTGAGCTGCAATACCGCATTCAGGTTGTACGTGAATATATGAATATAATAGTATATGAAAATCATCTCCTTCTCCTCTATCTATCTATCTATCTATCTATCTATCTATCTATCTATCTATCTATCTATCTTGCACACTGTAAGTCAGCTTTATGCCTAAGAAATGGCTTCCCTCAATTCTGTATTCATTATATAGAGTGTCACCACATCTATAGCTATATAAATATATTGCATTCTCCAGTGCTAGTTTTCACTTTCACAAATTCATCTACTGTATTGCTTGTATAAAAATGAATCTCCAGCAGAAATTGATTAATGTGCTCATATCAAAGGCCGTCTTGTCGTTAATGAGACTGAGCTCGGAGGACTGGATGCTTCTGTATTCAGTGCCATTCCCTATTGATTAAACTGAGACCTGGATAATAATTAATTTCCAGAGGCTGGCTGCACCTTGCAAAAAAAAGATGTACCACCTGGCCATTCAGTGCAACAGAGAATTGTGGCTTATTTCCCTTTAATAATGATGTTGTTTCTTATTTTCAAATGATTTCACTGAACAATTTCTTATTTTATATTTATATTCTGTGCTCTCTTAATTTCCATCAGGTTTCTTAGATCATTGATGAGAGTGCATTGATCAATGTTAAGTTCAGTCGTGTGGCAGAAGTACAACTGTTCTTTGCCCATCCATCTTCCCATCTATCCATTCCTTCCATTACACTAGATCTCTTAAATAAAATGGCACATGGACTAGGATCAGAAGTTAAGGGTGCAAGGCATAAACATGTATCCAATGGGGCGCTTTTTGATTGACACATTATTTGACACATTATAGCTAACGTTCAAAGCAGAGCCAATCTACTGATGCAGATAATCATGGTTTAAGAGTGGAAGAGAATTTTATTATGATGTAATTCCCATACTATAGTATCAAAAATAATATATGCTGTAACCGAAAGGGGTACTTTTGTGCAGACCCTAAAGCCAGAATAGCCAAGGAGGGCCATGTGAAATGACAGTGGGTTGTTTTATTTAGACCAAAAATAAGCATGCACAAGAGAAGATCAACATACGGAGTGACCATATCACAAGAAAACCAAATAAAATGATGGGCCTGTCTATACACTGAAGTGTCTCTGTCTTGGCCTAAGAGGGGCCTTATTCACTTGTCCACAAATATAACACTCGACCCTCTCTCTACTCCTTCCTCATTCACTTTGGCTTCTATTCCTCTCTATCAGAAGAACCCTTGCCTCTCATACTCCTCTCCTAATTCTAAGCTTATCTGGCCTACACTCCAGTGAAGAAGTACTTCTGGTTCAAACAAAGAGTTGCTTCAGGGGCTCGGCTTGGCCTTGTAAAACTCCTGGGACTGTACTCCCAGTGCTTTCCTTGGAGGTCCCAGGCATCCCAGCAATCTCTTTGGCCTTTTTCCTCTTAAAGTACAATTTTTGTTCTCTTTTTAAGGAGCCTGATTAAAAATAAAATATGTAGTGCCATCCTTCTGCTGCCATATGTTGTCCTAGGAATAGGTGAACAACACCCCATTCTGCATCCCTCAGTATCCAATCCAGTGATAACCGATCCATTATTTCCCTAACCCATAAATGTCACTCTTTCAGCTGGGGCACTGGCCGGAATATTATAATTTAAGTCCTGACTTGATTCACAATGTCTACACATTTTTGTAGCCCTTTGTTGCAAGCACCATTAAATTGTGCATTAAAATTCAATTTAAAAAATTATAACTCAAGATAAAAATGCTATCTATTTTTGAGAAAAGAAAGGTTGTCAGTCAATGTAAATTTAAAAATGATTTCTGCACAGGAACATAAAATATCTGTTTTATTGTTATTACTCTGCACATTTACAGTGCCAGCTGAGAGTCTCACACAGTTCTTGTCATGAAAGGCATTATATAAAACAGATAACTAAATCTGTTATGAGCCCCTGTGTTATTTTATACTGATTCAAGTTCTTATGCTTAACCCTTGCAATGCTTGCTGTGGGCTCCATGTTTCCTTCTATTTAATTAACTTTAGATACTAAAATATCCAGAAATGTGCTTTTAAAATAGGTTTCTCCATGTTTGTTGCAGTCCCTCTCAGAATGATATGGTTTAGTGTAACATGGCTCTAAAACTGTCACTTAGCTCCTTGCCTTCATAGCACCTCCAATGAAGGGCCAAGATGTATAAATACACAGCTAATGGCCCTTTTGCTTAATGCAAGATGTGGCTTCAAGGAGGTCTCTCTAAGCTTTTGGTGGCTGATATCTCGGCTGATGAATTTTAATACCCTAATAGCATGATGTGGCCTTTCTTGGCACACGCTGACCTCTGGATTCAATTCACACTTTGGAGACATCAAAACCAAGATTACATTGTGGGGGCGAAAGCGGTAATTCATCACAGTCAGATGGCACATTACTCAGGCGTTGAGATGGGGATTATCTGTGCACGCCACCTCATTACTTCAAAGCTGCATGCCAACCATTTCCAGTGATAGCAATGAAGATGTAGTAGTGACAAAGAATATCAATGCAGTCATCTCCCGTCAACAGACTATGACAGCTAACAGTGTTGCTACGTGTTTGCCGTTCCAGGATGTAAAAAGTAATTTCTGAGCATATACCAATGATTTGGAGTCCTGTGAATGCAATGAAAATTTTATAAATGATCCTAGGCTGCAGAGTTCTGTGAAAAATGCCTCATTTTTCAAAATAAAAGGGCTTTAACATTCATATCTGACTGTGCATCAGTTAATAATTAGCCCGTCTTTTTTTTTTTTAATGTTCATTGTGAAATATTAACTGGGGTTGGATATGCCATAATTGTTTTTTATTGTTCCTCAATTCTTTTGGCTTGAAAGAAGGTCAAATTGTTGATTAGATTTTTTTTTTTGTTTTCTTATTTTCTCATATGCAATTAATATGTGCATTCAAATGTGGAGTATGTAAGGACTATAATAAATGGTACACACTGAGTGACTTGCAAGAGAAATGGTAGAAAAGGTATAAAGCCGCAGTGTGTGCAACAGAAAAGCATGTGTACAGTGCAGTAAGGAATCTTTCATGCTGCAGTGAATATGCTTTAATAGAATCTATGCTACACACATATTCACGTAAATGATTAATAATATCTTCATCAAACTGCACTGTTGTTCAGATCCGTGCTGGTTGGATGCCATCATAAACTCACCTCCCCCATTTAATTTCTCTTTTTATACTGTCTGAAAGTGTGGTTTCTGAATGTAAGAGAAGACCCTTTTGTCATCAGATACTAACTTAAAACTCATCAGTAATGAAGATGAGAAAAGTCCCATTGTTGATAATCAGAACTGGAAAAACCGAAGACAACTCTCAAATGTAATAAAGTATTTTTAAGTTTGAAAATAATGCCAGAGAATTCTGTCGTTAGAGCTAAACAATACAGTATGTATACACTTTGACATCAAGTCTGATAATTAGCTTTTTAATTAATTCAATTAAATTTTCATTTTACTCTTATTAAGTGCATATCCATTTAGGTGCCCAGAGTGCTATACAATAATTACAAATAAAGTATGAAAAATAAACACAAAATTATAGTGATGTAAAAAAAAAAACCCCAGAGAAACATGATATTATACTGTATATACAAAAATATACATACCATATATATTCGTGTATAAGTTGGGTCTTGAAACCCTAAAAATCGATCGTAAAATCAGACCCTGACTTTTACGCCCGCCTAATCTTGCATCAGTTTCTCAGACATTTTGTTGCTGCCGAGCAGTTACCAATTTCTTTTGTCACGTGAACGACGTTTAATTTAAAACGAACTTCATATTTTCTTCTGATTGAATGCTCCATCATAGATAAAGGATGCTCTTACAATAAAGGTGTATGAGTGTGTGAGATGCAAAAAACACAAAACAGTGCAAACATTGTTTCAGAATAGTTAGAGTATTACTGTGTGGTCACATAGGCACAATACATGGAAAAACAAGGCAGTGTGCTCCATGGTTACTCTCTCAGGTGGGCGTTTGCATATCATAATCTCTTGAATCAATAGAGTGAGTTTTCTGCATTCGACTTATACGACCGACATTATAAAATACCAGAAATGATACCGTAAAATCAAGCTCTGACTTATCCGCAGGAGAAATTATCTGCAAGTATATACGCCATACAAGACTTTTAACATCAGTCACATCCTGAAAAGAATTCTTCTATAGACAAATGACAACAGTTTCTTTAATATGGACAGAAGGCATCTGAAAACAGGTTTCTCTACCTCACTGCACACAGTTTGTTCATCGTGGCTACAAAAAAACTTAAACAGCTCAGCACATCCACATAAAAACAACAAGGGTGATCATTCTTGAAGACTTTTACTCGATGTACATCATTGTAAACTGAAATATATACGAAGAAAACATGCAGGTTTATATAGTTTTACAACCAAAGACAAAAATTATTATTTACAAAGCAAAACATAGTAGGCAGTATACATTAAAAAATAAAGCTTGAAAGGACAGTTACAAGGCGAGTGATTTCCACGGCTGAATCGTGACAAAGAGAAGCATGTAGACAGAGGTTTAAATTGCTGCATACCACAACTTCCCAGACCCAGGGGTTTATATACCTTAAAGATTAAGTTTCAAACGTGACCAATACAAGAGATAAAGTAGTCTCTATGTGAGTCACAGCGGGTGCATTGTATTTAAATGGTTCATTTTGGGACATGTGGACTTTCCGTAAGTTTCATGGACATTTATAACACCACTGTGAGTGTGGAACGTGACTGACAGATGTGTTAATAAATGACAAGACAAAGGCAGGGCACAGTTCAACAAATAACAGTAACAGTTAACAGCAGATGGGACAGAACACAAGTTCATTATATAGGACAGAGCATCCACTCCAGGGTAGACCAAGTATGATCATGGAACTTGAGAAAAGGAAAAATATATAAACAACTTGGTGGTGAAAAACCAAAAAATCAAAAACATTTCATTAAAAGAAATATAAGAATGCATAGAAGCATAGAAAGAGGAGATAAAATTTTTAAAGAGCCCAAAATAGCTTATTGATGCCTATTCACCTAAAGTTTTCAAAATATTGTAACATCAGTATTTCAAAGTCCCCACAGAAGTGCAATTTAATGCACAAACCACTCATATATTCTGTTTATATATTACTCTCTTTCTGCGTGAACAAGACCTTTCCAATGTTTGTGTGAAATTTTCCCTTACTAGCCTCTATCATCTGTCCCCAACTTTGAATTGAAGATATACTGTAGTTGGTATAATAATTTTGAACATTCCTATTATGTTATCTCTAAATCTCCATTAATATGGAAGGATTTAGCTCCTTCAGGCTTACCTTAAAGCTAATACCCTGCAGTCCCCAAATAAAATATGTTTGGTCACTTCTCTTTAGACTTTTTCTAATGATGTTATATCTATATTGTAATGTGGAGATCATAACTGCACATAATCTTCTAAGTAAGACCTCACAAGTGCATTATATAGCTGAAAAATATCATTCCTTTATTTCATCTCAGCATTGCAGGCTACAGTATGTACAGTAAACCAATATCTTAGTAGCCTCTGTAACCAAGTCCATACATCTATCTGCTTTTTACCGGTGATAAATCCACTGCATCTACTAAATTCTCAGTAGCTCATGCAGCTTGCTGTCCAGTGTCAGACTCCGGCTGAGTAATTATATCTAATATTTATGCCTTTTACACATCAGACTTGACATTACTCTTCACCTTCCACATACGTAACTTCACAAAGTCTGAATACAGTGATGCTGTTAGTTACATTTTAACAAGACCATTTGAATCCATTGAAACACACGCTAAGACAAGCACTTTTTATATGTGTATTGTGTAATGAACATCAGCCATGGGCTGGTGTTCTGGCCGAGATGGTTCAAAGTCTCTTACCCAGCCGGGAGGCCAGTTTAATGGAAGGACAGGGGGATACCAATCGCTTCCCTGATATAATAGTTGGCAGACTTCTTGAGCTATAGCGCCTCCATGAATACCCGCAGGGCAGATTGGGAATTGATGTCCCGTTATACGGACCTGCAGTGTTCCATGGGTGCTGGCATGGGGCGCTGCAGGGACAGATAGTTCCCACTTTAAGGAACTTCTGCCTGACCCAAAAGTGCTTCCAATCTGTAGTGTTACATAGGAGAATAGGAGGATTTGTGCCTGAGTTGTGTTTTATTTGTTAAAATTAATTATTATTTATTTAACTGGAATTTGTGCTGGTGTGTAGGATGGTTTGTGGGCTCAGTTGGTGACCCCTACAGGTCACATTTCTTATCTGTTTATAACAATTAGGCACGAGGAAGGTCACACTGTTGCTATTACTCAAATTTCTGCAATTAGGAAGAAAGAAAGAAGCAGTAAATTTTAATATTGAAATTATGAAGATATTCTATGTGTACCTCACAACTGTTATAAGTAAATCAATTTGTATTACGAACAGTCCATTTCTGCAAGTATTTTTTTTTATTATTTTCATTTTAATCTTTTTTTGGTGATTCTACTGTACCTCGATTTTGTATTTTTTTTTTTTTTTGAGTGCTACCATTTTGCACATTTATGAATAACAGCATCCATATTGTAAATGAGGTGCTGCATTGCTATCATGTGACAGCCAGAAGTATGACATCTGACATCATCGTGCCTGCAGCTTTTAGGATTGGCGGCACTCACGCTATCTCCAGTTTCCAAGTTTTGGGATCTGTATGTATAGCAAAAATCATTGAAGGGAGTTAGAACTTGGCACATTTTATCGACTATAGTTCTATTTTGTGCATTGGGCTGTTAATGTTGATTCATTATCTTTCTGGCTTTGACCCGTGCTTCTTCCAGGCGTTGTTTTCTTTCCCATCTCCTGGTCTTGATTGTTTTGTTTGCCTTAGGGATTGCCATATTTTCATCTTAGCCGGGTCAATAGTGTGGCTATTTTGTGGAAATTATGCAATAAACTTAACCAAAATGATTAGAAATTGTTTCGCGTTCACTATTGTGTGGAAAAGAAGCAGGCTTCTTAAGATGCTGACAAAAATAGATTCTAAAGCTGTATGAAAATTGCAGACAGAACTCAATTTGTGACTCAGCACCCTAAACCAGCCCAAACTATAAAGTAATAATATACTTGAAGTGTTCTGTGGTCCTGAACTTGTAAAATGTTTTGAGATGATGTTCACTAAGAATAGCGTATAAAGTAAAGGTAGTTTATTTTGGAATATAAAAAGTATTTAGAAATTTAGAAGTTAACTTTTAAAGCAACATTGACTCTTTCTAGTATAGAATGCAGCCAAGAAATAAAGAATACTCAATAATCAGGCCATTTTCACCAATCATCCCAGTGCCTCCAACTAACACTCAGACAAGACAATAATAGTACTGGCAAGCACTGCAGAGCAGTGGTTGTGTCACTTGAGTTTAAACAAGGCCATAGGCTTAACCCTCACCTCCGACTGTGTGGCTCTGAGCAAGCCACTTAACCTGCTTGCTGTCGAAAATATACTGTATATTTGATATAACTACCAAATTTTTATTGCTTATGTACTTTGGAAAAAGGCATCAGCCAAATATAATACTAATAATAATATAATATTATAAAGGAATTACAGTTGCTTGGGACTTCCTAACCTAACTTCCTAAACCAACTTCCTAACTCTGTCTAGTGTAACTGGCACAATTAAAAAAAAATCAACTCAGTTTACATAATCCAGGATACCTACCTGTGGACTCTGAGTGATTCTTCATGCAAGCTTAATTGGTTGGTACTATCTTTCTTTTGTTGCTTCACCGACAGCTGGTCTAAACATCTGCACTGATCATCCACTTGTTGGCCTAGATACAGTAGCTGCAATTAGGTATGAAAAGGCCCAGGGACAAGTCACTTTACAATAGGCATAGTCACTTCAATTATTTTATAAAATTCTCCTATATTCTCTTTAACATGCTTAACAAAAGTGAGGCATTGAAATTTCATTGCTTCCCATAATGTATATTGCTTTTCTGCGTTAATGAATTTGAAATAATCAAAAATACAAACACACACAGTGTGGTGTGGTGGCTATGGCACTGGACCTCGGAGTATTGGACTATAAGGCTGCAAGGTGAATTCTTGCATGTATAATCCAGCGGATGTCACTTAACCCATCTGTGCTAAAGTTGCAAAAATATAGTAAAACATAATCATACTGTATTTTGTAAGTCACCTTGAATACTGTACATATGTCGCCCAAATATCCAATAATAACCTGAAATTTACAACATATGTGTACCTCTTAATAGTTAGCAAAGTGATTTTTTACAGGTTACAGATTACTTTTTTTACCCCAAAATAGGAAATAGTTTCAGTGTTACATTCAGGAGATAGTAGAAGAGTAGTATTAGCTGTTCACCTCTGGCAAACACATTTATCATGAAGTCAGCTTGCTGGTGGCATAGAAAGACTGGGCTAGCAGGTACATCGCTGTGCAAATTCGTGACATTAATATTTGACCTAATTGGCTAATTGACTGATTGGAGGCACAGTCACTGAGACCGTTCTTGGAATTTCACACACTATAAATAAATAAAATGGAGTATTACATGCATGCTTACCCAGAGAAATGCTGTCATGTTAATGTAAGTAGTCAGAAGAGAAGCGGCTCTGCAGAATTTGCAGTAACCTGCTTAGGACAATTCTAGTGAAGCTAAAACATTGAAACGTGGTGAAACATTCCTCAGGGGCTGAGCAGAGCTCTGACTGAAATTGTTAAAGTGATATTGTTTGTATATATAAATATTGGCATTCTGTTTATCCAACCACAGCCTTATACTATTTCCTTTATAATGGTGAACAAGTGAGAAAGCAAGATGCAGAATACAAGTGCAGACATGAGGCTTTCCATGTACGGTATGTATGTGAGCCTACAAAACCATAGAAGGTGAATAGAGGAGCAATAGTATGGAATACCGTGTGTCAGCTTTAATCATAAGATATGTTTTCCAGGTCAGGGCAAGCAGCTCTGCTTCTTTTGTACATTACAACTGTGTAGTATAGTGTTTGTCATAAACATATAAACCACTAAAAGTAGAGACAGCTTTGCTATTATAATCTATATGGAAGTGTAAATTTAACTTTAAAATGGTTTGGTAAAAGCTTTGTTAGTGAATTTTCTTCATATAGCTGTGAGAATCAGCGATACACGTATAGTTCTCTACCTTTATGGGTGCAGAATGACCAACTCCTGAGGCTAATAATTTCTTCTCTTGACTCTAGTCTGTTTTTATCGCACCTCTATTTACATGTATCTCTCTCGGTTGCCTCCATGTACAGCTTACCCTTTGTTCTACCTCTGTCCACTACCTGGCAGGAGATTACCAGTTATATCACCTCCAGAATTAGAAATAACTCACACAATGACCCTGTCTATTATACTCTATGGTTTCATGTCGGATACCATCATGCCAAATTTTCGATTATGTTCATTGCCATTTCTCTCTCTTACAATATTAGGCAACAATTACTATTTACGTATCTCAGTGCTCTCTTATATATCAATCTTTCATACTTTTTCTCAAGTTGATTTTTTTTTCCTCATATTTGAAGGTTTACTCTCGTAGCTTACAAATATGTTTTACTTTGCTATGTGGTTTTGCTAGTATTGTGTTACTGTTAGCTCAGTCTTTTGACAGTATTCTTTCTGAGCCCTTTCAATCTGCATTATTTCATTCTCCATGTTAAATAAGTCAGTAGCAACTCAAGCCGGACTAGAAGACCATACAGAGCAGGATGGCATCTGCATACAGTGGTATCAGAGCCCAAAATCACTGGCCTCCCAAGGTCAATGGACCATAACTCCTCTTGAATTTTCCAGGCTTATTTTAGGACCTTTGACGCCTCTCTAACTTAGCATCATTCATTCGTAGATAGAAGAGCTGGGCTTTGCTTGAGAAGAAACATGTTGGTTTTCCAGGCATAAGACACAGGAACAGGAATATTATACACAACACTGTAGTTTAGCAATTTTTTTTTGGCATGACGTGCACTTTCTAGGTGTGACTGATTGCCCCAGAAGATGACCATGATTGAAAACCTTGTCCATTTTACCAATATAATAGCTAAACAGGATACCTAGGCATGTTATTGGAATATTACAGCACTAGCAATATTTTCCCCTGTCCAATAATAATCTTCAGTATACAAATGTTTGCTTGTGTCTTTAAGTAAAGGGTCACAGTCAGAATTCAAGGAGGCTAAGATTTACAGTAAGTCAGGGACCTACAGTTTCATTTCCCATGTCCACAGTGGGCTCACCTTTATGTGAAAGAAGCCAGCTCTCTCACTACTCAGTCCCTCTCCCTTTTTCGTATTACATATATTTTCTCATTATTTTAGATTTCTAGTTTTCTTTTGCCGACCAATTAACTATAAAGAAATCAACTGTAAGAGCTGAAGCAGTTATGCTTACAATTTTCAAAGCATTCATTTACTGAAGGCAAACTACTATTTTGCTGAATACTACTAATGAATTTTAATTTATATAAACACTGATGCTAACTCCTGGTTATTTTCTCCACTGCAGGACTTTGGTATTCAAGTAGTGATGGATCTCTACACAGAATAATTAATATTTTTTAAACTGCTATAATCATCTTTTTTCTTAATTGCTCATCAATGGAAATAGGACACATGGCCCAAAGCACAGTTTTACGACAGACTTTTAACCTGGCATCATATACAGATAAGTTTTCAAGTACTAGTCAGCCATTAAACACTCTGTTTTACTCTTTCCAATAGCAGTCTATGATTTAGTTTGCCCTTTGCTGCAACTTTCTGTGTAAATAGAAACAAGCAACTTTATTTTACATAGCACCTTTGTATAGTATAAACCATCCCAATATGCTTTACGAGAATCGAATTAAGGTATTATTGTGTTAATTTGTATTGTGTAGTGGGTGCATTGACATTTTGGATCTGATTAGCATATGGTCCAACAGTTAATTTGAAGCATTATTTCACCAAAAATTTGAATCTGCTGTGTTAAAAAAGCATGATTTTTACTTTCAAACCATTTGTTTAGCCTAAATTGAATAGAGAACAAATCAATGACACAACCACAATACAAACAAGGAATTTCTCCTTGAGGTTTACAGTTAAATATCACTATAACTTCTTCAATTTTGTTTATGGTAGATAAGTATTTGTAGAACCTTCCATAAATCCAGATAACCATAAAGAAATGTTTTCACATGATACCCTTAATTTGCCAGAAAATTTAAAATAGATGCAAAGAACATTGGCTTTCACTCTCCAATGGAAGTTTATAAAACCACTTTATTCTGTCAACAGCAATTTTATTTGAGCCATATGCTTTATATTCCAAAAATGTTATGTAGGCTAAATTCTAAATCTAAGATATAATTTTTATCTTGCACTACTTAGGTCCGTTGCACTCAATATGGCAGGTATTTACTGTGATAGATTGCAGCATTTCTACAGAATAATACAGTCAACAATATATATATATATATATATATATATATACAGTATATATATATATATATATATATATATATATATATATATATATATATATATATATATATATATATATATATATATATATATATACAGTATATATATAATGATACTGTTGACCAGGCACTGCTTTAAAACAATGGACATTCTTCTACGATTGTTTACATGATATGTATGATGAGGAAAGTACATAAATTGTTCAAAGCTTAAATGTAAGCACTTTTTTTCTGAATCAAGTTAATTATTTCCACAGTATAATCTTATAAAAATATTTTGTATACAATGTACAGTATAACACAAAAAATATTTACAAGGAAGGTTACAGCCTTGAAATGTGCCCAGAATGTAAAGGAGCCATAAAGCAATTGTTCTTACCTTAACAAGGTAATTGATTGCTCTGTACCAAGAACATACACAGTGTGTGCACATGAAATAGGAAGAACCTGATTTTATTAGTTTCTCTAGTCATTTCATGCTGTAAATAAAGATAATGCCATATAATCAGCTTATATCCACATAGTAATACTTTATCTATCTATCTATCTATCTATCTATCTATCTATCTATCTATCTATCTATCTATCTATCTATCTATCTATCTATCTATCTATCTATCTATCTATCTATCTATCTATCTATCGATACATTGTATGTACTCTGTGCCAACACTGTAGCTAAGATTTCCTTTTTTGTTCAAGCCTTAGCTTGTGTATTAATTTCCAGTGCCATGCATTTTTACCATTGAAGATCTTGAATCTCACTGAGTGAGACCTCAACATATACACAATAAAGACTGCATTAACTTAAAAATAAAAAAAAGCTTTCCCTTATAATAACCATTAAAAAAGAAGCATGTTAAATTCTTAAATTTTATTTTTCTTTAGATGGTCTGGTTTAAGACAGGAATCCATTGTGTCAACTCAACTATATGCATGCCTCCTGCTTTCACTTTGAGAACCAGAGATGGGCTTCCTGAACTGTGGATTTTTCCTTTTATGACTGAAATCCCTTCATCTGTATTCCAGGCATGCCCTCTCAGTGCAATACTGCATAACTGTCTAGTGTCCTCTGCTATTACTGGAGTACTTGCGCTAAATATCTCCAGGTTAAAAAATAAAAAAAGAAAAAGATGAAAACAATTTAATTGAGACAAGTTTATATAATTGATGATCTCAGTTGCTTTGCATGATTTATAAGAAAGCACTCTTATTTGTGAAATGATTAAAGGTGTAATCAGGTACTATATAGGAGGCATAATTTCCATCAGCCAAGTATGCTGCAGTCCTGCCGAGTAATGTTTCACATCGTCACAGTTATCTCAAGTCGGATGCCTATTCTAATTGTTACTGAGTGGGCTAATTTTCATTAGCTGCTTGGTTTCTAAATGTTCCCAAATCACGATGTGAAAGGGAGAGGAAGCAGCATGTTGTTGATGTGTTTACCTTTGAAAACTACACATGCATGCTTTGTGGCTACAGGAATACATAAAAAGTGAATGTGTATTATATTCTATTAAACAAGTTTTGTTCTTTCTTTCTGGAATTAATTTCGGAAATGAATAGAACAGGAATATTTCATTATAAGTTACATTTCTGATGGCAAGAACAAACGAGCATACCTTCTCAGAAATTTTAAATCTTTAAAATAAGTATTTTTGAACAGGCATGTCAGGCAATCATTTAATCACACAGAAAAACAATGAAGTATTTTTTCCATAACACAACAAACCAAGACAATTTGTTCAACTGCAAGGGAGCTGTGCAAACTATAAAACGCCTTGTGCAGTGCTGAAAACTTACCCTTGACCGTTATGCTATGCGTAAGGTAAAATGAATGATTTTTAGTTTCAGAGATTAGATGTTTTTCATATTTTGTCAATTTACTCAACATATTTTCTCACATGGAGTAATCATGTGCAGCAATAGAAAGTCTGATATCAAAATGTATATGTATAGTGCATGACATGCCACCAAAATACCCTCTAAAGGCGTCAGGCCATGCTATTTAGTTAATGAATTGCCTACTTCATACATTTCAATGTACTTGTGAGCAGGTTTTTGGATATGTAGCAAACAGTTAAGTCTACTGCTTATAGTAAACATAGCATACAATGTTTTGTAGTGCACAATCTTAATTTTTAAATTTCTTTGAAAAATAAAGCTGTAAATTTAGCTATAAATTATTCCAGACCAGTAGTTTATTTTGTGGAATAAAACCGAAAACCCATACCTTATTGAAAAAAGTATATATTATCTTTCTCCAATTGTGCTCCAGCAAAAAACTCAAAATATTCTAAAGAAATCTCTTTTTTTGTGTCTGCAGATCATGTCCTAGCATAAAGACACATGTATAAAGACATAACTTCATAAGTGAACAAATCTGGTTTAGGCATGCCTAGAATGTGTGAATCCATTCAAAAATTAAAGATGACATTTTGACAGTATCACAAAACTTTGCATATATATGTAACTCTATTTAATTTCAAAAGCAACAATGAGGCGGTGGTGTTCAAACATAAAGAATGCTGGTAGTCATTAGGAGTGTCAACTGGATGATAACATGCATATATGACTGCAAGATCATCCCCTCACCCTACCCAGAAGGGGCTGGGTTAGGGCTAATTTCACCCTACAGTATTTTTAGTCGACTAATGATAAACATGTGTACCAAGTTTCATGAAAATCGCTCCAGCCGTTCAGAAGTGATGCTGGAATATTCATACATACATACACACATTGACTTTTATATATACAGTATATAGATTTAGCACCATAGAGTATGGTCTGCTGAATTGACTTTGTTTAAAATCACAGTGCTAATAAATTAACCAAACTGAATGACTTGTCAGTGAGTCAGTCAGTCAGTCATTATCCAACCCGGTATATTGAGTTATTGTGTCTGTCAACTAGTAATCTGACAAAAGCACAAAAACACACAGATATGCAATTTTATAACATTACAAAAGTGGTCAAATTATTTGGAGGGATACCTAAAATATATAATTTACATACAGTGCCCATTCACTTCCTTGACAGTTTTTGCAGTACTTTATATATGTACAGTATAGACACACACACACACACACACATATATATATAATATATATAATTAGATATTTTTGTATTGAATAGTAGAGAAAGAACAAAAGAAGACCGAAAACAAAATGTTTTTGTTTTAACAGGCAACAGAAAATTGAAGCAGAATGTGTTAAACTAAACTCAAAGTTATAATTGTTCTTAATTGTAAATTTAGTTTAGTCATAATGAATTTTAATTTGTTACACAGACTAAACTTCTGTCATATCATACAGAAATATTTATATCTTTGGAAAAACAAACCTGAGACAAGGAAGCCATGTTGCAGTTGTGCTTTTACACAAAATGAAATTCATGACATCACTTGTTGATTGATGTGCACACCTTGTGAGTTGCACAGTTTTTCAATATGTCTCTGATTATGTCATTTCTATGTGATATGTGGGACACAAAATGCAAATCAATTTTGAAGTAGTCAACAATACATAATTCAAATATATAAGCAGACCGAATACACAAAACAATGCTCAGACACTAGTAGATTCTGATATCAGTGTCATTTTAATATTCTTAAAAAGCTCACATTTTTTCTCATGTACGTTAGAAATCAAAACTGAAGTCCCGCAATAAGAACATATTAAATACAACATCTTCTTCATTGTCACACCTATGCTCCCCAAATATGCATGGCAAAGAAAAATGCAATTCCAGGAGCTAGACACAAAGTACTAGGAATTTGAAGGTTTGTTTTTTTTGTGTGGAAGACAAAAGCTGAAGACCTTGTGATTTTCTACTACTTGTGCTTATGTGAGAATCAGTAAAATGTTAATCTTTACTTAAATAATGCAAAGTTGACTGATGGACTGACAGACTGGCTGACTCACTCATTCACTCATCGGCAAGAATACTATTACCCCTTAGTTAAATAGCTGAAATTTGTCATATTTGTACATCTAGGCCAATAGGTATGCACTAAGAAAGGACAGACCATTATAAATAGAAAAAGTAATTACCTGTTTCGATTAAAATTTGGTGACATTTCAGAAAAAGGAAAATTAGGCAACATGTTTTTTCTTTATTTATATATTTATAAATATTATAACTTACATGCTCTCTGCGTTGATTACAGTGAGCTTTATGTAAACGAAGGGCATAGCACAAGCTAGTAACAGCAGCACAAGCAACTGAAGAAGATGCGGTGTCCTGGACAGGCAAAAACAGACGTAATCACATTTGCCATGTACAATAATGTGTAAAACAGAAAAGAACATAGAACACAAAACAACTAAAAGAAATACCTGAATAAACAATTTACACAAGTGAAAATCATACTATTCCTACTGACAGAGGCAATTCTACCGACTCTGGGAGCGCTAGACAAAAAAACTTCATAAGGCCTTCCCACTCACCTTCCCCCATGTCCCCATGGTAAAATCTATTAGTATTATTATTCTAAATTAATAAGATCAACAGAAAAAAAACACAAATCTTTTTATTTCAATATATAGAAACACACCATTGACAGGTAAAGAACATATTGAACTTTGTGCTGAGATGAGTTGTTTCAATGTGTTTTCAGTTGCTTCTGAAGACATTTGCATTCATGCTTTCACTACTGGCTGGACAATCAACTTCAGGCTGCTGGGTTCTACTTATAGTTGGATGTTGGCTTAATTCCAACTGTTAAATTTTGCTTTAGTGATGGATCTGATTATTTTTTCACTGCAGAAGAACTTTCAGCTATTCTCCTCTGCTGCTGTAAAATGCTCTGTCCATTTGTTCCAAGTGTGCAAGATGCTCCTTCCAGTTCTGTAGTTTAGTTATAATAGCCTTTTATTAAATATGTCTGTGTTAACATGGGCATACCTAATTGAATTAACATTACACATTCTTTACTACTTACCACTGTCCTTTTCTCCTTTCTTACTTTTTTCTACATTTTACTTCCAGACATGTTGACGTGTTCATAATTTTTGAAAACAATGTTGATTACATTTAAAGTTACTAAATACATAGCGTTTATCACAGACACTCTCACAATGGAAACTGGGCCACACAGACAGTAATATAATAATATATAATATGTTGATGCTGTGATTTGTTTTTGCAGTGAGTACCTATATAAACGGACACCTTGAGGGGTCCCCTCCCAGTTTGGGGCCCCAGGTAATAGCTGGCCTTGCTTGTCCAGTTGCTATGCTTCTGCCTAAACATTAATTAACCATTTCAATTTAAAAGAATACACATTCCTGTAAAACTGTGCTTTGCCATCATCATCAGCGAAAGCCAACGTATTAGGAAAAGTACAAATTGATCTAATGCAGGAATATTTACCTCATATACACCATCTTTAAGAGTAAGCATCACCAGTGGCCTAATAATATTATTACTACTTATTATTTAACTGATACTTTTATCTAAAGCAGCTTACAACATTTGAGAACCAATTCTTTTACATTTCATTTGTTTTTCCAATTGGTGCATTGGCACGTGAAGTAACTTGCTCTTGGTGTCAGTAGCAAGATTTTAACCCACAACCTCAGGGTTTGAAGTCCTAGGTTCAAAGCCTTAACCATTACATCACACTGACAATAATAACATTTGGTAAAAACCCTGAAAATAGTGTATATATAAAAGTATTTAGTTACCCAGGACTTCTGATTTACTGATGGCACTATAACTGAGGACCCACTGTCTTATGAAATTTCCCAGATGAAGCCAGGTAACACAACTAGTCTGTCATAAATCCTTTGCATTCACTTATTATCTTGTGTTAAACTGTTAATTAAAAGGTTGACAGCCTTCAGTTTTTCTTCTTCTTTTTTGTCATAATCTGGGTCAAGGGCTGTGTCTGCATGTTTCATATTGTCCCCTACAATCACATAGCCAGACTGTTTGTTTGTAAGCTAGACTACAAAAATAACACAAGCATGTAAACTGAAAGAAAATATCCGTTCTAATCTATTTGGTAAATTTTGACTATCAGTGACTTGATAGACAACTGTCTCACCGGGCATTTTTATCTGAATTAAACTCTTCTTTTTTCAAACATTATGGAGGTGGGTTCAGGAATTGACCCTGTTAGCTCCCTGCCTTCCATTTCCTTCCTCCATTCACACTATACATGCAAAAAAAAAAACAAAAAAAAACATTACTACACACGAAATAAAATCCCTTGAACTGGTTTTACTTTCTTTTTATATCGAATGGGCTTTTCTTTTCAAATGAATAAATAAATAGCCCAGCCGTTTTCTGTTTAAAACTAGTTTTAAAATCAGTGTATAAAGTAATAGCATGAAGGTATGTGCATCAGCTCAAATATTGATGTACTCATCAATTATGTATTATTTAGATTTTTTTTTAAGGATAGAAATTCATTCATGAGAATTATTTACATGGAAACTGCAGCTGCCGCTGACAATTTGGTTTGGATTTTTGTGTTCATTGCTCGCGTTGCCTCAGAGCTAAGGCATTTCTGCTGCAGTGTAAGGTCGACGCCTTTAAAATCATTTCTAACAGAAGTGAAGCATGAACTGCAGGTGTTTTCCTTCCCAGTGTTGCTAAAGTCATTTGCTTTTTGGTTTTCTCTTTTATCCCTCTTTTTAAAATTAATAAAAAAAAAAAGATTAATTACATTTTTCTACAGCACAGGTTATAAACCACCCAATCTGAATATTAACTCACATTATCTGGTCAATTTCACAGCTCAGGTTTTACCCCAAGTACAATATTGTGGTTATCTCTTCTGTCAAAGCTCCAAAAGATTGTGTTACAATACTGGCCCAGTCATTGTCAATATAAAAAAAATATTATAAGCAGATTTCAGTAAAATTCTTACCTGCATGCCCAACCAACCTACAACATGTTTACACTTTGCACCATCTTCTTCTTTTTCTTTCGACTGCTCCCGTTAGGGTTTGCCACAGCGAATCATCTTTTTCCATTTCTTCCTGTTGTCTACATCTTGCTCTGTCATACCCATCCCCCGCATGTCCTCTCTCAACACTTCCATAAACCTCTCTTTTTTCCTCTTGCCTGGCAGCTCTATCTTTAACATCTTTTTGCACCATGATAAGCAATAATGAATTAAAATACTGTACATAACTTCATTTTATTTTACAGAAATCAGAAACCACCTGACCTAACATAATCCTTACCCCTTTTTCCATACTACTAATTAATGTATGGAAACCAAAGGAAAGTGGGTGTACGTTCTCCCCATATCTGCCCGGCTAGTTTGGTTTGCCTCATCCATAACTTGTGTTGGTGTCTTGTGTAAATACAGTCATGCGCCAAGTTATAGATCCATTTAGAACTGGCCATTTGGCTGTATGTCAAGCTGGCTGTATACAAGGTATATAGAACATTGCAACTCAGGCTTTGTGGGTCTGGTGTGGGTCACCGGTAAACATACTTTAACACGGTGGTCTCAACCTGTGGGGCACGTAACAAAAGTAAGTAACAAAAAAGGGGGCGCCAAGATGTGAAAAAAAGAAAACAAGAATCAAAAATATGAAAAACAAATTAACTTAAAACTACATTCTGATACTAGAAAAATAAATATAGAGTTAGATAAATGTCGGAGGGCGCAACTAAAACTGTTATGAAAACTCGGGTCACAAATACTTAAAGGTTGAGAAACACTGCTTTAACAGCTGCCAAAGAGTAATATAAACCAGTCTTCGAGGCTCTGCAACCACATGCCGGGTCTGTGTAAGGAAATGTACTGCAGCCCAAACCCATTAGAATTAGTCTCATAGAGCGGCATTGATCAAAACAAGCCTTAAAAGGCCCTCCAAGACTCAGAAAACATATGAGTACCTGTGACATAATAATAATGATAATAACAAAACTTACTATTTATGCGGTGTTTCTGTGTTCTTCATGGAAGAAAAATTTGGACATGAGCATCAGTAGGCTTTGTGCCCTAGAAACCAAATTACCCAAACTATTCTATATCATTACAGTAATTATTTACCATTCTGAAGCTGATCTTTCTGATCGTAAGATAGGTCGTTATGATAGCAATTGACAAGAAAAAATCAGAAATAATTGCAGAATTATGGTATTTGAGGGTTCTTCTAGCGTGCCTGTTTCTCTTGCACAATTTGGCTCAAAAACGAATCAGTACATCGTCATCTCATAACAAGCTTAAGTTTAGAGCTCAGTATTTTTCCATCCAGCCATTTTAGCTCTAGACCATCCTCAAGAAACTGTGACATACATACACACATCATCGAGATATCAATGTTTTTGGTATCAGGAGACCGTAAAAACGTTGAGATCCGTCAAAAACCAGAGATCAAAATTTTTGATAAATCTAAGCTTTTGCTCCTCCCCCACAGATGATAGGTTATGGTGGGAGTGGGCAAAACAAAAAAAGAGCCCAAAACTGTCCATTTTATTTTGGGTCTTGTCACAATTAAGTAAGTAGCTTCCTTCATTAATTGTCTAATATAGTTTGATTTTCTATGACAGTTAGTAAAACTTCAATGTATGTCATTACTAATAGAGAAATATGCACACACAAATATCTATGCGTCATTTGCAAAGCTTGAAATTTGTGATTGAGCTACATTTTTTGAGAATTTTCACTTCCATAAAGGTCTTCTCTGTTAGAATATTGATCCTCATCTTTTGTGTTAGGCTTCACCTTACTTTTTTTATTTTTTGTTCCTTAAGGTTGTCTTGCTGTCTTTAAGGGTATGTAATGGCAATTTTTTTTGTGTGTGTGGGTAAGCATTTGGTTTTTAAAGCAGCATATAACTGGTGGTTAATAGTGGCACTGTCTGTGAGTTTGTGTGAGTTAAATTCTTAGTATTAAATGACACTCCACAAGTGAAAATGGAGATGTGTAAAAGAAAAGTGACAATATCATTTACCAGAGAAAATGCACTGTGCGTCATTCTCAAGAAAGTCATGCCCAAAAGGCACATGAGAGTCAAGCAGAAAGGTACTGCAGTGTGCAGTAGTTAGGAGTGATATAGCAATGCATTTCTAATGACAAGCTTGTTGAAATTAAACTTGTCACTTTGGAAACATGTGAAGGCTAACTTTATTTACTATTATTTATAGTATAACTCCCACTCCAAGCATCAAATATTCTATAACAGTAGCTTTGTGTTCTACATGTGAAATTTGAGGGCAGTTTTTTGCTCCCTTTATTTCTTTCATTATATATAGTATGTCCCAAAGGCAATGGGTACAATGCCGGTGAATCAATGAGAATTTTGTCGATAACTGTGGGACTTCTCTTTGATAAAATAGTAGGTGGAGAAAAAACTCTGTTCCATTCTTTTCATTTGTCTTCTTAAATACTGACACTACAGATGATAAAAGATTGTAAATAACTGTTTATATGCATGAAGATGGGAAGAAGTCAAGCATTACTCTAGAAATAATTTGTGTGCCTCAGTGTACAAGATTCACTTTCTGTAGTCTTACCTGGCAGGATCCTGTCATTAATTTTCTGGCAGTGCTGTTGGCTGTAGCATTACAATATTCTAAAATCATGATGTTTATTCCTTAAATAAAATATGAAAAACATTTTTTTAAGTAAAACGATTGTATTTACTTTAGTCATAAATAATAATAAAAAAATATATTTTTCTTTAACCACAATTTTCATTGTTATATGTGACTAAATAAAATTGTGAGGAGGACATAAATTTATTCAAACAGCTTTGGAAACTTGTTTAGCATGGTGGGGAATTACAATGTTTTTTTTTTTTAATATATATTTTATGATAAAAGTCGCTGTTCTATTAATCAATTGAATGAATTAAATAATTAACAGTCAACCCTGCTCCCTGCTGCACTGCAGCAAGGTGGACTTGGTTTAACCATCAAGATGAATGGGTGTTGGCACTAGTGGCACTATTTCAGTCATTCAAACAGCAGATGTTATGTTCTAATGCTGCGTTTATTTAGAAAGTCTACCAGCAGTTTCTGTGTCATCGAAAGAGGACATTAGGCAGCCATAATCGGTCTTTTATACCCTGAGGATCAAGAGAGGTTGGAGTCAGTGCTCCTTTTCCAAATCAGATACTCTGCTCTGGAAAAAAAGAGATCATACATGTCATCTCCAAACCCTTACCCTAGTTGCCTATAATTCAGTCTCCATGCGTCTGCCAGAATGCTCACATTCCGGACAGCTTTTCCTGCCTCCATCTTTTACTTCTGCTTATTTACACACTTGGATTTCAAAGCTTTCTGTGTCTGCCTTATTGGAACCTCCCAGGTTGCAAGCACCCCCTCATCACATGAAAGGGTAAGGGACAAGGTGGGATCGGATTTTCTTGGTCCTTACTGAGTATATGGTCTGAGGCTTAAGTACCTACTGTACATGTATTTTCTTCACTTTCTGATTTTCTTCTTTCCCTTTAATCAGAATCTTGGAATAGGATTGGCGGATGGAGTGAGCTGTTACATTCTTATTATTTTTAATAACCTAACACTTGTCACAAAGAACTAAACAGCCTTTGAACAGGTCTATACTCTATTGTATAAAATTTTAGCCAACCAAAGATATTGTAGTATGGGATTCACCAACTGATCTTTGTTAACGTTCTCCGGAAAGGTCTCACTAATTACATTTCTGATTATACATACAAGCCTTCAAATTGTGATCTTCTTTTCAATTCCTATCTTATCCTTTTACCTTTGTCATTTGCTCTGGTTCAGGAACCGCTTCTCCATGTTTCTTTACATAACCCTGGTATCTAGTGCAGTATACGCACCATTTTCCATCTCATTATGCTGCTCTTACTGTATGTGTCATGAAGAACCTCCCCTAGCATGAAATAAATGGGCAATTTTTCAGATATGGTAGCCTACCTATTACAGCCAATTTACACTCTCTGTGGTCCCTTTTGTATGATTTACAGTTATATGATTAACACATGTAAATGGAAGAGATGTGAGTGGGTGATTTCTCCTCCAGTGATCACTTCATTTTAATCAATTTGATTGCACCACTCCTTGAATCCAATAAGATTTTTTCCTGCGCATTATTCAAGATCACGTGACAGGCTTTCAGGAGGCTAGTGAGCCCAATCCCACATATCTCTACAAAATAGCTTTGCACATACTCATTTTACTTAATTTGATTATTGTTATTTTTTAGGGTGCAAAACCTAGTGACATGAGTCAATTGCTCAACTTATAAAGCAAATGATTCCCTCAACATTCTTCTCCCACTATGAAATAACATCATTCAATTTTCTAATTTAATGTTATCTGCTGTTTTTTTCCCATTACTCGGTTTCATCATCCCAAATCTCTGATCATGCCTGGCCATATTATAATTTCCTTTCCTCTAAGGCTTGTTTATGTTATAATGCTTTTGAGGCAAAAGGTCAGGACCATCTTGTTTAATTCCACAGTGAAGTGAGTTAGGTACTCTCTGCCATGAGTAAACCTTTGGGATGAAGCCTAAGTTTCTTGTAAGATGTACTAACAAATACGTCTGAGAATACTATGGAAGAGAAGGCTCAGAATAGAAATGATGTAGTCGAGCCATGGTATTTACTTTTAAACTTGCAAATGTTTTGACTTTTGGCCAGACATAATTTATGGCATCCCTGGGCTTTAAGCCATACCATGCTTTCGTCTTGTCAAAGATTAAGCAGAGTAGAGTAAGCCAAGCACACTTACAATTCAATCAGTCTTCTCTTTTGGTTGTTCAATATCATAAACCTTAACGTCATTATTCTGCAGGGTCTATATAGCTAGAAGTAGTCCTTCTGTTCCTGGAATAATGCTGAGGACACTAGATTTTTTATAATTTTAAAAAATTATTAGTAATAGTAGAATTTAACAAAAATTAATATAGTGAGAACAGTGAAGATCATCCCCCACTCACCAATTCAATCAAAATATTTTTATCAGCGTTAAGACCACCATATTATGTGGTAGTGACAGCAGGTAAATGAAGAACTTCAGAATGTACACCCCATCTCTGTCTTCTCATGCTCTATGCTGCCTTGAAGCTATTCTTAATTTGGGCGATCCCTTCACATTGGTGTGCTTCACTCTCTACCCATGGTTCCTTTTTGCCTGGTCAATTACTCTGTGCAGCAATTTTGTCTCCATTTTTCTTTCACCCTTACCTTTATGTTAACCAGGTTACATTTTTAGTGTTTTCTCCTTAACTAATTTATCTAATCTCACTTTCATGTCTTTTTTCAGTATTTTTAGGATGTTTTCATCATCTTTTTCTCTAGCCCCTTAATACCATATTTGCTATCTGCTTTGACAGCCTGCCATGCCTACCAATACATTCAACCTGGTCATTTCACAGGTCTCTCATAGACTGTCTTCAATTTTTTACTATATTAAAGCATTAAAACTGACTAAACAAATTATCATTTCTGTGCAGAGATTAGCCTCTGTTTAAGACAGACAAGAAACAAATGGTGGAAGACACAGGATTCATGTGGTTTCTCTTTAGTGCCAATCTAATCAACAACTTTCTTCTACACATTCACATTATGATGCTTCTGCTACTGTACATTAATGGTGGTTAGAAGTGGTTCTCACTTCATTATTATATGAGAATAGCAGGTAAGCCTGGGAGAAAAATCTTTATAGTATCAAAAAATCATATAGTATATTCTAGTGTTAAAATACAGATAAGTCCAGAGAGTCATTAGAGCTGTTGTTTAGTTTCTTTGTTTTTTTTTTTGTTTTGTTTGTGATTTACTCTCTCTGTAATTTCTCATTATTTAATTTTTGTTATAAACAAAATCTTTGGTAATCTGTTGGATATTCTGACTTTTTTTTTATCTAATTGATGGCTTGTGAGAACCCTTAGGAACTTTCTAATCCACCTTTCTTATGATAATGGGGTAGCATTGGGTCTAATGCTGCACCAGACCTAGATATATCTATTTTCACTCAGACTGGATCAGTTTAGGTTCTCCAATTAAATAGCAAATTACTGGGGTGTGGAAGGAAAACACCAGAGAATATGAAAACTTCACACAGAAAGTGCCTGTGCTGGGATTTGAAGACAAGACTGTACAGCTCTAAAGTTGCAGCAACAACCACTCTGCCACCTACTTATTAACAATGTTACAGAGTTCCTCCGTGACAATTATAACAGATGGAACTTTAAAGTAATTGCAAACTGTCATCACAAGTACGTAAATACTGTACAATATGGATTTTGTACACACAATGAAATCATAAATAACAATTACTTAATTATATGGGACTAGGTGTTCGACTGAAGATTAGAATATTGTAAGGTCTAGTTATTTTAAAGTGGTACTATACTAATTTAATCAAGCACCTCTCCACATAAGTTGCATTGTTTAATTACTTCATTTAAAAAATAAAATCACTGAAAACGAAAGTGGGTTGAAATTTTTGGACATCTTCATAATTTACGTTTTGTTTGTGATTTGCCATCACACAGTTCTGAGATTCAAATCTAGAATGAGGTGCACTGTACTGTAGGTAAATTACATAAAAGTTTGCAGAGCCCTTGTGGTTAATATCCTGTTTAGAACTGTCCTGTAGTGTAGCCCAGCTTGTTTAAGTGGACATCACACTCTTATAGGAGATGTCTGTTTTGTGTAGGGATTGTCTTTTCTTTCCTGAAATTAGGTGTTTGTGATGCTCTTCTTCAATGCCCACCACCATCAGACCTTAATAAAGAAGACACCAACAGAATATGTGCAGGCTAGTTTAACTGGAATAGCCTTTTCTTCCAAATATCAGAACATAACATATACATAACATAACAGATGAAGGAAATACCATGACAAGCAGCAACGATCCTCGCTGTATGACTTTGAAGTCATCCTATGCCAGTTCAGGGAAGTGGAGGGTCTTGACTCTCTTGACACCCAAGTCTTTACATTTCTCACAGCCAATTAAGGGAAGATTTAAGCATTAAGATGGGACAGAATTATTCACATAGATTTATGCTTGGTTACAGAGATGTTTTTATTCACACATAACAGATCAGATTAATGTTTTTCTAGCTTACTATTTCTCCTGCCTCATGAATAAGAAAGAACAGGTTTGAGATTTGGCCACAAGGACTAGGAGATGAGAGGCTAAGTCAAATTGAAAGCACACATCAAAGGCAAAAAGCAGACAAAAGTCCTGAGGCCCTAAAGTGATTTTGAATAACTCATTCACAGGAGCTTTATTAAAGATCCAAAAAGCTGGATACTGGCAATAGCATGCCACCATCTTAAATAGTGGCAGCCACAATTTTTCACTAAAATGTAGTAGCAAAAGGGTGCTGTCATTAACAACAAAATGGCTGTTGCCATATGTAACTACACAAAATGCTCTGAAACTATAAACTTGCAGTGTGATAATGTTAGAAAAAATAACAATAAAAAATGGTAACAGAAACCTAGATGAGAAATGTAAAAAAAATCTGTAGAAAAATTATTTTTTCATAGTCCAAAAGCCTTAATTGTAGCATTATTGGTGAAGCCCATCTGTACTGATGAGTGATTGTCAGGTACAACAGTGCTAGGCTCACTCTTATTTTCAATGCATGGTGTGGACCAGTCCCATCCATGGCAAAGAGGCCTCTTCATTGTTGTGCAGAGTAGTGCAGTATCTAAACGTTAGTTTTAAAAGTAAAGTAAACCATCACATATACCCTTTAAACCCTTGCAATTCTAAGCAATGTCACATCTTTTAACACATACTGAAACACTATACACTTGTAAACCATTCTAAAGCAGCGTCATTGGTTGGTCTTTGTGTTACTACATTCTCCATGTCATATCATTGATGTTTATGTGTCAGAACATATGCAGAAGGATTCCAGTAGGAGAGTTTTACATAGCAGTGTTCTGTTGGAATCACATAATTAAAGGCAAGTGTTACTTTTTTTGGAAGTCAAAGATTTATATAATTTCACATTAATTTGTATGTTTCATATACTGTTTGTCTGTAAGTCATGGGAGATGGCCTTTAAACCAAAGTCTACCTCAGAGAGCTAACATTGGTTCATAGCGTCAAAACTGTCACATGTACATTACAATTTAATTCTTACTTGCATGTGCTAATCCACAATATGTCTTGAACAAGACTGTTTGTGGACCGTATGGACATAAGTGTAGCCATGCACTTCACAGATCATGCAACGTTAGATCTTCAGAGGGTTTCAACAAGTAATCAAAACTGTCTTCCTCCAAATGGTTATGAATTAAGCCATGATTATATTAAATATTATCATTCTTTGATAAGGTCAGGATTATTAGTAAATGCAGGAACCACAGCAGAGAAACATAGCACCAACTAAACCAATGTGAAAACTCTGGGTTGTGAAACAAAATGGAAATCCAGCATACTTATTCTAGGTGGTTTGACATCAGAGAGGAGTCGCATGGAGGGAAAATTAAGAAACGTTATAAGTGTGGGTCGTGCTTTGGAATAAACTGGAAGAGGCTGCTATGTTATCAAATGAGAATGTTGACATCTATAGCAAAATGTTGACAATAGTAAATATACAGAGGTTGTATTGTAAGAGGAGATAAGGGTCCAGCAGGGGAAACCCTGGTTAATTGTTGAGTTCCTTAAGGTAAAAATGAAAAAAATGAGTAGTCAGTTTAGATTGTTATGCTCAAAGAAAAACCCTCACATAATAGTCAATTCTTCCTCTATGTGAGCAGCTGGTGATGTGTAATGTGTGTAGTGAAGTCAATTTTCTCCATTTTGGCTGTTTTCTTCCACTCTAGGGAGGGAAACAGAGACTGCACAAATTATTGTTTCACATTTCTTCCCTTCCCTTGTGTGTCTTTAAATCATTTCTTATAAAAGAGTTACCATACTGCCATTTATGACACTATGAAAAGCTGTATTTCAAATGAATTTTTTGTGATTGTTTGATTGATCCTTATTATCCTTGCCTTTCTCTGAACCCACCTCTGTTAGATGTAACTAAGAGGTGTTTGTAACAATGCTGATACACAGTACTACACTACATCAGCAAGACCTTTACATTACATGCCTTTACATTTTGGGAGAAGCTCTTAAGTACTTTACCTTACCGCCTAAAGTTTCGGGTTTCAGTGTTGTGAATTGGCTTGAGATTACCCAAAAAATCCAATTGTGCTATTCTTGTCTTTTAGGTAAATTCTTTCAAAATAATGCTTTCATTGACTCTACTTCTGATCCCACAGGTATCAACAACAAAACACATTTTAGTTTGTACAAAATCCCCAAGAGTCTTTTCTTTGCCGACAAGGGTTTTTTTAGCAGTATGAGGATCTGGTTGAAATACCCATAGTGCCTCTGATCCCTTATTTTATGATGAAGTGCCTACAGCATCATTGTTGTTATTCATTCAGATGCTAGTGTGGTTATTCCAATTGTTATTTACTGAAAGTGGCATTGGTTTTATTAGATGAAAGAAATAAATAATATTCATATGTAGCTTTACAATGATTGGGTTATTCTGACAAAACTAAGAAATACAAAGTGGATCCTTCCTCTCAGAATAGCGAAGAAAAAAAAAAAAGGGGGAAGTTGGTGGGTGATATTGGTTGGAGATGGGAAATGAGTGTAGCAATCAAGTCACAGCTACACTAATCACACCCAGAAGTTTTTTTTTTCTATACTCCATTGTGCTCATCAGAGATACTGTAATGCATTACGGCTTTCACGTGGAGGACACTTTAGGCTTAATGTAAGTGTGCTCAGGCTTTGAGATCTGTGTTAATTTTTGCTTAATCTTTTCTTTCTCATTTCCATTAACTCCTCTGTTATCTTCACATTATTCAATTCCTGTAGAATTGAAATTTAATTTTGGACTAATTTTCTGACAGTTTACTATGAAAATTGCTTCTTATAAAAGAAAAACAAGATGCATACATTTTTCAAATGACAGGAGACCATTCACTTCATCAGTCTCCTTTTGTTAGCTGCTGCTAAGTTGGTACCACTGTGTTATTCAGAAAAAACTTGCTAGGGTTTCCTCTTCATCTGCATAATACTGTAGCTTGTTTTAGATCACCACAACCAGCTGTGTGAAGTATGATGTCTTTGTTTCCACCCTGAATGTGTGTCTCCCTAGTTTTTGCCCTGTGTCCTTTAATATAGTAAGCAGTGTGGCGTAGTGTTTAAGGCTTTGGAGTTTAATCACTTTAATTGTGGGTTTAGATAGATAGATAGATAGATAGATAGATAGATAGATAGATAGATAGATAGATAGATAGATAGATAGATAGATAATGGGTGGCATGGTGGCACAGTGGTAGCGCTGCTGCCTCGCAGTTAGGAGACCCGGGTCCTCCCTGTGTGGAGTTTGCATGTTCTCCCCGTGTCTGCGTGGGTTTCCTCTGGGCGCTCCGGTTTTCTCCCACTGTCCAAAGACATGCAGGTTGGGTGGATTGGCGATTCTAAATTGGCCCTAGTGTGTGCTTGGTGTGTGGGTGTGTGTGTCCTGTGGTGGGTTGGCACCCTGCCCAGGATTGGTTCCTGCCTTGTGCCCTGTGTTGGCTGGGATTGGCTCCAGCAGACCCCCGTGACCCTATGTTTGGATTCAGCAGGTTGGAAAATGGATGGATAGATAGATAGATAGATAGATAGATAGATAGATAGATAGATAGATAGATAGATAGATAGATAGATAGATAGATCCTTTATTAATCCCAAGGGGAAATTAGAATTTAGAACTAACTAGTAATAACGATGTGATGATGATCACACCCATCGCCTGCATGTCTTCTCTCACCACATCCATAAACCTCCTCTCAGGCCTTCCTCTAATCCTCTTGCCAGGCAGCTCTATCCTTAGCTTCCTTTTCCCAATATCTCTCCTCTGCACATGTTCAAACCAATGCAATCTCTCCTCTCTGACTTTGTCTCCAAACCGTCCAACCCGACCCTCTAATGTACTCATTAGAGGTTTAATTCTCTCTGCCTGTCAGGGAAGGGCATGGTCTATACTGAAAGGATACAATTGGTTGTTTTTTTCACAACTTTTGTAGCTGCACAGCCATTTTTGTTGCCTGATGACCTAAGTTCTGCACACGCTAAGTACTCTCGATGCAACCTCTCTAGTGTGCTGCAAAGCTTGAGCATAACTTCCATTTGTTAGTGTTGAAAAAATGCAACCTAACATTTTATCGATCATTTGATTGCTTCTGTGCATTGCTTGCTGAATGACAGTAGCTTGTCTATAAATCCTTTTTTGGTGTTAGTTACTTGTAGGTCAACATTTTTTCTGTCAGGTGGCACGTAAAAAGGTAGCCTGCCAGTCATGGAATATATTAGAATTGGTTTGACAAGTACAGACCACTCAGTCAAACAAGCACACCAATACCAGTAAATAATTGTCATAACCGCCACACTAATTTATCAGGACTTCTTTCCACACAATCTACAATATTGGTGACAACCTCTGGGGGATGGACAGAAGGGTTTCTTGGTTACAGTGCATCACTTACAGAACTAACAGTATACCACTTTTTCATCAATTTCTGAGGTTTGCATTTTGTGGGAGCACTTACAACAAAATGTTGGTTTAGGAATTTCTCACATGCTAACTTTAAATGGGCTGTATGAACATACTGCTACACCACTGAAATATTCTGTTCCAATGAACATAAATACAGCATCATCTTCATCCAACATACTTGCAGATAACAGAACTTACAAAATGAAACAATACAAACAGTAATTTCCTGCTAGATTAACCGTACTATGTTTGTTGCTGCAAAAACCAGGATAGGGTAACTTTTCGTGTACAGAGCCATTTTTTTCATACTTCACCCATGTACTTAGGGTTCTGTTCTGTTTGCGTTCAGACCCTAAATACATGGGTTCAACCCTATTGCCCATGTCTACAATAACCCATATTTTTTAAGATTGAGAATTTAACCAATTGCTCAATTTTTTTTTATCTTTTGTAATATTTTTGTTGCATCCTTAATATTAGTGATAAACCTTTCACAGCTTACCAAAAAATGCATCATCATGCACTTTAGTAATTCTGTGACCTAGAGAAAGGCCAAACGAGTTTGAAAGCCGAGAAGACTAATGAATTATCACTTAATTTTATGAAATAAAACTAGAAATCTAATTGTTCCTTTAATCATTGCACCACTCATTGCATGTAGTGTTCTGTTCTCAGTCTGAGTGTTTGTGGTGAATTATTTACAACTGCATAACTATTACTTTTACTTTGGTGTCAATGCAAATACCTTTGACAAGAAGCTAGATGAAAACAGAAAAAAGAAGGAAAATGTGAAAAGATGGATTAAGGTCATGGATGTGGATGATGTTAATAAGGACAAATATTTGTGGCATATTGAACCACATTCTTACTCGCCCCATCACCCTTCAAAGACAGTTAGAATACATTTCAAAATAGTATAATATTTGATACCCTTTTCCATATATGTATCTTCAGCTCCTTTCCTCTGTATCCTCATGTGTCTGAACTTCTCTTGACCAGTGCTCCCTCCCTCGTTTTCGTAAAGCCTACTTCTCAGACTCATTTTAAGGCAACTTGCTTGCTTCTTATCAGCGTTCTACATCTTTACTCCTCCTAGTGTGTCCCACATTTCTTCTTTCGATTACATCACCAAAGTCAGATTGACCAGTTACACCATAGCCAAACTGACTAATCAGATTGCTCTGAGAGACTAGATACACAGATACTTAGCATTTTATTATATAATAGATATGAAATCCAAGTATTGCTATAACTTTATTTCCCTATAGATGATATATATATATAAGATCCCTTATTCGATGTTAATTAATGTTGATTTATTTTGTTTTATAATTGTGTCTTTCATTTTTCTATTCTTTAATATGTAAAGCACTTTGAGCTACTGTTTGTATGAAAATGTGCTATATAAATAAATGTTGTTGTTGTTGTTGTTGTTGTTATAGCTCCCCTCTGACAGATCATTGATATTAGCCTCTTAGATGCATTCATGCCTCAAGTCACTCTCTTTCTCTATATGCCTCTTTTGTTTAATTATTCATCAGGTAGACATATCACTGAGATGCATGTTCATTTCGGAATAAGAGTTCTATCATTGTGTCTGATTGTCCAGTCCAGCTTTGACTATTTTGTTTCTCTTGCATGTTGAGGCTTTTTTTTTCTTGTCCTTGCTTCATGTATTTTGACTTCTGGATCTCTTCCATGCTTTTGTTTCTTGAACCTGGCCACTTGTTTGGATTTGAATAGTAGCTTTCCCTTTTGGATAATAATCCCTGTGCTTTTATACCGATTTCCTAACTTCTAATCTCTAATACAGTCATGTCTACCGATAGCCCTCTTTCCTTTACCTTATGTCAAAGTACATCCTTAATATGCATGATGTGCATGCACTGCTTTGTTTAGTGTTGCTTTGCTCTGAGACCATTTAAGTGGTTTTAAAAAGAGAGCAAACTTGGTTTGGAGTGACACAGTGAGCTATTGGTATGCTTTAAATTAGATGATGGACCATATAACTGCATCACAGACACCAGCATGATTTCAGCAGCTTCTTGAAGTAGTTGCATTACAATGAGTTGTGTTGAACAATTGGGGCTCAATTTAGGAGCAGCAAAAACAAGCAGGCTGCAGATCTGCCCTGAAGACAATCTCTTCAGAGGCTAGTGTTGGTTTAATTAACTGTTTTTTGTTTATTTATTTATTTTTTATCTTCTATGCAGGTGCCAATTAACATTATTTGTCCTGCAGGGAATCTAGTAATTGTCAGTCATAGCTGTTCTTGTTTAATGAAGATTACTTTTTTTTATGTTTCAGTTAAGGTGACCAAAAGTTTTAGACATTGAACTGGTCTTAATTATAAATGTTACACTAGCAAAAGTTTGTGAGACCATTGCAGCAGTACAGCCATTTTTTTGTCTGATTTGCAAGGGGCAGCAGAGTATTAATAATGCAGACAATATAAATGCTATGATCTGCATGTTGCTACTGTACCTCAGAGTCTTTTCATCAAAGCTTGAATTTCAGATTTCTTTTCTTTGTGCTAAAAAAACAAGATTCCAGGAAATGCATCATTAATAAAAAGGATGGCTGGACAGCAATGCTGCTTGTGTACCAAAGAACAAGACAAGCTAATGGGCATATTACTAAATTTGCTTAACATTGCATCCAGACTCTGAGCACAAATACCAGAGTGTAATAAATGTAATTAGGGTAAGGAGTTTCATTCAGAATAGGAGTTACCCTGGGATTAAAAGAAAATTAAAATGAAAAGCTGCAATCACTATGGACGTCTAGAACTGAGTTTGTGTCTGTTCGATGAAGGAATTTAATAACTAAACTAATAATCAATAAAAGACAAAAGCTACTGTCATCCTTGATTTACAGATTAACTATGATTAAAAATGCTTTTAGCCACTACAACCCTTCAGGCCCCATCTCATATATCCCAGATTGCTCTGGGGTCACTTCCTGTTCCTAAGTGATATAACTTTGACGGGTCAGCAGGATAGAAACAGTTGTGATTGGTAAGGTAGGAAGTCTGAGTACTTTTAATTGGTGGTTTATTGTTGTTGTTTATTATTGTTATGATTTTTTTGTTGTTTAGCCTGCAAATTTAATTTTGATCAATTTTATACAAATGCATTTTATATTTAAAGTAGCTTTTTTATTATTATTACCATGGCAATGCCATTGTGGACCCATCTTGGACCCATTCAAATCATATTATGTGATATCATCTATTGTTAAATTCTGTTCTGTACTTGCAATATTTTTATTTTTATACTGTATCGAGGATTACTTGTGTTCTGTTCTGTGAATTGTATTGTATTGACCCCCTTCTTTTTGACACCCACCACACGCCCAACCTACCTGGAAAGGGGTCTCTCTTTGAATTTCCTTTCCCAAGGTTTCTTCCATTTTTTTCCCTACTAGGGTTTTTTTTTGGGAGTTTTCCTTGTCTTCTTAGAGAGTCATGGCTGAGGAGGCTGTCAAGAGGCAGGGTCTGTCAAAGCCCATTGCGGCTCTTCTTGTTTGATTTTGGACTATATAAAAAATAAATTGTATTGTATTGTATCTTGGGGCCTATAACATTACAGTAATTGAAAACAGTGGTACGATAATGACACTATCATAGCTTTGGGATACATTTAGAAGAGTGGCTTTAATTTACTGCTAAACAATCTTTTGGTTAAGGACTTCCCATCATCTAGTTTTGGATCTGACACAGTGCTCTATTTCTTGATCTCCGATATTTTTGGATGGGTTTTTTTGTTTTTACGGGCACTTTTGACCACTTCCAGTTCTTTTGTAACTCCCTGAAAATGTATTTTTGGATCTTGGTCTGTTTTCCCCTCCTTCTTTTGTGATACCTTGCTCATGAGGTGATTATTAACAATTATCATACAAATAAAAAACAAAAACATGCACTGTGGATATTATCATCTTATTTAAATTATAATAGAGACACTTTGTAAAATTTCTTAGAAAATAAATTTTTTTCCAGCTACTCTTTTTTAGTGTACAGTAAAAAAGCCTATCAGTTGTTATTGAAAACACTGATTTTCTTCTGTATAAAGCAATAGTTCCATGAAATTAGATATTAAATTCTTCGTCCTAATAATTCTATACTGATCTATATATTATTGCATTACACCACTATATTAACGTCTCTTAAATTACTCTTTCATGATTCTTATGTACTATCATATTATAATTAAACCCCTGAGATCTCTCTCATCTAATCACTTTGCTAGGCTCTGTGCCTGCTCTATCGGTGCTCTTGATCAGTGCATTTGTTTAACTTGTACCCTCTGTATTGCTTTGGCTTGCAGTTTAGGCACTCTAGATTTTGCCATCTTCAGGGTTTTTATCTTTTAAAGCTTAATATAAATCTCAAAAGAGTGTATTGCAATGTGTCAGAGCCTGCTTATAGGCATCCGAAGAAAAACACAAGCAAAATCAATGGCTAATTAGACACAAAAAATTAGAACCAACTTAATTAACAAAGTCAAAAACAATTATCACTTACAGGATATGTGACACAGAGGTTAGGTTTGTATTTTTTCACAGTGCTTGGAGCTAAATTTAACCCCAGCTTGGAAGCCTTTAAGGCTTTTATTTGCTAATTGTTCTCCAGTTTTCAGTGATCTCAAGTTGATAGAGCAAGTATAACTCAGATTGTAGTGAGTGTTAATGTGCCTTTCAGTAGTGTGCCATCCTGTCTTGAGCTGGTGCTGTCCTTACAGTCAGCCATACCATTTTAGTCCCCAGCTTTCCACAATCCTAAAATGAATGGATGAAATGGAATCACCAAGCTCTGACTGACTGTAACATTTAAAGTGAGCAGAGTTTAAGAGACATGCACATTAATTAAAGAAAAACTTGTCAACCTGCGGTTTATATTAAAAAGCTTAAATGATATGTTTGCATCTTAAAATAGATCACAAATACAATATTATTTCACATTGAATTTCATTAGACAATAAACTATGCTGCTGTAGCGGACATATCTGTAAACAATAAGGAATACACATTAGCTATCCAATCTAGTGTCGCTCATTATACTGTATTAAGACCAAGAAAATTAAATTTTTCCCTTGTGTCTAGCTGAGGTGCATGTTTTAGCAAAAGACTACTTATTTTATGTTAACAATTTGTCCTTCAATGTAAGTGAAAGCAAATGCTTACAAATATGATACGAATATTACATTCCTCAGCCTTTTCATGCCATCATTAGACATTTCATTGACAACAGTTCATGTTCATTCTAACATTAATCTGCTGAAATTTATTGACTAAAAAAATGCATCTCTTTGCTGTTTTCAGTTGTCTCTTAAGTCACAGGAAACCATTTTATCATCATGAATGGGAACACTTTCTTTGCTAAGAAGCCGCAAATTTTGCCAAGGATCTATCAACATTTGCAAACTGTCACAAATGTAAAATAAAAAGAGCCATTAAAAACTGAAACAAAAACATGGAGATGATGCAGAGTGGGAATGACATGAACTAGAAGCCATAAAGACAGATGAACCAGTGCATTATGGGTATTTTTTTTTGCTTAATATCCATCTGCAGTCCCCTAGCCCCTCGCTTTCTAGGCCTGTTTATCTCAGGAGAGAGATCATTGTGTGACATTACTAAGTGCTCTCTCTGAAAGGCAGAAGGAAATGTTAACCATGCAAAGGGCAGGTCCCTGTACTCTTAATTGGCGGCGCCTGTTCCGTAGTACGAATCCCTTGAGGACCGGCTGATGTACTGGTGTGCTGGCAGATTCTGGATATAATACAATGGATTGCAGTTGCAATGCAAAGTCATTAGGTCTGTGTGCTGAGCAGCTCTCTTAACGGACTTGCAGAATCATCTATTTGTGACATTTCAAAGTTTTTTATTTTTTCTGTAAGAGCAATCAGCTTGTTTCTGATACTTCAATGAACAGTACTGGCACCTTATAAATCAGTGATTATATTTGTTGACATTGATAATAAATATGGTTCAAAGTAAGAAGCTTTGCAATGATAGTGATTACACTGTTAGAAAAAATATATGCATACACACACACACACACAACAACACACAGAAATCATCAGATAGAGATAGTAAAAGATTCATAAACAGTGATACTACTTTACACCTGTCCATACATATCCAAGACCTTTGTCAATATGATGGAGTGGCTGGCCTCTTGTCTCGTCTCCTGTCTGTTTGTCATGGCCCTGATTTCTGCTGGCCATAAACTCTTCTCCTCATCCTCCTGATTCCAGATTCATGTGTTCCCTGGCCGTGAGATGAGCTCATTTCCTGCCAAGTCCCAACATTGCTTTTGGAGTTGGGAAGCCCTATATTTGGTCCAAATACACTAGTCTCTCTAGGTTTCCCTTGTAGACCAGCTCCCAGGGTAGCCACATAGTTGCCTACTAGACAGTCCCATATTTTCCATTCTGAATGTACAATCTAGCTTTTCCTAGGACATGGTACACAGGTGCAATGCTTAAAGGCCTCAGGGTTTCTGTCATACATAGTGGTCTTTGTGGAACCAAGCCCTGCATTGTTCACTAACCCAGGCCACTGTGTGCCTGCCTGACAGACCATCACTACACCATAAATAACATAACATATTCAGACCAAGTTATTTCATCTTAGGGTTGCTAGGGTCCAAAATCTATTCTGGCAGTACTCGATACAATGCAGGAAGCTGGGAGCTTCAGTCCATTGCCAGGTACTAAACAGATCAACAGGCTTTGATCAGGGATCATATCAGCAACATGTCCCACTGAAGATAACGCCTTTTTTCAGAATTTTCATATCACATCTTTGTCCATGCTTGCAACTTGCCATTCACCGATTACCAGTTGCTCTCCATGTTTAAGTCATCATCGATGTTCACTTTAATTCTGTCATTTAACACATTTACGAACTTAAGCATGATACTCAGGCATTATTTTCTTACTTACGTATTTAGTTATCTTGTATTACTGCAGTTTTCATGTTTTGGACTTAAGGTTGAATTTAGTTCTTCATTTTTTGTTTTGATCTTCGTTTCTATACCTCCTTGGTGATTTTTTTTGTTTGTTTATATATACCTATCCATGCTTGCTCCTTTTATTTCTGCATGTACTGTACATATTTAGTCGACTGACCTTCATCAAATTTGACTAGGTTTCTATGTCCTCCAGCCTCCTGCCTCTTCAATTCAAATCCATCTTCTAAAAAGGCCACCAGCATCATTCGTCCTTTCTTGTTCAACATACTCCTCACATCTGTGAACTGCTATCTGCTCAATGGGTGGTTAACTACTGGCAACCAAGAAGATGCAAAGTCAGCAACACAAAACATGAAGGCATGTTCTTTCCCTGATGTCAGTATAGTCCTAATTAGTGGTTCACAAAATTAAAAAGAGTGCAGTTTTGTTATAGACAAGTGATTAAGTATTAACACTTTTTAATATTTTTACATTTCTAAGGCTGCCACTTGGGGGGTTTTAAAGCTGATATGTTCCGTCGTCACTTGTAATTGGAGTCACTCAACACCAAGCTCCCCTGTGCTGTTGGGACCCACACAAATGAATGGGTTATTTGCGGAATTCCCAAGTTAAAAGGGTCTACTGAAGCAGTTGAGCACAATTCATTAAGAAGAGCAATCAATAAGGACTTCTTACTGGCTTATTGGAATGGCGAAGCTTCACAATTTAACGTGTCACCTGTGGATCCTCAGTGAGGCTTCAGTCAAATGAGTGTATCTGTAAAGCATATGATTACACGGGAGTGCCACAAGCATCATTCATTGGATAATAATGAATCATAAAGGAGATGGTTCCTGTAGTGTACAGATGGCTTTGTGTGTCATAGGGCCAGAAAGAAGTGGGCACTGGCGCTTGGATAGCTGTTTAATTTGTAGTATCTCTCACTGATAATTGAAACATGGTGCTCAGTCCAGAATTTTTATTTAATACCTACCAAATTGTTTAAAAAGAGAGCAACGGCATGCAAGAGTAAGATAATCTGCAAGTGTTGTGATCTACCCATTATAAAGCCTGTTCCAGAACTTAAACGTATGCATGTGTTTAAAATAATACAAAACCCACATCGTTTAGCATACATTATTCATTAGCTGGAAGCCAGCATTTTCATCTTCCAATAGCGTCGGCCAGCAAATTTAAATTGCAGATTTTAGTTTTAGCTTTGGAGGTTAAAAGAAAACATCTGACTTAGCATCTGCTTCATACTTTTTCCCTTCAAATTTATGTCTAATTTAATTAAAAAGACAGAAAAAAAGGGGGGAAAAAGCCATCAGGTTAGTGATTCTCAACCCACGGAACAAGTGTTGGCGTTTTCAGTAGTGCGTAATTAGCGTTTCAGTACTTTTTTTTTCTTGTTGGCTTGTGACATTGTAAACGGAACATGCACAGAAGCCATATGGCCAAAAAATATCTTGTGAATATGCAAAGTAGTGGTAAAGACAGACCAAAGATTGTATTGTTTGTCCTGTTTTTCAGTTTTATCTGAAGTTGACCTTACTTTTTACCCTTACCCCTGCCTGGTCTTGTGCCCTCCACATTAGCTATTATACATGATCAGGCCATATGTGCTACCAGGAACTAACTACAACTAGAAGAAAATCTCCCTTCTTACTAATATGAATAGAAAAGAGCATCTTGCTCATAATGTCCAAACTATACTTTAAATATACCTACCCTTTCCTTCCATATCTAGATAATCATTCCATGAGTTAACTTGTTGTGAGTAAATATTATGCTATTATCCTATTCAAAAAATATTTCATTGTTCAGGATTTGTTTTGATATTTAATGCTTTAAAAAGATTTTCATTTGTTGCCTGATATGTGCAGCATATCATTTGCAGTTCATTAAGTCTGTAGAGCAGATTGTCATGAAGTACTTTGGTCATAGCACATCTTATGACTAAAATGTTTAATAGTTTGTTAAAAAAAAGGTGAAAAACCTTAGTGGTAATAACCATCTGTAGTTGTGGGGATCATTATGTGGACTAAAAGGTAGAAGGACAGAAGGAGAAAGACAAAGAGAAACAAAAACACAGAAAGAGAAAGACGGAGAGAACGGTGGTTAAAGTAAAGAAGGATAGAGATGACAGGATTGGGAGATGTCAGTGTGTGATGGGATAAAGGCAAGCGGTCAGAATCGAGACTCAGTAAGAGAAGCCTGGGGGTGAAGAACAAACACTTCTACTGTGTAATGCTGGGGGATTAGGAGCAGCCTATTAGGCGGCGTCTTCCACTGACATGTGTTTGGCTTGGAGCGGCACCCCAGGGATGCCAACGAACTGGCAGTGGGGACCGAGTCAGGTATTAAAGGGTGACTGCACCTGTTGGAAGGATGACCCGTTTTTGACTGCGGAATCCAAAGAAGAAAGAAGGATGTACCAGGGCTTTGACTTTTTTAAAGGACTAATTCCTGCTGTGATTTTAACCTCACTTTAAAGGACTTATTTGTTGGGTATTTATTTGGATTATTTTGACCTCCACAAGCACTTTGATTTCATTGCATTATTTATTTAATGATGTGATGCACACTGCACTTTTGAACACTGTTTTGGGATTGTTTTAATAAAAGCAATTGACAGTTTTTTGCACCTACCCCTTGGTGGATGTATGTGTCTTCACTTGCCTGGCTCATCTCTATCTAGGACTATGGATGGTTACAGGATCAAGAGGCTCGTGGATGCCAAATAAAATGTGAAGCTGACCCAGATTATCATAAGGACCACAATTCTAAATTTCCAAGTTTGAGCAGGTCAGGTTGTGGTGCTTCAGCATATTCAGGGACCAGTGGTTGAGGATTTAACAAGTAGCATGGTGTGCTAATGAATTTTTTAAACGTAAGATAATGTTGTTTTGGTACAAAAAGCAATCCTTCTTAGTAGTCTTCCTTGCAAACCCCAAGAATGTATCATGTATTGCTTCTTTTTCCTTTTTATATATTATAATATATGGAAATATGAATATATTGTATATGAAAGAATTATGTTTCATAAGCAGGTTATGTATAGTGCAAAGGTTATTAAATAGGCACAAGTGCAAGCACATAACGTTTTTATTTTTTTTTTTCTTGTGGGAAACGCCTCCCCCCCATTTCCCACAAGCACAACACAGTCACCAAGCACAGCAAAAAAAACTCTTGTCTTCTTTCTCTCCTTCTGTTTCCTTCACTTCTCTGAGCAAGCTTCGTCTACCTCCTCCTGACTCTGGCTCCTGGAGTAGTGGCTGCTGGCTCCTTTTATAAGGCACCCAGAAATACTCCAGGTGCTTGTTGACCCACTTCCGACAGCACTTTTGGGTGTAGCAGAAGAGCTGCCGATAAGAGCTCTGCAGCACCCCTTGGCGGCACCCACTGATCCCAACAGGGCTGTATCAAATTCCAGCTCCCATGGAGCTCTCCGGGAGTCAGCTGCAACCCAGAGGGGCTTCCACCTAGCGCTCTGGGAGAGGTAATCCTCTGGATACTCTCCTTCCCCCGAGCCTTTCAGCATGGAGGCATCCTGGCCGGGCAAGGGCCCCTGCCATACGCCACACCATATTCATTTTGCATTTGAATGTCCTTACTTTCTTACTGGTGCAATATTTTTCCCCAAAACATTTCAAACTCATGCATTTCAAATACTTCCCATGGTTTGCTATCCTGCTTTCCTATTCTTCCCATACAGCGCTATGCTTCACGCCAGTGACTTAGTGATCTTTTACTCCAAATTCCTTGCAAGAAATGCCTCTTTTAACATTACTATTCTTTTTATTTCTTTATAGAATTTTCAATCTTTTGCAGTCAGGTTTTCATGGTACCAGTGAACTTGATGTGTTGTATATATTCTCCCTAAATCTCCGTTTTTAGTTTGATCTATTTGTTTTGCACAGTTTTGTTACCTTTACTTGTTCATTTTTAATCCACAGTTTTTGAATTCATTTTCAAGTTTGCCCATTATTTACTTCAAATTGCATATTATTTCTTTTCATATCCTGGTCATAAGTGCATCACAGTATCTTCTGTAGATTTACTGTTGCTTCCTTAATGGATCTCTTCTGTATAGATATTAAGAAGAAAAGTGATGGTGGGCAACCTTGTCATTCCCCTCTACTTATCCGTCCTGGGGGATACTTCTTCAATTCCTGCTCTGACAGCCTGACTCACACATAGTCTCTCCAAAAGACACTAGATGTACATCTCAAAACACCTTCATTAATATCTTAAGTCATTCAGTCAATTCTTTCCCTTAATCCACACAAACCATATGAATTTCCTAATAACTTTTCCCCTTTTGTAAATTATTTTCTCCTGGCATTTCAGTATACTGATTGATCACTTTTCCATTCAGTGCTATCCATACTGGTGTGTCTATTGCAGAAGTTAAAACACTCACTGTACAATATTAATACCGTATGCATAAGAAATAATGAGCTGCATTGATTTTGAAGTTCTCTTACCCCAGGGGAGCCACTGTAGTGGTTCTGCAGTTCAATGAAGACTGCACTCAAAATACTTATTTTTTCTATTTTTATTGTTAGTCATTTTGAAATTTTAAAACGTGTGCAGAACTATAGAATCAGTGCTATTTAATAATGGAATAAATGTCATAAGACTTCTTTTAGTGACCTAGAGTAGTTCAGATGTAGAGCGGCAACTTCAATTAATTGACTCTAAAATGGTCTGAATGCAAAAATTGGTCCACATTAAAGAATTAGGGCTGAAACCACAAATAGTGAAAGAAATAAGGTCAGTCCGACTATGTTTTTGGCTTTGGCTGTCCTTGACTCTAACAAGAATTATTATGGAGAACCAGTAAATTCTACTCTTGTCAGGATGATTACGAGTCTTCTTGTAAAATTCAAAGAAAGATGCAGGCCTTTAGTAGCGAGTTTGAAATGTAGGTAAGAGCTTCTCAGTGCTGCATCTTTTCAATGCTGACCTAGCATTACATTTCTGTGCCAGAGTGTTATCTAAGGCAATTGGGTCCCCAGAAAAATCTATTGTAAAAAAATGTCCTGATTGTTGATTTTTTTTTTCATCTCTTTTTTGCTAATGCATTTGATGTAAAATCAAGAAAACAGATGGGCCCTCTTAAAAAGGGATTAAAACAAGGTAGGAAGATTGTTGCCTTAAGGCAAAACAGGGTGATGAACGGTATCTTTTATGGTTTGAATGATTGTAAAACTTGGCACAATTAGCAGCCATTCACATCGCATATAAAACTGTCATGGGAAAACGAACTGGAGTTATGGGCTTGCCAATAAGAGACTCTACAGCAAAAATTAATGTTCAGATACCTTGAAAATTCAACATAAAATTGGATTCACGGTAACCTGTTATGAAGAATTCATTACAGTTGTAACAAATGATATTTTCCTCCATATATCAAATGTCACTGCTAGGTTTAACTTGTAGACTACAGACTCTATAATAATGTCCAAGGAAAAAAACTTGTAATGGGCGAGATATTTGTTTTATTCAGTCCATAATGAATTCAATTAATTAATTATTCAATCACTTTTGTACGGTGTGCTTTCTATTTTGAAATTTTATAACTAATGTAATTCAAAGGGTAAGATTAGTGTGCTGTCATAAAAATTTAATTCAAAGTGCTACCTGGTGTAATGGAGGCAGCCATTCTAACTAACAGTCTCTTCAAAAAATGTGCATGTTTTTGTCCAGGGGAGTAAATTAGATGCACAAATACTAAACATACAGTGTACATATAAGTTTTCTTTTTTACATTTTGTTTGACATAGATAGGGCCTCATACGTTATGAGTGTTTGAAAACTGACCACACTTTGAGGTCGATTACAGCCAATGCTAAACACAAAATGCACATTTTTGTAAGCAGTTGATGAGCTTGTTATTTCCATGTGGTACTTTTTTGTATTTGTGTGATTTCTCACCTTGAAACTAATTTCTGCCATTGTTGCTCCAACTCTGCCACGACCAGGATCGATAAATGAAAAAAGATTATTTGGAATTTACCGTGAAGAAGATCTCTACAGCTTAGCTATTTTTGTTTTTATTCTCTAGTTTTGTGGATGACACAAAGAGCTTGGACCATTCAAAAAGACTTTAGCTCTCAGCCTATTAAATGCCGTAGCTGAACACTTGCCGGTGTCTTCATTTTGCACTCAGATGACTCGCCACAGTCAAACGATCTGTACTGTTCATGGATATTCAAAAGTGCTCTTGTTCAACTTTTGCTTTTTAGTAATACAAGTCAGCAGCACTGTGTCTGTTACAATGATAAGTTACCATGATTTGTGTTACAGTGATTCATGTGTCTTTTAAAAAATGAATTCTGCATTTTGAGTACATCAGATTTATTTTCAAAAAACGATGCAACATCTACTTTACTTATTTTTTTATTCTGATGTCAAGCCCTGCTCAAAACCTAATCACAAGTTTGGAAGTTAGCCCAGTAAATCTCTTAGAGGATGATGCAGTACTGTGTTTCATTTTTTCTGCTTTTCAAACTAAACTTGAGTTTTGAAAGTCAATTCACCACCTTTCTGGATAATAGGATAACTGTCGATTTTGAGAAACAGGATTCACAAATAGCATAAACCCACATGTTCATTAAAATTACACAAATGCTGAATTTCACTGTTTGCCACATGGTTCACATGGTTTTATCTGTAAGCAGTTTGAAAATAATAAATTATGCCATGCAATTACAAAGATCAGGAAATAAATTCATGAATGTACCTCATTGAGTGGAAAGTATATTCATGAAATATTAAAAGTGCGGACAAAGAGTAGAAAGCAAGCGTAAGTTTGAAAAGCTTTTCAAAAATTTCCTGGATGATTTACTTCCATCTTGCTCGCCTTATGTTTCCTATTGTTTTCAGTTCACGCTTACTAAAGTGAAAAGCGATTCAGCTGAAAATATTTCCTTGAAGTGAAAACACCTCCTCCCCTCAAAGAAGAAAATGTTCTGAAAATGCATATAGATGGAAAGTGAGTCATAAGAATGAATGCATTGAGCATGGGAAGATTTGTACTTGTGTGTTTCTACCTCACATGCCACCTCACAAAGCAGCAGTGCTAAACAAAGTGCTTTCACCCTTCAGTCTTGGCACCCCACTAACCATCACTTCAAATAATTCTACTTTATCGGATTTGTATCAAAAGACTCAGTTAAGGTGGTCAATTATAGGGGAATGTAGAATATTTCACTAAACCTATTAGTGCCAGAAAAGTGTCTGATGCGGCAGGAATGGGCACAAATCTGTTTCCTGGTGTGTTTGGATGTTGCCACGTAAATACTAGTAAGAGTATAGTGGGAATACAGACCTGCACAACCTGCCTTGTGAGTGTTAATGATTATGAACATCTAGAGTACCCAGAAATCACCTTAAAGCAGCACAAGAACAAACATTTTGGGGGTTCCATTTCTCCACTATATAATTATATGTTTTCCTTCTTTAGGGTGTCTCAGTATTACCCAGCATAAATGTTGTTCTAAACTGGGATGGCACTTTATCACCTACCTGCACCTACCAAGGACTGCCTAGCTCCCACTCAGTTAGAAATATTGGAAACCAGCACTCAGTTCCATTTGACTGGCATACTCCCAAATGTTATACATGGATCTGTAATATGAAGTAGATGCCCCTCTCATGCCACCAAAACTAGGAACTTTCAAGTCATCATTTTATGGACCAGTGTCTTCAACTGAAGCCAATTCCAGCCATCACTGGGTGCAAGGCAGGAAGAACACCTAGACAGGGCACCAGCCCTGCCCACAGAAGCAAACACACACACATTTGCACACACATAACCACACACTAGGTCCCAGTTTCGCAGTGCCACTTTACCAAATCTGCATGTCTTTGGACTATGGGAGCAAATTGGAGCACTCAGAGGAAGAATGTGCAGACTCCACAAACTGAACACCCAGGACTCCAGTCTCCCTGCTGCAGTACCACCACTGGGCCACCATTGCCACCCCAAGCTTTTTTCCATAACAGGAAGCTTGAAAATTACCCAATAGCACCAGTGGGAAGAAACCACCATAAACAGAAAGGAACTTTTTTGAATATAATAAGAATGTGACTAGTCTAGAGTTTAAAGCTAAGACACTGGAACTGGGATGCAGCAGCATTAGAGTAGATTAGGTTAGGTTAGATTAGATTAGATTAGATTAGATTAGATTAGATTGGATTAGATTAGATTAGATTAAATCAGATAGATAGATAGATAGATAGATAGATAGATAGATAGATAGATAGATAGATAGATAGATAGATAGATAGATAGATAGATAGATAGATAGATAGATAGATAGATAGATAGAGTTTAAAGGTAACACACTGGATAAAAAGTAGTAAAAAGTGTCCAGGGAATGATTATCCACTATAAAAGCACTGCCCTAATGCTCAGTTACCACAGAATCAAAAATAAATAAATACATATAGCATACTGTAAGGTTATGCTGCTTTGCAGTTTTCTTTATTCATTGGTGGCTGAAGTAAGGGTACGCAAGAATACTGATTCTGTTTTTTGCATTTTAGATAGATAGATAGATAGATAGATAGATAGATAGATAGATAGATAGATAGATAGATAGATAGATAGATAGATAGATAGATAGATAGATAGATAGATAGATAGATACTTTATTAATCCCAAGGGGAAATTCAATTTATTGTTAAAAAAGGGGATAGTACAAATGTATTGATTAACCGTTTAAGAAGAAACAAATCTATGGTATAATTAATTCTTCTACTTTCCTGACATTACTCACAGTGCCTCCTATTTTCTCCTAACCCTGAATGGGATAAGACCCCTGACCATTCCTGGCCTAAAACATGCATAAAATGGAAGATTACAGGTGCCACCTAGGAATACAAAATCAAAAGCAGGGAAATATTGAAGGACTGTGCTAAGCCTGCAAAAATCTGGCCATCCAATGCAAAGATTCAGCGTAATGGCAAGATGAGTAAATTAAAGATTGGAACTGCAATAATTTTGCATGTCATTAGCCTATTTTACTACATTAAGCTGAAATGTGTGTTTGGTGCTTTTTCATATGTACTGTTAAAGTTTCAAATCTGATACGCAATAATTATAATTATAGATTTGTGCCATAAATTTAGTACAAACAATCAATTTGTTCTTTTATGTGAAACTCGCCCAACCATCTATTTACTAAGCACGCTTAATCCAATAAAGGTAATCATGGCAGCATTGGCCACAATATAGAATTTAACCCAGGACAAGACATTACATTCTCCGGTCCATCTAACCGGAATATCTTTGCTCTGTAAGAAAAAAATTTTAAATGACCTAAAAAAAAAACCAGACACAGGCAGATCATGATAAATATTTAGGGCTGGAATTTGAACCCAACACCCTAGAGCTGTGAGGCGGCAGCACTGACCACTGAAACATCATGGCACCCTAGTGAGTGTTGCTTTTATCACAATAAAACTAATAAAATATTCATACTAAGAAACAGAAGACTCAGCTCAGCCTAACTTTAGTAATGTTGTCAGGTTCTGACTGTCAATCACATTTTTCTGACAGGTGCTTCTTCTCCTCTATGTTCTTATTCCTGTTAAAATGGCCACACTTTCACACTTTTATTTTCTGCAGTCAATTCAATCTCTAAATCAAATCCAAACCATTACATGATAAAGAGATCAGTAATCTGTAGAAATGAAAGGTGACTTTTTTCTCGTGATCTCAAATGGTCTTGAATATGCTGTAATTGTAAAGTATGTGCATTGCATGGTATCCAGGTGAATCGTTTCTAAAGGCCGCATCAGATTTGTGATTTTCTAGTAATGAATAATGTTCAATTAAAGAAAATCTGAGTATCAATTTTCCACTGTATAGTGCATGAACAAATTCCTGCTTCATTTTAATAATCACTTATCTCTCAGGCACCCCTTAAATTCAAAATATATGGTAAAGGGAGCAAAAAAGGAACAGCACAACAAGGTGTTATTGAATAGCCTCTGTGTTTATCTGTATTGGTCAATATGTGAATAACTACTAAACACACAAATTGTCCATCTGTATCAGTAAAACACTGCCACAGTCTGCAATGACATACTGTATATCCTAGTAGTTTTATTAATATTTTATAGGCCTTCTTGGGAGTCGTGAGCAATTCTGAAGCTTCAAATTATTTCTAGCCCAGGGCATGAAATAAAATGGAGCCCATTAATTTGAAACCTGACCATTTCAGTAAAGTTCTTCCCCAAGCTGTGCCTCATGGACGTTTCACTGTTGTAGCCTATAGTAACTTACAGAGTAGCTCTTAAAGAATGTATCTGTACATATGGTAGCTGTTGGGGGAAAACGCAGAAAGAATCCATTCTTCCTCCCAAGTCTTAAAATCAGTGATCTTAGTTTTATTTCTAAAATGTACTTCACATTAGTACTGTGCTAAAATCATCTGTAGTGTAACTGAGATGCTCTGACCAAAGCCAAACTGCTTATAATATAGAAAGTGAGAGACACTGCAGCATACTATATGGTCAGCCATCAAGGCTGACAATGTTAATGTTGACATTACTGGACCTTACTGAACTAAAAGACAGCTTCCCCTCAGTATATCCTATTGATACTCTATATGAAAACAATGAGTCACACGTTCCATACAAGAAACAAAACGAGTCTGAGAAAGAAGCCACCCTTTGAAGAGTATTGCAATAGCAACTGCTGCTTAGACCTGTAAGTGGCACAATGCCATCGGTTCTGTTTACACTTGGAATGTATCACAAAAGCAGAGAGAAATAAAAAAGGTGGTATTCGAGTGAACTTTCACATTCCTTGTCAAATTTATTGCTCCACTCTGGGCTGCAGCATGGCACTTCTGTATCCTCTAACATCCAAAAAACAGAAGAGTAAATTTTCAGTAGATTTGTGACTTTGCTGGCTTGCCGTTTTTATAGGAAACCCTGCTGCTGGTGATGGAATATCAGATCATATTATAGATGACTCATCTCTGGCTTATGCAGCAGGGTATTCTTCATTTCTCCTGTGGTTGTGTGGCCAGTGACAAAAGCACATCAGCAGGGATCTTGAGCACTTTACTGTTAGATTGCACAGCATGGATGCCGAGTGCTGCTTTGTCATGCAGTGCAACAGAAATGTTAAGCATTTCAGTACTGTGCGGTGATCTGTTGATTATAAGTAAGCAGGTGAACCTCATTGTCTTTAGCTGCAGATATACTGGTCTCTTGGCTGTTTTCCTTCACTGAACTGACACTGCAAATACCATTCCAGGTCTGGATCTCAGGCTCTGTGATCTACCTTGTCCTTTCCCTGTAAAGTTTTACCACTGGTCCAGCTTCTCACAGCTCACTTTGGGCCAATGACAGTCCAATCTACCACTGTTTTTCCCAGCATTTTCAGAGTCAAAAGCTTTGCTGGCATTCGTGCACCCAGGCCAATGGACTTTACCAGATGAAGAAGCATTGGTGGAGTTGCAGAGGTAGTAGCCTCTCGTAGTCTTTCAGCCTTCTTCCTCCCTGTATTCAGGTCAAGTCAGGTTTGGTACAGTGTGTTGCTACACCCACCTCACGACAGAACAGCTCAGGATCAAAGATGGCAACTTGGTGTCACTTGCTCTCAAATGCCTCCTTATCTGCCCTCAGAGCCCTTATAGCCCTCCTTCTCAGTTCCCAGTACAGACTGGAGTTGGCCCGCAACTCCTCTAGATAATATTCAGGGTGCCCCGTGAGATGAAATACCTCATCCTGGGAACCACATAAACACCAACACAACCTTCAGCAACCTTCAGGGTCTTGTCATGGAAGGTCTCCCACATTACATTAAGATTGCTAGCCACACCCAAGTCTACAGGTTCTTCACACAAACTGCATGCAAACACATTAAAAACAGCCTGATCTTAAATTCTGGCCAAGTTCAGCCTCATTCTCCTTGTAGGTGTTAGCCTACTGGGCCTAAGTTGGATCTTCAGAGTAGCAACAACAAGAATTCTCAAACTGGGCACTTCTGTAGACCCTGCAGTTCTGTAGGAGACTCCAGCTTCTGCACACGAGGATATGATTGATCACCTTCACCACACCACCAGTAATGGAGTACCAAGTCCAACAATGTGGTTCAAGATGCCGGAAATAGGATCCAACGATCTACAGCCCCTGACCTTCTGCTAAGTCAAGGAACATGGAGACTATTTCACCACAGTTCCAGACCAATGGGGACCGATACAGTCCTCATAGACAGCCCTGTCAGTGCCAGTGATCTACCACAGCAACAGCTACTCCCTGAGTATGACAGCCATCAGAGTGACCAGACCAATAAAAGCTGTACCCACCTACTGAGATCTGGCCAGTCCCAGGTCTGCACACCTCAGAGAGTGTGACTACTGAAATGTGGAGTTTGCAAAGCTCCTCCAACAGCAGAAGAAGATGATCATCATGCTGGAGAAACAAGACCTTCCACGTGTCTCAAATTAGGAACCATTTGCTGCTGTACAGTGAGCGATGCCTTAGCACCACATTAGTTCCAATCCCCAACAGGCCTGACCCCATTGGCTCTGTGGTGGTTTCCAGGGACAAAGCTCCTGGGCGCTTTTCCCCATTCCCTTCATAATGAGAGCAGCCTTCTTGTGGATGTCTACAGCTTAGATACTCCTGTCTTCCCTTTCAGAGCTGCGTTAAGTTTTTACATTGTCTGTAGTGCGTGTCACTAACCCCCTAGTTTTCCCTGCAATTTACCCAGGATGGCACAAATGGCACTCCAGATCCCATATCTTAGCCTTGAGACTCTCGAGCAACTCCTCCAAAGAGCTAAGCAAGTCGATTGCAGTTTCTGGGGCACTTGACACTACTAAAATCGGACAGAAGGGCTTCTTTACATTCCGCTTCTGATAGTGGTGTGGGTACCATGTGCCAATATTGACCTTTTGTACTTGCTATCCTTAAAAGGACTACTCGCCATTGCAAATCTTGATGAAATTATGTTTTTAACTTTTACAAACTTACCTTTTTTAGGAGACCCTGCCACTGGATTTTGAATGCCAACTCATACTATGGGTGACTCATCCCTGTCTGCTGCAATTTGTCAGCCTGTTACAATAATCTTCAATTGAATGTGGCAATTTTATCACTTACCAATTTACTCTGGTTTTGTAAAGCACAGATCAACCTGAGTCGATGCATGCCTGTTAAACTAAGGGCACAAATCAGTCTGTAATAGTCGATATTCCTACCCTTATTTGTGGGAGCACTTACAATAGAGCACTACTTTTCCAAGTAGAGATTCTTTTTTGGTCTTTTCTGATGTACTAATAAATATTTTATATTCCAGTGATCTCTTACATTGAGAAGTATAGTTGTGTATGCCAGAGTAAGCAAGGCAATAAAACCCAATGTGACCATTTTGAAAATTTTGGTGTCAACTGCCAGCTTGTTAAGTATTTTGTTTTACATGTGATTTAACATTTTGAAATTGATTTATTCATTTTTAAAATGCTGTGTTATCAAGAGTAAGTTAAGTGATTAACACTGAAGAAACATTTCTTTTACTGGGTATTTGGACAGTGTGTCACTAACTTGGAAATTAACAGAATTTTAACACCTACCTGGGATGTCAGCAGGGAGAAAAATGTCAGATTACTTCTGTATTGTCTTTAGAGCCTTTAAAGCATTGAAATTGTCTTTATATCCACCCAAGTTCACTGCAGTCCTTAAAAGGTGCTTTCTTGCTGTTAGTGCTGTGAGGTGAAAGCAGTGGTGCTTGGGTTTGGATGGGAGCTCAGTTATGCCATTATTTGTTGGCAGTCATTAAACTGTGCAACATGACTCCATACTTATTATTTAGAATTTCTGTCATGAAAAACAAAATGCCCAAGGTGTTTTAACTTGGGTTTAATGACTATATTTTCCCTCCAGTGTAAAGCATATAGACAATGTTTAGTTTTGCTGCATCAAAGCTGCACAATCCTCTATTTGAATTGGGATTCTGTCTTCATGGTGTCTGCTTGAGCTTTTCTCTGGGTACTCAGGTTTTCCTCTAACATCTCTAAGATGTGCTTGTTAGCTTTATTATGTGTGTACCACTGTGACCTTTAATGAACTGCCAATTTGCTTGGGGTTAGTCCTTGCCCTGTGCCCAGTGCTGATGGGAGAGGCGTGAATTGGATCATATGTGACCATGAATTGGATTAATTGAGTGTTATAATGGGTGCAGAGACATTGACTATAAATGGGATAAGTGGAGGGCTACATCAGTGTGCATCTACAAAGAAAAAAGGTAAAGGCTATTTGCACTCTGAAAAAGAAAGTAGGTTAGAGACCTTCATTAGATGTACACGTTGTGTCTTTTACCTTCCTTCCTTCCTTCCTTCCTTCCTTCCTTTTCAGTGTGGAAATAACCTTTAATGTTTTTATTCACCCTAATTTCCTGCAGTATCAGATAGATAGATGTTGAATATCTTAAATATTGGAAATAACCTTCATATTCCTTTAAGAATAATACGTTGTGACAATTGTCAGTTTGTGCTTGTCAAGTTTATGGAAAAGAACAGACCCACGACCTCTCACCTTTCAGTATCAATTTGTTAAACCCTAATATTTAAGGGGTATTCAGATTCTCTAACAGAAGAGACAAGGAATCCAGTAAGGCCAAGTTGCTTTGGATGCAGACGGCACAGACAGTAGCTGAAGGCTGTCATTATTAAAGATACTTTATAGTTGACAATGACAATGTAAAATGAATAGGAGAAAAAAAAATGGGTGCTGTGTCCTCAACCCTTCAGACAATTGGATTGTAGCCTTAAAACAGATGATCACCTTATCTAAATCCCACAGCCCTGAGTTTTCTGAAGTTTCTTCTTTAAAACAATTTATTTTAAAGTTAAAAACAAGAAATAATGTAGCACTTTTTGCAATTTAAGTACCACAATTTTTATGACATATAAAGTAAGAGGAGATTATATGTGTCTTAAAAGTGTGTTCATGGTTTTACATTGTAAGAAATACATATTTATAATGTTGCTCTTTTAATTGTCCCGCAATTAGAAGCAAACATCATTATAAACACGAAATCCCTCAGATTTTTTAGTGTTGTATTGAATGGAAGATATGCATGAAGAAGATGACAAAATGTGACTGTCCTTTAACTTAATTGTGCTACAGAAGGTTCATCCTGTGGTTTACTTTATTTTTAGACAAACATATAATAAGGTTTCTTTTTTCCCCTCTGTCTTTCAAGTCACCTATAACTTCATTAAGGTGTAAGAGATGCACAGTCCCTTGTTTGCTCGAAAGGCGCAGCCTGGCTGATCACATTGCCATGGAAACTACTGCTTCCCACTAACCAATAGCAACACAGTATTGTTAAAAAGGCAGGGAGCACCATCACCATACACACACACACACACATACACACACATACATCGCCATGCACACGCACACACACACACACATCTCCTGAACCTGTTGGCAGTCATGACAGACTTTATAAAAGGCAGATAAATGAATGAAAACACAGAGGAAAAAAGCAAATATTGAGCCAAGCTCTGCGTGCAAGTCCTTGGATCTAAAGGTATTTAGATATTTGCTCCACTAGCACACAGATGTAGATATCATCATTTGTAGCAAACATAACAAAAAGCTCTACCTGGGAAATCACATATATTCTTTCATATACACTGCTGCTTTGCCATCTGTGTCTCTAACAGAAAAAGACATGTTTAACTTTGGAGACAATTAAATTAATGAATCAAGAGCAATCCTTGTTTTTTTCTGCTTTAATTGTAGTCTTCTAATAGGTTTAATGCCATTTGGTGAGTTTAAATTTGTTGTAGTTAGCCAAACCGTTTATCTGTTAATCACTGCAGAAGTATCTTGAATTTGTAATTTAGAGAGTTTGATGACAAATGTAAAGAAAGGAAAACATTCCACTAAGCGGAGAGGAAGGAGGCAGAAAGAATCACAGCAAAAAAGATAATAACAAGTGAGGGCACATGTAGTGTCTCATGCTTACATGTCAGTTACTTTAATAAGACAGATCAGAGTTTCTTCCAACAGTCAGAGAAACACATCCGCTGCAAATAATGCAAAATACATAACTGAATCATTAAAGGATGTATTTGAAATTAGGGCTCAAAAAAGGAGTGGTAGCTAATCTTGCTGTGAAACCCTGCACTGTCAGGTCAGAATGCACTGTATTTTGTTTCTAATTACAGTAATAGAGAAAAAAACAACATTGTGCATGCATTTGGAATATAACGTACAGACATGGGAAGACAACTGAAGCTCAGAGTAGAATAAATTAACAAGCATTGCATCATGAATAGGGCTTTTAATGCTTACAACTCTATGCCAGGAAATGGTATGGAAAGCATCTCATGTTCTATTTATCTCATGTTTTCCTGTCATTTTCTAGCACACCGAATTGTAAGGCCAATTAATAATTTAACTTTAATAAATGCTTCCATAGTTGTGCAGCAGTTAGTGCTATTGACTCACATCTACAGACCTCTAGGTGTAAATGCCTAGTCACCGCTTTGTGGAATTGTCACCCTCTTGCTGTATTTATGGAACAAATCTAAGAAAGATGGTCTGATGTTGCATAAAAGTGCATTTGCAAACAGAAGCTCAATTCAACTTGCAGAAAAGGCTGCTCTGAAATCTAAAGGGCCCAAGTACAAGTCAAGCTGCTACTGTCAAAGGGGGATGAGCGTTGAACTGAGCAAATTCCTGCCCAACAGTGAAGCAAGATGATGGCAGCTTCCTCCTATAAGAATGCTTCTCTGCATTAGGGCCTTGGAAGGCTTATGAAGATAAGCTTAGAAGGAAAAGGTTTGCAACTAACTAGCAATACAAGTACGAGAAACTGACAGGAAAGCTGCTGTAGTTTGTAAAAGGTTAAATTCTTTAAGAAAAATAATAATACTCGGACAAAGTCACACTGGAGTAATTTGAAAATAAATGAAGGGAACAGGACAGCTAAACAAAGGCCAAGTTTCAGCCCAGTCCAGGATATGAACATTCATTTTTACTTACAATCACTTTTTAACTAGGCTGAGTTTGAGCAATTTAGTAGTGAGTAATGGAACAAAGTTGTGATACCTAGATATCGAAAGCTGTTTTACTTGTTTATTATTCATTGAAAGCAATCAGTAAAATTTGCTTTTCATTGAGTCACAGTGATTTCACCGTGTACACTAAAATACATTAAATGAGTTTTATGAATTGATGTATTATAATCATAATTACACTCAAAATACTATCCTTCTATATAAAAGCGGTCAGGATTGTCCTTCCGTCCCGTGAGTGCTACGCAGGTGCAGAGTTTCACACACGCCTCGTCTATTTTGCAATGCACGATGGGATTTGTAGTTTCGTTTTGACAAGTAAAAGATGATTTTCTACTCCAGACTGTGCAATATCTTCTGCTTCTTTCTTATCTTACTATATAAAAGCGGTCGGGATTGTCCTTCCGTCCCGTGAGTGAAAAGCTTAGCGGTATTCCGCTTATCACAGACTTACTACTTGCAGGTTGCGGTACGAAGCGACATGATGTGAGCAGAGTTCTGGTGCTCCCATCGTTGTCTTGCTTTTGTGAGCGATGTGCTGGAAAAATAGACAAAATTATGTCTCTGGAAATAATTAATGTTGATGGAGTACAAATGCCTCACCGCGTAGTAAATATCAGGGGGGTTCAAAAGGGCGACCTCAATATAGAAAAAAGTTTAAATTTCATCACAAAAATAACAGAAACTACGAGTATTAAAGTAATACCGCTCAAATGCAATATAACCAAATTCATGAGTTTGTATAAAATATCAAATTGATCTACATATTGAATTGCCTTAAGAAGTGGTCAACTTAAAAGTCGGTCACCTTAAAAGGTGGGTCAGCCTAGTGTATATATACTAGCTGTGTAAGCCCGTGCTGTAAAAAACTAAGAAACTATTGAAATTGTTACAAAAAAATTAAATGTGGAGTCAGCGGTTTCGTTTTGCGGGCGTGCACATCCCCTTTGTCTATCAGCGGCTAAGCGAATTTCTCACCTCGGAGCTTTCGTTTCCCTGATATGCTCGCCTCACTTGTGTATTAGCAGCTAAGTGAGTTTGTCTTTCATCAGCAGTTTCACTTTGGCGATGGAGTCGCTATCTTTCAGTTTCATGCTGTAGTCTTGTACTTCTTTCTTCTTCCGACTTGTTAACTTGGTACCGCCTTGCCGGCTCTTTGAACTTCATGCTGTAGCCTCGCACTTGCAGGCTGCCTCGTACTTCTGGGCCGGATAGGTAGACACACATACTTTCATGCTTAGACATTTTTATATAAGATATAGGACAAAGAAAGGGTAGGAGTCATATTCTCCAACTATATATAATAGTCATTTTTAAACACAGATGTTGACTTGCTAGACTGTCTTCATGGTGAGGAAGAAAGTAGAAAACCATGTGATTTCCAGAGTCACCCCAAAATCTTCCACTGTCAGGTCCCCAGAATGGCCACACTCCGAAATATTTTGATGCACTACTTGTAGTTGGAGCTGTGACTGTGCTCATATTTGAATTGTGAAGCTTCTCAGACTTGTTCTCTGATGTAAAATATATCAAATTACATCCAGACTTTTTTCATCTAAGGGTCATCACTGTCATGTGGGACTACAAATTAATGCCATGGAGCTAATCTGTGTCATTTCTTAGATTCAAATGCTTCGTGATCTTACTCAAGGCACTTTTAGAGTCAAGCTTTATTTTTAGGATGTGGAACATCTAATGACAGAGGGATACAACCTAATGAAACTAGTATTTGCTGACAGGCTCTATGATTGAGACCAAAATGTAAGTAGCTTAAGGCCTTGTTACTAAATTAGAAATTATTTCCTCTTCCAGTAAAAATTGAAATGAAATTTTTGGTGGGATTGAATAAGACTTGTAAGTCAATAAAAGAGATTTCTAATTAAATCTAATTTTGCACACAGAAGACATTCAAAATAATCAGCATCAATTTCAATTTTGTTTTGGAGATACAGTATATTAATTCTTGCTTAAAATGTACACTGAAGCCAGTAGAATCTGCACTCTTGTTGAAATTGACAGAAAAATCCTGCTTGCTAAGTTTTGTAAATAGAATTATAGCAGCGTTTCTCAACCTTTAAGTATTTGCAACCCGAGTTTTCATAACAGTTTTAATCATGCCCCCCCTAACATTTTTTTGAAATGTAGATGCATATTTTATTATACCTACTTAACTTTTATCGACATTTATCTAACTCTATATTTATTCTAGTATCAGAATGTAGTTTAAGTTTATTTGTTTGGGTTTCAACAGATATTTTTTTCATATTTTTGATTCTTGTTTTCTTTTTTTCACATCTTTGCCCCCTCCCTAGGGGGTCCGTCCCACAGGTTGAGAACCACTGAATTATAGGGTACATAACATGGTGGCTGAAGATACACTTACTGTGTTTAGGTCCTTGTCTGTTTAAAGAAATATGGAGGTTTCCTTTCTATAACCGCAAAATATTGTAAAATTTTTTGGGTGCCAGGCAGATTTATCAGATATAGATGATCCTTTACAGAATTTCAGCGTGTTAGATGTGTAATGACTGAGGTAAACTGATAAAACAGCACACACTGAATTGAAATTACAGTGTGCATGCAGTGTGATGTCAGCCATCATGAGGTCTTGGTTTCTTTGAATTTCTTGTATATCATGGCATACATTTGAAATGTGCTGGTCAAGAAAACATTTTCATTTTGGATATGAAATCACAAGAGCAAAAGTTTCAGTTTATTTCACAGGTGTTAGCATTTTGTTAACAGCTATTTATCTGTCACTTCACACTAAAAGCATTCTTTGGTGCACTGTTAGAGAGGTTCACTAGCTCTAAATACCTTAGCTAAATGTTGTTGTTGATTAATCAACTATGCTTTTAAAGGTAATTTTCAATGAAGTGATGCAAACCTTGTGCAATTATTGCATTGGCAGTATGTCTATTGAACTACAGATAAAGTTTATTAGTAACTCAACAAAAGTACCTAAACTCAAATCTGCAACTGGTGAAAAACTAAACCTAATGATTGTGGGGTTTTTTTCTTTTTAAATTTGTCTTTAGTTTATTTTTATTTTTGCTTATTTTGAAATAATTCAGTGTAAAAATAATCTTTTAAGTTATGTTACCTTCATCCTTGCTTTCTTTCTCAAAACATATAGTTGAAGGATCATACTCAGCTAGTTCTCTTCATTCTTAAATATATATTGTGGACAGTAGGGGGTAGTCCAGCTTCCCAACACAAGTTAAAAGGCACAAAGAGTCTTTTATTGTGGAAGACTCTTTAAGCCAAGCGTTTCCAACCATAGCCACAAGTACAAATATACACAAGCACAATAGCACAACTCTATCCTTTTATCTTTCACTGGTCACTGCCTGCTCTGCTCCTCTCGCTATCTTCATCCACCTCCACCTAACCCTGGCTTGCTTATGTAAAGTAGGCACTTCCTTTTATTCTAGTCCACCCGGGAAGTGCTCCCAATCTTCCTCACATGTGGTCTGTCAGCACTTCCAGGTAAGGTGGAAACCCCATAATACAGGGACTCTCCAATCCTGCAGCTCCCTCTGGCGGCCCAAGTAGTTCTCTCATTCGCAAGCTAAGCGGAGGAAAGGAATCCCCCAAGACTGCCGTGACTCCCCTTGGCCCGCTGCGTGTCTCTTTTGGATTTACGCAAATAAATCGGTACCGAAAGTGAACTATGATACATAACACAATGAGAGAAGCCACAAAATCAACCAAAATGTTTAAGCAAATTATGAAAAAAAAAGATCTAAATCTGTTTTGTATCTCTCTAGTGAAAAGCGGACAGACGGACAGATAGCAGTACTATTAGTGTTAACATAGTTTTGACTCATAATATATATATAATTATATATATATATATATATATATATATATATTATCATATATCTTAGGAGCAGGAAAAATATTGTCTTCTTAAACTGTGTTTTTACTAAATATATGGCCCCTCTCATATGCCTCACTCTTGTACAAATATAAATTGACAGTACAGGCAAAAGTTAGCCTTCACAGATAAGTATTGATCTGTTGCCCATCCCCGTGGGACTTCATTTCATCTTGCTTCTGCCTATCAGCTTAATTCTACATTTATATGCTCTTGATTCTTTGACTTGCCAAACAAGACATGCTTGCCTTTGCGGGTATACAATTTTCTGTTGCCTAGTGTTTCTTTGGAGACTATTTAAGCAGACCTTTTTTTAGAAATATTCCACTTTGCTTTACTTTCTGATACAGAATTCTGATAACATCAGCAGGTTGTTGATCCTCTAAAATGCCAGCATTAGGTAGTTTATTAGCAAATTTTTCCTGTCCTTTGGCACATACTTAAACAGGCTGCATATAGAAATGTCTAAAATGTAGGATACTAATAAGTAACTCTGCACATTATTGTGCAGAGGCCCAAAGTCTTGGCATTTATTTAAGTTTACTTGGCATTCTGGAATTTTCTTCTTTGCATTGTTGGGACTATTAAAATGTACCCATCTTGAATAGCAGTTGTGGTAGTAGTAGAAATAGTAGTAATATTATTTGATGTACAGAGCACATCATTATTCTTTTTCTTACTTGCATGTCTAATCAACTTACAACACGTCGCCATTCTCGACACAATAAGAAGCAAGAATGTATTAAAATGCATAACTTCACTGTATTCAATAGAAAACACAAATGAACAAAATAATAATAATAATAGGAAAAATGCCATCCAACATGATGGATGATTATCTGTCTGGACACAAGTACAATCCAGGTCAGTCTGAATCATGTGTATGTGTTATTGGGACATGGAAGCTCGGAGTGCATACTAGAACTGTACTTGTTATACTTGTAACACATGTTTTAAGTGAATAATGAGTGAAGAAATGTCTCTTATTATCTTATATTCTATATTGGTACTTTATATGTGGGTATTTTTATAGCAGTTCAGCTCTTTTTACAAACAACATAGATATAAAGTTTAATTAACATTACATTTCTTGATCTGTTTGGGAAGCAAAATGAACAACAGAAAAATGTAAAAGCACTAGAATGGGTCAGCTGCCACTTGTGTGTTTATATTAACCTAAAATTCTTGTGTATATCGTATTGAATTGGTAATTAAGAAGGGACCAGTCTACCAATTAGGCTGAAAGACCCCCTCACAGGATGGAACACAGAAAACTCATTTTAATTTGAATTACGGTTGTAGACATTTGCAAGATATCTGAAGCTAATCAGGCATCCCCATCAGCAGAGCCTTTCTACAGTGTCTTTTGAGAGCATCACTCAATTTGCAGCAAAACTCAATGATGCATAACAGGAAAACACTCCGTACAAAGTATCCTGTCGGTCTTAGTCTGTACATATTTATTTCTGCCGACAGCATACTATACACAGGTAGCCTCATCTAATTTGTAAATAAATCAACAGTAATTTGCACAAGTGCATCATAGCTGTATGACACATTGGTCTACTGAAATGGAGGACTTCTGTCGACCCATATTTGCCAGCTAACAATTTTTGCCTTAGGTTACAGCTGTAAATGGGTCATTGAGGGGACAGTGAGGTGCAAATAATCTCCTGCCACATCTGAACCGATCCTAACAATGTGATGGAACAGTTGACAATTCCTGGCACACGTAGCAGCATACTGCAGTCACACAGACCCAATAAACCAAATGCAACCCGGTCACTGACTGTGAAGTTTGTATTTGCATACAGACAATGAGTGACCTTTACCAGCTCACAGGCTAAATAAGATATGTCTTATCCTGAGTACACCACTAGCTAAACCAGAATGGCAGCTGATCTCCTGTCTGAAAGAGGACATTGCTTCAGCAAGGCAGTTACCAAACATGGGAGCCATCTTAGGACTTGGGAGTTAGCACTGCTGTCTCACAGATCCAGCATCTTGGACTCTATAACCATGGCCTGTAGTGTCAAGTTTCAATGTTTATTTCCAAGTCTGCATGGGTTTTTCTTAATGAAATATGTTTTTCTTTTAATTATAATAATGCAATGCCCTGCATAAATCCTCCTTTCTTTTTTAATCCCTTTTAACATTACTGTAAGTTCCTAATTGTCAGTGATTTCACAGTCAGAGGTGGACAATGAAGGAGCATCTTTGCCTACATCTAAACATGCTTGGCTGCTTCTTTATCTAACATTTCTGCTTGTTCACATCTTATTGTGTGTTTTAGCAAATGATATACAACTTGCTGTTTGAATGCAAGAACAAAAAGCAACCAGAACATCTTGACATAAACCTTATCACCATTGCCAAATGCATCTTTTACAATATATTGCTTTTGAAAGGTCAAATAATTGGTGGCTACATGTAATATTGTACTCAAACATTTGTCCTTGTATTAACAGTTATAGGTTTAATACAGTGTATTATTGAATTTATTGCTTGGGTAATAGAATAGGTGAACAACCTAGTGGTAAATAGAATCCCTACATTTTTGTTCTGCGTTTGGTTAGGCAAGAGAATCATCTAGTGGCAACACTACAATGCCTGTTTTCTAGTTATCACTGGCTAGAGTTTCATGCCCACTAATTCTTTACTATTAAAAAAGTGGTGGATTTTGTGTATTTGGTTTTTTTTTTTTTTTTGCCTTATCATCAGTCCGTCTCTGAGTGTGTAATTGTAGAGCTCATGAACATCATGTGGTAAGATAGCAAAATGGCGTGGGGAAGCCTTTCAGGCAGAAGGAGGGGCTGTGTGTCATGAAAACCATTCTTACCTCACAGATGTAGAGCTATACAACTCCCTTTGCTTATGTTTACAATTATTTATTACCTTCAGGAAAAACAACAACACCGCTATACAGTTATAAACGCATCTAAATAAACCCTTTCAGATATCTTACCTTACTTTCCATACTTTAATATTTCTTCCCCATTTTTATATATGCTTCTCAATTATTATTGGGTTATTATTAGTTTTTGTTATAAGGGTTTATTTCAATCTTTTGTAAGATCTCACACTCATTTTTTGAGTTTTTGAAGGTGCAGAATTTATTTGTTTAGCCATTTAGGATACCTGTCAATAGGACTGCACCCCATGTTTTCAGGGACGTGTTCTTAAGATATCACGAACTGCTGGTAATCAGCACAACAGGTTTACCGGTCTGCTGAAACCTCAATTCCTCATCTGAGTTGCAAATTCAAAACCCTTTTTACTAATGACCTTTTTGCTTAAAACCTTACCAGTCTGACTATTGCGGCCCTCACCTTTTCACTAAGGTTTTTTTTCAACTATGATTTTTTTCTCTTGGCTTGATGGCTCTGTCTTTTTTAACCTTCTGTCCCACCTCTATCTTTTGGCACTTACTAAAAATTACTTGTCAGATCGTTGACAGAAGATTTTCAGAATACAAATTTAATCATATTTAATCATTGCAAAATTAAGAAATTACTTGGCCAACTCACAAAGAATGATAGAAAATATCAGAACTAACCAAAGGACGGCTCAGGATAATGGCTGTCTCAAAAGCTGGGAAGCAAATGCTCAGGTGAAGGTCTTCTCTTGCCTCTTTTTTTTATTTTACTGCTCACCCATCATGTGACTCCTGCATAATACAACAGTCACACATACGTGGGGTTAGAGAAAAATTTAATCCAAAAGGAGGTACTTTGGGCAAAGCCCCAGTCAGTTCTTTTTTTTTGTGATTGAATTGTTATTGATAAAATGGAAAAGGAAACCGACAATAATAACAGATTTTTGGGCTATATAAGAACAAAAACAAAACACCTCCCCGATCAATAAACACCTGAGATGACTATTTAAATGGAAACACAATAATAGAGGGAAAAAAAAGAGTCAATTGGTTCACTGTCACACACACGCACACCACAGGAATGCACGGCAAAATAAGCCTCAGTCAATTCTTAACAACACCCAAACTCACAATGAGCCCATTAAGAGATTCCAACCAACTGAAACACGTATCATTTGGAGAGGATTGTACAAAGGTAACCTAGACAGTGGTAAATAAACTTGGGCCTGCTGGAGCAATGAGATACTGTGCAATGCATGAAATCCTTCATATTAAGGTTTCTGCATCTAAATCATAATTTAATAATATAACTCAGTGATTCATTGGTTACAAAAACAGAAAGAAAATGATCTAATCATAACTTAATTTGTAATTCTTCCGGCTGGGAAATAAGTAGAATCACTGGTATAGTTAAAGACACCTGCATGTCATTTCTACTGTGCCTAGCATTTGGGGCAAAGAGTTTTCCATGCTGTACTATTTTATTTTACTGCACCACTTGGGGCTGGTGTAAGGAAAAAAAAAAATTAAGGAAGCATCTGAAGATCAGAGTGTGCCATAATGTTTCAGTTAAAGTGGATGTGTCGCAACTTCCCAAATGAAACTTTACTTCCACTTCCCAATAATTTCCAAGTTCCAATAAGCAGTGAAATAACAAAGAGTACTCGCTAGGTATTATTAAATCAGTCTTATTCTTCATTTGATTAATTGATGTATCATTTAATAAATTTTCTTCCTTTAACAAAATTTAATATGAAATATGGTTATTCTACCATATTCACGTTCATTAACAGATTCATGGATGTTCAAGGCAATATATTTATAAATGGTAATGCAAGTTAAACGCACCATACTTGAAATATGCAAAACTGTTTTGCACCTGAGAAATTCATTTCACTTACTAATCAAAAACTTTACTCCATATACTGATACTTAAGCATGGATAAATTACAGCAAAAGATTGTTAGAAATCTACAAAAGCTGCTACTTTAATTCCCGTTTGCATTTAAAAGCAAAACAGAGTCGCAGTTATTATGAATTTGACCGATGAGAGCTTACACTGTGCTGATTCGTTGTTTTTGGTGTGAATTAAGGGTTAGTCATTCATGTAGTGATCTGATCACTGACAAAGTACAACTCTGTTTAACTGTGCCTGTTAATTTGGAGAAGGGGCTCAAAAATCTTTTCATCCAAATCTGTGGGGGGGGGTACAACTGTTCACTTTTGCCTGCCCCACTTGTGGTGCCTTGTGTGGCACCCAAACCTCCTTTTAAACTCTATAATCAGAACTGCTCTTTACACACTGTGGTGGAGAAAAGGGTGGGATAATTTAGTTACAAAGAAAGCACATTTTCCTACACGCATACATTAGAAAAATGTTGGATCAGCTGCCTTAACACCTAAATCTCATATGTTCTGGTCAAAAAAGCCTTTAGAAGTGCTTGTTTCTCTAATATATGAAGGATGGCATGTGTCTGCCTTTCAGATCCACGTCAAAGGCTTTGTTTTCGTCCCCCTGCATGAAAGCAGATCTGAAGAAGATGTCTTTGAATTTTGTTGAATCAGATGAGATAAAGACAGAGTCAAATTGTTGCTGAAGGTTTACTAAGTTTTCTTTTGTGTCTTTAAGTCTGTTCCTTAGGAAAAAAGAATGTTTGGCTGTTTATCTATGCAACACAGAGCCCAGAATGCTGCAGCACATATGATTAACATAGCATGAAATATACACCTTGCAAATACAGCATTTTGTTTTTGTGAAACCATTTCTTATCTTGCTCTCATGCCTCAGTTTTGCTTCAACCCACGCCTTACCTGATTTTGATTTATCCTTGCCTTTTGCTTTTGTTTGCACTCATTCAGATTTATGAAATCCTGCTATTCATCCCTGCCTCCAATTTATTCTATTGACCATCTCATGTTTCTGAAGCCATTTTTAAACAATACCACTATACTGGCACAGGTTTTCTACCTCTACTTAAACACAAAAATTTAATAGAAGGACAAGGGAGTACTGCGGTGGGCTGGCGCCCTGCCCGGGGTTTGTTTCCTGCCATGCACCCTGTGTTGGCTGGGATTGGCTCCAGCAGACCCCCGTGACCCTGTAGTTAGGATATAGCAGGTTGGATAATGAATGGATGGATGGACAAGGGAGTATATGCAAGAGTGTGTGAAGACTTGCTTTGGGAAGTCTGACACACTTACTTCAAAGTTACCTATAGAGATTCAAAGTGTTATTAGCTACTGAGAAAATGATAATTGGAGTACTTAAACAGATTTTGCCTCACCCCCATTATACCCCCTTTACAACCTCTCTAAATGGCACCTTGTTATGGACACTTAGCTATGGAGTGAAAGTGCTCAAAGGAACCAAAAAGAGAGTAAAATAACTAGGAGTTGGGAGCTCTCAAAAAGGTTAAGAAATTTAAAGTACAAGTAGGTGAAACAAGAAAAGCCATCATAACCATCGTTCAAAGCAAATCAAGTCAAATGAAAGGTAGAAAAGGGTCCTTACGCTAATTTATCCCCAAACTTCAAAAAATTGCTGCATTTGTTAAGTGAATGTGAATGTTTGGATGCCAATTACAGAGCACCACCATTGTAAATAACAAGGGCCATGTAACCTCTATGTCACAGTAACTGTAAACAGTATGGTGACAGTCTCACGGGATTATCCTCAAAATGGTGGCAACAATCCAACAAAGAGAATTAGCACTGACAGAATAACAATAAATCTTTTAAGTTACCTGAAAAACACGTTAGACATTTTCAAAAATGAAACTGACAGAATCTAAACAAACCAAAACACCGATTCATTGTACATTTAAGGCAAATTCTAAACATTTTCAAAGAAGATCAATGTTTAGTTTAGGTTTCTATAACCACTGTTCCTTCTTTTTTCATTTTTATTTATAACTAAGACAAACATAGTTTCGGCTCCATTACATCTGGCCAGTTTTCTTTTTGTCTTTATCTGCATGCTTGTTCATCCATGCATCAATCAGTTTATGGCCTAGGGGAGAGTCTTTTATATATCTTGCAGTTGTTTCATTTTCTGCTAGCCACCACCCCCCTTTAATTCTTCTAATCTTCCTCTATTAAAATGTTCCCTGCAGGACCAGCAATGAACCAAAAGATATGCTGTAGGCCCAGTCTGTTTTGTGCGTATTTTCTTGTTCATTCCAAAATAAATCAGCAAAAAAAGAGCAGATATCCTGAGCGAATTTGTAATTGTAATCCTGTTTAAAATCAGTGTGCTGATCATCCAATTAAAATAAAATTAAAAGCAAACAGCAACTGTGCCCAGACCAGTGGTATGTCAAAGCAAGGTCTAGCCAGGTGGCAAGGCTGACTGAAGCATCCATCAGGAATCTTCTGATTTTTGAAATCCGGGCAAATATTGGCAGTCAGCCTTGTGAGTGAAGAGGCTTCAAGGATTTGTACACAGCCTGCTGGCGTCTTGTAAAAACCGCCTGAATAGCTTTATGCCTAGACCAAATAAATACATTCACACCCAATGATGAGTCTGGAAGAGTGTCAAGATGGATGATTTTATTGAATGTTTTCGTTAATCAGCATATTCCAGAATGTCTATTTGAATAAAGGCAAAAATATATTTAAAGGGATACAAGTGTTAGGTTGTCATTTAAAATCTTCCATGAAAGTCTGGTCTTTTTCATACAATAATAAACATTCAAAGTGCACAGCATCTTCATTTGCGATGCATTGCATTCACTGTACGACTGATCTTACTGCATATTTACTACTCATTGTGAATGTAGGCCACACCTCTAAATAAGTGCTTCCCTTAGCAAAACAGGTTGCATCCATTTCATTTTCCGGCCACTTTGTCATTCCTTAACCAATTTGATAGCACACAAGTCAAACTGTCCAGATGTAAACCTGAGATTATCATCTGTGAAAAATGAGGAAAGGATCCGAGGTGCTTCAACTTCCATGGTACTTGATAATTGTCGTACTTTGGTGATTAAATGTTAAGCCGTGTCCCAGAGCCAGGAGGAGTTGTATTATTACAGAATGGATCATAATGTAGCTCCTTGTGTACTAAAAGAAGAACTAAAAGAAATGCCTATTTTAACACTTGATTTTTTTCCATTTTGCTCAATATTTATATTTCAGACATATTTGACTTGTTTCTCTCTTCCTTACTCAGTTTTAATTAACTGAGTTTAAACAGTGGATGGATTGATAATTCTGCAGTACGTTCTTTTTCTTTTTCAGGTCCCTATTTATAAGCTTAGGCCTCTTCTCTCATTAAATACACATTATTGTCGTCATACTTTTCCATTATTGAAAATGAGCAAATCCAAATAAGAAATCTGTTTCACGTGCTTCATTCTGTCTCTCTAATACTAATACTTAAGATAAGCAAAGCCACCTACCAGATACCAATATCTGAGCTTAACATTATGTGTGGGCATCAGGATTTACCTGGAATCGGTGGAAAAGAGCAGCACATTTTGCTATGCTTTATTATGGATGATAGTTAACTTAAAAGGAGACTTACGCAGAAACTTTCAAAAGTCAGTAGAGAAAATTCAGCAATCAGTTCACAGGAAGAAAGGCCAGATATAGGATTAGAGACAAGCACAATGTTTAAAGCCCCAGGAAAAATGAGAAACACATCAGAACATGAGTGAATGGGAATCTGAGTTGGAAAAGCATCAGGAGCAATCTCATATAAGCAAACACCCACCACTTGTTTAAATTAGGAGTGGGTGACATAACAGTTGGTCTAGCATACTGGCTGAAGTCCTTCTTTGCTACTATTTTGAGGAAAACTTGTGAACACATTTTAACATGAAACCTATTCTACCACAAAACATACGAAGCTGTTCTGGCAAAAGGAAACAGGAAAATGCTTGCATGACCACTTTAAGAAGTGCTGTGTGGTTTAATCTGATTGGAGAGTTGATGCAAATAGAGCCATCACTTGTGCTGTCTTTGCTTGGCAGCAGCACCATGAGTAAGTGAGTGAAATGAACCTGTACTGTTAATGGTTCAAGAGAGCTAAATACCTACCATCAGTAAGGGGGTAGGGGAGAAGGAGTTCATCTTGGATCACACCATAATGGCGGTCCACAAATGTGAACAAAAAAAAAAGTCTTTAACAAAATTTTGGTATATCCTAATATAACGCCTTAAATAAATATTATAAAGTGAATACAGCAGAATGCAGTAGTTTAAAAAGGGCATGTGTTGATTACGTAAAAACATTACGCCGCCATAAGATTATTCCTCCATATATTATCCTGATATGGCTAAGCACATGTCAGGTACATTGGAGTGCAAAAAACAGTGAGAAAGTGCACTCTTTACTTCAACTCTGACTCTACTCACACACTTTTTTGCCTGAAGCCAAATGACCACTACACCTGGTCAATGCTGCAATGACAGCATCTACAAAGAAGAGCAAAATGATAAGACAGAAGGGAAGTGCAAATAACTCAGAAAGCAGATGAAAACTATAATAATGAACGAGAGATGAACACACAGCAAGTGATACAAATGACAATGTCAATAGCCTATCACTGTTTACCAGTGCTGACAATGCTAACCCAGCACCCTCATTCTGACTTAACACTCAGGAAGGCAATCCACCCAATTTCTAAAATCAGATGTTCACCCATAATGTCATAAGAGCTCTTATTAATGAAATCGTAAATCCCAGGAGATTTTGTGTGTCGTGTGTATTAAGGTGGCAGGGGGCTGAAGGGGCCCACTAATGAGTTTGCCTCCCAGTTCAAAAGCCTTGCTCTGCCACTGCTTGCTGTTAAATCAACTTGAGTAACAGAGCAATAAGCAGTGTTTCAACAGATAAGAAGCGCACAACTGTACATAATTCATTGGTAATACACGTGTTTGTTAAAAATACTTTTCACTCTGTAAAGTATATACAAGTACAACACATTATGCTAGTATCTTCCATCAGAATTTTTAATTCAGCCAGATTCTATGGATTTTTGCTCATACTACACAAACCTATTTTAAATATACTGTGAATTAGCATAAGGCTTCTGGTGGTTAATGAGCCATAGCACACATCGCATGGAGTGCTGTTTAGCAGTGAAGGATGTCGTCTTATGTCGTCTATACACCTTGCTAGCATTACAGATTTAATCCCCTGTGATTTTATCAAATGTCTACCTTTCCTTTTGCTACCTGTTTTATAATTCATGTTACATTTGTCATTTTCACATTGATCTTCATGCCATACTTCAGCCAGTTATGAAGCTAAATCTCTGTTTTGGGGAGGATTTAAGTATGCTGCATGTCACTTATTGGGTGTCTAGTGTTTAGGAGTAGAGATCCTTTCATTTTGCACTCCTGCTTTAGTCCTATAAATCAGTTTGTCAAAGTGAATTTGTGAATGCCATTTGCACTCTGCTGCTTCCTGAAGTATGTTATGAATTGGTGGTGGTGGTATATTTCTCACTTTTTGTTGACCATTGGTAAATATTTTATCTAGGTAACAGAACTTGGAACCCAACACATCATATACGCTCCCATGACACTGGCAAAACTGCATTGGTTCTTCCTTGTGAAACGACTTTTGAAATTTACACAAATGCAAACTATTGCACAGAGCTATAAGTGAACAACAGAATATGGGAGCTATCAAAATTTAAATTTCATTACAGCACTATTCAACTGTAAAAAGAAATCATTAGTTTATAGCACTAAACTCTGAAATCCAGAACTGTTAATATGTCTACGCTGAGGCCTTGATTATTCAAATAGGATCTCATGCTGCCATTGTTGTTTCAGGCTTTTAAGCTTAGGTATTAACAATTTAGTTGTATATTTGTCTCTTTTAAATTTGAGCATCAGTTGACATTTATTGTGATATCAGTAGTCAGAAACTTATTTTTAGCATTTATAATAAGATGACCTTATATCCAGTGGCGTAGCTTAGAGGCGGGTGGAGGGTCCGGTTTCGTCCTGGACGGCACATTTTGGGGGGCGGCATTATTGGTCAAAAAGTCTCAGTACAATTCATGCGTAAGCAGCGGTGTTCAGAAAAATATCACTCATGAATGAAAAAAGTAAAATTCTTTGATTTTTATCCACAAATGCTTCAAAAATAATTTTCAGACTGTCCTTCTGTGATGGCATCCGACACAGCAGTTGAAATTTATGAGGCAATAACAAAAATAAACATAAACATTACACAACATAATTTCTAGGAAGATAAACAACTAATTTACAATTTATAATTTTGTTTCCTTATCCAAATACATTCTTGCTCTGTGCAGAAAACATCCCCACCTATCACTTGTACACTACTCTGGTTCTGGTTTTTTGCAGCGTAATTATATTAAACTAATAAGCAGAACATGGCTTATCAGTACGTCTATACTATATTCTTGTCTAGTTGATGCTTATAAATAATTATGTGTGAAAGCTTATTGATGTTTCTCTAGGTATGAATAAACCTATTCAAAATTTATCTTAATTTTTTCTCTATACATCATTTTAATTTTAAATAAGTTAACATATTCAGATATGTTAGAGGGTGGCAAATTGAATCACGAACTCTAGCTACCCCACTGCTTACATCGTAGGTCTGTTGTGTGGTTAAAGTTGGCCTTTTATAACTAGTTTGTAAAAGGATTACTCTTTACAAACTTGTGTAAAAAATACTTTCATTTTACAAATGCTGGTATTTTTTATTTGTTGTTTTGTAACTATGGACTGAAATAATTTTGCAGAAGAATTCTCCATGTTTATAAAGACAAAACAGTAAGAAAAGACAAAATACTGACAATAATTTTCATTATTTTATTGTCTGCAGGATAAAACTCACAAACCCCTGATTCCTCTGTCAGCAGTTAGAATATTGTTGATAGAATGCATTCATAAAAAAAATAAAATAAAATAAAAAAGGGTTATATTGTCGGCATCAGTCAGTCTATGTCTGTTTGTTCGTACAATACCTCTGGAACTAATTAATCAAATTCAGCATTGAATAGAGGGAAGGCTCACACTTTTTATGAAAAATTATTTGGTGATGATTTCAGCTAAATCAAAAATGCACTTTTGATTTCATAGCCTCATGCAACGGTTTTGGCGAGAGTGCTAAAAATGAACATGGAGTCACCAAGTTCTATTCTAAAATGGTTGTTCTGAAATTTTAAAGGAAAGTACTTATACAGGGTGGTCCAGATCTAATTATGCAGATCCAGATCATCTGGATGACTTTGAATTATGCGGGGATGATTCCAGTTCGGCGCAAAGATGATTCTTCATGTCATCAATCCGCACACTTCTCGATGGTCCGGGATTTTTCGGGTGATTTTCTATGTAATAAACTTATTAAGTTATAGCGTAATGAAAATTGCATAATTAGATCTGGACCACCCTATACAAATAAATAGAAAACCTTCAAATTACACCTCGAGGGGTCTCTAGAACTGTAAGGTTACCTGTTTTCCCAAAATAGTGTTAACCAAAGGCGTAATTTTACGATTCTCCTTTCCCCATCAGCAATGTGTCTTAATAACTTACATATACATTCAAAGGCAATTTAGAATATTTTATTCACATTAAACCATGCATTGAACAGTTTTTACTGGTCGCTTCAAACACAGTTGTCTAAACCAACCATTCTTAAACTCTGACCTTGGTACTTCCTAAACCTTCTGCTTGTAAGCTGACCAGATTTCAGAATCAGCAAGAGAGTTTTACTTATAGTAATAATGATTGTTTAGACGGCAAAAACTTCAGCATGTAATTCATTCTTTGAGACTTTTCTGAGTCCCTCTTTTTTTCCACTTTTTAGTTCACTTTTCTGTAACATTTGCTCCTTAATTGTTTCCAAATTTGTGACATCTGCCGAAGAGCAAACACAGGTGCAAAAAACAATAAACACCAAACAAAGCAGCGATTCCCCTGTCATTTCCACCTGTGTGATGAAGAGCAAACAATTGCTTTAATAACCAAAGAGCAAGTTAAATAACCAAGTGGAATTTTAATAAGAAATATCAGGAAAGCATTTCATCTCCATATATAAGCACTCAAATATTTTTAAGTTCCTGTAAAAAGTGAAAAGACCCTGTTGTTTTTGTTCCTAGGTGTATACAGTAAAAGTAGAATGTGTAACATAACGTTGTGTTGACTTAAGCGTTCGAATGATGCAAAGTTTTAAATTAATGAGCTGTGACTGATTCCTCATTGACTTCTTCTGTTGTAGTTAGCTGCCTACTAAGCTGTGTGGCTGTTTTTTTAAGTTGATGTTTAAGATTTTCTTCATCATTGTGGTTTTTATTCTGCTATTTCATGTGTTCTTATTTTTTATTTTTTACTAATAAGAACATTAGTGGGTTTGACACTTCCCAAGTAGTTGCAGTCTTTCAGCATTCAGTGTTGTCTACCTGGAGTTGGATGCCCGAGCTGTTTGTTATTAAATGTCATTATTAGGATACAATTAAGGGAGCCAGTTACACAGAACAAAGGGTAAATTAATAAGAAGACAATAAAAGAAAGTTAAGTATTTAAACTATAGCAAAAATACAAACATTTCTAAATATCATAGAATGTAAAAACCATGCTGTTGTGCTTTTCTGAATGAAGAGTAAGAGCTAAGAAGAAAAGGAGACCATCCATCCATCCATCCATTATCCAACCCGCTATATCCTAATTACAGGGTCATGGGGGTCTGCTGGAGCCAATCCCAGCCAACACAGGGCACAAGGCAGGAAATAAACCCTGGGCAGGGTGCCAGCCCACCACAGGGCGAGAAACGGAGACCAGCTAATTAAATTACGGTAGATCAGTTAGTGGGAAAATAACTGATTACATAGCTGGATAGAAGAAAAACCTGCAGCTACATATGGTCCCCAAGACTGATTTTGAGAACAAGTGCTTTATAGTTTTAGTTGCTGCTGCAATCATTAAAACTGCCCAAAATGCCTAAAGTCCTCTGTACCCACACAAGTGAATGGGGGCTGGAGGAACAGTTCCTTTTTATCATCTGTATTTATTTATTTGGCCATGATGCTGTTGTTGACATACACAGTGCATACCTGTTGAGTAAAGAAGAGCAAATCACAGAACTACATCTGTTTCCTAAAAAGGTCACCAAATGAGGGCCTGAATCAATGGTATAAATCATCTTTATCCAGAGGACTTTGTGCGTCACGCTGACTTCCTGATTTTGCATTCGTTTTTTCTTTGGGTTGTCTTGTCATACTAAGAGACACTTTCCAAGTGCATAGTGAGTGAAATGAATTGGGCGATAAATTGGTACAGGACATGACTCAAGGACATGGAGGTATTGATGGATTTTTGTGTCTGGACATTAGTGTTGACTGCCCCATCTCTGATGGTAGCTCCTTTTTAGTCATGTTTTATATATTAATTTTAATACGAAATTAATCATTTAAGATCATTTTAAGAAGGTGCAGCAAGAGGTCTGACATTCTAAAAGAGTACATGTAAATGGTCAGACACCATATATGCTGTGTTACTGACATTTCTCTCTTCTGTATTTAACAAGATTGACCACAAACATCTTGACAAGCCTAGTGAGGCATACTTGACAGAATGGGATATATGAATGTGTTTCACCTCTCTAACTGCATGTTTTTTTCTCAGTCTATCTCCATACTTCCATATGTTAAAGTATTTTCAATCCCACTCTTCATTGCCTCTTCCAATGAGTTAATTCTTCACTGACATGGCTTCATGTTTCACTCACACACAAGCTATATCTGCCTTCTTATCAGATATCCATCCATTCATTATCCAACCCGCTATATCCTATAACTACAGGGTCATGGGGGTCTGCTGGAACCAATCCCAGATATCTGTGTCAAATACCCTATGAAATTGAGTATTGTTTGCAAAAAGGCTTGTGTGTATGCAAACATCTCCATTATAGTGAGGATTTCAATCCACCACTTTTGTCCATCCTTTCCTCCCCTTCATCACACTTTTATTAGCTCTAGTCTAGGATACTATAATTCTCTTTTCAACAATGGTCTTTCATGGAGTATCTAATAGAAGAACTTCGAAATGCAACCCCTTGAGAATCAGCCCAAATACAGACAGACACAGTTTATCTCAGGTGGATCAATATTATTGGTTTCCTGCTGAACACAGAATCATTGGTAAAACCCTGCAGATATCCTGTCTTGCACTGTTTACTTTCTAATAACCTGTAGAACAACTCCAATCATATAGCACTGGCCTTCTCACTGTTCCATAGTTAACTGTGTGAATGTTCTGCTCTTTGAAACCCTTGATTGTGGTCTGTTTGTGGTACTTCTAACTGTACAATTTAAGCCATCAGTAAAAAATCATGTTTCGACTTTCACTTTGCAGAACTAACACACCTACATTACTTCTTTAAAAAAGGACTCATCTGGTTTTTAATGTTGTATAATTTCTCAAGGTACACCAGCAATATTCTTTGATATCAGATTATTTCCAAGCTTCTTTAAGTTTCTGCAAGAGCTGCAGACTTGCTTGGGTTTCTTTTTCAACTTTTGTTTATTATTCTGTTAATGAGATTCTCCATATGATGCTGCACTATAACCGTGTTCGCTGTGTACAATGTTCGTAAGTCACCTTGCTATGGAGCCTGCTATTACAAGTGTTACATTAAATTAACTTTTATTGATTTTACTAATTATATGTTTCTGTAGACACTATATTATAATATTTAATATTATTAATAAATTCATTCACAATAATCAGTAATATTACACTACTATATTACTATTATATATTTCCTGAACTCACTAATTTTACCGTTTAAATATTGTAGTAATAAAATGGAGTACTTTATATCACTTCTAAAGTGGGTGATTAAAAGAGGGTTAGAAAACATGAAAAAGTGTCCTGTATGTTATGTTCAGCTGTCATAATGTTGTTCATCAATCTCTCACTCCAGGTCTTTGTCACATATGCCTATACCTAAGCATTCGATTCCCAAAAATTTTATTAAAACAAACAAAATAGCCTTTTCCCTACGCATGAATTCCTTTGAAAAATACAACGTCAGAAACAGAAAATGCTAAACACATAGTGCATATAGTGCACACAGTGCGTTTTAACATAAGCAATGTGGAAAAATGACAGATTAAGTTGGAAGAAACATGATAATGTTATCCTTAATAGTAAATATATTTCTATTTTAATAAATATGTTGGGATTAAATGTAAAGACACAATTTGTTTACATTTCTATTCTTTTATATCATTTAGTATCCATGACAGCTGGAAGCCCACTAGGAAAACCCCGTCTGTCCTTGTTTCTTCTTATCCTTTTGTAATTATATTTATTTATATTTTGACACCGCTGGGACTGCACCTCATTTCGTTGTATTTGTTACAATAAAGATATTCTGATTCTGATTCTAATGGTCCACCCCGGTATATACTGGCAACACTTTATCCATCCATCCATTCATCCATCCATTCATCCATTCAAATGCTTATCAGGTTAAGGACACAGTACGCAACAAGCACAAGTTAGGAACCAACTCTGGAAGGACCACTAGTCCTATGAGAGAAATAAAGAAAATGCCTTACAAAATGGCAGTTTTAAGTGAGAGATGCTATGTTTTTGCAGTCTTTCCCTCAACAGGGCAAGGATCAGTAAGCTATTGAAAGCTCATTATGCATGCGGCAGTGCGCATTAGTTAGCTTTTCTGCTCCAGGTACAGAGTACATTTTATGTCAAGCATGGTTACATGCTAAATCAATGAAATTAAAGCTCACATACTGTACTTTTCTTGTGGGTTTAATATTGTGCTGATAATCACATCATATGCTGCTTCATGAAAATATGTATACCTACTCCAAAATGAACAGTTCCTCCTTGACCTTCTAATAGATCAGGGTCAAAAACTATACTGAGAAAAATTCATAAGCACATAAACAATTCTCTGTTTGCTTTATTTCTAAACACTTCCCTCAAAGTGTTGTCAAAATCTGGACAAAATTCCCACTTCATTTTATATCTACTTTCATAAGCAAGGACCTGAATATAATTAAAATATGCTTTAAAAGGGTTTTAAAAACTGTTCCTGTTTGAAGCTGTACTGCAAAGTTGGTTGAATTAATTATAAAAACACTTTTTCTGTTCTTTGTGGATTGCTATCCTTAGAAAGACCAATTGCTTTTAGCCATAGTAAAATGGAGAGTATGTATCTGTGAGTGGCTTGCCCTCCTTGTAAGTGCTGGCACTGAAGCTACTGGTTTGAATATTGAATGGCAACTCAAACTGCTATTGGCTCGGTGCTGATGTCATTCCCAGTTGTCATCACAATTATAATATACTATAACTAGCCATCCCCCGTGGCTCCGCCCGCATAGTAGTGAAACAGGACAAACTTTAAAAAACAATAAACAAACAGGTATCACTCACTAAGTGGAGGCAAGGTAAGCTACAAAAACGTTTTCCTTAGATAGGCCGACTTGAACGGAGGCTGGCGCGTGAGTGAGGAGGGTCCCCTGCTCCCCTCTCGTGATGCCATGTTAAAGAGGGCCCGCTGCCTCTCTCTTGGATTTGCGCTAATAAATCGCTGACACCAGCGAACTATAATACATAGTGTGATGAGAGAAGTTGCAAAATAAACCGGAATGTTCAAGCAAATTATAGAAAAAAAAACAATCTAAATCCGTTAAGTAATTCTCTCGTGAATAACGAACAGACAGAAGACAGACAGACATTAGATTTTATATAATATAATATAATATAATATAATATAATATAATATAATATAATATAATATAATATTCTCAAAGTCCCTTAATCAGGGCATCAGGAATATAATATAATGAAAAAGAATGAGTGTCATGGTGACCCAATGGCTAGCACTGCTGTCTCCTTCACAGCTCTGCAGCACTGAGTTTGAATCCATGGTCCTGGCTTCTTCCTATGTGGGGTCCATATGCTCTTGTCATGCACGTTGGTGAGTCCCTCACATCCAGGAGACCTGAAAGTTATGTTAAATGGTGACTCTCAACTGGCTCAGTGTGACTGACTGTGGGTGTGCGTCTGCATGTGTTATGCAATGACCAATACTGCTGAGATAGGCAGTAGCAGCTTGTGGGCCTGAACTGGATAAGCAGTTTAGAAAACTGATAGAGAATGGAAAAAGGATGCAAATTATTAGGATACAACCAGGACCATACATAAGAGCGTGAGACAATTTAAAATAATAATAAAAAAAAAATCTTAACTATCATAACTTGCACTTACTTTCTATCTCTAGTTATTCTACATTCGTTTAAATAATAAGCAAAGTTTGGCACATCCACCAAAGTAAATATTCTTTCAAAATGGTAAAGAATAATGATAGTGTGAAGGGGTGCCTGGCTAGCAAGAGTTTGCTAGAGACAAGTGTGCTATCAAGGACAGGAGGGAACAAAAAACACATAGGCAGTAGTAGAAATCCTTCATATGCCAGTATCACAAGGCAGGCACCATTTGTGTCATACAGTATTTTGTACTTCTTTACGCTTTGCATAGCAACTTTGCATGTTGGTATACTGTGTAAAATAAAGATTAATTGATCCTACAAACACTCCTTCTGAGAAGGCAGAGTTTCTGTAGCATGAGCAGAATGTTACTTATCTAAGACATTGAGAATTAGTGCACCAAAACTATGGCAGGAAAATACAGCCCATATCATTTCGACACTGCCTGCAATTTATTGATATATTCATAAACCATTAAGTCTTGTATAAATATCCCATTATTAACCACATAAATATCCTCATGTGTTTGTAAATAACATGGTGAAAGATGATACATATGTCTCTACTGCTCAGGATTCTTTTACACCACTGTACTTTGTAATCATGTATTGACTTCACAGTCCACAGGACTGTTTGAGGTTTTCATTGCCAAGACTGACATCTCTGTCACTAACTGACTCATACACATACTGTAACAAATGACTTTATGTATATGTGCTTTATTTTGGAAAAGATATACAAAGTCTCTGTAATGCGTTGTGCGTGTGCATTGTTTTGTTTTCTTCTCGTGTGTGTGCACTGTTTTGTAGTTTTCCGCATTTGTTACATTAAAATGATTGGGAGTAATGATACTGAGAGTTTCAAAACCCTGTATCCTTCCTACCCATCTATAAATACCATAACAACCAGTTTATCAGCCTTCTCCACTCAAAGCAGGATGGTATTTTTTTATACACAAAAAGCTTATGCCAGAGGTGGAAACTGTATGGATGTTTTAAAATTGATTCATGCGATGGAAATTAGACAAGAGTGGACGTTCATTTGTACACTAAACAGATTCCAGGACTGGAAGGTAGCAGCTGTGAGCAAACATTGAAGGAGTTGAACCCTTTTAGCTTAAGCAAACAGAGATTAAGAGGTAACATGATTAAAATGTTTAAAAATATGAAGGGAATTAGTACAATGGATTTTGGCTGAAAAATTTAAGTCAATTATTCAAAAAGATCACTGGGTCACAGATGGAAATATGTTTTGGGTAGATTTTCGTGTAGACATTAGATGTTTTTTCTTTACACAGAGATTCACAATAGATAGATAGATAGATAGATAGATATTAATCCCAAGGGGAAATTCACATAATCCAGCAGCAGTATACTAGACACAATGAGTAAATTGCCTAGTATGGTGGCAGATAGTAGCATTTTGGGAACATTCAAAGCTCAACTTCATGTTATTTTGGAGTAATTAGGTGAACAGGACTGCCAGGCTGTAGTTTCTTATATCTGTACCATTCACCTAAATAACAGTGGATCAATCTTTGTTTCCTCTTTATTTGTCAACCCCTTACTTCTGCAGTATCCTGAGTATCCTGTAAATTTCAGTACATACGTGTATGTGAGTTCTATATATCATTGAGATTCTTGTTTGAAAATTTTTTTTTTGGTTTATTTGCTCTATGTGTGTGAGAGAAATGGGGCTCTCATAAATAATTATTTGCATTCTATTTTATAACATAATATTAAAACATTCAGTTTCATATCCTTTCTCTGATTTGATATTGTAAATGAGAGTGTTCTGGTAAGGAATACAGAATTTTCGAGGTAAGGTTGTTCTACTGACTTAATCATGCCACTGAAGATGCCATGACTTTCACTGTACTCTGTATAATAATGACAATGATAATCCTATAATGACTCTGTAAAATCATAGCAAGATAAAAATATATACTGTATAATAGTTCATGAAAGGTTCATTTGGCTCAGTTAAGCTCAGCCAATATTTTCTTCATTTTAATGCAAACCAGTGCTGTAAGTTATATTGAATCCCACTTCTTTTAGGATTTAAATATCATTTGAACAATGCTTGTGTATTACTTTAAATCATTCTAGAGGTGTTGCCACAGAAACTGGCATTTACACCATCAGATCAATCACACGGAATTGCATCCTAAAGAGTGTAGCTTCTACATTTAATTCCTGTAGCATCTGCAAGTTCGCCCCTTTTTAAAAATGTTTGTGTCCCAAATGGTACTGGTAGCCCATACAAGGCCCCAGTTTTTGTATTATTGAACACTGACTGAAGACTAGTTATAATGGAAATGTAAATCTGGCATAGACACGATTCTCCACCCACACAGGTAAAAAATGAAAATGGCTTTCCTTAGGGGTTGAGGTACTTTTAATTAAATCAACTGCCAAGGATTATTTCTTCATTTTTACAGCAGACTTTTCCTCTTAATTGAATATTCTATTTTTAACCGGAGGAGTAAACAGTTTCACATTCATTGGCTTATTTGCCTCTTTATCTCCTTGTATCTTACCCCCTGCTCACCTTGTTTCTGCTCTCTATTTTTCTTTCTAATTCCTCCAAAAAATCCCTTGCTTTCTCTATAGCCCTAGGGTTTATTTTCAAGTCAATCTCTCTTTTTCTCAAGATTTTCTGCTACCTCTCTGTTTCCTTGTGCCTCAAGTACCATTTTTATTTATTCTCACATTAGCCACTTTTCCGCCCTTTTGTCTCAATCTTTTCTCTTCAGACGCAATAATGTTTTTTAGCCAGCAAAGCCGATGTACGCTGAATGAAATTCTGTTTTATTTCATGTTGATTCAATAATAATTATTAGTCTGTGTTTTGCATATAGGGTGGCACAGTGGGTAGCGCTGCTGCCTCGCAGTTAGGAGATCGGGGTTCGCTTCCCGGGTCCTCCCTGCGTGGAGTTTGCATGTTCTCCCCGTGTCTGTGTGGGTTCCCTCCGGTTTCCTTCCACAGTTCAAAGACATGCAGATTAAGCGCATTGGCGATTCTAAATTGTCCCTATTATGTGTGTGCCCTGCCCAGGGTTTGTTTCCTGCCTTACACCCCGTGTTGGGTGGGATTGGCTCCAGCAGACCCCCGTGACCCTTTAGTTAGGATATAACAGGTCGGATAATGGATAGATGGCATTGCATATACTGTATATTATTAACTGATAGGTTCATATTTTGTTGTAAAAAGTCATAACAGAATAATGTATGCATTTTTAAAGTTCTTTTTATTACACTCTATCCAGTCAAAAATCTTTTTTTTTCTTTTTTTTGCATAAGCTTTTGTCAACGTTGATTACAATACAGAATAATTTGGATTGGCTTACATGCTTACTAATTTAGTAATCTATACTAATAAAAGGCAAAGCCCTCACTGACTGACTGACTGACTGACTGACTCATCACTAATTCTCCAACTTCCCTTGTAGGTAGAAGGCTGAAATTTGGCAGGCTCATTCCTTACAGCTTACTTACAAAAGTTAAGCAGGTTTCATTTCGAAATTCTATGCGGAACGGTCATAACGGTCAACAACGTCCGCCATGTTGAAGTTTCTTATTTATGGCCCCATCTTCACGAAATTTGGTAGGTGGCTTTCCTGCACTAACCGAAACCAATGTACGTACTTATTTCGGTGGTATAACGCCACTGTCAGCCGCCATATTGAACTTTCCAACGTCACTAATTCTCCAACTTCCGTGTAGGTAGAAGGCTGAAATTTGGCAGGCTCATTCCTTGCAGCTTACTTACAAAAGTTGGGCAGGTTTAATTTCGAAATTGTATGCGTAATGGTCATAACTGGAAGCTGTTTTTCTCCATATACTGTAATGGAGTTGAGCTTGATGGCCGTGGGGGCGGAGTTTCGTGTGACATCATCACGCCTCCCACGTAAGCACGTGAACTGACTGTCAACGCAGTACGTAGAAAACAAGCTCCAAAAAGCGCTGAAGAAAACTTGCATTATACAATTGAGAAGGCAGCGAAACAATAAGAAGCGAGCGAGTGACACATACAACCATATTCATGAGTGCAGCTACTTCGGAAACAAAGCATGGTGTAAACCTAAAGTTTAAATTAAGTTCATAGACAGGCTGCCGCTGGCATTTGTCATGCCCATGGGTAATGCGGGATACAAGTTTAATGAGAGGACGCAGGATATAAACGAGAGTTTTGATCACTTTGTAACTAAGTTAACATTGCTGGTGAAGGGCTTTGCTTATGCAAATTCCGAGAGACTGTGTTTGTGGGGGATTGACAGTTAAGGCGAGTGGGGGAGTCACGTCATCATCTCCCCTCCCATTCACCTCATTTCACTCTGAGCTGAGCTCCGCAGCTAACGCCGTCTTGTGGATGCAACTTTGTGACGCTGCCACCAAATACTCACAGAAAAATTAATACACATGCTGTCTGTAGAGTTTCTCCACACTCTGAATCCTCCAGGCACTACTTACAAAACGTTACATTGACAATCGTGTTACGTTATTTTTAAAATGTTTCCTTTTCTTAGCACAAGCACAGCTGAGAAGCTTTGATGCATGTGCTCCATAACACGTTAAAAAATAACGCATTTAATCACACTTTGCATTCCAAGCAAAGGGGAACTTCTGTCAATGCATGATTTCCTGGTACACCGATTACATTGATGCACACATCAGAGCTACAAAAATGGAAGAAACGGAAGAAAGCCCATTGCTACGACTGATTTGAGGAAAATTTCGTTTCAAAAGACTACCCTACGGAAGCCTTGATAAAAGCGTGGTTTTGTGCACATATATATATGTATATATATGTGGATGTATATGTATATATACTGTATATATGTGTGTATATGTATATATATGTTTATGTGTGTGTTACGTTATTATTAAAATGTTTCCTTTTCTTTTTCATTACTTCTTTAACACACTACTTCTCCGCTGCGAAGCGCGGGTATTTTGCTAGTAACTTAATTAAAACACAAGTCTGAAAAACACACACACCTGTCTGTACTCTTATTTAGTGGCATCCAAATGAAGCAGCCAGCTCTCCATGCTCAATATACCTTTGATATAATAGAAAATACCCAGCAACTGGTTCAGAATTCCCACAACATGTTCCTTCTTCCTCCTACATTGGATGCAGTTGTGTGAATGCAAACATTAAAAAATCACTAAACTTTCAGTTTTAAATGCTGAAGAAAAATTTATTTTCTGAATTTATCTCTACAGCATAACTACTCCTCAAGAGTCTGGACAGAGAGCTATAATGTGTGCTCACAATGGTCTAGAGCAGACATGATCTACATACTGTACGTGTGTCAAGAAGTTGGGTTTTTGGCCTGTGACTTCCTTAAGAATATGGGTGAAAATCAGGGAAACAGACAGGTCAAGCAGCTCAGCATACGTGCCATCTGTATACATTTTGTCTTAACTGCCAATAATAAAGAAACATCATGGCAGATAGAAAGCAATTGAATCTGTTCTACGTCTAGGCTCATATTAGAACAACAACTTTACTATTAGTGATACATGGAGTCAACTGAGCATATTATATTCCTGATTATAACAATCTGCAACTTCCTTACATTTGGAACAGGAAGAGCAGAACAAAAGGTCATCTGGAACACTCATATTCTCCAAAGAAGCAAATGGTGGGTGCAAATCGGTATTTTAAGCCTAAAACATTTTAAATCATTATTATTGGTTTTGTAATAATTATCTACCCACTATGCTGGCAGCATAAGGGTACATGGCAGGAGTCAAGATTGTTATTTCTCTGTGTTGCAGACTCATTTATCCAAGTTGACGTACTAAAAAATGATTAAACGATAGATAGATAGATAGATAGATAGATAGATAGATAGATAGATAGATAGATAGATAGATAGATAGATAGATAGATTAGAAAACACAAGGTTGAGAAACAAAACAAAAGAAAATATAAAGTAGTAGAATTTTCAGGAGACTGTTGAGCTACAGAAGTTCCCAAGACTGGATAAAAAACAAAACTAGGAGCACACTTGTTTAATGGCTGACACACTCAGCATAGCTCCAGATTCCATTGAGGACAGCAGAGAAGTAGAAAGCCCAAGACTTCCCTAAATGCTTTGTAAAACCATTTATTTTTGGACATCAGCAGGTCAGTTTCTTGGCCATAGGAAATTCTTCCACAGCTTTGGACCAGGAGCTTTAAAGCCATTTCAATTTGATTTTTCTGATGAAAGGATAAAAAGCCAGCAGACTGACAGAAGCAGAACAGAAATTTCTTGTAGGAACATACTGTATATGCAAACCAGAGGCTCTAGGTACAATATTTATGAGCAGTGTTATGCAGGGACCATCTGGTCAAGAAATACATTTTAAGCTAGGTCCCACTCATAAACTGGAACCCAATGGAGAGAGTGAAACAGGGGAAAAGCATGGATGAAGTGTGGAAATATGAAGAAAAATGAACATTTTGCCTTGGTTTATTTCTAATTGTATAATTCATATTTTCTTTGAAAAGGTTTAACCTGGTTGTAATATTCATTTTTCTCACTGCAGGAGTAAGCATGGAAGTACATGTTATACAGTACATGCCAAATGCTATCTCTGTCCCAAAGGACCATATCTTTTATTTATTTCTACAAAAAGCGGACAATCTTCCTTTATTATGACACCTTTTTCAGAGCATACAATCACAAGATGCTTTATGAACTCTATCCATGTATTTTTTATCCCACTTAATCCTCCCCTTTCCATATTATTCTGACTATCCTGGCACAACTGAAAATAAAATAAAATGTATAATAAATTACACAGAGGAAACACACTAAATAGCCTACTGATGTCAAAATGATTGTACATAGGAATAGACTGATAAAATTCTTCTATGGTATTTATATACTGTAGCTAAGTGCTTTATTTGCAAGTTTTTTTAACAAGCTTTTAGTTAATTGACAAATTATGCATATTAATGAAAGTTTTTAAATATTTAATTTGTCATATTTGACTCATAATAGAGATAAACAATGACCTGCTAATTTTTAAGTTTGAACAATGTCTACTGATGAGACAATGGCAACTGCTGCCTCACATCTTCAGGGATTGAGACTGCATAATTAGCCTGGTCCCTTTTTATACGGTGTATACATATTTTGTCTGTCCTTGGGAAAGCGTGTGTTACCTTAGTGAGTGTAAATTGGCCCTGTGTTTGTGTGAATGCCCTATAATGAAGCCATATCCCATTCAGTAAAGGGCTGCTGTATCAAATTTAATGCTGCCAGCCCGAATTCCAGTTCCCCAAAACATGTACTTTATATGCAAAAGACATATCAAAAAATGGATGTATAAACAATGCACTAGATGTTTTCGTTTGCCTCTGTCTTAAATTTAGTTGATTAGGTTAAATCCCACTCTATATTGTGATAATTATTGTTGTTGCTCAAATAAATATGTACTGTATCATAGTATGTCTTTTAATCCATATGTTGCCCAGCTTTAACTGTGCAGTACATTAAACAAAATATTACAATTAGCTTGAAAAATAAAATCCTTAGGTGGAAAGGCAACATGAGAAAGCATCATCACAATTTCTGTGTTTCTTTCCAGTCATGATTCCGGTTATTGGAACCAAAGCATAATATTTTCTATTGCAAACAGTGGCAAGCACAAATGTACATCAGAAACTTTTCCATCTTAGCTAAATATATTCCTCATCACTCTTCCTTTTCCCTTTTATATTATACATAAACAAGCAATACAGAACACAATAAAGAAGGCAATAGCATATATACTGTGTTGGCTGTCTTCTGAATATGTCTGAGCATAAGTGTTTTAAATTCACTAGGCTACTATGTGTATCTCCATGCATCATGTATGCAAAAAGCATGCAAACCCTCGTGCCCTGTGTGAAATGTACAGAATATAGTGAGATGTACTCCAAAGAGGACAACGAACTACATTAATAACATTTTAACAATATGTTGAAATTGAAATCCCTATTCACAGAGACATTTGCACTGGTTATTTGAGTAAACAGAAAAAGAAATCACTCCTACTGCTCATATAATCCACCTGGACGTGTGTGTTTTAATAAGTAGGAAGGCTGTGTACAGAGCAAAGAGCTCATTAGTAAAGGCAAACTCACTTTTGTAGATACGAAGAATACAAGTTTTGTGTTTATAAAGTTGGCCTCTGTTGATTGTATTGTTCGGGCCCTAATAGGGTGAGTAAGTTAAATATAAAACTGAGCAGAAAATGAGCTGTTGCATCAAACATTGCATTTAAAAATAAATAGTATTTCAGCAGAAAATGTACATTTGTATAATAGAGTCTAAAATATTGTAAAGTCCAGAAAAGTCAACAAGGAAACCAATGATACATGATTGAACATTCAGGTGCATTTGCAATTGTGTCAACTGTTTTGAAAGTTGGAGCATTTCTTTCATTATCGAAGAGACAGACGTTTATTTTTCTTTCTTTTTTTTTTTGTACTGTTGCTTATAAGTTGACTGTGCAGGGTCTATAATTACAATTTGTAAAAGAAGTACCCAAAGTTTTGACTGTTTTTTTTTTTTTTTTGTATTCCTCAGTTCATCACCTTCAAAACCCCCATACTTTTCTAAACACTCTAGCTCCTACAATATTTCTCTTTCTCTCGTAGATGTAGACCACCTCATTGGTAAGGGAAATGTTTATGGTGAAAGACATTCCAGTGACTGAGAAAGATAAAACTTTCTTGCTCACAACATGCTTCCATTCATGCATTACAACTGAATAGTAAATTCTGTTCATGTATTTTTTTCTGGTGCTGGATACACAGAAAACAACTGATTTGGTTTTAGTCTTTAGTTTACTTCCAAGTTCCCTGAATGTTTTTTTTCTGCAAGGAATATGCATTTGTCTTTTCAATATAATTAGTTCTAACATGAACTATAACTAGAAGATCTCTACCTGACCTTGGCAGCCACTGGTCCTCTCTGTAGGTTAAGTGGGAAATGCGCACTCCTAGTAAGCAGCATACTGGTGTTGACTCCTGATCTCTACTGCATATCGAGCTGGCAGTATTTCAGAGGATAAAATGTCCAACAACTACCTACCCTACAACCCTTTTCTGCCCCTTGGTAGAATTTTTTCAAACTTTTGAAGCAGAGTATATCTTATGTTCGAATCAATGTGCAGAAGCTATTAATAGTGCACTTAACATTTTAGGTTATATTATAAAAACTGTTAAATATAAATCAAAGGCCAGACTATGAGGCTGCGCCTCACTGGGTTCAATTCTGGTCACCACACTACAAGAAAGACCAACCAAGTGCATCCCAGGACATAAGGACAGACTCAAAGAATTAAACCTGTCTACTCTCGAGCAGAGGAGACTGCGTGAGGACATAATCCAGGTATTTAAAGTGCTCAAAGGCATTGATAAAGTTGATCCAGCAGCATTCATTCAGCTTAAGGGTGAATCATAAAATCGAGGACCTCAGTGGAAATTAAGGGGAAGTGCATTGAGGCATGAAGCCAGGAAGCAGTTATTGATGCAAAGAGTTGAAGGAATCTGGACAAACTATCGAGACATGTAGTTGAAGCAGAAGCATTGACAACCCTTAAAAAGCACCTAAATGAAATATTGAAGCAGCTTAGCCATTTTTTGCAAAAATAGTTTGATGGACTGAATGGTCTCTTCTCATTTATCATATATCTTGTGTTCCTATGTAAATAAAAGTTCAAATTATGTTGAAGTCTTAAGTTAAAATTGCTGGCTGTGATAGACAATGATGAATAGCAGGCCATTGTGAAGCTTTGCTGATAAATTATAGTGGCAGAAAAATATTGAATCAGTTTCCTCAGCAGAAAATTCAGCTGTGAAGAAGCTTTATAACTTAGCATAAATACTGAGTACATGTTTATTCACTGTATGCATAAGCTTAAGAGCCCATTTCCTCTTGAGTTCATTTCTTTCTTTTACAGTTACGAAGGTCGTTTAACTTACCTGGTATGATGTCAAGCAAAAGGAGAAATGAGTTGCTAGTGCAAAGTTTTCACAGTCAGCTAGGGTGATGGTATGTTTCCAAGCCACCCCCCAGCTCTACTGGTGCTTCAATAACTTGCTTTGGGGATCTGTTTTGCGATCAGGAGTGGCTAGCAAGATGAAATATACAAAATACACAAGTTGAAATCGACTTTCTCAAAGTTTATTTGAAGTAAAAAATGAATTAGTAATTGAAGTTGTGCAGAATGTTGCTCTGTTTTAAGTTTGGACAAGACAATTTATCATATTGAGCAACGGTTTTAAAAGGAAGTTTTTTGTGTATAAAAAATTTGCAGTGTATGCTCTTCTCAAGATATTGCAAAGAATTTTTTGAAGAATAAGTGTACCAATTTTAACAAATGTAGTCCAACTGGGGTATAGAGCTGATTCACATGAATAAACATACAATGTGATTGCACCAAAAAGGTTAAATAAAATATCAAAACACTTCTGAGATACAGAAAACCTGTATAACAGTATTACACATACAGTATTTAGAAGGAATAGCTTACATTTTCATCAGTTAAATAAAGTTAATCTGATATCCCAATTGCCTTGTGCAATGATTAGTCCAAATAAGAATATAATTGCAGTTTTAGACTCAGAAAATGCATTTTTCCAGGAGTCAAAAACTTAAAATAACAGTATACTTTAACACAGAACAAAGAGTACTATTGTCATCTGGGAATCGCACATTGTAACAAAGAGTAGTGAGCTTTATTGCATTTTGAGAGCCAGAATAAACACAAAATAGTTCCCCGATTTTTTCTTGGTTTTGCACCTACAGTCTAGAATGCAAATACAATATACCAGAACATGTACTATAATGTTGATATAACAATATTCTGGCTTTCTGAAAATTCAATTTATGACTTAGCTGAGAACATTACGTTAATGCTATTCACAAGTAACAGAACTGCCACGATTTTAAATTTAAAATGTATTAACAAATCCAGAATGCTCTGCATATTATGAAACCATGAACACCCCAGAACCTGAGAACTGGGAGGTTTTCAGATCCAGATAACTGTGCCTATGACAAAATTGAGAATGAAATGGAAAATGAAAGCTATGAGATGTCACAAAGTAGAATGACAATCTCAGAACCAGCAATGGCTGTAAAATGGGCTGCCGAGAATAAACTGCTTTCAAATTGAACTGCTAGCAGATTGAAAGCATTCATGGATGAATTATATATCTCTCATCTGAGAGCCATAGGAGTGGATGCAAGCCTGTGCAAATGAAGTCAATACTGAAGATTCAGGGACAGCAGACCTAATTCACGCTGTTCCAGTTGTGTAGTAACACAGGACAGTGACACTTTAACAGATGGTCTGCTGTATGCACCAGAGCAGAACCAAAGCAGGTGATTATTTTTCCATCCATCCACCCTTTTTCAGAACCTACTTTATCTTCAATTTAGAGTCTAATAAACATATGAGTAATAAAAATAGCTATTTCCGTTATAAGGGAGTTGTAATGGAATGGGTTGCCTATAGGCCTTACAAACAGGTTTGCTAGGCCCCCTGCGTTTCTTTTAAAGCACATCACATTTCTTTTAGTTCTCCTCTGTTTCACTTTGAGTATATCACAATGAATATGTGCTGAGGTCTCACTGAATCAGACTGGTAATAAACGTTTCTATTGAGATTAATTAGCCATTCAGGCTCTCCAGTGGACCATTTAACACAGACCAAGCCATCATTTTTATTCATTTCATTTCATTAAGTTTACAGACCCCCTGAATTCCATCCTTTCCTTTTTTCATTAGGTTGTGTATTGGCTTATGACAGCCAAGAGATTCCAAGTACAGTGTAGTACAAGTTAGCCACACTATTGGAAAATGTAGATATAACTGAGAAATGACGCACAATAAACAAGGTTCACTCCAACATTCTTTGCTTGAACCTCTGTGACTGTCATGCTGTCCTGCCTCTTGTGTGAAAGTGTTTGCATTTCCATTGATAATCAATGATGAATGAACTTCCACTTGTAAACATTCAGAGCTTATCTTGACACCATTTCAGGTTCTCTTGGCTATAAAACACTTTATGCTGATAAAGACAATGCTGCTTTTAAGTTTAGTTGACTTTGGTTTAAATTGTTATTATATATGCAGTATGTTTTAAATTTGCAAAGCATATGAATACCACACCAAGAGTCAGTTAGGAGGATTTTTATGCAGCCAGATGAGAAAATCATAGCATTTGATGGCAAAAGATTTTAAATATAATCATCTTTTTAATTTTAAATTTAAAAACCTGTACAGAAGGAAAGGAAGGAAACAGAGTAAACAGTACAAAGGTTGTGTGTTTCTCAAAAACAAAAGCACTACACTTTTAAAAAGAAGAGTTTTAATGTTTCTTTTCTTCTGCCGTCAACGATTTGCCTTAAACCACCTCAGCAGGAAATGGCAAACTGAGGCGCTGTGACTCTTGATCCCCATCGATCCCTCTTCCCAATTATAGCTTGCAAGTCTCGAATTTTTAATCAAGACGAAAAACCCCTGCAGTACAGTGACGTGGAGAGTATTTATCATGCCGCCTATTAGGTTTTAGTTAAAAGAGGTGCTGTCCACTCAGTAGCGTATGGATATATGCAGCTTTTAAAATATTGACAACAGATGCTGTATTCAGAACTGTGAAAATCAAGCTTAGAAAAAGGTCAGAGCGGAATACAAAAGGACGCACAAGCTACTAGTCTGTCTATTTTGCCACCTCCGCTCTCCCATTTTTAAAATTACAGTATTGCTATTTGTGTGGTTAAAATAAAAACTGAACCGAAACTTTCATTAATGAATACTAATAAAAGGATTATCAAATACACTATTTCTTTAATTTTAAGCAATGTGATTACTTTGTCTAGTTCTCCTATGCAGGGTGTTACCAAAACCTCTCTGCTTATTTCAACTGGTCAACTTTGTTACACTTGTCTTTTTTTCATTTTTAATTCCTTTTTTTGTAATCCTGTGATTTATGCTATATAAAATGCTGCCCTCAATCAATTTGCTTTCACCCATTATCGATCAGATGCATCTAAATGCTACAGCTGACATTTGCTATATTTTTTATTTTGGTCTGAGTGTCAGTTTTTCTACACAAACAGTGCAATTTTATTTTAGTTAGATCTAAACAACCAGGAACCGGAAACTTCTAACTTCCTGGATGAGGGAGCCATTGATATGGAGTGGAGTGCTGAAGTCAACAGTGGCCTCCTTTGTTTTGTTGAGGTTCAGGTAGAGGTAGTTGTTATGGCACCATACAGTCAAGGCTTTTTCCGCTGTTCTGTGGGCAGCCTCAACATTGGGGCCAGTCATGGTGCTGTCAACCACAAACATATTGATGCTGTTGCCCTCATGCTTTGATACACAGTCATAGGTGAATAGACTTGCATAGCAGTGAGCTAAGGCAGCAGCCTTGCAGAACGCCAATGTTGGAGAATAGCGTGGAGGAGTTCTTGTTCGCAGTTCCCACTGACTGGGGCCTGTCAAACACCCATCCACAGATGGAGCTTCTCACTCAAGGTCTTCGACACCAGGCAGGAGGGCACAATGGTGTTTAATGGTAGATGCATTAAACCTGTTGGCAAGTGATCCACTTTTTCTGGTGTTATGTAGTGATATTTTGCGAATAATGCACTGGTTCCCTTCCATGTACACAGGCTACATTTGGGTATAGGTTTATTAAATAGCATGCACTAGTCCAGCTACAGTATTCAGCCAGATAATGATTTTACATTCTGCTCTTTTGTATTTTAAAAAGTGCAGACTATAAATATCTATGTTGTACTTGAGCACAATATGTCTAATTTATAATCAAAACCATCAAATTTTACCACTTGCTACAGAGATCTGGGTAAGCTTTACCTTTACATTCCCCAGTAAAAGGAAGCTAGTGCCTATCATAAAAACTTAAGAAGCTAACCCAGAAGGGGATACCAGTATACATACACCATCCATGTGCTCATATCTTACTCACAACTCCAAGACTTGCAGGTTAGTTTGACTAAGAATTGTGAATTCCAATACCTTTTGCCAGAATGGGCCTTAGCCCTCTGTGATCTACTTTTGAAAAAAAAAAATAACAAGCATGAAGAGGATTATTTCATATCCTTACATGTTATACCCATCCTGAGTATGATGTTAATCTGCATCCAGCCCTGCATGTGGGCCCTCCAACCTGCAGGGAAAGTCCTCGGGGTTGATGGCAGAATTGGCACTCTGGCCACCATAAAAAACCTCACACTGGTTCAATTCCATCTGAACTAGTGTGGTGCTGAGCTGTCACCTGTTGCATGGCTGCACTTGGGTCCTAATCTGGGATCCTGCGTTGGTTTGTCATGTGGTGGGTACGATCAATCAGCACATGCTCCTAACCTCTACCTCCTCCTGACATATTATTTGATTCACTCTTACTGAAATATAGTTAATTCCTTTTTCAGTTGAGAACAATGATCACTATAATAGTAGTATATAGAATAAACGTTATACAAATGGAGTCCTCAAATTCCAGTGGCTTGTACGTAAAGGTCCATTTTAATCATTTTTTGAGGCCTATCTATGGAAATTATCTGAAGGAAGGAAGCTAATTAGAAGATGAAGAAACATTTAATGACCTTTAGAAATTCCCATGGCTTAGGTCCTAAAGTGCTTTCTAACATCTCATTACAACATACAGTTCAAGTAAACATTTGAAGCAACTTAATATTAATTAAAAATGTGTTATGTTGTCTGAATTTGATGCCCTATCTAAAAAGTTCTTCTTTTAAATCATTGGAAAAGAAAACCCTTGTTAAATGCTTTGCTATTCCTGCTTTGCAAAAGTGCACGTTATTGTAGCAAATACTTCTCATGAGTTGCCCAACACAACTTTAAAGAGTTTAATTTTGTGTCATCAAATTTAAATCCTGCAACTTGCCCCCATCTTCTTCGATATCTAAAATTAGCGTCATACTTCATGAAGTGTACACTGTTGAATCTCACATTTCATTCTGTGATGTTTGGTGTGCAACATTACCAGAGTCCGGGCCTACACTGTGTCTCCATATCAGAGGCTAAAGAGCAGTACTTTGCCATGCCTTCGCTACCTCTCAGATACAGTAGATTACAACGGTCACAAATTTGCAGTAATTAGAGTCTCAACTTGACCAAACATATAATGTAGCAGCAGTATTTTGTACATTTTAGAATTATCATCAAGGGTTTCTGCTATGAATCCCTAAAACTGAAAATCAGTTCAATCTTTTTACAGTGTATTAAAAGTCAGGCAGTAGAGACTTTCTTTTCATTACTCAAACACCTCACTACTTCATTTAGAGTGAATAACTGTATGACTTTAAAGCACCCACTCTGGGGGTCACTTTGTGTACTACTACTGTCCTGTTAGTCAAAGCAGAGGACCCACCCTTCCTTTACTGCATTATGAGACTGTCCTAACTCAAATTCATACATTTAATATGTAACATACTGTATGTTTGCTTATATTCTCTTTGATATTTCAATGACTTGTTCTGCTGCAGTTGTTCTTGTACCTTCAAAGCATTGTTAACTGATTAATTTACTCAATACTGCACAATCCTACAATACATGTTTTGAAATGGTAGCCAATGTGGAAGATCGTATTTAAAATAAAAACGCAATTCATAATACAGAAGATTGACTCCAGACTTTCCTACAATGACAAGGAACAGTGATTTGCATTAGGAGTAATGGCTGACATGATACAATGTCTCATTTTAACAGGCATTGCACTAAAATAATCACATTCTGTAGTTTGACTATAAAAAAATCAGCAGTAAGGATAAGATTTGTAAACTGCACTTTCATTTGTGAGTAATAGCAATAGTCTTGGGACCTGCTGAAAAAGCCTTTTCAGCAGCTGACAAAGGGCATTTTAAATTTTGTTTCGTTTTCTTTGAAGAAATCTTCATCATGCAGTTTTTACCCAGACCTCCTCCCACAAAAATAAATGTACGAATTGCTTCCAAGTAAGCTTTAACAGATGCTAGAGTCAGCCTGCCCTCCCGCATCTTATATTAAGGTGCTGACCCTAATTAAAATGAAATGTCTCAGCTAATAGGCACATCAGGTTTACTTGGACATCTGCACACAGCATGTTGATCAGACCAGATTTATACCGTCACTTCAAGCAGTAGCATCCACCGTACTTAAAAGTTGCTAGTGCAATGGAGTCTCAGTTTGTATGAAGGAATAGCTTTGGGAGACACTGACTATTAGCTACAGAATCTTGCAGTGCTACCTGAATGCGTTTAAAGGGATTTGTAAAAATGTGAAGCCCATAGCTTTTATGCACAAGGTCAAAAGCTTTTATAAAACAGTCCATATTGTATGTTTTGCATTGGTTGGGAAGATTATGTTTATGAAAACAAATATTGAGCCAAAATATTTACTATAAAATTGCGTGGCTAAGCTGAAAATAGTCGCTTTTGCGACTATTTTCACTCAGTTCTAGTTAGGTCTCTTGTGGTCATTTTTCCCTTTAACATACTTCTTTGAGATTCTAGCTTTCCAGTTATTGCAACACTCCATAACAGAATCCATTCATTCCACCAGATTTGTGACTCTGAAGCTGGCTATAGCCTTCCTACAAAAAAAAGAACAATAAGTACCTCTTAGAAGTGGCTCATCGTGAACTGCCATTACAGCCCTCCACTGGCAGATAGGGAAAGGCATAAGTATAGGGTGGTCCAGATCTAATTATGCAATTTTCATTATGCTATAACTTATTAAGTTTATTACATAGAAAATCACCCAAAAAATCCTGGACCATCGAGAAGTGTGCAAACAACTGACGACATGAAGAATCGCCTTTGTGCCAAACTAGAATCGTCCCCACATAAATCAAAGTCATCCAGAAAATCTGGATCTGCATAATTAGATCTGGACCACCCTGTAATCAACTCACCATATGCAGATGTAATGGCAAGGCTTTTCTTTTACTTATTGAACTACTTTTAAGCTATTTGGAGTTCACATAGTCTTGGAATGTGCATAAGGGTTACATTCTTTACTGGACATGCAACCATACCTAAAGGTTTTTGCAAGGTAAAATTTAGACCTAAAAATAAAATATTGTTAAAAGTATAAAAAACGCTTAAATAATAATTCCAAAAACTTTATCTTACGTGTATTAAAACACATGATATCTTAAACTCAAAGGATGGCATTGTTTTAATTTCACAAACATACATACATACAGATATTCTCTGACTGCCTTAAATCTAAACGAGAGTCTGAAGGAGTTGGCATGTATCCCACCATCACAGGGCTTAAGACAAGAAACAATTCTGGATAAGGTGCGAGTCCATCACAAGGCGCACACCTGGACACACTCTACAGAGTAAATTTACAGCTGCAAATTAATCTAATGAGCATATCTTAGGAGATTTGGGAGGTAGAGCTCACACAAAATGGGGAACACATGAAAACTCCATACAAATGCTGGCCAGTGCAAGATACAAACTCAGAATGCCAGATCCATGAGGCAGCAGTGATATCCGCTTCACCACAGTGCCTACCTTTCATTTTATTTATTACTTTATTAGCTTTTTTTGGAGGACTGTTCTTGTGATATTCAGCATAAGTCACTTCATAGCTCTATTCCAAAAGGTTACATTCAGGGGTCTTTTTGTCCTTCTATAATCGGTTGTTAGTAGTGGTATCAGCATTTGCACTCACCTCATGTCTCTGGCTGCAATTTCCAAGATAGATATAAAATTCATTGTGCTGTGTCACAAAAGGTTATTAGCAAGGTAAAAATCCATTTAGCATTAGCATTTTATTCCAAAGACCATTGCTCTCTGGTACAGTATGTCTTCATTTACGACAGCTTATTCTCACTTCTGGATAACATCTCCTTTGAAATGCAGGATAACAGGCGAATTCTGGCTTCACCTCTCTAAAGCTCCAGATCTCAAAACAACAAAAAGCAAACTATCACTTTTAATGTTGCCTGTTTTGAAGATCTTAGTTTCCAGTATTTCTCAACTTTAAATGCAAATTATCTAGCACCTTTAGAAGCAGAAGTGTTAGAGTGTCATGGGATATGAACCTGCTGTTATTTAAACTTATTTTTGATATAACATCTTTCATATTGTACACCATCACAATAAAAAAACAAAAGTACAATTCAAAGTAATAAATTAAAATACAAAATTAACCACAAGGAAACAAACTATCAACAGTCTATGCAATTATTCGGGAGCAGGCTGACAGCATATGGTTAGACTTGCATGTATTTATGCCATCTTGCTTGTAACAGCCAACATGCCATGTGGAAAACCAACTGCCTTGCCTGAATACTGCAGAAGATAACAAAATGGTAGAAAAAGAACCTGATTTGATACCAAAGACTTATAGTAGTGAATACATCTGCAAGAGTACTGAATTAAAATTCAAAATAGAGTAAAGTGAGTTTTTAAAAGTAATTTCAAAGTGGGTGCTGATAAACCTTCACAAACAGGCTCAATACGAAAATTCTGGAGAATGGGAAACACATTTTTAAAGCATTTTGAGGGCTGCATAATGAATCTTGGGAAAAATGAGAAGGCTGGCATCAGAGAGCCTTGGGTACCTGACAAGCTTGTATGAGGCAATCAGTAATGACAGGTAACCTTGGGTGTTGGCAGGGCTTTGTAAGTCAGTTGAAGTGATTTGAGAATAATACAATATCATTTCACCTCTTTGAATGCTAGAAAGTATTGACATACAGCAAAATGCCAAAAAGTCAGACATCCATCATTGTGTTTGCTTTACAGAGAACTGAAATAAAAGCTAATCCTAAACCTGTATTCCTGAAGAAAAGCCCTTCAGCAAGTCCTTTATCTATAACAACTGTTGGTGTCATTTACATTGGGGACATGTCCCCACACATTTTTAGAATGCGTAATAATGTCCTCAACAGTTTTTTAGAAGTTTCTTATTATACAGAAAGCAAATTATCATAAGATTGTGCTATCCTATTTGGGCCATATTTAATCAGCATAAGGTCAAAGCCATTTTTCAGAAACACTTTCCCATTTTAGAAACTGTTGACTGTATGAAGCTTTTTCATTTGCATCAATGCCTTAATTCTATAAATGCTGACATCTCTACAAAATCATGAAGGCTGTCGTTTTTCTTCTGCAAATTTGTGTCAACAGTATAGTACTATTCCAATCAAGAGGGTTATTTCTCGTATATGGTAGATACAATGTCTTATTTGCAGCTTTGGCAACTGTATATCATAACAATGAAGGCACAAAAATATGGAAGAGCATTTGCCCTGCTCAATGTATCTTGCACCTAAATGTGTTTCAGGCACAGTGCTTATAGCTCATCTCATTTAAACAATGAGAACAAATTTTGACAGCATAACAAATGAGTTTCTTCCACGCCAGTATAGTTTTACTAATTCCATTCATTTTCTGAGCCATCTTATTCAAATGTGGGATCATTGGAGCGACATCAGAACCAAGAACAGACTGGAACCTAGTCCATTAATGCCCAGCAGTATATGTTATGTTTATGCTTAGTTTAAAGTTTTTGATAATCCAGAATTTATTTACACAGACTATAACACACATGTTCATATTTTATATTTTACTCCATTATACAATACAATACAATTTATTTTTGTATAGCCCAAAATCACAGAAGCCGCAATGGGCTTTAACAGGCCCTTCCTTTTGACAGCCCCCCAGCCTTGACTCTCTAAGAAGACAAGGAAAAACTCTCATTTTTTCCCTACTGTGGTTTTTTTTGTAAGAAACCTTGGAAAAGGCAGTTCAAAGAGAGACCCCTTTCCAGGTAGGTTGTGCATACAGTGAGTGTCAAAAAGAAGGGGATCAATACAATACAATACACAAAACAGAACAAATCCTCAATACAGTATAAATATAAAAATGTTACAAGTATGGAGCAGAATTTAACAGTAGATGATATCACATAATATGATTTGGATTTGTTCAGAGTCCTGAAGACCTCCTCCATCACGTTAATTATAGTAAGAAGTGTAACTTTATACAGCGCATTGTCTGAACAACCTTACCTACATACTGCACATACAGTACATTCTCAAACCCACTTAGTTCAGTTTATGGTCATGGAGCTGGAGCCCATGCTAGCTCCATAGATAGGGTCTCAGTCAGTCTCATAGAATACCCTCATGTGTGCACAGTCACTCATTCGAGGTACAATTTAAAGTCACCAGTTAACGGAGCACACACATATTCAGGACACGGGAGGAACACCAGAGTACTGGAGGAAAATCCATGCAAGTACAGTCTGAACCTTTAAACTCCACACAGACGACAACAAGGTGTGAAATTCAGACCTGGAACATCCATTTCTGCATCCTTTAACAATTTTGCATTTTATTAGCTGATATAAAAATCAATTTATGATGTGCTCACTATAGGGATAAACACAACATTGATACATACTGCAACAATACTTAACTACATTCAGAAATGTAACGCAGATCATTTTTATCCTTTAGTAATTTCAGAGTTTTGAGTTGTTTTACTTCATAATTTACTGAATTACACATTATAGAGGTCAGAGAGTGAGTACAATGTTATAAAACTGTCGCGTTCTCATTTTATAAAGCAGAAGTGGAATAATACGTTATAGAAATAGTAAAGGGGCTGCATCAACTTGCATTTTCAAAAGAAAAAAAAATGGGAAAAATAATTTAATGCCAAAAATAAAAATGTTACAAATAAATGGCAATAGCCAGAGTGTTAGGTTTCTAACATAATTATTATTAATATGTTTGATTGACATGCACCTTCTTGGATTTGTTTCCTGCTCCATGCCCAGTGCTGCTTGGACAGTCTTTGCCCCAGGTGGCTCTGAGATCTGAGAATATTATGCTGTCTAACTTAAATTTGATCTATCTTTTTAGAGGTATTGTTTAGGGACTTGTATAGTAAAAACCAGTTGAAGAGCAAAACATGTATTAACCCAATGTTCTTTCTTACTTTTTCTTGAAAAGGGGAAAGTTAATGAGGGGTGGTATGAGGATCTGGTCACCGAAGTTGCTGGTCTCAAACTTTGGTGTGAAGGACAGTAGTAGAGAGATGTACCTAAACTGGCACGCCTATGTAGACAATTTAACGAGAGGAGACTCTAGAAGCAGGGGCTGTTACAAGAGAAGACACCCATAACTGTAAAGTGTGTCAGGAAATTTGATTGGATTGCAGGCTAGCAGTGAAATGGGCCCTATGAAAACCCTGTGAGATTCCATTACTAACTGTCAGATCAAACTCTAGGATAGAGAAAACACATCACTTTGCTGCTACAGGTCATGCCTTTTGAATTACAGATAAAAAGTAGTTTTATATTTTGATTGAATCGACCCAGTAGATACCCACATGAGCTCTGACAGATGGAGACAACAGATAGAGGCACAATGGGGCTATCCAGACAGAAGTGCAGTCATGTTTTGCTTACAGCTTATCCTTAATACTCATAGACTCAGACACACCTCATAGTACTGTGACACTTGTGTAGGCTGCGTACAAATTCTCACTTTAACAAACAATTAATTTACAAAATTATAAAATGTAATTTACCATTTTTGTAATAAAAGTAATTATACATTATAAGATACAGTATATATATAGTCCTCAGTCGAGAGAAGGACAGGACTCAAAAGAAACATTGGAGTGCCAAGGCAGGCCACCCTGTTCACATGCTAAATAAAAAAGAACTGAAAATAACAGGTGCATAATAGCCCAAAGGGTTAATAAAACAAAGTTTTGCCATTATCTTCAAAATCCAGTCGCAGGGTCAGATGTCCAGAATGCGGTTAACTCATCTCCTGAATGAAATGCCAACTTTCGGAAGTGCCTCACTTTTATAGCTCCCAGACCTGAAAGGCCATGGTCAGTTGACCCCAGTAGGTGTCTTCTTTGAGCTGTGGGTGATTAGAGAGGTATGAGAGCTAGCGATTGCACCCCCTGGTGTCTGGAGTGGTATTGTTTACCTTAGATATGCCTGGAAGGAGACCTTGGGCACCTAAGCGTGACATATTTACATTTACATTTATTTTCTTGGCAGACGCTTTTATCCAAAATGACTTACAAAAGAAGTAACATAATCAAGAAACATTAGGCTATGGCCTGTTTGTTCAGCAAATGTAGTAGGACAGGTAACAAAAGTTGATTGCCACAAGTGAACAAATGTAATAAATAATTTACGGTCATATTTTACAATTGATAAAACAATTAAACTTAACCGAACAACAAATTATCCAACAATATAAAATATCAGAGAGCAAAGGTTTTTTTTTCTTCTATCAATTAGACAGATGTCTGTTCATCCAATTGAATGTTTCCAAACGTAAATACCAAACTATAACACAAGTTATATACAGTGTCAACTTGCTGGATGAAAGAAATAACATGCTATGTCACATTATTGGAACATGAATGCTGGCTTTAGTTAACACTGTGCCAATGACCATGGGCACAAAGGTCTAGAAAATGTACCACCCTGGCAACTTTCTGCATGGAGTGCATACGTTTTATGTGATTTTTGCATCTGTGAGTTTCTAAAACCATGAATTGATATGTAGGCTCAGAAAACAGATTTTGTAGAATTAAAATGGCAGGATATAAGTGGGTATTCAAGGGGAAGGTCTTAATCTTTGCATGCTACTTCCGTACTGATTGACATCACTCAAAATGATCTGATTAAAAGAATTGAAATTATTATTGCTTTGTTTTCACTGTGTGTTTTTATCTCTTACCACAGATACAATATAAAAAAGTCACAACAACATGAAAATAAGAGTACAGTTTGCAGGATATTCTTCAGTCACATTGATACTGAGGAGTTTTATTGTAGTTAGTGATGATACATTTTATTGCATAACATTGTATTGTTATATTTATTATACTGGAAACAATCCATTCCAAGCCAAACTTTAATATAAGCTTAAAAAATAAAATAGATAAAAAGAATTTGCAATGGAATGCCACTCAAATATCAGATATGGCTCCTCACAATTCAGAATTGTATTAATCAAGTTTGGGGAAATAGAATAATACAAACAAACTGGATAATTTCATCTGCTTAGGGAAAAGGTATTCATGTCAGTTTTGCTGCACATTAGCTGTACCACAGAACTGAAGCAACATGAAACTGGGAATCTGGAAGCTTCTCAGTTATTTACACGCTGTAAAAGAGAGAGGTACAACCATTAAACACATTTTTGTTATCATTTACATTTTTTAAAATAATATCATCAAAAGAAGAATATCTTTAGTGAGGAAGCAGCTGTGTTAAAAAATGATATTGACGGTCTGACAAACATTATTTTCATGAAAATTTAAATCATGAACACTTTAGCTGCCCCATTACAGGAGCTCTGAAATATTGGCTCTCAAAGCGCGGTCTACAGAATGGCAGTCAAGGAGCATTTGTGTTATGTTCTTGCATGGTTTTAAACCATAAACACAACTACTGCTCACAAACAGATAACCCTCGTTATGTAATATCGTAAGTGTTATATTATAAAACCACCTTATTTCCCTCACCTTCAATAGTATATAGCAGGTTCTTCTTGATTTATTTCTCTGTATGATATTTGTGGTGCACTCAGCTTACAAATGGCATACAATAGTGTAATGAGTGCATAGACATAAAAAGGGACAGTACATAGAACTGACAGTTAATCCATTTTTAAAAATTTAATGTTATATTTTGTTTTATTAAAATAAGGCCTCACCCTCTTAACTCCTATTTGAACCCCCTCTTGTTGAAGCCAAGGGAAAGACCTCTAAAGCAAGAATTACGAGTGCTCTGTCTGGCTTTGTCTGAAGTCAACCCATTTTTCTCTTACTCTGCCCTACTACTACTAAATATTAGTTATCCTATTCATTCTCTTTCTCTCTCTCTCCCAGTATATTGTCCTTTCCCATTCCCTCTCAGTTTCAATACCCAACCTGCAAGTTCTGAGACACCACCACTATAAATCATTCCAGTTGGTTGTGCAGTACCTGTAGAAATAATCAATTGAGAGGCAATGTCAAGCATTTACTTTGTTGCCAGATGACACTATCAGATGTTGAGCAAGCATGCCACAGGATTCCCCTTTGTCTTTTGAGGCAATCACTGTCAAGTCCTGTTCTTCAGATGTGGGCAGATGTTTGAGTCTTTCACTACATTTATTTCTCTTTACCTAGCCCAGTTTCTTCACTTTCATTTATGATAACTTAAACACAACATCTTGAAAGTCCTCCATGGTGTGCTATTGCTCACAGATTGTAGCTGTGCTGATAAAAAAATTAAGACTTCACATCTGTCATTTAGCCAATTAAAAACCTCATCGCTAAACACCTCAATATTTGTGGTTACCATTCAATACTCCTATTTATTTATTGAATTGTACCACTAGTACACCTGCCCTGACTACCTCAGTAATTTGAATCGACTGCACTGTTGGTGAAATTCAGCCAATACATGGAACAGCGGGGGACGCTGAGGAGACACGTGTGATTCTAACTTGTGTTGTTCTACTCATCTCACCAGATACCAGTAACCTTTTAAAAAACACAAGAAACTGCATGTTCTATCATTAATTTTATATTTTCATAAGCAAATACTTTTTGCCAAGATAACTAGCTTTAAAAGTAAAGTGTCTTGGGTAGCCTAAGACATTTACTACAATACAGATTGATCCCCCCAGGGAAATTCACTTTCTAAAGCAGCAAAATATAAGCAGTGTTTTACTTCAAATATCCTAAATGACATAAGTGTAACTCACTCACTGATGAATATTTCTGCCTGAATTGCCTGAGGGCAGAAATAAGCCATCCATCATTCCACCCGTTTTCTAATCCACTTACCCAGTTCTGGGCTTCAGGACTTCAGAATAAAAATGAGTAAATAATTGAAATGAAAATTACAAGTTAAAATGGAATCACTGGATTAAATCTGTCCATTCATTCATTTTAATAATATACGTATCAGCAACAGGTAAATAATATATTGTACATCTACATCATTTATTATTGTAAATCCAGTTTTTTATTTATTGAGTTGCCGGGAGCCAAAGCTAGAGCCTGCCCTAGCAGCAGTGTCTGAAATGCAGGAACCCACACTGGGTGAATTCTTAATTTATCACCGGTTACAGCAATGTACACAACCACTATGTGAACAGACACACACACATATATGTATGTACAGTTTATATATGGATACATTTGTGTCAAAAAAAATAAGTGTAGTTCAGCAATGCAGTGAGTAGAATTCAAAAACTAAAAAGCTAAGCCATATTCAGATTTATTCAGTATAGTTATGTTTATTTTATTACATGATCTTTTTAAAAATTCTATTTTTCATTCATTATGCAATGATAAATTATAAAAGCGACTTGCATATTTTCTTCATTTTTTTATTTTTTATTTCCTAAATTTATTTTTGAATAGGTTGTCCTTTAACAGAACAAATTAACTAATTTAACAGACTTATACCAAGGTAAGGGTTCACCATAGACTATATGTTTAAATAATCTACATTAAATGTGCTGGAAATTAAAGTCAAGTGCTATTTTCCCAAAGCACATATTGTGGATAAAACCTTTCACTGTAATAGATGGAGAAATCTTTAGTTGGGAATATTACAATTCCAAGGTAGTTCACTGTTCAAAATTTAAAAAAATACATAGAAGCAATATGTGAAAGTAACAGTTCTGTTTTTTTTTATATATTAATGCTGCATCACACAATCTGTCAGAAAAGTACAGTTTTCCAGAATAAAATTAGATGATTAAATTAAACATTAGAATAATAGCCGTATTTGAAAGTCAAGATTTGTTTTGCATTACCATAAATTTAAATCTTTATAAATACAATATAAACATTACATACAGCTAGGCATGACTGCAAATGATAAATTCAATAACATCACATCTGTGTGACGGTCAGTGTAGAATCAGACCTACAGTAAAACAATGAGGAAACAAAGGCAAAAATTCACCTTTTCCTCACTGAGCGGTTTGCTTATTAACTTTATAGGTGCAATCTGTGGACAGATATTTCCGTACAATACAGTTTAGCTTTGTCACCACTAGAAATAGTCACAACTCTCAGAAAATTCATTCCAAACTGTTTTTCCTTCCACAAAGAGTCAAAACTATATCTGCCTAATTGTCAGTCAGTCAGTCATTTTCTAACCTGCTATATCCTAACACAGGGTCACGGGGGCCTGCTGGAGCCAATCCCAGGCCGCAGGGCAGGAATAAATCCCGGGAAAGGGCACACACACACACCAGGGACAATTTAGGATTGCCAATGCACCCATCCTGCATGTCTTTGGACTGTGGGAGGAAACTGGAGCACCCAGATTAAGTCCACGCAGACACGGGGAGAACATGCAAACTCCACACAGGGAGGACCTGGGAAGCAAACTCAGGTCTCCTTAATGCGAGGCAGCAGCGCTACCACTGCGCCAGCATGCTGCTCCTGCCTAATTGTCTGGTGCCTTTATCCAGGGTAACTTACACAATCAGGATATGCTAGTATATTGGAGCTGTAAAATATATAGAGCAGATATGTAAATAAGTGGGACACATGCACATTAAGTGACCTAGTTTTTATAAAACAAGTCATAAGAGGGAGCTGACTCGTACTGCAGTTTAAAGTGCAACTTCCTAGGCATTACACCACACTGCTCGCCTGATACAGAATAATATGTAGTTTTTAATTCTCTACACACTGATGCCATTGACAGTTTGCCAATTACAGATGAACTTTTGAGGAACTTTATTTTGGCCCAATCTGAATTTGTGCTACCAACACATCATCATATCATCCTATCATTAGTTGTGATATAGAAACTGTGTTCATTTTAACTGACTTTAATGTAGCATAATGATTTCTTGAAGTGTCACTCTGGTAATGTAAATTCAGAAGACTCACATGGGTTATTTATAATGTTAAATAAGGAATTTGCTTTTGGCTACTTAGCACAAATTTCTCAAAGCTTGATTGCCATAATTAATGCAATTCTTTTGGTCTAGTGTGGTTCCCTTTTTGTTTGTATTCATCTTGTTTTTGACCAAGGTGTGCTAAATGAATTCATGCAAATATGAAAGTATAGTACCTTAAATATGACAGTAAATTAAACCTTTTATTAATGAGCTTAATTTATTATTTTTTTTGGAAATCTGTGGATTTATGTTTAATTTGGCATTTAAATAATGCATTATGTGGCCTTTGAACATTACATTGTCACGTTTCCCAAAAGATTTGCTTCTCTTGTGGAACATCAAGTCAAACTCAAGTCTGCTTTTACCAAGACAATAATTTCAGCACACTGTGTTCCACTGAGGTCATAAAACAGTTCTGTAATAAATAAGAGTTATGTCAGTCTTGTTAAAGTAGTTCTGCTCAAGTCATTTAGATGCTGAAAGGCCACGTTCAAAAATGTAAAAAATCTATTGGTTCAGCAGACTTCAGCAAGGAACTCTGATGCGATTGAAGTCAACACTGTCGAATTCCTCAAGGACAAGTGTGTGACAAAGCATTATTACTTTTTGAATGATAGACCCTGGCTTTTTCAAGTGTAACTTTTGCGGAAACTGTATCCTTTCATTTGTAGAAGACAAATGCGTACTTTCCTCTTTCTCCCATTTCATATCTTATGTCCCTTATCTGTCAGTCTCATCATTCTATACATTGCTAATGTCTAAATTGGTAAACCTTGCCATGATGATTCCTTCCACTTCAGATTTATATGGTGGTACTCTCTTTATTGACCTAATTCTCCTCCAAGTCCACAAATCTAAGAAACTGCTTGAAAATAAACCTCTGGTTGTGTACACTTCTATTGGACTTACAATTCAATAAGCCATACAAAAATAATAAAACGTGTTTTATGTGTTATGTTTTCTTTAGCAGAACATTAGAGTATATGGGGGACATATACTCCATGACCACTTTTAAACAAAGCAACATGCTTATATCATATTCCCCCAGAATCATAAAGAGTAATCTGTAAGTTCTGCTACATTACATAAAAAGGACCAGTTGATTTTTTTTACAATCTATTTTTTTTATTTACTAATCATCTTGTAGTGCCCTGGCATCCCACCTTATGACAATATTCTGGCTAATGGCTGTACATCTGTGATATGTTTGCAAACTGGAGTTTTGCTTTCCTTCTTTTTCTCTGCCCATTGTCATTACATTACCATTTACTATAGTTAAAAAAATAGACTATTATGAATTTGCAAACTTTATAAATCTATTATGACTGGGGTTTATCTTTTCTGAGTATCTCTTAGGTTGTTTTAGGGATTTTGAATATCAGGAATCATTTCTGCACAAGTGTTTTATGCAATTCTCGCTTTTGGACAGAAGTACATTTTTGCATTACTATATTTTTACATTGCCATAACACCGTCTTATTTTGGTTATTTCAGAGACCTATTGTTAAAGCACAACTCCAGGTTACTGAGAGGCTCATTCCCAGAAGTTGCATTTGTAGTGTAACACTTTATATACCAGCATGACAAGACCATCTTCATCTGAGACTGCGATAAACACTAAAAATATTTTGTATTATTGTGGCTCTGAAATTCTAACTTTCCTTTTGACCTCAGTTCCTGTTTGGTGTTTTGGTTTTAACAACAAATTCAAACATTTTTCTTTTTTTTTTTTGCCTTGAATCTTTTCTGGCTTGGATTTGAATGTCATATCCTCATCCATGCTGCCAGTACATCCATCCATCCATCATCCAGCCCGCTATATCCTAACTGGTCTGCTGGAGCCAATCCCAGCCAACACAGGGCACAAGGCAGGAAACAAACCCCGGGCAGGGTACCAGCCCACTGCAGGACACACACACACACACACACACACACACTAGGGACAATTTAGAATCGCCAATGCACCTAATCTGCATGTCTTTGGACTGTGGGAGGAAACCAGAGCACCCGGAGGAAACCCACGCAAACTCCATGCAGGGAGGACTCGGGAAGCAAACCCAGGTCTCCTAACTGCGAGGCAGCAGTGCTACCACTGCACCACCATGCCGCCCTGCTGCCAGTATTTAAGTATTTTTGTATGCACATAATACAGGTTATTTATTATACTGAAAGCATTTTATCTATGTAATATTGTGAAGTTTTCTGTTAGTGTGCAATAGTATATCCAAATAATTGATTTCATATATTTGACTGTGAGTATTACATGGGAAGACACTATGCAATGTAAATAGTCATTTTGCACAGTGCCAGATAAATGTGCAAGACATAAAATAAAATGTAAAAAATCAACATGCGAGTGAGCGCTGAATTTTATACTTTAGTTGAACATTAGATTTCAGATAGAAAAGAACATTTGATGTCAATCTGATGTTCACATATCAACACACAGCACTGAGTGACAACAAAACATGGATTTTTTACTTTTCCTAGTCACTTCCTCTCTCATTTCCTCCAGTTACTGCCAGTTTCTGTTTTTCTTCTGGCAGGGTGGAATGGGTGGAGAAGAAGCATCAGCAGTAATTTGTGACAGACGGTTATCAGCAAGAGTGAAAGGGAAGGTCTACAGGATGGTAGTGAGACCAGCTATGTTATATGGGTTGGAGACGGTGGCACTGACCAAAAAACAGGAGACAGAGCTGAAGGTGGCAGAGTTAAAGATGCTAAGATTTGCACTGGGTGTGACAAGAATGGATAGGATTAGAAATGAGTACATTAGAGGGTCAGCTCAAGTTTGCGTTGCTTTGGTTTGGACATGTGCAGAGGAGAGATGCTGGGTATATTGGGAAAAGGATGTTAAAGATAGAGCTGCCAAGAAAGAGGAAGGCCTAAGAGAAGGTTTATGGATGTGGTGAGACAGGACATGCAGGTGATGGGTGTAACAGAACAAGATGCAGAGGACAGAAAGATATGGAAGAAGATGATCTGCTGTGGTGACCCCTAACTGGAGCAGCCAGAAGAAATAGAAGACTGCCAGCTTCTTTTTTATTGGCTTTCTCCTTATTTTTATATGCCATGGTATTTGTATCCATCAAGTCATGGAGGGCGGCACGGTAGTGCAGTGGTAGCGCTGCTGCCTCGCAGTTAGGAGACCCGGGTTCGCTTCCTGGGTCCTCCCTGCGTGGAGTTTGCATGTTCTCTGCGTGGGTTTCCTCCCACAATCCAAAGACATGCAGGTTAGGTGGACTGGCAATTCTAAATTGGCCCTAGTGTGTGCCTGGTGTGTTTGTGTGTGTGTCCTGCGGTGGGTTGGCACACTGCCCAGGATTGTTTCCTGCCCTGTGTTGGCTGGGATTGGCTCCAGCAGACCCCTGTGACCCTGTGTTCGGATTCAGCGGGTTAGGAAATGGATGAATAAAAGCCCTAGCATGTCATGAAGTTAAATAGCATGGTTCATTAACAGCAGCAATTGGCTTCTAATTTAGAAATTGTTGAGAGCGAAGAATGTACAACTGCTGAGATCCTCCAAATGAAGACAGGGATCTGCCTGTGCTAATCCAACCAATGAAATTGGATCTCTGGTCATGTCCATTATTATCAGATTTCCCAAGATAAACAATATTGTTTGTTTCTGTTTCTTTATTAGGAATTCAGTTTTCCATTCATAAAACATGTTAAGAGAAAATGAATCCTTAAACTTTCAGAAGACACATCCGAAAAAAATGGAATTAATATATAATTAAATAAATGTATTACTCTTCATTTTTACAAATGTTGCATTAAAAGGCGATTGTGGGTCTGCCTCCTGGCTCCTAACTGCATGGAGAGCACTTTGAATAGTGAGAATAAAGTATAAAGTGCTATATAAATGTAATGAATTATTATTATTATTAATGTAATCTAGTTGTTACCATTTTAGCCTTAGGACACAAAAATTTTGAATTTTCAATGATCTTTCAATATACATTTAAGCAAGTCAAAAGTGTCCACAGCTTATATTTAAAAATGGCACCTGTTTGATTCCTTTTGTTGCAGCGAGCTGCTTTATTCCTTCAATGAATGTTGTTCTACAGTCAGTCACGTATGAGCATTTGCAGGTCAGCTCTCTCTTCAAGGCCTGCTCACTCTCTTCTTGTTGCTGCAGCTGGTTCCTGACTAATGCTCAATATATTGAATTTTTATATTGCTAACATGTTCAGTGCCGAGGTGGTTGTAGACATTCAGTCTAGGGAAGACACTGTATGAATGAAATAGGGAACTTTACTGAGCAGCACTTTCATAGATCTTTATAATCATGGTGCATGTACATGTATAGTAGGGACATGTTTAGGAGTTGCTATGTGTTATCCATAATTGCCACACAACTATACCTGACATCATATTACAAAATGAGATCAAACAAATGCCCTTGCAGACCTCCACAAACATGAGTGGCTACTCCAGCATACATATCACACATTAACTGAATAATAAATACATATACTTTAAGTCAGTCACATCCAATAAGACTATAAAATGATTTTGAGAAGAAACACGTATGAAGAATAATGATTTTTATTATTTGCATTAATATAACATGAGGACAGAATGTTTAGGGACTGCAGTTCCCTTTCAAGTGAGTGAAAAGCCATTGTTCCTCAGCTTCCAGCAATGTTATTTATAACAATATTTTTCATAGCAAAAGGCTCTTCTACAGCATACAGTTTATCATTTTAAATCCACTGTCATTGTTTCATTAAAAGCTGTCTAAACTCCAGCATTCTTTGTTTTGTTGCCATTACTGTGTCATGCAGCTGGCAGAGTATAAAGCCATCCTGAATCAGGAGTCCTGTTTTTAACTCCCTCTTGGGTTTGCAAACTGAATGTTTAACAAGGTGAGAAAAAAGGACAACAACCCAAGTAAAGAAGGAAATTAGAAACAACATTAAGATGTCTTCTAGTTATGTGAACATGGCCTATCTACATGACATGAAGATTAATATGATAATACAACTGCAAGAGAAACAGACTGCTCGTTGCTCTTTGAACATTTGAAATTAAATACATCATATTATAGGAACTCTCGGAAAACAAATGTTTTGCGTTTCACTTTCTACTGTGATATCTTTATCGAACAAGACATAGTTTTGAAGAAGTGAATCTATCACCTACATTTAAAACAATTAAATATTTAGTCACATACATGAACACTTCCCATCATTATGTGCTGGAACACACATGAAAACTTGCCTGCAGGACACAAGCCATCACAGAAGCAGTGACAATACTTTATGCTGCTTTATGTGACACATCACAAAGAAATATCGGATAGAGCAAAAAAAAATGAAGATCACTCAGCTGCAAGCAGAAGCCATGTCCCAGCATGATAAAAGCAGAGAAGAGTTTTAAATTTCAGCCTAAGCCTGTAAGTCTATCCTCTGTCCGTCTGTTTGGCATTCTGCGTTATGTCAAATACTGCACATTTATCATTTGCAACTTTACATTTGTATATTTGTAGCCATGTCTGAACAGACATAGTTGAGTTGCTTTTAATCCCCTTGTGTTCATTAGTGAAAGCAGTTTCACTCACTCCCAGGAGTTAATTTAGGCGTTAGAGGTAATACTGAATAGCAGAATGTTCTGCAACATGTTCTTAATGCTGCTGATCATTATCTTAATTAGCTTCTTCTTTGTGATAGCAAATTCATATAAATGAATATGTTTGTCACATAAGCAAGAAAAACAGGTTAGTCTTTCACCATAACCCTTTTTAATTCAAGCTATTTGTCAATATCAAGGATATCAGCCTATCTGTTCTTTGCAGGTTTGAGGCATTCATTATCGTCACTTTCCCTCTCCATTTCTATGCTGTGTATGACCCATCCTTCATCCCTTCTAACACTTCACTTATGGGACTTTTTCTCAGTCATTTATAGTATCAATGAAAAGCATAAAATTAACTTGACGCAAATGAAACAATCTATGAGCATGAGAGGGAGCAATGCAGTATACTGATAAAATGCATTGCTGCAGTGCAAACCTCTGTGCTTAAATACATCTTAAATAAATCATTCTCGTGCTCATCCTGCACTATTTCTGTTTTTCTCTTTTGAGTCAAGTGTCCTTAGGTTGTTTGCATTTAAAAGCTAAAATAAGGATTTTAAAAAAAACAATAGCCAGTCAACTAATTTTATACTGCTCATCTAAACATGTACACATTTGAAATCAGGAGGCAAGGCCTAACTGGACATCATGGACTGGAGTTTTCAGTGTAGGTTTCACAGAATAAGGAAGAATAAGGAAGATTGTGTGATAAGGAGATTTAACAACATATCTCGATTAAAGTGTAGGTTTTAAACCCTTGTTTCCAAGCCAAAATAATTAAGGTGGTTCAGAACTAACTTAAGTCTTTCAGGGCTGATGTCGACTTTTGTCAAAATTCAGGAGTAGAGGATGGTAATCAGCTGTAAACTGCAACAAAACTCACCCTTACATTTTAGTTTGACTCTCTTTGCTAGAAATAAAGTTAAATAGCTTTGTTGATTTAACCTCGATTCCCTACTCGTGTATGAGTAGCGAAGAGCAAACAACTTCTAAAAAGGCACCGACATCTGGTAAGAGACCAAAGCGAATGGGCAAAGCAAAATAATCTGTGGACATTTTACGTAATTTTATTGAATAAGACTCTGACTTATCAGACTCTGTGTTTGATGCAAGCGATCTGGAGATGGATATCAGAATTGAAAGTGAGGTACCAGCATCATCTGATCGGTCCCCAGCTGATCATGGCACTTAACATTTTCGTGCAGTTGATGTGCCTACAGCAGTGTTTGCACTTATGATGACAAGAGGTACAAACCATGTTGCGTGACACTGCAACCGTCACCACCACCAACTTGCTATGCGAAGACAGTCAGACAGCTGGCCCACCGTGCATTCCTATTGACCTTCGAGGTGCCCCCATACAGCCACTGTTGCCAGAGAGCTGAACATGCGCCAACAGCACCCACAGCACATAGCAATAGACGTTTTATGTTGTGTGTGAAACTATTGCTTTGTGAGCTTTTTAGAAAACTGAGCTTTTTGGAAAAAATATTCAGCCATCCAAGAGTTAAACCACCGTGTCAGTATTAGAAATACTTGAAGGCTTAGATGTTACTGCCTATTACACTATTATAAAACAATCGTATTTTCCCACCATCTTTGAAATGCACACTGTATATGGAATACATGCATTGCTGGGACAATCAAAAATGGATGTATTAATTATATATTTTCATCCATTTAATGTCAGTACCAATTCCCTCTTCAAAATATTTTTTGTACTACAGAATTTGTAAGTCAGAGACTTCTTTAAAAGACACCTTGCTATCTTTCCTATCTCCTTTCTATTGAAATTTTACTTTTCAGCTGCAATAAAATAATAGTTTTTATTTTGAAACCATAACAGTTCTTTCTAATAATTTTACCATTAGGCAATCCAAGACAACACTGTGAACAGGACCTTTAAATTAGTCCGTCCACTAATGAATGGAAGTTAGATCTAAATAAAGTAGTTTCTTACTTAGTATGTGCAAAACCTGGTCTAACCTAACTGAGAATTGTACAATTGTACAAATATCTCTCGACTCAGACTTTCTAAAAACTTATGAGAGTAGTTGTCATGTTTTGTCAGCTTTGCTTTTTTTCAGTTGTCTTCGTATCACAATAATTCTTAATTCTCTAATAGCTCAGTTACAGGTAATATGTGATTTACTGCTTCATGGACAGTCTGCTGTGGTGGTTTACATTTAACTCCTAATACTTTTAATTTTGTTTTATTTAATTTGCTGAACTGGAAGAATATAAAGTTATATACAGTAACACAATAGATAAAAAAATATCTATTTTTTTAAATAATTTAAAATTGGAAAAAAAACACATTTTAATTATGTGGCAAAAATGAACAATTTTTTTGTTTTAAATGTGTTTGTCATTTATCAGTATTGTTCTCGATTACTAGAACATGCTGAACGGCTGCCAGCCTTACAGACATTGCAGTTTCTCAGGCTGATTACTTCATACTGAATATTTCGGTTCCTTTGCTCTCTAGATTGATATGGATGGAGACACCTTATTGCAATAAGATTTAAAACAGCATTTTTTGCTGAACTTTCAGACATGCGGTGAAATGAAATTAAAACACTCAAGCCAATGAAATGATTATTTTATTATTTTCTCAGGAACCCCAAAAATACCCATGCATTTTTACTACCTACTTCTTTCTCTCAATACCAGACAATTTACCAAGAAAATGCTTTTAAGATCTGTCTTGTTATGATAAGTAGTCTGTCATTCCCATTTATACTCTACTTATTGGTGGCAGAGCAACAGTGTCTGCTTGTTTTGATTCAAGTCATAATGTACATGCTTTTATTATTTTGAAAGCACACAAAGTCACTGATGGCTCTTTTGATGCAGCTTCCCTTATTAAAATGTTTTATTAAGAAATCTGAATGCTTTGCGCTCAGTACAAGCAAATGATTTATACAAAAAAAATAAGGCAGATTAATCTTACATTGTCCGTTTTATATTTTTTGTGTGCTACCTTTCATTTACATTTAATGAGCATGCCCATGATAAACTGGCATGATTCTGCCTTCCATTACTTAGATGGATTAAGCATCAGAACACTCCCCCACTGGATGGACACATTTAGCTGAAATTGAAATTCTGTATTAATAATAATTAAATTTTTAATAAGTTATTTGTTTAGCATATCTGTTGTTACGCTTTACTTCTGGTATAAACAAGAAAAGGAGTGAATTGATTAAGAAAACTTCTTTATTTATAACAGCAATGTACCTAACAAGAATTATAAATGGTTCTTCAACTCATTTGTGTAGCATTCCTGCCTGTTTTGTTTGCTTCTTTTTGCCTCCTAAATTATGTCTTCTTTTATAAGTTTTTCTTAGTTTTGACACCCTGACAAGTGGATCTTTAACTGGTCGCTCACCCTTTAGATAGATAGATAGATAGATAGATAGATAGATAGATAGATAGATAGATAGATAGATAGATAGATAGATAGATAGATAGATAGATAGATTAACAAATTCTTTATGGCCACTACCTGACTACTGATGATCACTATTCCATTTAGTTTGTTATCTGCACCTTTCCAGATGTTCACTTAAGATTGCAGCACATCCACCTAATCCTACTTTGACCCTAATGTGCCATGCTTGTCATTCTACAAATAATTTAAAAACTTAATGTTTTCATTCCTTTTTGGTTTTCTTTTTTATTTTAATCATTGGTGCATTTGTCTTCCACTACTGCTACCCCTCGTTCTTCTGTCATGTAAGCATAAAATCTCTCAATAGAAAACAGGATCTTGTGTCATTTTTGATGTGTCCTGTATTTATCCCTCTCAGTGCTGTAAAAATTCTCTGTCATGTACATCATCATTTTCTATTTTCTGTTTTAATTAACATTTTGCTTGCCTACAAGGAAATATTTTCATATTCTGCCATTTAATTGATTCACATTCTGTGCTATATATGACAAGAATAAAGAAGCGATGGAAGACATTGACAAAACATAAAAAATGAGACCATGTGCTGTTGAAGCTGTTTGAATGATGGGAACCCCTTACTTAATGTATCATAATATTAGCTTGAACGTGTAAGGTGTAGTGTGTGTTGTTTTGGAAATTACATTTTATTTATCTGAATGTCCTCTCACTGTCCCTGAGTGTCCTCTTTTTTAGGTACAGTACATGTGTTTCTTCTACACAATTGACTGCTCAATCAGTAATAGCCTTCTACAGTATGTGCAAGCAATACTGTTAAAGCCAGTAGACAAGTAATAGTGGGTTGTGTGTGCAGTATAACTGAATATAGCAGTGGTGCTGAAATGAAAATATCAAGGCACAAATCATCAATCTTTTCCCCAAATGGGGTACTGGGCCGCCCAGCCACTGATAAACAATATGTTGCTATAGAATATGCAGTAGATAGGAAAAATAAATACAAGATACTAGAAAACAATGATTATTCTGGTAAATCACAGATTATTCTGATTCATGATAATCATGCATCCTTCGAACTGATTATAAAAATGAAAGCTGGTGATGACAGCAATCGTGTGCCATTTTTCAATCAATCAATCAATCAATCAACATTTATTTATATAGCACATATTCATACAAAAATCATTTTTTTTGTTGTGTATACTGAGTTCCTTAATATGAATAGAACACCATTTACATGTGTGGTGGATTACTGGAGCCCTTACCTGGCCTTGATACCCTGAGTATGGAAGGACTAGAGGAAAGAGTATTTGCAAGACCCTTGGCTTACAGCGGGGCATTGAGTCATGAGCAAAGAAGCTCAACCCTGTTGGGGGCCTGTGGCCACACCTTGGAGGTGCATGGACATTTTTAGGGCCGCATTTGGCCACACTTCCGCCTCACCCGGAAGTGTGGCTGGAAGAAGCTTGTTGGGCACAAAGGATCCGGTCTCCAGAAATCAATGACCAGAGTCGAGAGGAAAAGGACAAAGCCTGAAGAGGAGTAGAGGAAGGACTGGCGGAAAAAGAGACTGTGTTGGTGCTGGTTTACTGTGTGTGCTGTGAACTGTAAATAAACTGGGTGTTGTGTGCAAAACTCCTCTCTATGCCTGTCTGTGTTGGTTTGGGGCGGCTGTATGAACCCTGAACGTCACACGTTATAGAATATCTGCATATCACTGCCAACCAGATGCATTCATTTATTACACTATTGTCCCCTACTTTAAACAAAATAATGCCCCATAAAGCAAAGAGAATTCTATAATGGCTCCTGACATGTGATGCTGAAGATTATCCTTGATATGAGCATATGTGGAATAAGGAGGACCAAGATACACAAAATAGTCCAGTTTCAGTGCAACATTTCTGCAAAATGTTAAGATTGGAATATTCCAGAATTGCTGTGCAACACTTTGGATCCCTTGTTGAGCCCATGCCTTGATGTCTTTGAGCTGTTCTCATGGCAAATAGTGGGGGAGCATCTTAATGAGATGTTTGTGTTTATTAAAACATGCACTCAATAGATGTTTTAATAAGGTGTCTACAAACACCAGTCACATCACAACATTTTCATGATAAATTTTATGAAATATTAAATACTTCAGATTTGCTAGCATATCATATGCCCTAGGTACATTACCATCCCTGCTTCAGTAAATTGTACTCCGTGCAGCATAGTGTTTACCAGCTTCGTAAATCGTATTGTTTTAGATTCCATATACAAGGGCCCCCAAGTGGGCATTTAACACTTCTGTACTGAGGATGGTTTTCCCTTAAAATTAATATTTTTTGCCAGACCAGGAAATCCTGGACCCCCAAGAAAAAAAAAAATTCACAAATTTGCATTCTTATATTGTTGTTTATAGAAATCACTTCAGTCATTTCATGTTGTCAGGATGCCATTCCCAGTAATGGAACTGGATATAAGACTGGACCAAGTCTTGGATGCGGTGCCAGCTCAGCACTGAGGACACTCATTTATACACTCACATGCGATTATACAGGGCAAATATAAATTTATAGTCAACCTCATTTGGAAATGTCTGAGAGCAAATCTGAGTACGTGTAGAAATACACTCCACACAGATTGTGACCAGGCTGAAGTCTACCTTAATGAAAGTAAGAAGCTACAGTGCTGACCTCTGCAAAACTATGCTGTAATTTATTTTAAAACTATTAAAAATAAATAAATAAATAAATACACTGCACTATGCATCCCAGGTGCTCATGTATAAAATCTGCTGTCATTCATTATGAAGCAGGATCTCCCTATTATGACTGGTGACTGCACTGTTTCTCTAAGTTTAATGCAATTTTTGTTTCTCCCTGCAGTCATTGGAGCACCTTACCTTATACTGAGGAGGATTCTGTATTAGAAACATGAAACAGGGACATAGTCCCAGTGCATATTGCTGTAGGATTGAAAACTTACTGGATCAGTTTGTCTTTGCTGTTTTCCTCTAGGGGTACAGTCAATATTTACTCAAATACAGCCTGCAGTAAAACCATCTGGACGGCTGGTCTCTTCAGTGCACTTGAAAATCAGCTTTCTATCCCTTTCTCTCTCTCTTTCCGCACTTCTACCGGCAGGTTTTCATAAAAGGAATAGGCTATTCAGATTCATTTTCAAAAAGTATGACTGTAATGCAGCAAACGCTATGGTTCATGCCAGTTCACATCCCAAGGTGCTTCCTCCAGCATGATGAATCACATCAGAGTGTAATAGAACCACTGTGTAGATGTATTTATATTTTTGCACTTTGTTTTTTTTCCTTCTTCTTCAACTGTATTTTCCATTTTCTGCTGGCTTCAAAATCCCAAGTGTATAAATTACTTTTCAGTGCAAGCGGCATAGAGGCTGGGGTTTGGGAATCACACCAAATGAACCGTGCTCACCTTCAAGAATTCTGAACTGCTAAACATTGAGCTCACTACAGCACCCAAGTGTTCTTCTATTACAATAGCAGCTGATGTCAGTGATGAAATGCACATTTGCTTGCTTTGCTGAGTGACAGATTGGCCGTTGCAATGAATTTCTGGCAGATCTACCATTTCCAGATTGCAGATGATTCTGAATGCACCATTTTTATAATGATAGGTCAAGTATATAAATCAGTCGCCTTTCCTTAGTGAAGAATTATTCAGGCCATCAGGATTCTGCCAAGGAAAGATGCCTACTTTTTTCTTTTTTAATGATTGGGGTTTGTTCTTTTTTGAGCAATTCGATGATGTTGGGTTCAGCATTTTCTCTGCAACTGTGTTTTGGGATCTTTACTTTCCATGTAGCAGTGGGTTGTTTCGGTGCTTCCTTCTTACTGCACATAGCATTAACAATGAGGATGCTCACCTATGAAGCTGTGTATGGCAGTGCTTTGTTCTAAGCTTCCTGGATTATCTGTAATTTAGTTCAAATTTGCCTTGGGGTGGTAACATTCTTTTATAAAAAACTTGGTTACAAGTGTAACTTTTTTCTTCGCACTAAGAACCACAGATACCTGGGAAAAGATATCAATTAGTTTGGTAGACAATAATACATTGTTGGCCGTCAGAACTCAAGTTAATGTCATTTTGCAAGATACACAAGTACAACTGACAAGCTTGCTCAAAGATACTTTGGCCCACTCCCAGATATTATTTTCTCTGGTGCTATTTTCTACTAATACAGTGATCTTTCATTTATTGAAGCCAGATAAATGGAGACTTTCAAATGGAAAGAACCTAAGCTGCCACCACCTCAACCCCTTTTTATTAATGGAGGTGACTTCAATACTTAGAAATCTTTTACATTTCCTGCATTTCCAGTTCTTACATACACCATGTCCAGGATTGTTACAAATTAAAGATAAATGCTAAATGTTTTTCTTTCATCATTTTAAAAAGTGTAATTGATTTATGTTTTTGCTGATGGACATTGGACGACCAAAGAAGTTAATGTTACATCCGCCATAACAGTTCAGTAACTTCTCACACAGCTTTAACTGTGACATCAAGTTGTTGTCACAGAGGACACAGATTGACTGGATGGATGGTCCCTGGCTCAGCTTGATGGATGGAGGGAAGCAGCCTTTTGGAGCTGTGTGTTCTCCTAGGCTGGTAGATCTCCCATGTGCTCACCTGCAGGGCTACATAGAAGTTGTATTCCCAAAAGGTGGCCCTGCTAGGTTTCTTTCGAGTTGCTAGTAACTGCTGTGGAAAGGAGCATTCCTTGGTTTAGGGAGGGTCCATCTATCCCAGATGTGCCACCTGGGTGTACGGTGATAGAGCTGGAAGTATTCCCAGGTCATGTCAGTCAGGCAAGTTGAAGTCGAATGGGTAAAGCTTGCTAGGTAGGTGTGCATGTGGTGAGAAGAGAGTGAAATTACATTGTGTTGTATTTTGAAAGAAAGGACCTTTTTTGAATGTTTTTCCTGAAGCCAAAATGTTTACTTGAACTGGGACTGTTGTAATGTAATTGTGTCTTGTGTTTTGGGACTCACTGGTGCCCTCTGCAAGCCACATTGTATTGACAGAACAAAAGAATGTAGGTCGAAACCATCATCTAGAAAGGCGATATAACCAAAGACCTCACTCATAAGTAATCAAATCTTTTAGTTGCCTCCATCCAAGAAAAATTACAGTTTGATTACAAGAAAGCCCATTCATCATTTCACTGGTTTCTTCCCTAATGCAGTAACTCTGGTCAATACACTCCTGTCCTTTCTTTAATTTAATAATCCTTCTCCTCAAATGTCATCTTTACTTTCAATTTCAGAGCTGATTAATATAAGAAGCATAAGTGCATGACAGTAAAGTTTTTGACGACGCTTAATGCCTCTTGCACTTAACCTGATGCACTACATTAAGGCTAAAAGAATTGCAAGGCACAAATTCAACAAGACTCAGACAGTTTTTGTGATTGATTTGGGGAGTCTTACATGTTCATAGTATAACAGGAGTTCTATGGTTTCCTGGGAAATTAAATAATCTTAACATTTTCAGAAAACACAAGAGCCATGAAGTTGACTGGCTGTACAAATGTGTCTAAGCCTGCTCATTTTTCTTTCCCCTTCTCTCTTTCTCTCTGTTTGTCTCTATATCTCTTTCTGTTTAAGTATTCAGCTTTATGAAGTAATTAGTGCTGCTGTCTCACAACTTTGGCACCCTGGCTTCATAACTCATACCTCATCATTGTCTATGTGGGAGTTCACTTGTTCTTTTCGTGTCTGTATGGGTTTTCCTTTGACTATTTAGCTTCTGCCTCCGCATCTGCAAGGATGCTTTTGTTTAATTGGCAACTGTAAATCGTCCCCAGTGCGAGGTTTAGTCTGTGCATGTGACCTGTGATGAACTGCCTCCTCCACTTAGTTGTGCTAAGAGGGGCTTCTGTTCCCCCCACAACCATGAGTTGGATTAAGCAGGTTTCATTACGTATGTAGTATGTATGTGCTTCATAACCTCTGTCAGAAGTATTACTATCAGATTGCCCCATTTTGAATCTAGTCCGTCTCAAGGATTGCTGCTTTATCATTTGCTGTTGGAAATAAACCGAAGCTTTAGGCCAGTTTGCTCTCTTAAAATTGCTGGGGACGTGTAATACTGGCATACTAGCAATATTAATTTCTAAACAATATAAATAAACTGAGCCTATTTCAATTAGCATAGCCAGTCCTTCCTTAGCTTAATATTTTATAATATGCCACTAAATGAACTTTGAAAATGAAGAAGCTGTCCCCTTATTCCTAAGCTATCATTACTAGTACTCATGGTGACTCATGAATGTAGATATTTTGTATACAAATTTTGCTTTGTTTACTGTGGCAGTAAGACACAAGCCTCTTAAGTTAAAACAAACAATGTGAAAATCAAGGCGAAAACTACTTTTCTTGGAAAACTAAATTCTCTGATGATAATTTAAGCTCTAAACCTCTAATATATATATATTGAGGAAAGTAGGGGCACATACAGCCACCCCAACCCCAACACAGACAGGCAGATGCACAAGTGCAACACACAACACTCTTGATTTCGAGCTAGGGAGCGCTTTTTCACAGAGCACAGCACAATACACCGCCACAACAGACCAAGACAGTCCTTTTCTTTTCCTTCCTCTTCCCAATCCTCCTCACAAGCTACGTCCTTCTTCCTCCCAACTCTGGCCTCTGAGTAGTGGCAGCTGGCCCGTTTGATAGGATACCCGGAAGGACTCCAGGTGTCCAATGAGCTTCTTCCGGCAGCACTTTCTGGATGTGCCATAATCGCTGCCAAATGGGGTTTAGTAAACGTCTATGCACCCCCTGGCGGAGGCCATGGGCCCCAGCAGGGTTGAGCTTCCATGCTAAAAACCCATGACCCTGCTGTAAGCCGGGGGTGGGGGAGCCCTTTATTATTCTGGGGGAGAGAAGGTCCTGTTCAAGCTCTCTCCCTCAGTCCTTCCATTGTCGAGGCGTCACGGCCAGGTAAGAGCCCTGGCCATCTGCTACAATATTTATTACAATTCAATTCACAACCCTCAATTGGGATTAGTGTGTTTAAGAATTTTATGTTATTATTACTATGCACACTTATGAATCCAGCATACTATATAGTAATTACAAATATAATATGAATAAAAAACATAATGCCAAAATATGAAATCAAAACATAAATAGCGAATCATCATATATTATATAAAAACATTGATTATATACAGGATGATTTTAAATCAACAACAACAACATTTATTTATATAGCACATTTTCATACAAACAGTAGCTCAAAGTGCTTTACATATTAAAGAATAGAAAAATGAAAGACACAACTATAAAACAAAATAAATCAACATTAATTAACATCGAATAAAAGTAAGGTTCAATGGCCAGGGGGGACAGAAAAAACAAAAAAAACTCCAGACGGCTGGAGAAAAAATAAAATCTGTAGGGATTCCAGACCATGAGACCGCCCAGTCCCCTCTGAAATCAAATTTCATTGTTTCTAGATCAGCTATATTCTAAAGAGGTTTGTTTCATAAGCAAACAGTAATAATTTCATTTGAATAGAAGGCATCAGAAAAAAGGGTTTGTGGAACACCATGTCTACTTCAAGGTGGACCAAGTGCCACCATGGGCAAAGACAAGAGAAGGAAAATGGAACAGTCAATAATGGAAAAAACAAAAAGAAGTACTACAGTTGATTAAAAAGCACTATATGACAGCAATATAAAATAGACTCTGCAGATTTTCTAACAAAATATAATTATTTACTAACCCTACCTAATTTGTCAAGGACTTTACAATTATTGTGTACTCTTAAATAGCATCTTAGACTGCCATGTCATTGACATATTTAGACTGGTATATTAGTGTTTTCATTGCTTGTTAAAGTATTAAGAATTTGAGGAATGGCAAGTGCACTGCATCTGTACAGGAGGCCAAATGTCCAGTGAGGAGAGTTCAATGAATACAACTCCGAGCAAGACCAATTCCAGACAGATTGAGGGTAGCTTTAACTTGTAGTGCTCGAAGAACTGTGTGGTGTGCAGTGTTAGCAAACATAATGTAAGGACTGAATATAGGCTTATGGGGAAAGGTGAGATAATAATGAGTCGATTATTCATGAATAATTAAAGAGAGGGTGGCATGTTGGGTAACGCTTCTGTCTCATGGAGCAAGAGTCCTGGATTTGAATTCCAGACCTGGACTTTGTCTACGTGGAGTCTGCACGGTTGACCCATGTCTGTGTAGCTTTTCCACTTGGTTCTGGGGTCTTCCTCTAGCATCCCAAAAATGTGTAGGTTAGGCAACTGGGAGTTCTAAACTTACTTTTCTGGTTAGAGGATGTGTGTGCGAGAGTGGGGCTGGTGATGTAGGGCTGTTTCCTACTTTTCCTGCATTATTTTCCTAGGACTGGATTTAACTGTTTAGATAATTTTATGTAATGCTAATAAACAGTCAGTACAGGAGCTGCTTTTATGTTTTGGTGGCATGTTTGGAGCAAAGCCTGTGAAAAAAAGATCCAGTCAGCATCCTCAATGCTAATGCCCCTGTCTTCAGATCCAGTGTTTCGCCTGTCTGAAAACCAGATGCACAATGGCACAGTCAACAGATATGAATCTGCACTTGGGATGTCAGGTGCAGACTATTGCTAGTTTGAGGACTAATTATTTCAAAAGTGAAGGGTTTATTCTGCTGTCTCTTGAGTGGCAGAAAATACATTGTCAGACAAAGTGCCCTAAATATTTACACACATACATTATGTGTTTCTACATATAGTGACTTGTTATTGGCTTTTATCATTTAGTATTTAGTATATAGTTCTTCTTCTAGGTTTGAGTGACTTTCAGTTCTTAGTCTGTATAATGTCATCCAATTCAAAGCAGCTTTCAGATCTTCTTTCATTAGGGCCTGATGCAGTAACCTCTGGTAGTTTGTTCCTTGTTAAGCTTTCTTCAAGAACATAAGCACATTGTAAAGTATTGTTTCGCTAGTGATATGTTTATTGTACTGATATTATTTCCATTATTTATAACTTATGCAGTTAAGGTGATTTTTCTGTTTGATTCCATTTTTCTTCTCATTTAAACTTTTGTTCAATGTTGTGGAGCTAAGGTTTAGATCCCAGCAATTCAGAAAAAGTAAAAAGCAGGCTCATAAAATGGCTGGATGGAAGTATACTTTAGTATTAATCAACTAATATCAAAGTATGAGGAAGAGATAGGAAGCAGCATGGCTGTCTGACTGTTAGGGAAAGTGACAACAATGTTTCGTTATCAGATAATTGCATCAAAGGGCGATTCTTGTAACTTTGCTTGTACTTTTTTTTCTTAACTGACATAGGATTTTACACTAAATAACTTGCGCACATAAGTGTAAAAATTATTTTTGAAAATATATTAAATGTTAATTTTTCTTTTATGCTGAAATAGCTGAATAAACATTTTAACACTTTTGGTAGTTACATTTCTCTTAGTGATTAAGCATCTTACTAATGTGACTAATGACACACTAACTGGTAAAATCACAATGATTGGTTATAAATAATATAAACGATCAAACACTCTCCATACATTTAGACATTGATAGGCCAGAAAAAAAAGCCTAAAACCATTGCACTGTTTCTATTTGCAAACCATAATGTTTAGAGAAACTCAGCAATGGTAAGTAAGCCACCTCTTATTGTGGAGAATTCCAGCACATTATACAAAGATGCAAAGAGTTTTTTTGGTGGAGTTGGAAAGAAAATATAATAACCAGTCGTCTCTCTATCTTTCTTTCCATACACTGTTGATAGTTTTATCATACAATAATGTATAGTTTAGACGTTCATTAATTGACTGGATTGATCACTTAGAAGGGAGTCATTAACTTGAATTAGACACACTCTCAAATAAAAAAGCTATTTAGGCAGTTCTGCCTGTTTCCAAATAAAACAGCAAAGCAAGACACATTTTTAAGCATTAGGATTAGTGTGATGCCCTCTACATACATTAACTTCAGCTGTTCTGGATGAAGTCTTATGTACAATTTAGGAATTCAATGTGCATAGTCTCATTAACAAGCATTCAAAGATAGAAAAGCTCTGGCGGCCAAAGAGACCCTTTGGCAGCAAATACTTTATGTAGTAATCTAAATATGTGCCAGCAATCCAAGCCTCTTCAAGCCTAGTGACTCTTACACCTTTAGTTCACTGACCTGTTCTGTTCCATAAACTACTAGATAGATGTGATCATTTCTGAACTATTTTTTGGTAAGCCTTCTTTTTGCACCCAGACTCTTTCCATTTAGTGTAATGTCTCTTCTGTACTCACACAAGCTTTAGTTATCACTTCCATTGCCCTGAATGCCCTTTCATATAGTTAAAATAATAAACAGTTATTCAATACCATAATCCATTTAGAAAGATTACCGTTAGAATAAAATGATTTAACGTCTCAATACCATTTTGCCTGGGAAAACTCAAATTGTGGTCTGAATGCCCAATTCTTACCAAAACATTTTCTCACAGTTTTAACATGTTAACATTTGCATGATTTTTTTAACTGTAGCAAATGTTAAGTTTAAACAAGGCGCTAACTAATTCACTTAAATGTCCATCCATTTGTGCATTTTCATCAGTAAAGGATACAAAAGAAACAGTTTACACCACATCGTTTTCTCCATGTGCTTTTCATGGTTAAAAATGTCTCATTGCAAATTAGATGCTGTACAATGTGACACAACAATGGCCACATACATTATATGAGAAGAGTGAACATGAAGTAAGAACACAAAGGATAGTTGTGAATGACAGTCTTATAAACTGCTGGTGAGTACAAAGACACAGATTAAAAGCAAAGTATGTAGAGAAGCAGAGGATTAGTCTATTGTGAGTAAGATCAAAGAACTATGAGAGAGAATCAGAAAGTTTTACTAAAGTAGGGCAGGAAGCAAGACAGCAGCTTTTCAGAATAACAGCCAACAAAGGTCAAGGAGAAAAGGTAAGGCTTTTGTTTATCCAAGACTAAGGTAGTGCTCCCCAGCTGATGGAGAAAGAACACTCAAGGCACAGCAAATGCACAGTGTAGTGACTTGTTGGCTTTTGACGCAAGTGAGTCAAGTCTGTAAACCGAGGCACGTTCCTACACTGTAATCGAAAGGGAGCACCAGTGGATAAAACCCACTTCAGTGCAGCTCCTGGGATGCTGTCATCTTTATGCACAGAAGTAAACTCAGCTGTTTCCCACTGTTAGTAAGCACAACGACTCTTTAAATCTCTTTACATTAATGAGAGTACCTGCTTCTGGGTTAAATTAATGCTGTGAAACCTCGGCACCCGGGAGCAAAAAATAATTAAATGCTAATTAACATTTTTCTAGTCAAAATAGCTTCTTGTTCACCTCAACAATTACCTCTTCTTAGAGTCACAAGTAGGTGCTTATAATTTAGGGGCAGAGAGATTTGGGAGGGGAAGAGATAGAGAAAGAGAGAAAAGGAGAGAAATGCGTGCTTCAAATTGATTCCTAATACATTTCTAATTCAAGGCAGCTTTTCATGGCTCCGTTCATTTCTAGATTTTGTTAATTTTCCTTTGAGCTGAGTGAGCTTGGAATATTTTAAATGTAAGGAGCTCTCAGGCATGTCTTCTGTCTCATTCATAAATTAATTTTAAATCGCTGAGCTGTTATCTTTGCCCATTATTCAAAATGTATATAGGTAAGATTGGATTAAGCAGACCTAGTAAATGGATGCAGGGATTAATATATATATTAGTTGATTGTCGATTCTAAATTGTCCTGCAATAAGCAAGTGTGAGAGTGTGTGAGTGTGCCAGGCAATCAACTACCCTTCAGTCCAAGTTAGGTTGCTGTCATGTACCTGAAGCTGCTGAGATGGACTTCACCTCTCAGTGATGGCATATTGGTTGAAAAATGGTACAGTGTGAAAATGGATACATACCTCCAATATATAGTATACATAATGGAGTTAAAGAAGGGCTGTGTCAACATATATCTGCAAAAGGAAATAAAATATTATCCTCTTGCTGAAAAAGCCACAACATTTCATCTGTGTAGTTTTAATTTCTTTCAGCAAGGGTAAAACCTCTGCTTTCTCATTATAGCAGACAGTGTCTATGTATACAACGAACAGTAAGTATATGTGTGTTGTATGTACTATATATATAAATAGAAGTAAATGTGTCACATAACATTCCCAGATGTGATATATACACATCCCAAAAACAGACTTATTGGATTGGTAATCAGTTGTCCCAGTGTGAGATGTTCAGTTGGTGTGAGTTATTGTGATGGACTCTGGGTGGTTCCTGCTGTACATTAAATATTGCTGGGTTACATTTTAGCTTTCGGTCACCCTGTAACGCTGGAAACATTATCAAAATATCTTGCATTTGTTCTTGTCTTCCACATACAGGCTTTGGCTTCAATCAAACCTTTTTGACTAAGCTGCTTTAGAAAAAATAATGAAAATACGCTCTTTCTCTTTCTCTCTGTCTGTATATACAGTATATAATTGGCTAATCTTGCCTTTAAAATCATAACAGAAGTGTCCTAGTTCATTTTCCTCGGTACTCATTGACAGTGTATGATCTGTTCCTTCTGAAATGAATAAATTACATTATCAGCATATTAAGTCCACAAATGATTTTTTTTCCTCTGCAGAGTGCATTAATTACGTAATAGAGCCTGTACCTACAGGCATCACCATCTGGCCATGAACCACAAAGGGAACCGTGCACTCTACATTGCCAGCACAAGCTTCACAAGGTCATGTTCAGTCTCGAGATTCTAATGCTCTCAGCCAGAGGGCACTGTTTCTCATAGAAAATTACTGTAGACTCCTGTTGTTTTGAAATTTAAAGTACAGTAATTTGTGTTTTTATAACATTCTTAATGGTTTATTTATTTTATCAGGAAAAACAGTTGGAGACTGAAAAGCTGTGATTGAAACATATATTTTCAGTCGTTTTACTCCACAGATTTCTTGTTGCCAGATATACTGTGCACATAAAGCCCACTTTGACAAAAGTTTATTCTAGCTGTTAAAGGGTTTTAAAAAATGTTCACGTTAGGTTTACTTTTGACCTTTCAACTGTTTAAATGGGTTTTGTTTGTATTTGCTGTGTGAACCAACGTCTGAATTCACTCTTCAGAAAATTTTATGTGGTACTTTGAATAAGGCTGTAAGCCATAAGGTTTCTGTTTCAGTCTTATCCATTGTGTGAACGTAACTTGAGTTTATGTGACTTAAACTGCTTGTGTTCTAACTGTAATACATTTTTATTTGCATTCATTCAGTTAACAGACACTTTTATCCAAAGCGAATTACAAAAGAGGTCAATATAATGGAGTAAACTTTAGTCTGGGGGATTGTTTAGGAACAGGTGTTACAGGACAAGGTTACAGAACTGATTGTCACAAGTGAATAAGTTTAAACCAAACGGAATACAAAACCCATTTATCTTTCTGTGGTTTAAAGAAGCTACCAAAGCCATAATCAATTAGACAGATTTTCATAGAATAGGAAAGTCTTCAAAAGCTTCTTGAAAGCATGGAGGGAGTCAGCAGTTCAGATGGAGGTGGGCAGCTCATTACACCAGCTTAGAGCTACACATGAAAAGAGTCTGAATTGAGATTTGATGCCTCACAGAAGTGGCATCACTAGATGCAGTTCACTAGCAGACCTGATTGGGTGACAAGGAGCATAGGACCTCACAAGTGTTTCCCTATGCATACTATAGGTGCCAACCCACTGACTACTCTGTGGCCAAGCATCAAGGATTTGAACCGAATACATGCTGCTGCAGAGTGCTAGTGTAATGAGTTGCAAGAGGAGTGACATGCGTCCGCCCCATTTCGTAGAACACAAGTAGTGCTGCTCTGGCTTGGTTGTACATGTAGGCACTGCTGTCAGTAGAAGGTTGCAAAAAAAGATCTCTACAAATATAAAACACAAAATAATTAATCTTGTAAATATGCACCTATTTCAGGTCAGCAGGTCAGTATTTAGTAGACGTACCTTTGGGTACAGTTCTCTCTCTATCAGCTTTGCAAACATGGGCACTGGCATTTTTCTCCATTCTTCTTTACAAACTTCTTATGTCCTTTCAAGCTGCATGGAGATTGTGAGTGAATTGCGTTTGTCACAAATTCTCATTTGGATTGACAGCTACACTGTAACTGGGCCATTCCAGGACATTAACATTGTTGTTTTAAGCCCTTCCTTTGTAGCTTTGGCTTTATGCCTGGGGTTGTTGTCTTGCTGGAAAACAAACCTTCTCCAGATACACAAGGTTTCTTGCAGACTGCATGAGGTTTCCCCCTAGGATTTCTCTGTAATTACTTCTCTGCATTAATTTTACCCTCAAGCCTCACAAGCCTTCCAGGGCTTTCTGCAGAGTGGCATCTCCACAGCATGATGCTGTCACCAGCATGCTTCACGCTGCAGATGATGTGTTTTCGATAAAGTGCAGTGTTTGGTTTATGCCAAACATGGGTTTTAATCCAATGGCAAAAAGCTCAATTTTAGTGCCATCACATCAAAGAATCTTCTTCCAGCTGACGTCAGAGTCTCAAATGTGTCTTCTGGCAAACTCTAGCCAAGGTGTCATGTGCATTTTTTGTTTTTTTGAGAGACTTTTTTTGTCATTCCCTCATAAAGCTGTGACAGGTGAAGCATCTGGGCAACAGGTGTTTTCTACCCAATCTCTCAAATCTCGCTCACTGTAGCTTCTTTAGAGTTGTCATTAGTCTTCTTCTTGCATGGTCACTCTGGTTCTGTGAACACCCTGCTCCAGGCAGATTTACAGTTGTGTCACACTCTTTCTATTTCTTAATGATCGATTTAACTGGACTTCAAAGGATATTTGGTGACTTGGATGTTAACTTGTCTCCATCCCCTGATTTATGCTTTTTAAACACACTTCCATAGAGCTCTTTAGAGTGTTGTTTTGTCGTTGTTGTGCATGGCTAAATCCAATACTGACACACCACAAGTAGGGCCTTCCATGTACTGGTACATTTATATTTCGATCAGTGGAAACCCCTTGACTACAGACGGTGATCTTCATTAAATTAATTATATGAATTTTAAAACCAACCTGCCGCATCAGTGGTGTCATATTAAAGGCGGTGAATACTTATGAGATCAACTGTTTTGTGTTTTATATTTGTAATTAATTGAGACCCCTTTGCAGAGATCCATTTTCATTCTGACATTAAAGAGTCTTTTTCTCTTGATCAGTGTCAAAAAAGCCGAATTAAATCCATCGTGAGTGAATGTTGAATAACAGTAAAATATGAAAACTTCCAAGAGGGTGAATAGTTTTTCATAGGCACTGTATACACATCTTTTATAATCTGGTGAGTAATAGTGCTATATTTGTAAAGTGCATTTATATCGTATTTACTATCGAAAGCACCTGTCTCCTTTTCTCTTTATTCTGTATGCCTCAGATTATAAATATAACAGCAGATCATGCCAGCTGCATTAATTCTCAGATGATTCTGAACTTCTGGGTTGTATTGATAAAGGGGACGAGACAGAATAGAGGAGTCAGAAAAGTTTGTCTCTTGGTGCAAAGAGAATTGTGTGCATCTTAACATCTGCAAAACCAAGGAACTGGTTATTGAATCTCGCTTTACCAAAGAGCCTCTATGTCCAGTCACTATTCAAGGAGTGGATGTCGAGGTGGTCCACTCCTACAAGCAGTGCAGGATTTACGTATAAGCTACACAAGCTATAGCTTAGGGCCCCCACCTTCTTGACGGCCCCCAAAACAAATCATATTTGGCACTTACATAGAATATCTGGACTTATAAAGGGCCCCATGCCTCAAATAGCTTAGGGCCTTATCAAGTCTAAATCCGGCCCTGCCTACAAGAACTTGAGGATCGACATTAATGACAAGTTGGACTGGCTTCAGAACACAGTCAAACTATAGAGAAAGGGCAAAGCTGGCTCTTTTTCCTTAGGAGACTGTGTTCCTTTAATGCAGGGGTGTCAAACTCCAGGCCTGGAGGGCCGCAGTGGATACAGGTTTTTATTCTAACCCTTTTCCTAATCAGTGAGTAGTTTTCACTGCTAATGAACTCTTTTTCCCTTCATTTGAATAGCCCTGTTTTTAAGGATTCAGTCCTCTGAATTGATTTATTCCTTCATTAAATGACAGTCAAACAGAAATGAGATGTGAAACGAGCCAACAGATGACAGGCTAAACTGGGATTTCAAGCTCCAACCAATTTCACTCCAACCAGTCTCTTAATGAGAAGCTCATTCTTGCAGTTAATTAAGCCCGTTATTTAATTCAATAGCTTGTTGCTGCTCTCATTCTGCCACAGCAGACATTTCCAGATCTGTTGATTTTTCTTTCTTTTCTAAGAGCACCGTCAAAATGCTTTGGTGACCTGAGAGATCAACCTTACTGAGACCTTCACCTTTCTTTATTTTCAGATATTGTGTGATGGGCACAGTTGAGCTGGTCATATGGTGGCTTGCTTTGTGTCTCATTATTGTTTGGCTACTAATTAAAGAAAAAGAGACAACTAAGGGGCCTGAGTCAAGTTAATTAAAATGAAGGCAAAAGAAGTTAATTAGCAGTAAAAATGGCTCAATAATAAAGAAGATGGTTAGAATGAAAACATGTAGCCACTGCAGCCCTCGAGGACCGGAGTTTGACACCTGTGCTTTAATGTAATAACTCTGTGACGGCCAGTGTGATTTTTCACAAAGTGATGTGCTGGGCTGTAACCAGAGGTGGGTAGAGTAGCCAAAAATTGTACTCAAGTAAGAGTAAAAAAGTATTTGGTGAAAAGACTACTCAAGTACTGAGTAACTGTTTGATCATAATAAATTATTTATTTTTTAGAAATGTTGTAATAAGACAGACAAAAATATAAAATAATGTGCAAATTCTGCTATTTCCAAATAATAAAATAAAAAATGAGTAAAAATAAATAATATCTTTACAAAATAAAGATGCCCAAATAACACAAAGTTCCAAATCTCAGTTTTTCACAACAAAGCTTTTAAATCCAATACCTACAGTAGGTAACATGTATGTTTGAACAGTACTCACTGTGACAAGATATACTGTACACTGACAGTATAATACTGCATATGCACTTGCCCTCCAAATAGCACAGCTGATAGAAAATAACATTAGAACAAGGCAGCTTGTGCACGTACAGGGAGTCTCACTTTACCTTGACTGTCTGTGTCTGTGTATGTTTGGTTAAATCTTGCAATACGAGTAGTCCGTATATGCTTTGTCTGCCAAGCGTCACGTGATCATCACTGAGCTGATGGTTCTTCTCTCTCTCTTGCTGCAGGATTGTGGGCAATCATCAGTCGGCGTGCCTCACTTATATAGTCAACATCTGTATGAGCGTATACTGTTTACTACAGCATTGTGACCACATGTGTGTGTGCTGTGATGTGTGAGTCCCTGTCTTGCACCCCAAAACACGAAGCTGAGTCTTAATACTTTAGCAACACCATCTTTATTCAGCTTGAAATAGGAACAGCGTGGTTATCTATTGTAGCGGGATCTGCCACTCTCCTATACACAGACACAGCAGTCAGGCAGTGTCTATGCCGCCACAGTTTGTGTGTGGTCATGTGACTGCATGGCTATGTCTGATTTGTGAAAGCCATGTGATTATTGTTGCTACATCTGATTGGTGAAACGGAGTCTTGTGATTATTATTGCTACGTCTGATTGTGAAACAGTTATGCAGTAGATCCACTGGCGGCTTCTCTCTGACAAAAGTATAGTGTATCTAATGGAAAAAAAGTAATGATTCGAGTGTTGCCCAATGTAGTGGAGTAAGAGTAGCGTTTCTTCTTCACAAATGTACTCAAGTAAAAGTAAAAAGTATGGTGCAGTAAAACTACACTTAGAAGTACAATTTTTTTAAAAGGTTCCTCAAGTAGTAAATGTAACTCGTTACTACACACCTCTGGCTGTAACATCACTTCAAGAGAGGTCCACCAAATCAACAAGCTAATTAAAAAGGCAAGCTCAGTTATAGGATGCACTCCAGACCCTCCGGAGGTCGTAGCAAAGGACAGAATTAAAACAAAACTGAGTACCATTATGAACAATGCTGCACATTCTCTCTCTGACACACTAACACTGATTACTTTCAGCCAAATGAATTATTCAGTAGAAGTGTGTTAAGAAGTCAAAAGTTTTCTTTCTTTTGCATTTTCTTGCATTATATTCATTCAGACCAAAGTGTGTGTGTATGTTTATGTATTTATTTACTTACTTATCTATGTATTTATTTAATGAGCTTCTGTAAGAATTGCAACATTGAATTAGAATAATATTCAATTAAAATGGATTTAGAGAAATGGATGTATGAGTAATTTTTATAAACAATGTTTCCAACAATGCTCTATTTTTTAATATTTATGCACCAGTGGACAAATTTTCTTATTTATTTTTTATCTTTTAGTTTAAATGTCAGTCCAGATTTACTCTGTGCTTTTAGTCATAATATTCCAGTAGACTTGGAATGAGTTCATCCTTCACTTTACTACTGCCTTACAAAATCCCATATAACTGACTTAGGTTTTGTTTTCTGTGTTCCTTTGCGTTTTGTTTTGTTCTGTTCTGTTCTGTTTTTTCTTTTAACAATCTGTCAAAATGAAATATTTAGGCAAGGGACAAAATGTTTTTTCAAATTGTGGAACTCACAGAAGATAAAGAACTTATGTAAAAGTAAAATGGTAGATTTTTGGGTAATTTTCATTTATTTTCAAAAAGAAGAAGAAAAAAACTTAGCTAAATTGCATTCATTCCATATAAATTACAAAAAAGAACAAGACATATCTTGTTTCACTGCCAAAATCCTCTCTAAATCATCAGCAATACCATTCTAAATGTGCCAAGCAGAGCTCCTTGAAAACAAGCGTTTTATAGTATTGTCCATGGTGTCCCTGCAGGGCCATTCACAGATCCATTTCCCATCCATCAGTTTTGACTTGCAAGTTCTGTTGTAAAATATTGCTTGGCAGATGTTTCTATTTGATGTTTTTTTTACATGACTTGCATTTTCATGCGCATATGAAGTACCTCATGATACTGTCTGTATTAAACCAGGTTAATGTACCTGGCCATAGGTAGAATGGCTTTAAAATATTCTAGGAAAAAAATCTGTATTATTTAATGGTTTAGAGGTATAGCATGTTTAGAACTAAAATCTTTCTTTCTTTCTTTCTTTCTTTCTTATACAATGCTCTATACTGAAATTTTTCAATATGCTTCTAGCATCTATTCAAAATTGAAATTATAGTTTTCAAATCAGATTGAAACTATGTACTTTTATCTCTGCCCGGGGTGACTTCAGATTATTCATCCTCTTGAAGCACCTTGAAAGGCCACACTTTCCTAAGAAAGAAAAACCCTACATTCAATAAAGACATGTACATTAGTGATTAGGTGCAAATATATTTTCTTGTTGAAAGGCAGAAAGGAAAGAAGAGGTGCAGTAATATGAGAAAGGCTCTGCCTGGCTGCAAACTCATCTATCTTTATTGAAGGGACATAGAGGTAACCAGACAGGATGAATATAATGCATCCTTAGGGATCTCCATGAAAAGAGAGCTATCTACATGAGAGCAGAGTTCCTGTCCTTCAGTTTTTGTATTACTTCTCTTGTTATGTTCATAGTAAACATTTTTCTGTATTATTTAATTATCTTCTTAGTGTCACTTTCTGTTTGCAAATCTCTTTCTATCTTTTACACTGTCTTGCCCCAGCCCCCATTACCAAACACCACTTCAGCCACACCTTGCCGGATCTTCCATTACTTTTCAACAGATATTTTTCAATATTAGAAATCTGTACAAGCACACATACCAGATTTTCTCTTCCTTCCTGTAGCTGTCTTTTTAAGGAGTGCTGAAAATTCCTAATGTTAATGTAAGGGCTCTATAGTACATGTTGGTATTCTCATTGACATATGGGGCACATATCCCTTGATTTTTAATAGTTTCCTATCTTTAATAAAACCCCAGTGTGCGTCCAGGTGTCCGTGTGTGTTTGTCTTCTGGTGAAGTGCACATGCGTGTGGCCGCATGTGTTCATTCTCTCCCTGTGCATAGAGAGAGAGAGAGAGAGACACACACACACGTGCGTACGCGAGAGAGACACATGCAGGCACACGAGAGAGACGCACACATGCAGGCACACGAGAGAGACACACACACAGGCGCACGTGAGAGACACACACACACAGGCGCGTACGCGAGAGAGACACACACAGGCGCACGTGAGAGACACACACACACAGGGCGTACGCGAGAGACACATACAGGCGCACGTGAGAGACACACACACACACAGGTGCGTACGCGAGAGAGACATACACACACCCACACACACAAGCGCACGCGTGCATTGTTGCAATGTTACCTTTCTTGGTTGTTTATTAAATTACGGATTTTTCAAATGTTCATTTTTTCCCCAGTGCTTAAAACTCATTAAAAAAATGTTTTCAGCGAGCGCTTCATAGCGCTATAGTGCAAACTCTTGCAGTGTTAGTTTTCTCTGTTGTTCAATGTTTTTACATTTAGTTTACTATTACGCTGTGCATTCTATGGTGTAATTAACTATATTTGTGATTAAAAACTTGAAAAAAAATATATTTACATACAGTTCGTACGGTCTGGAACGGATTAATTGTATTTACATACAATCCAATGGGGTAAATTACTGTCAGAGAAAATTACAGGCATTTTACGGAAATATAAACCAGTATTACTGCATGAGAAAATTAACGGCACACAATACAGTGACGCATATTACAGCCACATACAAGGTCCCTTGCCATTTAATATAGACTGTTCCTAATACTGTTTATGCACTACTGTTCTAGCTCCTGTTATTGTAACGGGCTTAATGTCTAGTCATTCAAGAAAAATGATGTTAATTCATCCATTACCCTTTTCAAGTAACTGAGTATATTATTCAGCCTGTTTACTATTAGTCACATTCGTTTTTTATTTTATATTGCTAGATTGACAAAGCAGTGGTAAGTTGTCTTTGAAGTGGTTGGCTCTACTCAAAATAATCACCATGGTAACTTTAGAACATTGTACTGATGTTTTGTTACAATCTAAACATTTGTGTCAGCCATAGTCTTGTGATCATTATGCTTGGCAGTGTGGCTAGGTGACAAAAGGCATTACAGTTTAAACCTAAAAACTGGCAATTCAGTCCATGCCTCTCATTCACTGTGTAATTCTGTGTTACAGTATCATTATATATACCTAAGCAATCATTCTAGAGTTCTGTACATACAAAACATGCTATTTAAAATAAAAAGTGGTTGGTTAGTTGTTTGTCTGTACACTGCGAAGCAGCCCTCTGCATTCATATGTCAGCATCACTCAGTTCTCTCAAAGCCTGCTGAAATTACCTTAATGATAATTCTTAATAATTACTGATGGATCCTTTTGTGTCCCTTTGTTTCTGTTTTGATATTTCCCATCCATTTTCTTTTTTCATGTTTCCAAAAGATATGAAATCAGACTACCTAGAATGGAGAAAAATGCATAGTTCTTATTTAATTAGTTCCTAAAGCAAGGCAGTATGAAAGTGACAGTCAGAGGAGAGGGATATTTTTTGAAGATGGGCTTTGGCTTCAAGAATGCAAGATGGGCAATGCAGTGATCAGCATTCTAATTAAAGCAGCATTTGACTAGCTGCAGGGCATTAAGAACTCAGTGCTTTAAGTAAATAAATGATGAAAGACCACCCATTTTCAGGAGCTGTAATTACTTTCATTCGATTAATGGAAAAATCAACTCTCTGGGGCTTATGTCTGGGGTGCTGTGGAAGGAATGAAGGCAGGTGATGGAAGCACCAACTCCAGCTGTTACCATAAATGCAGGAATATAAATAGGATAAGAAAAGGGAGGACACTGGATCATAAGAGTGGTAAAATGAATACTCGTATAAATAAATACATTTTGAATTCAGATCAGGATATAGAGAGTGAATTATTTCCATAAAACATGGTTTGTAAGAAAACAATCAGCCTTAAGTAGCAGGTAGTCAAACATTTATTTATGTGCTTAACTGAAACACATGTTTTTCCTGCTGTCTTTCTGAAAATAATAAAATGTATGTACTATATGTAATTTTAATAAAAATGCATTAGCAGTATATAACAGAGGCTACAAATTTTTAAACCACAATTAAATCTGCTCATTTACTTTTATCTCAACTTTTGGTAAAGTTTTGTCTACATAATGCAGTTTGTGTGAATAAGTTATGGACGGGTGTGATTGCTGATCCTAAGACCCTGAAGGTTAGGTGTTGTTGCCAGTGTTCCCAGAAGGAGGTGTATCATTTCGCAGGGAACTCTGAATATCATTGAGAGGATTTGCAGCACACGGCTTGATTGAACTCCCGCCTGTACCAGGAAGTGAAAAGGATGGCTGCGAGGGCTCTGAGGGCAGATAAGAAGGCGTTTGTTAGAGGAATCTGTGAGCACACCATCTATGTCTAGTGGGTCTAGTGACCCACGTCCTGCTTACAGTAGAATTAAAGCTTTACGCACATCCAAATCTGTTTCACGGAGAGTCGCAGACAGGGTGGCTGATGGAATGGTCCTTACGGATGACACTGAAGTTGTGACCAGCTGGGCTAGCTATTTTGAGCAGCTGTTTAAAACTGATCTTCAGACTGGAACATTGGAAATCTCTGGGTCCACAGTTCTTGAGACTGATCCTCCAATTAGCTGTGAACCACCCAGTCTCACTGAGATTGCACAGGTGGTAAACCAGCTGAGGGTAGGGAAGGTAGCAGGGATATGTGGTATCCAGGGTGAACTTCTCCAGACTGGTGGTAAGGCTATCCTTATTGCATTGCAAAAAGTTTTTTCTTCAATTTGTTAGACAGGAGTTATCCCCACTGACTGGAAAATGGGACTTTTCATCCCTATCTGAAAAGGGAAGGGTGATTGCTTGGATTGCAGCAACTACAGGGGAATAACACCGCTCTCGGTGCTGGGATAGCATGGCCGGCCTGTACACTGGTACTGTGAGTGCTGTGCAGAATGGAGGCAGAACTTCTGTGTTTTCCTAGTTGATTCTGGGGTCTGTCAGGGGAGTATTTTTGCTCCATCTCTCTTCAGTGCTTGTATGGACTAGTTGTTGGGCAGGGTTGTGGGGTCCAGCAGCCATGGAGCACTTGTAGGTGAAGAGAGATTCACTCATCTCGACTTTTCTGATGATGCTGTAATCTTCGTGATGTCAATGGAAGCTCTTATCAGGGCTCTCGAAAGACTGAGTGAGGAATTTGAGTGTCTGGGCTTGCTAGTGTCCTGGATAAAATCCAAGATCCACGCCCTTAATGATGTCTTGGGCACGGCCATCTGCAGTTTGTCTGTCTGTGGAGAGAGTGACGACCTTGTGGTAGGGTTTACTTACCCCAGCAGAGACTTTCATGTCTCTGGTGACTCTTCCTAATAAGTCAGTAGACAGATTGGGAGGGCATGAGGGGTCATGAGATCACTGCAATGGGGTGTGTGGATATCTATGCGAAAGGATGAAGGTCTTAGTCTTTAGAGCCCTGGTGCTTCCTGTCTTGCTCTTGTTATATGGTTGTGAGATATGGATACTATCCAGTGACCTGAGATGAGGGCTGGACTCCTTTGGTACTGTGTCCCTTTGGAGTATCCTTGGGTACTGCTAGTTTGACTTTGTGTCAAATGAGCGGGTACTCATGGAGTCCCTAATGAAGGACAATACCTGCATTGTAAGTGAGCATCAGTTATGGCACTACAGCCATGTGGAGCGATTCCCCAAGAGTGATCTGACTCACTTGTTGAGGACCCAAGTTGCTGGACCATGCCAAGGGGACGCCCACTTATCACCTGGCTGCAGCTGATAGATGGTCATTTCCAGGGGTGGGACTGGACCGCGTGTCTGCCTGTGGTAGGTGTGGCAATGCACTGTACCAGTGCATGCTTCCCAAACTGACCTGACTTTTGTCTACATAAGCTGCATTATCATCCTGAAAATATACAGTAATTCAGTGCTGCAGGAGATTCTGTCCCAGCAGCATTGGGCACAATGATCATGAAAATAATGTAATATAACATTCTCATGAGGAGCCAGAGCCTATTCTTGCAGCAGTGGGCTCAATAGCTCTATTACAGGGTGCCAGTCCAGGGTAGCGTTCACTAACAAACACATATAAACAGTCACACTCTCACAGGGCCAAGTGGGACTTGCCATTTAACCAAAATTGCATGTCTTTGGGTATGCTGGAAGAAAGCTGGAGTAACCAGAGGAAAACTGTCTTAAGGCAGAGTGTGTAAACTCCATGCAGGAAAAGGCTGGGTCCATGATTTGATTGTAGCCTTGTGAAGCTATGAGGAGGCTGAACTGAGTGCTTTCCAGACTGTCTATGGCTGCAAGGTGCTGTATAACTCTGGTTTGTTTTCACTTTTAAATGGAATTTGCCTTCAGTATGCTTGTGACACAATAAGAGTTGTTTGATTTTATTTTCATTTTTTTTTTATTTTTTTATCAGTAGGTTTATAAAACCTAGAACACAATAGTGAGTTGCTACCTACTTTATACTTCAGTTAGGACATTTTCCTTGGGAATGCAGTATCCATTTTTCAAGTTGCAGGGCCAATCATCGCCAATGTCTTGAAACTCAAGAGGTTTTCCCCTGAATTAATTGTCAAGAGAACACAGAGGTTTTATATTAATGTTACATACACACTGCTCTTCCATTCCTTTCTAGTATGTTCCCTAAAGGCCCACCTGACTTGCATTCTAACAAAAAAAAATTCAAATGCTGTAATTAGAACTGATGTGGCACAGTGTAATCATGAATAAGGATGGCTTTCTGTAATCGCTTTCCTCAATGGCTGGTTTTATCTTATAAACATGGGGCAATACATGGTTCTGTATTTCATTTTGTATTATTTTACTGTCCTTAAAACCCTAACTTATGTTGTTTAATTGTAATAGTTTTTTACTTTTTTCTTTTTTCAAACATGAACACCAGTGCACAAATTTAGCAGAATTACCAGTCATCTCACTGCCTTACCATTATCCTAAGTGACATAACCGGCCACTAAGATAGTGATTATTCAAGAATTATGTGAATATAAGCAATAAGAATGTATTTTGCAGGGCATCATGACCGGCAGTGATGCAGAATAACAAACTGAAGCAGTTATACATGACAAAGCCAAAAAATGGAATGACTAAGGCTCATGATACACTATAAATACATTTTCAATAGATCCGTTTCATAAGTGATGGCAGCAGTGAATCGCCTAGTTCAATTATCAGTTAACTAGCTCCAGCAGAGCAATGTCGGAGCGAAACAGGGCTGAGAAGAGGACTTTAAAGGTTACTATTTGTTCATAAGATAACAAGAAGAACAAGAGATGTAGGAATCAATAAAGCACCTGGTGGAAGCAAATGAAAAAACAAAAAAGTGAAGGAAATAAAGTGTGAGATTTGGTCATCATCATTGAATAAGTGGAGCAATGAGTAATGTGTGGAGTTACATAATTGTATTGAAAATTACGCCTTCCAGACAATCTGAAATGGTTGCATTAGGTAACCTTTGTCTTTGCCTGCCAGTGTAGCTTTTGAAAAGTTCCATCCTTAAATGGCTAGGTAGGCGCAAAAAGGAAAAAGAAAGTCTTACTGTACATAGCAAGCTTCCCAGAGTAAAGATAACAGCGATCTCTGTAAATGTACTGTTACTAGAAGTGGAAGTCTCACCAAATGCCTTTCCTTAATGAAATCTCTTTGGTCATTTAATAACCATTACTCGGTTTGCTAATACCAATTGTTGATGATAATATTCTCGGAAAATATTATCAGATATATGCCAGTGGAGCTTTCAATGACCTACTAATATTATTAGGAATCTAACACTTTAGGCTCAATTAATGAGAGAGTTTATTAAAATGAACTGTCCTCAAGATTTTTTCATTTCTGAAATGCCATCTGGGTTTAGTGCAAATGATTAACAACCAGCAGACTGAAAAGACCATTTAAAAATAAGCTGAAAAAACTAATAACTGCATTTATTCTCAATCAAACATCATCTTAGGATTCATCACAGGAGGGTCTCTTCATAATAATCATTTTGTCTTTTTTGCCTTACTAATTGTCTGTTGACATAGAGAAGAAAAAAAGACACATATAATCCAAAGGTCATTCAATAAGTAATCCACTTGAATATAAAGGAGAAAGCTCACCTTTCATTTATTTTGATTACATTTCAGTACAGTTGCTCAGTGGTTCAACACTTAAAAGATTCTGTAGAAAACAATCAATAGGGAGTGTCACTCAGACTCACATGGATTCTAGATTTCCAGAAATCTTAAATCCCCACAATTATCTCACACTCTCAGTATTTGGAAATAAGCAACTAGTGTAGACTTTGATTGAAGCTAAAGTGTCAGCCGTTCTCTATATAGTCTGTCCTGTTTGGGTGGAATCATAAGAATCAAGGTACACATACTACGGTGGCACCAAAGGGTAAATGACAAAAAAATTAAAGGTGTGACACGTACAATTAAACAAAGTGACGAGCAGAATATGGTACCGCACAATTAAACAAGGTAACGTGCACAATTGAATAACGTGACGCGCGCAATTAAATGTGACGTGTGCACTTAAGGTGATGTGCAGAATTAAATGTGGTGCTGCACAAAATGTCGCACTCACAATCAGAGAGGTGACGACAAGTAAAAGTGCATGGAAGGGGTAGGTACCTTGGCAAAACTAAAGGAAAGCTCTGATTGGTGGCAACAGTTTGTCTGTCAGTCCACACCGGGGAACTTTTCAGTTAAGTGGCGTGCTCAGTGAGGGAAATTTAATGTAGCATTCTTTTTTCAGTTAAATTGTTGGTGATCACAGTTCCCGTTGTAGTTACATGATGGTGTACATCAGGAGTGGCCAACTCCAGTCCTGGAGGGCCGCAATGGCTGCAGGTTTTCATTCTAACCATCTTCTTAATTAGTGACCATTTTTTGCTGCTAATTCATTACTTTTGCCTTAATTTTAATTGACTTGATTCGGACACCTGAATCTTTTCTTTTTTTTTCCTTAATTAGCAGCCAAACAATAATGAGACACAAAACAAGCCAAAACACAACGCTAAACTTTAAATACAACAACAACAACAACAACAACAACAACATTTATTTATATAGCACATTTTCATACAAACAGTAGCTCAAAGTGCTTTACATATTAAAGAATAGAAAAATGAAACACACAATTATAAAACAAAATACATCAACATTAATTAACATCGAATAAGAGTAAGGTTCAATGGCCAGGGGGGACAGAAAAAACAAAAAAAACTCCAGACGGCTGGAGAAAAAATAAAGAAAGGTGAAAGTCTCAGTAAGGTTGATTTGCTCAGGTTCACCAAAACATTTTGATGGTGTTCTTAGACAAAAATTAAAAATCAAAACTTTTGGAAATGTCGACTGTGGCAGATTAAGAGCACCAACAAGCCATGGAATTCAATAACGGGTTTAATTAACAACACGAGTCAGCTTCTGATTAAGAAATTGGTTAGAGTGAAATTGGTTGGAGTATGAAGCTCCGATTTAGCTGATTATCCGTTGTCTTGTTTCACATCTCAATTCTGTTTTGCTGCCATTTAGTGAAGAAAAGAATCAATTCAGAAGACTGAATCCTTAAAAACAGTGCTATTAAAATGAAGGGGAAAAGAGTTAATTAGTGAAAACTGGTCACTGATTAGGAAAATGGTTAGAATGAAAACCTGCAGCCACTGTGGCCCACCAGGACTGGAGTTGGACACCCCTGGTGTATATTAACAGGCAGACATCCATTGCTTTTTTCACATGCAAGACTTTAAAAAAAGCCCCCAAAGTAAACTGGGGTGCTCCTTGTTCTTCTTTTTTTTGCCTGCAGTGTGGTACTTGATAGTTTGTTAAGATTCTACATACTATTTTATTGAGAATTTCTCCCCCCACATCCCAAAGATGTGCAGTTTTGGTTGATTTGTCATGTTTAAATTGGATGTCTGTGAGTGAGAGTAACTGTGCCATGCAACTGACTGGCATCCCATCTAAGTGGATGTAGTGCCTGCCTGTGCGACTGCTTCCAGACTTTCTTCCAGTTCCTCCAGGTTAGGTGTGGCCTATCATGTCCCTGAATTGGATTTCACCGTTTTAGGGAAAGTTATATTATCTTCACATGAAATAACAACATTTGCCTGCTAATAATGATTTTTTTTTTCAAAAACCTCTACAAACCACCCCATTAAAAAAGATAAAAAAATGAAATTTCTATTACCAGTGTTAAAATATATATATATATATATATATACATATATATATGTCTGCCTCTCTTGATCATAAACTGCCAGGACTAGATTTCAGGTATATTCAGATGTACAGTACAGGCCAAAAGTTTGGACACACCTCCTCATTCAATGTGTTTTCTTTATTTTCATGACCATTTACATTGGTAGATTCTCACTGAAGGCATCAAAACTATGAATGAACACATGTGGAGTTATGTACTTAACAAAAAAAGGTGAAATAACTGAAAACATGTTTTATATTCTAGTTTCTTCAAAATAGCCACCCTTTGCTCTGATTACTGCTTTGCACACTCTTGGCATTCTCTCGATGGTTTTATTTCAGGTGACTACCTGTTGAAGCTCATCGAGAGAATGTTTTCAGTTATTTCACCTTTTTTTGTTAAGTTCATAACTCCACATGTGTTCATTCATAGTTTTGATGCCTTCAGTGAGAATCTACCAATGTAAATGGTCATGAAAATAAAGAAAACACATTGAATGAGGAGCTGTGTCCAAACCTTTGGCCTGTACTGTATATGTTGCTCATTATTTCATAGCACCAATATAAACAGGAGTTGTTTTTGGTAACCTTTATCTTATGACCTTCTATTTCATTGTAATCAATGTTCCACACTCTCCTGTATCCTCACATAACAACATAAGTATGTATGCCATACATGCAGTATGTGAGTTATGCAGCTGTACTGTAGGCGGGTGATGGCTCTATCAGTACTCAATGGCGACAGAGAGAGAGAATAGAGTTAGAGGTTCAAAAGAAGCAATCTATTCAGCCTTTCATTCATATTAATTCCAGCTATTTTTTTATTTATTTATTTATTTATAAATCACTTTAAAAACAACATCGAGGCTGACCAAAGTGCTGTACAATAAAAAAAAAGAAAAACCCAACATATCAGACACACGAAACTGAAGGGTAAATGAAACAGAAACACATAAACACATAAGAACTAAAAAGATTCTTAATAAAAAGTATACAGATAGCCAACATATCACACTGGGTTAAAAGCCAGAGAGTAAAAATGTGTTTTTAAGTAGGATATAAAGACAGCTAGCGAAGGAGCCTGCCTAACGTGCAACGGCAAATCGTTCCAGAGTTGTGGGGCTGCAACTGAAAAGGCTCGATCACCTCTGAGTTTGCATCGTGCCTTGAGAACACATAAAAGCATCTGGTCTGCTGACCTGAGATTGCGAGACGGTACGTAAGGGTGCAGCAATTCCGACAAATAAAGTGAGGTACAACCATTACAACCATTAAAAGATTTAAAAACAAATACAAGGATCTTAAAATGGATTCGAAAACGAATTGGAAGCCAGTGAAGGGATGCCAAAATCGGGGTAACGTGCTCATGCTTTCTTGTGCCAGTTAAAAATCGAGCAGCAGCGTTTTGCACCAGCTGTAGGCGAGCAATGAAGGCCTGGCTAATTCCAAAAAGAAGAGCATTACAGTAATCTAGATGAGATGTTATAAAAGCACTGTTTCAAGATTGTGCTTAGACAAAACAGGCTTGATTTCTGACAGCCACCTCAACTAGAAAAAGCAAGATTTTACCACTGCGTTCACATGGCTATCAAGTTTTAAAGTGGAATCCATTTACACCCCTAAATTTGTGACCATGGATTTCTCAAAATGAGCCACAGCTATCCAGTGCAAGATGCAGTGGCGAGTTATTAGTTAACTAAAAGCTAATAATAATACAAATACTCTTTTTCTATCACTCCCCAGTCACTTATTTGGTAAGTCTCCCCATGAACAGTAATGGAAGTATCCCAGGCAATACTGTAGATACCATTAAAACTGTGGCTGGCTAGAAGAGGAAGAGTGCTTTAGTGTATTTCATTAGAGGTAAGCTAATGTTTGCAGTCACTGGAATTGTATTCTTTTAAGGCCCAGAAACAAGGACAAGTGAGCTGCAGTTTGGAAAAAAAGTGAGCAGATTGTGCAGATCAAGCTACTCATGTCTGCTAATAAGAATCAGCATACTGTATATAAGAAGAAAAAAATTAATAGGCCAAATTAGAGGAAATGCTCTTATGTTTTATACTGTTGGGCTAAAAGGTTGCATTTCTAATAGTCGGTCTTGTTCTTTGATGTCAAAGAGGTTTAATGTACAGTAAGTCCATATTACCTAACACTGACAGCTTCTCATAATGCATTGTTTGCCCTTTCTAGGCTTCTTATAATTTTTTTTTCCAGAAGTAGGCTTGGCAGCATTCAATACGTTTTGGCCCACAATGCCAACAGTTAAGGTCCTTTATGAATTGCATTTGGTGCAGCTAATTTTTTTTTTCCCAGCATGAAGCTCTTCTCTCAGAGGAAGAATTGTAGAGTGCAAGTACAAACTGACAGCTATATCGTCTTAGGCAGCAGGCTTCAAGCTGCGTGCTTCCTGCTTTTAATGAGTTTAAAATCCCTGCACTAAAGTCTCAACATTAAGACAAGGTGCTCACAGGGCAAGCGAGTGTAACTGCTGAACTGATTCTCGGCAGCCAGCGATTCTTGCCAGACTGCCAGAGAGTGAACGCTGTGTTGTGCAACATCTTCCAAAGGCTGTCTAGGCAGCTGGAAACAGTCACATTTTGGCACATATCTTCCCAGCATCACCTGAAAATCAATCTAATAACAGTCTCTGGTGTTTATTTTTGTTTCTGTGCATGTTTTAGATGATATTTTAGTGTGGATTATTAAATGAGGTTATGTAGACAAAAATTAATTTGACATGAGATTGTGAAAGGGAAGGGTTTCAACCTCCCATATTCCCCCTAAAGTGATATTTAGTACTTGCCACTAACAGATGGTAAAGGAATAACTTCCCTTCATTCTAAAACATGCTTAATTTAAAAGAAGCGTCATGTGGCCACCATCCTCTCCATTTAGAAGATTCATAATTTAGTAAAAAGATCATATGTCCAACGTGTTTTAAATGGTGGTTGGTCTACCAGATGGGTTGGCATAATAAACCTGCAAATGAAAAGAATACCAACTGCAGGTTTCCTTGGCAGTATGTACAGAGTAAGTCAAAATTATATTAACATTTGAATGGTGGAAACAATTTATTCACAAAACAAGATGTGCAAGATGATTTACAGAAATATCACAGGCTATTTGCCATCATGTTCAACACATGTACCATATGTGGCAAATAAACTGTCTACAAAAATTGTATTTAAGTATATACATAGCAGGGCGGCACGGTAGCACAGTGGTAGCGCTGCTGTCTCGCAGTAAGGATGCCCGGGTTCGCTTCCTGGGTCCTCCCCGCGTGGAGTTTGCATGCTCTCCCCGTGTCTGCTCCGGTTTCCTCCCACGGTCCAAAGACATGCAGGTTAGGTGCATTGGCGATCCTAAATTGTGCTTGGTGTGTGTGTGCATGTGCCCTGTGGTGGGCTGGCGCCCAGCCTGGGGATTTGTTTCTGCCTTGCGCCCTGTGTTGGCTGGGATTGGCTCCTGCAGACCCCCGTGACCCTCTGTTAGGATATAGCAGGTTGGATAATGACTGACTGACTATATACTGTACATAGCAGTATCATTAGTGTTAACATAATTTTGACTCACCCTGTAGAGTAAGATCTAAAATAGCCAAGTTCTGATTTTGATTTTGAATTTAGAGCTGCCAGTTGATGTGACATGTACAGTATGTGTTTAAGATATGATACAAAGCAAACAACAGACATAGGGAGAATATCCAAACTCTACACAGATAGTCCACATGCTGAGGATTTGCACCAAAGTCTCTGGGGGAGACACAATAATTACTAAATAATGGACAAGTCGCTTTTAAAAAAGACATCTTGTTTAAATGAAAAAATGCAATACATTTGTGAAACAATTCAGTCTCTTTATTTTGTACAAAATGTTCGAATTACCACTAAAGAAAAAAAAATCAATCAGTCGAGTCTGCTTTATATTTTGAAAACAAAATTGAGAAATCTGCTGTGCATGGCATGTGATGGAACACACTGACTTTGCTCCTACCCGCCCAAATAGGTGGTGACTATTGACAGGTGCTGACTACGGGCTCACCAGATTTCTTTTCTATTGCAGATATTGACAGGATACCCTTCACTACTCTTTTGGTCACAGATACATTAAGTTTTACAGGAAAAGCTATGTAAAATAACCCTACATAAAGCTCAAAAAGGGGTTGGGACCTAAGTGGAAATCCCTGTTTAATATAGCTGTACTGAGCCATACTAAGACACCTCAGGCTTTGCCAAAGGCACAGCATAAAATGAGTGCATCTTCCCTTGTGGCCAAACGAGCCTGGCAAGGTCATTTTCAGGAGAGTGAATTGGCAAGGGGTAAGGGAGGTACTTGAAGTCAGTTGGGAGCCTTAGATCTCCCATGGGGTCAGTGACTTCTGAGATGTGGAGAAAACAGATAGATATGACAGTTTCCTGGTATCATCTACAACCTTGGTTTGTGATTTTCTTTGCTTAATACCACAGAGCACTTGCAAACTGTCATGCCCTTGACAAGAGACTTTAGATTTGTTAGTTTAATACCTCAAGAAAAAACCAAATAGGCAAAATTATTGTTGATGATTCCATACTACTAGAATGTAACTAGATTAGGGTACTTTGATATTAAATGGATAGTGTGTTTACAATAGATGGTTTATCCTAAAGCGATGTAATAAAATAATGTACTGTAATAATCATTTTTATGCAGTGGATAGCCTGCCCGACACTACATCAATTGAAATTTTAAATAAAATGTGTCAGAGATTTCCCAGAATGTTTATTTACATGTTGTGAAGTCAACCTCGACACAACAGGCAGGACACAGGGCTACCACACACAACACACACTTTATTTACAGAAATTGCCTTCACAGCTCACAAGTGTCCTTCTGCCGCCAGTCCTTCCACCTCCACTTCTCCTCAGGCAATGTCTTCTTCTTCTCGACTCTGGCCTTTGAATGGTGGGGACTGGCTCCCTTTATAGGGCACCTGGAAGTGCCCAGCGAGCTTCTTCCGGCAGCACTTCCGGGTTTGGTGGAAATGCATCCAAACAGGGCCCTGTAAAAAGTGTGTGTGCCCCCTGGCGGTGGCCACGGGCCCCAGTAGGGTTGTGCTCCCATGCTTATGACCTGTGGCCCCTCTAGAAACCAAGGGGGCTGCCATCGGTCGGCTCAGGAGAGAAAGTGTCTTGAAAATACTCTCTCTCCTGGTCCTTCCATGGTAAGGGCCCTGGCACTCTGCCACAATGTTTAAATGGAGGCACTGTCAATGATTTGTACCGGGTAACCTGGGGTGAAATTTGAACATTTAACCTTCGTTATTCCTATAATCTTTTGGCTGCATTGGCTATATCCTGCATTGTACACTTTTTAAAGACATATTGAAGCTATTCAATAAAAATTAGTTTGACTTTCAGTGAAAATGTACATCTACTATAGCACTGTTTCATTTTGTATAGCTATCCTATATTCTAAATATTACAGTATGTGGTCACAGTATGTCCTTTATCATGAAGCCCGGTCAAGTATTTTCTCGATGGTCTTAACTTGAATATATTTTGGTCTGTGCTACTAACATGAAGCTCCAGTTTAAAATAACAAACTACACTAGAGGTCAATTGCTAATTCGTTTGTTTTATCATTCAACAGCCTTTTTTAAAAAAGTGTTTTTATTCTTCTTGTTGTCATTAGCAGGCTTCATTACTCAATGCTTCTATATGTGTTTTGTATTCATCGCCTACATCCAGTCAGGTTCAGATGGGTTTCTTCTGCTTTCTTTATTATGACAATTTCATACAAAGATAGCAAAATGAACCATTCACGTCATGAGTGCAAGTAGGCGGCAAGTGTAAGGAACTGTAATATAAATCAGACTCAGGATGTTACTGTAATTCACTGTCTCCATTTTTCTCCCTTGTTGCTAATAGGTAGCTAATTAACGTTAATTATTTAAAGTGCTGACATCTATCAAAACAAAGCTTTAAAGTTCAGTGCAGTAGTAAGTCGCTGTGCTAGGAATGTCAGTGATGTCCCACAATTAGAATTAAGAGGATTGGGAAAGGGGGGTGTTGGTAGTAATGTGACTTTCTGAAAGCCAAATCTTTCAGATTTCACATTACAATTGAAAAGTGTACTGTCTATTAAGCATACAGTAGGTTGTGTGTCCTTATGTAGCAGGAGGCACAGTGGCAAGTGTCGCTGACATCCACCATCCTAGATTTGAATTCTGTGCCTAGTAATTGTCTATCCAGAGATTCCGTCTCTGTTTGGGCAGCTACAGTTTCCCACATTTCCAAAGAATTGTGTTTCTGATTTATTATAAATCTGCCTTATTTGGGTGTAGCTATCTCAATTGGGATGCTGGCAACCTGAATTGGACTATGTTTGAGAATGGAATGTTGTGTTACATTTTGATTTTATTCAGTTTAACAGGCGTGTTTAAGAAGGCCTGTGTGTCATGAATGAATCCAACATTGCACTGCGGAGTCAAGCAATACTAGCTCTTTACATTAGTTCCAGTTTGGTGATTAAGCTCCTTTTAAAAGAAGTACCTTTCATTCAGGCCTTGCTGGTTTTTGAGCCTTTTTCACACAATTTCATTTCCTAGACTTATTCTAAATAATCTCCTGTATCAAAATATTCCCTTTTTTTTTATTTCTTTTTTATTTTTGTCCTTGGAAACCCATGTACTGTTCTTCAGTACACGTGTGTCTGTCCTGATGTGTTTTACTCTTTTGTAACCTCCCATAAAATTTGAAATTAGTTTCTAAAAGCAGTAAGTCTTCGTTAAATTTAGAAAAAAAAAACTGCAAATAAATGCTTTACAATGTAAGCTCTAGCTGATGTGGTGCTTAATATTTTGATGGGAACACATGCAACAAGAAGGATAAAAAAAATTACTGCAGTATACTGTGGGCATGTTAGGCTGATGTTCTTATTATTTGCAGGGTGCTACAGCAACAGCACCATTTGCTTTCCTTAATCAGCATGGTTGACATGATAAACCAGTTAGTGGAGGGACACACTTGGCACTTCACTCTTCAGTGTTTCCAGTTTTTTGAGCAGGTTGGCAGACGGTAAGTACAGGACCTTTGGCAAAATTTCCAGATGGATCAAACAGAGAGAGACACAATTCTAGATAGATAAGCATTTGTGCTGTGGAGAATTGATGTGCTGACAATAGCAGATGTATTTATCATTACATTAGAGCCTTAAGAAAAAGTGTATTTTATAAAGATATGATCGGAGGATGATATAAGAACAAGAGATAGACAAGAGACAACAGAGAAGAGAACAAGAAAGAAGGAGACATACAGTTTGTGCTACTGATGCCTGCAACTCCTCTTATCCTTCCTTTTGTGATCTCATTCTCTTGTCTGTCTCACGCTGCAATGTTTCCAGTAAGGCGTATTGGCAAAAGAAAGAAGTTTGACTTTATGCTGTGTATTCTGTTATTATGACATTCCTTGACTGCTTATTTTTCAGCTATATATGTGGTAACACTTTAGTTAAGGTACTGTAAAAATGCATCTACTTAAATAATGTCATGTAACAAGACATGAATAAAGGCATTTTTGGTGAAAATCACGCTTACCAAGCACCATTAAAGAGTTTATTCATTTCTGCAATGTAGCCTACTAAAACATTGTCACTTTTGAACGGACAGAAGTGGCTTAAGTGAGACATAATTCCCTGGATATTGCATACATCAGTATAAGACTTGTAAATCCTTCATTTTAATAATTAATATTATGAGTGTATCTCAGGTTTTTAATATGCCATGTTGCACAGAGATGAATAAACACTTTACTGATGCTTTAATAATATCATTAACACCAAACAAACCCTTCTTAAGGTACTGTTACATAAAAGAGAAATAGGTGCATTATTGCAGTACCTAAAGTAGTATTACTATGCAGTAAATATAACTCATTAATTAAAACACTATTTCATGTTTAGCTAAAAAGCTGAAATTTGGCAGTATGGTACATCTAGGTCATCTAGGTAACCCCCCTCCCACCAGCACCAACAAAATAAAAGCTAAATACCCCCAAAATGTCACACACGCTATGGCAAATTTGATTAAAATTTGGTGACGACATACAAAAAAGAAAATTAGCTAACAGGTTTCTATTCTCTTCTCATGAGAGGAGAGCGTACTTTATACTTTATAACACACACTTAAATCTGTCATAGTGCACCAGTTTAGAGTTGTCAACTAACTTACTGTAAACTAATGCTTTGAGATCGAAAACCTGAAGATAAACTCATAAAGACTTGGGAAGAACGTGTTCACTCTGTACAGACAGTTACAGGATTTTAGCCCAGTCACCTAAACCGATGAGGGATCAATTCTACCCACTTATCATCCAAGCTGCCTTTCATTTTATTAGTATTTCAGAATGCCCTAAGGGAGCACACCAGTTTCAGCATCGTTTTCTTGTTTATATTCATACCCAGTGCAAGTAAAAGCCTTCACGCTAATTACGGCCAAGACTGGTTTAAAAGAAAGTGCAGACTTGTTCACCAAGACACTGTACTGCTTATTTCACCATAAATCAATTTTCTACCACACATAGGAGCAAATAACACTGGTGATCCCCTCCTGTTACAATTACAATGTTACAGGAGAAATTGTCATGAATAAGCAGTTAATATTTTTATAGAATACCATCCAACCTCTGCTCCTTAGAGACAAGCTGACTGAGATGGGAGTAGACTCACACCTGGTGGCATGGATTGTGGACTATTTTACAGACAGACCTCAATATGTGCGTCTTGGGAACTGCAGGTCTGACATTGTGTGCAGCAATACAGGGGCGCCGCAGGGGACTGTACTTTCTCCGGTCCTGTTCAATCTATATACATCAGACTTCCAATATGACTCGGAGTCCTGCCACGTGCAAAAGTTCGCTGATGACACTGCTATTGTGGGCTGCATCAGGAGTGGGCAGGAGGAGGAGTACAGGAAGGTAATCAAAGACTTTGTTAAATGGTGCGACTCAAACCACTTACACCTTAACACCAGCAAGACCAAGGAGCTAGTGGTGGATTTTAGGAGTCCCAGGCCCCTCATGGACCCTGTGATCATCAGAGGTGATTGTGTGCAGAGGGTGTAGACCTATAAATATCTAGGAGTGCAGCTGGATGACAAATTGGACTGGACTGCCAATACTGATGCTCTGTGTAAGAAAGGTCAGAGCAGACTATACTTTCTGAGAAGGTTGGCATCTTTCAACATCTGTAGTAAGATGCTGCAGATGTTCTACTAGATGGTTGTGGCGAGTGCCCTCTTCTATGCGGTGGTGTGCTGGGGTAACAGCATAAAGATGAAAGACGCCTCACGCCTGGACAAACTTGTTAAGAAGGCAGGCTTTAATCTCAAAATGTCCACTTTAACCTCGTAGTTTACTTTATCATTAATGCAGACCATTGTAAATGTCATCCCAGTTTTTAATCACTATGAGCTTCTTGGACCTGACAGCAGCAGCAAGCAGCAATAGATCACCACACAGAACACATGACATGTATGATATTCCAACTCTCTGCACATTTAGAATCGTTAGATTTGTACTTGATACCACTTTCATGATGAAATGCATTAAAATGTATATGTTACATTTTACATATAATTTCGTTTAAATAATGAATACTGTTAATAATTACACACATGAGGGTAATAATTACACACATGGGGGTGTCACGGTGGTGGAGCGATAGCACTGCTGTCTCGCAGGGAGTTATGTTGCTGGTATTTCTTACTTGTATTTCACACTGTGCTCCGGTTTCCTTCCAAAGACATGCAGATTTGGTGCCGCTAAAATGATGCTAGTGTATGCAAGTGCTTGTATTCACCTTGCAATGAGCTGAGGCCTCATCCAGGGATTGTTTCTCACTCGTTCCAATGCTTCCTGGAATGGACACATCCCTGGATTGATGGATTTAATCAATAAACATAATTTTCAGAGATATTGCAGTAAGGTGTCATCAGAAGTTAATGAGTGTTCCAGACAATTCACAACACAGAGAAGCCGAACATGTTCTCACTGTGATAATATCTCACACTGCCACCTGGTGGATTCCTCCAGATTTATGTAAAGTACAGGCGCAAGTATAAACACTACAACGCTTGCGTAGCAAGAGCATCCGCTGCAGCATGCGTTGCGTGAAGTATAATTCCGGCCTAAGTTAGGGCGCAGGGTCAGCCATTGTACAGTACCCCTTGAGTAATTGAAGGTTAAGGGTCTTGCTCAAGGGCCCAGCAGAGTTGGATCTCTTTTTGGCAGTGATGGGGATTCAAACCAGCAACCTTCGGGATACCAGCAGAGATCCTTAGCCTCAGAGCCACCACTCCACCCAATTTCATTAAGAATCAACTTTATTACACATGTAGCTTTAGACAAAGAGGAGACATGAGATACAACTGAGGTAAAAGGAGTCATAACTGGTTTAAAATACTTTCTAGCCTTGTTTTAATCTGTTTGAGGACTTCATATTTTTTTTATTTATTACTGGACCATGCCTTTATTCAAGGTGACATGCAACATTTGAAGTATGATTGGTTGTATTTCTTGTGTTTTTCCAATTGGAGAACAGGCAGATGAAATGACTTTCTCATAGTCACGCTAGTGGGATTTGAACCTAGAACCTCAGGGTTTGAAGGCCAAAATCTCAACCACTATGCCACACTGCATGCTTTTTTCTCCTGGAATAAGTATGATCTAATGATTTCCTACTGCAGAGCCCACTAAAACGTTTGTTTCATCTTCCACAATCCCAGCTGACTTCTTGTACTGTAAACAATACAGGTTATACAATGACACACATTCAAATTCCCTTTTTTTCCATAGATTAGAATTGTTGCATAGTGAATGCATTCTCAGATTTAAGTGGTTTTCTTGGGGTCAACCTTGAAGTCTTTGAAGAGACTGAATCTGTAAACCGGTGCTTTTCAGCTACTTCCTTCACCATCCTGTTGAATGAAACTTGTCTCTTTTTAACTTGTATAAGGGCTCAGCAAGTGTTCACTGTTCTTGCGTGTGTGCTATTAACTGTTTTGCATTAAAGCATAAAAAGCATTTGTGAAGTTAAATGGCAAACATGAATTGATGCCACCTGCAGTACAGAGTACCCATTATTTTGTCAAATGTGCATAGATAAAAACATAAATGTTAACAAGGATGAGAGGTATGCAAAGAGTAGCATAGAAAAAAAACGATAAAAATAAGAATAGTGTTGAAAAGTACATTCTGAATAGTTAATGACTGAGCAAACAGCAAAGTTCATTGAAAATTGCCCCCAAGATATATAACGTGAGATTTCAGAGCTATTTTGGCATGTAAAGAATGAAATAAATGTAATGTCTTTACTGCACTTGTGTTCAAAAATGTGTTTTTACTCTTATTTATTGAGTGTGCTTTCTGGGTTTTTTTCCAACAGTTTAGAAACTGACAGTTTTGCTCATTTTTACAGATGGACCATAAATGTATGAAATGTTGAAAATTCTCCTTACTACTGTATTTTGTTCATCAGTGGCCTCTGTAAAGCTATGTACCCTAACTGCTTTACATTGCACCTTGTCTTATTCATTCACTCCTGTTCTCAGAATCTACAGTTGATGGTAGAAAAGCCTCAAAATAGCTTGTTTAATTGCTTATAGCTTTTAAAAAAATTAAGATTATGTAATTTTAAAATTATTTTTATTTATGAACATTTAATATTATCCTATCCATCCATTTTCTTAACCCACGTATTCCAAATTAATGGCCTTGTTGAGTGAAAACCTATTCTAGTATTATGGATGAGGTGCCAATCAATCACCTCGGAACACCCACACTTGGCAATCAACCAAATTCATGTATATTCATTCAGAAAATGGTAGGAACATAAGAAGTTTCACGAACAAGAAGAAACCAATTCAGACCACTGAGGTTGTTTGGTTAGCCAGTAGCTAAGTTTTTCGAATTTCTCATCCAGATGCATTTCTGCTTCAACTACACAACTGGGTTAGTTAGTTCCAACTTCATATAACCCGTTCTTCTTGGTATAAATGCATTTTCACTGAATTTCCACCATTGTGACTGAGTTTATGAGGTAGAGTTTAATTGAGAAGCTCTCATGGACCAATTGTTCAATGTCTTTACAAATTTTCCATCCATCCATTTTCCAACCCGCCGAGTCCGAACACAGGGTCATGGGGGTCTGCTGGAGCCAATCCCAGCCAACACAGGGCACAAGTCAGGGACCAATCTCGGGCAGGGTGCCAACCCACCGCAGGTCTTTACAAATTTTGAAGACCTAAATTAGGCTCCCACATCGCCTTTTCTATTCAGGACAGTGTAGGTTTAACTCCCTTAGCCTGTCAGAGTTGGACATATTTTTAGGTTTATAACGTACCTGATTGCACTTTCCTTCACCGGAACTTGTGCTGGTGGATCTTATTTTGTAGAGTGATGACCAGAACGGCACACAGTACTCCAGATGCTCTCTCACTGGTTCATTATAGTATTGTTTGAGTGTAACCACTTACACCTTAACACCAGCAAGACCAAGGAGCTGATGGTGGATTTTAGGAGGCCTAGGCCCCTCATGGACCCTGTGATCATCAGAGGTGACTGTGTGCAGAGGGTGCAGACCTTTAAATATCTGGGAGTGCAGCTGGATGACAAATTGGACTGGACTGCCAATACTGATGCTCTATGTAAGAAAGGTCAAAGCAGACTATACTTTCTGAGAAGGTTGGCATCCTTCAACATCTGCAGTAAGATGCTGCAGATGTTCTACCAGACGGTTGTGGCGAGTGCCCTCTTCTATGCGGTGGTGTGCTGGGGTGGCAGCATAAAGATGAAAGACGCCTCACGCCTGGACAAACTTGTTAAGAAGGCAGGCTCCATTGTAGGATTAAAGTTGGACAGTTTAACATCTGTGGCAGAGCGACGGGCACTAAGCAAACTCCTGTCAATCATGAAGAATCCACTGCATCCACTTAACAGGATCATCTCCAGGCAGAGGAGTAGCTTCAGTGACAGACTTTTGTCACTGTCCTGCTCCACTGACAGACTGAGGAGATCGTTCCTCCCCCACACTATGCGACTCTTCAATTCCACCCAGGGGAGTAAATGCGAACATTAATTTTATTTTAATTCTTTTCATTTTTATTATTATTAATTTAATATTTTTTCTTTGTATCAGCATACTGCTGCTGGATTATGTGAATTTCCCCTTGGGATTAATAAAGTATCTATCTATCTATCTATCTATCTATCTATCTATCTATCTATCTATCTATCTATCTATCTATCTATCTATCTATCTAATAATCCCAGATTTCTGTACTCGGTGATTTTGTCAGGATTCAAACATAGTGTCCTTGAGCTGTGAGTACTAATCATTAAGATGCAGTGTCACCAATAAATTATATTGCCTAAGCATGTATTATGACAATATTAGTTTTAACCTCGAGAACTCCACAAATTGAAAAAAGCTTACATACTGTATAACATGTAATGGTCAAACAGTCCTCCTTCAGCTATTTTTTTGCCTTTAATCATTTAGTGATTTATCACCAAACATGTCTTTTCCTATTCAGGGATGCAACTTTGGTTCAATGCATGATTCAGATTTTACAGTTACCTTAAAGTAATTTTCATATAGGGAAGTCAAGAGACACAGTCGTTAGTGCTGCTGCCTCACCAATGCAGTACTCTGGGTTCAAATCCTGTGCTTGGTTGATCCATGTACTTTATGCACATTCTATTTGCATCTGGATGTGATCTCCTTTTGGGTGCTCTCCTTTCTGCCTAAAAGATATGCATGTCAGGTTGAACTATGATTTCAAATTGACTCGTGTGGGTGTATGTTTGTGTGGAATTAGGCCTTACACTATACAAGCACTATGTTCAGGGCTGATACCCCCCATGAGCCCAGTGCTCTCAGAATAGGTTTATGATCCCTGCAACCCAGATTTCGATTACGCAGGTTTGAGAATGAGATGAGATGTTATATTCATTTCATACTTTCATATTGCACAGTAACATACAGTGAAATTGTCCTGAACCGATTGCAATTTAAGTGGTTACATGGCAGCACATTGGTTAGCACTGCTACTGCACTTAAGAGTACCTACGACCTGCTTTTCTTCCATACACGATCACGGTCAGTACAGAGTGTGTAAATTATCGTGCTATCTGCAGAGGTTCTTTTCTAGTTTCCTGGGTTTTCTTTTCCACATCCCAAAACTGTGAATTTTTATGATCACATTCTTCTTAATATAATCAAATCAGTTTTAACATCAAGAAATTTCTATGTGTGTGAAGTAACAAATCCTATTAACAAAGGATTTTACCGGCGAAGCTGCAGAATCACAGTTTTAAGTGGACTCACTGGACACAATTAATTTGTGGTCCAGACAGCTCTAAATGAATAAAATTATAGAAAGAGGACAGCCAGTTCTTCAAAGTGATTAGCTCAGGAGCCTTCCACTTGGAAGCAAGGAGAAAATAAACCACTACTGCATCCAAGCAGATGAACCTTCATAGGTGCACAGAAAGAGAGAAAGAGAGAGGGGACTCTAGGAGAATAAGAATGTGTTGTGAAAGACGAATTATAGCTGTTAACATGAAGAAAAGTGAGGAAGACACTGTATGTAAGTTGACTGTCAGCTCTAAATCAGCACAATGTTATGAGTGTGGGTGTGCTTTCATCCTGTTGATATTTGATCTTATGGTTTCATTTTAAAAGTACAATCAGTAAATGAATTACACCGATATTCAGATTTTCAGAACAATATTTTTTTATCATGTACGTTTGTTATATTACAGATCTGAAGAATATATGCATTTAAATTAAATAAGAGGAACAAATGAGATGACAACTGTATTCTGTTTTTCAATCTGTCACTCAGTTGGAAAACATCACAGATGAAAGAACGGGTACACATTTTTTCAAGCAGTACTAAGAATGTCTACAAAGATGATCACACAGATTAAATCTTTATCTCTTCCTGAACCTAAAAGATAACTGACTATCATATCTCTTTTTATACACTGAACAAAAACCTTTTGATTATGTTCTTTCAAGTGAAATAAAATGTCTCTAGGGTAATGTACACTGAATTAGGTGCAAAACCTGGGTACTTAAAGAATACAATATAATTTACCTCTCATTAGCTTTTTCAATTAACCAAAAACACTAGTCACTTTTGCTCTAAATAGCACTGTGCAGGTTTTAGCAATCCCCTACTGCAACCATTCTGAATGGCAGTGTTGATAGGCTGGAAGGAGCCACCAGAAGGATGTAGCTGAAAGAAGTGCCCAGAAAGTAGCTGATCCAAGAGCACCAGAATGAGGCAAAGGTCGTAGAAGATAATCAGTAACTTTATTCACAGGCGACAGTTGAATGACACCATAACATTTATGTAAATGTACTGTGATGGACGGCCGACAGCTCAACCCAGCCAGGACGGCCAAGAAATGGAAGGATGGGGGAAGGCAGCTACTCTGGGACACTGCCTTTGATTTCCCTGCAGCACAGCTCTGCCCCGGATTCCCGTAGGGCACCATGGGATCTAGAGTTTGGCTTCACAGCCCTGCTGGGTACCATGGGTGCCTCCAGGAGACGCTGTAGCAGGACCTGGGTATTTCTACTTTCTGCATAGCCCAGAAGTACTCCCAAGTCACAGGGATGGAATGCCCCAAGTACTTCTGGACTGAAGAAAATGCAAGTTCTCCATCTCACCCAGAAGTGCTTCCGGGTCAAGGACTATTTAAACAAATGTTGAAGACCGAGCAAGTGAGCCAGAGTCGGGTGGAGGTGGACAAAGCTTGCTGGGAGGTGTGGAGGAGATATATAAAAGAGAAATGTGATTATTGTACGTACTTGATTGTGTTATGGTGGCTGTGGTGCCTAGGGTGTGGCCTGAGTGTCTGTCTTTTGAGTTTAAAGGGGCAACATCGACCCCTTGCGTCCACAGTATTTAAAGTAAATAGTGTACAGAGAGACCCGAAATTATTAAGGCTTTCTATATCTTTAACTGAGTCATTGGAGTTTTGCAGTGCATTGGTGTCAAGGGTAATCTTAAAGGCCTACAGCCTGGCAGCGCCCAAACCTGAAAGGGTTATCTCAGAGATGCCCATAACCTCACCCTAGTTGGCCTTTAATATAAACTCCCTGCCAGACTGTGAAATAGTGAATGAGTAATACAGTCAAACAGGAGTCAGTAATTGTGCAAGTGTAGCATTTTGGAGGAGAACTACCCTACCTGGTCAGAAAGAAGCTGATCTTCATTGCAGCCAAGCCCAAGAACACACACAGACTTGTTTTGTGTTTGTGTTGAACCGCTTCTTATTTACGGTAGTTGTAATTAGTTTATAGTGTACTGGGCTCATAAATAAAAGTGTGCATAATACAAACACACTTAAGTTGAAATTAAATTAATCATTCCTCATTATTTATTTTTCTCAATAAACTCATTTTAAATTTGTTTCAGTTTCATGTCAAAGTAGGAGAGCTTATCAAGAGGCAGTATAAGTACACAGTTATATGTGTGCAGTGAATGAGGACTGGGATTATCCAAAAAGTGAATGGAGCTGATTTGTGTTTAATTTTGAAATCTATTTTGAGAACTCATCACTTGTTATCACATGCAAAACAATAAAATAAATGATTAAGAAGCTCAGGTACATGAGATGCATGCTAAGCTCAATAAACAGAAAGTTTTCCATTCTGATGGTGTATTACACAGGTTTTCTGTGTATTTAACTTGCAGTACCCATCACTCCATCCATTACTTAGCCTGCCTATTCTACTTTATTGTTGTATGGCATTAGGAGCAAGGCTGGAACCAGCCCATGTCACACCCATGATCTATCTATCCAAGCCAATTTAGGGTCCTTGGGCAACCTTCCCAGAGAAACACCAAGACAGAGAACATGCAAACTCTGGGCAGTCCGTGTCTGTTCTAAAGCTTGAGCACAGACCACTAGAGCTGTATGGTAACAGTGCTAACCAACATGACTGCCTGGCCTATCTTGGTATTACTATTTGTGTAATATTTCACATGGACAAACCGTGGACATCTTTGATTCGTTATTTTCTACCTCGATTTAAATGCAAGTAAAACATTTATCATTATTATTATTATTACTTTTAATTTTATTTTCCAAAACCAGAATAGTGCAGTGGCATTCAACAGATCGACCATATTATAGTAAGATACAAGATACAACAATCTACTTAAAATTGATTAAATTGAAAGAAAAGGAAAAATAAAAATCCAAAGAAAAAACAGCAGCAGAAAAGAAGACAAAAAAAAAGATTAATTTGTTTTGACACCAGTCAGGACAAGATTTTCTTCAGCAAGTTTAGATAGGAATATAAGTAACAAGCTGGCTAAGTTTGCAGATGATATCAATAAAGGTGGATTAGCAGATAATTTGGAATCCGTTATATCATTACAGAAGGACTTGGATAGCATACAGGCTTAGGCAGATTTGTGGCAGATGAAATTTAATGTCAGTAAATGTAAAGTATTACACATAGGAAGTAAAAATGTTAGGTTTGAATACACAATGGGTGTTCGGAAAATTGAGAGTACACCTTATGAGAAGCATTTAGGAGTCATAGTGGACTCTAAGCTATCAACTTCCCAACAGTGTTCAGAAGCCATTAAGAAGGCTAACAGAATGTTAGGTTATATAGCACGATGTGTGGAGTACAAGTCCAAGGAGGTTCTGCTCAATCTTTATAATGCACTGGTGAGGCCTCATCTTGAGTACTGTGTGCAGTTTTGGTCTCCAGGCTACAAAAAGGACATAGCAGCATTAGAAAAGGTCCAGAGAAGAGCGACTAGGCTGATTCCTGGGCTACAGGGGCTGAATTATGAGGAAAGATTAAAAGAGCTGAGCCTATATAGTTAAAAGAAAAGAAGACTAAGAGGTGACATGATTGAAGTGTATAAAATTATGAAGGGAATTAGTACAGTGGATTGAGACTGTTATGTTAAAATGAGTTCATCAAGAATACGTGGACACAGTTGGAAAATTGTTAAGGGTAAATTTCGCACAAACATTAGGAAGTTTTTCTTTACACAAAGAACGACAGACACTTGGAATAAGATACAAAGTAGTCTGGTAGACAGTAAGACGTTAGGGACTTTCAAAACTCGACTTGATGTTATTTGGAAGAAATAAGTGGATAGGACTGGCGAGCTTTGTTGGGCTGAATGGCCTGTTCTCGTCTAGACTGTTCTAAATGTATCCATGTTATTGCATTTGTATGTAGTTTGTTTCAGTGTGAAATCTATTAAAGAGCAAGAAAAACTGAAGGGCATTAAGGATAGGAATGTATGTACTTTAATAAAAAGTATGAGTACAGTATTTGCACCAACTAATCAAAATCACTACTTATATTTTAATGTACAGTATTGTCAATAGCAACATATTCAGATTTAACAACATTATTAAAACCCCTTCATTTTACTAAAATGTCTTCATTCTCAATTATTTTGTCTTCAGGATGTGTTTTCTAGTATCAAGAGATTTTTACACTGAAATCTTACTCGTAGCTTAGCAATTTAGACTACCTAAGGGTCATTTGATAAGCCTGTTGTCGGATTGCAGTAATCTATACTATGTGAAGTGTTACAAAGACTGATATGTTTAAAGACTTCAATAAGTCCTTTGCCAGAATGGTACTAAATTATTTTAAAGACTAATTTTACAAAAACCATTAAATCCAGTTTGCTTCATTGCACGGTTTCCAATGTGTGTTACAGGTATACTGTAGCACTGCAGAGTCTGTCTCTTGACAGTGAGAGAGTACAGGAGGTGTAATTAGACAATTAGTGTATATCTTAAAATTAGTTCATGCTTTGGCTCACTTACTTGCCTGAAAAAGTGGAAAAATTCTTTCCGTAAAGACAGAAAATGTGACTTTTTGGCTGATGATACTGATCCTAGTAAATCTCTACCTGGGACAAATTTTGTAACTGTTAGAAATTCATTCTGTATACATTCTAACCTACTCTGCTGTAAATGTTTAAAAAAGAGAAAGAATGACAGACAAAAACAACTAAGAAACTATTCTGTATTGTATAAGTCAGCTAGAGTAAACATATGCTGGATGACCATCAATCACTCCACTACTTACAAACCCAAAACGTTTACATCTGACACTTACCAGTAATATGAAAAGTAAATGTCAGCAGTCTTATTATACAGTAGTGTAGCATATCGGATATGTGTTGCTTGCATTGAAGTGCCATTTGAAATTTTCCCCCCACAGTTTCATGACTTGGTGTACATCACAGAATGGTTTATCGCTTTTAGGAGATAACTGAACTGTGGCTTCTGTAGGTGTTTCGATTAAGTACAAAGAAATCAGCAGACTGCCTATATGAATGTCACGCTTCCCCAAAGAAACATAAAAGGGACAACACAGAAAGAATAATCATAACCTATTATTTCTTGTCATGTAATTGGATGAACTAGGCTGTAGCTTGAAAACTGGCTTAGCATAGCTAGTTTGACTGGGAGCTAGCTTTACAAGAAGAATTTGTCAAAAGGCCTCTGATTATTTAAACGGCTTGAACTGTGAATTTGAAATCTATATCCTCCTACTGTTGTATCTATCTTCTGGCCTTCAGCTTTTTACAGTACTAGTACTTTCAGTAGTCCAGCGCCCAGCATTTCGCTGATTGTTTGGAACTCCCTCTAGAAATATGAAATGCAAATGCATCTGCCTAGTCTCCGGGTTTCTATGGCAAATAAGTTGTGAAATGATGGTAGTTATGTACACTGTCAGTTGTCAGTTAAACGAAACAGAAACAAGGAGATGTGTCAAGAGGATTTTAGGCAGGCTTAGAGTCAGTGACAGGGCATATTCACAATAAAAGACACCAAAATGCAGTAGTGCTACAGCTGATTAAATGGAGCCACTGGAGAACAGTAGCATTATAAGTATCAATGAATTGCTAGGACTTACTGGGTATTGTTGGCATCCCAGAACTGCCTGTCACAGGAAGCTCTGGATTCATGGCAGAGCACAATGGTCAAACACAACAATCATGTGGAAAAATAAGCCCTAACAGTTGTCTCACTGGGGATATGATTTTGCAGACTTCTTTCTGCATCCTAAATGTTCCCCGATCAAGTAACCCCAATATCTACAGAAATTCTCACTGTTTTTGTCATTCCTGTGTCCTTGAATAAAAACTAACATAGTGCCTTTACCAAAGAAAATTTAAGAGGGTGTAATTGTATGATTCCAACCAAGTAGCTCTTACTTAAGTGCCTGTGAATCCAAGCCAATTTTAGTTTCTATACAGTTGGACAATTGAGATCATCTCTTTAGCATTAGACAACCTTGACAAATCAAACATCTATTTGAAAATGCTATCTAGTCACCACTGTTTTTCATTTAATATAATTGTTTTCCTCAGGCATAATTTTTAGACTTAACACTAGAATTACCAGAGTCTACGAGAAAACTCATAAATCCAGCCCACCTTAAATTCATTCGCACCTCTCCGTCAGTGTCTTTTGTCTTGTAAATGTGCCGATATTTTTTAGTAATAAATGTTACTATAGTTTATGCCTAAATTTTGCAACATTTATTACTAAAATATGAAAAAGTTTCTGTTTTAACAATGTGTTTACACAGATTACTGTAGAAACAGAACACACATAAAATGCATGTGTTCCAAAAAGCGATCTGTTATTTCCACTCAAACTCCAGCAGTTCATTCCCAGATAATCAAGCAAGGCATGAGCTGGGAGAACTTAGTGAATGTTCTGCGACAGTGGGGGATGGAATAGCAGGCTGCTTGCTGCTTGTCTTAATCTGCACATTTACAGGACAAAAGACGCTCACGGAGAGGTGCAAACGGATTTAAGGTGGGCCGGATTTACGAGTTTTCTTATAGGCTCTGGTAATTCTAGTGTTAAAGACATGAACCTGTGCAGCACTGGTGCTAAAGTAAACTCGTCTACGGATTAACGCTTTACTATAGATGCTGCTGTCCATATCTCCATACAAATGGCTATGAAACAAAGGTGATCAATACATAAAGAACAAATGAAGTATAAGATTTAAAATTAAACTTGTAATTGAATAAAATGTTCAAAGGCTTATTTTGGTACAGTCAATTGCTAACTAAAGAGCCTAATGATCAATGAATAACTTCCATTTTTTTTTTATTTCATGCCTTCAGCATGTTCATCGAAGATCAAGCATCTAACAAGTCTAGATTACATGTAGCACAAGACTGTTACAATGGATTAGATGAAGGAATACATTCCAGTAAAAGACATAAATTAACAATAACAATTCAAAATACATTTCAGTGTTTGGCATTCACAGCACTGGTTATGAGTGAGAATATTACTAATTATGACAAAATTAATTTTAAATCAAACTCGAAAGCAAGTTTGAATGTAGAGGCCATGTTGTACCTCTGGCTTCTAAGGCCATGGTCCATCAACCACCAAGCTCTAATGATCACAGGAAGCTGAAGGACAGTTGTCCTGTACAGCCGACCCTAGTAAAGTGTGCAGGACATTAGAGATGTGGCTGTGGCAAATCATAATAACAGAAATTCTAACTTACATATCCCAATGGTAATATTCCCTATTGAATGTCTACTCATTTATGAGTATTTTCCATTTAAGTTTCACGCCAGTTTATTTTTTTTAAATCGGTGGTGTATGTTTACTTATTGCAAAGTGATGTTCAAAGTGAAGGTTCTCTGACAAAAGTAATATTGAATTAAAGGGTCCCCCCCTTTTGTCGTGTTATGTAGTCTCACTTAAATCACAGAAAATATTCTCTAATGCCACCCACATTGTGCATCCCTGCATTTTCCTGAACCTGAATTTCACCAGATTCTGATAATTGAAGGATTCCCACACATAAAAATGACACAGTTGTAGGCATCCTCTCTAGAAGATAAATGTAAGTGAAGAACCTTCAAGAGTACGAGGGAGTTTGACTATGCAATTTGGCAGATTGCATTACAAGCTGCCTTTATTAAAATGCTAAAATGAGAAAGTGAAGAAAGGAAGAAGTGAACCACAGCAGCCCTTTTTGCTGATGGTGAGCAAAGTGGAGAAAATTGTTTTAGTATTATGCTTTTAAACAAATAGGTTAAATATGACACATTCCTCTTCAGATGAGGGCATTACTTAACAGCAACACTATGTTTAACAGAATATAATATTGCAGTAACTGTGGCTTGGTTTCTTTGCAACTTTTCTGACAGATTATTATTTTTTAAAATGTTGTCATTGTCCACTTTTTTTTACATTATAATCTGAGATGGCATCTTTGTTTGTTGTTGTTTCATTTTTCTCTCATATCAATATCCCAGCAGGCTAGTATGATGATACGACCTGTGAATCTGGCAGGTGCCTCCTTGCAGTTTACCCTCCTGCTGAGTTTCTGTCTGAGTCTGTGAAAGCAAGTGGCTCTTTTGTACACTATGGAGGCGCATGCTCACAAACACAGGAGCTTCTTCCAAGCTTACTTCCCTGGCGTTTGATTATGCTTGCAACCCGGTGTCCTCTGTGCAGTATGGGATTTCCTGCATCTCGGCTCTTCCATAAATTGGGCAAAGGTGTATTTTTCTGTACAGTATATTCTTAAGGGTAGAAGACCAGGTTTTAAAATTAATGAAGTGCACTGGGAGGGTGGTAAAAAATTTTTAATCAGATAATTTTGCTTAGGAAATACAATGCTTTTAAATTCTTTTAGCTGATTTATCTAGAGTATTGCACCAGCCATTGTGTTTATTTAAAAAAAACACATAATATTCTCTTTTTCTGTGGGTTTGCTCTTTTTCTTGCCGGATATTACAAATTCGCAGGTTACATGAACTGGTGATGTCTGTACATGAGTGACACACCATGCAGAGCTAATTCCTACCTTGAACTCAGTGCTGTGAAGATAAGCTCAATATCCCTCACCCTAAAAGTGGAATAAGCAGATTTGAAAATTGTACAGATGAATGCATAACTGTAAGGTCATAACACTTTACTGTATGTTCTGTACCTCAGTTTTCTAAAGCACCGCTTCCCAATATTGGTCTAGGTGACTTCTGTACCTGTTACTTTGTATTATAGCCAAGCACTTGCACTCTAAGTAATTGTCTAGATGTTAAAAAAAGCTTGACTCTGTGAGTTAGGTTGTTATCCTCATTCCTTTATTCAATAGCCACTGCTTGATTAGCTGTTGGGAAAAACAAAGTTATGTCAAAGCCTGGAAATCAGGCACTGATATTCAGACTTGGTCTGAATGTGATCTCTGCTGCCAAAGACTTAGGTACTGTATATGTCTGAGTTTATTACATGATCAGTGGACACAATGGGTATGCATATCATTATTGTAAAACACTGCTCTTGTTTCTATGCTTATTGCTCTGTCAGTCATGGACATATTGTATTTATCTGCACATTCATAAAGCATACTCTTCATTGTTAAATGGCGTCATAATGAGACAGAAGCACTGGCAGATATGATCATACACTCTCTTTTTTTAGAGGGATGAACAAAAAGTTATGTCAGTGTGGATTTCTTAGCGTAATAAAAATGTGAACATAAGATTTTATTCTGAGATTTATGTTGTTCAGTTTGTGGCTTATCTTTCATATAAACTGAAAAAAAATCCTTAGACTTTCATCCTTTCATTTTTTTAAACCTACTCCATTCAAAGTTTCATGAGTATGCTGAGTTGTCTGCGCGGCCTACAATGGAAAAAGAGAGTATGGAAGGTCAGAGTTTCAGTTCTTTTTCCATTTTCCACATTGTTCATTTTTATATTCTTTAGCTTTGATGCTAAAGTGAGTGGAGGTGAGTCAGTGTGCTCCACTCCGTCTAGCTATTATACTTGCAGGTCAAATTTAAAGCAGACATTGGACAGGATGAAAACACTTTTCTAATTGGATGAACATAATTCTCTGCATAGTTTTAATGAGTTAAATGAAGCAAATATTCTTACATACGCTTCAAGAGAAACTGTTTGTAAACTACATTGACATTTGATATACAAGTAGTGGCTACAAATTTGGCCTGAAGATGACAGGTTAGGTTCAGTTTTCACAACTAACTCCCTGTGCCATTCTGAACAATTTGCTTAACCTGTAGTACTCTTAACTGTTAAAACATTGAGACAGTTATAAAACTGGTGAATGTATTGCTCTGGATAAAAACTTCACATAATGTAACAATGATGTGAGGGTAATTTACACTGTCTGTTTATAATGATTACGAGAGGTTAATCACTGTGTTTGATACCAGGATATATGGAATTGATGATCAGAGGATTAGTAATTTTTACTTCTTTGTTGAGTGCTCTGTGATTAAGATTGGAGTGATGAATCTTACCTCCATGATGACAGGCGTCTCCTTGTAGCTTAGCCAAGATGCCACAAGCAGAAACTAGAAAACAGTGCGTTCAGTCAAGCATGCACAGGCCTTGGGTCAAAATCTATCATCTACATTACAGCCAGCCAGGCATGCTGTGATGTGTGTAGACTTGAATTGCCTTTGAGTCAGCTTGCATTTGTGTTGGTACTGCAAGAAATGAACCCAACATACCCCCCACTCCTTCCCACATCCCTTGCAGTTTCTGCAATGCCATTTTCATTCTGTACCTGCAGGATAAGTATTTAAAAAAGGGACCAGTTGAATCTTTTTTTGACCATATCCCTTTTTGGCCTTTGCCCTTGGCTGCCAATTTCTGTCAATGGCATGGAGCTGTGAAAGCCACTAATATGTTTAAATAGTTGCTGCCAGAAGGTCTAATAAACTAAACACGCAATTAGAACATCTTTCACAAAAAAAGAGGTAACTCCAGGCGGTGTACTTTAAAAATGATGTTCCATCTAAGAACCACAGCAGGAAAGTTGCTGCAGTGATGAAGGCAGTGCTATGTTTTAGTGAAGGAGTGATCTGTATTGAAGATTTATGCTAAGCAAATCCCAGAGGATCTGTGCAGCGCTCTTATCACAATCAATCCCTGCCCTGTCTGTGCTTACAGAACCATGAAATACAAATACTCACCTAAGGCATTTCTATTTTAAAACATCACTAGAACAATAAAAGTGACCATATGAATGCATCCTTTGGTGAAGAACGCCTGCTGTCTCCAGAAATGGTCTCATTTTTTTTTTAAATGCATTTATTTGGAGTTTATTTCGTTTAAAATCTTTTTGTTCATCTTTGATTTTTACAGATCTCACATCGTTATTCATTCCTGCTTCTCTTTAAAAACTCAAATACAAAATGTTTGCCCAAAGCAGGATTTATCCTCCTTGTGTCTGCACTCATTCAGCGTTGTGCCTTGTGCTTTTGCCTATACACGTATATAAAATAATGTAGTCATGATGGTTGGGTAATTGCTACTCTATGTAGTCTCATTCCATATTTAAATAAAAAATTCTCAAAATGTGCTAGAGAATATCAAAATCAACTGACAGATCGATTTTTTTTTTCTTTTTAACGCAACGCTGCACTCCCCTGTTTTGCTAGTGTACTTTTCATCATATCACAGTCAGACCACTCAGCACTCTGTGAAGGCAGCTCTGTCTGTGCGAGTTGCCTGATTCTGTCAACTGCCACCTTTATCTGGCTGGCTACCCTTTGAAAGTCCCTGAATTGGCAGTATCTGTGTAACTAGGGTGATTATGGTGTACCTCAACAGGTCATTTTGGTACGGTAAGGAGCAAAATAAAAACATGCTTTGAAAGGTTTAAATAACCCAAGCTAGTATTTTAAAAAACTTACAAAATCACTAGCATCATAGTTACATTTCATGTCTCTGCAGTTAAACATTATATGCTATAAAAGTTCTTTTAAGATTCCTCCTATACTACAATAGGTGAATCTGAAAGAATGACTCCATCATTTGATTGTATCAGTTGATGTTTATTATGTTTTTAAAATGATCATTTTTAATTAACAGGCGTTTTTATTGATTAGTTATTATTTTATTCACTGCCCAGAAACAATGTATAAGTGAGTTCACTTCAGTCATTTCCAACTCCTTTGAATCAAGTGTATACTTATGGCTGCATGTATATATCATCAACTCCTTTACCTGAGTCGATTGCATACACCATGCATAAATACCATCTGTACTGCCCTTACTTTATGATTTAATAAATTTGTCTTAAAGTGCAATGTGTAAAATGTGCAATACATCATACTTAACAATAAATGACAACAATCCACTTCTCTCCTCTGCCTTTAGTCGAAACTTTCATGCAAGATAATTTTATTGCTAATCCCATTATACTATACTGGCTAGTTATAAAGTTGTGCTCATAGGTTTACATACCCTGGCAGAATGTGTGCAATATTCGCCTCTGTTTGAAAAATATAAGTAATCAGGCAGAAAACGTTCCTTTTAATTAGAAAGTGTGCATAGGCGTGGCAATTTATTATTACATAATTTTGTGTGCCGTTTTTAAATCATAATGACAACTGAATTCATCCAAATGGGCCTGATGAGAAATTTAAATACCCTTGAATGTTGGGGATGATAATATACACACAAGTTGACATACACTGGTTCAAATTAAGGGTAATTAAGGGAGAGTGCCCACATCTGTAACCTCTTTGATTGTAATGAGTGTCTGTGCATAAAAAGTCAATTTAAATTCATGCAGAGCTGCACTGACTTTGCTGGACACCAAGCCATGGGGAAAGCAAAAGTACAGGCAAATTGATTGTATAAATCAGTAAAAGGATATAAAAATATATCCAGAGATCTGAAAATGCCTCTCAGTAGTGTTCCGAATCTGATAAAAAAGTAGAAAGTTAGTGGTTACCAAGCCACGATCAGGTAGACCAACCGAGATTTCAGCCACAACTGTCAGTCATTTGTTGAGCTGTCATGAAAACCCACAAGCCACTTAAAATGAGATTCAGGCTTCTCTGCAAACAAATGATGCTGTTGTTCCAAGATGCACAATAATGAGGTACTTGAACAAAAAAATGGCTGCACGGTTGAGATGCAAAAAAAAAAAGCCTTTACTCTGCCAATTCCACAAAACAGCCCACTTACAATATACAAAACAGCATCTAAACAAGCTTCAAAACTTCAAAACTTCTATAACAAAGTCCTTTGGAGTGATGAAACCAAAATTGAACTTCATGATCACAACCATGAAAATTATGTTTGGAGAGGATGACAGAAGGCCCATAACGAGAAGTACGCCATCCCTACTGTGAAGCATTGAGATGGATCTCTGATGTTCTGGGACAGTGTGAGCTACAGTGGCACAGGTAACTCAGTTAAAATTGATGGCAAGATGAATGTTGCATGTTACCAGAAAATATTGGAGGACAACTTGCATTCATCAGCCCGGATGCACTTGGCTCTTCCAAGATGACAATCATCCAAAACACAAGGCCAAATTGACCCTTCAGTGTCTACAGCAGAAAAATCTGAAGGTGCTGGAGGGGCCATCACTGTCTCCTGACCTCAGTTTCATTGAGCCACTTTGGGGAGATCTCAAACAGGCAGTTCATGCAAGGCAACTTAATAATTTAAGAGACCTGGAGGCTTATTACCAAAAAGAATGGGCCGCTCTATCACCTGAGAAAATCAAGGGCCTCATCCACAACTATCACAAAAGACTGCATACCATCATTGATGTCAAAGGGGACAATACACAGTAGTAAGAGCTAAGGGTATGCAAACCTCTGAAAAGAGACCATCTCATTATTTTTCTTATTAGTATGTTTTGTTTAATGGCTGTGCTATTCTGTGATGCCTTATAGTTTAATTTGGATTCCATTAAAAGTAAATAAAATGTCTTTGGCATGATAAGTCATCTTTTCTTTAAAGTGCGGTACACATCTTACAAGTTCTGCCAGAGTATGTAAACTTATGAGCACAACTGTAGATATTAACAAAAAAAACAACTCTCCAGTGTCATCTTCAATGGACCCTTACATCTCACTTGGTGTATACAGTATTTTGCCAAAATGTTTTATATTTGAATGCAAAGGTTCCAATCTTTAAAGAACAACCACAAAATCTTTTGTAGCCTATATACAGTATACCCAACCAAAATGAGTATAAAATAACATGATTTTCTAACACCACTCCTTACAAAATATATAGTCTACTGTGCAGCTTTATAAAGACTTTGTATCAATCACAGCAAGGGCTTTGGAATACCACAAAAAAAACAAAATTCTCAATATTTGGCTTATTTGAGGTTTGCCCCATAAGCACCAGAACCACTTGCATTTTATAGTCTGCAGTAAGCCCAGGTGAAGGTATGATATCAACGACATGCTCTTAAATATTCTGGAGTCTCCTAATGAGAGGGAGGTATGAAGCTCTAATTAGAAAGCCAGATCATTAAAGCAATTCCTATACTTGGCATCTCAACCCATAGTACCACATTTTCTTAAGCATGAAGAGTCCATTCTGTGCAGAAATATAGTAGCAATTATTCTCAAACCCAAACCTGTCCTATATTTGCTTAGTGGACAAGTGACCCCTTCGGTCATTTTTAATTGGCATCCTCACATACTTAGTATTTAGGATATGTGTCTAAAATATTGGAGCTGTGAGGTAGCAGCACTCATTTTTCCCATGGCCTCTGGGAAATCATGGGATTTCAACAAAGATGTGCATTTTTTAAGTTTGATTTTTGACTACATACTCGCCGTGTATGAGAGAGTCCAGGTGTGTAAGTATTTGGTGTGTGATGTGCATGTGCCCTATCCAGGGTTGTTTCTTTCCTTGTGCCCAGAGCTGCCAACATAGGATCAAGCACCCCATAACCCTAAAGGGGGCATTAATTAGGCTTTATAAAATGGGTGGACTTCAATGGAAATGCAATATATATATCTATACATTTCATTCTTCTAAACTTTGTGCCATATACAGTTAGTACTGCATATAGAGTCAACAAGACTTAGTTTTATTATAAAATAAAAAGAATAATAAAACAGATTGTCTTTATTTTCCCCATTCTCAAAGTAATGTGTTTTAATCAAAAAAAAAAACAAACAAACATCCACTCTGGGGTGTGCAGTTTTTTGTTTTTGCAGAACAACTAGTTTCTAAAAGTAAGTTTACATTAGCAAATTGTAAAAAATGACCTAATGAAGCATGTAAATGAAGATATTTTTTCATTATGACAGTTTTTTCACCCTTCTTAAACTTAAAAATGAAAACTGCTTGCCCTTGCTCATCCTTCTTTTGCTTTTAGTATTAAAGTCACTTGTGAACATAAAAGCCACTCAGTCTGATGCAGTATTAATAAATTCAGCATTATGGTCTCTGCAGTCAATAATTTTAATTTAGTTCATGGTACAACTTAGTATATCTTAGTGATAAATGATGCAGGAGTCAACAAATTCAATAAAAAGATGCATAATGGTGAGCCGCTAACCTATATAAGGGAACAAATTAACTCAAAGAAAATGTTACTATGTGTGTCACTTTGACTTTATTTGCCTCATTAATATCCCTGACCTACATTGCTTGACTTTTTCTTGCCTGGACATTCTAGCCAGAAAAATTTATAATGACCACAATGAGCTCTGTAAGTGTGTCAGTCAATCTGATAAAAGATTTCAGGGCATGACATTCATTTATTGCTAATACATTCATTTTCACAAACAAACTGGCAGAAATCCCCTAACTTCCAAAGCATTAACTGATGTGTGGCTGTGATAAAATATTGCTAAAAATTCTACCTTGGCAAGACAGGTTGAAAAAACCGTTGCTTCATGATGTACTTTTTTGGTATAAAAAAAACAAAATCCAAAATATATGAATGTATAGAACTGGTATGGTGACACAACAATTTAAGCTGCTACACCGCAGCACCAGAAACCCTGGCTTCAGCTCCTTGTCATGTTACTACAGGTCGACTCTGCATATCCTCTATGTGTCTTTGAGGATCTCTTCAGGGTACTTGGGTTTGCTCTCATATTCCAAATTAATTAAACCAACTGACCACCCTAAACTCTAATTGTGTTTGCCATCCAAGGAAGAATTCAGCGTTGTACCTGATCAAAAGTGTACTTAGCACTTCACACCAGTATAATGAAAAAGCATACAGCAAAAATGGAAGGAGTATCTAAATATACGTAAGTGTGTTCATATTACATTTAAGTATAAAACAGATTAAGCCCCAGAAGACAGAAAATTCTAACGTATTGCATTTGTTTTTTTAAACAGCATTTAATTCTTAGTATTTAAATCAAGTGGACTAGAATCAAGTAGACCTGCCATTGAAGGTGATGGTTAATGGGGTAATTTTACCATAACACGAATGTTTTGCCTTAGAAGGTGGGACTGAATTGTACATTTTGTGATGCTATGAATCCCTTTAGGTTCATCTTAAATTCCCTGAGATATAATGTAGCATAGCATTTTCAAATATGCTTAATCCAACTTCAGGCTATAGCTTTTAATTGGTGGCATTGTGCATAACAACAACAACAATATGTATTTATATAGCATGTTTTCATATAAATGATGTAGCTCAAACTGCTTTACATGATGAAGAAAGAAAAAAGAAAAAAATCCATCCATCCATGCCTTTTCCAACCCGCTGAATCCGAACACAGGGTCACGGGGGTCTGCTGGAGCCAATCCCAGCCAACACAGGGCACAAGGCAAGAACCTATCCCGGGCAGGGTGCCAACCCACCGCAGGACACACACACACCCATGCACCAAGCACACACTAGGGCCAATTTAGAATCGCCAATCCACCTAACCTGCATGTCTTTGGATTGTGGGAGGAAACCGGAGCGCCCGGAGGAAACCCACGCAGACACGGGGAGAACATGCAAACTCCATGCAGGGAGGACCAGGGAAGCGAACCCAGGTCTCCTAACTGCGAGGCAGCAGCGCTACCACTGTGTCTCCGTGCCGCCCTAAAAGAAAAAAATACAAAAATAAAATTAGGCAATACTAATTAACAAAGAATAAAGTAAGGTTTGATGGCCAAGGAGGACAGAGAAAACAAAAAAAAAAAAAACTCCAGAGGGCTGGAGAAAAACAACAAAATCTGCAGGGGTTCCAAGACCATGAGACCACTCAGCCCCCTCTGGGCATTCTACCTAACATAAATGATCTAAATCAATCCTCATGGTTTTTAGGGTTCATGTCGAAGAACTTGATGATGATGGTCATGTGGACTTCTGGCCTTCAATCCATCAATGTAGGAACTACACGGTGCTTTGATCAGGTGGTGGTGGTGTAGATCATGTCCACAGAAAACTGGAAAAAGAACAGCAGAGAAAGTAGGGATTAGTACAGATTTCAGGACCATGAAAAAAATAAATAAATGCATATACAGAATACTGCGGTGGGCTGGCACCCTGCCCAGGGTTTGTTTCCTGCCTTGCGCCCTGTGTTGGCTGGGATTGGCTCCCGCAGACTCCCGTGACCCAGTAGTTAGGATATAGCAGGTTGGATAATGGATGGACGGATGGATATACAGAATATCAGGATTACACCAAAATACAGCTATGAGAAAGCCATGTTAAAATAATGAGATTTTAGCAGTTTTTTAAAATGCTCCACTGTATTAGCCCGGTGAATTTCTTTTGGTAACCTATTCCAGATTTTAGGTGCATAACAGCAGAAGGCTGCCTCATCACTTCTTTTAAGTTTAGCTTTTGTAATTATAAGCAGACACTCATTTGAATATTACGATTTGGAGTGTAAGGTGAAAGGCATTCCAAAATATCCGACGAAGCGAGATTATTTAAGGCTTTGTAAGCCATAAGCAGGAGCTAGCCATTACAGGGCCCATTCAGTCAAGTTCAGAGGGGCAGTTTGGAACCAGCAGTTACCCAAACCAGCATGTGCCTGGAGACATGGGAGGGTAGGACATACAGACTCCATGTAAGCAACGATCAGGCGCAGGATTTGAGACCATGATATGCAATCCATGGTGGCTATCTATTGTGCTACCATAATGTAACAAACATAAAAGAAAAACTACCATATATACTGACGTATAAGTCAGGGTCTTGAAACCCAAAAAATAATAACAAATAATAAAATCAGACCCCGTCTTATACGGCCGTTCAAAAATGTGACACATATTTTCTTTACGTTTCTTGCCTCCACCAATTTCACATCAGTTTCTCAGACGCATCGAATTTAGTTGCAGCAGCACAGTTACCAATTTCTTTCACTACTTGAACGATGTTTAATTTAAAACCAGCTTTGTATTTTCTCCTAAACAAATGCTCCATCGTAGACAAGGGATGCTCTTACGATAAAGGTGTATGAGGGTGTGAGATACAAAAAACACAAATCAGTGCAAATGTTGCTTCGGAATAGTTCAAGTATTACTGTGTGGTCACGTAGGCACAACAGAGAGAGAGAGAGAGAGAGAGAGGTTAGGAGCACGCTCTGATACAGCGCATTGCCACACCCACGTAGAAAAAAAAGGCAGTGTGCTCATTGGTTACTGACTAAGGTGAGCGTTAGCATTCGACTTATATGACCGACATTATAAAATACCAGAAATTATACTGTAAAATTAAGTCCTGACTTATCCTCAGGAGAACTTATCCGGAAGTATATATGGTAACTACAGCTTTCTTCAGTTAATCATCACCATGTTTGCTAGGTCTTATGCTAAGTATTCCTTAACCTAGTAGTCCAGCGATTATCTTTGCAGTGTTCCATTTGCTGTAAAATGTATAGCAGCAGTTTTTCTTTTTATTTTTGCATACAGACTTAAGTTGGGTGGGATGAACGTGTTGTATTTTAGTGTTTTAATAAGGTGTTGTTTTAATTTCCTTCTATTTTTTAATAACGGTAAGTACATTTTAGGTGCCCTTGTAACCCTGAATGTTAATTAAACAGAATTGAGAATGTACATATGTATGTATATATACTTCCAGTTCATAATTTTTTTCAACTAACAAAGCATTTCCAAAGAATAAACCACCCAATAATATCTCAAAGATGCCAATATTGCAGGATGTATCATTATATTATACAAACAGAGAAACCCATAAATATTTTTTTTGTAGACTTTCTATTCTGCAGCAATTACCTGTGGGAGACACGGTACAAAAATAAAAAAAAACAAAAAACTGATGAGTCAATCAGGAAAGAATTTTTAACTTGAAGAACTCAAATGAAAATGCAGGTTAAATTGGTTCTCAGTTCACTGGTATGAAATAAACCCTTGCAGACCTTCTCAGTTTCTATTATAAAGTGGCTCTAAGCTGAGCACCTTTACTGGCAAAGTGTTTATGAGAAGAAAATCATGGCTGGTAAATTCATGCCAGTTATTCTTTTAAAAGAAACCACACAATTGTCACAGACCATTTACTGCTAAATGCTTCCAAGAAAGTTGTTGATAATATTTTTGACTTCCTCTTAAAAGAGGTACGATATTTTTAGATGATTTAGATGATGACAACACCATAGAAAGAATGTGAAGGCACCATATCTTTCGAAAACCACAATCCATCTAATTTTGCATTAATTTCAATGAATACTTTATGACACTGTGTGTGCTTGCTTCTTAGATTCATTTATAATGCTCATTTAATTTTGTATTAATTGTGACTGCAATATCAGCCTTGGAGCAGTGTATCTATCTATCCATCGGTCCATTTCAGATGCAATGCTTAACCCACCTAATCTTGTTGTAGGCCTGTATGGTGCAGGTGTTATGAATGGAGAATAAACACAAGACAGGAATAAATCCTGGAAAGGGCACACTCACAGTCACACAAAGTCACGCTAACATAACAACAATATAAAAAATAATTGAAATTCTTGCCTTTGAAGTGTTCAAGGAAAAGTCTAACTATTTATCAGTCTTTTATTTATCTCTCTGACTAACCAACATTCTGGTGTAGTCATTCCATTTCCCTGTTTATTACTTCAGCATATCTATAGGGGTCAGTGAATTATTGGTGTGTGAAATATATACAAAAATTCATCCTATGCTACATTTTTTGTTTCTTTATAATAGGATTTTTACAAGAAAATTAGACATGGAACAAATGTTTACCATTGTGTTAAAAAAAAGTTAAATAGTTGAACACTTACATAGGCATCGGGATTTATTCACGTTAGCCAACTTTTGTGTCTGTTTTCTTTGGTTTTACATTGCTACAGAGCTGCAACTCTAGTAAATGAAAAGGACATTATACTAGTCAGAAATTTATACATCACAAAGCACTGAGAAGTACAGAAGGGAAATGGCAAAATATTACTTGACAACTAAAACAGCCTAATAAACATCAGAAATTAAGGAAAAGAATAACATCTCAGATTTGAGCACTAAGGGATTCAAGAACAATCATCAGTATGATGAATATGACTTAGGTAAATAGCAACTGTCAAGTTTTTCAGTTAAGAGGGGTGTTGTAAGGGGTACACACTGCACAGCCATAAGAGGCATTCCTTGCTGAAAATTAGACTGAGCTTTGTACAAATAGACTTTAAAAAAAGTTTCAAAATGAAAAGTAGCAAAGAACATCACAAACAACATATCAATGAAGCTTTTATGTCTGCTTAGGAATTCTTTTTTTGTTTGTTTGTTTTATTTCAGTAATGTAAGATTCACACAGTTTAACCTTATTAACACTGATTGTATCTGAAAAAGCCTAACAAGCTTAGAATAGGAGAAAAGGGATTTGCTTTACTTAATGTTGTGAGCAAATAGTAAAGAAAGAGATGTTCCTGTTGAATGCCACAATCTTCAATACTGCCATACATACTGTATGATGCTAGCTAGTAAGTAGCTAATAATACGTTGTACTTAAAATACATTTCTTTACAGCCGCAGTACATACTACATATGTTGAAGTGGAGTATGCTATAAAAACCATCAAGTGCAGCATCCTTACCGGTGGGGTGGATTTGCATCATGTGAAAAAGTCATGTAAAGTCACAAATTTTAGGACGTTTGCAAACAGCCATATAGGTAGCACGCATGCAAAGCCAAAGCATTGTATTTATTGCTGTTATTCTGGTCAAAGCTCTATTTGTAATATCCTGTGTAGTTCACAAGATATCTAGCTGCTGGTGGCTTCTTCTGTAACTGAAGACAGTAAATAAACCATGGCTTTGATCTGAAAACAGATGAATGGTCGTTGGGATGCAAGTTAGAAATCATCTGAAGTGTGATTTCTCTTTTGTTAAAACTGTCAATTACATTAGCATTAGCACAGAGTACGTTTTGTGTTTATTAAATGCCCTTAGTATTTATTGGGAAAACTGCCTTAATCTTTATTTGATGCTATTTGAACTGTCACGTTGAAGGTTAAATATTATATTCAGATCTTTTTTCCTAAGAAGAGATGTCTGTGAAAACTACAACCAGAAATAATCCATATTTCTAATCCACCTTCCAAGAACAGAATGTCAAATCTGTATTTAACACAGCTGATTCAACTCCACCCTTTTTCAGATATGGTGCTTAATTTAATTCTTTGTTTTACCGTTTAGTACTTTCCTTGTACACAAACTTTTCAGTGTCTACCTTAACATGTTTCAAGTGTTTAAATGCAGCTTGCAAAAATGTACTTCTTATTTATGGAGTTTCCTATAAATCTGGAACCTTGCTATTCCTTCAAAAGAAATGGTGCATTAAGGGCTCTGTACTTTGTTAGGTATAGAACACTTATAGGCTCATTTACAGGAATGGTAGGGCAGAAATAATTAGAGCAGGAAATCCTTTCAATCCTTTGTGTCGGCAGAGCCCCGAGCCGTTATCAGTGTTTTCTTCAGCTTTCCTCCGTGATAAATCCACTTGAGACAAAACTTACAGATTGAACTGCTGATAAGAAATCAGATGCTAAGCAAAGAATCATGTTTGACACTCATCTGAACCAAACATCTATGATCTGAAGATTTCAGAAATTGGCTTAATCTCATCTTCGGTTTATTTATAAACTTTTCTTTGTCAGTCCTCTTCTGAAATGTCACTTATAATGTTGTGAGGAAAATTGAAAGTTTATTTAACTGAAACTTCATTTACTTATTTATTTTAAATGGTGCGAGGTCTGGCGGTGATTAAAATCAATTTTTAACTGTATGAACACTGAAAGTAATGTATATGTAAGGAGTAATCAGCGCATAACATGAGTGTAACTCAGTTTTCTCATTTTGCGTTTTTATTTCATGCTAATCCAATTATTCATTGTTCTAATCATTTTGCTATGCTCTACTTTTTTTCCGTTCAGTATAAATACATTGCTTTTGCTTCCCTGTAATTTATAACTTTATTATTTGTTTTATAGAATGTACTCACAATGAAAATAGTGATTTTCTGCAGGCTCCTCTTTGTTTCTTTGTGTTACTAAGATCAAGAATTAGATGAGTCATAAAGTAGAGCTAAGTTGATAGTGAATATCGCATTAAAATTAGGTGCAGTACTATGAGCACAGAGGCAAACTGCAGAAGAAAATTGTAGATAGATAGATAGATAGATAGATAGATAGATAGATAGATAGATAGATAGATAGATAGATAGATACTTTATTAATCCCAAGGGGAAATTCACATAATCCAGCAGCAGTATACTGATACAAAGAAACAATATTAAATTAAATAGTAATAAAAATGAAATAAATTAAAATAAAAATAATTGTAATTTACTTAGAAACATTATGTTATGAAAGGCTGTGGTGGGCTGGCGCCCTGCCTGGGATTTGTTTCCTGCCTTGCGCCCTGTGTTGGCTGGGATTGGCTCCAGCAGACCAACGTGACCCTGTAGTTAGGATATAGCGGGTTAGATAATGGATGGATGGTATGAAAGGACAGCATGATAGTGCAGGTTAAGTGCACCTAGACACCAGCTCTCTTTTAGATCTATACCTGTAAGGTGTACACGGTACACGCAATATAGGTTTTCTTTGGGTTCTGGTAGATCTGATTGTTCTTCCTGGAACACAAAATAAATAAATAAACACATGGGTAACATGAAAAATGGCACAAAACCAGTTTTGGAGGGAAAAAAAAACATAATTTATGAAAATAAGTATACAATCCTGCGAACTTAAAAGAATAAAATATGTCAACATTTAAAATTCTATGGCAATCAAGTTTGTTTAGGCCTTTATTAAAAATGTAAAATAGTATGCATATAGTCTCGGCTTCATGACGCCAGAGCCAAACTTTAAAGTTCATTGGCTGAAGGCAAATGGGTGTCTAGGAATAACAGATTTTATGTAGTCCCAGGAGCAAGAAAAACTCAAGGGAAAACAAGCATCTAAGTTTTTTGCCGACTTCAGAATGTGAGGTAGTGTCCTCTGTGGAGATGGCATTCTGTCTTGAATTGGCTCCTGCATTGTGCGCTGTGATCAGGTTTCTCTCAAGCCTGTTATGGAAAAGACAGGTTTGGGAATTGGGATGAATGAATGAATGATGTAATGAGGGCTCCTTCCTACCCAGAGAGTAGTTCAGCTTTGCATTAGACATTCTTGTTACTCACTAGGGCACCCTGTCGACCCACAGGGAGGAAACACACATGGAAAACAGATAAACTAGCAAGAAACTTGGAATTGAATGACTATCTTCCTTAAATCACAGATGAGAAGTGTTCATACATGATGTAGTTCTACCTTGAATCCATTTCCAGCATATCTGACATAGCCTCAAGTAAAGATGGAAAGCAAATGCACTATTCGCCTTTAGAAAAAAGACCCTGCGCTGGTCTGTAATGAAGTCAGACCATATCGGGGACTTGTTTTCACTATGCAAAGGGCCTGAGGTCAAGACACCAAATCTGGATTGTCAATCAAATACCTCATCATCTTTAAAGATAACACTGGAGATTTTGCAGTCATATATATACGGCTAGCTGGATTCTTCTCATGTGTAAACTTAATGTCTTTATGACTTTGTGGGAGTTAAAGCGTTTTTCTGCAAAGGAAGAAAGAAACAATTTAATCAATTTGAAATATTCTGAAAAATATACAGTACAGTAATACATTAAGAATGGGCTGGCAACACAGAATGAAATCTGCTTTAGGAAAACAAAGAGAGACTTCTTACCTTCTTCTTTTAAAATCAAATCAGTTTAGGTTCCTTTGGGAATGTTGCCTCTGTAAAAAAAATCAGGCTGAAAAGAGGGACGAGTCTTTGAAGTCGGCTATCATGGCTTTATCAGTGATCATACAGAAGAAAGCTTTAATTCAGCAATGTATTCATTGTTGTCAAATATGTGGAAAAAGTGGAAATTACTAATTAACAATCCTCCCCTAAAGACAAAAAGAACTACACGGTTATGGAAGTAGGAAAATGTATTACTTTTTTTTTTTTTTTAACCGTACTGATCCTATTTGGAATGGTACAGCAAAACAAGTAGAAATAAACGTTCTTGTGCTAGAGATACTACAGTATATTTATGAAACAATTTGGCACTGGTGAAGGTACCTTTTGAATATCAATTTGGATGTAGTCATTTTTAGTAAAAAGGTAATGTTTTTGCACTCAAGTTGAAGATAATGGCAACCTCAAGAGGTAAAGTAATATCTCTTAAAGTCAAATTTCATTTTATTTCACACTTCATAAATTCATTTTTTTATTACTATTTTATCAAAAATAATACCTTTGTTGAACTAGTACGTTTACTTGGCAGTAAGTGTATTAAGATTTCAGACTTTATCCCATAAAATGTACATTTTCAATTTCATCATCTTAGTTGCCCTTATTCAGTTTGCCTTTTGCCTTTCATTTATGGCCGTTTGGGGATATTAGAATAAAGGTTTCTGAGAATGCCAGAATTTAAAACAAATTAAGCAAAGATGTTTTTTCTGCAGCCATCCATCCATCCAATCCATCCATTCATCCATCCATTTTCTGCCATCTATCTAAGTCCAGAGGGAGCAGTCTAAACAATGATGGTCATACATCCCTTTTCCCAGTCGCCTCCTCCAAGGAGATACTCCTCTAAGGGGATACTGAGATGTTCACAGGCCACCCAAGAGATGTAATCTCTTAAGCATGCCCTGGATTTGCCTCAAGGTCTCCATCCAGTTGGGTATGCCCAAACAACCTCAAGGAGATTCAGTGTTATTTGTGTATTAATAGATATGACTTTACACCAGTTCAAGAATTATCCTTAGATTTTAATCTTTACTATATGGTCTAGTGAGATTCAAACTGTCAATATTCCAGTTTGTAAGTGGAATCAACATCATGTCTTAAGTCAGACACAGCCATTTTTGCTTTAGTTATTTTCTTTTTATCATCTTTATATTATCATTTTTTTAAGGTTTTTAAGGCAAGAATCAACCTGGTCAGAGTGATCAGTTCATCTCAAGGCACTCCCGTTAATGCTGGGCTAAGTCCAAGTCGTCAGTCATTTTATACAAACCTTCAATGATACATGAAGGATGTGCTAACTCCACACAGATGGTGTCCTAACCATGATTTTAGTTTAGGTCTTCAGAGCTGTGAGTGGTTTGTGAACAAACACAAAATAAGTCACATTTGACAAAGATAATAAGGAGCTTCTGAGCTCCAATGACTGAATCAGCTGTGATGGTGATTTGCTTAAATATTTTAGGCCTTAGATAAATTTAGGACCAAATTCTATCACTAAGCAGTCTTAGGTTAATATGAAGAACTTAACTTTTTAAGGGTATCATATTAGATGTTTTCTTTCATTTATAGAAAAAGCAATTTACAGTTAAAACCAGTTTATACACTTTTAAAAGAACTGGAGTTAAACTATTTACAGTAAATCAAATGCATATGAAAAAAAAGAATGTCTAAATACTTCAAAAAAACAACTTAGATACTGTAGTACTTTGAAGCTCATCAAGAGAAAACAGTTTGGGCTTTGAAAGAAAAGGGATGTCTTCAGATGGAAGGGCCTCTCCGATAAGTGCATTCTCTGATAAGTTGCCTTACTTTGAAAATCCCAAGGACTTCCAGTTACATCATTGCTCTTTTCTAAAATGAAATGGATAACATCACTGTTCAGAGCCACATTTTCTAAGTAACAGAAAGCTGAAGCTGAAAATGTACATCAATCTTAGTCTGTTATGTACACATTTGTGTATGTATATATTAGTAATTACAAAAAAATGCCTTCTGTTGGTGGAAGGATGGGATGCATGCGGTACAACACCCAGTATTATATTTGCACTAAATATCCAGCTTAATAAAAGGACAAGTTTCTTGTCCATCCAATTACTAAGGATAGGAATGAAATTTTTTTAAAAATAGGTCAAACATGTAGAAAAAAGAGTAAATTATAATAAAATAAAAACAAATAAGGGTGTAACAATTAGTATTATTGGACTATTTTGTTTTACAATATTATTTGCTGGCAAAACAGCATGGTAGCGACTTTCTTGCACTGCACCAGGCCCTGTGAACAAGGTTTATAGGTAACTCTAATGACTTATAACTTTGCATGGTCTGCAATGGATGAGTGAAAATAACAATAAATCAATGTGCACATTGGGAAACCAAAGCCCTGACGTGACTAGGCTAGACTCGCTAAACCAGGCCAATGCGCTAGCAACCACTACTGCATTTTCCCTGCAAAACACAGTTTGATGAGTGAGACCAAAGAGGAAGCTACAAAAATAGGCAACTGCAAGGAAAATGCTGCCATATGGGAAAGGAACTGGTTGCATATTATTATACTAGACCAAATGGACATCCCATGCATCAAATAAAAAGCATGAGGTCTACATTGATTAATTAGATTTTTACCCGTCGTAGATGGGTAGCACTGGTAAGTTTTTTTGTTAGAAAAATGTGGTGTTCAAGTCCCCATGTTAAATAAAAAAATCTTTAAAAATCCATCTATACTTTTTCTTAACCCTGTTATCTGTGGCAGTGTTGTGGAGAAGCTGGAGCCCATCACAATAAGCATGAGGTTTTAAGATAAAGCCCGCAGTAATTACATTTTACATGGTTACATTATTGAAGCAAAATGAAAAATAATAAATTTGTAATTATAATAGTTAGATTACCTTAATTGTATTGTTTTTTTTTACAATGTAAGTGATTTATATATCACTGCAGTTTTTGCCTGATTATTTATTTCATAGTTGACGTTTTATTTATTTAATATGGCACAAACGATATTCAGTAAGTTTCCCCTTCCGTCATCAATCCTACTGTCTTAATGAGTGAAGTGCATAAAATTTCATGCTGTATAAAGGTAAATATATCAGATTTTGTTTGTCTTTTATTTTGCTCAAACTATCTATAAATGGGAGTTAATTGCCTTGCAGAGCAATTTGCAGTTGTGCTCACAATAAAAGGTTCTTTCATACATAGTGTATAAAATCCTTTAAATAGCTGAGAATAAACTAGGCAAAGTTTATATGAGGTTATAGGCAAAACTAAGGCTACTGATTTTTCTACAAATGGGTTTTCTGAATGACAAAGAAATCAATAAATTAAAGTCAGTATATTATGAATCCATGCAAATTGAACCTTGTACACGGTGTTCTGCTGCTGGTTGACTGGACAATTGACTTAGCAGATTTCTACCTTCTGGGGCTGCATGTTAATCACAAGTATAAAACTAAACCAGACCTTATCCTAAGAATTATGGAGATTATCAAAACACATGATTGACCTTGTTTTCTTCAGATATTTCTTCTTGGTCCTACATCCCAAACATGTACGAATTTAAGTTGACTTAGTTAGCCCAACATCAGAGAATATTACTGTGTGCATTGATTGTGCTTTGTAATGGAGTGTCTTCTAATTCAGGGGTATTTCCTGACTTGATCCCGATGCAGTTGGACTAGATTCTGGCTCTCCAAAACTTTATGACTGAACAATAACATGGATGAATGGTAATAAATGTCTAAAGAAATATTCAGCATCTGACTTCTTGTCCAGGTATTGTCTTTCTGAAATTGAAATCCGCTCATTAGTCCCGCTTTGTGGGGAGTGGAACACGTCAGCACACATCCAGCCTCCTAAAAGTGATTACAATTTCAGAAGGGAATTCTTGGCCCAGTAAGAGTGAGCTGTTGTTTTCATTTTATCTTGTAGAGAGGTCTAGTAATCTGGTCATTTTGTGACTGGAGGATCAATTGGCCACAACATTCTAGTAACAAGTTCCCCAGTTTTCCATTGACCTTCTGTTTGTAAGCACCATTTTCTGTTGCCTGCTTTTCAAAGCAGTGGCTTGCATACAAAACTGTGCATTAAGCTGTCATTAGTACTGAAAGAAAATCTTTTAAAAAGGATGGATCCCAGAGCATAGCTTTCTAATGGGACTTATACATTATGAAATCATTAATACACACAAAGAATGCTAATGGTGTAGGACACTAATGTTAATCACTAAGTAAATAGCTTCAAATTGAGAATGTATACTGAACTTTCTCAAGCTTGTCTTAATTGTATGTATTAATCTGAAACCTCCAGTTCAGGCAAACCAGCCTATTGCTCTCTTCATCTAATTGCAGTAAGCTAACTACGCAAAAAGGAAAGATGGCTTTTTATTATGTATTCCTTTCTGTTAATTTTAATGGTATTTCGAAAGGAATGTTTAAAACCTTAAACTGTATTTTAAACCATACAAGGAACTGGATCACATACTTGTGAAGCGAAAATGTCAGAGTATTCCCTCAATCAATCCTGTAGAACTTCCCTTGGTCTTATAACCAAAGGTCTATGTATTATTATCTGCTTTAATCCATCCATCCATCCATTATCCAACCCGCTATATCCTAACACAGGGTCTGCAGGAGCCAATCCCAGCCAACACAGGGTGCAAGGCTTTTAATTTTCCTACTTGGCAAGATTTTACTCCATTATTTGTTTTAGAAATTTTTATATTTTGTCAATTTTGGTTGTGCATTCTGTAGAGGACCAGCTGGAGGGACAGAAGAACATAAGAAACTGTTTGAACAAGAGGAAGCCATTCAGTGTAGCAAGCTTGTTTGGTTGGCTAATAGCTAAGCCATTCTGAAACTGTTTGCAAACTTTCACTTCAGCTACATGTTTGTTCCATATCTTCATAGCCCCTTGAATAAAACAAATCTTTCTTGGCCTTCTCTCTGTTGTGAAATACCCTTGGTTTAGATTGGTGTTCTTAAGTACATAAAGCAAAATTTTGGGACAGAATTCAGTTTCAATAATTTTCTAAATGTCTTTGAAAATTCCAAAGACCAGGATTATATTTCCATGCACCTTTCTTTGTTTAAGACTAAAGAGGCCTATTTCCCTTAGCCTATCAGAGCAGAACATGACCATTAGGCCAGCGATGCACTTTGGCTTATTTCTAGAGTGATGGTCACAACTGTGCAGTACATTTGTATTCAGTGAAATCTGCACATTTCTGTTCGGTATCAAATGGCAGCATTTACATTTAGTTTCACAATAGAATTTATCCTTTCTCTTATCCAGTGTAGTCTATTAGAGAGTGGCAGGGAATATTTCAAAAAAATAATAATAACTAAAGTACTGTAAATTCTATGCTATCTGTGCATATTTAAAAGACCACATTATTTTACACCATCATTGAATTAAATAAAACATATACAGGTAGGGATTACACAATGAAAAGTTGTAATTAATATGCAGAACAAATACAACATTTGTAACGATTTAAGAATGTGAATTAGTTATTTCTCTTTAGTGGACAGTATGGTGGTGCAGTGGTTAATGCTGCTGCTTGACTGCTCCAGAAGATAGCATTACACCCCAGAGCAGCCACTCTCTGTATGGGACTAGCACCAACCGTATCTCCATGTCTGTCCAAGTTTTTCTCTACATACTCCACTTTTCTCTCTGAGACTAGATAATATGTTATGAGCCAGTAGAACTATTCTGTGCTCCCCTGCAGAAAAAATGTTCTTTTTATAATAAAGGATTCACTGTTCAAGGATATGATGAAAACAACAGCAGAAATATCTCTGCACAGACACACCCCCACTGAGTCCTTCCATTATGAAAGATCAACAAGAAAGCAAGGCCAAGAGATGGCCGTCTTAGTCAATATACACAGATTATTGTTATTGCATCTCTGGGATGATACTTGTTTTTGTTTGAAATTCAAAGGGCCTAATCAATGTTTTCAGAAAAGATACGGGAATCATGATTTTTGCTTTATTCTCACTGGCAGACGTCTGTTGACAAAACGATTTCATCAACATTATTTCAGTGCCCAATTAATGGGCCTACAAAATAGCAGTTAGACTGTTTCTAGTCTGAATATGCATGTAGTTAAGCAGCTTTAACAAAAATGAAGAAATGGTTTCTGGCCTAAAATTGCTAACTCAGGCAAAATATGTCCAAGCATGATGAAGCATGACTGATTATAAACTATTACAGAGTATCCTGTAATTTTTAATGGATATAAACACATAGTTTTTGCTTAATTATGCCTTTCAAAACTGCAGTACATTACAATTTACATATTTAAGCTTCAAAGAAAATTCTTGGAATTATCAAAATTTAAAGGCATTTTATATAAAGGGGACTTTGGGATATTTAGGGAATATAAGACAGTAAAAAATAGGGCACTGTTACATATTAGTGATAACAAGAGAAAATCGTAAATTTACGGTTTCTGCCTGAAAGGCTCCAAGAATAGCAGGTTTAGAAAAAAACAGAAAAAGTGAAATAATGCATTGTAATATTTTCATTGGTTGAAAGCATCAAGTTAGCAAATCCCTTAAAGGTTTATTATGTATGAATTTATTGGGCAGCATGGAGGAGCAGTGTTTAGTGCTGCTATCTAACAAATCTGATTTCACTGGTTTGAATCCATTGACTGTTGTCTGTTTCAAAGTCTGCATGTCACCCCTGCACAGGTTTTTCTCAGGGAATTTAACCTTTCCTTTCATATCCCGAAACAAATACAGGTTAGATTGAATCACACTTCTGAATTGGATAGGTGTGAGAGTGTATGCCACGATGGGTGAGCACCACATTTAGGCTGATTTCCCACCCTGTGACCTCAAACATCCAGTTTCCTAGGCGCTTATCTGTTTTCTCCATGATGAAGTATGCAGTCTCTCCTTACATTTTAGTGGGTTTTCCTCTGGTTACTCCAGTTTTCCTCCATCATCATCATCATCCAAGATATGCAGATTCATTTAATTCATGATTAAACATCCCCTGCGTGAATGTTAGTATGAGTTTAAGCATCTGTAAGCCTTTCGATGGACTGGTGTCCCCTTCTGGTTTGGTTCTTATACCTGATGCTGCCGAGATGGGCTATAGGCCAAGATCCAGAATTGGATTAAAATGGGCCTGGAATTTAATATATTTTTTATAATTTAATTTGATTATATTATTACTCATATTTTAATAAAAAAAAAGAAATGATTTAATTTTGTAGCATTACTTAATGAGTGGGGGTGGCACAGCGGCATAGTGGTAGCACTGCTGCCTCGCAGTTAGGAGACCCGGGTTTGCTTCCCGGGTCCTCCCTGCATGGAGTTTGTATGTTCTCCCCGTGTCTGCATGGGTTTCCTCCGGGTGCTCTGGTTTCCTCCCACAGTCCAAAGGCGTGCAGGTTAGGTGCATTGGCAATTCTAAATTGACCCTATTTGGGTGTGTGTGTGTGCCCTGGCGCCCTGCCCTTGATTTATTCCTGCCTTGCGCCCTGTATTGGCTGGGATTGGCACCAGCAGACCCCCGTGACCCTGTGTTAGGATATAGTGGGTTGGATGATGAGTACCAGATATTTTAATTCCTTGCATGCATCATGAATGGTATCACAAAAAGCTTAAAAATGCTCTTTTCCAAATCGGCATTTCTCTATCCCTCCCCATGCACAACCAAGCTGGCAATGCTCCCACCGTACTGTTTAATTCCACACCTACCCAATGAACACCATGTCACCCAATATTTTGCTGTCAGTCCCACTTGGCTCTCTGATATACAGTGCCTCTCCTGTGTAATTCTTTTTATTTCCTGTTTGTTTTCTCCAAGTTCCCTGCCTGTCAGTAAACTCTCTAGATGGTTGCCCTCTGCAAATGGCTCTGACCTTTAAAGAGGAAAGTTAGGAATTTAAAATGCAGTAAACAAAGAAAGGAGGGGCTTTCAGGGTGTCCAGAAGGTCAGGAATAATACTTGAAGAAAGCAAACGACAGATCCAGTGTTAAATGCTTAACTGAGGTTATTTAACTTCTTTCTTTTATTGCTTGTGCCTGCTTTTAACAAGTTGAAGCAGACAGTGTTATATATGCAGTAAGTCAATATTACACAAGTCCACTCTTTTCCCATAAGAAAACAGTGTGCTTCCCCATAGGCATACATCATTTTCTTAAGCATAAATATTTTTGCATTGCCAGAGTAAAAAAGGTATTTACTTAAATATAAATATGAAAAAATGGAGGAAATATAAAATAATAAAATTCCACCTTCCCCACTTGCACCTTAGTAAGATGAACCTTTTTTCTTTCTGGCAGTAAGGATATTAAACCCACTTAATGACCTCTCTGCTCTCTTTACTTTCTTTACGTCTTTGGGGAACTGCTCTCTGTTTTGTCATACCCTTGCAGCAGGTGGCAGTTTTAAATGGTACTTCCTGGGGGCTTCTTCCAAACTAATATTTATGTCTAATATACTTATTGAAGGCACTCTGGGATATTAGACTGTTCATTTAAAAAAATGATCCCCAAGGGCTAGAGCTTATGCTCAGGCATGACAATAGGGTCTAAGCTTTCTATGGCCTGAAACCTACTACAACTGAGAACATTGGATTGTACTCTGAATTACCCAGAAACATTTAATCTGTGCTAATGTTATGTCATCCTGACAGTCCATAATGCATGCCTGTATCTTGAATATATAAAAGCACTTCCTCAGGTTACCTCGGTTTTAATCCCATCATCCTTAAAGATTTGTCATGTTAGATGGCAATTCCAAACTGGCCCAGTGGGAGTATGTGTGCTCGTTTGAATGGGCCCTTTCTTGTACTGCTGCGCTGGCCAGGGCCATGTTCTGCCTTGTTCTCAGTGTTGCTAGGACCAGCTCTATCCCATAACAACTCTGAACTGGATTAAGAAGGTCTGAGAATGTCATGTGCAGCATAAGTACACAGGCTGAGTGATTACCCAAAACAGTATGAAACAGAATTTTTTATCTACTTTTTTTTTTTCTTCTTCTTCTTTCACTTCACATTACAAAACATGGGCAGCACTGGGCAAACCTCTATTTTAGATATGGAATCCCTTTAAATATACGTGTTTCATATGTTTAGTTCATTTAATTGAAATTATGTTTAAAACACAGTTGCACTGTATAAGAAGAAGTGATGAATGACCACAGTTTTGGAAACCATATAAAACAAGGATACGCTACCTCAGTCAGAAACTGAATCGGCCTTGTGAGTTACTTATCATTACTAGATTTTGTTTTATGCTTAAGGCATAACAACCATAAACCTAATATAATTACGATGTAACTAAAGTGTACTTATTTTGATGTGTCTCTATGTTGAATATGATAATTTTTACGAATTTATTTAGATACAAAGGTGTTGTTCAGTATCAAGCTTTTCTATTGGCCTTTTTTCCCTGGACTTTAGCCATTTCTGCCAGAAGTAATGAATGAAATTCCAGAGGGGAAGGGGAATTATTCCTTACCTCAACTTATAGTTTTAGAGATGTCTTCTGACTCAGGAGCTGGATCAGCTTTGTTAAACTTTACCATAAGTTTCATTTTAAAAATATCTTTGTAAAAGAAAAAAGCAAACATTTTCTGTACAGCTCAATCATGTTTCACAATTATAATAAAAGTAATTTCACATTTTGTGCAAGTTCTGAAAAAAAAAGTCTTTTGATGTAACCTGAGGGTCTTCAACTGTCAAGTGGGTTTTGAGTTTTTGGATGCACACAAATAACCAAAAGTAAGCCTTCTTACTTATCCCTCCCCCTGCACCTCATAATCCCTAAACTGTATCAGTACCTAACGTAAATGCATTTCTCTACCTATAGAAGATTCATGATACTAACGCTTCAGGCTACTTAGAAATTCACTGACAGCAGGTTTATTATCTAAGATTTCAACCATTTGCATTAAGTTCAATAACACAGTTATGTCCCCGAGTGGCAAATAAAATGCTTACAATGAACTGATTGTTCTAGTTACATCTTTTACTGTCCGTTAACCTTTAAAAAACAAGAACTGTAGTAAAATTGTGCAAAAATATCCTTCAATTGTTCTTTAGTTTCTGCTAGGCAAAAAATTTTGTGATGCTGTTCACTTCTTAGGTTAACCTGTTCATTGTAGCCTGGTGTGGTGAAGTTGTCATGTTGTTGAAGACCTTGAAGGATTCGTAAATTGTGGCTTTACAATTAATTGAATGGCTCAACCAGCTTTGTGCAGACTTTCTGTTGTCTACGTCCTTTTAACATTTTGTTGTTGGGTAAAAAAGTTGCCATACATTTTGCTCCAAACCTAAATAAATACTTGAAGCAAAATTGAAAATTACTTTTATAGTAGTTTAAAAACCTTAGTCATTAGCAGCATTAAACGGCATTGCCTATAAACTGCATTAATAATGTGAATGTGTAAATGTATCCATTTACTAAATTTTGCTTTGTAAAATTACTTTATTCAGGTATTAATTTTTTACATATATCTATATCTATATATATATACAGTGTTATGATGTGCACATAACAGGAATGTTATGTACAATTCTTTTTGTCAACTAATTCACTTTTTAGTATCATTTAAAAAATGAAAACAGCAGTTTCTAAACAGTACATCAACCAATTGCAGATTATAGCAAATCGTTTTATTCATTCTTACTACAGTGTTATTCAGGATTACCTTATCTCTCATTTAGAATTCATTTCTGCTTTGTACTCATTACACTTTAGATTCCATCCATCCATCCATTTTCTAACCTGCTGAATCCGAATACAGGGTCACGGGGGTCTGCTGGAGCCAATCCCAGCCAACACAGGGCACAAGGCAGGAACCAATCCCAGGCAGGGTGCCAACCCACCACAGGACACACACCCACACACCAAGCACACACTAGGGCCAATTTAGAATCGTCAATCCACCTATCCTGCATGTCTTTGGATTGTGGGAGGAAACCGGAGCGCCCGGAGGAAACCCACGCAGACACGGGGAGAACATGCAAACTCCACGCAGGGAAGACCCAGGAAGCGAACCCGGGTCTCCTAACTGCGAGGCAGCAGCACTACCACTGCGCCACCTTAGATTCCAACTCCCATAAAAAACAAATTAATTCTTTAATTAATATCTGCTCTTCCATGTGTTATAAGCCTTCAAAGTCCCATTTTGGTAAAGATATCTATCTATCTATCTATCTGTCTGTCTGTCTTGGAAGCATCAGACAGGAGTCAGCTATGGATAGAACATCAGTACATTGCAGGCTGACCTCATGAATATGGTCACAATGGATCTGTTTTAGTTATAAATCAATCTCATAACACATCTGAGGACTGTGTCATATTTAAATGGGGCACATTGCACATACTATACTACAGTTTGTTACGCTGAAGACATCTGCCTGACATTAGATTAAAAGGGTGAAACCAAGATAGAGTGCTCCTCTCTCATAAAATAATTCCTTAAATGATTAAAACTTGAAAGCTGCTCAGTTTATGTGACCATATTTTATAGCATTGCCATGGCCATTACAAATAGCCATGGCTGTAGAAAAATAAACACTTAAAATGCTGAAGCACAGGTGCCACCACAATAATAATGAACATTTAAACACATCAGAAATAAAAATTATCCATGCACTGAAACAAAATCATATGTTAGAATCAAATTTACAATGTTTTCTTAACACGCAGGCACATACAAATTCCAGACAGAAATTAACCATTCAGGAAATAAAACTATGCTGCAAGAGTTGTGAGGCCGCAACACTTTGTACTGTGCCTTCATGCTATTTGCATAAAATGACTGTTCAGAAAAATCAGGAATTTTTTACAAATAATAGGAAAAAATCACATACCTTCTTTTAGAAATTCTTTCTTAAAGTACACTCAACAAATCTGCAATATGGATGTCAATAAATACAACTGAAAAAATCTTGACATGCAACTTTTAAAGGAAAGAGTTGATCTATAAATTCCAAATATACATGTAACCCCTAAGGGACACTGAGAAATATATATTTTTCACAGAATGTATAAAAATGAAATGCAGAAAATGTTATGAATTTTTCTTATGAATGGTGTGTGTTTAAGTGATGTCTGCCTTGTTTTTTGCTAATAAAAACTGATACTTGATTCTTTACTCTGTCATAATTGTGAAGTTAGTATTTGCAGCATGTTCCACTCTAAAAGGCTTTTGAACATTAAAATCAGATGGTCAATCAGAGGTGTACAAAAAGATGTAAACTTTTATCTGTTTTGTGTTCTTTCCATTAGGAACGGGGTAAAATTGGGGTTATTTTCAACGTGGGGACAGATGACATCACAATTGATGAAAATGCTGTCACAGTAAACGATGGGAAGTATCATGTGGTCCGTTTTACGAGAAGTGGAGGCAATGCCACCCTGCAAGTGGACAACCAGCCAATCATTGAACGGTATCCATCAGGTAAGAACCTGTGGAAGGGGGGTCTTATGCACATTTGGGTTTATAGAAGAAGTATGAATACATTATGAAGAGGTTTTGAAAACCAAGTTGCACACGGTGGTTGTGAAAACTTTTTAAAAATAATTTAGGGTAAGGATTCAGTACATCCCTATTTAGTTGCTGATCTTATCTGTTAAAAAGAAATAGCCTTAAGTAATAGTCTGCACTAGATACTGGCTCATGGGATTGTTAGAAGTCAAACGGAAGGAAAGTAAACTTGCTTTTTCATGGCTTTATAAGTAGAAATTATTATATTAGCATTTGCTGTTCATGCATTTTTACAAGTTATTCTTATACTGATTGGAGAGTGTGAGAATTTTGAAAAGGGCTGCTAATCAATTATTATTTGCATTCTTAATATTTTTAGGTATAAAGAATCAATAGTTTTGATTCACATTGCTACTGTATATTGCTAAGGAGTGTTTAGCCTAGATGTTATATATCAGATAGCAGCTAAAAGCTCACAATATCCTTCCTCACATTAGAGCCCTCCTCTTGTTCACATTCATAAGTGAAAAATGCCTAGCAAGTCCCACTTCAGCTGCGCAAGATTAATTTTTCCAGAAGTCTAATTAGCAATTTGACATTAGGCTTAAAAAACAGAAAGACTGAAAACCTTAAAGACGACACATCACTTCTGTCTTGAGGTTTGTGTGTTAAATTTGCCTTCTCCCTGCAGTTCATCTTGATCAGATACTTGAAGTGTCTACACACCACATACAGTATACTGTTAACACAAGGTTTTATGAGAGTCTTGCAGTGACATTTTTTAGTTTATTACAATTCTCCAACTAGGATGAAACTTATATTTTTAAAGATGTTAGAATTTTCAACATTTTTGTTATTGTAAAAATCAGGTTGCTTATGCACAACCACAGAAACAAAATGCATACTGAAATAAACACTGCAATTTTTGTTACTTCCAGAATGGGCTTAGCTAAATATCCAGAGCTCATTTCTGTCATTTTTTATGCTCCAGTTCACCTTCAGGTTATTTTCTCCTGACAAGCAATTCACTTTGACGTTCTGTCTCAGTCACCCAAGGTCAGAAAGTAGGGGTTATGTTGTAGTAGCATTTTATTTGTCTACAAACATTACCCCAAATATTCTGTGACCAGTCAAGCTTCAACTTATAGTACATTTTTTTTTCCAGACCAACAAACTGCCTATCTTGACATTTGCCCAAACTTCCATTAGGAGTCTCAACGGTAACTTTTATTACAATAATTAGAATTTTGTCCAAAGTATAGTACACAAAGTTAACAATGGACAGTTTGCAAAGGTATGAACCCCATCGTGCTGTTACACATGTGAAATCTATAGTACGTTCACTAAATGAACACTAATGGGAAACACTGTACGCAGCGTCCCATTCTATGGATTATATCTGAAGATCTAATATACCATTCCTTAGCTACCTATGCTTCCTCTCTTCATCAGTATCGCACACATTGAAATATGGACACTTCTTGTTTGATTTCCATTCTACCTTTTTGAACTCCTCAGAATCCCTTCAGTACTAGGTATCCTGATCACCCATCAATCCATTCTCAAATCTATCTGAATTTTTGTCTCCCAAATATGCAATAATGCCATTAAATGCTAAATTAATGAAGTGCTGTGCCAGCATGCATTTGACAAAGGAAATAGGGAGAGGTTATTACCTCACTGAAAAAGCAGAAAAGAGCATTATAAAACTGCTTCAGCTGTATAGACTTCTTCAGGTTTGTCACACTTTTTATCAAGTTTTATACTAATATAAAATTTAAAATTATAGAATGTATTATATGGTTTAAAGATTACTTTACACATTTTAATATAATCATTTTTCCATTTATTAAGATATAGTTATAATATTGTCATAATTTTCAAACACAGCTGTAATGTAAGTAGTTATTAGTATCCCCTGAAACTACTTACATAGGCACCTATGATGGTTAATATTTGTTCTAACAAAAGATGTAATAATATCTGCTAATATTCTACAAAGCAGTTTTCACAGTTAGCTCCTTAAGATACCGTGGCAGAATAATCCTATACAGTGTACCTTGGGCCACAGTGGTGCTAAATACAAATAACTTTGACACATAATACCCCAGATGTCAGATGAACATGTTAACAGAAAACATGTACCATTCCCAACTGCAGTTTTCCTAAAATGATTTTTAAAACAGAAACATCTTGATAATGACCGTCTGAAGGAAGAAGCACCTATATGGCAACTTTCATCAGTTCAGCTAACTTGCCTCAAATTATAATAATAGTATGATTTGAAGGTAGGCTTGGAATTCACACTGAATCATATTTTATTGTATATAGTACCTTTTTATCGTTAGTCCCCAAAGTGCATTTGTGGAAGGTTCTAGTTTTGTTTGATATGCCCTTGGTTGGTATCCTAACATTTAGAAAGGGATAGACACTCCTATAGTATCTATGTTTTGACAATGGAGGATGCAAGTAAGTCCTTGTTTAATTGCATTACTCACAGAATAGGGTTATTCAATTAACTACGAGATACACATCAAAGTACAGCAACCTAATACACTACACACAAAAACAATTTAGAGTACAGAACACTTCAAAACAAGCATTGTACCATCAGACTTACAAAGCAAGCCAGCAGCTAGGAATGAACTGGTCATCTTGTAACTTATAGTTTATCTGAAATTGGATGTATACAGGTTCCAGCACCAACACTGAATCACTGTGTGGCCATTGATTAAGCCCATTTGAAAATCTATTGCCAAAATAGATTTTTTTATTTGTAATATTCTTTTAAACAAATCTGAGATTGTGCCATCTATGCAAAAACTAATGTGAGATTTAGTTTCCACCTTTGATATATACACCACACCCTTCCTGTGTGTTGACCACTTTTCAGTTTCAGTTTGATTCTTATACAAAATCTTGCCTTCAGTAAATTGGATCTTAGGTTTAAGTCATGTTTATTGCTTCATCTAGTTAGTTCCTTTGCATTGGAAAATCACTGTGAAATGTGGGTCTTTCACTTTTAGACTGACCATGTTTTTATCAGGCAAAAGTATAAATGTGTGATTTGGGTTTCTGATACCATTTGTTTTACTGGAGATTTGATAATCCAAAACATTGTCAGATTTTTTAATTGAAGTTAGCTTTTTATATGTATTCTTCCCCAGTTCTTTTTTGCGTGTTATGTTAGATATGAGTGATACACCTTGTTAATTGTCTGTGATACACATATGAGTTTGGTATAAAAACAGGGAATGAAGATGAATCTGCTAGCTGTGGTGAATTTAAGAAATGTTGAAGCCTTCCAATCTCTTGTGTGCAACAAAGGTTTTAAAAGTCTCTTGAAAATGATACTCATGAAAGAACACACCTAGGTTTCTGAAGCCAAGTGTCAATTCTATTTACCAAAGTTGTCACCAGAAATTGTATAGATCTGTTTCAGTAATGTTAGATACATTTTCAGACTGACCTTTTTTTGATAAGAGGCTAAAATGCCATAAAATGCCAAATTCATGCAGATTTGATGTTTATTCTTTTCTCATTTCGCACTTGTCAGTTACTGAGTTGCTGTCAGTTGTGTCAGCTTTCAGCATGGCAAGGAATATAAAACTTGCACAGTCTGCTGTGCATGGTATGGTTGATAACACTTCAAACCTGCCAAGATACTGGTCTTGTGCAAAACTTAGGGTAAATCAGTTTTCAAGATCCATAATAGAATTAATTATTGCCTTCACTGTACATTTTCTAATAATCCACAGGAGGCTTTTCACTTCAATCATCTAAGCCAATGTGCAGAGCTCTTAAATGTTTTCAAGCATCTCCACAATTAAGAGTTCTCTAAAACCTCATACATGTTGTTATCCTTGTTTAAATTCTATGGTGTGCAGTTTCTATGCTCTTAGAAGTCCAATTAGTGACCTGGCTTTAGCACACATGGCTTCAGGATCCAAAGAGACTAAACAAGGAGTGGTCTTTGCCCCTATCTGGGGTTTGTGTGTTAATTTGTGATCTTCACACATAACACATCCAGCCCTCAAAGTTGTAATGCATCTAAAGACAGTATTTGTAAGTGTGTTGATCTGGTAATGAGAAATATCTTACTTTCTTTTAAACAGTTCATCTACTCTTGTTGTGTGGATGTAAAGAAATACATTTTGCAACTTTGAGTAGCTTATTGGAAAAGCAAATTTAAAAATCAAAATATACTCATGATAATTGATTAAAAACAGTTCTGTGATTTTTTTTATCACATTTAAAATCTACACAGGTATAAATCAGGTTTCTGTGGTTTTAATTCTGTTGAATCTCTTTGACTGTGGTTTATCTGCTGGTGGCATTACATTTCAAAAGTCAAATGAAGGAATTGCCTTCTGGGAAATATAGGGAGGTTTGGTTGGAACTTATGAACTCCAGATTGGCACAATCTGATTAAAAATTAACAGGGGTTAGTAAAGATAAGCCATTTCAATGAACACAGAGCAGGAGCTTATTACCTTGTTCAACAAAACACTTCCCTGACCTTTCAAAATTTACCTGCTCAAAAAATGTCATCATCTGAGACAGACATCAAGTTTTACTCCAGAACCTTTTTTTTGGTAGATTACTGAGATGCATAAGTTGTTCATTTATGTTTAGTAATTTCTAAAGTTGTGGGAAAATGTGTGATATTTCCTATTAGTGTCTCTAAAGGAAAATATTCTCTGGCATTTCAAAGTGCAGGATTCACACTTTAAAAACTTGCATGGTGGTCATGCATGCATGAGATTTGTATGCACCATTTTAAACTTTTACAGTTTCCTTATTTCAATTGGATGACCTTAAGTATTGTTTTTCTCTCCATCTGCATTGTTTTGTTTATCTTAGGACGTAAAGTATTGTTGTGAGCAATAAGTATACAAAAAGGGGCAAAAGTTACCACAGTCCAATGTACAATAACTCTTTTGGTGCAAGGTGCCAGATAATTTTGTGGATCTCTTTTTCTACTGTATATAAACTCTTTCCAAGATATTAACATTAATGCAGTATCTTTATTAAACCTTTAACTGTTTTCGTAATAAATATGAGGGACATTTTCAGACACTTTACATAATTTCTGAATTCTTGTAATGATTTTATCTGTTGTTCCCTTACAATATACAACATAAATTTGTACTGTATATATATATATATATATAAATATATATATATATATATATATATATATATATTAAGCATTCATTTATTAATTTATTTACATTACATTACATACATTAAAATTATTATAATTGTAACTGGCAAATGTTGTCCCTTTTCGAAAATTAAAAAAGCATTGTAGAACATTTTTCATCCATTCAATGCATGTATATAAAGCACACTACTCATTTGCTGCTGAGCACTGGAAAGAAATGTAGTAAAGCACAAGAACAAATATGTAGTTGAAAGAAATATATAGACTGTTCTTTTTTGAATAAGGTTCTTTAAGATCCAAAAAGTAATAATGTAAGTAATTTATTACGCTGTGGATAGGATATGTCAACTGTCTGACAGTTTATGCCATTTATGATGCCATTGTCCTCCTTTGAATCTCAGTACCAGGGGAGGAGAAAAGTTCCATTCAGAATCAGTGCATGGAAGGACAGATGGGTCCAAACCTAATTGTTTTCCAATATTGTTTGTTTGTTTGTTTGCTGTTGGATTAAGAGGATTTGACAAATAAAAATTCACTTAACACAAGAGACATTTAATGTCGCATATGTTTGTGTTTGTCTGTTTTACTTCTTATATACCATATACTCTATACTGAATGAGAATAGAATGACATTTTCTTTGTTTCTTAACATATTCTTCAATTCTTCAAAATTAAAATCCCCAAACTGTGCCACATTCCATTTGTTGTACAGAACAGTCAGTTCACCATCTGTCCCTCCTTATGTAAAGGGAAGGTTTTTTTTTTTTTATGATGTGATCATGTTGTTTATTAAGTTTATAAGTACTATACTTTTGTGACTTAAAACTGTAAGGACCCCTGCAATGGGAAATGAACTGGTAGAGCAAAAAGTCAACAGAAAGTCATTTTTTAATTAAGTCACCAGTTGACCAGCATACCAACAACAAACATTATGTTACATCTTTTTGGTTTTGGCTTTTTTTTTTGCTCACTGTATACACATTTTTAACAGGTTGTAATACATTAGTCTTTGTTGAATATGCTTCATTTAAAATACTTTGCAGGCAGTGATATTGTTCATTTGTGTACCAGGGGAAAAGTAAAAAAAAATGAAGCACAATCTTGAAGAAGGGCAAAACAAATGATTTCATGGATCCTCATGAAATGTATATTCTGCTTATATGCAAAAAACCTGTGATTTTTGTCCTTTCCTAGCTGTCAATGCATACTGACCTTTAAGTATTTTGACACTCTTGATATCCTTCTGCTGTGAAACATTCTGACCCGTCATTGTTTACACACGTCTTAAACAAATACTATCATACACTGATAATTTCTGTATTATCTATATCTATTATTTATTTATTTATTATATTACATATCTTACACATCAATATTGCTGCTACTTCTTTGTCCTATCTTTGCACAATGTCTTGTCTTGATTGTGTTTTAATTTTAAATTTTTACATTTTAATTCTATTTTTAATTTATTATTTGCACATCATGTTGTTACACTGTGGACCCTGAGCTTCGCAATTTCGTCTATCTGTATATTTGTATATGGTTGAGATGACAATAAAGTTCACTTTGATTAGTGTTACTGCCAAATAAGCACTTTTGACCATCTGGATTGGTGATTTGCCTATTGACGCATCCAGCCTGGTCACTATCGGAGTGGGATTTACTCATTTTCTGCAGGTTTGTGAATGGACTCCATTAGCTACCCTGGATTTTCCCTTGACTTGGCCTTGTATGAGTATGTTTGCTGAAACATTAAAATGGATTGAGGAGGATAGAGTGAGTGAATGGATCAAATTTTCATTTAATTTTGGTGAACCCATATCCACCACAATTTTGTTTTGTCTTGTTTAACTGCAACTAAAATATCATTTTAAATATCATTGAAGCAATAGAAGAAGGGAAATTGTTTAGAGGAAAAATGAAATCCTTCCAGACTAAAATGCATAGATACCTTGTTACCTTGACTCATAACCAATGCAAATTTAATAATGCAGGAAAAAAGAATATTAATATTGCATAAGGACAACACTTATAATGATACAAATAAATGAGAGAATTATTTCACTGCCACCCACACAGAAGATTTATCATGACTACCAATAATAACACATCATTGCTTCCACCTTGAAGGACATCTATTAAATAATACAGCAGTTCTGATCAGCGTGATGAAGTTTGCTTAGTAATATTTTATAATGAGGTTTCTGTCTGAATTCATGTGAATTTCACATGTTTAGAAGTAGAAAAATAATATTTGTAAAAGAAATGTCCATTGATTTAGTTGCAAAATTGTCTGTTCCACCTCAAGGATGTCATAAGTCAGACTTTTTGAGTTTATTTTGCCAGAATTTACTAATTAGATCTTAAATAAAGTAACATCTTTTCACCATGACTTGCCAGATAAGGATGAAATTAATGATAGTTTTTGAATAAAATGACTGTAATTTATTTTATGTGGAGGATCAGTGAAGAGGGAAAGGGGAACAGGTGTTTTTTAAATAAATACCAAGAATTGGCATTGCTTTATTTTATTCCTTTGGAGGAAGCAGCCCTGATTACCCAGTTGCAATGAGACTTTTTATACTTCATAAATGCACATAATGCAAGTGAAATATAAGTGGATAAGCACATTGCTGATAAAATTGCAACATTTATTTTTGAGAGTGGCGTGCAGTTCACCGCATACTTAGGGGGCATTATGACATGATCAATAGCAAGAGCCTTCAAGGGCTGTTATTGCACTCAAAGAAGTAGCTGTTGCAGATGTTCCTACAATAAGTTAATGGTACACTTTATTGACATTCTCTGTGTGAATTAGAGGGTGCACAACAGCACTGGGAGGCCAGAAAGGCCAAACGCTTCTATTTAAAAAAAAAAAAAGGCTCTTTCAGCATAAGTACTTTACATTTCTAAAAACTTTAAAGGTTAAAATACTGCAATTTAGTCCAAAATGATGTAGAAGTTAAAAAAAATAATAAGTCCTCCATTTGTCTCTGGTTTCTATTCCTGGGACTCAGTGGAATGACTTTTTAGCAAATACTGCATTTTTCTTATTGGCCTTTAAGACATTGTTTCAGATCAGAGGGGTTTTATGAGTGTGTCAAGTCTAAGTTCATCATCAAAGTGAGGTATATACTGAGTCATTTTTAAGATGTGTTATCTTTACTATTTAGTAAATCTGATGATGCACAAGTTACAATTCAAGATTTCTACCTGCACACTTCCCTAGTGTGTGAGGTTTTCCTACTACATTCAGAAATATGTTGAGGTTTTCTTTGTTGCTTAATGCTGCCATTCAGTTGGTACCCAAAATGTGCTCTAGTAACAGTCCAGAATATACCTTTGTGACCAACGAAAATGAATCTCTCAAAGTAAAGGATTTGTCATTGGTTAATATCTCAGAGATTGAATAATGAAACCTTAACACTGGGCCAAGCGACTTTTGTGATGGTTCAAAACAAGAATTGTAATTAGGAACCAGAAAGTTCTTTATGAAAATAAAATTGCATAATGGAAAGAGACTTTCCTTTAGTTTTCATTAAACTTTCAAGAAGTTACAGCCATTCCTCACTCTATATACAAATGTTAGCAAAAGTTCTTAAAAGGATGTAACAAAAGTTCTTAAAACATAAAAAAAAATAAACTTACAAAATAGGCAATATATAACTATCCCAAACACTGGAAATCATGGCAACTGGAATCAAGATTTTCAAAGCTTGAAGAACACTCCAACTGCATTGATTCACATATTCTCATACCTGAAGTGTTATTTGTAATGTAGAAAAATCAGTTTATTAACTTATATTCAGGAAAGAACACTGTAAACTAGATTGCAAAATTAGTTTGTTTCAGATATATAGCAGGTAGCAATAAACAGGACACACCTGACTCCATTACATGAATTGCCCTTTCGAAAGAGTAATAATAATACATTTTATTTATATAGCGCCTTTCCCATGCTCAAGGCACTTACAGAATATAAGAAAGAACGGCAGGGTATACAGTATATAGCATAGTACAAAGCAAATAAATAAATAAAGAAGATTACGGCAGTAAATTCAGAGAAAGCCTAACAGACAACATAATTGATGGTTTAGCACACACACACACAGGTTACATGAGCATCTTGACAGAGAGGTAAACTGAGAGAAGGGTAATAAAGTCAAGTAGAGCGAAAAGCGTCCTGAACAGATGAGTTTTGAGTTGTTTTTAAAAAGAATTCATGGAGTCAGCTGATCTGATTAATTTTGGTAGGTCATTCCAGAGTCTGGGCGCTATACAGCTGAAGGCCGTGTCACCCATGGAGTGAAGATTGGTGAGGGGCACAACAAAATTGCCAGAATCAGAGGACCTTAGTGGGCGGGCAGGCACATAGTGATGGAGAAGGTCACTGATGTAGTTTGGCGCTGATGTAGTTATTTAAGGCTTTGTAGGTTATTAGTAGGATTTTCTATTTGATTCTGTAAGACACAGGGAGCCAGTGAAGACGGAGCAGGATGGGTGTTATGTGCTCACTGCTGCTGGTTTGAGTAAGGACTCTTGCAGAGTATCTGTATTTATGTGTACATTTTAAAAAAAACGTTAGCAACGGTTTTTAGAAAGTCACATCAAACTGCAAAACAGCTAAAATACTTGCTAGAAAAACTTGAATACAAAGCAGCTCACCTGAACTGAGCAGTCATATTATGTATTCAACAAGGCTAAAATGACAAGCTTTTGTGCCATCCTAGCATTTTGTTCTGCACATAATGACTTGAAAAAGAGCTGAGTGGAGAAAAATGTTGTCGTTTTAATCTCGTTTAGAAAATATTGTGAATGTACAGCTTGGTTGAGCAGCATATTGTGCTACCTATACTGAAATGACCCCCCTTCAGATGCCCCCTTGCAGCATATTACACCAGCAATGATGCTCAAAGTCCAGGTAAACATATTAAAGTAAAGCACAGCAAGTGACTGGAAGCAAATTTTAAACATATATTCACAACTGATACATTCAAAATTACTTGTGGTCAAATAATCCAGTGCAGCGCAGTTCTACTATACCCTGTTTGAACTCCAGATTACACTTGGCTACAGCATGCACAACTTTAAGGATAACCTCAGATGCATTGCTTTATTGAAATGCATTATAGACCAGTTGTCTTAAATAGCAATTTCAGGATAAATCACTCATATAGCAAAATTGCTAGTTGATACAGTTCTATGATGCTTTCTATTAAAGATAACTTTTTCTTGCTGATCAATTAATTCAGTTTAAAAATAAAAAACGGCTCTTATCATTTGGAAACTCACCGCTAATGCCCAAGAGACAAAAGCACCAAAGTCTTATCACAATGAAAGAAAAAATAATTTTGATTGGAAAAAATATTAGGAAAAACTTGAAGACTTCATGTAAAACGGGGCGGAGTGGTGGCTCTGTGCTGGTATCCAGAAGGTTGCCGGTTCAAATCCCCATCACTGCCAAAAGAGGTCCTACTCTGCTGGGCCCTTGAGCAAGACCCTTAACCTGTAATTGCTCCAGGGGCACTGTACAATGGCTGACCCTGCACTCTGACCCCAATGTTTATGCAAAAACTAACAAATTCCTAATACAGAAATTGTATAAGGTGAAATATAGAACAAAAATAAATTGCATATATTGTTCAAAAATAATTGACTTTCCTTTGTTGATATAATATTATGCTGAACCTGCCAACAATGCAAATTTCAGAAGCTGAATTGCAGTACTGTATACCTATAAATACAAACCCATACAAATGTGTTGTTTCTAAAAGTTCAGTTTACAGTTAAAGAACCTAACAACAGTGACTCGCCAATTAATTAAGTTGGAATGAGAATTTCTATGCATTAGGACCACCCTGTTACTGAAGAAGTAAAAGATGAATGTTAGTTAGAATTGAAAGTACTTCATCCTATCCTCACCACATAATTTCCAACAGTCAAACTCCTAAATAGTGCAAAGGTGAGGAACTGGTGTAGTGGTTAGGATTACTGCCCTACTGCTCCAGGAGGATGTTGGTTCAGTTGCACCCTTATTCGCCTGCCACATGTATCAGACATTTGTGTTAGGTTGTCGGCAAATTAATATAATCTCAGTTAGCGTGACTTTTGATGAACCATCCGTGTTTAATTTAATTCTTGTGTTCAATAATACTAGCATTGTCTTTGTCTTCTCTCAATCCTGTTATGGAAAAATTGGGCATTAAAACACTGATCAAAAAATACAGTGAATCCAAACAGATTCTAATAAGGCTTGCATTGCTGAAAAACATCAAGATCAAAATGAAAGAGATGTTTCTCTTTGAGCGGTTCTTTTTTGTTTTAAGAAGGGATATTAACTTATCATTAAACATGTTTGTACCATTGAGGAAGTAAATATGTTCAATTACAGTAACCTGCTTCTTCTTCGATTTATAAAAAGTGACTAGAAGCTGTCCAGGCAGTAACAGACACAAGATTTTAGTATAATCACAAAAGAAAATAAATGTATTTAATGTCCCAGCTTGGAAACAAACTTTCAATCTACAGTAAGCAATGTGAGGCATTGTACAAGTGTGCTGTTAAATGGAAATATTAAAATAGGTAATAGCTCAAACTACGCCTTAAAACGTTTAAGTGGCATTGAATGTTTTCCGTAGATTGCCTAATTGAAGCACTTAATTGTCCCACCTCCCGAACAATATACTGTATAAAAACCCATACACAAAGACACACAGTCACAATTTTACTTATGATATCACAAAATGTACTCAGTAGTTGTTTTCACTGAATTGACAGGATAATTTTAATAGTCCCATTTTTATTTATTTTTTTCAGTCCTTGCACTGTCACTCACAAATCAAAAAGTATCAAATGTTCAAAGCCAATGACCCCATGCATGGTTTGCAAGAGCCACACACAGTAATAAACAAAGATTGTAGGATCGAAGCTAAACATAAGTAATTGAGTTCAAAACAATTATTGTGTAGAACGTAAAGAAGCTTCTAGGACTGTGTTTATACTTTTAAAACAAAGCATTTATAAACAGTGTAATGCATATGCACAAGGAACAATTTAATTATATCACAAACTCTCCATACTCATACGCTCATACTACTAATGGATACTAACCAAAGTACAATAGGAATGAAGGGCACCTTTATATTAGCCTTAAGTAAGTTACTCACAGACAAAGAAAATTAAATGCACTAGTGATAATAAGACCAACCCTTTTATTTTACTTTTGTTATGGTCCTTGTTTTTTTATTATTGTATATTGGCTCAAGTATATAACATAAATTAAAACAGATAACATTTTAAACATCTCTAAATAGCACTTGGCACCCATGTAGATTCCACTCATTCTGAAATAAAATACAGTATAAAGCATGGCTTTGACTGTCATCACCACTGGTCGCATGAATCCTTGGCAAACTTACTGCATCTTAGTAAGCATAAATGCACAAATCAAGTACAGTGCAATTTTCTTGTAACTTTCCTTAACCTTTTGCAAATATTCAGAAAATGATTAGCAATGTTTCGAATCATGTCATATTCTATCACACCTTGAAAGCTCATGTTGTGTGACCTAAAAAAACACCAATAGCTAAAGAATGCAAAAGAAAGTTTTGATTTCTTTTCTGTTTTTTAGGTTCCATTCTAATCTTTGGACCATAAATTTAGTTTTTAGTCTCTTTATCTCTCTCATTACATATTTTCACTAACTATTCCTATGTCTTGTCAGTTACATCTTTTTAACATGAAGATTAATTTGTGAAACAGGTAATCTGTTGAAATATTGAAAGATACTTCCTGTGCACATCACACTTTCACATTATACTGTAACTGTTTAATGTCTATTTATCTGCAGTGTAATAAACTGCATATCTAGTGTCTGTCTTGAGCTGTGTGTCAGGAACTAACTGGGGCTCTGCCACTGCCCTTCTTTTTTCCCTTCATCCTTGGCCCCTCCCTTCTGTGTCTGTTGCTATGCAACATTAATGACATGAGAGGAGGGGCATGGGTAATGAAAGGGAAAGGCATAGATGCTGATGTTGCTCTAGCACTGCATATTTAGTGCCTTTGGCAAATCCCTCCACTTGAGCTGTTCCTCTCATTTGGTAATTGCTATGTACAGTATTTAGTGTTGCATAACAGTAAACCCAGAGATCACGGAGTGTGGGAAATAGCAGGTAAAAGTAAGGGTTTAAAGACAGATCGTTAGTCAATTCCTGACTCTATTCAAGTAAAACATATTGATTATACTATGCCATGTTTTATATTAAAATATTAGTGTCTTGATTTGTGCTGATAACCCAATTCATGCATTGTCCCGGCCTAGGGTGGTAGACTCACACTGTGTATCAGTGCACGGCCTGCACTTGCCAACAACCCACTGAGTGCATGCTTCTTGTCTGGTGTTTACTTTTGTGAAGCCTAGCATAGGCCAGTAGCATCATTAGTCTATAGTTTATAGTATGGAATATAACTTGTGAGTGTTCTATAGGTGGATGATGCTGAAGTGTGCATCTCTCTGTACTCATTTGTGTGATTTTTGTTTGCAAGAAAATAAGAATGATCTTATTTTCTTCTACATTTTGCATCAATAAAAAGCCATCATCTATAAATGATTTAGTTATTCAGCTCACCTGTCTAAAAGCACATTCAGAATTTAGTAAAAATGCAAAAACAAAGGGCTCTTGGCATTAATTTGTTCTAAGAAGCCAACTCATTACTTTGTTCTTCCACCAACAATTACATTCAGACATTGCACATATTTATCTCTGTCAATTCTAGTTCAGTTGAAAAGTTCTAACAAAATGGTATGGAATTACTTCATTTTTGCACAGAAAACATCATGTTTTTCTTTGTAATGTGTTTAATCTGTCTCTAAAATATGGCGTTATTTCAGTGCCACTATTCTGAGCACACGTAAAAAAATATTGAGCGCACGTAAAAAGATTGCAAGTGCAAGTGTTGCATTTTGAAGAGAAATTTATTTTGAGCGTACAAAAGCTGAATTTGAGTGAACAAAATTCATTGCTGCGTGCAAAAAATGTATTTCAGTGTTTGCGCTTATCCATATACACACACACAATAGCACCCCTCTCGCTCAGTTTTTTCATTTGCGCTTGCTCGCAATGTGTTGCTTGCGCTCACAACATTTTCTGCTGCGAGCGCTCAACTCTCTGTACACCGTTATAAGTGTGCCACAAAACCAACCAATCACAGACTTGGTTTCAAAAATTCTGATTGGCTCTTACGGTCTCCAATCAGCTCGCAAGCTGCTGCATTCCGGACACCGGAAACACTGTCCACTCAGCCTCGCTTCTTGCAGATAGAGGGAGTTTTGATTTACTCTGCAGCCAAAGAAGAGAAAATAATTAAAGATATTATCCGCAAATTGGGGTTTAATTGAGTTTAGCTGGATTTAGCTACATTTCGGACTGTTTCCGGAATGCAGCAGCTAGCGAGCTGATTGGAGACCGTAAGAGCCAATCAGAATTTTTGAAACCAAGTCTGTGATTGGTTGGTTTTGTGGCACACTTATAACGGTGTACAGAGAGTTGAGCGCTCGCAGCAGAGAATGTTGTGAGCGCAAGCAACACATTGCAGCAAGCGCAAATGAAAAACTGAGCGAGAGGGGTGCTATTGTGTGTGTGTATATGGATAAGCGCAAACACTGAAATACATTTTTTGCACGCAGCAATGAATTTTGTTCACTCAAATTCAGCTTTTGTACGCTCAAAATAAATTTCTCTTCAAAATGCAACACTTGCACTTGCAATCTTTTTACGCGCCAATATTTTTTACGGTGCTCAGAATAGTGTCACTGAAATAACGCCATACTAAATGCTCCACAAATACTAAACTTAGTATTTCAGTCACTATTTGGGGCATGATATTTTTAACAGATTAAAAAAATATTTTTTATAATTTTAATTTCATTAGAATAATTATTACTACTAATTGTCCTAAAGTATTGTGGGTGGGTTTGCACTCAAAGTGTATCCACTTCGTGGCACACTTTGGGAAAATGCTGGCTGTAAAACATCATTGTTTTGAACATGCCTTTAAGTATAAAACAACTTACAAAATAATTAACAAAAAACAAATTAAACAGCAGTCGCAATGAATGAGAAGCAATATACTAATAAAGAAAATAAATTAGCAAAAGAAGAATCGTTAATAGAATAGAGAGTGGTGACATGCTTCATGTTATACATGTGATGATAATGACCCTATAAACCTGTGAATATTCATACAGTCTCGATTTTGCACTCCAAAATGAAATATAATTTCTGCCAGATTTTACGTTATTAATAAAAATGAACTTTACTCCACATATTATCACATATTACAAAACTAAAAACAGTAAAATGTTACCAAAAGATACACATGAGCCCAGCATCCTTTACAGTGCATTTTAATCACATTCTACAAAATGTAGTTTAGTGTTTAAAAGTGTGAAACAGTGGAAGCACTCTCTAAATATCAGATCAAATATTCACAAACTGTGTGATGCCTGTGAGAATCTTTGGGTTTGCAAGTTGTGGTTTAGTTCTTAAGTTGCTTTATCTTTCTTGGTTCAATTTTCTTCTCATTCTGCATTTCTTTATTTTGTGAGCTAAACTATAGAGATAATACATTATTGACCTTTCTTTAAGATGCATGGCTCCTATTTAAAGTAATTTGCAACTTTCAACTTTTAGATTTAATTTTGTTTTTTCGTTTTTGTTTCTGATCAGTCAATTGAGCCCGTCAGTCACAGTTAGAATCGCCTCATCACTCCTTCTCTCTGTCTCATGCTGTGCTAATGAGCTGCAGATCTAATTAAGAAAGACAAGTGTCAGAGGCAGACACCCCCAGGTCAACACTTTGATGGCAGATAACATTTCTGATATCTGCAAGAGGCCATTAAAATGCAGCCACCGTTAAAAATATGATTGATTCTGAGCAGGAATTTAGAACAGGTATATGTGTGAGGTAATATTTGTGTAAGAAAAATTTGACTAAAGGCCAGTGGTTCCCAATCTTGACCCAAATTAATCTTGTTTACTTTTAAGCAGATGAGCAGCACTGTTTTGTTTTTCCATGCAAAACTGTATGATTCAGAGCAGCCTAATACAGTATGTACCTAAGTCAGTACTAAGATCTCATTAATCTGCTCCTTTACTAATGTGTTTATCCATCTATCCACTTTCTCAGGCTACTTTTCCTGTATTAGCTTGCAGGAATTCTGAAACTAATCTTCCTGCAGTAGGTACAATGTGGAACCCAGCTCTGATTGGAATGTCACTATACCTACATAATGTTACAGATTCTAAAAATGACATCCAGGAAATGGTGCATTGAAACGTGTTGTATTTGCAGGAGCTAAATGCTTGTTTTATGCAGTTAACTATAGGGCTTAGGTGGTAAGTGCAGTATGCCACTGCAGAACATGCTTAGAGCACACACCCACACTCATTGATGCCAAGTCACCAATTAGCCTGGTCTGCACATCTTTGGGATGTGGGTGGAAAACTGGAATACAGCACAATAAAATTCAAAATAGTAAATCACAATGAAAATGGGTCATATACAGCTAGCAGAAGGAGCTAGTAAACTAGGGAAATTACCTTTGTTTTTTTACCAGTAAGTGTCCTTACTAAATTGTCCATCTGATAATCTCATTTGCTTAAATGCACAGTAAACAATTACTAGAAAAAAGAACAATGCATCTAATAAATTATATGTAAAAATCCCAGAAGGTACACTGTAAAATGAATTCATTAAACTCATACTGTGCTTAAAACAGAAAATCATAAAGACTTCTGAAAATATAAAACCACATCAAACATTGTGGTGGCTGGTGGCTGGGCTGGTGTATGCATTTGAAATTAATGGTTAAAAAGGAATACAAGAGATGTGAAAGGAAGCAAATCAAATCAGACTCTGAAAGTTACTGAAGCGTGGCTTTGACCCAGTGCTCGAGCATAAACTCTTTATTTAGCTACTTTCACTTAATGTGACACCTAAACACAACAGACTTTATGTTAAGAAACAGCCTGCCATGGGAAAATGCTTAGTAAATAATCAAAAGTCAAATGGATTGTGCTCACGGTGAAATGCATTTAAACCAACCAAAAAACTATTATTCAAATGTTACCCATTCCATCCACCCAGTATCAAACCCACTCGGTTTACATGTACAATATTTAGGGATATGTCTGCTTCATTTTATGCATATACATCATTGCTGGTCAGTCATTTATGTTTTCTATATGGCTCTGGAACACTAAATAAATTGTGTTAAATAAACGGAGATCTTTTATCTTCTTTTTGTATGCACTCCATTTATCAATCAATGGGCAGTTAATTTATCTAGAAAGGGAAAGTAATGTTTTTTTCTAATAGTATCAAATATTCATAAAATATTAAGATATAAGATTATGATCGGTACAGCCAATAATTATATTACAGCCAAGCACGATCAACCTTTGAAACTGCTTGTCAATATTGGACTGCCATGGAGCAGTGTCTCATTTCTGGATGACTTTGGGCACTAATGTCTAAGACTCAACTGAGTTGCAGTGCTGTCCTTTGAAAAAGGAGATTATGTTTGCCTGAATTGTCTTCTGGTCACAATGCTTTCACATTTTAGCAGTTTTGTGTTTCCTTTCTCACTTGGTTTATTGATTTGAGAAATATTTGTTTTGAAATTAGCCCAGATGATAGTCAGATCTTGTGTGGTACTGCATTGTGGTTTGCAGAGAACAGTTTTATATATTGAAGGAACCGCTGCCGCAGGTGTACTACAGTAACTGCATTGCCACAATACTTTACACAGTATAAGGCTTATTAGCACTGTGACACTTTCTGGCTATTCAAGGAGAGCACTTTGGTTTGGCTAAATGTATTATTATTATTATTATTATTATTATTGCAGTGGTTGAGTTAATGCTGTGCCCCTAAACAAACTCCTGATGTATCAACAACACTTGGATCAACATAAAGAATGATGTTAAACAAAATACATTTTTTTAAGGGGACATTGATAACTGTTTGGCAGAACCATCACTTAAAACATTTTCACTTATACAGTGCATACCATGCCTGTCACGATAATGAGCGAGAAGCAGGAAGTTTACAAATACATATTATATTGAAATAAGTACTGCTAATTTGTTATTTTTCCCAATCACACTACAAACCTATGAACACACTGATATTTATCTTTATATATAATACGGTACTGTGGCTGTTCTTTTGTCTGTCCAAGATTTTAAATCACCTGTAGCTCGCAAACCGTTTCACCTATTGACCTGAAATTTGGTACAGATATACTACGTGACGTCTACTATCCGCTTTGATTGACCTCCATGATTATTCCTCTTTTTATTTTATTGTAGAATCAACTCTCAGCAGTGGCCAGCAGGGCGTTCGTGCGGCGCATGCATATGGGCGCCCGTCCCATCCCTACCACATTCGCCGTCACTTTCCCTACCTCTTCATATCTTAAATCATTCTTGAGGCAGATTGAAGACTTAACTGCCAGCTTAATTGAAAAATTTAAGAAAACGAATTACATTGCAACAAAAACACTGATTAATCAGTTTTAATGCGAAAAGATGCCAACGGAAGAAGAGAAGAAGCGAGCCGCTAGGCTGGAGAAAAGAAGAGCTGCTCAGGAAGCAGTAAGCGCAACAACTTCCGAGCAAACAAATGCTAAACATACAGAGAAAGATGATGAGAACTAGGAATGCTCAAGTTAAGTGTAACATGCAGTGCACCGTTACTGGTTTTATTATAATATTGTATACAGAATTATATCATTTTATTATTTTTGAGGTTTTTTTTTGCAAGCAGAACTTATGATTCCACAGCAGCTTAAAACTGCTTTGGTGAGTAGACTAGTCTCCCAAGAGAACCACTCAGATACTCATTAATAATAATAATAATAATAATAATTCATTACATTTATATAGCACTTTTCTCATTACTGCTACATCACATCTAAACCCATATTTATGTAGTGCACAGTTTAAATTTGAACATAAGATATTAAAAGGAAACAAGTGCCTAATATGCAACCTGCTTGGTAGTAATAATATACACTCACCTAAAGGATTATTAGGAACACCATACTAATACGGTGTTTGACCCCCTTTCGCCTTCAGAACTGCCTTAATTCTACGTGGCATTGATTCAACAAGGTGCTGAAAGCATTCTTTAGAAATGTTGGCCCACATTGATAGGATAGCATCTTGCAGTTGATGGAGATTTGTGGGATGCACATCCAGGGCACGAAACTCCCGTTCCACCACATCCCAAAGATGCTCTATTGGGTTGAGATCTGGTGACTGTGGGGGCCATTTTAGTACAGTGAACTCATTGTCATGTTCAAGAAACCAATTTGAAATGATTCGAGCTTTGTGACATGGTGCATTATCCTGCTGGAAGTAGCCATCAGAGGATAGGTACATGGTGGTCATGAAGGGATGGACATGGTCAGAAACAATGCTCAGGTAGCCCGTGGCATTTAAACGATGCCCAATTGGCACTAAGGGGCCTAAAGTGTGCCAAGAAAACATCCCCCACACCATTACACCACCACCACCAGCCTGCACAGTGGTAACAAGGCATGATGGATCCATGTTCTCATTCTGTTTACGCCAAATTCTGACTCTACCATTTGAATGTCTCAACAGAAATTGAGACTCATCAGACCAGGCAACATTTTTCCAGTCTTCAACTGTCCAATTTTGGTGAGCTTGTGCAAATTGTAGCCTCTTTTCCTATTTGTAGTGGAGATGAGTGGTACCCAGTGGGGTCTTCTGCTGTTGTAGCCCATCCGCCTCAAGGTTGTGCGTGTTGTGGCTTCTCAAATGCTTTGCTGCATACCTCGGTTGTAACGAGTGCTTATTTCAGTCAAATTTGCTCTTCTATCAGCTTCAGTCAGTTGGCCCATTCTCCTCTGACCTCTAGCATCAACAAGGCATTTTCGCCCACAGGACTGCCGCATACTGGATGTTTTTCCCTTTTCACACCATTCTTTGTAAACCCTAGAAATGGTTGTGCGTGAAAATCCCAGTAACTGAGCAGATTGTGAAATACTCAGACCGGCCCGTCTGGCACCAACAACCATGCCACGCTCAAACTTGCTTAAATCACCTTTCTTTCCCATTCTGACATTCAGTTTGGAGTTCAGGTGATTGTCTTGACCAGGACCACACCCCTAAATGCATTGAAGCAACTGCCATGTGATTGGTTGATTAGATAATTGCATTAATGAGAAATTGAACAGGTGTTCCTAATAATCCTTTAGGTGAGTGTATTAAAATTAACAATATGGTTTGTTATTCTTAACCCTCGAGAGTCAAATGCCTAATTTGAAACTAATACCAAGTGGGTACCAACCATAGTAAATGAAATGCACTGCAATGAATTGAATTCTAAACAAATATATTTTTGAACCTTACGGTTTTGTCAGTTTTTGGTTAGTAATATGTTTCTACCTTTAAACATTGTGAAATATGATGGCCCGGACACACACAGGTGGACACCGTTTGATCCATCACCCCACGTTTATTTACAATATATTACAAATGTTAAGTGCACCGCCACCAAACTCCCAGTCTCCCCAAAGTCAAAAAGTCACAGTCCACACACACAAACACTCGGCCCTCTCCTTGCCTCCTCTGCCACGACCTTGTCCTCCTCCTCACCCGACTCCAGCCTTGATTGCGGGGCGGCGGCTCCTTAAGTAGGCGGCTGATTGCTGACCGCACCCAGCCACCAGTGACAACATACATCAAATATTAATATCAAGAAAATTATCCATGTTAAATGTCCTAACTGACATTTAATACATAATCTAAAACAAAGATAGATCCCCAGTTTGCTCATATTTATGGGGTCTTTGCATTGTGTTCACTGCACTACCACAGACAAATGCACTTTATTGGGGGATATTGACCAAAACAAAATCAGGAGACAAAATGTAAGCAAATAAAAAGTAAGATAAGTAATACAGCTGGCACAAAGCAGATAAACAACTTTATACTTTACTTTCTCCATGCAAACATCAGTTTGTTGTACAGGGACTGCTGTAGCACTTATTTGTCCAAAAACGTACTTTTGGGGTGCACACTAGGAATTCCCAGCTGTCGTCAGCTATTTCTGAGTAAACTGAAACTCACTAGCTATTGACCAATTGCATGTGGGCACACTGCACCACACAAGTAATCATTTTGAACATCAGTTTAAAAGGTTTTATTTTTCCATCGCCATAAGTACTTTGAGCATGGGAAAAGGCATTCTATAAAAACTGTACAACATATTTAAAACTGGAGTATATCTCTGACCTATATGGTGATGCACATCAGGGTTTGGGAAAGTCAGTTCTCAGTACTTCAGTAACTGCTGGTTGTTCTTTGTATCCGGATTCCTCCCTGTTGAGCAGCAGCGGTAAACTTTGTACTATTATGGCATCTTTCAAACTGACACTAATTGTCAGACTCATAAAAGGCAATGAGTGTACTGCACAAAAAGTACTCTTTTTTTTAAATATTTGTAAAACTAAAGCACTTGGATGCTGCAAGATTTACACAACGACCCAATGATGGAGCTTCACAATGCAATCTTGAGGTTTATACAGTAGGTCATCTCTTTGGTTACTATATTTGATAACCACAGTACATTTTCATGTGCATCTTTCTTTGTTCATGATAATTATATATCTCATTTTCGGATCCCTCAGTAATCATTGTGAGGCTTGCAAAGAAAACCAGTTTGAACCTTGGACACTAAGATTGTTCACTCTTCCTGGTTGAAGCATTAGTCCTTTAAGAACAAACATCTCATCTCAAATGAAGGCAGTTTCTCTCTGTTCAGTCCTCCCAGACTGTTCTGCTATAAGGATGCACTGTCAGTTGTCACTGCATTCACATACCACTCCACTCCCTACTTTGCTTTACTGTTATTCTGTAGTTTCAATTACAGTTGATGAGCAACTTTGACTGGGTCTGCTCAACCAAAAGATTCTCATCCAAAGGCTAAATTCATGCTAAACCTTCATTTAGTATTCACTGGTTATAGCACCTATTTACATTTAATCAGCTTCTGTAGGGCTGTACAATCAGGGAGCATCATGGCAGAGTCGGTTCAGGGCATAGTAATTAAGAATTAAATCCCAGCCACACGGCTTCTGATTAATTCTGTTTAAAGTGAATTTCACTGCCATTTCTCCACAGAGTACATTGGGGACCACGTAGCTTTCACTATGGCCTTCATTAATCAGAGTACTGTTGAAGGGAGAATACCATGGCTTATATACATAGTTAAACCAAAATGTTTTTATTACTTTTTCTTTTTTTTTTTTGGTATAGCTATGTACTAGTAGTGGCTGCTGCTTTATTTAAAAAAAGGACTTTCCATTTAAGTTTATTACAATTTTTGGAAGTAGACTTGTGGCATTGCCTCATTAATTTACAAGGAGGGAGAGAAGGCTCCATATCTCCAAGATATTTCAAATGACCCTGTTAACTTTTCCACCCAAAAGTCTGTTAACATATTTTTCCGCAATCACAAATATTAAGACCTGGGCAGCAAGCAGAAAGAAATCTTTTCTGCGGTGGCTTGAAAGCTATTTCCTTTCTTACTTTTGTGATTGGCTGGCTGGTTTCAGCTAATCAGACATTTGGATGGCTTTGGGCAATATAATCATTTTCACAAGGGGCGTACAAGAGAAATTGAACAGTCAGCTTCAGATTAATTTAGTTAATGATCACAATGGATGTGGATTGAAAATGCCAGGAAAAGTAAATCAATTCATTTTTTTTTTATTGAAAGAGCATCTCAAATTTGCCATGCTGATTTCAGCTTGTTATTGTAGTAGTGAATCTAAAGCCTGCTGTTTTTTCTTTAAGATAATTTCACTTGCAAATAATCACGTCTTCACAATTACAGCTTAGCATATATTTAATAAAAAGTCTTTTCTAGCAAAGAATAAAACATTGAAAGAACACTATACTTCTAGTCATAGAACTTAAGCTAATTTTAATATGGCCAGCGATGTAATGCTACAATTACTATCTCTTTCTATGGAAAAAAACAGGGGGTTGGTGGCAGAATTGGCATTCCAGCCACCATAAAAAACCTCACACTGTTCCATCTGAACTTAGTGTGGTGCTGAGGTGTCACCCGCTGCATGACTGCACTCGGGTCTTTATCTGGGACCCTGAGTTGGTTTGTCACGTGGTGGGTGCAGCAATGCGCTGTATCAATGTGTGCTCCTAACCTCCTCATCCTCCTCCTCTATGCTCTATAAACTGCAAGGATGCCAATTCCATCCCTAATTATTGACTGTCTGCCCTCTAACTTACTACATAAGCTTGACCAAGTCATTTAACCTGTCAGGACTTCAGTTATACAATAAAGATATAGAAATAATTATAGTATACTCTTCACATATTTTAAGTTGCTTTGGATAAGTGATAAAAACATAAATGAGACTATTACCTTGCAAGTCTAAATAAGTTGGTTCAGAGAAGTGGACTGATACATGCCGTGCATTTTCAGAACCCACTTGTCCTGGACAGGCTTGAATTCAAACTGCCCTCAAGGTTTGTTAGTGCACACAGAAACAACATCTCACTGTAATTGTAGCTCTTCGGTACTCTTTTAATAAAAATCTAATCCAGAAAATAAGAATGTGTATTCCAGCTTCAATAGAATTCCATACACCATTAAACAATACTAAAGTTAGTCCATTTTAGTTGTTGTAATGGAAAAAATGTCTAATATTTGTAATGGAATTGAGGATATTTTTTTCACATATGTCTCAGTAACAGTGTATGCGCAGTCTACATTTTGCCACAGTGACTCAGAATTGGAATAACTTTAGAAACTACATTACCAATGTCAACCTCTATTGATCTTATTTTACAGAGTGCTTTTAACTATGCATTCATTTTACAAAATTTCCTATCCATAGTTACTGTAGTCTACTGCCTTCAGGTCCTAACATTGGCAAACTCCACTTTTTTTTTTCTTTATTTCAAAGCAACCTCCATCACTTTTACTTACCAACAGAAGATAAAGGAAGTGCCCTTCTTTCATATCAACAAATTGCAAGCATAAATCATGCTGTACTTTTATAACAGATCCCTCCTACACGCCTCAGTAATGATGAATTAAGCTGTTTAGAATAGTGGTAGTGGTCCAACACTGAACCTGGGTCTCTCCACATCTTGACTTTCATCATGCCAGTTGATTAAGGATTAAGTAGTATGTTTATTTATGGCTATTGGTACCCTGCCAAGTCAATAACCTACCTATGGGAACAAACACAACAGATACTGGGGACCTTAGAATCCAAAGATGAATGAATTTAATCTTCTTATTAGCCTGCCTAGTATGATCGCATAGAATAAAATATTATAGAATACCCAGGAGGAAGTGGACAGTTGGTCTAGCACGCCACAATCATGTCTATGTTTATTGTAAACAACCATTAACCTCCCAGAGGTTTATTTTCTTGCAGAAGAACATTTTTGTTTTTATCTTCTCCATTGTCACTTGGCCAACTTACAGTTATTAACTCAATAGTATTTGCTCTGCTTTACTGTCTGTTTAACCTGATTTGTACTTTGATGTGTAAATTGCATCAACGCCATAGTCTTTGCATAACCATCTGAGCCTGTAGTCATTGAACGGCACAATGTAAAAATAAATTGAAAGTTCTTTGAGAAAACATATATAATGAAAAAATATTTCTGCTTAAGTGCTGTATGAGTTTCCTTGAATCACCCTGGTAGAGATCTTAGGAACATATATAAGTACTTTAGAATTTTTCTTACAATGCCTGAATATGGAAGGAGGGCACTTAAATACTTTCTATAGGTAAATGAGGCGCAGTACTTTTAAAGTAATAAAATGTCTCTAATTTATTAACAATGAATGTTTTATTAATTCACTCATGCAATTTCTGAAATGTTTTTATATTGTGGCTCTAAACTAGAGCCAATTGTGTCAATATCAGATGTAAAGTACAAAACAAACCCAGATGGAGTGCCGGCAAATCTTAGTTGTCTGACAGTAGGTTTTTGGAGCAACTCTACAAACAGTGACCTGTCTGGTAAATGAACATTTGTCTCTGAATATGTGAGACTACAGGCATAATGACTGCACCTCATTCTGATTTTGTTTTTCATTGATTAATATTCATTCACAGATTGAATGCTATAACTTAACAAATCACATTAGTAAAGGCCTCTCATTTTTTTTATTTAGATTAACTTTATCACTTTTAGATTTTTAGTGATCTCCTAAAAGAACCAAGTAAGAAAAACTTACATTATTGTAAGACTAAAAAAAATCCATTTCTATGGAAATAAAATGATGTGGGTGCACATCCATTATGCTAGTCACTTTTCTTACAAAATAAGTCTGTTGTATGGCTGCTACTTGAACGAAGATTGTAGTTTCTCCATAAACAATCTCCTGAGCTACAGTGAAAAAATATTCCAAGATTCTCACACAAGGAGATACAAGAGTATTGGCATTAGTGTGCAGCAACTTGCCTTAAAGAATTGTTTTTGAAAACACAGACCCAAGACATTCATCCTGATGACTACTCCAAAGCACTTCCACAACTCTTTTTTTAAACTATCTTAAATTTTAAGTCACTGTCTTTTAGTCATTTTGGGTTAAAAAGTCTGCCTGAGATAATGAATAGTTAGATCTTTTACTTCTTCTAAGGACTGTCATAATGGTTTAGCTTTCTATGTAAAAAAGGTTAAGCAGAATCAGCTGTAGGTCATATCGGTTGCCACCTTTCATATACTATAGAGCAGGAAATCATTAATAACTTAAAATACAAATAGACAGACGATAAATAAATGAATCTTAATTACGTATCAGCTAGAATAACAAATTGCTATTATGCCTGGAGTTTATCAGTGTGTGCTATGTTATTGTCGCAATCAGGCTGTGACTGCGGAAATAGAAAGCAAATCATCAGATATCCTTTCTAAGTGCGCCCTCATAGATCACACCTCTGGAATCATTGATTTTATATTTGTAATACCTTGCGATACCTTTGGTGATAATTAATGATGACTTGATTGATACCTATTTGCCTTTTTTGTTCAGTCTTAAATGATTTTAAGTATATACATATCTTATGTATTAAAATGGTAAGGAGGATCACAAATGGTATATTATAAAGCATTTATGATTATTTTGTTTGTGAGCTGTTTAGTGAGATGCCACAAGAGACTAATTAGACTGTAGAAATGCAACTTATGTTTTGCTTACTTTCAAATCAGGACTGCTTATATTGAGCATTATGTGGAAAAGGGTGAAGTGAAGGCCCAGTTTTTAAAAACTAAGAGCTACTGACCTGAATATAGAAATGAGTACACAGGTATCTACTATTTTAGAGACAAAGTTAGTTAAACTATATTATGTGATGTGCAAGATTGTTTGCAGTTTTTTAGTCAGTTCTTTTTCATTTGTATCCTTGCTTCTCTTTCATAGTGACTCACCATACATTTTACTGTATCCTCCGTAAAGCGAGGATATATACAGTGGCTGTAATATTTTGAAACTATGGCCTTTTCTCAGAGCTCTAGAAAAGCTTTGAAAAATATCCTTATAAAGCATCCCTAATGCAGAAGAGTCTAGAACAGCTTTAACAGCTTGTGTGGGAAATCTTCAGACCCACTCAACAGACACAATTTTCAGTTGTAATAGTCTCACAGCCACTAGGGCCTACATTGATTTTTAGACAAAATTGTAATTAGGGATTAAGGACACTACTGCTTTCCAAAGTTTATATGAGTTGGAGATAGTGGCACTGACCAGAAAGCAGGAGACAGAAGTGGAGGTAGCAGAGTTAAAGATGTTAAGATTTGCATTGAGTGTGACGAGGATGGATAGGATTAGAAATGAGTACATTAGAGGGTCAGCTGAAATTGGACGGTTGGGATACAAAGTCAGAGAGACAATATTGTGCTGGTCTGGACATGTGCAGAGGAGAGATGCTGGGTATATTGGGAAAAGGATGTTAAGGATTGAGCCTAAGAGAAGGTTTATGGATGTGGTGAGAGAGGACATGCAGATGATGGGTATAACAGAACAAGATGCAGAGGACAGAAAGATATGGAAGAAGATGATCCGCTGTGACAAACCCTAACAGGAGCAGCCAAAAGAAGAAGAATTTTTACATTTTTTTCACCATCTTTGAAATGTCAAAATGGAATACAATTGCAGTCATCCATTTGTTAGAAAAAATATGTTAGGTTGTCAGTTGCATCAGCTGTTTTTCATATTTGGCTGCATTTTTCAGACTATTTGTATCGGAGGTCCCATGTACTGTAATTTCAGCACAGGCAGTTTCATCTTCTTGGGGTGTCTGTTAGCTGAACCAACAGAATCTTTTCAGATTTTACTAGTATCATTCAAATAAGCTTTTCTTTTTACCATGAAACCCCCAAGAGTTAAATGATTCTTCTCACAAAGTTAGGAAACTTGGCTGCTTTGTAACTTAGCCACCATTCTATTCGTATTGCTTAGTGAGGAACCAGGCAATAGAAACACATTTTTCCATTTTATTTGTTGTTGGCTAGAAAAAAAAATCATCTTTCTCTAGTTCTCATAAAATATTAACCACAGACGGAGCACTTCAAGCAGAAACCTATTAGAGTTTTTTTTTTTCTTTCTCAGAGACTTAAGAGAAACTGTCACAGATTCAACACATAGTGGGCCATGGCACCAAATTATACCTCACTTTGCAATTCAGATAAACTACAGGGGATGGTTCTCTTTGTCCTTATCATTCCTTTAGCCTGCAGTTCTCACTCTCACACCACTATGATTTCCCACTTACTTTCTTAAATATTTCTACTGTCTATTCTTCATTAACTTTATTTTCTGTTATTATTTTCCCTCTTCCACTTTACCACAGCCATGTTTTATCTCAGTGTATTTCTTCACACTCACATGAAACCCACTGTATTTTTTTTTTTTTTTTTTGTGGCAAAATAATAAGTGCTCCCATTGCATCATGAATCCAGCTTTCTGTGCTTGAATTCTGCACCTGGTTGTTATCCATGTGTTCCTTATGTCTGCAAGAGTTTTTCTCTGGTTATTCCACCACCCAGACAAATTAGCATGTTAGGTTTATTTGCTACTCTTAAATGATTACATATAGGTGAAGGTTTCCCAGTGTTGTCAGAGCACTTTCCAGCCTCTGGGACCCTGAACTGAATTAAGTCGGCTCAAGAATCTCATGTTAAATTAAGTATAGTCTTGTTTTTCTGATAATTTGTGTTGCTTATTTCTGTGCTTTTATTAGTTTGTTTATAGCTCACTCTATTTATGTATTCATTAATGCTAAACCATTCAAACCCTTCTGTGTACTTGTATTTTTACAATTCTCTCCTTGATTTTCCATTTTGTATTTAAATATGCTTATGCTTTCAAATTGAGCAGAAGTGTCCATGCATCAAAACTGTCACATGTTCCCTTTACATTACCCATATATTCCCATTTTAATTCCAAATAACTGTTTTCTCCCTGTCCTTTCAGTCCTTGGCAGCAGTATAATTTTGCCAATATTTGTCTCAGCTTTTTATAAGTCATTGTTTCAGCAGTCCTAGCTGCTGGTCTAAGTCATTACACACTGAGTCGTCAAATACCTTGGTATCACCAATGGCTCCAGGCTAACTTTTGACTGACTCCCATAATCTGAAACCATAACACTGAAAGTCACTTCAGCAATTGGAGGGCAAACATTTTATGGAGAGAGAAAATGCAGAACTTGTAATATTCACTGACATGGATGTTTGCTTTTCCACTCACTTTGTTTTTGTTATTTGCTGGTTTCCTTACGATAATAAACACAACAGTGATTCTGTTGGCAAGAACTATATTGCATTTTCTTGAATTTTAACACTCAAGTTACTTTAATGAACAATGTGACACAGCCAAATGGTAAACAGATGACTAATGAGGTCCATGCCCGGCTGGGATGCTGAATTTGCTATATGTTCAGGGGGAGCAGCCATGGACTGTGTAATACCTCCCCCTGGACGCTAGTTGGCAGCCAACCCCAAGGGTTGGAGCAGTGCCTCGGTTTCCCGCAGGGTTCCATGGGAATTGGAGTTGAGTGCAGCCCTGTTGGGTCTTGCAGGCGCCACCAGGGGGTGCTGCAGCTGGGACTCCTGAGCCCATAAGGGCAGTGTATTCACTGCAGCTGGAACTCGGCAGTCAACCACCTGGAGCACTTCCGGGTGGACTATAAAAGGGGCCAGCAGCCACCACTCAGGGGTTAGAGTCGGGAGGAGGAGGACAAAGTTTGATGGAGAGGAGTGATGATTAAAGGAGAAGAGTGTATGTGTTTGGTGGTGTGCTTTGGGACTGTGTTGTGCCTGTGGTACACGGGGAAGACGTTCCCCGCAGGTGAAGAATAAATAAAGTTCTTTGGTTTTTATATGTGCCTCCAGTGTGAGTCTGTGTCAGGCACCTATATAGCGCCTTTGTTACACTGAGTAAAAAATTACAAGATCATGTATCTCATTTGTAAATTGCTAACTAATAGTTAACCATGTTGCTATATTTGCTGTATGCTAGTTAATTTCTTTTTGAATCTGCTTTGCAGAATATATATGTGTATACTGTGTGAATGTTTTATTATTTAAAGTTCATGATCTTCTTTTTGTTTGTTTGTTTTTCTTGTAATGTGAATTTCAAAAATGCATAATCATGCTATCTATCTATCTATCTATCTATCTATCTATCTATCTATCTATCTATCTATCTATCTATCTATCCATCCATCCATCCATGCCAATTTCCCTATAGTTCATCTTTAAGTAATTAGATGCATATTGCTCATTTTGAGGCCACAGTTGGACTATAAACACTTGAAGCCTGAAAGTTGGAAAATGGTTGTCTTTTTTTTCATCTGGCACCAAAACAGCTTTGTTGCTGAGCCTGGACTCTGCATACTAAGTGTAAAGGCTATTTACTTGCTTTATTAGACTGTGATCAAAAGGCATGAGCCCCTGCTACCCAGCACATACACTTGATTTTATATGTTGCATACAAATGCGCGCACACTATGTTGATTCATTTAATACATGTGCACATTATCACAGCACCTGTCCAGATACAAGCTTACAACTGCTTTCCACTCTCAGTTTGCAACTGTTGATTTGGTGTACCTTTTTTTTTTCTTTTCACTTGGCTTTATCTCAAAAATACATTCTCTTCAGAATCCTAGGCCAGTTACCTATAATGGCTTCTGGTCTTGGCTGCTCTAATTCCACGTATTGACATCTGAACTGATTCATTTTGGCAACAGGGCGTGTGTGTGCGTAAAAGCAAGCTGTTGGGGAAGAAGGTAATTTATTCCCCTTGCTTGCTGGTCTAAGCAGTTTTAATAAGGTGGAGTTTTACCATCTTATTTCATCTTAGTGGAACTAATGCTAAAGTGATTACTGTGTCAGTGCAGCTATATAGGATCTTACATCGAAAATATTCCCTAACACAATTTAAAGTAATGCTGCTAAGGTGTGGTCCTGCTATAAAATTTAAAGGGAAGGGCCAAGTACTCTTGATATGCAATAGCTAAGGGATTTCAGAATGAAAGACTATAATTCAACACCACATTCATGAATTGCTATTCACTCCAAACTGCCACCTACTTAAAGAGTAATAATTTCATAGAACTCATTTGATTATAATGCATGTTATCAATTTTAATACCTTCTGATGTGTATTATTGCTATTTATTCTATATGTTTCATACAGAAAGCTTCTAAATTATCTTCTGTTTTGGCACAGAAAAATAAATAATGATAGAAGGTTAAAAAAGAATAAATCCGAAAGAGAGATTCTTGATTTGCTTCTAATCATCCAGCACCCATGCAGTGAAGTCACTGGCTTTCTGTCAGCCGCTGAATCAGTTTCATTCTGCAAGGAGATGGAGTTTCTAATTCCCCTCAGCAGGACTTTGTTCTGTTTCAATGCCAATAAATGAATTCTGACAAGGCGATTTTTATGGTCCGATACTCGTCCCCAATATAGGTAGCAGCTACACTGGAATTAACTTTGCACCAGAGCCACCTGGGACATTGTTGGCTGTAGGGAATAGGCTAGGAGACAGAGTGGAGAGCTTTACAACTTTAATAAGAGGTGTTTATCTCAGCCCATTAATAAACATCAAATTGGCCGACAGCAGGAATGAACCTACTTAGACTTCATGTAATTACATTAGGAGCTGCACCTTATATTAATAAAAAAAAAAAGAAGTGAGTGGTTATATTTGACATGTTTATAGCACAGTAAAATAATTTAGAACAATAGAAAGGGATAGAAATAAGTCTAAAGGTATAAGAAACGTCTTTCTTTTAAAAAAGCTGAAATCTCAAGTGTTTTTTAATGATTAGAATTTGAGCCACATTCCCATGTATTGTACAAACATCCTGTAGCAGCATTTTTTCTTCATATTAAGTAGCATGCATTGTGTCCTTTTTTCTTTTTTGGAAGAAAAAGGGAAAGCTCTTCATAACTTCATTTTCACCTTTATATATCTATATTCTTTGATTTGTCAGCCTTCATTTTATTTATAACATTTCATTAACTAATTTATTTCACCTTTATCATGAACCTCTGAGATAACAATACATTTTGGGGATAAATTTTCTCACTAAATAAAAATCTTTGGCTTGATCTCGATTCTAGGGTGACTATGTATTCCTTTTAGTGATTTAAATATAAAAATCACTAACATGCAAGTGCTGCAAGTCTGGGCATTTTATGGGAAGTTGAGAAGTTGTTTGAAGTTTAACTAGATTTTCTTTTTTTCATATTTACCGCCATTTATATCCACAGTAGTCTAGCATAAAGAAAGAGGAGAAAATTACATTTTGCAGTTTATCTGTTCTTACATATACTGTACCTTACATGTATTCCAGTGTCATGGTAAGAAATAAATATGATAATATATTTCAGGTTTTACTAGCTTTACATGTCAACTCATTCATATACAAAAAAACAAAAAGTACATCTCATTTTGAATGATTATTTATAACAACTTTAATTTTAAGGGCTAACTTCAATCTGTCACTTTTCCAGCTTGTAGTCCTGTAGTACTTTATCACTTAGCCTAATTTTCATTCTGTGAGTGCTTTTTAGTACAGAGTGCTGTTTATTCCATTCCATTTCACCAGAGTACATTATCAATTCATTTTCTTAAGATATACACATTCTTAATTTTGTACTCGTCTTTATTTTCGTAACTAGTATATTTTTACTGGTGAAACGGGGCCCATATAAATGAAGTCGTCATTAGAATATTAGAACACTTCTTTTGACAAAAACAGGCCATTCAGCCTTACAAACTCACCAATCCTAACCAATGGTTCCTCCAACGTAACACTGAGTTGAATTTTGAAGGTCCCGAAATTGATCAAACAGACTTACGCTGAAAATTTGGTTACTCTAAATAATTTCATTCAGAGGTTATGGTGAGGAGATCCGTATGTAGCTTAAAAAGATATGGGGACTATGTCACTCATTTCTGACTTACTGTTCATAAACATCCTTTATGGTGGTCTTTGATTTTGGCAAGATCATCTTCACCAGCTAACCCTAAATACTGCAAACTTTCTTACTGTTAATAAATCAGATTATCTTTTCTAAAGGTTGTATTGAACTAGCGCAATCCATGGCAGTTTTCTTATTTTAAAGACAGACAGATGATTAAAATAAATGCCATTTTAGTTTTTTGTAATGTTGTTATCAATGTAGAAATACAAATACTATGTTTTCTATTTGATAATAAATTATGAAGAACAGTACATTACTATAAAAAACAGTCTGCTGTTATACAAATGTTAAACGATATTTTTCTTATTATTTTTCACTAATAACAATAACCTTGTCAGAAATTATGCTCTCATCCCCCTTTAATATCTGAAGGAAGATATAACTATTCCTGTATTCCAGAAAAGTAAAAATAAGAAGAGTAATTCCATATTTTAAGTAGTACCCCACACATGGGCAAAGCAAAGGAAACACACGGAAAGAGGAAACATTTTTCTTCTTGGATGTCAAACTTTTTATGTTCTTCTGTTCATTTTGAGTCTCAAAAATTACACTGGGAAACCAAAAAAATGTCATGCTGGATTACAAGGGAATGCCCCCTACAATGAATTAAATAAACATTTAATCATAGTACACTAACTCTAAATTGCTCTTGCTTAAAGACCTACCTCATTATTACTGTGCAACATTTCTGCTCCGTTCCTACCTGAGAGTGCACCTCTTGTGAATAATTCAAACAGTAAAATGCATCAGGTTGATTACTCAATTCCGTGAACAATATTTGTGTAATGCATGTAGATGTTTTACACCAGGCAGTAATGAATTACCAAACAGGTAGGAGCTGTTGTTATTCATTAAATACACTATCAGTCATTATGAAACATTGCAGAGTTTGAAGAATGATGTGTGAAATGAAAAGACAGAGCTTCTTGTTTACTTACACCTTTGACAAATAAAAACTTTTACACTTAATAAACCTGAAGGTGATGTCTGAAGTTGTCATTGACGTTTGCTACCACTGTAGCAAAATATCTCAGTCCTAACCCCAGCTGTCAAAAATGTATTTTTTAATGGACAACATACCACTTCCCCCTTTTAGGGGTTACAACCAAATCTGTCTCTGTATTCACCCTACCTTCTATACTGAAAATCTTAATTTACTGCAAATGGCATTACTCAGGGTGGCACGGTGGCACTGCTGCCTTGCAGTTAGGAGACCCGGGTTCCCTTCCCAGATCCTCCCTGCCTGGAGTTTGCATGTTCTCCCCGTGTCTGTGTGGGTTTCCTCCTGGTAGTCCAGTTTCCTCCCACAGTCCAAAGACATGCAGATTAGGAGCATTGGCGATTCTAAATTGTCCCTAGCGTGTGATTGGTGTGTGGGTGTGTTTATGTGTGTGCTCCCGTGTCTGCGTGGGTTTCCGTCAGTACTCGGTTTCCTCCCACAGTCCAAAGACATGCAGTTTAGGTGGATTGGCAATTATAGGGTGTGTGCGTGCCCTGCCCAGGATTTGTTTCCTGCCTTGCACCCTGTGTTGGCTGGGATTGGCTCCAGCAGACCCCCGTGACCCTGTAGTTAGGATATAACGGGCTGGATAATGGATGGATGGATGGCATTACTCTTCACAGTGAGGAGTTCTTTTACTAAACCTTCCTTTACCTTGATTTTTAAAATCAAGGGTATATTGTTCTTTCCATCACAGTTTAATTTCCCAGTTCATTTTAGCTTATCCCTTTCTCAATGAGGATCTTTTTACTTGCAATCATGGGTAGTTTGGAGTGTTCAATTAACACTTTGATCACATTTTCTTGAACTAGTTGTTTTTGCATACAGCACATGAAATGTTTCATTTTACTCAGAAACTATTTGTTAACATAACACTTTTAAGCTTTCAGAGTGTTATTACAATTACATTACCTAATTTTAAAAAATACAGGTATTGTATAATTTATTTCCTTTTAAATCTGTCACACCTTCTGAAGTCCAAAAAAACTTCATTCAGCGTTGTACGTGTATTGGATTGGGTCATCACAGATATACTGTAAATCAGCTCTGGTGGTATAACTTCAGGAACAGGACAATGCAGAGGTGCTTAGAAGCCATACATCATCAGCTCCACCAGGGTCTTGTCCAGTAGCAGAGTTCACCATTAGATACGCCTCACTGAAGCGCTTCATTGAAGCACATGACTGCTTATAACTTAATGGACTGAACAAAATAAGTCTTTGAAACTCAGTTGAATTACATGTATTTTATAAAAGATTCCTGTAGCTGCCATTTGATTTATTACATTTTAATTGCAGTTGTGAAAGCTTTAGTTTAAATGCATTAGTTCATGTTTGGTATTCATTAAAAAAAAGATAAAAGAAATGCAAATTTAAGACAACAAAGCCACTACAGTATTGATATAGGTTAGATAACTCACTCGAATGCTTATTTTCAATCTGTAGAAGACTGTAAATAATGATAGACTGTAGAATGAAAAAGTGTCTTAGCCTTGTTTATTATGGAATGACATGATATTTTGATAAGATTGCACAATGTTAGTTGTCTCCTTTAACCATAATCCTTCTACATAAGGTTGCTGGGAGGGAGGACTCTCTGTCCAATTAGAAGTGTGTAAGTCATATATATAAGTATTAGGAAACCACCGCCCCTGGCTAAATATTTTGAGTTTGTACTTCTTGATTTGTTCCGCCTGTAACAATCTCCAACAAAAAGTGTAGGGAAGGATATATAAATTGCATGATAAAGTGCAGAATATGCCAGTCTATGCCACTTTTTTCCAACTTTAAAACAGTATATTTGTTTGCTTGTTGTTTAAAAATGAAGGTAATTTTTCTGTAACTTCTAACTCTGTCCTGTTAAATGTGGATACCCTGTCTGGGGTTTAAATTGAAAGATATTAGTGTCATTTTTTTTGCAATCAATAATAAAATCCATTTATTGACAGTGGATTATTACACCCCGAATGGCCTGAAACAATTGGTTTTATGTAAAAAATTGTTCCAACTTAACTATGTCATAATCTAAAAGACATAATTGACAATGTTTCACAACATCATGATTTGTCATTGTTTGATGCACAAACTAATTAAAACAAAAAATGTTAATCACATCTGCATACTTTCAACAGTTAGCAGTAAGGTGTATAAAAAAAAAAAAATACACCGATTAGCCACAACATTAAACCCCCTCTAATATTGTGACGCTCCACCTTGTGCCACCAAAACAGCTCTCACCCACCGAAGGATGATCTCTACAAGACCTCTGAAGGTGTCCTATGATCCTCTGACACCAATACATTAGAAGCAGACCTTTTAAGTCCTGTAAGTTTTTAGAATGTTCCTCCATGGATCAGACTACTTTTTCCTGCACATTCCACATATGCTGGATTGGATTGAGATCTTGGGAATTTGGAGGCCAAGTCACCAAATTGCACTTCTTGTCATATTCCTTAAACCATTTCTTAACAACTTTTGCAGTGTGGCAAGGTGCATTATCCCAATAAAAGAAACCACTGCCATCAGGATATACCGTTGCCATGAAGGAGTGTAGATGGTTCTGAAACCATCATTAGGTAGCTGGTACATGTCAAAGTAACATCCATATGAATGCCAGGACACAAGGTTTCCCAGAAGAACATTGCCCAGTCTGACAACTTGTCTTCTCCCCATGGTACATCCTGCTGCCATCAAATCCCCTGGCCATCAACATGATCTAAAAGCAAAGGAGATTCATCAGGCCAAACCATTTTCTTCTGTTGCTCCATGGTCTAGTTCTGACGCTTGCATGCCCATTGTAGCGGCATTCAGCACTGGACAGAGGTCATCATGGCACTCTGGCCATTCTGCTGCTACATAACCCCATACACAGCAACATTCTCTCATTTCTCACAAGTTTTTCAGCAATTTATCCTACAGTAGCTCTTGTGGGTTTGTACTAGATGGACTAGTCTTTGTAACTCCATGCACATAAATGAGCCTTCAGCACCCATAACCCGGTCACCGGTTCACCATTTGTCCTTCCTTGGACTGCTTTTGGTAGGTACTAACCACTACATATCGGGAATTCCCCAAAACACTTGCCATTTTGGAGATGCTCTGGCTCAGTCATGTCAAAGTTGCTCAGAACCTTATGCTTACTCATTTTTCTTGGTTCTCTAACGATTTACCTTTAACAACTGACTGTTTACTTGTTGCCTAACATATCCCCACCCTTGAAAGGCCCCATTCTAATGTGATGATCAATGTTATTCATTTCACCTGTCAGTCGGTTTTAAGGTTGCGGCTGATTAATGTAGTTTATAAGGCCTATATTGTAAGTATAATGCCTATATTCAGTTTAAATTATCGTTTTCTTACATAATACATATCCTTTCATGTACTGTTTTTTAGTATAGACTTTTGTACTTATACCTGTGTCTCTCTCTAGTTTGATTGATCCTTATGGATTACTCTTTTTGTATAACTGTGTCTGATATTATGAGTGCTGTGTAATGTTTAATGTGTTTCATTAGTTTTGCGGGGTTTATAATATTTTGAATAAGGAAAGAAGCAGTCTCACAACACATTGACAAATTCTCTGTGCCTTCTTTCATTGCCTCCATCTTACCCTTCTGCATTTTCATTACTTTGTTTTAACAGATTGTTGCTTCCTCTACAAATGTGATTTCTTTTTACTTGTAGTTGCGTATATTACAGAGCAGCAGAACTCTCGTTTTACTTCTGAAATATACTTAAGATGTTGAAGAGTTCATTCTCATATTTCATGTGTTTTTAAAACAAGACATACTGTATGATATTATGATTTAACAGGTCAGCCCCTTTGGATTTATTGAGCCTTGTTTGTTCAATTATGTGTTTTTAACATGTTAATTTAAATTACTGAGGACATTCTTATTTTTGCATATGTTAGTATATATGAGCAGGATACTATTTTATTTTTCAGATTTTGTTTTATTTTTATGCATGACAATTATTCTTGTAGGCATAGTTCTGATTATCACATCTATAAACATATTCCTGTATACTTCAGAAATGTTGATATGTCCGATGTGTGCAGTTCTAGCTGTTTTGCAAAATTGAAAGTAAGAAAAGAGAGTTTTTGGGAGTATAACTTGATGTTTGATGTTGCCCTTGATTTGTGACACTGAAAATAATTTAAAATACAAAAACAAAATCTTGTCTTCTGAGATCTTCAACACCTCAGTTTTCCATGGGGGGATCTGCCTTTGATGAGGTGCTTGGCAGGTCAGCAAGACAATGTTGGATGGCGGTGAAGATGTCATCCTACTGAGCTTAAGGTACATGAGTGCTCTCAGGTGGTTTGCTCAAATTTTCTGTAATTCAATTAGAGAGCATCAGAAATCAAAAGCAAAGAGGTGGAAGGGAAAACACCAGACTCTCTCTTCTAGTGGGAGTTTGGCATTAAGGAGAGACTTGTAAACACTGGGTGATCTTTCTAGAGGGAATTAACAATTATGGCCTTTTTATGGTCCAGGTTATTGGAAATGGATAATACACGATTTCAGTCATGTAACACTGCAAAACCTTAAATAGTTCATGGGTTCAGTCAAACCTTTCCCAGAAGGCATTTCAATTATAATGCTATCAGCTGGTGAACTCAACTTAAGAGTTATCATTTGAATTTTACTTTAATGCATTTTATGAAATCAGTAAATGTTGCTTATATTATTTTCTGTAAATAAATGTGACAAACTGTGAATAATTGTTTCTGTTTTGAATAGTAATCTTTTACAAATGATTCCCAGTAGCTACACCCCACTTCCTGGAGAATAAGATAGAAATTGTTCATTCAATTTAGAACTGTTTTTACCTTTTAAAGCATGATGACTGATAAAATAGTAATACACTGATTTAAACTCTTCATAAATACTTTAAGTTTTTTTTCCTAAAAAAAAAAAATAAAAAATAACACTAAACCTTTTGGTAACTAGCTTGCTAATTTATAAACTTTCAAACAAATCACCAAAACTAGAAAATATTCTCTATACTACTAATTATGGTTCTTAACTTGCTAAACTTGCACATGTTGCCCTTGTAACTTTTAACTTTTCCCCTTCCAGATATTAACCTCTGAAACTGTCTTTCTAAACTCTTTAAGGGAACTATGATAACGAGAGGCTGGCTATTGCTAGACAAAGAATACCTTTCAGGCTCGGTCGGGTAGTTGACGAATGGCTACTCGACAAAGGTAATAAAAAAATTAATTAATCAGCTAATTAACTTAAATTCTTTGAAAAGGTGCAGTGGCCCTGGTGTTTCAAGAGGCTGAGCCAACCATGAGAATTTCCAGCTAAATACAGAACTGCATCAATGAACATGCTATATTTTATGCAATTTTAACTCTCTCTGTGCATTGTAGAAGGCAAATGCCCTAGAGTAGCCTGAAGTCACTTCTGAAAATTAAAATGTTGGCCTTTCATATGATTGCCTTCTGAGGAAAGTGTTTCTGGAATATTTCCAGTTGATTTGTACAGTACATGTATATTGATGCACTAATTACAGTCCGTGTTGAAACTAAATGGTCTGCCCAATTCCCAAGAATGATTGGTGTTTAGGGCATGTGTTTTGGAAATATGGCGTAACTCCAGTCTAGAGGAGCTTTTGTTCATTGTTGAGGTTCAATCGCAGAGCTACATCAACAGCAATAACCTAAAATTGAAAATGATGTGATGTGATTTGCATAACATGTACTTCTGTATTTCTTACCGATTTTTAGTTTAATCCATGAAATCAAGAAAACGTATTAAAAAAAGCTCCAGAAATGTTGCATATTATAAATGGTTTCTGGATAGTAAAAGAAAAAAAATAGGGCACGTATGTTGAGATTTTTTGAATTGGACACTCACTAACATATAATCATGTTTTTTTTAAGGTTTTATGAGGCGATGCGTAAATGCGATAAGTAAGTCTGAGAGATTTGGCCACTGTGGCTTTTCCTTATATAACACTTTTAGACTTACCTTAGCAAGCACAATCAAGGTCGCCAAGAGTTTAGGAGCCAAGGAATGATGAAATATGTGTGCTGCTCAAGCTAGAACTGCAGTGTTCTTAAAAAAAAAATTGCATAGGAACACAATGATATGTTCGCAGAGCAATTAAATGCTTTCAATGAGTGCTGCAGATCAGTTGACATTGCATCTTAGTAGAAACTGCATATTGAGAAGATTTCCTGGATTTTGCAAGGTTATTGTAAAGACGTCTGGAGGGTGAAAGAATAAGAAAGACTTGTCCAGCCTCTGTTAACTTAACAAGCTAAAAACCCCTTGCAGAGTTCCATCTAAAATAGACAGGAACTTCAGGAGTAGGTTCTGGGTCAGGATTTTAGTGCCATTCATCAAAGAAACAGGAACAAATTTTCTCATCATGCTTAATACTCAAGATGAATGTCACAAATTTAATTTAGAGGAGATATTTCAGGTGTGGGAATTTTTACACATTTGGCTTCCACATGCACTAAATCCTATAATATCTCTCATCCTGATATTTATCTTCAACAGTAACTGTACTGTATAATAATGCTATACAGCAGTTCTAGCAACTCCCGCGGACTTCTCAAAAGGAAGGCCCAACAGCGCTTGGCCTAAGTTCTACATACCACTTGGCCACTGCACCTTTTATGTCTAAACACAATAAATAACCCTAACTTAACTTCTCAATAACTTCTTTTTAACACGTGCTTTTAATAAACTGTTTTGTAAATAGAAATGACCTGACAAAGTGTTGCACTCTGAACAGAATGTTTATATTGCATTTAAACTTCAAAAATTCTTTAAAAGTTAAAGGGACTGTGTTTTTAAATTATGATTTTTCTAAAAGTTAATTATTTATCCAGTCACCTCCTTTAACCCTTTGAGTACTTAATGTTTCTTTAATAATATTTTCTGTTTGGGGTGTTGAAAGTGGTTGAAAAGTCTGTTACCGTTCCAGTTCCCCTGGGCTACAGATGAGTAAAACGGGCTTTTAGTTTCTTATATTTACTTCCTGGAAATTTACAGCCAGTAACTGGTCATTCAGCTTTTAACAGTAAGGACCATCACTGCCATTTGGAGATAAAAATTAACCTGTTATTTATTTATTTGCCACCATTGTTCTCGTTTGAGTTCATTGTTTTCCTTTTTACTTGCATGTTTGTTCATTTTTTCCTTTCCTATATAGAAAGAGCAGTTACATGTAAATGGCCAACCATTTCTCATTAACTTGACCTCTTGATCAGTATCTCAATTTCATCAAAACACACTAAAATTACATTTCTAATTGTAAAAGATCAATGGACTTGTTGTTCTAATCCCCTTTCATATTTACGAGCTCATTATTAAAAGGAATACTCAAAACCAAACAATATATAGTAACAGAAAGGTTTCCATATTCAATTTAAGTTACTGCATTCAATAGAGTACCATACCTACTATGGAGATGTCAAAGGATGTGTGTGAATGCGTGGTAAGTCAGAATTGCACAATAATTCGTAATGTTAATCCTAGAAGTATAATGTCACCATATGTTACACCTTTAAAGTAAAATTTCACCCCATTTTTTTAGCATATGAACTCTTTACAACTATTGCTAGGTCTTGTGCTGACTTACCAGATCATCTGTTGCTTGGACTTTCAAATGATCACTATATTTTCTGGGGTACTTCAGCTTCTTCCTACCTCCTAAAGACACGTGTTAGATTATGTAGCAATTCTAACTTTGACATATTTCACTGTTAATGCTGATATGCGCAAAAGAAAGCCCTATGATAGACTATTGTCCCATCCAGGGTTGGTTCCTGTCTTATATCTGATTCTTGCAGGATAGGCTGTGGGTACCCAAAGTCGAGCTGGATTCATTGGGTTTTAAAATGTAATGTTATATTACGGTTTTCTTAAAAGACTGCTAATTTTCAAAGTGTCGCAACATTCTTTAATACAGTCATTAATTTACAGGCTATAAAATGTTACCTGTTCACAAAAAAATTGAGCCATTTCTTACTAGTTCAAATTGATCATATCTTCTTCAGCTGCTTTCTTTCAGCCACACACACACCCAAGAGGAGAGTTTCACTGTTGCTGTTCAATTCATAAAATTTGTAGCAGATTGCTGCAGTGCCACCAACAGGTTTGGCACATCTACATAAAGTGAATTGGTATGCACACACTTTCTATCTGAAAAAATGTAAAGACCACTAAATATTATATGAGTCAACACCTGATATATCCGGATGATTACATCCCTGGGAAAAAGTGGGATGTCTTGAAAAGATCAGATAAAATGTATCTTGAAATGGCATGACTTTGTGTGAGGGGTGGAAGGATGGCTCATGCTTGTAAAAGTATATCATTTTATTCAAACAACACACATAAATATGTTTAAGGTGCCAGCGCTGTCATAATGAATAAATATGTTAAATAGGTGAATTCCACCCTTAAATATTTTGTTGCTGTTTGTCTAAATCAACAGTTTTTCCTCACCAGCTAGCGCAAACCAAGAAGTAAAGAAGTCAATACCTTTGATTAAAATTATTCCCAGACTTCTTTTGAAATGTATTTTCAGCTCTTTTATTTCTCATTACACAATCACGTACACTGAGGATGTTACAAGGTGACATGCACAAAAGGCCTCATTTTTTCTTCGCTTCTTTTAACACGGCACTGCACCCATTCAACCACACTACAGCCTTTCTCTCTTGGATGGATTCACAATCAAAAAGTTGGCAGTAGACTTGCGTTGATACTCTCTGCGACAAGGTTTCTGAAATAAGATGCACTCATTAAAACTTGATCTCTTGAGTAAAGAAATGATGAACACAGTCCGGTATTACTATTATGTGGGCAATGAAGCAAAATATACACAGAGGACTGTACATAAGCTAATCTAATAATGTTATGTGCCATCAAACTCAGAATTCTTTGCTGATCATTTATGACTGCATCTGGCCACTTTTTTCAAGAAGTGGACCTTTTTTTTGTTTCATTTTAATTTCTACTTTATTAATAATAACCAAAATTACATTTTAGTAACTTCTCTAGTGTGCCATTCATTTTCTTTTTCTGTTATTATATATCATTCAATTTCATATTTTAGATGAACAGAGGGAACATGGAACTGAGAGCAGAATTTGAAAAGTGAATAATAGACTTTGATAGACAATTTAAAAAAGAGAGATAAAGAAAGAGGCAGCACTGGGATACAGGATGGTCTTCATCCCCTTCAGCTGCCAGGTAAAAGTTCAGGCAATAGTTGCACGGAGCCAGGTGGTTTGGCTAAGAGGAGGATGGCCATTTTTGCACTCAAAGGGTTAAAGCAATAAATGTACTAATAAACAAAAAAAAGATGAAAGAATTTATATACCCTTAAGCACAATGCAAAAAGAAAATACATAGTCGTAATCAAAATTCAAATAGCTAATGGCAAATGCTGCCACAAACCTGATTTAATTAAAAAAAGAGCTAAATAGAGCATCTATAGTTACAGCACAGTAGATCTTGTTCTTCAGGTGTTTATTTTTTCAAGAAGGGCTGTTAGATTTAATGGAAATGTCTCCATCACACACTCTTGTCTTCTAAGTCAAATGAACACACCAGCTATTTGGTGAGTGATCATGGTCAACTAACACACCATTTGTTTGACATAATAATTTCAAGGTTTTCCATGCCATAGTAGGTATGAACAAATGAAACCTTTAAATACCAGAGTTAGAAATCTTATAAATGATTCTTTTTACACACACTCTTGACACATCAAAACTTTTCTCCACCATTTTACTTTGTAGTTTTTCCACTACTTCTTGTCAAAGGCTTTCATTTCAACAAGAGACAGCAGGGTAAACACTGTATGTGGTTCAGATCATGCACTCTTTTATGTCTTTATTTAACAAATACTCTTAACTGAAAAACTTATGGTAGAATCTTCTATTTTTACCAGGCACAGGGATCCATAAAGTAAACTTTCAGCCCTACTATATGGTGGGTCCCACTGCTTTCAGATGAGTTTCATCCTTATGGGTGGCATCTTATTGTCATTTACCTCATTAAACCCAGACATTTTCATAGCTAAGTAAATCATCAATGGAAAAAAAATTACTTGAGAGACCAGTCATCTCTATTGCATCAGGACTGACTTTGGAGCTAAGGATTTCAGGTTGAGACATATTTTAAATTGAGAATCTATGACTTAAATGTTGATGGACTATAAAAACAAAATATTGATTTCATACAATACAATACAATATAATACAATTTATTTTTATATAGCCCAAAATCACACAAGAACTGCCGCAATGGGCTTTAACAGGCCCTGCCTCTTGACAGCCCCCCAGCCTTGACTCTCTAAGAAGACAAATAAAAACTCACGAAAAAACCCTTGTAGGGAAAAAATGGAAGAAACCTCGGGGAAGGCAGTTCAAAGAGAGACCCCTTTCCAGGTAGGTTGGGCATGCAGTGGGTGTCAAAAAGAAGGGACAAATCGTCAATACAGTATAAAAATAAAATTTTACAAGTACGGAGCAGAGTTTAACAGTAGATGATATCACATAAGGGCGGCACGGTGGCGCAGTTAGGAGACCTAGGTTCGCTTCACCATGGAGTTTGCATGTTCTCCCCGTGTCTGTATGGGTTTCCTCCCACAGTCCAAAGACATGCAGATTAGGTGGATTGGCGATTCTAAATTGGCCCTAGTGTGTGCTTGGTGTGTTTGTGTGTGTCCTGTGGTGGGTTGGCACCCTGCCTGGGATTGGCTGGGATTGGCTTCAGCAGACCCCCGTGACCCTGTATTTGGATTCAGCGGGTTAGACGATGGATGGATGATATCACATAATATGATTTGGGTTTGTTTAGAGTCCTGGAGACCTCAGCCATCAAGCTGCCTCCCCCATTTGGCCATTCCACAGCTGAAACATTGCTTGGCCAGCCAATCCGATGAAAGGACCCCTCTATCCTACGATTCCTGTGATCCTCCATCAGGGATGACTTTATCTTAGGCAGGCAAAACAACTTGGCAGGTGGGCCGTGGCACCAAGAGAAAAGAAGAGAAACAGAATAGGTGAGGGTTAGTATCCAATTATAACTATCATGTTATTTATGTTTTAGTGCTAATGACTGACAACAGAGATGCAGTCTGTACAGTTAATCCGCAGCTCTAGTCAGGATATGTTAAACTGAAGTAGTGAGTCTTCAACCGGGATTTAAAAGCTGAGACCGAAGGGGCATCTCTTATAGTAGCAGGCAAACCATGCCACAGTTTAGGGGCCCTGTAACTAAAAGCTCGACCTCCCACTGAAATTTCATCTGCTCTACTATAGTAGATCTTAATTTCAGATACACAAATACCTGAAACATGCCTTATTCCATGTTCATTATACCCAAAAACCCATGTCCTACCACTGCCATACCAATTTTGTTTTATCATTATTATTTTATTCTAGTATTGTTTTTTTACATTTCTTGCAATTCCATTTGATCTGAAAGAATGAAGAAATCAAAATTATTTTTGAGGATCTGGCACTTAAGTCTTCTGTTGAGGTCAGTGTACATGCACTAAAATTGGGACACACATATTTTAAAATGCTTGATATTATTTATATTCATTTTCATTGATATCACTACATGACATAACAAATCTAGGTATGTCTTGTAGTTAAAAAAAAAACACTGTCTGAAAAATGTTTCTGACTGCAGTGAGTAATACAGGTAAAATTTGCTGACACAGAATTGCATTGTTGAATCCCCATTAGAGAGGGGAATCTGAAAGCCTCCGACCAGGAAAACAGTGTTCAGTATCACTGCAGTGCCCTGAAATTACTGGCATATCTTCTATGCTTAAAATGGTTGCTACTATAAATATTCACCGTCTCCCTTCTTTCCAGAGAGTGGGCGGCTGTTCTAACATACGATATATTCAACATTTTTCTCTTGCAGAATAAGAATCAGCAAAATACACTGCTGACATATTAGAAATAAAGGAACTGAAACAAAACGTGGGAGAATAGTGCAATACCGTACATGTCAAATTATTCATTTGAAAGCATAAGCAGGCATACAAATAAATAATTAGTCAGAAATGGGTCCCCCAATTGAATAATAATTAATTGTGTCCTAAGATATGTTTTACATTTTAAAAGACAATGGAATACTTACACTGTACGTTCCCTAGAGAAAGACAAAATCTGAATCATGCATGCCCTTCACTTGATACATATAACCTACATTTCATTGTCTATTTAATTTCATAGTGTACATTAAGTATTGTTTTGCATGTATGAAGACCAAAACCATTTTTTTTCCATTGCAGGCTTTTACTTTTGTTCACAACCTAAACAGGGGTTAACCAGGTTGGACTCTATATATGGTGCAATTTTTCACTTTTTTTTTAATCATGTCCACTGACACTTCAGTAAATTGGTTTGGAAAACCTCACAAGAATTGGTTACTTGCAAGAAGATTTAGCTTTGTTTTCAACAAACCCCTCGGAGGAAATGCTAAGGCAGTTCTTCAGTTTGATTTTGATTGATTTTTCGCATCCCTTTAAAAATTAAAGTTGCCAAAGTGTGTGCTGTAATTTAGAATTACGATATTTTGCACCTGTAGATTTTTTTCTTTCCTTAAATCTCAGCCCTTCTACACCCCAAACTGTTAAATAAATAACCCTGAGAACTTTAACTATTGAGATCCGAAGGCTGAAAGAAAAAGAAAAAAAAAATGACTGCCTAAATCAAAAAAACGATCCTACACGTTAGCAAGAAAACAAACCTGAAATTGGAGTTCGCTCTCAGACACCGCAAATCTCCTGTGAAGGAGTGATATGATAAAGGGGCAGGGGAGCAGAGTTCAGCCAAATCCGTAATCTTGGAGATGAAGATTCGACGAGGGGTGAGGCTGAAGAGAACTATTTCTATTTTAAAAAACAGAGCATAATTAAATTAACAAATAACTAAATACATGCTAACTTTATTATAAAAGAAGAAAAACTCAGAGGGTTAAAACTACTTGACTTTAAAAGAAAGCTATGTGCTAGACATTAAGAAATGATCTATATGTTTTCTTATATAACTTTTCCCTGATGTTAATTTTGGACAATTGTTGATGAATCTGGATGCAAATTGAAAGAGACAAAGGTCCCTTTAACATTTATTGTTGCCACTATGAATGAAGTTATGTTCATGCCAAAAAAGTAAGTTTGTTTTTTTTTGTATTGCTGAGTACATTTGTTAAAATGTCTATTGTTCTATTTTTATGAAAAGTACATGGGGCTTAGATTGATTTTGGCTTGTTATGATTGGCTAAGAGTGTTGAGTGCTTAATAAGTGGAATATTCACATTCAAGTTAAAAAAAGACGAGGTGGTCCTCTTGGTGTGGACATGCAAAGTCTGCTCCCTAGTTGCGTGTCAGATGTCTACCTGCTTTGCACATATGGATATTGAATGGAAAAGATTTTTAAAATACATGCTTTTTGATGAACTGTTTTACTGTAAGAATTTTTAAGAAAACAACATGTAACTGCCTAATTTTATGCTTGCAAAAAGTTAGCTCCCATCCCACTGATGCTGGCCTCAAGACTAGAACCATTCTTGATCACTACATAAACACAACACAGGGCACATTCACTCAAGTGCCCATGTTAACTGAATCATAAATTAACCCAACCTGCACATTTTTGGAATGAAAACCAGAGGACAATAGTATACTGAAACATTTTCCAACACATCACACCAAAGGCAACAAACAGCCCTGTACTGGATTTCAGTCTATTACAGAGCCAACTCTGATGCCAGAAATGAAGATAAGCAAAAATCTATATATAATAATTGAAAAGGACAGAGATTTAGAAAGAGATCGATGTTGAAACTTTAAGAGTCGATACCGAATTATTTAATGAAAAATCACGATTAATTGGGAAAATCAATATTTTTACCCAGGCCTAGCAATTACATCATACATAAATGTACTAAAATTAAACACTATATTTCAGTCACACCCATGCTAGTCCAATGTGTGATTTCACCGCTTTCAAAACATTCACGTAGAGCCAATTTGTAATCAACAATTGATTTTTTCAGGGAAGTAGGAGAAAAAAACAGGACTATTTGAAGGAAAACCCCCACAGACACAGGGAGAATGCACAAGCTCCGGACAGAAAGTGACCAATTTCATACCCAGTCTCCCGGAGCTGTGAGGCACCATTTCTAACCAGTGAGTCACCACGTCACCCTCCCTAAAGTGTTTAATTATATACACAGTACATGGTATAACAGAGAGAGATGGTATTCTCTTATACCCAACTGATGTTTTACAGCTTAGTGTAAAATAAATGCATTAGCTGAAATATACTTGAAACTGAAGCCCATATCATGTAGTGCACACGTAAAAACTATGTGCATTCCTAACATTTAAACAAGACCTTATAGTACGTGCTGAGGCACACTTAGACAAAAAATATACCGCTTTCTCATTTTCTGCTTGAACCGCAGCAGTCCTTTCCATTGTGGGATTGTTACGTGTCTCTGTATAATCCAACTAATAGGACAGGCTGGAAAAGCGGTTTAAATCTAGAACAAAAAGTTATGGGTTAACAATTATGCTGATAAATGCTAAACAGTTAATATGACTTATTACATAACCTAAAGTTTCCTACTTCTCACAAGCCTGCCAGCTAACATTTTGTACAAAAGGTCAGTATCTACTAAGCAACTACTTATTTCTGTGAAGGTGGAAACAGTTCATGCTTCTTCAAAAAACCTGCTACTGTTTAAAAGCGTTACAGAGTGATTGTTAACAGTGCTGCCTTACGCATTTTACATGCTTCTTCGGATGTTCACCTGAACTTTCTACCATATTCCAGCACCACTCTGTTAGGCTAAAACTTGAAACAAGTATCTCAAAAAAGTAATAGTTTCTTTTACAGATTATTGCTGATTTTTATATGTTGAGAGTTCATCCTGATTTTCAGGCCAGCCAATGTAATCAGTTAAGATAAAAACAACATTTAGTAAGTTTGTTCAAGGGTAAAGAAGAACTATCCCTGTGTATAAAAAATGGTAGATGCATATTACATTATTATAGAAAACGAAAAGATATAATCAACATTTTAATTAAAAAAAATCAATATCTGAATTTATTACATTATGTGTTTACAGTACAGAATATGTGATTTGATTCCTCCAGATTCTCATTCTTTACTTAAGCCTGTGTTGTTAGAATGTCATTCCATGACTTGGACTACTCAAGCTCTATGTAATGTGAATAACTTTAGGTTTTAATTATCCGGCAAAGTGGAATTAAAATCAAAGAGAACAAGACCTGGTTTTATGGCACAGTTTAATCTCACCAATACACTGTATTATATTATGTATGTATGTTATCTAGCCAGCAGTCCACTGTTGCCAGCAGGTCGCCCACTGGGTTATTTCTTAGCAAGGCTGAAATGAAAAAAAGAAAGTAATGAGAAAGGAGGTATTCATTTTGCCTACTGTCTATATTTAGGTGTAAAATATGAAATGTTCATTGTACATATTATATCATACCTTTTGTGGGAAACCCTTTTAGCTATTCAGTTGTCATTTCCACCCACATTAACACAGCCGCCACAGTTCTGGTAAAGATGTTTGTTTTGAGTGGAAAGGGAGGTAATTTTTAGAATGAGATGTAAGACCAAAAGCTTGTTTGCACTCTGTATGAATAGCAGATGCCTCAGGATGCTTCTTATACAGTACATGATCGTAAGTACTAGACATGGTATCCTTATATACATTTCATTCCTCCCTTATTGAAGTAAAATCCAAAATGAAAATCAGTAAGCTTCATGTCAGCAAGGCTAATATTGCAGTAAGTGTAAAGTGCTGTGAGACATCAATGAATGTTACATACACTGAAAATCCTTTCTTCAGTCCTTCTAGGACTCAAAAGCTGTAATTCTACTTTCCCCACTGAAACAGACAGTGTGTTTTTTCTCAGCTGGCAATATGTTTCATTGCGCACAGGAAAAGCCAATGCATCTGATTGTGCCATTATGATGTTTCACAAGATTTAATAGTATAGGCTTGCTGTACAATAAATCAGTTAATCTCATAACTGTCCTTAACTATCCACCCATCCATTATCCAACCTGCTAAATCCTAACCACAGGGTCATGGGGGTCTGCTGGAGCCAATCCCAGCCAACACAGGGTGCAAGGCAGGAATCAAACCCGAGGCAGGGTGCCAGCCCACCACAGGGCACACACACCCACAGTAGGGACAATTTAGAATCGCCAGTGCACCTAACTTGCATTTCTTAGGACTGTGGGAGGAAACCCACGCGGGGAGAACATGCAAACTCCACACAGGGAAGACCCGGGAAGCAAACCCAGGTCTCCTAACTGCAAGGCAGCAGCGCTACCCACTGCGCCACCATACCGCCCATCCTTAACTATGTGTTATATACTTTGAATTATTATTAGTTACTAAATAAGCATAAACATATGAAACATGCCTCAATATATTTATGGTACCCTGGCATTCTAGTGACAGGCTGTGCCTGTGGATTTATCAAGGTTTTTAAAAATATCTTGGGACACTTTGGAAGGGTTTTTTCTTATTTTCTTATATATTCTTTCCAAATTCTGAGGTAATTTAAAGAAACACTAATAACTCTTATTCCTTTTGCAGAGTAAGGACTGACATTTTTTTCTCTTGCTCTTACTCTTTTCATTTTAACACTGCAACAAGATGCACAACAATGCTGGTTTAGGTGTGCTGCAAATTAAGGGGGAAGAAATTGGGACTACTTTATTATCCAATTTGGTGAAGGAAAGCAAGAAATAGGAAAGCCTAAGTAAATGAATAAAGCATTATGCCTAATAGCTCAGGGCAACTTCTTCTCAATCAGTGTCAGTAGTGCACTGATATACTTGACAAATCCAAATCCAGAAAGTCTTCTTTGTGGGAAAAGAGCATTGCTGTTGTGACAGACATTTGCCCTAATAACCCAGAGAGACGAAAGAGACACTCTTCATTTCTGCTGTGATTACTCAGCTTATTTGTTATTTTACCACTAGCAGCCCATGTCCTTTAACACAGCCTGGAGTACAGAGGTCAGAAAAAATAATACATACTATAGATATTGCTTCTGTGTGAAACAACCCTCAAAAAGTCATTCCTATCAATGTCATTCAGTGCATGGATTTGTAGGAATAAACCCAAATTACCAGTGAAAGTACAGTTAGTCCTTCACATGTCTTTTTAAATTGGTGGACTACTGTACACATTAATGCTTGTTGCAGCCCTTTTGATAATGGGTGGCCAAGATCATAAATAAAATAAGTACCATTTGCCCAGTGGCTCATAAGTGTGACACACTGCTATGATTAACAGTCCCTCTCATTGTGAAGCATTATCAGATCCAGTTCAATCAAAACTAAAATAAATAGCAAAGCTGCACGTTATTTATTGACACATACATTTTAAATGAGCAAATACATTCTCAGAAAAAAAAAAAAATGTACATGTGATACATTTTCCTACTTTGCTTTCTTTGCAGTCAATAGCATACCATTTAAAGATATGACAGAAAATTTAAAAAAATAAAAATACATTTTTGGAAAAAAGTGTAGAAAGGCTTAGTTCTCAAAAGAGCCACGGATTAATGTAAAGATACTCTACTAATGTAATACAGTATCATACAGGACTAATCATTCTCCAAATTCAATTTTTAGTTTATTCATATATAGTATTGACAGGTTTAGAATGCTTATATTTACAAAGAGTAAGAGAATGATAGAAAACTATTTACATATTTGAACACAAATATCCAGGTAAATAATACATTCATTAAAAAATTACATGATTTGCATTTATTACTCTTGAAGTTTAGTAGATGAAGTAAAATTCTGGAATATATCAAAAATCAACAGAAGTAGATATTGTAGGAAATGGAATAACTTTAGTGAAGAGCATTTCTGGATGATGTGAAACACCCTGTCCATGGTCTTTAGAATAAGCCCTATAAATTAAAGCCTGGCTATCCTAGATCTATTTACTACTCAGTCCCATCCGCCCAACAGCCATCCTTTTGCATGGCAAGTGTTAGTGTCCGCCACTGTGGTATAATTGTACAGTAGGCTGATGTCGAGTCTGTCACAGTTGATGCCAGTCTGGCCTGGAATAGTAGTTTGGTCAAGATTGCCCAGGCATCAAGCAGAACAGAAAGATGCCAAGAAAAAAAAAATTAAAGGAGAATGCTTAATAATAGCAAGTAACAAGGAATGACTCTGTTTTATTTTAGACAAATAACTAATAATAGACAATATTGAAAAGGCAGCTCTAGTAAGTGTATGCTGTTCAGGAAGATATCGTTTAAAGTAAAAGAAATAAAACCAAAGTGTTAGAAGTATAAGACAAGAGAGGTTATGAATACTGCATACTGTTTTAGTCTTCATACACTAAGAAGGACCTTAAGCTTCAGACAAGTTCAAAAAGGAGAGCTTCAAAACATATTCTAAGTTTAAAGAGTATAAAGAATTGGGATAGGCTGTACAAGTTTAATTATTTCAGTTGCAAAAGCAGAGACTAAGGGGAAACCTGTTGGAAGCATTTATAATAAGCTCTTCAAAAAAGAAGAGTGTCACATTGGAAAGCTGTTAAAATTACATTTTATATAGGCACAAGAAAGCCAATTCTGTGATTCAAAAAAGCAATGGAACTAATTACCAAGTAATAAGGTACAAAGCACACTGGGGGCCGTTAAATCTCAGAAAGCTGACACGATGCATGGCTTGTCATTGAAGATTTTTCTTATAGCTTTGCAGATGTTCCATAGGCGCACAGAATGTGCAAATAAATGTTTTTAAGTGCATTAAAAGAACACAGTAAAATACTCTGTTCAATCCCAAAAAATAATTTTCCTTGTTGAGATCCATACAGTTTAGCTTACATGAAAGACCATTAATAATTCTGCTGTCAAAAGATTACACTTTCAAAGTTATCTGAAACTATTCTTGATTTAAATCCACTAGCAGAATTCAATAATATTTTTCTTGATATAATCCAAATCTCAGATGTCACTTTAGAGTAGCCATTTTTCTAAAGCAATGTTATTTTATAGAACACAAGCACCGAAGGGTGTTAAAAAGCAATAATAGATGGATATAAGCACTATTGTCAAACAATTCTAGCAAAGGTTTGTTACTAGAAAACGTCAAGGTGGCTCATTATCTGCAGTTCTAGACCAGCTATAAGCTACTGTATATTGCCTATAAACATTAAAAAGAAAACATATAACCTATACTTACACATCTTCATCCGTTTATTTAATGAACCAACTCAATCCAGTTTTAGGGTCACATGCAGCTGGAGCCTATCCATTGCTTGATATGGAGCAGAACTCACTGGTACTCTGTACTGGCACATCTCCATTCTGCCTTTATGAACACCAGCGCTTATTGCATGAGAATGGACACTACTGGCATTTAACCCTCAAGCCAAACTGTACTTGGAACAACAATCTGTAATTTCAATGAGCATTCACCACCAAAAGCCCCAATACCTCGCAGTTCGCAACAGTTTCTGTATATCAGCACAGAATGGGGAACCCCCAACACGCTATCGGAAATTGTTTCAATACTCATTAACTAAAACAACAGGGAGTACCACCAGTGCTTTATTCCACTTCACGCAGAGTCTATCCAAGACAAGAGTTGACCCATGAAAGTACACCAGGACATCAAAGGACACACAGGCCTACACTTGATCAGACGGATCACCTATCAAACTAACCTCCAAGTATTTGGGATAGGGAACAAAACGGCAAAGTTAACAAAAAGGTCATAGGCAAGTGCCATAAAGATGCAGTCCAAGCCAGGATTCAAATCCTGACTTTTAGAACTGTGAGGCAGTAGCACAAACTACTCCACCATATTGTAGCCCCACTTCCAGCCAATGATAAATCAGACAATGAAATACTGTATGGGTAACACCACAGTCATATCCAGCAAAGTAAGTTTGTCTTTTTTGAACTTTTGTGATGAAAAGATTATCAAACCATTCTGAAGGAACAAACAACGTATTTTAAACACATGTAGTGAGCATCCATTCCAGCCACTTTTTGCCTTTAACTTACACTGAGCTGCTGCCTCACAGTAAGAAGACCTGGGTTTGCTTCCTGGGTCCTCCCTGTGTGGAGTTTGCATGTTCTCCCAGTGTCTACGTGGATTTCCTCCGGGTGCTCTGGTTTCCTCCCACAGTCCAAAGACATGCACGTTAGGTGCAATGGCGATCCTAAATTGTGACTAGTGTGTGCTTGGTGTGTGTGTGTGCCCTGTGTGCTGGGCTGGCACCCTGCCCAGGGATTTGTCCCTGCTTTGCACCCTGTGCTGGCTGGGATTTGCTCCAGTAGACTCCCGTGACCCTGTGTTAGGATATGGTGGGTTGGATGATGACTGACTGACTTACATTCATTATTTTCGAGCCACATTAGCTGTCAAACTACAACAGCCTTTCAAGTTGTTATATTAATTTCACAGCAATCTTCATTTAACAAATATGTTTAAGAAATCTGACTAAAATTTCTCAAATTTTGTGTATGAGAAAGTAATAATTAAAATTAGTTTTAGTAAAGGAACTTGACAACAGTGTTCTAACTGACATAAATAATACGGAAATAAATTCCATTAAAGCTTTACGCTTTACTGAAAGAAATTAAGAACACTATCACTTTTTGTACCTTGTAAAATGTAAATGCATACTGAAGAAAGAGAAAAAAAAAACATAAAAGGCTCTTTTTCTCTTGCAGCCTTCTTTACTCCTTCTTTTCAAAAGAAAGCAAAATAGAAATAAATCAATACAAAGTAAGGAAGATAGAAAGGAAGGAAGGAAGGAAAAAAAATGATTTGAGTAGAAAGGACTGTGGCTCAAAGCAGGAAACGGTATCTAACCTTTTTCATTAGAAAAGTGTGTTTTTTTTCGCTTGTTTATCTGTCTCTTCCACAGATGTTCTGGCTGCAACTTAATTGCCGCATAGTCAGTGAATTGTAGTTCACTTGAAAAGATGTGAAGACATATTTATTACTCGGCTATTAGCAAGAAAAAGAAAAAGGAATATTTTTGTTGATGCTGCCATAAAATCTTCAAACTTCTGCAAATAGCTTGCTTATCAGACGTGATGGATGCTATGGTTTTCCATTAATTTTGTAGCAACACCGAAACCATCAGACCTAAGGTGTTTTCATGAAATTCTCGAAACATGTTTTATAGATGCAAACCAAACTGCTCAATTATTTCATAGTGGACTGGAAATTCTCTTATGCTTAAATTGCACTTTGGTAAGAGCTAAGTGCTACTTATTTTTTCAGAATAATGGGCGTTAAATTGGAGAAATAATTTAAATAACACAAGGAGAAATTTCATGTTACATTATGTTGAAATCCACAGTGGGGCATTTTGTAGCCAAGCCACAGGAGAGAAAAAAAAAAACAATGGAAAAAATATAACACTGTCTTTGATACCGGCATTCAAACACATATTGAAACCCACCAGGACAAAGTCAGAAAATACACCAGTGTTTGCATTCGCTTAGTTTGGCTCACATTGCTTTTATTGTTCCTTTTTCAAATGGGGATCAGAGGGCGTACAGCACATTCATTCAAGCTCACCCCAAAAATTAAACAAAAGTAAGGTGGAAACTTTATTTTTAGTTTCAATTTTCAAAACCTCTTCTTCTTCTTCAGAGGCTTCAGATCTATACTCTTCTTGGAATAGAGGGATTCAGATAAACCCTGTATCTAGCAGGTAGATTTCAACTAAGCTGTATTTTATACTATCATATATAAAACTGTGAAAAGGTATTTATCCCTTTTCCAATTTCTTTTATTACTGCAAATTGTTTGACACTGAATACTTGAAAGTTTCCTAGCAATTAGATAATGGGCAACTGTGTTTCACACTGTTTCACACATGTAATTTATCTGATGAGTAAAGGTGTCCAATACCAAAAGGCACCCTGTGAAAAATAAATCTCCCTGAGTTAAATCAGCCTAGTTAAAGGAATACTTAGTGTGCGCTGATTGAACACAGCCAACAGTCATCTCTGCTCAATATCTACCTCACTTACTTTGACCCTTGCCATCACAGTCAAGTTGCCACCACAAAGATTCAACAAGCATGTAATGCCCCAATCAAATCACTGAAGAGATCATATAAAAAGTGTTGACATCTATAAGTCTGGAAAGGGTTACAAAGTAGTTACTAAGACCCTGGAACTCCACCAAACTACAGTAAATCTCCAAATGTAAAACACTCCGAACAGTCCTGGGCTTTGCCAGCAGTGGGCAACCTGCCAAAATTACTCAAAGGGTACAGTGCAAAATCAACTTAAAAGAGCCTTGCTTATTTTGCTTCACTAAAGCATAGTGTTTATGACTTCATAATCAGAAAGACATTTGACAAAAACGGACTTCATTGGAGAGTACCAAGGCAGAAACTACTGCTAACCAAGAAAATAAATATTTGTCTTTAATATGCCAGCAAGTACCTAAATGATCACAGAGACTTTTGGGAAAAAGTTCTAAGGACAGATTAGAAGAACTTTCCTAATGAAATTTCTATTATCCAAACCGCTATATCCTAACTACGGGGTCACGGGGGTCTGCTGGAGCCAATCCCAGCCAACACAGGGCACAAGGCAGGAAACAAACCCCGGGCAGGGCGCCAGACCACCACACGGCGTGCACACACACCCACACACTAGGGACAATTTAGAATCGCCAATGCACCAAATGTGCATGTCTGTGGAAGGAAAACGGAGCTCCCGGAGGAAACCCACGCAGACACGGGGAGAACGTGCAAACTCCATGCAGGGAGGACCCTGGAAGCGAACCCGGGTCTTCCACTGTGCCACCGTGCTCCCCGAAATTTCTATTATGTACGGTGTAAATCAAACACAGTATTCCACCATACAGATAGTCAAGGATATAGTGTGCTAGTGTTGGGGATGTTTTGCTACCTCAGAACCTGAGAAAAGATCATAACTGAAGAAACCATGGGTTCTGCTCTGTATCATAAAATTCTTAAGGAAAATATCTCGTCATCAGTCCATAAGTAGAAGCTAAAGTTAAAGCTTGGGTTGGTCATGAACAAAACCACTGTTTCAAAATGTCAAAACACGTTCACATCACAATGGTTGCAAACAAGAACAAATACAGCTTTGCTCTGCCTATGTCAAATTCTAAACCAAAACCCAGTGAGGATACTCAGGCAAGACCTAAAACAAACAGTTAATTCTTGAGAACCTAATAGTGCTTCAGCATTAAAGCAGTTATGCAAAGAAGTGTGAGCAAACATTCCTCCACAGCAATGTGGCAGACTGAAATTAATAATTCTTTGCATTTATATAGCGCTTTTCTCACTACTCAAAGCGCTCAGCAATTGCAGGTTAAGGGCCCAACAGAGCAGAGTCCATTTTTGGCATTTGAACTGGCAACCTTCCGATTGCCAGTGCAGATCCCTAGCCTCAGAGCCACCACTCCGCCTTTGAAATTGAAATTAGCCAGCAGCCATTGTAGCTAAAGGTGAAACACACAGTTATCAAGTGCAATGGGGCAACTGCCTGTTCACACAGATTTACAGATTTGTCTTTGATAACCTTTCTCATTGGGTTATATGTTCACTCAGGTTCCCATTGTTTACTATTACATTTTAGTTGAAGACCTGAATATACTCAGTGTGAAAAATTAGCAATGAAAGGAACAATCATGGAGGTACAAATGCCGTCTTACAATGTTATGTATCTTCCTTTTTGGAATAATAATCATACCACATGTGCATTATATTGCAGTCCGACTTTCTGTTGGAATATCAGCATTACAGATGACAGATATATATCCTGTTAGGATATGTTTCAGTCTGTGCAAGGTTGATCTGGAAGTTAGAAAATTCAGCTTATTGTTTTGTGTAGCACTGTTTGCAAACACAGACCAACTACAAATATCTATAACTCTAATTTAATTACAAACAAATTGCAATCAGAATTACAAGTTACAAATAAATTAGTAAACCATACAACATCTACCGCATTTAAAACAGTAAAACAGAACTGATCTCAGAGAGTAGCATAAGAAAATTATGAACATAATGACATATGAAATTTCACAAACAGGAGGAAGCCATTCACTCCATCAGGTTCGTTTGTTCAGCTAACAGCTAGACTGTCCCAATATCTCATCCACATACTTCTTAAAGGTTTCTGCTTCAACTGTGTATCTCAGTTGTTTGTTCCAGAATCCCACAATTTTTTTACATTAAAGTGCTTCCTAGCTTCAGTCTTAAAAGCACTTCCCCTTCATTTCCACTGGTGTCTTTGAGCACGTGATTTACAATTAAGCTGAAAGAATTCAGCTGGATCTGCTTTATCAGTGCCTTTGAGGAATATGAAGACCTGGGTTAGATCCCCATTCAGTCTCCTCTTCTCAAGACTAACCGGTTTAATTCATGTCTGTTGGAATACGACATGTCCTTAAGTCCTGGGATGCACCTGTTTGCTCTCCTCTGCACAGTTTCAAGAACGTCTATGTCTTTTTTGCACATTTTTGACCAGAACTACCCACAGTACCTCAGATGTCACTAGTGTATTATATAGTCTAAGTGTAATAACCTGTTTTTAAGTCCTGTGATGCTACTGGTTACTCTCTTCTGCACATCTTCAAGCGACATGCTGTTAACCTGCTGTGGCCATTTATACCCAGCAACACAATTAGTACACATTTTGTTTTTCTTTTAAAGCTATTTCCTACTTTCAGAGTATTGGAGAGAGATAACATGCTGCATGTTGGTCAGCCATGCAAATAAGAATTTCACTGCGATCTGTACAGCTGACAATATACTTTACTATACTTAACTCAAATTCTGCAATATTAATATTACTAACCTAACACACACATCTTTTAAATTCTTATTTTAAATGTCACATATAAATTAGCCCCATCTGAATGCAAATGTATATAAGCATGGCCTGCGATTAACTGAGGTCCTGTCCAGTGGTGGTTACTGCTAGCACACTATGCTGCTGGGATAAGCTGATCCTGAGCTGGCTCTTATTTAGCTTAAACACCACATTACAGTGCATAAAACATAACCAATAAAAATATAAAATGAATACAGCATTCCAAATAAAGAAAATGAAAATATATTACATCCTAATCAGCATTTAAAGTCCCAACACAACCCATTCTTTAAACATGTGAACGATGATCTGTTTCTGCAGTTTTTACACTTGAATTTACATTCATTTCTTGTCATATCAGCTATCTAACCATATAGCGTCCTTTCAAGTTACTATACTTAACACTGATGATTTTTTTTTTTACGATAACTCGGATTAAGAAATATGCATATTTAATTGAATTAATTTCCACAAAAAAATTATGTGATGCATCAATGAAAAAATAATATGTTGCGCACATAGAAAAATCAGTTTCATTAATGTTTTATGTTTTTACTGAGCAAAATTAAATACAATAAAAATGTTTATATCTTATGTAAATATATGATAAGAAAACATTCTGTTATTCAACCTGTTTAGGTAGCTTTTTAAACCAAAATATGAATTATAATTTACAAGCCACTGTCAGGCCTTCAGAGCATTTCCGCATTAAGGCCCATAGAAAGCTGTTTGTGTCTATAGCTGTAGGTTTAAAAAAAAGGCTTTCACCCCATGAATTGGAGCATTTTAGTATGGTCAGTTATGCTAACACTGGTAGAAGACTAGACTTTTTATTTAAAATCTATCCAAACACAAGTGGAACACATCATTTTCCAGAATTCAGACCAGTAGTAACACTAGCTGTGACCTACATAATCTAAATATTCACTAACAATTAATCTGCTTTTGGTACATTAACCAAGGCAATTGCAGGGCAGAACCCTGCACCCTCCCAAACTCATTGTTATAGTATTATTGCTAAATGTCCAATAATAAATACAAATTAAAAATGTATATATATTTCTGACCTCATGTTAATTGTTACATAATGATGAAGAGCCAAAGCCTTTCTCTGAAAAACACTGGGGATAATACAAGAATAAACCTTGTTGGTTGGACCTTTGGGTGAGGAACAAATCTGACTGGGTATGGTGGTAGTGCAAAAAAATGTAAAATGAAATGAAATCCAATTGAAAAGTGACCAACCTCAATGAGATATGTCAAACATATAAACTATCTGTCTACATAAAAAGTCAGTTGTTAAGCGTTATAGAGTTGTGGGAATGAATACATCATTAATCTTTTTTATTCTGTAGTCAAGTAGACAAGCATGTTATGAATAAAGCCAAACAAAATAACGATTATACAATCACTGTGGACACCCTAGCCTCCTAGGCTTTGATGTAACTGGTCCACCTGCCATGCCTCTAGTTACACCACTGGTGTCATTTAATCAGAGGCCTGACAATTACTGACAATCTTTGTCAAAACAGATTTGTTTATCAATAAACCATTTGCGTTTAGGTTGTGGTTGGAAAGCAGTGTACCCATAGGAAACCCAATGGTTATGGGTAGAACATGTAAGCTCCATACATATTTCGGGGGTATTTGAACCCTTGTTCAATAAACTTTGAGGAAGTAGATCAGACCACTTCACTGTCTTGCTACCTTTCCATTAAAAATGTACCCTGACAGACACCAATTATCACAATTATACATCAATAAAGTTAGGGCAGTTATGGTAAACAATATGATAAATCAACATACAACTGGAGAAACAATTTCAGTTTAAACACGTTTCAGTCCTTCAAAGCACGCTGAGGACGCTCTATAAACTTCTCCCCAGGGGTAGCCACAGCGTTTGTTGACAAGCTTTGAAATAGATGGTTTAATTCCACAGAAGAATACAAATGGAGCTTGAAAACAGAAAAGGAAAAGATGTTTACTTTGAAAAGCAAAAATTCTGTTTTCATACCATTTTAAGCAGTTTGTTGTTTTTTGAAGCACTGTACAGTAGAAAGTTACAGTTATGAAAAGGAAACTCTGAGCATCCAAGTATAGTGAGGGCCCCTTGATTTTTCTTTTATTTAAATCAATCATTAATCTGTTCATTACAGATTACTCTTTATGTCATAGGAAAAATCATTTGTTTATTCTTCACTCACTCTTATTTATTTATTTATTTATCTTCAAAATCACCCTGGAAAAGTTAATATACATTCCATGTTCCAGGATCCAAGTCTATCCCAGTAGCGTTAGGCACAAGGCAAGAACAAATCCCTGTCATTATTTTATAAATGAGAAGAAAACCTGAGGATATAGAAGAAAACCCAACCAGACATGGGAATAGCATGCAAATTCCACATATAAAATGATTTGCCATGAGATTCAGACCCACAACATTGAATCCACGAGGCAGAAGCACTAACCTCTGTGCCTCCATGTCTTCCAAAACATAGCACAATCACTTTTAATTTTAATGATCTACAGTCACAATAAAAACAACTCATATTCTGAATTTTTGATGTGTGGCTCTAAAATATGGATTTTTGTACCTAATGAATCCAGCACATTTATTGGCATTACAACATCCTGAAATACAGCCAGATTGCTTTGGATGGTGTATAGTCCAGTGTAAAAAAGGCGCTATATAGGTGCCTGACCCGACACAGACTCACACCAGAGGCACATATAAAAATAAAGAAATTTTTTTTTTCTTCAACTGTGAGGCACGTCTTCCCCGTAATCCCCACAGACACAACACAGTCCCCAGTACAAATACACACAAGCACTCCTTCTCCTTTGCACCACCACTCCTTCTCCAAGTGTAGTCCTCCTCCTCTCGACTCTGGCCATTGAGTGGTGGTTGCTGGGCCCTTTTATAGTCCACCCGGAAGTGCTCCAGGTGGTTGATCACCGAGTTCCGGCTGCACTTACGGGTGTGGCGAATACGCTGCCCACACGGGCTCAGAAGTCCCAGCTGCAGCACCCCCTGGCAGTGCCTGCGGGACCCAACAGGGCTGCACCCAATTCCCATGGAGCCCTGCAGGAAACCGAGGCACCGCTTCAACCCAGGGGGGAAGCCATCTAGCATCCAGGGGGACGTATTGCACCATCCAGGGCTGCTCCCCCTGAATATACAGTGAAGGGGTGTCCCCACCAGGCATGGACCCCGGCTGTCTGCCACACCAGTGTTCTGTCTTAGATATATGCATACACACAGTGTGTGGCATGGAGTTTAGTACTGCTGCCTTACAGCTCCAGGAGACTGGGGTGATGGGTGATGCCTTTACCTTACTCTGCTCTTTGTCCAGCTCTGCTGGGTTAGGTCTTGGCTCTTTATGAGACTGTAATGAAAACATGGGGTTTTAAAAATGGATAAATCAATCGGTAACTAAGTTATTGGTTTCATCTTTCAAACATTTCTTTCAAAAGATGTTTGATTCTCAGCAGCTCTTCTTCCTGACTTTTGTCTCTAGAATGAATTGTTCTATTTACTCATATATAATATTGGGACAGTTATATTCTGTTATTCCTAGTGCTAACCCAACTAAAACCTACTAAAAGTATTTCAGTTTCTATATAATTCTTTAAATACACATCACAAAAAAGTAATTTTTCAACCTTTTCTTGTACTCCAATTTTTTCCACTCAAGAATTACTTAGGTTTCACTTCTCCATATCTTGCATGACATTTTAGTGGTTTTTTTTTCATGGTGTGCTGAATAACAATGAATTCATTATGATTACTAATTAATTTAATTTTAATCTGTTAGAGATGTGCTGCAGTGGCATCATTACTCTACACAAAACAAAAGTAACAGTCGCTTACTGAGCTACAAAAACGTTACTTTCAACTCAACAGACTGTTGTTTTTTTACCTACCCAGCTCTTCACTGCAATGATCTGTATCAGTCACAGAGCAAATTTTTAGTAATATTTTGATTGTCTTCATATTTTAACAAACACTATAATAGGTTTAGTAAATATACTAGCTTATATACTTGTAAAGAAAGTTTGGCAGTATGGTCGTAACTGACTTGTTCAGAAGATATCATAGTTCTTGGACTTTTACAAGGACATTTCCTAAATACTATTAGGCCTGTTATATTACATGAGTCATGTTCTCTTTCTTTGAGTATCCATTTTGAATATCCAAGGTTCCATTAGTCTAGGCAGAAATTCTGACCCCGACTGAAGTGCCAGTTCATCTGTCGCTGCATATCTAAAGTCAGAAAGTCTGCAAATAAGTATTGTAAGGCAGTTTGCACAGTATTTGGTCCATAGGAAAATATCATTATCAGTAATTAGGAGACGGCAGGTTTTCAAATAAAACACTTGACCTAGTGTAAATCCAAACTAGAACACTTAGCATTTTGAGAAAAGCAACTGTAAGCAATGCACCACCATTTGTGAAGTCCCTCTGTAAACATAACCAAACTACAGAGTCAAGAGCTTCACACATTGGCCTTTCCTCCTCTTTTTCTATTATTATTATTATTATTCATCTGCTATTGCAAGGTGGACAAAGTATAGTGAAATTCTTACTTGTACGTCCAACCAATATGCAGCACATATTTTTATAATATAGTATAACATTGTCTAACAGCCTTAACCCAATTCATAGATGGAAGGGATGAAGCCTTTCCCAGCCACACTGGTTCCAAGGCAGAAACCTGCCCTTAACAAGGTGCCATTCCATAACAGAAATGGAAATAATATCCACATGACATATATTTCTTATGCTTCTTCCATAATTATTCCTCTGAAAATGGGAATGTGTAAAGGATGCAGGCTTCACATTCTAAGAAAGTGTGGTACTCATATGCAGCAATTGCACAGATGATATTCAGGTGTTGAGAACAGCTACTATTATTCAATTAAACTTTATTTCTAATGAATGCTGCATTCATATGTATAGAATAAAAAAAAAGTGTGCAAAAATAAATATCTATAGTTTAAAAGAAAACTACCAAGATTTAGCTATATATTCATCTATTGATAGAATCCAGTTATTCCAGTTCAGGGTCGTTTGGAGCTGGACATTATCCCACCAGTATTGAAGTTAAACTTAGTCGGGGTGCCAGTCTATTACTAAGCACATTCCATTCATACGAACAAATTACACAACCCAATAATTTTTTTAGTTAAAATTACATTTCTTCCTCTGTACACCTTCCATTTTGTTTTTAAAGTATGTTAAATTCCATTAAGGAGGCTTCCATTGAAGCCCATTAAAATAATCATCAGCTTGCTTAAAATGAATGATGGGTTTCTGAATCACAGTCACACCCCCATCCCATCATGTTAATGTAATTTCTATCTTCCTCCCTGCTGCACTGTATAATATTTAAATAGCCATCATTGTTGATCTACAGAAAAAGTGTTTCTTCTTGCTGTGATGCTGCCAACAATTTTGTGCGTGAAGAGATTCAAGTTCAGCCCCTGCTGCCTTCTCAACAAAAGTCACAAAGGGAGAAAACTGATTTGAAAGGAACTCCAGATTTTATTTAATTAAACTCATAAACTGTGCCCATACTGTTATTCATCTGCAGTGTAATTCTTTCTTAATAATTTATTTATTTGCATTATTTTCCTTTCCGTCAGCACTCAAAGGCCAAAACAGTGCATTCGGTGGCTGCTCATATATCCATTGCACTCTTAGAACATCAACAGAACACGGTGAATAGATAACAATAATTTTAAAAAGACTTTATGTCACTGATCGGATTTTGTTTTGACAAAGGATACATTGGCCAGACTTCTGCCTGGCTGAGTTTGAACTGAACTAATAATCTGAGCAAATGTCACCCCTTTCCTCAATGCCAACTATTCATCCTAAAAAATAAGCGGCCTACAAGTTGACTTTGTCTTGCTAGGCACTCTTAAGAGGGAGATATGTCACTAATCTGCTGCATGTCCCATGTAACAAACCAAAGTGGTATCTTCACAGTCCTTCTCGTAGCATTGTTGTCAACTGCCAATGTCTTCCAAACTGTCAGATGGCCGCGTCAGCATGTGCAGTATTGTAAGGATTGTTTTTTGGGAAGTAGTTAGATGTATTCATTATTTAAAGTTACTTAAACATGTCAAATATATATAAAAAATTAAATACGCTATCAGGTTTATTGCGCAAAACTGTCATCAGAAGATAAAAATGTAGGAAACATGTAATGAACCTGCCTTACAGTGTTTAACAAAGCACCATAGAATAGTCCAAGCATGATTAGCATTTTTATTTTTGACGTGCTTCACCAGGGAGATCTTTATATGATATTACTATACATTTATCATAACCGCCCTTATCATACACAGCGTGTGCTGAGCGGCTGCGCCAGCTGCTCTTGGTTAGTGGTTTCTAATCGGCTGATTGTTTCCGAATGACTTGTCATGGGGATGGGCTTAATTTCATTCCTTCAGTTGTTTGTTTTAAATGGAACAACACTCTTTGCCAAGCTAAAACTGAAAACTCTTTGAATGTGGTGTAACGTTTGCATTTGTTAATTTGCTTCAGTGTGGGTTAACATTTTCTGAGATGTTAATGTGAATGAAAAGTGCTTCTTAAAAATATGCTGACAAAACTTCTCAATCTTTTCCCCACCAGGGCGGCAGCTGACAATTTTTAACAGCCAGGCAGCGATTATCATTGGCGGTAGGGACCGAGGACGGCCCTTTCAGGGTCAGATCTCAGGGCTTTACTACAACGGTCTGCAGGTGTTGAAGCTGGCTGCTGAGGGGGACCCCAACGTAAGGGCTGAGGGCAACTTGCGCCTTGTGGGGGAGGTAAACTCTGTCCTGACCACGGAAACCACCTCTACAACCCCTCTGGCAGACATGTCCACTACTATCATGGAGACAACTACCACAATGGCCACAACAACCACCAGGAGGCAGCGATCACCCACCATGAGAGACAGCATTGCTCAGGTGAGACAGCAGGGTGATGATTCCCTTTCCCAAATCATGGAAATGTGCTTCTAGAAATTGGTAACAAAAGAGTCAAAAGGACACTACTCTCTGGGGAAACATGGGAAGTGCAGAAAGGTAATGCAAGTCTGTTATTGTTAAGTCATTGGTAAATTAAATTCAGTGTTTTGTATGAGGAAAGACATGAAAAAAAATAAAGTAAAAATAAAGCTTGTGACAAAATGAGAAAAGGAAATTCCTTACAGCTGTGATATAAGAAAATTGCATTAAACAGAAGGAGGAGATACTGTACGTGTTGAGAAGGAGGAGGAGGAAGTGAATTTGTGAGGAGCAGCTTAGAAAATGATAAGTAGAATTAGTCTGGTAGAAAACATGCTAATAGCATTACACTAGAAGGTGGCATGAACTGGTCAATCATTTTTGTTACAACACAATTTTAAATATTCTTGAACAGTGCAGCAGTGTTTTACAGTATATGAGAAAGAAGAAAATCTGTAAGCCAACTGAACTGAGTGATAAACTCTATATTTACTTCTGATTTGCACAATAGTGTAGCAAAAGTAGGCAGATAAGAGATGTTTTGCTGGGCATTGTGTGTTGTTCGGGTAAGGGAGAATGAGACTGGTAGAATAGCATTATAGCAAAATAAATGAAAGCCGTTTTTCTGAATGTAAATCAAAAATGTGTTACACGGGAGTAAAATGTGGTCAGTGTTACAAAATGTAAAAAGTGCTGGAGAAACGTTGCACAGATGAGGTCATGGAGGAAGACAGTAATGCACATTCAGAAATGGAATCAAGGTTACATGTAAAAAGTAGAATGTTTATATACAGAAGGTGAAAAGGGATCAATGATATACAGATTATTAAAGATGTGTCAGGCAGGAGCAAAGTCCCCCGTGCCACTATTTACTCAGTTCTTAAACAATGCTTCCCTACTGACTTTGGGAAAGGAATACTGTAGGAAGCCTAACAAAGGAAAAAGGTGAAAACAGAACATGGAAGAATAAGGACAGGTGATAAAAGTTATAATAAAAAGTAAAGATAAATCAAAGTCAAGTCATGCATCTAAATCAAAGTTTTCCTATTGATATATAAGCTTGCTTGTGCTAAAGTGTGTTTTTACTTTGCAAACTGTGGTCATCAATCAATGATAAGTTAATTATCTTTTGACATATGTGCAAGTAAAGAGGAGGAAGTGTTCCCAGGGTGCAATATTTTGGAAAAAGCAGTCCCGCTGGTGCTATATGGACTGCCTGTTTTGGAAAGCTGCTCTCCTACCGACAAAAGACTAGTCATCACATTCATCTAAATGATACACATGTACTCATCTAGGAGTACACTATTGTAAACACTTGATCTTTCAACTTAAATTTAAATTCAAATAGAAACACTTAGACTTTACAAACAGAAATTGAATGTACAAGGGATTGCCGCCTCTTCAGTTTTTATAGCTCCTGTATCTAGTTTAATTTTCCCTCAATCCAAGTATCAGTTCATTGCACAGCCCTACCTCAATATGAGTCAGAATATGTATATAGAATAAGAAAACCACAACAAACAAATGATTTGACCTTTTCTGCCTAATATCCACTTAATTTCAAATACTGTTTAATATGTATAAGGTAGAAATAAAAATAAAAACATTTACACTGCAGCATACTTGGAAATCTCTTCACTCGTCTCTGTTCTGTGCCAACTGCCAGAGCCAATTTGTCATGGCCTGATTGTGAGTCAATGAAAAGCCTGAGCTTGTATTACCAATTAAGCTGATGGAAAACAAATCTCGTGGTGGCTTTCAAAGTCCTGTTCACATTTAAAACACTGGGGTGAGGTACTAGAGGCTGGATTTAAGAAGTGACCACAGTGCTGTTTAGCCTGAACAGTATATACACATAGTTTCAAAATGGCCCACAGTGAGATTGTTCTGGAGATGAGGAAGTCTCTGCACATTTTTGCCATTTAAACTTATACTACAATAAAACAGGAGGAGGGAATTGTAATAAATGTTGTCCTTTAATGCAGTACTTATGGCATACATTTCATCAGTTGGTGTGACATGTAGGTGACCCTCTATTTAGGTATCTGGTTTATTTATATTACCATCTGTTTGTTCGTCCAAGAGTGACATATAGTAATTTAAGGTAGTAAGGTTGCAGAAGATTTATTACTTTTTGTGATTTAAATTGCAAAGCATCCCTATATTATATAATTAACAAAATTCTTTTTGATAGAACCTGATAATTAGTTTCATGTTCCACAAATGCTGTTGATCATAGACTCACATCAGCCATGAAGAAAACAAGACTAAAATCAAACTCTCTTTCTCTATTATGACCAGAGCAAATTCTGCTGCTCTGTTTTTGGAATACCTCTGTGCTACATACTGTATCATGGAATACTGACTTGCAACAAAATTTGCAGAGAAAACACTCACTATGGACACACTATGGAGTCAACAAGCCACCTCTGTAGTATTTTTAAAGAATAAACTAGAATTAGACTGCTCAGCCTTTGGCAGCTACCTGCAATTTGTTCTGAATTTTCTGTCTGCTGTTGCCTATAACCCATTGCCTGCCTGCTCCTGAATGGTCTAGGAAGGCATTTTTTTATCATACTATGTAGGATTAAATAAGAGAAAATGTAATATTTTAAAAGATAAATGGTATATATTATGTGGTGTTTACTCATAGGAGGTTATACTTTAAGCTTATTAATACCCCTTAAAATGGACCATTTAGGCAATGCATTTATAAGGGTACATAGCCTGAATTTAACAAAATTCAAAACAGAGGCATCCGGAATCGAACTACAAATGTCTTGATTTATCAGTCAGCAGTTTTACCACTGCACCACCAAAGCAGTCATATTAAGGATGTGTCAATGTCACATCCTAACGCAAACTCTTTTTCTGCAGTTATATTCTTGAATAAAAGCACACTTGCTTTGTTATACTTGCACCTTTTGTGAATGTGTATATTTGATATTTAGGCTTCACACATTATACACTTCATGTCTACATTTTGTCAATTATTACTTAAACATGAAAAACGTTTCTGTTTTAACACTGTGTTTACATAGATTGTTGTAGACATGGAATACACATGAAATGCATTTATTCCAAATGATGATATATTATTTACTCTCTACAACTCCAAGCACTTCACTCCAAGATAAACACTGAGCACCTTCTTTGCGAATTGGACTGCGGTGGTGGGTGGGGGGATGGGATAGCAGGGTGCTTGCTGCTTGTGTTGATCAACACATTTATAACACAAAAGACGCTGACGGAGGGGTGCAAAGGGATTTAAGGTTGAGTTTTTTAATAGGCTTTGGTAATTCTAGTGTTAAAGGAAATAAATGAAAAGATGTCTACCTTTGATGTTTGGTTAACAGGTGCATGCAGTAGTTAGTGCTGCTACCTCTTAAATAGCAGACACCGGGGCTGAATCCCTCTATGGACCAGTTAGTAGACGGTTTACACATGTGCGCTATTTCTATGTGTTTTTGTTTTGTTTTTTTCAGGTGATCTGCATGTAGGATTAATTGGTGACTTGCGATAGACTGGAGCACCATCCAGGGTCGATTGCTGCCTGTTGCTAAATAGTACTAGCACATCCTCCAACTACTTTTCACATTGAGGTGGAATAGTCAGTGTTCAGAAAACTAATTAAATAATTTTTGTATTAGGTGAAATATTTTTCAGTTCAAGTGTCTATGGGTGGGATTATTGAGGGAAAGTTAGTCATTTTTTAATGATCCCAGTTAGACCTCTAGCTGAGGCAATTGTGTTACTGATGGGTTAAAATCAACAGTTCGAAGCAGTTTGGTGTCCTTTTCTGTTATTGTAAACAGATCTGCCGCAGTGTACAGTAACAGAAACGAGGATTCCCAGTTGAGACCAGCATTATCAGCTCTCCATATTTTAATGAGCTACTTAAGCAGCTTGCTGTGGGTTTGGAACGGAAATAGGCAATAGCTTCCCAAGCTCTTGCAAAATGCACAGAGCAGCTGCCAAAGTCCTGCAAAATGCAAAACCTTCAAACATTTCAGTTGTTTGGATAAAACTGAAATCTGCTAATCTGTTATTGTGAATGACAACTTCAGGCAAATGGCAAATGCAGTCTTACGACCAATAATTTGAATACCTTGGTATGATAATGTTAAATTACATTGACTAATCGTGGAAAAAAATATGGAGGTAGGCATTTAGATTTTTCAGAATAATTTCCAGTTAATTGTAATAAAATTTTAACTAGAAAAAAAATGCAAGTCTTTGATTTATAAGTATCTGTTTTGCAGTAATGAATAAGCAAGGAAGACAGGGAACAAAAGGAAGATGGACTGCATTTTCCATAGTCACCAAATGTGTGCATTAGGGATGTAGAAGTCTAGTTCTCTCATACACACACAATTATTCCCAGTTGCCTCTTTGTAACATATGGAGTGCAAAAACAGTGTTGTTTTCTTTCTCCCAAAATGCCTAGAGACAGAAATTGCTTATAAGTAAACCTTAAAACAAAAAGGACTGCAACAGCATGAGGGATGTTCGCGTTTGCCCAGAGCAGCAAATCTGCAGTATTGGCTTCTGCTGCTGTAGTCTGTATATACTGTACTGAAACCTGTTATTAATATTCACAGTAAGCAGCAGACTTTGCCCTGTAAAGCCTATGCTGACTTGCACCATATCTTTTTAGGGATTGTCCAGATTCTTATTGGTATTTGTATTTGCCAATAGAGCTTGGATTTAACTGTGATTCTACTGCCTGGCCTACTTCGTGACTTACTTGTGCAGGCCGGATATCAATACAAAAAGCACAAAATGCCAAATGGCTTAGCTGGGCATTTTTCAGAAAGCACCGTGAGCATGGGAAAGCTGCTATATAAATAAAATGTATTATTATTAATTATTAGTAGAATGGGTAGTACTAATTCACATGCTTCTGTGGAGCAGGGCATAATAGGGCATAATAGTTCATCCACCCCATTCAAAGGTGCCAAAGCCTAAGCAGTCTAAATTCAGTTCTGTCACTTTTCTACTTTATTGTAGGTAAAGACCTGTCATATTATCAGCCACAGCCCATGGTTACACAACTTCACGGAGTATTACAGAGTGGTTGTCAGTGCCTTATGTTCACTGCATAGGGTTAGCTTTTATATCCTTCTGATAATGAACAGCGGCAGTCATAAGGGCTCTCCAGTTGTATAGTCCAGCTTTTTAATCATTCATGGATACAAATGCATCACCAACTCATAATTAACATTGTGTTTGATTAAAACAATTCTAAGAGAATATTGTTTGACTGATTATAAAAAAAAGCTCTGGTTGGGGATTGTGATCCCAAACCATATGCTGTTTAGCCTGAAAACTCTCACTTTTATTCTCCTTAGATTATGCTCGACATTCTTAAAAAAATGGTTAAACCAGGCAGAATTTCACAGTATTTAAAAATGTAGATGTCTCTGTTCAGCACTACACTATGCCTAGAATGTATGTTGCTGTGCCTTTATACATTGGCCATGTCCTTCAGTCACTAACCATGGTTTTAGGAACTCATTAAATACAGTTCTGATTTGTTTCATTTTATTTTTAAATTCACAACTTGTTAATTTACTTGTTATTTATTTTATTATTTTCATGATGCTATCATATTGCCATTTGTTTTTCAGTTGGTGTTGCCATTTTCTTCATTGTATTGTATGGATGGCACCATATTGTTGATATCAACAAAACCTATTTGGGTTGCTAGTTACATGGATTGAGGACAACATAATGCATAATATCATTATGCCACCATTATTAAAGAAATCAGTGTGCAAAGCCTAGTATCTGAACTTTGGTTCATAAAACATGGATGGACCTCAAAACAGTTTAGAGCTAGAGCATGAGCACCTCAAATAACAAAGAAATATCAGGCAACCACAATGTGTTTTTCAGTAAGACTTTAGGAATTGTTTCTGGATTTAGTGAAAGGTTCCTCTTACTACCGTATATGCTCACATATAAGTCAGGTCTTGAAACCCGAAAAATCAATCATAAAATCTTACACCGACTTATACGCCCGTTCAAAAATGCAACACTTAATTTTTTTTTTACATCTTCTTGCCTCCTCCAATCTCACATCAGTTTTTCAGACGCATCGGAATTTTGTTGCAGCAGCGCAGTTACCAATTTCCTTCGCTACTTCAACTATGTTTAATTTAAAACCAGTTTCATATTTTCTTCTGATTCTGTTTCTCCTAATAAAAAATACACTGTAATAAATATTATTTTTATTGTCAGCTGTCTAGGTGACAACTCAGTGCCACAATTCAGCAGCATATGGCATTCAAACAGCTTTCCACTTTCTGTAAATGTTTATGAATCCTGTTACTTATATACAGTATTGTGCTTCAATTTCTCGCTTGATTTTGAGTCATTATTTGGATATTGTAATATTTACTTTTGTATCATTACATTTGTTATTATGTGAGCTGTTTTTACCATTTGTACCACCATTTTGCTTTGTTTTCTGATGCTGTAGCCAAGTTGTGTACGTCATCACTTGTCAGCTATTTAAGATGGTGGTGTAGCCATGCTTTTGATTTTAAAAACAAACCATCATTGTGTGAAGTGCGTGAACTCGTGATTGTTTTGGTAGGAATAATTTTGCGGTTTGGTTGATTGCTGAATCTGTCCTGTAAGATCGTATGACTCTGTACTGCTCCCAGTGCCAATGTTAAGTTATTTTGTGCCCTAGGCCAAGCTTATTAGTGCACCATTTGACTGTTTGGTTGCTAATCCGTGAGGCTAGATCCCCCATGATCTGCGTCCTAGGTGAATGCCTAATTCTCCCTAAACGTGGCGCTGGTCCTGACTGTTCCCCACAAATTTGTTCACTGTTCATTTAAGCTCCTTTTAAATTCAATCTATTGCCTGTTTTTCGCCCACGTGTTTACCTCTCCCCAAAAAAGATCTTATCTCCTGAACTTTTTTTTCAAAACAATTTTGGTGCAGGCTTAGCTTTAGGTAAATAGAAAACTGCCAGGCCATCACAGCACCACAAAGATGCATCAAACAAATACAAATTCACAGTAAATCATTTTCTTAAGCAGAGTATTGCTGAAGTGTAATGTATTTGTACAATATTTTATAATACTGGTCTTCCAAAAAAATGTGAACCCTTCCCACAAAAATATAAAGAGTGACCATGCAAGCCATAAATTTAACCAAATATAATGAACTTGTAAGATGTGCTTAATAAAAGAATTACATAGCTATTTATCTCTAACATATCCTGTAATTAAATTTTATATAGAGAATATATTTCTTATTTTAACAGTTATCTCATTTTTTCATTTAATTTCATATGTATTTATATAGTACATTTAAAAGACAAGTGTCAACCAAAGTGCTGCACAATGAAATCAACTAAAACAAACCAAACATTTAAACAAAATAAAAGAGATGAGCACAAAAGAACAGAATGACTAATAATAAGAATGCAATTGAAGGAGAGAACCACAATCAACTGACAGCAATACAAAACGGACCAAGACATAACAGACAGATGAATACGTTGTCTTTAAAATAACTCAAAAGCCTGAGAAAAGAAATAGTTTTTTATTGTTTTAAATTTGACTAAATATCTAATGTGGGTAATTACTAAATAAAGATGGAAGACTATTCCAGAGTCTTGGGGCAGCTACAAAGAAGGCCCCAATCTCAATCGAGTGCAAGAAACAGTTAAAAACATCTGATCAAAAGTTCGTAGGGCTCGAGAGGTTTAATGAAGACTAACTAGGTCAGAGATTTGAATTAGAGTTATGCCATGGAGAGCTTTCAAAGCAAACAAATACAGAGTCAAATTTAAGGTTTTATTAACAGCTAATGCAAGGATGTGAGCACAAGAGTGATGCTTTCTCTTTTTGTGGTACCAGTTAGAAATCTCACAGCTGCATTCTGGACCAACTGCAGGTATGACAAATTTGACTGACACATACCCAGATTACCAGGGTTGCCAGATTTCTAAATCACAGATTGGGAGAGATACCATTTCGAGCAACTAAAAAAAGATATAAAGGAAATAAGGAAGACAAAAAATACATCATTTTAATTAAATTATATGTATAGATATATAAACATGTATAATCTAAAATATAAGTATATGTAAATAAACGTATATAGAAGATAACATACATAAAATAGACACAGAAGAAGGGGAATGTTTGATATAACTTGTAACATGTTTTATGTTTCATATAAAATGACACGATATATGTAAATATCGATATAGATATGCAGATATGACCTACCTTGTTAGTTGAAAAGTCTTTATCACTATAACGTCACTTTCAAAATGAAACACATGAGCACGAGCAGCCACGATGAGCAGGAGAAACATGCAATGTCACAAGCACAAGACGTACACAAATACACACAATTGAAACACTCAGATTCAGCCTACAGTTACAAATTTTATTCATAAAATGAGAAACACCAGGTTGTCTACAGAAATTTAGCTTGCCTCTTTAACTAGATATTCAATATAAAAATTGAATTAAGACTTTTTTTCTACATACAACTTTTGTTCGATCGGGATTTTCAGCGGCAATGCGAGCCTCAGGATTTGTCTGTTGAACTTGAGACAGTCCCGCTCAAATTGGGATGTCCGGCTACCATGAAGATTATGATATATTAATTTTGTCCTGTAGCAAACATAACTTGAAAATAAAATAAGCTAGAGCAATCGCCTGTTCAGGAAAGGTTCTTTGGTTCTTTAATAGACAACCACTAATTTGATTGATCAGAAACAGAATTTGGGGTATGACTTTAAGGCAAAAATGATGCATATGCTAAATTATTAATCTAACCATAAAAATTTCCTGATAGTAGCCACATTTCAATCATAGCAAACTATGAACAAGATTAAAAACATTTTAAAGAGATTTATTTGAAAAGAATTATGTACAGTACTTGAATTATGTTCTCATGTCTTTAAAGCAATTCCCTTGGTGAGATATTTTTAGCATTTGTCCAAACATTCCTGCCTACAGTTGGGATGTCATCAGATTTCACTTCTTTTAGTTTTATTTTAAATTTTGGGAAACAGATTAATAAATTAAAGTCAGTCTCTAGTGTTCCTTTTTAGTTCTAGGCTCCTTTTTAGATACTCACCAATTCACAATAGTATAACATTTGATTGTTAGCTAACAATCTTGCAAAACATTCTGAAGAGCCACAATGTGTACAAGAGTTTTGGTCGAAATCCATAGGGGATTTACAGTTCTTCAGTGATTTATAATATTTTGTTTTAAACTAACAACCGCTTTATCTGAATGTGGGTTATCTTTTTTTCGGTTCCACTTTCACAGTTTTCACATGTAATTTTATGTGCATATGTTGCTCCACTTTTATTTCCACTTTTACCGTGTCAGGGTCAAGAGGCAAAAGGTATGAGGATTTTGCTTACTCCCAAGATAGACTAATATTCCTCCTTTGTGCACATCTCACTCACTGTCTTTCATTTACTTACATATTGTTTTTGTTTGTAAGCCAGAACCAGAGACAACTTCAGTGATATACTGGGCTGAGTGCATTTTTAATATTATTCAAGATGTTTTATCTGTCATCATCATGAAGTATTGCAGTAGATCCATTTATACTAATAGATTAAGTCAACTGAGATTTTGTTCCAGGCAAGTCTTAATATCCCTGTTTTTACTTTTATGACTTCACACTTCAGACTTACTACATTCATTTTCACAAGGGATATCTGAATATGAACAATGGTTAGTTCAATATTTAATTGCATAAGAACCTGTATTAAAATGTAACTATGACTCTACAATAAAAATATTACTGTCATTTCTTTTCAAATTTGAGTATTCATGGCATAGGACAGCACAGTGGCACAGTGGTAGTGTTGCTTCCTTGCAGTAAAGAGACCAGAGTTTGCAATCCGGGTCTTCGTGCATTGAGTTTGCATATTTTCCAAGTGTCTGTATTGGCTGTGTGTGTGTGTGTGTGTGTGTATTCACCCTGAAATGGGCTGTCAATCTGCCCAGAGATTGTTCCCACCTTGCTGAGTTGGGCTCCTGCTCCCCTCTGCGCTTGCTCAGGATTAAGAAATCTTAGAAGGTGGTGGTGGTATTCACTACATACACCATAGTTTTTAGTATTTAAGCAATCAAATGTATTTTGGAAATAGTGTCCAGATTCCAATTTTTAAAAACTCCATGATTATATATTATAGGCCCACAGCCAAAATACAATGCATCTCCTTATTTGATCTGTCCGAACTATTAACCCACTTAAGTTCCTTTTCCCAGAGAGTAAGTTTTCTTTGTCATTTCAACATCCATATTGACATCCCCAACTGAGAAATGAATTCCTATCCTTACTGAACTGTTTTGACTTGACACAACATGTTGATTTTCCCTCCCACTCTGGTGGTCATATATTGGATCTGATCTGTACATCTAGACTATCTGTTGCCAACATTTACAGCACTGATTTGGGATTCTCTGACCATAAAGCAGTACTTTTCATTGTCTCACTGCCACTCCCTCCTCTTACCTGTAAACGACAAATTTCTTACAGAAACCTTAAAAATATCTGTCCTTCTGTCTTTTCTGGATACATTTCTGATCTTTTACTGTCTTCACCTATTCCAGCAACACTACATAGTCTTGTTGACCACTATAACACAGCCCTTCGTTCAGCATTAGATAAATCAGCTCATTTAAAACATAAGGAGGTTTCCTTTAAGCGTTTCAGCTCCTTGGTATAACTCAGAATTGCGATCTATGAAAGCAGCTGGCCGACGCCTTGAGAGAATGTCACGTAAGTCTGGCCTCACCGTGCACATCCAGGCTTTCTTTGACCACCAAAGAGCTTACAGAGAAGCACTAACTGCTGCCAAGAACACCCATTATTGCAAAATAATAGAAAGTGGCCCCGATAACCCAAGGGTTTTGTTCTCTGTAGTTAATAAACTATAACCTGCATCTGGCCCAACTACCTCATCTACTGAAGTCTGTGAGAAATTCCTCCACTTTTTCTGTAACAAAATTAAAGATCTAAATAATCGAACTAACATAAATACATCATCTGCTTATATCTATCCCTGTTTCCCCACTCCATCCAGCTCCTTCTGTCCTTCTCACTAGTCACATCTGCTTTTGTTAATAACCTGCTTTGTAAGAGAAGGCCGACTACTTGTGTACTGAAAAACTGCAAAACTGCTCTGCTACGAGTAACCAATGATTTGCTTATGGCAGCAGACTCTGGAAAAACCAGCATATTAATTCTGTTAGACCTCAGTGCAGCATTTGACACTGTCAGACATGACATTCTACTGTCCAGAATGGAGAACATGTTGGATATCTCTGGCACTGCCCTCCAGTGGTTCAATTCCTATCTGACTGATAGACAACAGTTTGTTAGTCTTGGCAACAGCAGATCCAGCTCAGTGCTAGTCACACAAGGAGTTCCTCAGGGCTCTGTCCTCGGTCCTCTGCTTTCTGTATTTATATGCTTCCCCTTGGCCATATTATTCATAGCTTTGGAATGGGTTATCATTTTTATGCGGACGATACTCAACTCTATTTCAATGTTAAAAGTGGAACTTCATCAGAGCTTTCTCAGCTCACAACTTGCCTCAGTGAAATTAAAACCTGGATGGAACAGAACTCTTTAAATTTAAATTGCAACAAAACTGAACTTCTGCAAATTGGGATTAAAGTGTAACTTAATAAAATGAGCTCTTTCCCAGTCCATCTTGATGGTGATCTCATCAGACCTGCATCTACTGCAAAGAAGCTTGGTGTCATTTTTGATTCCTCCCTTTCTTATTCCGCCAGCATAAATCACATTAATAAACTTTCTTCCTTTCACCTCCGTAACATTTCCCGTGTTCGCTCCTTCCTCTCTTTTTCTAATGTTGAGAAACTTGTCCATGCTTTTATCACATCTCACTTCGATTATTGTAATTCCCTACTGGCAGGTGTCCCTTCTAATCTTATATCACAGCTCCAGCTTAGTCAAAACTCGGCTGCAAGAGTCCTTACTCGAACCAGCAGCAGTGAGCACATCACACCCATCCTACTTCACCTTCACTGGCTCCCTGTGTCTTACAGCATTGAATCTAAAATTCTATTAATAACCCACAAAGCCTTAAACGACCTTGCGCCAAACTACATCAGTGACCTTCTGCATCACTATGTGCCTGTCCGCTCACTAAGGTCCTCTGATTCTGGCAATCTTGTTGCACCCCACACTAATTTACAGAGTGGTCCAGATCTAATTATGCAGATCCAGATCGTCTGGATGACTTTGATTTATGCAGGAACGATTCCAGTTCGGCACGAAGACGATTCTTCATGTCATCCGTTCGCACACATCTCGATAGTCCGGAACTTTTCGGGTGATTTTTCTATGTAATAAACTTAATAGGTTATAGTGTAATGAAAATTGCATAATTAGATCAGGACCACCCTATACACTTTATGGGTGACAGGGCCTTCAACTGTGTCTCTGAGACTCTGGAATGACCTACCAAAATTAATCAGATCAGCTGACTCCATGATTTTTTAAAAAAAACAACTCAAAACCCATCTGTTCAGGAAGGCTTTCAGCTCTACCTGACTTTATTACCCTTCTCTCAGTTTACCTCTATGTCAAGATGCTCATGTAACCTGTGTGTGTGTGTGCTAAACCATCAATTATGTTGTCTGTTAGGCTTATTTGTCTCTGAATTTACTATCTTACTTTTCTTTATTTATCTGGTTTAGTAAAATGCTATATACTGTATACCCTGCCGTTCTTTCTTAAACTCTGTGAAGTGCCTTGAGCATGGGAACTAGGCACTACATAAATAAAATGTATTATTTTATTATTATTACAGCAAAAACATCACTAGAAAAAAATCAAACCAATCATTTAAGACAGTATTTAGCAAAGAGAAAAAAATGTCTGCAAAAGTTGTTCAGAATCATCTTGTTAGTTTCTCCTCTTTGCCATACACTGTTCTGCCTTCTTGCACCACCCGTAGTCTTTGCCTCCCAGCTTATTTCATATAATAATTTAAGAGAGGGGAATTGTTTCATGTTATTCCATTTTTTTCTTTGAAATGCAAAGATCACAAAGTCACACTCCTACACTTTCTGTGAATGTTAGAATCTGCCTCTGGGTAAACTCCAGCAAACCCTTTTCACAAAATTCAAAACAGCATTTAGAGAAAAACATTTAACTGGTAAAACAGGACATTTGCGGTCAAATCTGAAAATTTGGGAGGATGTAACTACTATAGATATCCCTTCATCTTATTTTTTACTGTCAAGTGTGTCAGTCTGTTCAATGTATTTTGCATTGTGATTTTTTGATTTTCTTCTTGGTTTTTACATTTATTTCCAATTTGTTTTAGATCCTTTTGTTTGGTGGGTGATTTCCTATTGTTTCCTTGGACGTAACATGGTCACAACATCATGACATCACAGAGCTGATGTCATGGTAGTGATTTTCTCCTGTGTTTCGATGTTCAGATCTTTGTCAGAATGCAGGCTCCCCTTTTTATCTTGATTTCTAGTAGTATGTTTTATTTACTTTCTCTTTTGCATTTTGTATTTTGATTTATTTCAGCATGTATCTTTTCAATGTGGTCTTTTTAGAATTTTGGTGTTTGTATTCTGTCAAGCAAGGGTGTTAGTTGTAATTCTCTTTTTGTTTTGTACATCACTGTTTCCTTTTACAGTAAGTGTCCATATTGCACTTTCTCTAAGATGGCTTGCGCCTGATGAAAATATCATTTTAATTTAATGCTAGCTGAGTTGTGATCTTATTGGTTATGGATATGGTATATTCTCTTTTTTATATTCCATGTCATAAATCCTAGCATGCTTGCAACAAGCACCTGCATACTGATATATTTAAGTTTATCTTTTTACTCTCTTGTATACGACGTATAGGGAAAGTATTGTAATCGTCCAACGATTTGATGTCAAGATTTTGATGAATCTCAACACTTTAGACCCCTCTGAGTCCGAAAATACAATTGTGTTGGTGTGTGTGTGTATATATATAAACACGATAACTTGAGTACGCTTCCCCCTAGGTCAACCAAATTTTGCATACAAGTATTAGGTACAAAACATAGATTCCTATTTCCTAAGTCTTGCGCTATTTCCATTAATCGGAAGTGGTATTTGACCTTTTATTCAGGCAGCTGCAGAGTCCGATTTATTTAAATTTACTTTTATAATAATTGTTCAATGTATTATTGATTTGATTTGTTGTTGATGGATCTTTAATGTACATCATATCAAAATATAATCATTGTCTTGCGGTTTACTCCTCAAATATCTATCCCCATATCTTAGTACACAAGAAAGTCTAGGGGAGACTACTCACGATTTTTCTTTTTTTTTTAAACAGAAAGTTCCATTCCAGAATGGAAGGTCTACATTTCCACTTCACCTCATTTTTATGAACATCCATTGCAGTTGTTATACATAATTGAACTTTTTGACATAATCACTTGCCACATATGAGTGGCAGTGCACTTCTACTTGAAATACAGTCTGCTTTTTCCACTTTGCACATGAGAACACATATTATACAATACATTTTTGGCATACTTCTCCTGCATTAATATTTGCCCTCATATCCAAATAAAGATCATAAGACTATTTTAACAGAATGTGTTACAAGATAAAAAACAGTTTTGGATGTAATGAAAAACTGAATTTATTCTATGCAGTTTTAGAGATACTAATGAATTTGATAATATAAACATACGAGTACACAGCCTGAAGTTATGGAGACATACAGTACTATATATAACACATGATGAAAAAGATTTAACCTGACCTATTAAAGAAAATACAAATAAAACCAAACAATTTTTCCTTTATTTACCATAATTTCAGTGAGTGCTAAGACATCTCATAACATTCAAAATGATTTTCTACACCAGTCAAATCAAACATTCTGCCTCACTTGTGCAACTATTCTTCTACAGCAAACTTGATAGTTTCATCATCGATATTGCATATGCCAAGGATATATATCCCCTTAGCTGGGAGAATAGGTAATAGTCACACTAGGCCAGGTCTGGAGGAGAAGATGGATATGCACTTCTCCAAATACATGGCACAAAAGATGATATGGAATAAAAATGAGTGGATCAGTAAAGTAAATCAAGGGCATTTATTCATGCACAAGTAGGGAAGCATAACACGTTAGCAACAGACACAATACATACAAAGAAGGGCAGCCCCTCACACCATTTATAGTTACAATAAGTATCGGTTGAAAGGCACTTCTCAAAAACCAATGGTATCTAACTTGTGTAATTTTTAACAAAGTAGCACAGTGATTAATAAACTGCTATTAAGAGGATGAAAACCTTGGATATATATTTTAACAATAGTTTTAAAAGTTAAAAATAAAATCATTGGTATATTCTTCTCTCTTATAAACTCAAGGCTTATGCCCACCCATGTCAGCTGCACCCATACACGTTATTTATTCCACACAGAACAGCCTTGCCAACCTATGCAAGTGTAAGCAGGGACATTGCTTTGAAGCAAAGGAAGGGTGGCAGCCAGGTTTTCTTGTCTTTCTTCTTTAATTGTCTGCTGCTAACGACATAATGTAATATTGACTTGCTGTGTGGGGCATTTGAGGCACATAAGCAATGTGATTTGCAACTTCAGCATCATAAAAAGTTGTGCACACCATTATTTGGACTCTGGGTAATGCTGATGTATCACATTTATTAAACATTTGATAAATTTACTCTCATTCTAAATCGATTACTTCTGTGGTGTCTTTGGAGCTTTGCATGCCGAGATGCTTCACTTCAGGAGTCAACATTCTTATGATTCAACATGCATTGACTCTCCTCATGTTTAATTGCTCATGAAGAATGGCTTCAAGTAACACATAACTAGGCCCCATAGTAACTGGTAGCTCACACACCACTGCTCTTCAATTTACCTTTGATATGCTTCACAATGGCAAAATTTACTAGTCATCAATGTGAAAGGCCAGCCAGGACAAGGGTTGTGTTCAAAAGACATTCAGCAATGAAAGAATTTTGCAGCCCATAGCCTGACTGTGACATATTAAGGGGATTGGTCTTGGTAAATAGCTGAGAATTAATCAAAAAAGGCATATCTTTCTTTAGCATTGGAAATTCAAAGATGGCATGATACCTGATTTTGCGGTTTTCAGCATCCATCTTAATATGGGTCTTATTCAACAAACATGCCCTATAAATCACAAAAGCTAGAAGAAAAGGTAGTAATTCATATATTTTATTACACAGGAGATACTGTATGCTTAGCCAAATATACAATCAGCACTGTAGAATACTCCTTTCAGGTTTATCCTCAGTGCTTATTTTTTACCAACCCTATATTCTATTTTCTTTTTCTCACAAAAATGTTCTACTCTGTGGCTTTTTATAAATATATCAGCAACATATCTAAGCCTTTGTCTACTTTGTGCTCATATCACATTTGTTACTAACCCATCAAACAATAAAACATTATTTTTGTAATTTGTCATTTCTTGTTGGCTGCTTTTTTATATGTTGTCACGGTTAGGGCCTTTTAAAAGTCGGAATTATTCTGAGGCATTGTAACTTGCATACCATGTTTTATGCTTGACAGCCCACTCAAAACTATGCATATTGCCTTCTTTGGACAACAAAGTAAGTGGAAAATTCACTATAATGCTGAAGATAATAAAGGCACCATTTGAACGCTTGTTGCAGCCATATCAGGATTTCTTGGATTAAGTAATTTTAATTTGCATGTCATACATTTCTGTTTAACAAATTAATAGTATTATGATGCATGCCAAAGTGAAAGAAATGAAAAAAGGTGTATCCTGTACTTTGATAGTTCATCACATTTTTCAGTTTCCTTAAATCTGACTAACACATATGATAATCTTTATTGTTATTTCTTTTTCATCACCTGCTTATATTTCTGATTAACCTAATTATTTATTTTCTGTGTGATCAGAAAAGAAGAAGCATAGAACATAAAAGGGGTTGGGGTTTCTTATTGGGAAAGGAAAAATGGAAAATTAAATGGCACATGAGGATGCAAAACAGGTTGGCATTAAGCCAGTCAAATTGATCCTTCCACCTTCTTAGATTGTCCGCTTCCAGTGGCTTGAAGGTTTTTATGGCGCCAACTCAGAAGGGATGGGACTTCATGGTAGAAAGAGAAGGTGAATCTGTATGTCATCTGGCTGATACGTTTTAGTATGTGGATGGAAAATGAGATGGAGTTAGTGACAGCACCCAGTCTCTGCTCAGGATGGTACTCTTTACCCTTTTAGAGCCATGAAGATGTTCCCTAGGGACACATGTTTGATGCTTGATAGTCAGATAACACCATGCTCCTATATAATATTTTAATGGTTCCTTTGGCATTACTATTTTAATCCCTTGTGTGTTTTATAGGAAGGGTTTTGAAGCTATAGTTCCATAAGTCTGTTCTTTGTGTCACAACATGAAGAACTTTGCCTTTCATGCAGAGTACTTATCCTAAACAAACAATCAAGACAGCACCATAGGTAAAGCCAAAATGTATGGAGTTCTCTGTGTTACACTGATATTTTTTGCTATAAACACAAAGGTTAAGTCACAGGTTCTATACAGTTATAGAAGGCAAAACACCACCTAACCCATCCTTTAAACTGTGTCATAAATGAAGCCCATTTTAGATGTCCCAATGGTATTCTTAACATAAATGTTGGAGCATTTGAATGTAACATTTGTATGTCATGGTCTTTCAGTATGTGTCATTTTAAAAAATGAACCAGTAATTGGTTCCAGTGTCTTGGAAATTCACTTGATAACATGTTAGTCTATTTTTTTAAGCTTTGTTTGTGCAAAAATTCTTAAAGTGGATGCTTACTCCTGTTTGTCAAGACACTTTGCATATGTACAATGTATCTTGACATTCAACTTGAGCAATAAATCGAAGTAACAAAGTACAGAATTTCAGCTGCAGGTGACTCAGATGTTTTCCTGAAAACCTTCTGTGTCATATCACATACAGTTACCATGGATACCTGCACTGAGTTTTTTCTGTAGCTGCTAAAATAAAGCTAGTACAAGTCCAGGGTCATAAATAATATATATTGCATAATATTTTTTACGATGAGTTTTGAGTCGGTAGGATTGAAATAAGGTATGTAGGTTCACTTGCCTGCAGTTTGTCCATTTTGAATGTTAACTAACTGTGACAGTGACCTATCAGACCTTCACTAGTATCAAATTGTAAACATTCATAAAGGAAATTCAATACTTTTGGTAGTTTATGGGTGCATTTTCAGTATGTTACCTCAGATTATTCCTACTTTAATAGGTTGCAAAAGAAGAAGAATCGTTTGTCCCTTTTTCTGCTAAAATATCTATAAATCCATGACTTATTAAAAGGACTCACAGCCCTATAAATATTGTTCTTTTTGAATTAAATCTAAAATGAGAATAACTTTGTGAAAAGGATTGAGTTGAATAATGTGGTTTTACATCATGTCTTGTGCTTTTAATTTTCCATAACAAAAGAGTTCCAAAGCAATTCTGAAACCAATATATTCATCATCTCTCCATTTCTGGAACACACTTATTCTGTTTCAAGGCCACATAGAGCACAGCAGATACCAACTCAGTCCATCAGAGGACAAACTCATATATGCAGCAAAACTCCCTAATAGAGCATCAACTTAGAGTCAGCAGTCATCAGAATTTGCCAGTGACACGAGATTGCCACAAGAAAATCCAAATGGACATGGGGAGATTGTGCAAACTCCACACTTTTTGGCAGCCTTGTGAAGGACATTACCCTGCCTAGAGCTGTGTCCAGCCTTGCTCCTGATGCAGGCCCCATGACTCAATATTGAATTCAATAGATTTCAAAATGTTATATGTCTGGACCACCTAAGAGGGTTTTCCTGTAGTATACTGTACTTGCAAAGATCTGAGTGTGCCTCACAACTCTTAAGATTTAAATAAGCAATGGTTGTGTAAGGACTTTCTTACAGGAAGGCATTACACATGTACTTTTGTGTTTTCATTTCCAAATATTTATATTGATTTCCAAGCATAGAATACTTGCTCAGCAAACTGATAAACAGTTCTTCCCTAATTTTCTTGGCATGAATTATATTGTTGATTCCCAGGTCAATTTTGAAGTTTAGTGACCCAGTGATTAATTAAATGTTTAATGAAAGCTTTAATGGGCTTCTTTATAATGATTCATTTTGTCTAATACAAATTCTATGTTAGTGTATCAAATATGGCAATGACTAGGATAATCCATATTCAGTTTTAGAAAAATCATCATGCTAGAAATTTCAGCATATGCCTAAAGGCTGTATTAGTATAAAGGAGATAAGTAAAATAAGGCCATACTTTTATCTCTATTGTTTTAAATCAACCCATTTTAAGATAATTCTGTAATACGATAGTAGTTTATACAGAATATACCATCTTACTCTGATAATGAGAGTTTTCAGCCAGTTAGATAGTTTTAGAGTATTGGAGGATCAGCAAATTTAAATTTGAAACTGAGTGCATATGTCTCCAAATGTACTTAATGCATAAACACCTTTCATTGTTGTAATTGAAATACTGTGTTTAATGTAATTATAAAAATAGCCAGCACTTTTCTCTGCCTTTCCCATACAGTTTGTTTAACACAATTTGTCTATGTACATGGTATATTACATTTCCCCATTATGGAAAACACGGTAGATTAATTATACTTCCAGCAAGCAACACTCTGCCTTGGGCGGCTTATGAAAACAGACAACAAAGCAATGGATGGCTTATTTAGAGAAGCTAAGCACAGAGCTTGGAAACATGCATTGTTCAAAAACCTCAAGAAGTCGTCTCTTCTGATGCAGGCTGCAGATTGTTAAGAAAGTGTTCAAATGTCAAGTCTCATCCTGACATTCTGTTCATTTTCTGTGTAAGGTTGTTTTATTCACGGAGTTATAACAGTCAGTACAGACATTAAAAGATTTAGGAAGAGAAAAACTGTACAGTACTTGGTGGAAAGTAATAAATTGGAATCCATATTAAGTAAGTGGAAAAAAGTGGGGATGCTATAATATAATAGGCTGTTTAAGTTCAAACACAAAAACATTTTAAAGCATACATACCGAAATTTGAAATCAGCAGGCCTAGTGACACAATAGCGAACAGTGTTGCCTCACAGCTTTACTCTCCTGGGTTTAATCTCCTTGTAGGTAAAGTCAAAGGTAACCATTTGTGGAGTTAGCATTTCCCCACGTCTGCATGGGTTTTTCTTCAGCCCTAGAAATTTCCAACATTAGTAGATTGGTGATTCTAAATTGTCTCTATGTGAGTACATTAACATGTTAACCAGAGTTTTTCACCCACCGCTGCCAGGATAGTCTCTGGCCTTGGCTCTCACAACCCTAAACTGGGTTAAGTGGGTTTGGAAGTGTTATTTAAATGGTTGATAGTTGTACAGAAGCTATAGATGTTTCTTCTGAGTTTAACAGTCCTGGATGATTAAGTCAGCCCAGAAACTCTCTGTGTAAAGTTGGCTTTTTCTTCTTGGATGCATGTGTGTTTACTTCTGATGGTTCAGCAATTTCCTCTCACTTCCCAAAAATGTGTGTTAAATTAGTAAGTTTGTCTGAATCTGGCATAAGTGAGTCTGGGCATGTACATACTGTATGTCTGCTGTGGTCTGGCCTGGTTGTTTCCTACTGATGCTGTGGAACTAGGCTTCAAACCCCCTGGTCCATGTATTTCAATAAACCAATTAGTAAAAAGAATGAATGAATAATTTTAGATGATACAATTACAACTTCTTAAATATATATAATGAAGTAAAGTTAACAGAGTTTAACTCATTCTTTGTTAATTCCTAACATATTAATTAAGTAAAGTAAGGTGCTGTCTTTTACAGGTTCCAGCCCACCGCCACTTCACTATATTACAGTTGTCAAACCTAATTAGATCCTTATAGCCCAACTTTAGGGCACTTTGTAACGGCAGTGGGACCAGAGCTATTGTAAAAATATGCTATTAATTTTAATTCAAAACAAGGAACATTGAGCTGAGCAGATCTTTTTCTCTACTACTGTAATGCCAGATATGCACAGTAGTCACTTTTGCCTATTTAAGTTTCATGTGAAATGCAGTTCAGATTTCCTACACAGTAGGATCAATCAGAGCACATTCATTTCTTTCTCTTGTTTTTTTTTTTTTTGTAAATCTTTATTTTTATTACCTAAAATTTGTTTGAATGTTTGTTGCTACTATATTACTTATGTTGATATACCTGGCAAAAGGTGTCTATAAATGTGTAAGAAACCAAGAATGGTGATTTTTAACTGTTTTCTTAATTACTACATTACTATGTAAATTTAAGACCAGACAAAGGCATATTTAGACAGCCTGTCATAATAATATAATAGGAATGGCAGGAAGTTGAAAGTAATATATGTAGAGCAGAGTAAATGACTGCAAATAAACACAACCATAATGAGCTGCTTCAAATAAAAGCACTAGAAGCTGAAAAAATGGCCAACTTGTTATTACTAACTAGCAGTTTTCAGAGCAGAGAAAAATTGTAGAAATATCATGAATAAAAAGTCTGCATTGCATTCAAATAACAGATGAAATCTAAGCAAAAAATGCTACTATACATTCTAGAGAGCTTCATATTTTCTTTTCACACCAATAATGGCTCAAAATTGCAATGAAACTCCTTTGCCGAGCTCTAAACTGTGATAAGAGCTTGCCAATTCGCAAAGGCTTCTTTTAGGATGAAGAAAAAGAGAGGAGAGTGAATAGTGAGACTGATCATTGCCTCCAGAATCAGGAAGCTACTCTATCTAAGTGGGTTAATGTTATGCCGATGTGAGATTTGTGCAACCATTGTCAGGGAAAGAATCTGTAGTTTCTTTTTCTTTTTTCCCTGAAAATTCCAGGGGAAGGCGACTTCTTTCCTTTCTTTACCTCCATTATTAGTAGATAATATATTTTTCACACCTGAGTGAACTGATGTATAGAGTATTAAGAGAATCTTTTTGAAATTCAATTAAGGCACTTTAGGAGGTTAGATTAAACAGCTATAAATGTAGTGCTATCTGTAGCTTGGGGAGGCAAATTAATAAACTGTCGATAGCATACTGTATAAAAGATAATCAAAGAAAATCTACATGACATACTGTTTAAGTGATAATATTAATATGACATATACTGCACATACTAACAATGAGGCTGTTCTTCCAAAGAATTATTTCTAATGCACAATTATCAAGTACTTTGATTAATACCAAAGTTTTGAATATAACGCAGATCACCAGCAGCTGTACTTATTCTACTGTATGTCTGCTGTTCAGGGCTTCATACATGGCATGTGTGGTGTGAGGACAAATGTGACCCTCTATTTGGGCACCTCATATTCACCTGTATCTTTAATCAGGTTGCCACCTCCACAGGTTCCATGGCATCTTAAACAAGAATGCCTGATTTGGAGAACATTCATTCTGCAACAAACTAAAGATTCATGTACAACATCATAAAACCAAATGCCACAGTCAACTTTGCATTCTTAGTTGTAATCAATGGCAATAAACGGTTTAAATGTAATTCCTAATTTATTCACAAAATCCAAGTATTTTTACATTATTTTAGAGGAAAACAATTTAAGTTTTTAGATCGGCCTGGTGACCTACCATATAGAAATGTGTTAGGGCTTTGTTGCATTTTTTTTAGGGGTTGTACAACCTGCTGGCATAGCATTGGTTTTAAACTAAGACAGAATGGTGTGGGAGTGTTGGGCATTTTCAGGAGAACTTTTGCCAAAGTTTGTGGGTGAGGGAAAATATTTATTAACAGTTAAACTGAAGTCTACCATATTTTTTTCCCATCCCACAGCTTTTTTACGCTTAGTATCAACAGAATGTATGTCACTAACACTTTCAAGAGCTTAACTACAGAGGCAAACATTTTAAGAATATTAAAGTTTAATGATAAAGTGACAATACATCACTACTAATAATGTGTTTTCTCAGATTAAACATTTCTACCCAAAGTAAACTTGCAGATTGGATGTGCATAGCTTTTAATCACTTTTTTGACCATGTGCACTTTATAGGGCAATAAGCTCACCATACAGAAGCTCAATATTATAATAAATGCTACTAGAAATAAAAGGTAATTTTCTACAATTACCACACACTGTTGCTTGAGCCCTTTACATTTTTATAATGAGCAGCAGCATATCCGTACCATGAAGATTAAAGAATCTGCAAGGATTACAACACAAGAGTAGGCCTAAGCAAGCAAATATCTTGTTTATCCTGGCTTTTCATGCACATCTTTCTATTACATTAGCATGACTACATTTTATTGTTTTTATTTGGAACCACAGCGGACATTTTGTTTCCCACTCTATGTGCAGACAGAATGGGCACATTGTATTATTTAACTAACATCTCTAAATTATTAAAACTAAATTGCAGCACAGTATCCCCATTTTAAAACCACGTATTTTGTTTTTAAACTACCAACTTTAGATGCTTTATTTGTTATCATTTACACAAATGTGGTACCTAAGATTATGAAAATATCAAAAATCTATTTGCTAAAGTTTTATTTTCACATTAAAAACAGCCAATCCCAGCAAACACAGGGTGCAAGGCAGGAAACAAATCCTGGGCAGGGCACACACACACCCTATAATTGCCAATCCACCTAACCTGCATGTGTTTGGACTGTGGAGGAAACCGGAGTACTCGACGGAAACCCACGCAGACACGGGGAGAACATGCAAACTCCATGCAGGGAGGACCTGGGAAGTGAACCTGGGTCTCCTAACTATGAGGCAGCAGCGCTACCCACAGCGTCACCCTGCCGCCCGTCATTTTTCAAGTCAAATTATTTCTTTTCAAAATAATTTATTTGAACTGCTGTCTCTACTCTGTAAACACTAATTACTGAAAAGTCACATTTACTTATACTCACGGTTTTATATTATATGAAAGCTTAGTCACACCACTCAATCTTTCTTTATATAATTTTGCAAACCTATTGCTCACTGCAGCAACTCTCATCAGGCATGTACATGCTTTGCTTTGCTGGTGTAACAAGAGAAAGGTTGAATGCATGTATAGTGACAAAACTAATAGTCATACATACTGTACATTTAGTTTTAATCAATTTTATTAAGTTTATTAAAGATACTTTAGCACAGGCAGAGTGGTAGCACAGAGCTGTCATACCACAGACAAGTTAGCAAGAAACATATCCTGTGATAAAATGTATTACTTGCTTTTGTTATCACAAACATGCCTCAGAAACACGGAAGGCACATTGTCTTAAATAAAAACCTTTTGCTGTATTAAAGCGGGCGCATTCAGTAAGTTTAAATGTTTTCATTTTCATGTGGACCCTAGTGTACTTTACCTTCATTACAAAGCATGACAGCAGGCTAGGTATTTTTTAAACTTGATAAAAATAATTATAGAACAATTCCATGTGGTAAATTAATATGTACTATGATTGTGAAGAAATAACCTTGACTTGAAAAGTACCAAACATATCCTTTAATAGTATTCTTTTTTACTGTATGTTATTTACTTTGCATGGCGCCATTGTATGTTACTTTCCATGCTGAATATTGCTTGTCATATGCATTTTCTAACAATGTACAAGCATAATACACGGTTATTCAAAAACAATGAATCAATTTCGTTATGCAATATTTTATTAAGTAAAAGTAATACAAAACTCCAGCAAAGTCACAAGTATTCTACTCACAAACAAGTTTTATTTCCTGTCTTATAATTGTTCAACGTGGCCACCACCTGCAGCACGGGCAACATCAATGTGATAAGAGAATTCCTCCCAGGTGCGTATCAGCCTATCACGTTCCACTGAAAGCGATGAGGCAGTTTTGGAACTTATCGATTTTTTTTTAAGCATCGTCATGGAATGAGTCATAAAGAATGATTAGTCGCGTCATTCTTCTGGCAACGTTCAGTTGTTTGTTTACACTAGGAATGGCGAGTCCTCGGCAGAAGGTGTTCTGCGTTCTCGAGTTGGCGAGAACAAATTTGGTTGTCATGGTGCAGCGTGCTTTTCGAAGGCAATTTGACTTTAATCCGCCCTCACCTAAGAAGTTCTTAGTAAGAACATTCGATGGTGGTTTCGACAGTTTCAAGAGAGTGGGTGTCTGTGTAAAGGAAAAAGTCTAGGACGGTAGGAAGGGGGCCCAAGATCTTGATCTTTGTGCTTGGCCTGCGAGATCTCCAGACCTCACCGTGTGTGATTTCTCTTATCGCATTGATGTTGCCCGTGCTGCAGGTGGTGGCCACATTGAACACTTGTAAGACAGGAAATAAAACTTGTTTGTGAGTAGAATACTTGTGACTTGGCTGGAGTTTTGTATTACTTTTCCTTAATAAAATATTGCGTAATGAAATCAGTTCTTTCTTTTTGAATAACCCTGTATATTGCCATGCAGTGAAATGAGTAAGAAATAGACTGCATGGAGTTACTAAATGATTAACGACGGAGAAGGAAGCAGAAGAAGAAACAATAGCAGTTATGGGAGCAGACAGATTCTCATAGTAAGGTTCCCATGTGAGTGTGCATCCCGTGGGTAGCGATCATGGTGCATCTTGCACATTTATGCTTAAAGTCATATGTTATGTCCATGTAAACACCCACGGAAGAATCTTTAGCTTTAGCACAGGCAGAGTGGTAGCACAGAGCTGTCATACCACAGACAAGTTAACAAGAAACATATCCCGTGATAAAATGCATTACTTGCTTTTGTTATCACAAACATGCCTCAGAAACACGGAAGGCACATTGTCTTAAATAAAAACCTTTTGCTGTATTAAAGCGGGCGCATTCAGTAAGTTTAAATGTTTTCATTTTCATGTGGACCCTAGTGTACTTTACCTTCATTACAAAGCATGACAGCAGGCTAGGTATTTTTTAAACTTGATAAAAATACTTAATTATAGAACAATTCCATGTGGTAAATTAATATGTACTATGATTGTGAAGAAATAACTTTGACTTGAAAAGTACCAAACATATCCTTTAATAGCATTGTTTTTTACTGTATGTTATTTACTTTGCATGGCGCCATTGTATGTTACTTTCCACGCTGAATATTGCTTGTCATATACATTTTCTAACAATGTACAAGCATAATACACGGTTATTCAAAAAGAATGAACCAATTTCGTTATGCAATATTTTATTAAGTAAAAGTAATACAAAACTCCAGCAAAGTCACAAGTATTCTACTCACAAACAAGTTTTATTTCCTGTCTTATAATTGAAGGAAATAAGGAAGCAGAAGAAGAAACAATAGCAGTTATGGGAGCAGACAGATTCTCATAGTAAGGTGCCCATGTAAGTGTGCATCCCATGGGTATCGATCATGGTCCATCTTGCACATTTATGCTTCAAGTCATATGTTATGTCCATGTAAACACCCACGGAAGAATCTTAAAATGTGTAAGGAATAGGTACAGAACTAGAATAATACAAGTGGTACCGAATATGTGATCCTTATGTTAAAAATACAATCTGAAACAGCCACATTGTGCATATTTTCTATGACAACTCTGTGTTAGTTATGGCCCGATCTCAGAGATGTTTACATTTATTTCTTTCGTCCTTTGCATATGATTAAAATGTTCTCACAGGCTGCAAATGAATGTGTTAAGCTGAAAGCTTACCTTTTGACTGTATAAGTTGCCTGCTACACAGTACACTAATAACATGTATTTTTAAGTGTAATCAACCCTGGGTCATCGACCCCACCACCATTCCACCATGCCTTTGTTCTGATATTACTATTACCATCATGCTGGAAAAAAAAATTTGAAAAGTTGCTTTGCAGAAATCTACATTCTTTACATTCATTTGCTTATTGGTCTGATTAGATACACTCACTTTAATAGTCTGAATAATAGTGAAAGCAATTATTTTCTGATATATCGATGTTAAAAAAAGAGCTGACTGTGTATATATGTAAATATATATAAAACATGTAGGAACACTCATTATTTCCCCAGCATAAAGTATAAAAAAAAACACAAACATGACTCCAGTGCAGTCATTAAATGAGTATAGATTAATTAAACGTTTACAGACAGATGGGCTGTGTAATTTGCTGTAGTGGTAAAGCATGTTAAGTTGTATGCAAGCTGTGAATAAACACACAGTATCAGCTCATCTAATGACAGTACCGAAGTCCGAAATGTTGAGAAACATAACCCAAATAATTGCATTTGAACCTATATGGAGCAAAGTGCCTTTCTTATCTTATCATTTCAGATCACTATCAGACTTCATTCATGTTCATTTGTGTAAATCCTTATACTTCATCCATCCATTTTGTAGTCCAATTACACTTGGGCTCTATCCTTCCAAAATAGGTTTTAGCTTCCTGCAACTCTGAATTAAAAGAACAAGGTTCAAGAAGTGAATGGATGTATAAATGTTTACTGCTTTTATGAGATATTTAAAATGATCTGAAGAGAAGATGGCTGACGTCTTTTAGACTGTGAAACTTCAATGCCTGAAGCAGTGCATATTCCAGTTATCTTAAAGTTAATTCCGGGAGGCCTGCAGTTGATGCCTGCTTTAGCTGGAATTAATTTCTGAACCCAGTTCCTGCTATTTATTGTTGTTTTTTTCCTGCTTGCTTTCCACCAAGCAAATGGGGCCAAATTACCCACTTAATTGTTTGCCTCCCTGTTATTTTGAGCTATTTGTGATTGCTGCTTTTCTCTTGACCAATTAAAGGCACTAGTATCTAAAACAAATGAACTAAAAGTCATACGTTTTGAATACACATTGTGCTCTAAACATTATGCATGAAATAATAATCTTTGTGATGTTCAGAAAAAGGTAAAGGCCACATTGCTAGTAATAGATGAAACTACGGTCCAAGACTGGAGGCATGCCAACAAATTAAGCAAAAAGTTCCATTAACAGCAAGAATTGTCTTTTAATTAAAGAACTGGCTGGAATAAAAATCTGTAGGCACCTTGACTCTCCTAGAAGAGAACTCAGACATTATACAAATCTTCTTTAGAGACATTTACATTTGCCATTGGCCCTACCATTGACAGAGACAATGTTTCTAGATAAGATCATTTCATTTAATTTGCATTGGTATTTGTTGCATTTGGTTTTAAAGATAAGGCACATTTTTTCAATTGAAAACCCTTTAATTGGAGCTTCAATTGAGCAAATTAAAAAACACAAAGTGACTAATCTCAGTTAATCACGGTAATGCCTATGAATAACTTGTAAATTTTTTTTCTGTTCGTTAGTTCGGAAAAAAAAAAACCTCATGTGAAGTATTGCGGTTGAAGAATTGCATTACTAAGCTTCTGATTACTGATTAAGGTATGATTTCTTTTTTAATAGGCAAGCATTTCTAAAGTCCTAGTACAAGTCCAAACTTCAGCGCCTACCAAGACCCTGTCTGCTGAATTATTGTCACCACTCTGTTAGCAGTTTTCCTTCTTCTGCTCATCTTTCTTTCCAAACACCACTTATATAGGATTGCTCACTGACCTGGACACATCTTTGTCCTTAATTAGTCCTAATTCCCCACATGACTCCACCACAGTGAAGTTAAGTGATCACCCTGAACATTTAGTGCAGACTCCCAGTGGCACAATATCACTGTCAAGACGAGTAGCTCTTGTGTCATCCATGTCTTATATATGATGTTTGCTTGTTCTGTTTTGCAACAAAAAGCTTTTCTTCTGTGTTTAGCTTATTCTGTCAGAATATTCTAATTTACTTTTAAAATTGTCAGGGTAGTTTCACAGCAGCTCAGAGATCTGAGTTACTCTGCTTGCACTGCTGAGTACTAAATGAACATGGCTAATAATTTGTTGCATCTTTGCTTGAATTAAAATGTTTTAATTTCGTCACTGTGGTCCAGTTCTTCCCTAGTTATTATCATGCTGTTTCATAATACAATACTACAATCTGTAATTACCAATTCACCGAAACAACACAGCAAAACTCCTATTATTAAATTAACAGTTGAGTTGTGAGTTGTTATAGAAAAGCAAACTTGTACGTGTTGCTTGAAAATAGTACTAGTTGCTCTAGCATTGACAAATATGGTTTGAAGGTAAAGAAACTTATAATAGCATAGTTTTCACCCTACCAAGTCATTCAACTTCTTTAATTTTGTGGTTTTGCTTTGCTATTGTTAGTATATTTCTTTCTTTTGGTAAAATAACTATTTCATATTGTCCTTTTATTGGCTGCCACTGTCATACTTTGCTTGACATCCAAAACATCATGCATTTCCATGACAGGCTGGTCCAGCTCAGGGTTATGGATTATACACTGAAAATCAAAATTTCAAAAGTAAGGACTGTACACAATGCTGGAATAAATGATAAACAGTGTAATAAATCCAGGAATAACATAGTACACTAAAGGAGAACATCCTTTATGAAGAAAACAGAAGCCAAATTCTCTGCCATAATCTGGTATAATGGCGTTTTTTTATAGTCAAGTGATGTTTTGTTTTACCTTATGAACTGATGATGAAATGAATAATTCCCCAAAACCTTTACAGATCAAGAAAAAAAGAGTGGCAAAAGAAATACCTGAAATATTGAGTGTTGCAATAACAGCAAAATATAAACTAAAGAATACCGAATAAGGGATAGAAGCCACACTTATTTTATTAATTATTAAAAGTACACATCAGATTTCAAGCATACAGTTTTCATTAAAATGATACATAAAACACAAAAATATTTTTTCTATTACGTACTACTTTAATGATATTAACTTCATTTTCTTAGCATGAAAATTAATTGTCATATATGAAGTTGTCTTTCTCTAGTGCTTTTCATGGTTAATAAATAAAAACACTGTGTCTCCATGACAAATCACAATGAATGAATAATTAAGAACTCTTTAAATAAATAAACATGAAATAACGTGATACTAACAACGGGACCATATAGACGTTCTATTGCAAAAAACGGTCCGACCATTTTGTGGCAACTGATTTTTTTACAGTCTAGCAACTATCACTGCTATGATAAATCTGTTAAGTTAAAAAAGTTAAGTGAGTTTGCCTGAAATTCACTGATGTGTGGAGATAAAGAACTACTGCGTACTATTGGTGGTGATGTTGAGCAACTGCATTTCTTTCCTTGTGTGTGTGTGTGTGTGTGTGTGTGTGTGTGTGTGTGTTTGTGCGAGTAAGCAACCTAGCTGTTTTGTGACTTGGAGAAGCACGTTAAAGAATTAAGCATCTAGCAAAACAGCAGGAAAGTGCAGAGCTCTTCAATGTGTAATGCAGAAGAGAAGCCAAATGAAAACATTCATTCATCTATTCATTCATATTCTAAACTCATTTTTACCAGTATAAGTTTGTAGGATGCATTAGAAGTTTTAACGTTTTTTCTTTTTAGCATAAGCTATTGTTCACTTGACTGTAATTGTTTCTCCAACACAGTAAAGTTATTAATAGTGTATTGTTTAAAAAAACACATCACCACACAATTCAGTTTAGAAGGCAAACTGTTTATGCACAGAAACGGATTATTCTGTGCTGCTGCAGTAGTACAAGTTCATTGATGTGGTGCTAATTTTAGCCTTTGCTTCCAATGTATAGTCAAGCTTTTTTGTAAGTTTTACCTTTGATTGAAGAAGTAACTTTAAATTGTCTTTATATCATTACCAAATACCACTATTGTTGATGTCCTGTAATACACAATTCAGCTGCAATCTCCTTCACACCCTTAACCCCCAATACCAATCCTCTCACCTTCTACCCTCCCCTACTGTAGATATTTTTCAAGCTCACATAAGTGGGAAATTTCTAAACCTTAACAAAATCCTCACCACCTCTCAAATACAAAAAATGAGCAATGAGACACCATAATACAACAAGACACTGCCACACATCCCAAGCCAAGATTTACTCTTACCATACCATACCATACCATATTTATTTGTTGAGCGCTTAAAAACACAGCATTACAACTGACCAAAGCGCTGTACAGTTACAACAAGCAGGACTAAAAGCAAAATATTAAAAATAAACATTAAGAGAGAATTAAAACAGAGATACTAAAAACAGGTCAAGGGACCAAATAAAATAGAGAAAATGGCAAAAGACAAGTGGAAAATGAAACCGGTTAAGAATTAAAAGCCAATGTGAAGAAGTGCGTTTTTAGGCGAGATTTGAATGTGGCGACTGAAGCGGCTTGCCTAATCACTAAGGGCAGGGAGTTCCAGAGCCTGGGTGCACAGACGGAGAAAGCCCTTTCACCACGAGCTTTAAAACGTGCCTTGGGAACGGTTAGGAGCAGCTGATCTGTGGATCTAAGAACACGAGGGGGATTGTGACAATGGAGCAAGACACTCAAATAGGCGGGGGCTAGACCGTTTAATGCCTTATAGGTTAGGAGGAGAATCTTAAAATCGATTCTGAATCTAACCGGCAGCCAGTGAAGGGTTTTCAAAATTGGTGAAATGTGTTGGATTCTGCTACTTCCAGTATATATGAATATACGTATGCTTCAAGCTTTTTCTGCATTTTCCATTCCCTTTTATTTCAGGTCTGGAGGAACACATATGCGGTGTCAACAGTTTCTCATTTTGGCAATCCATGACAGACTCGATTCTTAATCTCCCAGTACAAACTCAGAATTCATTATCAATTTGATCATTATGTTGGTGGACTTCACCCCTTCCAATTCCTTTTTATTTTAGGACTGTGGGTCCACTTCATTAAGATTAACCACAAAGTAATTTCAAACATTTCCTGTTAATTTTTGACTGAAGTATAGAAAGTGGTGCAGAATAATTTGGACAACCCTCACATTCAAAAACATCCCCTAAAATCACAGCAAAAGATCACAAAACAAACATTACATGATTTAAACTGTGGTGCAAAGCTCCAGAAACCTATTTTGCAGATGTAAATTTCTAACACACATGCAATACTTCCAAATAAAAAAGTACTTTAAACAGAAAACATAATTATTTAAGCTATATCAAAAGGTAGTACCCTCTAATTAATAGAACAATTACAGCCATTACATAAACTAATTTGTAGAGTAATATTTTAGCTACAATTTCACAAAAAAGAATGAGCAGATGGCCCCATAAAAATCTTCATGTTACTGCCTTTTTAATTCTCTGAGTCAAAACAGAAATTAGCTTCATTTCATAATTAAGCAAGCTGGATTGGCTGATGGTGCCAGAAATACTACAGATTGTGTCCTTCATGAGGTCAAGTGGTTCAGATCAATGTACGAAATATGGACAAGTAGAATACAATTCAGTATTTCTGTCATTTAAGCAGAACGTGTCTAGAGAACTCTAGACGTAAGGAAAACATGTTGAATCCCCAACATTGACCAACATTTGAATGTATTCTCAAGGAAATGTGAAGCAGTAGTGCTATCCAATGCTCATCCATCTCCAGTTCAGACTTATTTTATTAAAGGATTAGATAGAAAACTAAATTCTGTACTAGGAGAAGGATCTATGGACCTTAGGTGGCCTTATACTTTAACCTTAATTAAAATCTGGACATTTCAGTCTGTGTAAAAAATATTACTGTATCACAAAGAAATATATTAACCTGATTCCAAAGCTTAGTTTTGACATAACATACTTGATACTTATCTTTTGTTCATGCAAAACCTTTTATTAAACTTTATTTGAGATATCTTATTAGCAAGTTTATTTAAGAAAGTTCATTCTTCACTTAATATGTGAGTGTTTGAAGGGGCAGGTGCTTCTGTGCCCAAAATTAGTGGCCATTTGAACGAGGACATGTAAAATAGCAGATTGTACTTTGGACTAAGGTAATGTGGGTTCATGTGCCCTAAATTTATATTATGACTATATCACTGACAGAATTGAATACAGTGTGGTGATTGGATTGGTCCTGGGTTCTTTGTGGATGTAGACGATATCGCAGATATAGCAGAGTCCTAGTTCTCAAGTAATGCATCATTTTTGTACATGCTAGGAAGGGTAAGCAGGGGTCGAGTGCCTCTGCAGCTTTCTAAAAGATTGTTTCTTTTGGGAAATGCAGAAAGTGTTTGATCAATGGCATAAATCATTAGCTAGAATACAACTTGGTACTGAGGTGTGTAGCTTTTGAATGACACATAAAAGTCATGCCTTGCATTTTTTTTCTTTACCCAATCAGAATGAATCTATTTAGGCAAAGAGAAAATATGCATGGTATATTCTAATAGGCTGTGACACTCAGCATAAACAATGCCAAAAGTGCAGAAATATTTATCCAAATTCAAACATAAATCCACAAATCTTTTAAGTAAATTCTGTAGCTTTGGAAGGTTACTAACGTATACAGATGGTAGGCTATTAAGTATTGATTGAATTTATTTGTGTCCAGGAAATCTGTGAATGGAAATCCTTCTGCTTCAAGGTAAATGTTTTGTCTATCAATCCATTCCTTGAGTCATTCTTCCATTTTCTCACCCCAGTTTTTCTATTACATGGTTCAAAGGGAACCAGAGCCTATAACAGATGAACTTTATGTTCAAGTCAAAAACCTGCCTTAGACAGGATAGCTGTAATAGAACACTGACACTGTTATTGAGAACATTGGTGATCACCAAGTCACCAAGATTGGAAATAATGGCAGGGAAACTCAAAAAGAAAAGACATTGCTAATTTGGACAATGAAGCTAATCTGGGGAAATAGAATTAACACAAATTTGCTTTACTTGAACCTTCAAGGCCTTATCTAATTCACCTCATCTTTATGGTCAAACATGAGTACTTCCCAAAATAACTAGCTCCTAATGAGCACAAGATTAGTACTGTGATAAATAAACCAAACAAACCATAAAGAATGAACATAAAAGGACCAAATATGGCATAAAAACACAGACACAAGGAACAAAATTTAATAAAGGAAACAAATTTAATACATTACAACATGGCTTGAATAGAGACAAGAGTTTTATAGCCAGGTATGAGGACTGTTTGAATCTCTCAGACTGACACAGATAACCTGTCTACAGACCCATATTGTTTTGAAAAACTCATCACAAATGTTGGACACTTATTTTATCCAAAGATCTTGGCCATACATTGTTCTTCTCTCTCTTGTTAAATTAATCTTACCCTGAATGAACCTATTAATTTTTTACATTTAAGATGTTTCCTTTAAAGATTTACCAATGTTGTTTCTTGTCCTAGTGTGTGGATATAAACTCAGGGAACTTCAGTTTCTGTATTACATCTTGCCTGAAGAAGGGGCCTGAGTTGCCTTGAAAGCTTGCATATTGTAATCTTTTTAGTTAGCCAATAAAAGCTGTCATTTTGCTTGGCTTTTCTCTAAAGAAAACAAGAAAAACTAGATATAAAACAGATCATCTGATGCAAAACCTAAGGTCTCCCTTTGAATTGTTATGCACTTTTAGTTCAAGCAACATGGGTTCAATTACTATATCCTTTATGTTAGTTTTCTGAGCAGTGCTCTTCCAGTTTCAACTTCTTTGTGTACCTGCTCAAAGTTTCACGTGAGAAGCTCTTTCATTGAATGTCATAGGCTGTGCAGTCTTTTACGGTGGATCACTCTTTAATCAAATGCACTTATATTGCTCTGCACCACACTGCTCCTTGCAGCTTCATGTGAAGAACCGATCAAATGTTACTGAATCACTTTCACAGGGAATCACTAATGGTACTGAAGCACGATGAGCCACGCCATGCCACCACTAGCAGTTTTATATGGCGAATCCCTCCTGCCCAAGTGGAATGTCACTGTACCAAGCCACTTGTGTATTGGTGTTTTGAGTGCTTGAGGAAAAAAAGCCTTTTCATGTAGTGTTTTTTCACAATATAACCCGCCTTCTCCCCCAAACTGGACGGATCGGTAGCATGGTGTGATATTTTTTATTCTGCTTCTATTTACAGTTAAAATTGGTGGAGGATGGGGATTTTACCATGAGTAGGTTTCATGTGCTAGTGACACAGTAACAGCCACATGCAACTCAAAAGTGGCAGAGAAACAATGGTTTATATATATATGTGTGATGTGTGTGACTAACTCTGAGGGGGCCTTGTCCCTTGCTGTTGCCTGCCTTCTGCCCAAGGCTGCCAGCAAAGACCTCGTCCTCACCCCGTTAACCCAGCACTGGAAGAAGCTGGTATGAAAATATATGTATGTACTTAGTTCATTCCAGGCATGAAATGCAGGAAAAAGCAACAACAAAAAGCAAATAAATGAAAACACTCTAAACTTCAGTGGAACAACAGCAACAGAAGGCAGGAGAAGACGTGTGAATTGCAGTACAAAAACTCCAATCTGTTGTACAAAATGTAAAGTTTCTCTATGTCTAGTAGTCAGAAATTTGGCATGAAAACCAGTTTTGAAAGTAATAGTTTGGATGAGTACATAGTTATTTGTTTAGTTGTTGCTTCAGAGTGATTTACAGTGTACTGTATGTGTTTGTGTGTGTATATTTCTTTCCTAAAAAGTATATAACTACAACTGCAATACTTATTTTGAGAGATTTTTTTAAGTACAATAGACTAAATGTTTCCAAATCGGGGACACCTTGTGTCATACTGTATAACTTTGTAAAGCTATGGAATGTGACATCAAAACTTGGTACAGTGACAGCTGACAGACTGGGACACCAAAGACAACTGATTCCAGGGTTGAGCATCATAAATTATCTTGGTTGTTTACTGAAAAACCCAGGGTTTTTGTGTGTTTTATGTAGGTGATATAAGTGTTAAACAAAGAGTTTTAGTTTTTAGTCATATAAACACTTTCTTTTAAAAATTTGGGGTTTTGTAATTACTACTGTTCAGTCATTACGGCTCCTTTATTACATAAATAGAATAATAGCCATTTTTTGAGGGAGGGGGTTTGTAATTTAGGTGCAATAATGGCAAAATCCCCTTAGAGCATAGGGGGTTATGAAAAAAATATGTACAGTGCTAATTACTTTTCCAAACCTTACTGATCAATTACTAGATTAATGGAGTGTCAACAGCAAGTGTTTAATTTCCCTGTAATTGAGAACAGACCATTCTTTTGCCATTCCTATACTATAAAATGATGTCTTGCATTTCTCTCTTTCAGAATACAGATGATGTATTTGTAGCATCTGCTGAATGTCCTAGCGATGATGAAGACTTAGAGGAGTGTGAGCCGGGAACTGGTGAGTTTATTTCCTTGTTTCTGATTCTGTTTGACAACCAGATTTTCCAGTCAGTCCTAATGTCCCAACCTGCTTCCATTTTAATATGGCCAGGGTAATCCCAATCTGCACTGCGATCTTATTTCTCACTTTATATTCTTTCTGTAGAATAACAGTAATCTAAATTTTCTAATATTTAGAAATTTTGCAAATATATGTCTGTTGTTATAAGACGGATAAAGGAATTCCAAATATTAAATATTCCTAGGAAGAAAAAAGCATAAAAAATTATGTTATACCAGTGACTTAATTTTACTTTTGTCATTACATATAGAAATAAATACAGACCTTAAGATGTACAGTTGTTTGTGCAGTTAAGTTATTCTAGCAAGCTGTATATATTATGCAGCCTTTCTCCCCTTCTTTGATTATATTACTACATAATTGTAGTATTTGCTTTCAGTACAGTTGATGGTGGCTGAGTCCTGTACAAGGAAATTTTGGTAACACTTTAGTTTATACATAATAAGAAGCCATTATCATTTCATGTTATAAAACGTTAATTGTATAAAACAATGAAAATGACAGCAACATATTTCAAGATTATTATTTTTGTTGATATTTTGATAATATTGTTGTTATTAGCATAGTTAATAAAGTGTTTATAAAATATTAAAAACTATTTACTTTATCGATACTTAAATTAAAGCGTGACCAAAATGACCAACCAATGGGTCTTATTCCTATTATGCAAATACCAGGCTGATTTTGAGGATTTCACATGATATCTAGCTTAATCAAGTAGTTAAATGATCCTAAGCATTGCATAACAAAATTGCTGGCATCTTCATAGCGGTATTTTTACTGAATAGTACAATTAATCCAGACCCCCCTGTGGGGGCAAATTTGGAACAGCATCAGAAAGGAAAATAACTCTATTTATTTTTCTTTGTGAATGTTTAGTTCATTTCTAGAACATACAAATCAGACTGATTTCTTGAGAAGTGAGACAGATATTGTATCACATTTTCATATTGCAGTTCTTCTCAGATGAACAGTGGCTTTCCTTCCAGTATACATAATGCATAATTAAAACGATATGGTGACACAAATTTAGTTTAGTAAAATTCATTGTGATCTCTGGTCTAGTTAGTTTTCTTGAGGCTCTTGCACTCTGTCAGAATAATTACATTTTCCCATCTTATTTTAAAGCATTTGTGTTCCTCAGTCTTCATATTGTTATCTCCTTTTACATCAGTTTTGCTCCAGGTTAGATCATTTAAAAAGCAATGAAGTTTTAAAACACCTTAAGTTCCACTGCTTTTCTTCTTCTTTATTATTGTATATCCTGATACTGTAATTTAAGAAAGTCCTGCCTGTTTTTTAATGGCATTAATCTCACATTCTAACCATCTATCCACCCACTTTTATGAACCCAGATTTTCCATTATAGTATTGTAGTTTAGTATACAGTAATATATCTTTGCAACATTGGTCACAAAGCAGGACCGTGGAAAAGACATTAGTCTACTTAAGGGCACAGTCTTGCACATGCTCACACTAAATCACAGCAAGTCAGTTTAGAGCTTCCAATTTACTCGTGGTTTGTGGATGAAAGAGGAAATAAGAGTATGTAGACACAAGGACAATGAGCAAACTCAACACACTGTCCAGGGCAATGAGCAAACTCAACACACTCTCCAGGACAATAAGCAAACTCAACACACTCTCCAGGACAATGAGCAAACTCAACACACTCTCCAGAACAATGAGCAAACTCAACACACTCTCCAGGACAATGAGCAAACTCAACACACTCTCCAGAATAATGAGCAAACTCAACACACTGTCTACGACAATAAGCAAACTCAACACACTCTCCAGGACAATAAGCAAACTCAACACACTGTCCAGGGCAATGAGCAAACTCAACACACTCTCCAGGACAATGAGCAAACTCAACACACTGTCCAGAACAATGAGCAAACTCAACACACTCTCCAGGACAATGAGCAAACTCAACACACTGTCCAGAACAATGAGCAAACTCAACACACTCTCCAGGACAATAAGCAAACTCAACACACTTTCACATTTAAATCCTGAAGCAGATAATACCGTCTCCCTGCTTTACAATTTGATGGAAAAACTGTAGCTCTTTCATATTTTATGTAGTTGAAAAAACAGAGGACTATTCTGAATTTACACATTTCACCAAAGAAATATGAAATCTTACAAGTGCTTCCTTCTCATCTTTCACGTTTAGATTTCAGGTGACATTTACAATAAATGGGGAAAATAATTTCTGATATGAATTTTCTCCTTTCAAACTTTCAGCCTTCACTGCAAGTTAAACATAAATTTGCGTGTAAGAGTAGGCCCAGCCTTGACTGCGAACAAGCCTGAGTACACCTTGGCCATCACATTGAGTATTATGACTGATCATTTCTGGTCCAGTGTTCTTAGTGGATGTAACTTTTGACAATCAGCTTGATAATTTCTACCTAGCGGTTTACACAAGGGTTACCAAGAAAGGACTGGTAGTCATTTATGTTGCATTGTTTCAATATACTCATGGGATGATTAGATTTATGTTAAATATTCCTACATAATATTTGTCAACTCTAGCAGACATGCAGCAGTAAGAAACACAAGCATATGTTCCTATCTTGAAGAAAAGGTGGAGTGACTGGTGTTAGAGGTCCATTAATTTGTGGAACCTAATGAAAAAGGCACTTCTATAAACAGCAATGTCTCTGTATACATTTGTTAACTGCCTGTTGATGTTCGTTCCCATAAGAAATTTAGTAAGAGCCTGTTGTTTAAAATATATGCCTCTAAATGAAACAATTTTGAGGGCCAACTTTGCAGTACATATGCTCGGAAATTCATTGTCATACTGTGTTGTAGTAGCAAGTGAGACATTTAAAATGAATCACAGAATAAGTTATAGACATTTCCTGTGATTTAATTTAGTAGAGAAAATGTTGTTAAATGTTTTGGGCAGACCTTGCACATTAATTATAATACAATATGCAGTATGATGCAACAACAAGTAGAGCTTTTTCTACATACTGTATATTACAAGTATATATACAGAGATGAGATGAGTAATTTCTTCTTCCTTCTTTTTTGCATAATCAATCTGAAGTAGTACTTTCTTTAATCTAATTATATAGAAATATTTTGTTATCTTTCTTGCTGATCACTTTATAAAATTCTATGAACCTTTTATTATTTAACATAAACGATCTATATACAGTAGATGAATGATGAAAAGGTATGTAATAATTAATGAAAAGAGTGAGGTGATAGAAACAAAAACTTTTAAAGCTGAATATGAAGAAGTATTATTGAAGTAGGAGTAAATTTTTGCACTTGCAGTGGTCTCTGAATTAGTAATTTATATGAATAGTCCTCACAGAATAAACACTTTCATATTTCTTTCTTATCTTTCAAAACATATATGAGGAAACCATGATTTTGGTCCTGTTGTATTATTTTTCAATATTCTGCAAGCTTGGCCTGACTCATTTATAATAGAACTCCATGAAATCATGCTATGAACAGAATGGCAAAGTCTCTGTGCAGCACTTTCAAAGGACAAATCGTTCAGCAACATAAACTTTATACATGTTCAGAATGCATACCGTAAGTGGTGTTTTTAAAATTAATTTTCCATAGTTTCTTAGTCCCGTGACCCTGTAGTTAGGATATAGCGGGCTGGATAATGGATGGATAGATAGTTTGTTAGTTTTTTTTGTTTTTGTTTTTGTTTTTTTAAGCTTTTTTTGAGTCGGGAAACACTTGAATCCTCTTGTTGTTTCTACATGGAAGATCTGATAGGTTATATAATGTGTGGTTTTAATGTGCCTACTAAACATATCAGGTGTACACAGATAACATATAGGCTAAAACACATGAATCCACATTGCCTTTTCACTACATTTGCGTTGCTAAAGACAAACAGTGGATGGAAGAGTATAAACCATGATATAAACATCTGAATTTCATTGTTTGACAGTTTTTGCAATCAGGTATCTGCTGGAATTGAACAATCGAGCTTGCAGCAAAGTACTGGCAATGTTTCCATAGAGATATTCCCACTGAAAATCTCCACAAATGTTAGAGGAAACAGATTCGTAGGCCATTCATGCAAGCAATTGACAAACAAGAACAATCTTTATCTACAGCAATTAGTCTCTGTTTAATATAGCACCATTCAAAATGATAGTTTCTTTGTTTTGCCTATTAAACCTTCACCAATGTGGCTGTCATTTTATAGTCCTATTAATGGTGTCTCCTATCAGAGGAAGAAACTGAGAAGCTATACAGTATGATATATTAGTGCATGCATTACAGTTTTTTACCAAATTATTTACTGTGTTTTCTAGATTTGTTTGACTTTTGCCTTGTACAATTTGCTTTAAAACACCTATAATGACATCTCAGCAGCTCAGTCTAGAAATGCTGTCAGATTACATACAAAAATTAAATATTTTAATTTTATCATGGTGTGAAGCACTATAGTATACTCACTACATTAAAGTATATCAGAATAGACAAATGGTGAATTGTTAATTTATTCATCTGCACTAAGTATATTACATTTATATTGCTGAACAGCTTTGCTTTAAACATGATCTGCAGAGATTCTGCACCTCTGTTTACAGCCTTACCATTGGATGATTGAAACCCATCATAAAATTGTGACAACTATTGGAAAAAGCTATTGAAAATCAATTTAATCAAATTGAGAATTAAGAATTATTCTAATATATAGATATTTCCCAGCTATGAACTGTATAATTTTAAGTGAGTTTGTAAAAAAAAAAGCAAGGCTGACATATTCTTCATTATTACCACGTGTTGGTCAAGGAGCATTGGTTTCACATTCTTTGAATATTTTTGACTGATGTTATATCTGATTTGCTGATTGATATCATTTAATGATATATTTCATATCAATATTATTTGTTCTGTACACTTAAACCACACTGTGTGACTAATCAATCTCGTGTTTTGCACAATATCAGCTCCCAACTAATAGGAACATTTAAGTGGTTGAAAGTGTATAAAAATTCTTGAAATACAAAACAATTCTTTTGTATTTTTCCTGCCACATGGCCAACAGTGAATGAAACTGAAATAAAATAAATTTTACAGTACTGCACACGGTACTCTTACTGCAGCATGTAAAATGTAGTGTTCTTACTGCTAGAATGTCCATGAACCTTTGTGATAATTGTTATTTACATTAGATTTTGTGTGATATACAGTAGCTAATATTAAACCAAATCATTTTAGTCTACTGTTTAAGCCATGCACATAATGTATACATCCTCAAATCTTTTTAATCTAACTTGGGGTTATAGGACACCAAGGCCTATCCTGGGAATGAAATAACCATGGACAGGCAGTCAGTTCATTGTGGGGACACACACACACACTCAGAGAAAATTTAGACTCACCCTAAAATGTATGTCTTTGAGAAAGTATCTGGAAAGGTCATGCAGAGACAGAGAGTATGGGCAATCTCCACATAGACAGCACTCATACTAAGAGCAATCCCAGGACAGTGGAACCCTGAAGCAGCAGTGCTAATCTTGTGCAATGTTTTGTATTATGTCCTTTCCACATTTTGACAATAATAAAGTAAATACACCCTAAATAAAAAAAGAAAATTGTAATTGTAGAAAATATTTCAGCAACCAATAACTAAATCACTAAAACTGACTAGAATTTGCCTGTTTGCAGATTATGATTTTATGTATGATTTATACATGTTTGAAGGAGGTGTGCTCAGTGGCTTCAGTGCAGCGCAGTCTTTATTGTTGAATCAAATATGTTTTGACAGGCCCTGGCTGCAGCTTTATTAACTTAATTAACTGAATTGGATTAAAACAGAATGAATCTAGGAACCTTTTAGGCAGCTGGTTTGCTTTTAGCTACATGCCTGCACCTAGAACAATGCCAAGAAGGCTAAAGCAAATAAAAAAAGCTTATATTGTAAAAAAAATATATATTGCAAATGAGAAAGTAACATAGGGATAACAACATAGCACAACACAAAGTACAGTATGGCATATCCTCTGTATCTCTGTCCTTACAACCCTGTCTAACAAGGGCAAGGATCGCCTGCTTATCCACTACAAAATAACACAACAAAACTGTTCTCGCTATCTTTCTCTCTTTTTCATTCTCCCCATTTTCTCAGTGTCTGGCCTCTTTTCTTCCAGCCTATCAAGCATTTGTCTCTGCTTATCTCCTGATTCAACACTCAGTTATCCCCTGTCAGAGAGTGGTCTTTAAACCACACTAAAAAAGAAGTTACTTCTGAGACAGTACCTGTTTATTCTTTGTCCTGCGTATTTCTGAGCCCCAGCTTCTGTTTAAAGGAACATTCCCTCCTGATAACTTTGAAGCAGACAATCCTTCATAATATGCAACAGGACTACCAACAAGCTCTTGGTTGTCACCTATCATCCTATTGGGATGTCTCTTGCCTTCCAACTTTGGCATCCTTTGAAATGGTTCTTGCCATCTTTTCAACACTGGTGTGATGTGTAACATTCTTTCCAGCAGTAGGAGCTTCACAGTATTTTGTGGGGCACTTCATAGACTTATTTCTGCTTTATGTAGTGTCTTTCTACGTGCAAATTTTCTCTTGGTCTGCATACAGTTTCCATAGAGTAGTATATAACATCTACTCCAGGTCCTCCCTGCGTGGAGTTTGCATGTTCTCCCCATGTCTGCGTGGGTTTCCTCCGGGCGCTCCGGTTTCCTCCCACAATCCAAAGACATGCAGGTTAGGTGGCTTGGCGATTCTAAATTGGCCCTAGTGTGTGCTTGGTGTGTGGGTGTGTTTGTGTGTGTCCTGTGGTGGGTTGGCACCCTGCCCAGGATTGGTTCCTGCCTTGTGCCCTGTGTTGGCTGGGATTGGCTCCAGCAGACCCCCGTGACCCTGTATTCGGTTTCAGCGGGTTAGAAAATGGATGGATGGATAACATCTACTATGCATGCACCCTATTCTTTTTGCGCTAGAATGTGCACCCATTTTTTATTCCATACCTCATAAATATTATGGGGAGGGGGGATCCCTTTTCATCTCCTACAATTACCTGTATTCTGACAATAAATAGGTGGGGCCCCTCCCCTGGCATATGCTGACACATCCCATCCTGCTACCCCTACTAATGCTTCTATCGTTATCCTTGACCTCACTATATTTCATCTCCTCATAATAAAATGGCTTCATCCAATACTGACATCATCATTTCGCAATAGTGATGAAAACAGGCTGAAAAAAAGTCCTCATTCTGTGTTCCATGACAGATTTACAGTTTTGTTGACATACAAGAATTCAATAGAATTCCCTTAAAATATATTTTACACACATCTGAAAGAGTAATTTAATCATTCATGCTTTTTCTAAATCAATTTAACCCTTCAATGGTTTCACCCAGAAAAAAAGCATAGCAAAAATTATTTGTTTGCATTTTTTGGTTCCTTTGGTTACCTACCAGGTATTGTATATATAACGTCTACTACTGGAAGTGTGTGTGTCTGTCAGAAGTGAGTGGCAGAGTCGGGGTAAGGGTTCCACCTCCGAGGAAAGAGACAACTCGCATAGCCACTAATAACACAAGCGAGGAGAGCACATCAGCAAAACGAAACCTCAGAAGAAAGACAAATTTGCTTAATTGCTAACAATGGCAAAACGGTATCCCTTTTACTTTTCCTCCCGTTGCTAATACATAAGCGATGCGGGCAAGTCAGCAAAACAAAACCTCCAAAGAAAGACAAAGTTGCTTAGCCATTAACTTCTGCAAATGGTATCCCTTTTACTTTTTCTCCCGCCGCTAATGCACAAGGTATGCAAGCACGTCAGCAAAACGAATACTTCCAGGAGAGAGTTGCCCAGAGTAGTTCCTTTCAATTACCTGACATTGCTACAGTTTTTAGGACCGCAGGCTTTTTACATCACAGGCTTTCACAGCTAGTAGTATGTATATATATATGTATATACTAGCTGTCCTCTGTGGCTCCACACTCGTAGTAGTGAAACAGAACAAACTTTAAAAATCAATTAAAAAAAATGTATTTGTGTTGAGAACAATTTATATTGATAGGTTTCCTACAATGGTTTTGGTTTTGTTAGCAGGGGCAAGGACATATAGATTCCTTGGGGAACTAACCCGGGAGAGAGCAACGTAAAGCTGACCATGCGAGAAACATGCTGAGCTAAGATCAACCCCTGCCAACTTGAGTGTCTGTGCCTGGGCCTCGTTAATTGACATTGCAAAGCAAAGCTTCACTGGAAACTATAATCTCTTGAATTGAAAGGGCATGTCCGTCGCAATTAGAAAAATTTGACAAATTTAGAATTTTAAAATTCTAAAGGATAATGAACTGAATTATTGTGTTCTTAAATGGTATTTATTGAAGTGCATGTCCGAGACAGCGTGTCAAATTTGACCACCAATTGAATAATTTTATGCCTCCCCCTCCCCTCAGCCTCCCTCTTCGTTTTGCGCATATAAATCGCTGCTGCAAGTGAACTTTCATGCATAGTGCAATGAGAGAAGTCGCTCGCAAAATCAACCAGAATGTTCAAGCAAACTATAGAAAAAAAACAGATCTAAATCCATTAAGTAGTTCTCTCGTGAAAAGCGGAGAGAGAGATATATAGGACTGAATGATTTCAGTTATAAGTGAAGAAAGTAAGGCAAGCAGGCTTTTACCAATCGAGTATGCATGGGATCATATTGACAAGTAGCTGATCTAGATTTTTGAGTAAGATGAGAAATTTCAGTTCAATGGGCAATTCAAAAGTAGACAGATAAGTAAAAGGAGGTTCAGTTGAAATATTCTGATAAGAATTGAATTGTGTACATATTGAAGACTCTATCTGTTGATGATTATTATCAATTTTGGTTTTAGGAAAGGTTAAAAATGTATCACATATAGCAGTGCAGAGCATATGAGATGGGATTATATCACCATTTGCCAGAATTCTGTTAATAGTGAAAAACAAAGCTCTTTTCGTTACTATCAGACATGATTTGTTTAGAGTAATAAACAGATTTACCCACATATAATGCAGAGTATCTGAGCATAAGTATTGCATGGCCTTGCACTTTAAAATAATTTAGTTATTCTGCCATAGAGAAGCATCAAAAGTATACTAGTATTGAGGTAGTCACTGTTATGACTTTGAAAACAATCATTACAACTATAATGATGTATTGATTGTGGCAAATATAAAGTGAAGTAACATGGTCATTGTATTGACTACAGTATATGATCAGAAAACATCATATTCTAAGTGAACACATTCTTTTATATGACAAGAGGATATATATTAAAGTCAGTGGTCCTCTTGCTAGAGAAGGAAGGTTTCACTGAACTATGGCACTGTGCATTTTTTACGAATTAATGACCGAAGAGAGCAGCACACTATACAATAACTTTCTCCTTTTCTACCTAACATCCAACAGTCTAAAAAATATTCATAAGGAGGAATGTTTAGAACTACAGCTGTATGTGTTTGCCCTGACTATAAATCCGTTCTGTCTTGAGTAACTATGATAAGAACTATTATGAAACTCCATGAAAAGTTTTTAAATGATGCAGAGACAAGTGGCAACATTCAAGGTAATGATGCCATTATTGTCATTTTCATGGAGTGTTGTGCTGTTTGGTTTGCTGAGATCACATCTTATACCGTGGTGATGTCTAATGCCTAACAGTACCAACACTCAAGTAACAGACTAGATAACGTCTTTAAGTTTATAGTTGGACATCGTCTCTAATGTGCATATGCAAGAAAGTGAAATAAAACAGACACCGTAAAAAACTTGGAAAAAGAGTGCAGACAAATTGTACTGAGTCTGTGTTACCAATGATACTTGTGCCTTTACATTGATCTCTCTCTGACACTTTCCATACAGATATTTTGTATTCTTTCTATCGTTATCACTGAGCTATCTGCTTACAAAGCTATTTTAGTTCCTACAGCACTAAGGCAGTATCTTCACTTCATTATCTAAAATATTTTCCATCAAGTTTTAAACATAATAGTGTATATATTTAAATAATGCATAATTGTAAATTATGGACTTTGAACTGAGGAATTGTGATTGCATATTGCAATAGGAAGCGAAAGTTCACAATTTGCACAAAATGAAAGATAGAATCATTGATTAGTTTTAGCATGGTACTGTAGCTGTTCAGACTAATATTATTGTTTCTAAGCTACTTAAAAACAGTAAAAGCAGTGTAGCACATCTATTTACAATAAATTGGTTGTCAGTCTTATAGTTATGTTGTATTCTTTGTGGTGCTGCTTTTCTATAAAGAAAACATCTATTTTTATTCACATGTTGTCCCTTTTGATTTATTTTGTTGACATGGCAGATTGATTAAGACAAATGCATTTTTTAGGTCCCTGTCATTCTAAATGATAATTGGGGCATTTATAGGAGGACGTTGACTTTTGCCAGTGATTGCCATTCAACCTTGGATTTTACTTATTTATTTATTTTTACAAACAATGGTAATCCCAACTAATGGAATAGACTGCAGTTAAAAATTCTGTAGAGTTAATAAACCCATTAGAAGGTTTTTTAGGAGAGACTTGGATAAAAATGCTGACTCTGGATACATTTGGCTGTTCTTTTTCATTTTATTACAGTTGAGTGCTTTCATTCATACAAAATGGTTAAAGAAAAGAATAAAATGCTTCATTAATTATTTAGTTTTTCTGTCCCAAAATGGTAACTTTCTCAATATTAAAGTGTTTCTATTAGATTACGGTGAACCAAAAAACACAAAAGGAGACACTGTCAGCAGCAACAAAGTACCTCATGCATAATAGTTCTACAATTGTTATCATACAAAATACATTTAACATTATTTATTCAGTGAGGGAATTTATTGACAAAGTTATTTTTTTTTTGTAATAAATATAAAAAAATATATAATATATATACCCTTACATGAAAGTAATACACATTATTATTTAATATGTTAAAGGAAAGCCATCAATCATTTTGATATTGAGAATAAGCTTATGAAACCTAGGCACTGGTAGGCATTCACCTACGAGAATTTATCGTGGTTATCTGCAACAGCCCAAACTCATGATTGTTAAGTTATTTTGTGACTCTGATTTAACAAAGCATTTGTGAATGTGGATGATTATGTAATATTGCCCAATGGTAGACTGGCATCCTTTCTAAGTTGGGTTTTTAAAGCTCCAGGAATGCATATGCACTGCTCATGGCATTTGAAAAACATGAAGCTCAGAAAATCAATAAATAGAATTTTGCATTAACTTTGTAAAAACTGGGCAATGGTAGTCTAAAAGGTTTAGGGGCTTTAATGAGGAATAATTCTGAGGACTTTACATTTTCAATACCTATTGTACGCATACTGTCAAGAAAGCTGGCGTTCTGATATGATAAAAAAAAGACTCTTCCAAAAGTCGTTTCTTTTTTTTAATCCCACCATTTCACAGTACAGTGAGCTGAACAGTAATGTGTTTAGGGTTTTTATTCTTTGACGTTTGTGTAAATATAAAAGAAAACATTGCACATTACACATGTAATATGCATGAAAAATGTCAAAGATATCCTTTTGCTAGTTTCATAGAGCATGGACAAGGTAGAAAACAAATAAACTGGTTATGCCAGAAGACTTCTTCTGTCTCTTGACTCTGACAGGAGGTCAGCAGTGTATGATTGTGAAGACTGCCACTGAGCAATACCGTCATTACAAATACACATTAACAAACAACTAACATTCACTATACGTATCCAGTGTACATTTCATTAAATAAACCATTGATTATTTATGTTTGACACCAATTAAAAAAAAAGCTTTCAATCTAGAATATTTAAATATACAGCTTTAAAACAGGCAATCAATCACATAATTGTCATAATCTCTGTCTATATTGTTTTTGGTCCAATGTGAAAGCATTGATGCTTTGAAAGTATCCACTTTTAAAGAAAAATGAAATTTCTTTGAATGACACCAGTCAACTACATAATGTTTTAAGACACTTCCAGAAAAGCTTTTGAGGTCGTGTTTTTATTCCTGCAAAGGAAGACTGTGGTCATTATAAAAGCTGTCATGTGAATTCATCAAGCTTTATTCTATACAGCATGTTTTGTAAAGAGCAGAGTTATTTTGTATTTTTAATGTATTCATTGTAAAAAGTTCAGGATCAACACAAATGTATAGTAGGGTATGACTCTGTTACCTTGTGCCTTAAGATTCAGGTTTTTAACCACTGACCACTCCACCTACAAGTAAATCATATTTTTCAATACCAGACATGAGCACCGACTTGTCATAAACATTGGGGAGCAAAAAAATGATAGGCTGCAACATAAATAATAACAATTCTGCTGGGCTGCTTTCAACAGCCTATCATTGAGAACACTTTTGCTTGAGTTTACAGATTCATCATTGGTATCAAACGATTCAGCAACAAAGGACCATAGCCTGGGCTTAGGCAGGAAATAATTTTGAGAGATGAGAAAATACTATAAATCCTAATTGCATCTATGATCAATCAGTTGGCACTGTTATAAAATATTTTTTGGGGGTGATGCAAACCTAAAATCCAATCCCCTGGCTATGCATAATCACCGTAGTAACACTTTTATAGTATTAAAGTATGTGTATTAAATATGTTATTGAGGATTCTGATCTTCAATGCACAAAGAAGCTTAGGTTTTAAATATTTGTTGAAAGGCATTGTAGTTCACTTTAAAGGTTTTCTTTTTTCATTTCAGTTTGTAGGGAATATTCATTTTATTTGGGATATCAAGAAAATCTATATAAATTGGTTGAAAGTTGTATTTTTGGTGCTTAATATTTTTAAAACAAAAAAACACACTAATAATAATAATAATAATTCTCCAATTAGAAAAGCATAGAAGAAACAAATATGTCAGACTAAAAGTATGCAGTCAACACAACAATATAACCGTAAGACCAGAGTTAACGTTTCGCTAAAATCGGATTGAAAAATTTTTCAAATGTTTGCAAATATCATCTTTTGTTGTTCACTACCATCTATGAATTGATTAATGAAACTCCTGGTGTTCTCTCCTACCTTGGCAAAAACTTCTCTGTACTCGACTTCTTATTTGCAAAACATTTATAAACATGGATCATGGATCACTGTTTATACATTCATTTTTTACATGTTTAAAATTGTATGCTTATATAAATAATATAATAATAATACATTTTATTTATATAGTACCTTTGCCATGGTTAAGGTGCTTGGGCTACTCAGTTTATTCCTGGGTCCAACATTAAATTTAACAACATAGCAGGTTGGGTAAGACATTGATTTGGCACTTAGACAACTATGGTGAATAGTCCCCCTTAAAAGGACTGTTGATTATATTGCAGTAAACCTAAGTTTTTATCTTCAGCTGTACTTCTATGCCTCCATTCTGTCTCATGCTGCTCCTCCTGTGAGACTCCTCTGTCAGGTCCACTGGCCACAGCAATTAAAGGTTTCTCTCTGCTTATGTGAGACCCAAGGCACCATTCCTCTCACACCCCATCTTTACAAGCTGATCCAAGTTACAACCCTTCTTAAGACTCCCGAAGTCCTTTGGATTATGGCCAATGAATTTTAGCAGCGGAGACGTGACACACTGATGGGCTTCTCATGATGGCACTGTTCCCTTCTTATAATCAGCAAACAACTTAGCTTGATCTGCTATTCTCTAGTCAGGCAACAGATGTTACAATATGTTAATAGTTTATGGGGCTGTTTTAGTGAAATTGTGATTTTGCTGTCCCTGTAAGGTTACAGGTTAGACTGACATGTCATGTACTGATCCACCTTTATAAGTAGCCTGTAGTAATGTATGGAATCAAATGTGTCTGGTATGGACTTTAACTCATTTTTACCCCTGCAACTTTTGTCAAGCATCGCCGAAGGCTGGGATGAATGGTTCACCCAATGTATCGCCCTTGAATCTGTTCACAAGTTTGCACTGCCAGCTCACGTATTTCTACATGACAGCCTTTTTCCCTTGATTACTTTCAGTTCAGTAAATATGTCAGTACACTGTTAAAGAAATGGGAAATATTCTTGACCTTAAAATTGCTTTTCATGCAAGACACATCTTTTAAAGTGTTTCATGAGAAAATCATAACATACTCACTGGACATATCGTACATTTTGTCTAAGAAAAAAACTTTTTAATGAAACCAAACTCTGTTTCCCCCAGGGCTAATTAAACTTTGCCCTCGTTAGGTATATTTAATTGGCTAAAATTTCAATCTGCTCATTAAAGTTCAAGCCTGAGGATGAAGAATGAATGTTACAGCTTGATTAGGACTCCCCGTGTACCTTGGAGGTGTAAAGTATGATCCAGTGGGATTTGATTCTTAGTAATACCTCTTAGACCATACTAATTAATTCTAGATCAACATATCTTTTAAACCAGATAACCCTTACACATCTTACATTTTAAATTATTAATAATAGGGCCATTTGGAAATTATTAATTAAATGTACAAATATGTGTTTAATAGCTTAATAGTTTTTCCATTGAAATGTCACAGGTTTTACTTCAACAATGCATTCTAGGCAGATTCCTTTCTCACAGAGAGTGATAGTTGTATGGGGAGTGCAATCACTGATTATCAAACATTCCTGTTAACCTTAAGTATTACTGAATAAATGGAATGGGACAAACATGAAACAAAAAATAGTACTGCTGTCTGTTAGCTTCAAGAACACAAATCTAAATTCCTGTCAGATCACCATGTGTTTGGGACTTCCTTGTTGTCGCCATTTTCCCTAGGTCACTAACTATGTACTCTGTTTTCTTTCCCCATCAGATTCATGAAGGTTAGGTTAATTGGCAACTCAAAATTGGCCCAGTGCAAAAGTTTTCTGTCATTAGGGAACTTCATGACTGTTTTCTGCCTTGTAAGTAGGTAGGTCAGTGGACTTTGTTATCCCAGAGGGAAATTTGTTTGCAGAAGAAAAGTACAAAACATAAGGCATAGTTACACAGAGAGAAGAAATGATCAAAGACACAATAACTGAGAACTAGTGTTATAATAGGTGAACACACTCAAGATTAGTAAAAAGGAGAACAATTGCTTCTAACAGGGCACAAAGTAATAATTCAGAATTCAGCAGCTTCTCTACAAGTAAGAATTTGGCGGAGTGGTGGCTCTGAGGCTAGGGATCTGCACTGGCAATCGGAAGGTTGCCGGTTTGAAATCCGTAAATGCCAAAAGGGACTCTGCTCTGTTGGACCCTTGAGCAAGGCCCTTAACCTGCAATTGCTGAGAGCTTTGAGTAGTGAGAAAAGCACTATATAAATGCAAAGAATTATTATTATTATTATTAAAATGCGTATAGCTCTAGGAGTGAAACCGTTTTTTAATCTGGTGCTCTTTACCCTTGTGAATCAAAATATGCAGAAGGATGGCAACAGCTGAAATTTTGGGAAAAGAAGAAGACTATTGTCTGACAGAATTCAGTTGGGCTTCTTTCTAATCTGTTTGTGATATAGCTCAGTGAGAGAGGACTGCTGCAAACCAATGATTTTACTGCTAATTTTTTAATATTCTTAATACTGAGGTTGCCAAAGCAAACATAAAAATATATTCAATGAAAGACATATATAAAAAGTGTTGTTATGGTTTTGTCTACTTTAAAATTATTAAATTTGATAAGAATAAACATTTCTGACCTTTCTTACAAATGTGTTCTGTGTAAAGATCAAAGTTCAGCCTTTCAACTATTGTCCCCATATGCCTGTAGTGCTCCACCATGCCCACCCTCTGCCTTTTAATTATTGTTGGGAGAGGGGGAGGACAGTAGCACAGCTACAGCTGTATCATTTGTCTTATAGATATTTAGCTGTAAAATGAATGATCATGTCATTGAACAAACTTATGAACAATAGACACATGGCTGTCCTCCTTATTTTGTAGTAGACTCACAATGATGGAGTCATCTTCAGATTTCATGAATTGTCTGTCTTTGTGTGAAGTACTGCAGAATTCCAACACAAGCATCAAACACTTTCTTTTCTCTCTCTCTTTCTCTGTCTGCCTCCATTCCTCCTGGCAAGCTTCGTCCACCTCCTTCCAACTCTGGCTCCCCAAATGGAGCGAGGTGGCTCCTTTTATTCAGGTTCTGGCAGTGTTCCAGATGGCTCATCAGTATTACCTGGAATCACAACCAGGTGTGGTGGAAGTCCACTATAATGCTCTGCAGTTCCCCCTGGCAGCCCCCACGGAATCCAACAGGGCTCCACCAAACTCTAACTCCCTGCGTGACCTGTGGGAGTCCATGGTGCCACAGCCACCCAGGAGGGTTGCCCTCTAGCGTCCCAGGAGAGGTATTGCCTCAGTGGTGCTCTCTCCCCCTGGTACCTTGGCCAGGTAATGGCACCTGTCACAATAGGAAACCTGTTTTTTTTTTTTTTTAAATCCACCAAAACAGTAATGATTAAAGTTTGAATTCCATCACATCAACTTAGCAGTCACTCTGTTTTTGACAGAACATTCAAGTTACTAAACAGCATTAATAATGATACATGGAGCTTTGTCTGGGATCCTGCCAAAGTGTTTGATTTCTTGTAGCAATGCCAAGGCAGGTTGAGTAAACTGATGGTCAGTTCATTGCTACTGACTTTGAAGCAAATTGTGAGAAAAAATCTAATAAAAGTAATAAATAGGTACTATGGCAACCTCTCAGCTGTGTAAAATATATTTTAACCTAAGAAGTAAAGGTGCTTTCTTCCTTGTCAGTTTTTATCTGGCAAAGTTTTTTGAAGTTATCTGGAGTATGGAAGAACAATGTACATTTAGATAAATCTGTTGCTCCTCTTCCTGCGGTCATTTAGTGAGAATACATGTGCTTAGAATTGCATGAACTGTTGCAGTTTTAGAATGTATCAGAATGCAGACGCTGTAGAGAATGGAACATACAGTATATGATAACCATTGTAGAAGAAGCCCAGACACAGACAGACACTGAGACAGCCTGAAGTCCCAAAACATTTATTATTATTTATTTTCCTGCTTTTCTTTTACAGCACACAGTGCACAAAGCACCACAAATAGCTCATAATCCGCTCTTTTCTTTTCTTCTTTGCCGCCTCTACTCCTCTCCTCGCAAGGTCTCTGTCCTCTGTCTCCCGACTCCAGCTCCCCAAGTGGAGTGAGGCGGCCTCCTTTAGACAGCACCCAGAAGTGCTCCAGGTGCATTACGATCAACTTCCAGCAGCACAGACCCCGGCCGTCTGTCACAACATCTAATGTTGAGTTGTAGAGACCATCCAAATGTTTGATTTTAACAATGCTGAAATCAGTTCTTGCTTCTTTCCCACAATCTCACATTTGCATTTCTACCAGTACTCCTACACTAGGCCCTGGTATTTGATGCTCAAATGAAAACTCTATAAGCAGCGTTTGTAATAAAATATAACATCATATGTTTACTATAACACAGCTAAGGTTGAAAATAGAAAATATAGTCAAAGCAAATGAGACGATTTCTGATGGTATGGCTTAAAAAGAAGAAATTCTAACTTTGGCATGCCAGTGAGCAGCTATCTCAGCTTGGGTTTGCCCATCATATGACTGTTTCTTGCTTTCAAGATTTCACTATAGAAAGGTAAAAAATAATGACACATGTATTGTTGGAGGTTTCCTTTTCATATCATGTGAAGCTTGTCAGTTCATCTGCTAACTCTCAAAGAGGTTAGGAATTTGTAAATAATTTGGCTATGGAGACTGTTTTTAGAAGTCAATTGTGATTGTTTAATAGCCTTTAACACTACATCGATATGCAACTCATAATGAATAATAATCACCTGCTTGTTGGAAGCCTTTTTCTGAACATAGGTGTCCTAGATGTACCTTCTTCAATAACATAGTTTTTGTTATTTAATGTTCTGTGAGGTGTTAGCAAAACTGTAAGCATACTGTTTGCTTTTATCATATGTACACTTTATAAGATAAAATAACAGTGGTCAAATATATTTCATTTTAATGCAAGTACTAATGCACTGCAAACCAAGCACTTGGCTGGCTCGCACATTGTGTAGGCAAAAAGCAACTGCTCTTCAGTGAGGAAAAGAAGGTTTCCTTTTTCAGCAACAAAACTGCATCACAGCAGTAAAAGGTACTGCATAAGAAAATCTGTTATGAACATTTTCAATTATTTAAACTTTTATAGTAGCAGATTGCAGGGCTCAGAAAGAAAATTAGAAAGCATGCTGTGCAGGAAAATTAAATAGGTTGTAGTTCCGCTACTCAAAGTGGGAGCACATCTGAGAAAATTACATACTTCTATTATGTCTTATGCAATGGCCAATGGTCCAGATCATTTACAATGCTGACATTTCACCCGTAACATCTTGCTTTTCTGGTACCATGCTGCCATCTCTCTGGACGTTTGCAGCATTTGACCTGTTTCAGATGTCCACTGTGTGTTCAATTCTCACAATCTGTCCTATTTCAGGAATGAATGAGAATTATATCAGCTGAATACTTTTGAAAGCAATTGAAATGATGTACATGTCAGATAACTTCAAATAAGAATTCTTTATATTAGCATCACTCCAAACTATCGTTGCCAGCACAACTGATTTAATTTTCTTTAGATCCCTAGGTTGCTCATCATGAAGAAAGTGAAAATTTGTGTTGGCTTACTTACTTTCAGCATTACATTTCAAACATTTCTGTTCTTCGAAGCAGGTGCATTTCCCCACTGATGATATGGAAAATAACTTTTATTTGTAGGATTTAAGGAACATCATATTTTTATTTAGACATTCATCATACTGTGGTCTTAAATCTCTTCTTTTGTTGATTAAATGTGCACTGTTATATATCTACATTAGCAGAATGCAAGCATTTAGAAAGATTGCAGCCTATTTTTGAGTCAATTGCTAGCTAGAGGAGTTGAAACGTCTTGGCACAGCACCCTACATCTCCTCTATTGTTTTTATTGTTTGTTGAAGCCTGAGAAATCTCTGATTCAAGGTGCCTTTAGGGATCTAAAGACCAAGTAATTATGTGAATACAATTTCCCATTTGTTGAAAGCAGTTATCAACAAGTGTATTGGTAACCCAGGGAGAAACAGTGGCTAATGAGACAGCTTTGGCCCAATTGCAGACAAACAGCCAGTGCACACTGGGTGAACATATTCATCTGCCATCCGCAATGGCTTACAAGGAGTGTACTATTAATGACAGTCTTCCCAACATATGGCAACTTTAGAAAATCTGCAAACAAAGGAATATTTATCTTCCCCATAAAAACGCTTCCTATCATCCCACAGCTGACTAGTGGTAGGATACTCAAAAACAATGACATTTATTTTTCATTCCATTATTGTTATTTTGGGTCTGAGAAATTCAAGAAGCATATTATGAGCATTGTTGAAAAAATCTTATATACTGAAAAAAATGATCTTATCATGAGAAAAAAGTGAGTCTTTTTAACAAGATGATTGACCCAGAATAGTATTAATTTTAACATACTTTAAAACAATCAAATATGAAATCTCCTTGAAGGCCATTCAGTAGAAAAGTTTATTAATAAATATGATCATACCGATTTGGAAATATATTATGACATTTTTATAATTTCTCTGTATTTGGAAGAGATAATCATAATTAATCCCTATCATATTTTGACAAAGTTAACTACACATATAAAGTCTCAACAACCAGAAGAATATTTCAACCATTTTGAAGTTCAGTACATCAGATCAGCTAGGACAGCATACTCTCTAAAATAAGCAGGTGACATTTTTCCTTTGGCAGTATGACCAGCACTCACTGAAGCATCTCCGCAGGAGTCTTGCATCTTGATTTTGTTTTCTTTTCATTTTATTATTCTAGTATTTTGTGAGTGCATGACTCCTTATTCTTTTTTCAACCAGAAACAAAATTACACAAAAACAAAACTTTGATTTACCATAAAAAGAAAACCAAAAAGAAGACATGGAAAAACAAGTTCAATGTCCACGCAAGTGTATTATTAATCATAGTTTTTTTAAATAATCTTATATCTTTTAGCTTTATACTGAAATACTGAGGTCTCAAAATGAAATATGAAATCTTTAACTTGAAAGTTGTTAATACTCTTACAGCATTGAAGAAGTGGATATTTTGTACGATGAAATAATGTATCCTTTGGTTTTTTTTTCAAGTTTATTTCTACACATTTATTGTCCAGATTAATAGTATAAAATCCACTGAACCATTGTCCTTTCTGTCAACAACCATTCTACAATGGTCTAGTCAGATATAAATGAAACTTCATTCATCCAGGAAAATAATTCTAAATTTAAATGAAAGTGTATGTAATTTTCATCTGAAGAATTTAGGAAGGCAAGTGCTCTAAGAGTATATATACTGTAGCTTCAGCTGTTTGATATAACCTTTCTAGACATTTTATAGTGTTATACATGCTACTCTGGGGAATCTCTAATGTTTTCTGTCAGAAGTCTTGACACTGTACAAGACCTCTTTACTCATGCAGCCAAAGCTTTCTTTTTGTACGCCTTTTTAGAGCACTGCTTGCAAGCAGTTGGGAAAGTCCACTTTTATTGCCTCTTGGCATTCTCAGAGCCCTCTTCAACAGGTTCAGGTTTATTTTCATGTGTACATAATAAAATGAGATTCCGACTTATATCTCACAGAAAAATAAAAATTCCTTTTCTGTAAAAAATACTGAAGCCTTCTGAAACACTGTAAATAACCCCAGGAATGGCTGCTCACCCGTAATAAAGTGTTAGATAGAAAACATAATGGAGCAAAATTAAATTACAAACTTTCATCTAAATCATGTTTTCTGAACATATTTCATTCAGCTTGTTTTAAGTAGCAAGCATCATGTACAGTACTTCAACATAGAGCTCTTCTCCATGATCAAAGAGTCGTTTTATTTATACAGTATTTATTTTAGCCTAAATAAATTGACAGCTTGCTTACAACAGTATCTGTTCATTCTGTCATTCAGCTATCATACAGATCTTTTCATGCCCAAAAATATGACTCATTAATGAGACTGCACGCATGCTTCGTCCAGAAGCTGTAGTCTGTGCAGCTTTTGTTAACCGATGCACTTTCATAGCCCTGTGCTCGCTTACAGCGTGTTAAGAGAAGTGTCTAAAGAAGCAGATTCTTTTTTTTATTTCCACTTTCTAACATTTTAAATAAGTCAGGTGGCCATAAAAATCTGGGACACAGCTGAGTGTTTTTATCTTAGAATGAATGAATAATAGATATCTGTCTTTCATCAGCAAAATAAGTGGCAACATCTAGAAATTATAGGAATATTTTTCTTATAGAATGACTTCATTATCAACATTTAGATAGCCGTTTTTATTCAGCTATTGAATGTTTTTTATTTCATTGGCAAATTTATATGTAAATGAAGATGAGAATAAAATGTACGTTAGCTATGAAAGATGTTTCACTAAATGTATTTGTTATTTTAAAGTGGTGGCTAGTGGCTAGTGGCTAGTAGTGGCAGAAATCAGTCTATCAAAAGATGAGCCATTAAGTGTCTAAAGAGCTATTGTTTACAATAACAGCTCAACAGCCAATAATAATATCAGTCTTAATAAAATTCAATTGCTTGAGCCAGTTAATCCTGACCTAACTAAAGCCATTTTGAAGGATTTGATCCATGAGAACATAAGTCCCAGGAAGTTTTTTCTGTCCCACATTCTTATAGCTGTTGTGGATTTTTTACCTTATTGGCAGAAATAACTGGAACGTTTCATTAATTGAAAATGCCTCTTTTTCCAGTCTATCGTCCTGTTACTAAAACAGAAAAAGATCTGAAAAGCTATTGCCTTTGTGATGTAATGCTCTGAAAAGAGTCAACACAGGGCTACCTGATAAAACCAACTTTTTGGGTGTTGGATTCCAATTAAAGACAATAGAGTCCGAGAGACTCTCCATTAACATATTTTCCATGTGTAGTTCATAAAATCCCTTGAGTTTGTAACAAATAAATGTTTGTTAGAAGTTTATAATAAATCAAAGGTTTATTTGTCAAAATATTTAGAATAATTACATGGAAGTCAGTCAACATATAAAGCGAGTTGCTGGTTGTTTGCTATCGCGGACTGAGCTCAGAATTGTTTTTGGAAGTGTATGGTTTGTTGCCTAGTATTTTGTGAGTTGACAAGCAATACACCTTAAGGCAGGTGTGTCAAACTTATATCATGGGGGCAGCAGTGGCTGCAGGTTTTCATTTCTTAATTAGCAACCATTCACTGCCGCTAATGGAAGACCTCTTATCATAATTTTAATTAATAAAGATAATTTAATATTTTTACCATTCAAAATCCTAATTGTTTCTTTTTTCTTCAGTAGCCAAACAATAATGAGACATAAATCGAACTAACAGGTGACCAGTAACTTGATCGCATTTGCTCCTATGTATTCATCATACAATAACTGTTTCATAAAAGTGCTTGAGAAGAGAAAAAAACTAAGGCAGTAGAATTGAAGAATGGGTTTAACTAACAGCAAGAAGTGTCCTCTAGTTAAGAAATTGCTTGAAATAAGTGTTAGACCGCTGAGATAGCTGGTAATCTGTTGGCTCACTTTACATTTCATTATTTGATTGGTTACTGGTTAAGGAAGAAAAAGAATCTTAAAAAGTTAAATGAATTAAAATTAATAAAAAAGTTTGTTTCATTATAAGCAATAACTAGGTAGCTGAGACAAAAACAAGCAGCCAGAATCGAAAGACCAAAAGACTGGGCATGCATTGCAGTGAGTAAGCCAGCATAGCCGAGAAAAATGTGGTTTTATCAAAGAGAAAAATAATTAGATATTTTGCTCATTTTACTTTACTCTTAGAAGTGTAATAAGTCAACACCATTATGACTCAGTAATCACAACGCTAGTCATGTGTTTTCCTCAATCAGTCCTCTGTTTCAGCTGAGTGTAGCTAATCCCACAGTGTAGAAGCAAGGTTAGGGAAAGTAGCCACATTGAGAAGCTGTTTATTCTTTTCATAAAATGTGACAACTCCATTGCTCTGCTAACATCACCGTCCCGGCTGGGAGAATTCAGCATGTTGATTATTCCTTAGGTGTTGATTATACTGTAACTCAGCCACTGCAAAACATTTATGACATTTCGTAAAAAATCTATTTTTGAATCAGATTGTAAGTTGTCATTCACCTTCATAAGTAGTTACAACTTTCCTCAAAAGCCTGTGCTAGGTTTGCCAATTTCAAATATGTGTAACATTATATCGCATACACAAAATGAAGTTCAGTGCTTTGAAATGCAATGCTGAAGTACATTAGATTTAATACAACCTGCAGCTATACTTTGATTGCCTCTGTATTTAACATATACTGTATCTTCTGTTCATTTTAAATGTTTCTTGTTCTTTATGTCTGTTTTTGCTGTTACAAATGCACATTAGTAAAGGCTCTTTGTATACAGTGCTTATTAAGTTAAACATTGAGGTCACAATAACTCACTGAACCAATAAAATCAAAATATCAAACCGTATTTAATAAAAGCATATTTTAACATTGCTGAATATTTTTTTCATAATGTTTGACACATACTCACAACATGCAGTATTAGAAGTACATTTCACCGTAGGCTAAGGACTAGGCTGCCTTTGTTTAATTTATTTTGTTCTTCCCTCTCTTTAGATCTTGATCTTAGTCAAATGCATATAATAGTTAGGGCCAAATTTGACACACATATTATTTGTGGCTCTTACTGTTCTGATTCTTATCCACTCATCTATCCATCCGTTCTTTTAATCCAGTTTATGGTTGTGGCGCGTGGTTGAGTATCTCAGCATCAGGCAAATATCAGGAACCATCCCTGGGCAGAGTACCACTATACTGCTAAAAGGCCCATTTCCATACACACTCATACTTGTAATTCAAGTCATTAAACTAACTCACACATCTTTGGGCTGTGTTATGAGAATAAGAGTACACATACTGTAGATGAACCCCTGCATGCATCTTGAAAATATGCAAACTACATAAAGAAAGTGACCAGGCTCAGTGCAACTAATTCGTTGTGCCACTCTCAACAAACACCAGTAGGCTCAAATTTCTGTTATTGTAGCCACCATGTGTAAAATTGACACTGTAATACTTGTGATTTTCATAGGAATTGTTGAGTACTTTTTTTAGCAGTACCAGAAAGACTAAAACATATAGTGAACATATAGAATTGTCACAATGGATATCAATGAATACAAGGACTTAGCATGATATTCTGAAAGACTGCATCACATACACAGTGCCTAATAAATGAACACAATTCAGTTGTGAAAATTTGAAATAAACATTTAATCTGCTACAGGAATCACAGCCTTAATGTAAAACAGGGGACACAGCATATTAGTACAATTCATAATTCCCACAATAATACAAACACCATGAATCTTGATTCAAGTAATGAAGAAGATCATCACACCAGTACTTGTCTTAACTTTTTGAATATCTTTTTTGGCGGTCTGGTATTAAAACATGTACATTTAAAAACCAATACCTTAAATCCCACCATTAGCTCACTGTACTTGTGGGTTTTCAGTATGGCAGAATTATGTATAAACACAGATCAGTTGCATATTAAGTCCAAAATTACTTATTCAGGATTTGGGCAATTTTTAATGGACAAGTTTCCTCTTGTAAGGGTTTATACATTTGCAAACAGTCCTTTTATTTCTCTGTTTTTGAAGAGACAGAAATTTTGGAACGTGACAGTTTGAAGCATATAAAGAATATATACATTCAATGTGAGAGTTTTTTGAAAAACAAAAGGCATTGAGCTGTTTGGTGCCAATAAAAATTAAGATGGGTGTCCAAACCTAATGATAATTTAGAAAAAGTAAATGTCGCAATCTATACTATGTTGGTTTTAAAATAATAAAGTAAATAAAAAAGGAAACCCACTCTTGGCTTCCTCTTCTAATGTGGTTAAGTCTAAGGCTAAGCTTGGCTTAGTCAGTGTATTTATTATTATCTAGTGTTCATGGTTTGCAAAGGAATACATTGCTAAACTTCAAAAGGGTGAAGTAAAGCACAGGATTTCTTTTGATTTATCATAAAAGTTCATGCTGGCCGACTGTTTTCTTTTATTCTTTAGCTATAGCTTAATTTTCTAAAGTCCTGGCATATATTTTTAAATATTTTAGATTCCTAAAGCCACTATTTGCTTAAGACCCATAAGGAAGGTCACGTAACACTTAAGTATAGAGTATACAAAAATAACTAACATGATGACTGCTGAAATCACGCACTGTTTGACTGACAGATTTACTGTATGGTCATATCTTTTAATTTCTGCTAGGTAGTGTCATCTACAATCTGTGACTAGATCTGTCTTTAGGGCAGTTCATTAATGATGCTATTATGACAGCGAGCAACTGCATACCCTTTGGTTTTTTTTTGTCACTGTGAGGTATGATGGCAGTGTGGGTTGGGACATTTTGATTTACCAGTTCATTATGTCATGTGCAGATTGGTATATTGGACACTGTTGTTTTTGTTTAATTGTGCAAAGTATGCAGCAATCTCTTGATTACAAATAACTTTTGAGACTGTATTGAGATGCAACAGTTTTGCCTACCTCTCCCTTTTGCAAACATTCCCCTGTTCAACTCCAGTTCATCCTGGCTTTGGCCACTAATCTGCTGACCTCATCAGCAACTGAAACACACAGCCTGGTTCAAACTCACACTATGGCCGACACAAGGTCAAGACTGGTCAAGACTGAAGTCAACGTTAATACTCCTGAATCTGGAGCCTCTAACAGCTTTGCTGCAAGCAACTTCCAAATTTACCTGCTCATTGTTGTTGGTTTTATTTGTTTAAACTGTAATCTTTTTAAAATTTAAGGTAACTCTAATAACGGAAGTACTGTCCTGTCCAGTATTTATACTTTACCATTTAAAACAATAGTTTTTTTGTTCAGTGAATTATCAAAAAGTTGAATTCTGTACTTAAATTATTTTAAAATATTAGTACTTTAAATTGTAAAGCAAACACTTATAAGGGATTATTTCCAGTGCATTGACTATCTTTCTTTCTACATTTTATTTAGTAAAACAAAAAAAAAGTACACAGTAACTTTTTAAAGAAAATAGAAGTCTAATACAGGTATATAGTTTATTGTTAATATATAGATTTGGACAATTGCAAGCTTAAAAGCATTTTTTTTTCTGATGAAGATTAAAACGGGAAGAAAATGCAAAAAGGGGCTTAGTGGAAGAATTGGCTAAAGTGTAAGCAAAAATGAAAAATTAGAACTATTCGCAATTTACTTGTGTAAATTTGTGTAAGAATGAAAGAAGCACAGCGGTTGTATTACATTTACCACTTATACTGTATAACAAAAAAGGAATTCTTTTTGTATACAAAGAAAATAAAAGACACATGTGCGCCCTGAAATGATTTTGGCACACACAAGAGTATCTGCAGACTGAGTTTCTGAGGAGGATTAGAAGACATTGCACAGCAGCTAGAAACCAGACAGTTGTTAACATGGCGACCTGGGCCTGCTATTGTACCATTTGCTATAAAAATGAAAGTACTTTGGTACACACATGTCTGACATCAGTTCTAACTATGATCCTCTTAAAATCACAGAGTTTATTTTAGTCAGGGTTTAATGCTTAATCAAATGCATCGTGCAGTGTATGTCATGATTTAAAGAGATCCATTTTTGCATAAGTGCTACACCTCAAGTACCACAGTTCACAGACAATAACAAGCAGAATCCACAATTTTTCATATAAGAAAGTTATTAAAATGTATTTCAGGGCAAAATTAAAACACAAAGCAGACAGTATTATGCTCATAAAAATTGTTAGCCATAATGTACTGTCATGAAAGCCTGTCTCCTAAAACCCTGCATACAGTATGTGATTTTAAGATTTCACCAGTTGAAGGTAAATCTGCAATATAAGGCATCAACTTCTACCAGCCAATAAATACACAATCTAGAACTATATTTACTTGTCCAGCATAAGATTCCCTTTCAGCAATTAAAGCCAAACAAATAAATAGTGAACGGAACAGAAAAAAACAGCTAAGGACATTCATAGTAGTACCGATTTGCATTTGGAGGAGCAGCAGATACAAGAAATAATTAATTTGCGGAGTCTCAAATTTGTCTAAAATTGCAGTAAAGTAATGATTTTCCACTTTTTAAGTAATTTGTTTAGACATATAACATATTGATCTGCAGCTTCTTTGAATTGGCATCATTTTCTGCAGAAGATGTAACACATTTCTTTGCATTTTAAAATGGGCATTTTAGAAGGAGAAGTGGGTTTAGAAACAGATGGATGAACTGATGGATTTTACAAGACTTCCATAATTTTATGCTTAATTGTGACTGTTGTAGACTGTCTTTTAAATCGTTCTGTCACTGTGGTTTGCTTTTAAACATCAATCATTCTGTTTTCAAAATCCTCCCTATGTACAGCTTGGCTCAGCCTTCTCCCTGTAGCATCAGAAACAATGCAGGACCCGAGGACTAGCCACCAGACCATCTGTAGACAGAGATCACTCATGCAGTCACTCACACCAGTGCAATTTGGATTCACACATCATATTTATGAAAGGTTTTTAATCTGGGAGAAAAATCAAGACTCTCTGAGAACTGTATTTGCTCGTGAGAGATTCTCAGTGTCCTCCTATTATGGCCATCTTTTAACAGACACTGGTATCACTTCATTCTCTTTTCATTGGCATGGATCAGATAGTCAGCGAAACTTTATTTTGCAAAAGATATTTTAAAGAGCACAACATCATAAGTGATTTTAAGAAACAAACCAAAAACCGTTCAAAATAAAAAAGATTACAAGTACAACCGTTTTAAGAATTGGTATCTATTCATGTTTAGGGAAATATTCTAGCACTTAATTATGTGTAAAAAATAAAAAAATAAACTGGTTGTAATAAAAAGAGCAAATATACCCTGGCACCCTGTAATTGCAGCTGCTTATAAACATTCTTTGTACCTAAATGTCTGACTTTCCATGAGAATAATTTTGTTGAATATGCTGATGTTTTTAAAGTTGTTAGAATTTGAGCTGAGTCTGATTTAGTTAATCATATTATAATATATCTTATATCGTTATAAAATTGACACATTTATACATTTCAGAGAACTGAAATAAAATCTTGCACAATGTCCTATTTGTCAGCTTCACTTAACAAAACACAAACAGGTTTATTTCTCAGTGACACCTACTGTTTTGTTTGATTCATCAATATTATTTAGCTATTGACTCATTATTGCTTTCTGTTAATCAAACATAGTATGATCTTCACAGTACCTACATATATTCTACCAATAATTAGGAGAATTGACTCATTAAAGATATGTCAGCCTAAAAGCTGCATGATAACCTAGTATTAATGTACAGTAATTCTTTGAATTTTAGTAAAATCTTGTTTATTGAAGTTCATGAAAATACTTGAGGTAAATCTGCATGATGCTAGTTCAAGTCAACTGCAAATTAATAAAGGATCCATGAAGTTAAAGTCACTGAAACTTTCTGGGTGGAATTGCCACACAATGAATATAACTGCTCCCTCAGCCCTTCAGAGCCTTTGGTTTGTATTGTGTGGGAACTGCACTTTCTTCAAACGTCTTCTTTAATTATTTTCCTGGTACTTTAGTCTCTTCCAAAATGCTAAACACAGCCAGGTTTTTCTAATTGGTAAATACATAAGCATGACACAAGTGACACCACCCTGTCATTGACTTCAGCCCTACCTAAGGTTGGTCCTGTACCAGTACTTATCTGGCTGACGCTTTTATCCAAGGCGAGTTACAACATTTATGATACAATTGGTTACATTTGTTTTGGTTTTCCAATAGGAGAACAGAAAGGTCAAGTGACTTCCTTGTAGTCACACAGTGGCAGTAGCGGGATTTGAACCAACAACCTCTAGAGTTGAATTCCAAAGCCTTAACCACTACACCACATTGCCCACTATTTGTCATCTTTGGTCGCAAACAAGCTAAATTTAAATTCTTCCATAAAATTTGTAGAGTTTTGATAACATTTTATACAGTGGTCATTTCTTCATATAACATGATGACACACCTTTGTGCTCCATAGCTTCACAAAAACACCTGTCATCGGTATTTTACTTACTCAAATCAAACAGTTTTTAATCATAATAAACCACAACTCGTTTTTTTTTTCATATTTCTCCACTAATAATATTCACTGCTTTGAATTTGGTAATAAAAGCAGAATGTTAGCCAAAGTCATTCTATATTCTTAGCCTAATTTTTACCAACATGAGGATATCATACTTCCCTCATCTACTATCAGATCGCAGGCCTATCCCAGAAGCATGGTGTACAAGACAGGAACCCATTCCAGATGAGGCCACCATCCCAAGTTTAGTCTCCCTGGCCTGACTGTATATCAAGCGTATCAATCCATCTCTAGACACCACAGCAAAAATCTAAACATTAAATTTATATATAATAATAGTCTGAAATTAAATATTACTCCTTTTTGAGATTTTTAAAATGCAGTATATCATAAAATTACAGGAAATGAAAAAAAATATATCTCTACAAGTAAAAAACAAAACTCAGTTGCATCGCATGGACAGAACGTCAATGAAACTCACTAATGTTTTCAGAAAACATGCTTATTTAATTGCATAGCTTTGTAGTTCTTTGTGTAATCTCTTATTTTTAGCTTTACAAGCAGTAGTGTTACTTGACATCTCAGTACAGATGCAGTTTAAAGTATAGGATGTTTGAGCAGGAGTGAGCCATGGCGGGCAAGTGATGATCATGATGAACACTCGGACTTCAAGTTGTTTTTGTTGGGATAAATAAGTGAAAGCTTTATTGAGGTACAATGATGTGATGCTGCACATTATGTAACATTTTCAATTATTTCTTTGATAACACTGTATCTTCAACAGAGTGCAGTGGCTATTCCAATACTTTTTGAGTAAGTGCCAAAATGATCATAAGTACAGAATATGTCAAAATAGCCTTTGCCAGAATGCTACTCATATAAATTTACAAACAACATTTTGATGCAATTTTATTAACATTTAAGATGTCTTATAATATTAAAGCTGTCCATATTATTGCTACTGCATACACAATAATATGAAATCACATAAAGTATGTTACATGTCAAGCAGCAATTTTAAGAGTACAATTATTATTATTATTATTTAAACCTTAGTTTACAAGTTCCACAGATGTCTTTTCTTTACCAGTGTTGGTGTTTGCTAACATTTCTTCTTGAACTGTTGTACTGATCTGAAAACAAAAACAAAAAACCCACAGGCGTTTTATAAAATTTGGGCACCATTTAATGAAGTCATGTTTGTAAATGATCATACGTTAAAAAAAGCAAGAAAAAAGTAGCAATAAAGTGAAAATGAGTCAAGTTAACATTGTGAACATTTCACATACAATGAAAGTTAATATATCCACAGGCCATCAATCGTAGACTGTAAGAATAATAATTTATTATTTACATTTATTTTTTAAAATGTGACATTAATGTTGTTAATGGTGGTTTCAGTATATCTTTGGCCAATCTGTGCAAAATAATACTAAACAAATATGATTATACAGTATATTCATGGTTAATGTAAAATCTCTGTTTGGAAACTTTCGCTCAAATATTTAGATAAGTGTAATGCTAATAAAGGAATTTAAGCTGATACATATTCATGAAGGACAGTGTCTTGGTTATTAATTGCTTGTCCAGAGCCAGTTAACAGGCCTGATTCTGTGAAGTTGCTTTAAAATGGCCAGTCTGCCTGTGTGATCAATGTGTGATGAATACCCATGTCTGCACAAATAGTTACTAAGGCTGCTGCGTTGTATGTTAAAGTTGTCCTGAAAATGCAGATTTCCTCCTTTTTCCAGGGTGTACCCAATTTTTTCCTACATCGGTCTCAGCCTGTCTCTCTCTCTCTCCAGTGCACCTCTTTTGTTTGAGAATATGGTGTTTTGAGATTGTTTTCTTCATATTTTCCTGTAAGAAACTTAAATTCTACTGAAGGTTGATTCTTTCAGCCATTAAAGAACAAAAAAAGAATGAAAGACTGTTTCAAGCAAGTATATTTACATTCAATCAAGTTTTCACCAAGTATTAATGTAAATAAACACAATTAGACCAGTATTAAATTTACTTTATTTTCCAATTCCATAAAAAACATGATACCTATAAAAGGGCAGAATGCTAGGCATCATCTTTTCAAAGTGCGTGTAATGCAGCTATTTCATTATTCCTTTCAACTGGGGTGGCCACCAGCAGGCGCCCAGAATACCAATACATATGCTTAAATGTCACTTTTATTAACATTTCTGTGTTGGTCGCACCACTGAGATTACACTTAAAAAAAATTTGGTTTTGGCAGTTTTTGATTTCATTTAAGTTTTTTTTTTTTTTTTTTATCACACTAATGGAAATATTCCCACGTGATAGCATGTATTTATATGTACAGCTGTTGCTTTTGACTTCTTAATAGGGTGCAGGTTGGAGAAGATGTGTGGACCAGTGGTAGCCAGTGCAGGGCTTAATGCTCTCATTTGCTGTCACCGACTTGTTCAGAATGTCTTCCACCACCCAAGTCAAATCTTAAAATAAGTAAGAATATTTTTGGGTGATTTTGTCAGTAAGATCTATAATATGTCACTTTATAACACAGGAACTTCAAACTTCAAAACTTAAAAACACAGTGTTTTGACTGTTATACCTTCATTGCCCTTTTCAAAATGTGTAGCAATTAGATATAATGCAACACATATAGGAGGGTAATTTGAATTTTCTGTGTGTATGATATCTCACATAGAGAATGTAATTTTTGTCAGGTCATGATGTAACCTAGTAATTATGAGACGTGTTTTAACAAAACGCTAAAAAATGTTGGTGTGCAGTATTTAGAGATACTAATAGCTAAAAGGCATTGTTTAAGAATACTGCATATACTCAGATTTTTACATATATTTGAGCATCTCTATTCCACAATGAAAAAGATAATGGTAAATAAAGAATATGTACTGAATATAGTACACAGACACTTGGATTTTCGATTCTTTTAGTTAAAGAACTCTAGGAAGACATACTTTTACAGCATGTGCATTATAGCATCTCATATTTTTTTAGGATCCAGACTACCATTTAGATGCAATCCCATGAGTGAAACCTTAACATATTTTGTAGTACAGGGGGTCCTTGGGTTACAACGTTTCGACATACAACGTTTCGAGTTTACAACACTCAGTCCCATAAAAACTTTAGACATGAGAAGGAATAAAGGTAAGGATTTTTTTACACACATTTTTTCTGTTACTACAGTACATTTATGTCCTTTTCCTTTTTCTGAGGCTTAGATTTTGTGTTTTGATGTTCTAGATTTATGATTTTGCAAATGTGTTAAGATAGGTAAGTTACTTAGGCTAGAGTGTGTTTCGACTTACACCAAAATTTGGGTTACATCACTGTTGTAGGAACGGAAATGTGTCGTAACCCGAGGACCTCCTGTATTTTAATATTGTAACAGGTTGAAGGTTCATCTGTGGTGGGTTAATTCCTGTCAAAGTTTACTGTGACCTTGCACTGATCAATCCTACTAAAAATTTAAAGTTTTTTTTAATTATAGGATAGTATAGTATTTCTTGAGTGGCACGGTGGCACAGTGGGTAGCGCTGCTGCCTTGTAGTTAGGAGACCTGGGTTCGCTTCCCATGTCCTCCCTGTGTGGAGTTTGCATGTTCTCCCCGTGTCTGTGTGGGTTTCCTCCGGGCGCTCCGGTTTCCTTCCAAAGACTTGTTGGTTAGGTGCATTGGCTATCCTAAATTGTCGCTTGCTGTGTGGGTGGGTGTGTGTATGTATGTATCCTGCGGTGGGCTGGCGCCCTGCCCAGGGTTTGCTTCCTGTGTTGGCCGAGATTGGCTCCAGCAGACCCCCGTGACCCTGTAATTAGGATATAGTGGGTTGGATGATGGATGGATAATATTTCTTCAGCAGAGTAGGTATCAGTTCCTTAACTCTATCAAAATATGTTAAGTTTGTTTAAAAAAAAAACAATGTATTTTGTATTTTTACTGCCAAGGGCACAGTAAAGAGCACATGTAATCATTATATATATATATATATATATATATATATATATATATATATATATATATATATATATATATATATATATATATATATATATATATGCATACACAGCATATAAGCTGTGTTGTCTTTGCAGTTAAATGTCCTTAAAGTTTTCTATAAAATTATACACAAATGAAAATCCTGAATTACATAAAAGCAAGATTTTGCTTTATTTTAACTACTGTAAAAATAGTCATAGGCAAAAGTAAGAAAGGATGAAGTGTACAGGATATGTTTAAACATGAAACCTCAAAGTGTATATTAAGTGGGAGATCCCCTGTGGACCTAAGTACTTCACAGCTACAAGTAAGATGTGGCTTTTTAATATAATGGCCTCTTGCTGGATCATCTTACACTAATTTTAGTATTACAGTTTATTTTTAATGTATGAAACAGCACTACATACAGTATTTGTCAGATGATGAGTGTGTAGCTTAGTGGGAAAGATGTTGAGGGAATGCCAAACCAGTGTTGGTGCTGTAATCTGCATCACTCTATTGCAATGTTGAACATTTGGTTTAATCACCATTCCAATATCTAAAAAACACTCAGAATTAGGAAGCTGGACTGTGTTATCTGCGGTGGGCTGGCGATTTGTTCCTACCTTGCTCTCTGTGTTGGCTGGGATTGGCTCTAGCAGACCCCCATGACCCTGTAGTTAGGATATAGTGGGTTGGGTAATGACTGACTGACTGTGTTATATGGTATATGTGGGTGTATTGTTCCCTGCCACATCCAGCCCCTCCTAATGACACAGTTCACCCATAAGATGATATGGCTGTCAGGATCTGGGGGATTTTTCATGCTGTTTTCTTGTACTTTCTCAATTTATTTAGGTGTTAGCGTTGACGCCTTCATTATTTTGTTGATTTGTATTTTTTTCTTTTTCTTGGAGGCCACTCAAGTCCTAATTTGGGATCCTGAGGTGGTTTGTCTTGTGGTAGATGTGGCAACGCGTTGTATCAGTGCATGTACCCAACCTCTCCCTCTCTCTCTCTCAATACATTAAAATGCCATATGATATGCATGTCCACACATGTGGAACACACTTCTTGTAAACCATGAGATCTGAGTCATCAGCCCCTGTCAGGTAGAGGAAAACACTGCACATCAGAAGTGTGTCCAGTGAAAAAACAAAGGAAAACAGTGAAAAATGTATGAGAGGGTTTAAGATTGGTCCATAGGTGTTTGAGGCATGAAGACCCACAGCAACTTATCTGAACAACTTGGTTCTGCTGTTGGGTTTAAGAAAGAAAGAAAGAAAGACGTTTAATGTCTGAAGAAAAGAGCACTCCTGTGTCTTTTGGGAAAAGTTCATAGGCAACTATTCTTTGGTGAAAAGGAGAATTTTTTTTTTGGTTTAGTAGGGGAAAAACCAAAGAAAAGCTTTACTTTTTGGGACAACAAGTATTAAGAACAAACATGGTGATGCCTGTTAGTGAGATTGTGTTTTACAGAATAAGAGGAACATGCAGATGCTTTGGTGTGTCAGACATATGCAGACTAGGGTGTGTGTCAAGCACACAGAACACTTGGGTGTCTTGGTCTACAAAGAAATTGATCACAGTGGATATCCATAACTTGTTTTGTTAGGATAAAAAGAGAAGGGAGCTTTAATCTAGCCTTTGAGAAGGCTGATTGGGACAAAACAGAGGCTTTCATTTTATTTTAGCTTCTATTCTGACATCCTTCCCTTAAAAAGAAAATACACTGATTAAAGAAGATTCGCCAATTCTGACCTTGGCCTGCCCGTGATTAAGATTTTTTGTTGCTCCCCAATCTGACAACATTTAGTTTAGGAGGATTTATTGGTTGTGACCTCAACTTTGGGAATTGTGATTATTGTTTTGTCTAGTGTCTAGCTTACTTAACCTCTCTTACTCGAAATAAAATGAGCTTTCTAGTGGCCTTAAAGTATTATTTATCACTTTCCAGGATAACTAGATCAAGGCAATGAGAGTGGAAAGCATAGTATTTGTGTGTTCTTTGATGGGCTTGAGGCTAAAACATTAAATGCCTCATGAGTATGCAAAACTAGGCAATTTTTGTGCACTCAGAGTGAAAGAATGAGATGCATTGGTTTATTGCTTCTAGAGATATTGCATTTAAATAGAGAGAGAGAGAGATACAGTTCATCACCACAAACATACTGTATAAGCACATAGTTTTCTTCTTCATGAAAAGCTGTCATCACAGAGTGGATTGTCCCCATTTTTGAAAAAAAAAAAAGACCAAGTTATCTTTTAGTAGTCACACAGTACACTTGTTAACCTGATCAACAGTAAATATAATGATTATTTCTAATTCTGTTGTTATTTGGATGCTCAAATACATGCACTTTCATCTCTCCCCAAAATATGTGAAATTTGTTCTTGTCTCACTGAACCTGATATTTTAACACCTGTTGTATATTAGGGGTTAATATTTCTATTTTGTTAAAAAGAAAAAAATAATGTTGGGGCTTAAAATATACATATCGACTTGTTTGTTTCAATAAGAACACGTTAACTTACTGATGACTAGGAACATTAAACATGCACATAATTCTGTTGTTCGGTAGCAGCTTGATAAATAAGGATGATATTTTGTACACAAATAATTTGTAAATATGTGCACAACCATACTTTTTATATGTGTAATATACTTCAGATAAAAGATGATATTGTAAGCAAAAAAGCCTGGAAAACAATCAGTACCTTAGTTGAAGGCAATCATATGACATGATTATAAACTTGCTTTAGTGCACAATATTACTATACAAAAATGTTAATTTTTAAAGATGAAAAATAATAGTTACCTGCTAATTATCAATTCCATTTATCAGCCTTTGAGAACAAGATCTTTTGTTGATCATTTAAAATGAAAAGAGAGAGGAAATGGCAATGCTTAAGGATTTTTTTACTTAAAACAGATAAACATCCAGTTAATTAAAACATCTTATGTAATGTGCAAATAAGTGTGTGAACAGAATCATTTTAGGCAAGCTCTAATAATCAGAATATTAAGTTAACCATACTGTCCACTGCATTTTGATTGTATTAAATATATTTTTCTGTGGCCTCACCATGTATACATACAGTATGTGCTTTCACAGAAAACTCCAAGACTTGATCCTGTAATTTCTGCATACAAGAGATACTAAGCATGCTTCTGCAACAAATATACATGGCACAAAACAATGTATTTCAGTCTTTCATAAAGTCAACTCTTTGAATGAAGTTTTACTTACTTCAGTACAAATTCCATGTAAATAAGGATAAACACAGCAGAGAAAACAATCTCTTAAAATGCAGAAGAGAGAGACTTATGTGTAGAGTCCACAATTTGGTGCAATGGGGTAAATAAATTATTTTAAATTCAAATAAAAAAGATGGAAATCTGTATAACCCTATATATATGTATATATATTTATTTATATATATGTATATATGTGACACTCCAATAGGAGCAATGTTGATTAAGAAAAAATAAATATGAGTCATCTGGAAAAAATATATAGTATAAATATAATGAAGCCATCATTTAAGGGGCAAAATGTTTGAAATTCGGTTAAAAAACAGGATAAATTATTTTGAAAGGGGGAGAATTGTTTTTCTATTCGAGAACAATCTTACACAGCTTTCTTTTGTAATTTTTTTTTTCATGCTAAAATCATGCGGCCAATTTGTTGATGTAAGTGACCTGAATTCCGTGGTTTGCTATATTATTTAAAAAAGAAAACAGAGAAAAAAGAAGGGAAAGCAAATAGAGTCAGCCTATAGATAAAAATTAAACTGGTAGGGAGATAGTCAGACTTCTAGGCTGTTTAAGTGCTGTTTTTTTTTACATTTTTCCTTCTGTGCAGTATTTTAGAATAGATATTAGAGTATACACATAATGCAGTATATATTTATTTCATAGATCATGATGAATATATTTAGAGGTAAGCAGTTAAAGAGCTAAACAAAGTATGTAGTTACTTTATTTTAACTTCTTTGTTATGTATTCAAGCTTAGTCCAGGGTAGAGATGTTATAAATAGTATATAATACCAGACATAAACTAGATAAAAGTGAAGGCATTAAAATTAGTCCTGAAATGTTCTAATTTTGACATATTGTGTATTTTGTTGATCTACTGTTTCATGAGATCATTTGTTTATGCCTCTTTTCTCTTTTCTCTTTCTTATCCTAGGAGGTGAATTAGTGTTGCCCATTATTACAGAGGACTCCCTAGACCCCCCTTCAATTGCCACCCGCTACCCTGTGATCCCCCCTCCTCCTACTTATCGCCCCTTCCTCCCCCACCTCGAGACCACCAAAGAATCCTTAACCCTCCCATCCACTAACCAACGACCCCCATGCTCGCTTGACCAGGAGGATAATGATTGTGAGGATGCCATTGAAGTCTCAGGCTTAAGTTCGGGGGAAGTGTTTGACTCGAGCTTTCCCCCAACCGACGATGAAGATTTTTACAGTACTTTTCCCTTGGTCACAGACAGGACCTTGTTACCGCCACCAGCCGCCAATGGGGGGGCAGACAACAGTGTCAAAATATCCCGGGACCGCCACTTTTCCAAGCCCAAGTCCTCCACTACCACATCCTCCAACTCCCCTCCCGAACATCAGCCTCATGTACCTCCAGGTGCCACCCCTGACCTGCTCCTCCGTAAAAATAAAAACAGCGGTAGCAGCAACATTCCTGCTGGCAAAATGAACACCCGAGACCAAGTCCTACTGCCCATGCCCACTTCCTTTGACCATGACTATAATGGTAGGCACAGACATCACCCTGATATAACCTATCCCCCCAATTTCCACAATCTGCCTACAGCCAACCCCACTGGGCCAGGAGAAAAAGGACCTCCAGGAGCAGTTGAAGTCATTCGTGAATCCAGCAGCACAACTGGCATGGTTGTTGGAATAGTTGCAGCAGCTGCCCTCTGCATCCTCATCCTTCTCTATGCCATGTATAAATATCGCAACCGAGATGAAGGCTCCTACCAGGTAGACCAGAGTCGCAACTACATAAGCAATTCAGCTACACAAAGCAATGGAGCAGTGGTGAAAGAAAAGCAAACAAGCACCACCAAGAGCACGGGCAAGAATAAGAAGAACAAGGACAAAGAGTATTATGTCTGAAAAAGAAAGAGTGATAGAGAGAAAGAGCGCGAGAGAGAGAGAGAGAGAGAGAGAGTGAAAAATGACAGTGATATACCATGATAGGACCATACCACGTCTTGTTCTCCTCTTTTCTGCATTTTCTTTTGTTGATCAACAATCCTGTGCCTCACTCATCATTTCTTCATATACTGATGCACAGTCATACCGAAAAAAAAAAAGGTTTAAGCAGAATGACAGATTGCTTTTAAAAAATGGTTTTGTCACATTATACATTACCTACTGTTTTTTTGTTTTTTTGTTTTTGTTTTTTTCTATTCTTGTGAAACTTTTGTTTCTGGCTTACTCATGTTGTCCACACCCAAAACTTCTTTTTATCTATTTCTTTGCCTTGCTATGTTTTTTGGTCATTCTGAAGTATGTCAACACTTTTATATATTTATATATATTATATGCCCATATATAAATATATATGAGTTTGGGTGGGTTGACAGACAAGTAAAAAGAGACATGCCCTGTGGATGTTTTTTTAAGAAAATTACAAAAAAAAAAAAAATTGTGCAAATGCACTTAATGCATGAGACTTACTGAACTCGGAACCAGACAGACAGTACAAGAACTGTGTATGTGTTTTCAACAACAACAACAACAAAAAAGGGAAACGAAAATGAGATGAATGTAAATGGATTAAAGGAGTCCTCTTCTGTGCTAGAAATGAAGCACATTCATCATAAAAATGATTAGAGAAAACATTTCTGCACAGACATTTTTTTAAAGCAAAATCAAATGAAAACGGCGAACTGATTTAAATCAGAGGGAAAGTCAATTTTGATAACAGGTTGAACAAGTTGCTTTCAGTACTTCGTGCAGACATCTGTCCTGATGGTACTTAAACAATCATAAATGGAACAGCTTCGTACTGGATTGAGGGCGACAATGTAGAGAAGTGGCATGCTGGCCTGCACTAATTCTGGAAAACCGACCAGATTAAAATACCAGTTAACAAAAACGCAGCCGCCAAACACAGCCCAAACCTGGAGTAACTGCCTGATCAACTATGCCTTTGTTGCAGCCCCATACTTTGTCTCTCTTTCTCTTTCTCTCTCCCTCCCTGTCTCTGTCTGTTTCTCACTTCTCTTCCTCCTCACTAAGGTGCTAATGCAACATTATTCTGTTGTGATTCAAGCATGTAGTATTCACATATTTCAGCCATTTCTGTGGAAAACAGCTACATCAGCCATTCGAAATCCAGTGTTTAACAACCCAAACATTGGTCTATCCTGGCAGACCACATCTTCATATGCATTAGGTCCTGACAGAACCTACCAGCAAATGAAGGACTTGGATTCTTGATACATTACAAAGTGACTTAAATATATAAATATATATATGTATAGACCTTTCAGAGTTCTACAGACCAGCTAGCAGCTTATAAAATTGTGTGTATGTGTGTGAATATTGATTTAATGGGAAAATACAAAAAACGTTAGGACAACTGACAGATCTTTTTAAGAAGTATTTCCATTAAGAAAATAAAAATGGAAATGGAAACTGGAGCCATCTTTCTGATAACAAAATGACAGAGGAAAAAAAAAAGAAAAACAAATGGAATTTTGTAAAGGACAGGGGTAACCGTCCACCTCTGGCTACTGATTTTGCGCTGCTGAAGGGAACTACCCGAGGAAACATAAGGAACGCCTGCCCTTCAGTAAAGACTTACAGCGTGGCTTTTTTTTCTGTTTTGTTTTCTTTTTTTTTTTTAGTTCCTTTTCAGTTTTTTGTTTCTTTAAAAGTAGAGATGGACTGAAATGGAGACACAAGTCACTACTGCAGGAGAAACATAAATTGATTATTATATAAATGATAAACTTTTAAAAGCAAAAAAAAAAAAAACTTTTGGGGGAAAGATGTGAACTGCAATGTTTTAATTTTCTTTCAATTATGAACTGTTATCAGAAAATGAAAAAAAAATGTACAAAAAGTTTGTGAAATGTCTAAATATTTGAAAATCATCCCATTATTAACAATTATGTATTTACCTTGTTTCCATTCCTGTTAAAAGAAAAAAGAAAATGTTTGGGTATTCTGAGGCAGAAATATTTACACATTTACTCCAGAGAGAGTGATGTCATTTGGGCAAAATTGTGTTATCCTTTGGAAACAAATCTCAGTCAGACGAGATGAGCAAAATCATCCCAGCTGTATCCATTTATCTTTGACCAGATTATTATTTTTTTTCTTTTGAGATTCTTTTGCAGACATTAGTTGGGACCCTGCTTGTATGCATAAAACGCAGAAAGGTTGAGGGGCCCGGCGTATTTTTTATTTTATTTTATTTTTTTTGTGAATCCCTTTGTAAGGGTAAGAATGAGTCTACTTTTTTCTAATTTGCATTTTTATTTATTTTTTTTATTCATGAGATATAGGCTATTCCAACTATCTTCCTGTTCTATTCAATGTTATTGTAAAGTGTTACCAGTGAGATGAATCTTAATATGTGTACATTAACAGAGGGGAAAATACAGTTGGTTATATACTTCTTACATTTGTTGTTGTCTTTAATATTATCTCTTGAAGCTTCTTTTTTGTTGCATGCAGCAAAGACAGGTTGCCATCGAACATAGCAAAGGGTAGCCAGGATACATTTTTAATCCTTACGAGCAAGATTCTCTATAAACCTGAAACCTAGAGAGTTAATTGTGGTTACCAGCCATGACTGTTGTAAATAAAGTTTCCTTTAGACACCCCATTCAAGCTAAAGCGCACCGATTGCTTTTAGTTGATTTCCACAGCTACTGAAAGCTATATGAAAGACAAACTGATCATAGCCAGAGTCAAATCAGACACTTGTCATATAAAGTAGTTTTCACACAGCAACTGAGTGCACTTTACTGAAAAAATCCTAAAGCTTATCTTCATGGTGACATTTTGATTTAAATGAGGATTTAAATGTGACTTCCTTTACTACAAATCCGAATCCTTACTTTCAGATTGTAAGGGATTGGACTAAGAAGTGTGTTGTGACATAGGTATCGGTACAACCTCACAAGGCATGGAAACTAGAAGAGAATCCTGTTCAGGTGTCCAGTTTATTGATTCTCCCATAGTTTAAGAGTCTTTTCTTTAGTACATCCCAAAGACATCTCTCAATTAGTCTAGTACAAATCTCTCGGGGAGTGTGAATTGAAGTCTGCTGTGCAGAAACTGATGTCTGACCTGTGGTTCAGTCTTATTTTGCATTGTTTTGAAAAACAGACACATTACCAGTCTGTTGTATTTCTAACTGCATTAAATGGGAGACATTAACCTATTTTCTTTCAATAGGTTGCCAACTAAAAGATAGATAGATAGATAGATAGATAGATAGATAGATAGATAGATAGATAGATAGATAGATAGATAGATAGATAGATACTTTATTAATCCCAAGGGGAAATTCACAAAAAAAAGACAGTTGTAATGAAATAGCAAAAAAAGTCAAATGATGACTCGTTTAAGTATACACACATAAATAAAATATTGTGAAACGCTTCATCCTGATAAGGCGGTCAAAGAAGAGGAAAAACCTTACATACAGTATAAGGAGAATCCCAATACTAACCATACTATTTCTTTCCATCCATTTTGTTATCCTCAGAATTTTTTTTTAATATTTTTACGTCCTTCCCTTGGTCTGGTGACTAGAGCCATATCTCATTATTCAAGGGCATTCTTTTAGTTTTAATTGATCAATGGAAATTAGACAAGAATGGGCTGTTTCTGGGTTTATTGTTAACTTTTAAAATTCCTCTCTAAACTCATGTAATGAACACAGCAAAAATGTTTTAACTCACACCCTGTGAGTAAGAGGTGTCCTGTTCTAAGCTGATTCCTGCTTTCAATAGAAGACGTTGGTTCACACCGGAAAACTGGCAACTACTCTTTCAAACTTCATCTCCTAGATTTTGGCATTTTGTTCCCAAATGTATTTTTTTTTTCTCTTTTGCTTGTGGAATTCCCAGCATCATACTTAAAAAGTCATTAAGATTTAAAATATTAAAACGTGAAGATCTCATTGCTGGAGAAGAATGTCAACTGCATCTGTAGAGTGGACAAGAAGCGAAATAAATCCAGGTAATTTGTTTATATTTGGTTATCATGGGACTTTATGGTGAACCCAAACAGTGCTAATTTGAAAGACAGATTGCTAAGTGGTGAGTACATCTCATTTCTACATGCTGAGATCTTCAGTAGTTCCATAGGTATGTACAGGTACATTTAGTATTGGAGCAGGTTCTTCTCAGATGAAAGGCATTACCCTGCTGAAGGTTTCCAGACCCACCATTAGCTCTTAAGCAGAAGCAGGGATAAGGTGTGAGGAGAAACTGGAGAAACTGCTGTGGAATGAAGCTCCATATGGTTTATCTGAACTGTAATAGCTTGGCGGTTGTCCACCTTGACTTTTTGTTATAAAAGCCTCTAAAGAGTGTCTTAGATAAAGTGTGTAGTGTAAAGCAAGTTTTGGGATAAAGAGAACAAAAACGTAAGAAAATCTGAGTGCATTAATCTTTAATATGTAACATTTAATGATATTGTGAATCAAAATGCCCTTTGTAAAGTTTAAGAAATAAATACGCCTTAAGAAAAGGGAATTATGAAAGCATCAAAGCCTGTTAGATACAGTAGTTAACAGACACAAAGAGAGGAGCAGAGCAGTATGCTCAGATCTGAATGCCTGACTAAGTGTTACATCTCTGTAGTGAGGCCAAACTTAATGAAAGTTAAGATCTGTCTGTGTGACCCTGAAAAGACACAGTGTAAAGTCATCTGCCAATCCTCGAGATGTGCTGGAACGAAAGGATGAGGTAAACGTCCACTATTCTGGCTAATGTTGGATTGTCTGAGTTCAGTCAGGCTACCCAAGACTGCATAAAGCTTGCACGTTAATTGAAAGTGCATCAATATTCCTCCCTTATGTATGGATGCCAAAGACAAACATGGACCCCTCTCAACGAGCAGCAAAAAAGACAAAGAAGTAGTTAGCCAAAGAGATGTGTGGAGACATTCTCGACTGACTCATTGTGTTTATAATTAGATTAGATATATTTTGGCAAAATATTAATATTTTACTAATATGTTTGAATGGAATTAACACTCTATATGATGCAGAGTGCCATAAACAAATAAATTTGTGCTGTTCTACCCAATGTTATGTGCACTTTATTCTTGTTTTCCTAAAGCTTAGACAAAGTGTGTAATATTTTGTCACTTTCTCACCATTTACACTAAGTTTGGACATTTTTATTTAGATACTATAAATGCTCAGGAAAAATGTATTGAAACGTCATGTCAGCTGAAGACATTTTAAACTAATACGCAGCTTTTGTCTCTGAAAGAAAGTCGTCACATTTTACTCACAGTTTATTTTATTTATTGATTGACTTTTTTCTCCTTTTTTGTTATAGTGTTAGTTGTGTTTTAAAGCTCAGTTATGCTATGCTGAATTATCTTGCCAATATTAAGAGCGGCCCTTATAACTTCTAGCGAGATAAAGCATTAAAACAGATTAAGTTACACTGCTCCAGTTTCATGCATCCCGGAGTCATACCTGTGTCCATGTACTGTAGCTACTGTACATAAACAGGTAATGCAGATGAAGTCTTTGTAGGTTTTACCTAGGTGTTCCTGCTTCTTCCTACTGTCATCTCTCACAGCTCCTGGGATTTAGATTCAACTGTCTTGTGGGCTGTCTCTGGTCTTTGAAAGACACACACATCAGGATTACTGAGGATGCTAAGTTGGCCCTGTGTAAGCAGTAGTTCCTTGTAGTGGACTTATGAAGACTTTGTTTTTCATGTCCAAAGATTCTGAGACAGGCTTTTGGCTTCCATGTAATTTGTAATGGTCAAACTGGTTAAGAAATTGGATAAGTGGTGTGAAAGATGCCCCAACAGAGAGAGACACTGAGACCGTCAGATGTCCAAACCACACACGTTTTATTCCTCAACATAATACCACAGTGCACGATTAGCCACAATACTCACAGTCCTTTCGTTTCTTTTGCCTCCTCTACTTCACTCCTTGCAAGCTCTGTCCTCTTCCACCTGACTCCAGCTCCCAAATTAAGTGAGGCGGCCCCTTTTATGGCACACCTGGATGTGCACCAGGTGCTCCCTGATGATCTTACGGCAGAACTTCCTGTTATGGAGGAAGTGCTGCCCTTGCACCCGGAAGCACTCCGGGTGTATCTGGTTCCTGTTCTGGCAGCACTTCCTGGTGTGGCGGAAGTGCTGCAGTCCATGGCTCAGGAACCATCCATTCACCCCCTGGTGGCGGTCATGGACCCCAACAGGGATGAGCTTCCCAGCTCTGTATCAGTGGCTCTGATGGAATCCAGGGGGGCTGCCCTCTTACTTCCAAGGGAATATATTGCCCCTTCCTGGTCCTTCCTTGTTCCAGGCCTCCCATTGGGGCAAGGTCCCCGGTCGTCTGCCACAATGGTTATCATTGTTTACAAAAAGGTTTTTTGTGTGAGGCTGTATTAGGAGCATTCTGCAGTACTAAGAGCTAATATTTACTATTAGATGTCATAAATGTAGAATACAATACAATACAATACAGTTTATTTTTGTATAGCCCAAAATCACATTGGAAGTGCCGCAATGGGCTTTAACAGGCCCTGCCTCTTGATAGCCCCCCAGCCTTGACTCTCTGAGAAGGCAAGAAAAAACTCCCAAAAAAAAACTTTGTAGGGAAAAATGGAAGAAACCTTGGGAAAGGCAGTTCAAAGAGAGACCCCTTTCCAGGTAGGTTGGGCGTGCAGTGGGTGTCAAAAGAAGGGGGTCAATACAATACAATACACAGAACAGAACAAATCCACAATACAGCATAAAAATAAAAAAAATTAGAAGTACGGAGCAGAGTTTAACAGCAGATGATATCACATAATAAGATTTGGATATTTTTAGAGTCCTGGAGACCTCAGCCATCAAGCTGCCTCCCCCATTTGGCCATTCCATGGCTGAAACAGTGCTGGGCCGGCCAATCCGATGAAAGGACCCCTCTTTCCCATGATTCCTGCGATCCTTTATCAGGGATGACTTTACCATAGGCAGGCAAACAGCTTGGCAGGTGGGCCGTGGCACCAATTGCCACATTTGAGTACCGAGAAGAGAAACTGAATAGGTGAGGGTTAGTAACAAATTATAACTATCATGTTACTTATGTTTTAGTGCTAATGACTGACAACAGAGATGCAGTTTGTACAGTTAATCAGCAGCTCTAGTGAGGATATGCTAAACTGAAGTAGTGAATCTTCAGCTGGGATTTAAAGGCTGAGACCGAAGGGGCATCTCTTATAAAAGCAGGAAGACCATCCCACAATTTAGGGGCCCTGTAACTAAAAGCTTGACCTCCCACTGTTATTTTATTAATCCTTGGAATCATAAGCAGACCGGCATCTTGAGATCTTAATGTGCGCTCAAGTTTGTAAGTCATGATAAGTTCAGACAAGTAAGCTGGACCTTGGCCATTTAATGGTTCATATGTTTAAAGAAGGATTTTGAAATCTGCCCTAAACTTAACCGGGAGCCAGTGTAAGGATTTAGGAACTGGAGTTATGTGTTCATATTTTCTTGTTCTTGTAATAATTCTTGCAGCTGCATTTTGGATTATCTGGAGGCTATATAAAGAACAGTTTGAACATCTAGTGAACACCGCATTGCAGTAGTCAATCCTACTAGAAATAAATGCATGAATTAATTTCTCAGAATCCTGTTTATTTAGAAAGCGCCTTAACTTCCTAAAATGTTTAAGATGGAAGAAACATGTTTTGGACAACTTTGTAATATGTGCTTTAAATGACATGCTAGAGTCAAAGAGAACTCCTAGATTGCGGGCTGATTCAGTAAAATTAATTGGGATTCCAACTGAGTTAAATGATGACAAAATATTGTTGTGATCAACGTCATTGCCTCCAACAATTAACATCTCTGTTTTATCTGTATTTAAAGACAAGTAGTTCTCATTCATCCACTCCTTTAATTCACTAACAAAACTAATTAAAGACAACATCTGAGAAACTTCATTTGATTTAAATGAAAGGTATAACTGGGTGTCATATGCATACGAGTGAAAATTAACTTTATGTTTCCTAATGAGAGATCCTAGTGGAAGCATGTAAAATGAAAACAGTAAAGATCCCAATACTGAGCCCTGCGGGACACCATATTGAACTTCTGTGTATAATGATGGAGTACTGTCAGCACATTTCTGTACATATTTGAATCGATTTGATAAATAAGAACTAAACCAAGCAAGCACGGGGCCTGTAAGCCCAACATCGTTTTCTAGCCTGTGCAGTAAAATAGAATGGTCAATGGTGTCAAATGCTGCACTTAAGTCTAACAACATTATTACAGTGGAGTTTCCTTCATCAGAGGATATCAGAATGTCATTTACAACCCATGTTAGTGCCGTTTCTGTACTATGACCAGTGCGAAAACCAGACTGGAATTTCTCAAATAAATTGTAATGCGTAAGGTGTGACTGAAGCTGATTGGCAACTACTTTTTTAGTATTTTAGAGAGAAACGATAAATTTGAAATAGGCCTATAATTATTTAGTATGTGTGGGTCTAGGTCTGACTTTTTAAGTAATGGTTTAATGACTGACACTTTTAGTGCATCAGGTACGGTGCCATGCAATAATGAATTATTGATAATGTTTAGAATAGGCGCTGCAAGAACATCCATGGCACTTTTTACTAGTTTTGTTGGCACTGGATCTAGGGAACAAGTAGTGGGCTTCATTTTAGAAATTAAAATTAACACTCCCTGCTCAGTTACAGAATTAAAATTATTAAAGTGCTGAATGCAATGTGAGGCAGGGTCTGCTAAGCTAGTATTTGGTTTGTACTGTGATGCAGAGAACTGGGATTTAATTTTTTTATTTTCTCATTAGCACCAGAATGGCATCATGATGCAATGTTTAGTGCTTCTGTCTTACAGATCTGAAAGACATGGCCTGAATGGTGGCCTGGGTCACTGTCTCTGTGGAGCAGTGATACTTCAATTCTGATATTAATTGTAGTTTTAGTTTTTATTTTATAAAATCAACTTTTAACTTTATTTCATTCTAGTTTTCAGTGGAGTGGGCGGAGTGGCTCTGAGGCTTGGGATTTGCACTGGTTGCTGGTTTGAAACCTGTAAACGCCAAAAGTTACTCTACTTCGTTGGGCCCTTGAGCAAGTTCCTTAACCTCAAATTGCTCCATCCTGGGTATGATGTTAATTTGCATCCAGCCCTGCTTGTAGGCCCTCCAACCTGCAGGGAAAAACCTGGAGGTTGGTGGCAGAATTAGCACTCCAGCCACCATAAAAACCTCACAATGGTTCTATTCCATCTGAACTAGTGTGGTGCTGAGGTGTCACCCATTGCATGGCTGCATTCGGGTCCTAATCTGGGATCCTGAGTTGGTTCGTCATGTTGTGGGTGGGGTGTCTCAACGCGTGCTTCCAACCTCTCTCTCTCTCTTTCAGAGGAGTCAACAATTTTTATTTTTATTTAGTCCTGTGTTTAAAATTTTTATTTTTATTTTATTTAGTTCTGCCATTTTTACATAATATTAGTACAATGCTAGTTTTTTTTTTTTCTGTTGCAAGACCACAAATGCTGGCCTACACATATTTCAGTGCAAGTTATGTTTCAGTCAACAAAATACACTCGCTGTTCATAATGCCATTAAACACAACTTGACTATCTATGATCAAGCAGTGGCCTAATGAGTAGTCAGCAAGATCAAATGTTTCAATCCAAGAAATCAGTCTGTGCAAGCACATTGCTGTTAAGCTTTCAACAAGCATGCATTTTGAGAGGTTTGTTCATGATGTCCGTTGCACAGATGGTCACACAATGTAAATATTCGTTCGACGAACACCTGTGATGCACAGACAAGGTCCTCAGCCACTGGTGCCAGTAGACTGTATATTGACGATTTCTGCTGACAGTACTGAAGTGAAGTCATGGTGTCAGAGAAGTGCTGGACTTCCACTAAGTACTTATCCAGCTGGTCCTGCACTGAAACTCCGAGACTCTTTTTCTTGCATGCTACATTTGCTTTTATTAATATCATCTGCACTGTAATTAAAGTATTTCCACACGTTACTTTCTCGCTTTCTACCCACAAGCATCTGTGCAAAACTTGCCATTATGAACCACACATGCTTACTGCTTCAACCCGACGAATGAAATGTGCTTAACAAACAACAGACCTTTACGGAAGTTGCACCACGTGACTATAGTAAGCCCAAATTACAAGATCACCACCGCATAGTAAACAGTGCAACATAACTGAACGCTCAGGGCAACCTACAAACAACCTTGTTGGAATAATATAAATATATTTTCCTTATTTATTTTTTTGTTTGTTTGTTTTGTCAGTTTCCCATGCGTTCGTCTTCTTTGCTTCTGTTAGGTGTTAGGTTAGGGCAAAGGGGGCTGGCCCAGGAGATAACAGGAGCATGTGAGTAGATGGATGTGCTAAGGGTACAGTCTGGGCCATTCACATCATCTCTCTTTCTAACTCTCACTTGCTCATTTGCTTGTCCAGTTTGAGGCCCACCATCAGAAATTGTCCAGTTAGTCCAGGTGGCCAGTTCATCCCTGTTGTGTATCCACTATGATATATGAAAATGCAAAGTAATTGTTCAATGTATAAAACACACAGTATCGTGTCAAAGAAGAGAGTCATAGAAGACAGTGAAAGAGTCATAAAATTAGCAAATAAATGAAACATAATGATTGATTTTTACAGTTAGTAATGGCAGAGATGAGAATAGCATATGCAAAACCAAAAAATATGGTAATTTCTGTCACATTTGGAACTAGGAGCTTACCAAGAAGAAATGGGGTCTCATGACAGACTGGACAAAGCAACAAACGATCTGAAATGGCACCCTGATAGCATGCAACATCATATAAACTTTGTTGGATTTCACTTCCTCAGCTCAAAGAAATCCCACTATTGCGAGTTGTTAAAGCATCCTTGTTCATTAGACCTTGACAGCAACTGGACTGATGTCAGATTGCTGCACTGTGTGTGTTTCAACTACTCATCATGAACATGTTGTATTGTGTCAGCTTCTATCTATTGTGGTGAACGCATAATTTTCAAATTGCCTTTACTTTTGTATTAATCCTCTTATTAAAGTCTCAGATGTAATACATTTTTGCAGACACTTCTCTGAATATGCCAGAATGTCTGAAAGTGGTCTAATTACGTACGTCTGGGCAGAATGTCAGATCGTGGTCTGATTACATTCGTCTGGGTAGAACTGGGTGAAGGAGTTGTGCTTCTACATTGATTATTCATTCAGGAAGGGCATGACACATTTAAAATTTTGTCAACTTGTTTTCTGCATCTTAAATTCTGAAGCTGGACTCCGCATTTCTGACGGGATATTAACAGACTTTGATCATATGTTTGGATTATTGTGACCTCAAAGCATCAATCCTTCACGTTAAACCTGAGAATATCAGGTTACGTTCAGAGCATTGGGTGCCCCAGTAACTGGGCTGGGTTTCATCAAATCCTTCTTTCTGAAACAGGAAAATCTTGACCCCCTTCCAAAAAGCAAGATTAGCGAGTAATCTGTATCTTTCGCCTCACAGATCACGTAATTCTGTTTTAGCCTATTCCAGAAACGCAGGTTTGGCTAAATCCAGGTATTATGGAACAGAATTATCCCAACTTTCGTAAATACCAATTGAGCCAGATTTTACAGTAATCCTGCTAATCCCAATACACAACACCCCAAAATACAAGTCGTAAGAGTTTAGCCAGAAGGCACAATGGTTCTGGATGTTAAAAATGCTGTATGATGGTGATGATTAACCCAAAGCAGCATTTCATATTAATTTATATTGAACTAAGTGGAATTCTTAGGAAACAGAATCAGCACACTCATGGTGCCAGTTGTAATCAGTCGAAGGTTTCTGGAAATTCCAAGCATTCGTGACTAATGCAGATTGCTCCTTGGTCTAATCAATACTAATCATAAACCAGAATCTGAGAGCAGACAACACTGATCCTTGCTTGATCTAACAGTCCAACCATACCTCAACTAAGGGTCATTTATTATATTTTTGGTTATTAAATAGTTTTGTAACAATGAGTCATTAGTAGACTACATTAAATAGGTGCTTTTAAACAGTACTTTACTATACTGTGTAGTTAAAAACTGAGCACAAATAGGTTTGTGATGGCTCAATATCTTTCATACACAGCAGATTATTATCTATTATAGATAATATATATATAGATTATTATTATTATCTGTGATCATCAGAGGTGACTGTGTGCAGAGGGTGCAGACCTATAAATATCTGGGAGTGCAGCTGGATGACAAATTGGACTGGACTGCCAATACTGATGCTCTGTGTAAGAAAGCTCAGAGCAGACTATACTTTCTGAGAAGGTTGGCATCCTTCAACATCTGCAGTAAGATGCTGCAGATGTTCTACTAGACAGTTGTGGCGAGTGCCCTCTTCTACGCGGTGGTGTGCTGGGGTGGCAGCATAAAGATGAAAGACGCCTCACGCCTGGACAAACTTGTTAAGAAGGCAGGCTCTATTGTAGGAGTAAAGTTGGACAGTTTAACATCTGTGGCAGAGCGACGGGCACTAAGCAAACTCCTGTCAATCATGAATAATCCACTGCATCCACTGAACAGTGTCATCTCCAGACAGAAAAGTAGCTTCAGTGACAGACTTTTGTCACTGTCCTGCTCCACTGACAGACTGAGGAGATCGTTCCTCCCCCACACTATGCGACTCTTCAATTCCACCCGGGGGAGTAAATGCGAACATTAATTTTATTTTAATTCTTTTCATTTGTATTATTATTTAATTTAATATTGTTTCTTTGTATTAGTATACTGCTGCTGGATTATGTGAATTTCCCCTTGGGATTAATAAAGTATCTATCTATCTATCTATCTATCTATTACAATTCAAGTGATGTGAAAATATCATTGATTGATCTCTATTAGTGAAGGAGGGTCTAGAGTAGTATCGAATAATTATCTAATAATTGAAAAATATCTAGTAATACTAACTAACCAATACTAGCAAAAAATCTGTTTCAATATTGCCATATAAAAAGAGAAAAAGAACTGAAATATGTTCCCCATCTAGCTGTTAATACTAGTTAAAACAAAGTAATTCCTTAAAATTATATATGTTTATTGTATAACAGGAACATGAATGCTACACAATGGCCAGCTCAGGAGCTTGCTGCAAATGTGTGTAACTGGGACTGAAGGATCAGGAGTTTAAACCACTAAAGCCTCCCACCTCCCGACACCACAGTCCATTTTTAAACCCATTCTTTGTGTTTATATCACTTAGGGCAGCTGCACCTTTCCTGTGTTACCATTTCGCTGCAGGTTGATAATATTTGTTCTTTACCATAATAATCTGCACATAATATTGTTCAATCAATTCAGTCTTATACTTACATAATTGCTCTCAACTTCTATTTATTTCCAGATAAGTCTTATTAGTTAACTTGTCTAAAGCAGCAGGAGAAGGTGCTGCTGTGTGCTCACACACGCTCTGCCCGTCATCTCATTCATTTGAATTGGGCATCAAAGCAACTGTCAGACAAGTATAAGTGGAAAATATACAAAATATACAAGTTCAAGCAACTGCTCTCAAGGTGAAGTCAAAAAAGAATGCTTCTCTATTTTAAGCTAGATGTGTTCACAGATTTGCCAAAGCTTTGCAATGGGAAATTTTAAAATGTTAAAACTTTGTAGAGAACCTGTCACCTGTTTGAAACGGAATCGTCTTGACAAATTTCTCTGAAGTATAAGCATGCCACATCTCAACAAAATTGGTCTGCAGAGGGCTGAGATTGTTTCCTTGAGACAGACAGATAGACAGACATTTATTAAAAGATTGGGGCTGAGGTCAATAAGTCTTTCAGCAATTTGAAAGATCTTCCTTTGTCCACTTACATTTTTATTAGACTTTTTGATTAAGGAGGTGAAAGGTAGAATGACCAATTCTGTAATAAATCAGAGGCTACTTTAGATTTATCCATGCTAAACCCAGATTGTGAAATTTCATAACCAAGGAAAACTACGGAGGTTTTAAGGAATTTACATGTTCCATTATGATGAAAAGGTGTTTTTTTTCCAAATTCTATATAATATCTCTCAAATATGCTGCACATTCTGATTTATGTCTGGTGAAAAGAATGTCCTTCATGTAAGCCGAGACACACACAAAAAATGTCTAAAAATATTGTTCATGATCAATCAGAAAACTGGCTGTAGCATTAGCCAATCAATGTGGCATTTCTAGATGTTCATAATGTCCTCTAGTTGTGTTACATGCAGTTTTCCACTAATTCGCTTATTTTACTCTTTGGCAAAGGTGACCCATGTAACAAATTGGTAACATAATCACATTTCCTGTTTGGAGGAAGCTCTAAGATCTTCTGCTTACTAAACACATCCTTAAAATTGTTATATTGGATTGGGAGGATTTCTACAGAATGATATTATACTAAAGAGGGTGTTATCTTCAAAAGACAGTACTTGAAGTATTTGGCTTCCCAAATTGCTAATTCCCTAGAATAAATCTGTACTACTATTCATGCTAAACTGACTGAGACACATGCTTTGGATGGCTAACTGGCGGACTGGTAAAACCCAAATCTGAGGGGAACATATATAAAGACTAATTGTGCTTTCACAAGTTGTTCATTTGGGTCTCAATCCCAATGCAATTGCCCCCACTGATCTACTTTCTTAACAGATTTTTGTTGATCTTAACACCAAACATCTGCACAGTATCTTTGATGATCAATGTGTGCTTTACTGTCCATCACTAAGCAATAAGACATGGAGGAGAGCAAACCCTTCCTTTCCATTTAGCCTACCTAGCCAGTAGCTGAACAGATCTCATAAAAATGGAGAACAATGTCCACTGTACCTTTATAGTATTGTTTTTAATTATTTGTTTTTAATAACAAATTGTTGGAGTGAACAGTGAACCGTTCAATTTGTTGCTCACACCTTGATGCAGCAGGGGGAGAAGATACAGGCAGCTTGCACAAAAAGGCTGTTGAAGAAGACGGCATTAAAACTAGAATTCCTGAAGCCTACGAAAAAACTCGTAATCCCAGCCCACCTTAAATCCCTTTGCAACTCTCCGTCAGCGTCTTTAGTGTTATAAATGTTTTGATAAGCAGCAAGCCGCCTACCCACTGCCACAGTTCAATTCACAAAGAAGGTTCTCAGTGCTCAGTGTTTATCTTGAAGTGAAGTGCCTGGAGTTGAAGAGGGTAAATAATAGATCGTCCTTTGGAATACAGCATGTCTACAGCAATCTATGTAAACACATTATTAAACCAGAAATGTTTTTCACGTTTTAGTAATAATAGACAAAATGTAGACATGAAGTGTATAATGTATGAAGCCTGAAATCCAAATATCAAATAAACACTTTCAAAAAAGGTAAAGGTATAATAAAATAAGTGTGCTTTTATTTAAGAACATAACTGAAGAAAAAGAAAGTAGGTTAGGATAGGCTATTGATACGGCAGCTTGCGTGGTGCAGCGGTAAGAACTGCTGACTCCTAATCAAGATGTCACTGGTTTGATACCGGCTGCCACCCACATATTAACAATATGAGTAGTGAGCTGCTCTTTTTGTTAGTATTATACAATAAAAGCGTACATTTCATTTGCGTATGTAAGAGCTGTTGTTAGATAAAGACATGGTATAACAAACTTGTTTTGTTATACAACATAAATATTTGAAAACAATGTCAGATCTAGTGTGTGAACAAGACTGGGACTGGGAAAACTGTGAATGTGGGTGTGAGCGATATGCGTGACTGAGAATGATTGTGAATCTGAATTTTTTTTTTATTCAGTTTTATTTTTGAGTGTTCCTGCTCATGCTGAATTAGTGGGAATTCTAGTGTTAACTCTTTGAGGGCTGAATATTTTTTCCAAAAAACACAGATTTCTGAAAAGCACACAAAGCAATGGTTTCACACAGAAGTCCATATGAAACATCTGTTGCTGCGTGCTGTGGCCACCAGTTTGCCGGGAATGCATGACAGGCTGGTTGCTGGGCTGTCCCTGTGTTACTTGGGGGAGGACGTTTTGGCAGTTGCTGTCAAGGTTGTAGTGCATCGCAATCTGGTGTCACAAAAATTAAAAAAAGACATTGAGAAAGTTTGGGGCAGGCACCCGTATAATTTTTTTCCGGCAGCAAAATTAATCAAAAAGAACAGACATGTTTACACAACTGAGTCCAAAATAGAACTAATTCACTACAAGCAAGATGGCAGCTTTAAAGGCCAGTATGGGAAGTGATGTCATCAGGACCAGAACCGGAAGTGACATAGTTGGCTGCCCCAGAGCTGGGCGGGATTTCCCTAGAATGGTCTGCAAGGAATCAAGAGAGAGAAAAAGTGCACTTCGCCACACCCTGGTCCGGTGTGGAATTACATCTATTCAGGCCATTTAGTTGTCCCCTAAATACACGTGTGTGACACTGGCTTGTACCTATTGTCATTGCAAGTGGCTGTCCTCCCAGGCTATTTTGCCATTGGTGCATTAGCCACATGAATCTGTTCAGCATCACAATCATCACAACAATTATCTGGGGATTGATCATACCTCAAATTTGTTTTCACTTATTTGTATCAAAATCGGAGTGTGACAAGTCAGAGTCCAAGTCAGTGACAACATGCAAAACATCCTCCATAGAGTATTTAGCTTTACGCATTCACTTCAATCTCTTGCCAGATGTTGATGCCATTTTTGTCATTGCTTTCTCCTTGCTACTCACAGGGAATCTCAGTCAAACCAAAGATGCTAATTTTCCTTCTAGCAAAGAGTGACCAACTAAAACATAACAGCGGGTTTTGTCTCTGCTTACAGATGATTACTACCATCAGCCCTTCATTTTGACAAAAGTCGACATCCGCCCAGAAAGAATTAATGACCCTGTCAGTGAGTCATTATGCCCCTCTGTCAAGAATGTTCATAAGAACCGTTGCAGGTCAAAATTCTATGAATAATTTTCTTCAAATTTTCTCACATATGTGAATGACAACATTGTAAATTTGAAGCAATAATCCCACTAATCACTAAGACACAAGCACTCACATTAGCCAACTTCCAAGCATGGAAAAAATTAACAAACAATCTGCAGTACGCAATTTATTTCTTAAGTTATATAATACTATATATAAATAATACTCATCAGTATATTTATCCTCAGCTGTATCAAATCATTATTTAGAATTAAATACTTTGTCCTTAGAAATCTATGAGTTGTTCACACTGACATCACTGTGCAACATACTTTTCATTAGAGTACCATCTTGCGTGCCACCATAAAACAAATGAATTATGCCCCAACCTACATGATATTTCACTGCAGTCAGTGTTGCCATTCTCTGTAAGGCATAACCCCACCAATATAAATGAGACCACCTATTATATCATTACCTTGTAAATGATGTTGTTTGTGAGAGGGATTATTCACTCCACTGCAAATACAGCCAACTGAGTAATGGGATAAGGTATGTTTTATTTTTTTGTCTAATTCACATAATGTTGAAACTTCATATGATCTGACACATCACACACTGGATAGATATGATTCCAGTGTTTCACATTGTTGGCGTCATGTTTGTGTGATAAAATCTTTCAAGATTATTAATTGAAATACAAAGCAAAGTTGATCCAGCAAAGCTTGCAGCCTCACTTTTCACCCAAAATGTGTACAAAATTACGTGGGAAAGTGAAATGTCTCAGGAGGTAACTCAGAAAGTTCCTATAGCATATTACTACTTATTTTTTCGTGGGAAAAACTTGGAAACAGAATACAATCCAGTGAATGCTGCCCCACAACCGCCATCTACTGGCAAAAAGACATTTTATTAGTAAGCCAAGGTGGAGGCGTATGGATGCCACAGTTAGCTGTGGTACTGCTGCGGGTGGAACATGACATTTTTATGGGCTGAACTGTACATGTTGCAAACTCTTTATATCATTCCTTGAACTCTGAACCCAAGTCAGTTATGACAGACAGCATGATGACACCTCAGTTTCTCAACGGAAAGACCAAGAGGAACAAAAATCCAAAGAGCTACCATTACAAAGATTTTTTTCAAATGGTAAAAACTGTTATGACTATTTATTTGTCTGTTTAATGGTTGTGAGGACATGAAACAAAGAGAAGAGTCAAAATGATTTACAGTAATTACATTGGCAGCCAATCAGATATTGTAGATTCAGGGCCCCCTTCATTGTGAACAGTGTGGTGTGAGATTAAAAGTACTCTGACAAAGAATGACTGGCATTTAGCACAGGTCTAGAACAGCTAGCAGCAATACCAACGACTATAGCAAGGTGCTAACTGCTTCTAATCACATGACTGTGGTTGTCAATGCCAAACCTAATTAGGCAAGTGAGTGATTTTAACAGTTTGTCATCTCAAATTACCACATAATGCACCACGTAACAGTGGACTCAGGGAACATGTGTACTACTTTCCATCCATTTTCACACGCACCTATCCTCTTCAAAGTTATGGGCATCTAGCAACTATGGGCCATGTAAGTAGAAACCAACCCTGAGCATTATACACACACACACACATTCATTAAATCACAGTTTAGATTTACCAGTTAAATGAACATGCACATCTTTGAATGAAGAAGGAAAATGCACATTGTAGCGGCGCTACTGGGGAATGAAACTTCAACTCCCAGCGGTCCCTGCAATGGCTCTGATTGGTCATCTACTGAGAGTATAGTGGCTGCTTGGGACACGGAGGGCTGGCACGGGATTTTAAAAGGAGGCCAATTCCACAGCGTGAGAAGTCTTCTGTGTTTCGTGTCTGGAGTTGCCTGTTTGTTTGCCTTCACATTTTGTTACCTGTGGATTCTTGTTTTCTCCTGTTTGTCTCCTGTTTTGGGTGTATGGACTGTCTGGAGTCTTCCTGCTCCATGAGGACTGTCTGAGGATTTGTTGTTGTACTGTGAAGAAAGAAGTGCTACTGATCCCATTCACATGTCATCATCTCATCAGGAAATACCGGTTGGACTGATCTTTACATTCATATACAGCATGCTGATCTCTGGACTATCTACCTCATTTGCCATTTTTCATGGACTTCATTGTGTGTGTTTTTTGTTAGTGGTTTGTTAATGTTGAATTTGTGTTTATTGTATATCGCCATAAAGGGAACTGGGGTGGGATTGCTGTAGTTTGTATAGTTATATTTAATTTATTATTGTTTAATACAGTCTTCCATTTCTGATTTATTACCAGTTGCTTTTTTGTCTCTGTGAGGGTGTGTGTGTGAGTGGGGCCAAGGCTGGTTCCTGGCATCCCCACCTAAAAAATACATAAATCACCATCCTATCAACGGTGTGAATCTTAACTGGGTTTTAGTCCACTGCAACATGACACATGAACATGAGCACTCCACAGAGACAGTGCCCAGGCCAAATTTGAACCAAGGACACTTCACGTGTGATGCGGCTGCACTAAGCACTGCTACACCATGCATCATATAGTTAATTCCTTCTGCGTGTTTACTGGCAGACTAAGGATACCCGAAACGATGCTTCAGAAGATTGATGAGTAGATGTTTTTGTATAATTCATTTTGGGTGAATTCTATTTATTGTGCTCACAAATTATAAATACAAACATTTTCTTTATGGTCTTCAACAACTTGTACTTGATCTAATGCAGGGCTGTCGGGGACGGAGGTCTACCCTGGCAATAAAGAGACAGGCCAGGCCAGCCAGATGCCAATGCACCACAGGGCATGCCAATCCATCTGCACAGGCTCACTCATATGACTTTCAACTAACTTAGCAAACATCAGAATGCCAGGAGAAAATTCCACATAAGCAAAGGTTTAAACTTCTGCACCTCACTTACATAAACAGACAAAGTATTATAGAAAGCAACATAAACATTACTTAAAATGTTGATTTTTTTTTTTTTAATTGTGAGGGTATTGCATTCATGCTGCACTGCCTAATATTTGATTTAGATTTTAATAATGTTCTGTAAAAAATAGAATAATAGTTTTAGCAGCATTCAACTAATGCAATGTGAGCTTTATGTGGTATTAGAGTAATTATAAAAGTAGCGGAACAGATTATATTTTAGACTCTTGACTTTGTTTCTTGAAGCACAAGATCAAACAGATCAAAATATGTTTTTAATCATGGCAACTGTCAAGATATCAGTTCCATCAGCTTGAATCTGCAGAGCCGCAGGGCTGTGCTTAGTGTACGGGAAAGATGTCCATTTTCAAGACTGCTGGCTGACTGCTGTCAGAAAGTTCATGCTGCATCTTATAATCAACAGACTATCCCACAGTTTATTTACTGCACTTCACCCCAACGATGCTCTCTTATTAATAAGTTGGACTTCTGTTCACTGTGATCAGTTCTTCACTCTCGAATAGTAGTAGCTGTCGATCACTTTTAGCTGCTGGGCTAACAAAAAACAGATTGGGTGGCTGGAGATCAATGTATAGAAACATTATTTCTTCTAAATTGTATTATTACTGACAGAATTATGGATTTTCTTGTATTCTTTCAGTCTTGTATCCAAATCTAATTACCCTTATAATTTATACATTACAGCACAGTAAGGGAATTAGAACTCAACAGCATCAGATACAACTTAGAAGCCACCACTGCAGACGACTTCACTCAGTATACTTTAAGTTACCACAGGAGAGGGCCAGCAAAGCAGATCAGTTAAAGAGAACCCATAAAATACAACATTCTGAAAGAAGAAATGTTAAAATAACTTAACTTGAGGCCAACTTGAAAAAAAGGAGAGAATCAAAATACTAGATAATATTGGCCTCTGGCGTCCATGGGTACTCCAAAGTCCATCTTTATATTTGCCTCCTAAACTTGATGTTATTGTGAAAGCCTAAGTGATCTAAACACCCACCATAATCAACTTCATGATGAAGCCACTTACTTTAAAATGTAATTATTAAAACCCAGCTTCAAATAATATATTTTTATATAAATAGAATAGAATGTCTGTCTGTATGTTCTTTATCAATCCTACATTCTTCAACCAATCTGGATCAAATTTTGCACAAATGTTCTATTGGACCATACGGGGAAGATAGACAACTCTGGAATCCACAATTTTGACCCTGGGATTCCCTGTGGGTATTTTTTTCTTTTCTTCCTGTGTGCTACAGTTTGCACACCAGTGCCACCTCCCCTGGCTCAGAGCAAATTAAACATTCAAACAGTCTGATACCAGACTCTCAGAAAAAATGACCAGAGCTTAACATTACTTGACATTACATGACAAAGGCACAGTGAGCCAGAATTTCATACTTGGAAGGGATTGGGGGATTACTGAAACTCCAATTCTGTTTTAAGCTTTTATTATGAAAAGTCTGCCAGAGATAAGGTGAACACAGGAAGGACTTTTATGTTAATGGAAAGTATAACAGGAAGCTTGTCATCCTAAGGAAGAAAGAAAAAAAAAAAGAAAAACTGGAAAAGAAAGAACAGAGAGGAGATCCTCCATCTTGGGGAAGACAGGCCTGGAAAGTAGGCTGCTGGGACTAGTCGTGAGGTTTAGAAAGGACTACAAAGTATTACAAAGTGATTGTGGAGTTCTAGGTGGAATGGAGAAGCTTCAAGATAACTAATATAACAGATTACATTTACTGGACGTTCCCTGACTCTAGACAAAATAAAAAAAAAAAAACAACCAGCATTGGATGGAGTTGAGAAGGTCCACAAGGAATGGTTGAGATCAGTCCTATTTTGTAATAAAAACGTAGACTATTCCCTTGGTCGGTGGAAAAGGAGAAAATAACGTTCATTTTGCTTGACTTTATTTAAACCGTGTACTTCTGTATCCATAAATATGTATGTTCCAGTGTTTGTAGTTATTGATGCATTCATTCTAGAATTCTAAATATATTTTGGTTGTTTCACACCGTAAATTAAAAGGGTATAGTTTTTTGAATGTTCTAGAATTCATCCTTGATGTGTTTAGTAACTCAACGTGGGGATAGTTGATTGTTACAATGCCAAATTCAGCTTTGAACTGCTGTAACATAAAAAGGAGAATCGTGGGATGATTTTGCAGGTGGTGTTGAGTGAGTCTTGATCAAGAGCGAAAGTGCAGCACAACGCAAAGGAGAATCAAGGGGTTGTTAACTTGTGCTTTGTTGACTTTTAATATTTTTAAGTTCTACTTGAACTAAAAGGATGACATAGCACCATTCATAATTACAACCCAGCATGAAGTTATCTCAATTCTGGAATCTAATCAGACCCAAAAAGAGCAAATCCTCAACTCATGAAAGCGGTAACAACTAGGTCATCATTTAGAAAGTTCATATAAAGCATTGCTTTCTTTCCTTAACTTATTATAAGTACAGTGGAACCTCGGTTCACGAACGTCTCGGTACACGTACAAATCGGATTACGACCAAAAAGTTTGGCAAACTTTTGCCTCGGTTCACGACCACACGCTTGGTATACAAACAAGTCAGTTTCCCTTTCGGTTTGTACATGTTCAGTCTCTCCCTGTGCATTTCCTGTGCAGCAAGCAAGAGAGAGAACGAGAGCGCGACACACACACACACACACACACAGGCAGCGCGAGAGAGACAGACACACACAGAGGCAGCGTGAGAAGCAGACACACCGGCAGCGCGCGACACACACACACACACACAGAGGCAGTGCCAGAGAGAGTGTGACACACACACACACACACAGGCAGCGTGAGAGAGCGCGACACACAGGCAGCACGAGAGAGCGCTGACACACAGGCAGCGCACGTGCGCACACACACAGGCAGCACGAGAGCGCGACACACACACACACACAGAGGCAGCGTGAGATGCAGACACACCGGCAGCGCGCGACACACACACACACACAGACGCAGTGCGAGTTACAGACACACAGGCACCGCGAGAGAGAGCTGGACGCATTAAGGTAGGAAGGCAGTTAAAGAATGCACTGGGCTTGATTTTGTTTTCACTTTTGTTTCCAGCGATCTCTTCGTAGCGTGCATTGTTACAATGTTATTTTTCTTTGTGGTTCATTAAATTACAGATTTTTTCAAATGTTCATTTTTTTCCCTGTGCTTAAAACTCATTTAAAAAGTGCTTTTAGCCGGCGGTTGGTAGCGCTATAGCGCAAACTATTGCAGTGTTAGTTTTCTCTGTTGTTCAAGGTTTTCTCAGTGTTATGCAATGTTTTTATATTTAGTTTACTATTACACTGTGTATTCTATGGTTTAATTAACTATATTTGTGCTTAAAAACTTAAAAAAAATATATATTTACATACAATCCTATGGGGGAAATTGCTTCGGTTCACGACCAAATCGGTTTACGACCAGAGTTTTGGAAAGAATTATGGTCATGAACCGAGGTTCTACTGTATACCCAGACAACGCTGGGTACTTTGGTTTGTACCATATATTAATGAGTGAAAATCTTGTTTGTAAATTGCAACAAAATGAGAGAACTGGTTAAGTTGTAACAGGCATGGGCACACTTGGGGAACAGTAAGTTATGCACTCAAGCGAAGCCTGAGTTCAGACACAGCCACGACAAACCATACTTACCTTTGAATGTCTCACCCCACCTCTACAATACATGAATTCTCCAGATAAGGCAAAAAAACAGACTAGTCAAGATAACCATTTTGTAAATGAAAAGTCTATATATTAAAATGACAAAGTGTTAATCACAATTACAATTCCCCGATCTCCAAATAAATGCAAATATGTACAGTGAAAAAAAGAGAAACAAAATCCAATCCCCAACCTTCCTTACTTCAAAGCGTAAACATTACCAAACAAACAACAAACAACCACATACTGTGACAGGCCATGTCATAGGCTTAGTTTGAATCAGAAAAAACTGTTTTAATCTTTACCCTTCTTTAGATAATGAGATTTTTGTAGTTACCTCAGGGTAAAGATGAAGGTCATGCAGGCTTGAGTGGTCTCTGAGGCTCTGCACACGTCCATAAACAGAACTGCTGAGATCCTCAGGAGAGAGCTACCTGAGCAGGGTTCAGGATGTTGACCCATTTTGTATGTTAGTATATGCACACACGCACATGAGTCTGAAGCCCCCCATATTATAGGGTTGTAATTGAATTGATGTGACCAGTGTCACAAGAGTAGCAGCATGTGCGCCTATAGGTGGAGATGAGAGGAGTGTTTCACTAGGACTGATGCAGAAATCCCATGAGAATGTATAACAGGACTAGAGTGTTCATCATCTATCTGTTTAGTCGATCCATGTGTCAGCCTCTGGCAGGCTTTTATAAGCTCCGTGTTGGGAGAAGAAAGTTGTACGGTGACTACGACAGAATCCTTTGATTTAATTATTAAGGTGAAGGACAAAGCCAGAGTTGAAATGGTGCGGCAGGTGATGGAAGAATTTGGCTCATCTGCTGGTAACCTTCTGACAGCTCCATATTGGGAAAGAAGGTAGTGCAGTGCCTCTGAATGAACTCCTCCAAACTACTCGTGAAGTGAGTGTGCATGGTGAGCTTTTCATTGTTGCGTTCATCTTTTTTGATCAAGCATGGGTGAGGTCTTTTCATCCAAAGTAGGTTTCACTAGTAAGAGAAAGAGGGACAAGAAAGCAGCTGGCTTTTCTTCACCTTGTTTTTGAGTTGTGTCAGTGCAAAAGAACTAATTTTATTGATAATTTATTTTTGACACAATATTGTGATTTGGCACACTTGTAACAAAAAACTTTTGTAGTTTTTCATAATTTTTGTGTTTGAGTCAGTTCACACAGATGTATTCTGAAACCTTATCCAAAACAATGCCATCATTGCATCCAGAAAGCAAATGGACAGTAAATAGTGAAAAGTCCAAAATGCCTTATTGGCGCCTGTAACCGGATGAGAAGTGGTAATGGCTTGTTCTTTTCAGAGAATGATAGAAACATTTGTGATGCACACATGTTCTCTTCTTTCTTCCCAGTTGAAATGTGCTGGCTATTTTTTTAAAATGGTGCAACCTACAATACGTTTTAAAATCACAGGAAATCCTTACTTCCAAGAAAAGGTTAAAAGTTACAACTACTGACATCTTTGGTGTCTGCAGAGGAAAACACTCCTTCAGGTACACTTAACTATAGAAGGAGAAGGTCAGGTCACAAAACTCACTAATATTGCAGAAGGAGCTCAAATGACATTTTATGTAGCCTTGCTGCAAAGTGTATTTCCTTAAATTTAAGAAATGACTAACAATTCAGGTTGGTTAATTCATTTTTCATTTTTTATTAACTACTAGCAAAATACCAGCGCTTCGCAGCGGCGAAGTACTGTCTTAAAATTTTTATTAAGAAGAAAATTAAACCTTTTTAAACTGAGGGAAAATATACCAATAATTATTTGTTAAGGATCTCTTTGTATACCACATTGTGAGTTCGGCCCTCCGGTTGTAATATGACCAAGCTGTGCGCTGACCTTACTCTTGAGCATGCAACATACAATTGGCCATGTGAACAGTAATCTTGTTTTAAATCTCACAGCTTGGATTGCTACTGTCATAATCGATTTGAGTTTCATGGTTTGTTTCAATTACGACAGTATTTGTAGGACTTGTGTTGAAGAGACATTTGGCATCTGTCAAGCGTTGTAAGTATACAACAAGGTTTCATGGATAACTTCACATCCAGCTTTTGAGAGTTTAAACATTCATAAACATCAAAGTGTCCACTACTGAAATCATCACCTGTCAATCTAAGATGTTTAAGAGGCATTGGCGGTTGTCAAAAGGTGTAAAATATTTGTCCATTGCGGTACACTTGAAAGCGACAACCAAATAATTCACCGGCAGCCATCAACTCACATGCAGATGCATAGGTGAAGAGCTTAAGCACTTCACTCTTATAGTGCTCCTGTGTAGAATAATTATCTCCTGTACCGTCATCAGTCCACACCTTGAACCTGTCCCAGTCATTCAATACATAAGACACAATGTTCCTCCGCATATCAAGAGTGAGCCTGATATGGCCATGCAACATATAACAAAGAGAATGGAAAAGGTAGGTGCCATCTCCGGGCATGGAAACCACTCGGTAAGTAACAGTTCTTTGATCGATGGCGATCACCTCGATAGACATGTTAATGGGGGTACGGTTGGAATGATAAAGGAAATGGGTACCTAAACAATAACTATAATCATAATAAATGAACAATAAAACAGCGGAGAAGCCGTGGATTAAATTAAAAGGCTGTAGTTATCAGCAGGGAGACGTGAATCCCGTGGTGAAGCAAGGAAGGGAATGTAGAGACTGGAGCGACGGACGGCCTTATATAGGCAGGCAGCCAACGCCGCCTCACACGGACATTGGACATTGGTTTTGGTTAGCGCAGGGAAGCCACCTACCAAATTTCGTGAAGATGGGGCCAGCCTTCTACCTACACGGGAAGTTTGAGAATTAGTGACGTTGGAAAGTTCAATATGGCGGCCGACAGTGGCGTCATACCACCGAAATAAGTATGTACATTGGTTTTGGTTAGCGCAGGGAAGCCACCTACCAAATTTCGTGAAGATGGGGCCATAAATAAGAAAGTTCAACATGGCGGACGTTGTCGACCGTTATGTGTAGAATTTCGAAATGAAACCTGCTTAACTTTTGTAAGTAAGCTGTAAGGAATGAGCCTGCCAAATTTCAGCCTGCTACCTACACGGGAAGTTGGAGATTTAGTGATGAGTGAGTGAGTCAGTCAGTCAGTCAGTGAGTCAGTGAGGGCTTTGCCTTTTATTAGCATAGACTAGCAGGAGTACCCGGCGTTGCCCGGGAATCTATAACCGGTGAATTTCACAAATGAAAGAAACATAACATAGAAATAGAGCAAACAGTTTTGTGATTCACATTTTATTGTAAGTTCCTCCACACTGGATTCTGTCTGCTGTGGCGTTTCAGACGCCCTTGAAATAGACTTTCTTGTGGCATCTGAAGTGGACCTTCCAATTCTATGTGTTTTTGTCGGTGGCAAATTATAATGTGTTACATGGTATTACGTATGGAATAAGCACCACAGTGAGATGGATTTACGTTATTTACAATACGTCGGAAAGCAAACAAATAGCACCAGTCAGTCAGAAAGAGCAACACTGAAATCGAACTGTGAGTCGGAAAGTGAGCAAATAGCACCACAAATACAGAAAGCCAGTGAAAAAGAGTAGCGCTGAAACCTTACTGGGAATAATGGCGGGAGGGGTGGTCTGTTTGTAAGGACTGTCTGTGTGCTACTATCTAACGGATGTTGGGGATGGTAACTACAGAGAGACGTGACATACAACCGCTGCTGCGTGTGTGGAAAATGGTGGGGGAAGGATGCTGTCTATTTAAGGCGAGTCTCAAACATTCAAACGTGCTTGCATATAACAGACGTTGGCAAATGAAATACAGGACTATCAGTGCGTGTCAGAGTGTGACCCATGGAAATGCGGGTGTGTGAGCTGGTCACGCTTACTGGGTCTTTCACGTTTTTCATCCATACAGCAGTTCCCCTTCACCCAATCAAAGTAGTCGGCTTTCTCATACTTGGACACTTCCTCCACCTCTTGGCAATTTAAAGAAACATGGGTAAAGAGAGACGCACAAAGACCAAATCTGCCACCTGATGGCGCTGCGGTGAATGTCTCTTGCAACGTGTGGCCATCTAGTCGATGATAAGTACGGGGACGTGTGCTGAAGGATGTGTATACACACACATCGACTCTGCTTTATATAATAGAAGAGGTTTAATAAAAACTACAAATCAGGCTAGCTGTGAAAATATTGCATTTGGTGGGACAGACTGTGGTCAAAAGCAGAAACTCCTTATGGCTAAGGAAGATAATCCAGACGATGGAATCCAATGGCATGTTAAAAATTTTCTACAAAAGACATTTGTTATAAAACCACTTTATATAGTACCTATAAAATCAATTAACACCCTTGTAAGTTTTCACTTTTTATTGTCATACAACATTAAATCACAGAGGATTTAGCTTGACTTTTTGACACTAATCAAAAGAAAAAGACTCTGATGTTAAAATGAAAATGGATCTCTGCAAATTAACCGTAAAATTAGAATCATTGCACAAACCAAGTGACAGTTTGCTATATAATAAAACACTAAGGTTTGTGTGTTTGTGCACTGTCCCTTAGAGCAGTCTGATTGGTCAGTTTGGCTTTGGTGATGTGATCAAAAGATGAAGTGTTAGTGTAAGAAACATGAGAAGGAGTAAAGGAGTAGCAAGCATGTTCAAGGTCACATTCAAGTTTAGAAGTTCAAAATCAGGAACAGACAGGAGGTGAGTAAGTACCATCGTCTGAGAAACAGGCTTTACGGGAATTTGCTCGGGAGCGCCGGTTGGGAAGGTTTCAGACACACATGAAAGACAGAAGGGAAGCAATAAAGGATCACAGAGGGTAAGAGACATCAAATATTTGCTAATCTCTTCTGTTACCAGTCTTTCACAGGTAGCGGGGCTAGTCCACCTTACTAAAAGGATACGTGTCTATGTGTCTGTCCATGTGTCTGTCTCTGTCATTCCAATAGATCTTACAGACATTTACACTGCTTTTACGAATCTCATTCCAAATGGCATATAACAGAAACACATGCACTGCACAGTGCATTGCAAAGGTTAACACTGAGGTCTACATTGATTATTTAGATTTCATCGCATCTTAGGTGGTTAGCACAGCTAATATGTACATAAAATGCAATAATACTACAAAAAGAATAGTCAAAAATATCAAGCAAAATTCATGACATGCATGTGAACTTTAATTCACCAAAAAACAACAATCAAAACAGATTTATATTTTAGCATTTAGTTAGGTATTGGGTTGTGACTTTTTGGCAACTTTTGTTTTGATTTAGACCTTCTGTCTCTCATTTTGGTTGAGTCTTCAGTGTTGACAGATTGTTCTGCCTGTTGACTTCAGCCCACTTTTCCAACCATCCTCCATAATTTCACCTAAAGGTCTCTTTATCGTCTGATCTTTCGCTTCTTTAACTCAATGTGGGACAAGCCAATCCAACATCTCTCGTCAATCTATGAAGTAGGAGAATAAAGAATGTATCTCACATATTTTATACTGACAACTTTATCAATATGTGGTTTCCCTATACATCAGGTTTAACAAGTGAGCTGACAAAGTATCTTCACCAAGTGTTGAAGCATCAGCCATTATTAGGTAGCTGCTGATGTAGCACAGGTAGCAGTCAAGTCTGAATATTTGAGTGGGCAAGGAAGGCCAAGAAAAAGATCATTTGGAGTGATAGTTTTCCTGACTTTGTTAAGTATTAAGCACTTCAGCTTTGGGGGCAGCACAGTCAGACTGAAGCTCCCAAGTAGTTGGTTATCCTGAAGATAAATCACACTTGTGCAGGACCAGCCCAGTAGAAACTGGAATAAGAGGCAATAGACTATGATGATTTTTAGAGATCTGATCTTAAATTTTCTAGATTCATTTTGCTGTCAGCAGGAAAACCTTTAACAAAAAAGACTTTCATGTACAACATAACATCTCACAATTAGCAGATATTGGCCCATTCAACACATCCCTGTCGTATAGCGTGTCTGCGGCTTCAAAAAAAATGGCCAGTTTTAAATAAATCCAGATGGACATGTCAGTCTGCGTGGGTGTAATTGCACGAGGGTGGGGAGTTAATTAGGTAATTGGAGCAAGTCACACCTGCACATGAGGTTGCAATCATTCTCAATTGCTTCATCGGCTTCCTGCAGTGTGCGATTAAGGCACTGCACCCACGGAGCCACATACAGTAAGTACAGGTTGGTACAGAGGAGATCGAGAAAAGGAGAACAGAGGAAGATGACTGAAGAAGCAGTCTTGAGAGGATGATCTGGCCACCTGGAAGGGGAAGGCAGCACGAGTTGGGGTCCCACAAAGGAGCATAGGCTGTTGTGCTCTAAGGGCTGGTTCACCCAACTAAATATTTGCGTGGAGTGGGGTAAGCATGATGGATGACCTCCCTATGGATCTGAGGAACGACTGCGTGAAGGAAGGCAGGAGGAGAGACAACCTTGTACAGTTTGGCTGTGTAGTTTGAGGCAACCAAGACAGGGGTCGGAGGAATGATGTTTGTGTCTGCTGAATCTCTGCTGGCTATGTGAGTTATGGGAGATGAAGTTGGAAGTGGGCTGAGATCGGAAGGAGTTAATGACTGCATTTTAACCTCTGGTTTTATTGGATTTATTTATTACGAATTATTATCCCCACTTTTCATTTGTTTTTATGGATTTATTTATGTACTGTTTTTAGAACACTGCACAGTGGACACTTTTGGCTTTGTTCTTGACTGTTTTTAATAAAAACACTTTAGCGCTTTTCCACTATACCCTTGCTACGTGTGAGATTTGTACCCATTTGTCAGCTCATTTCAGTAATAACTATCGACGGTGTTGGGTTCTAGAGGCTCCCATACTCCCTGGAGGGGACCCGCATTGTCACAGTCCCACTTAGTGAATCGAACGCAATAGTCAAAGCAGCTCATGTACGATATGAGGTTCCACACAATCATCAGAGCATTTGATAAATCAAGTGTGATCATCAATGCTTTACCTCCTTGTTGAATTGAACACAATTTTCAGAGCAAGGACTGGGGAGGTCATCCAGGTTCGGCCACGATCCACCTGCGATGCTGCCACCAGGAATCTAATGCAATTATTGGAGCAGTGAGGTGTGGTGGGGTTATGTCCAGGGTCTGAGGTTGGGTAGCATTGCTGTACAGGGCTCCTCATTTCAATTTGGGTGGATGGACACACTCACTCAAGTGTAAGCTGAGAACAGTGTAGGGCCAATTGGTCCAGTCTCTCAGCTGGTAACATGCTTGCAGCATTCAGAATAAAGAGAATTTCACACAATCCAAGAAGCAGTATCCTAGTAGATTACTAATTACATTGAGCATATAATGGAAAATAGAAATAAAAATATTTAAAAAGACATCTGAGAAAAAAAACAATGAGATGAAGATTGGGAGACACAATTGCAGATTTAAAAAACGCTGAAGGTGGTTGCACTGTTAGTTACAGAATATGATTCAATAAGACAAAGCTGAAAAAGAAAGTCTCCAAACCTTGAGAGATAGTGTGTATTCAGCAAGAGGCTAACTTTGTGGCAATTAAGTCAAAAGAGAAGTCTCTATTGGAGAGAAGAACAAGAGAGGGACAAAGGAGAAAGGTTCAGGACAATGGAGTGTTCAGGAGGAAAAGGAAAGATTAAAGAAGCTCAGACTCAAATCACTAAATGACCAAGACTGTGGAACATTCCCAGTACATATTTAAAAAGGCGAGAACCTAAAAATGGCCCATAATACGTTTTCATATAAGAATGACGTACAAACTTGAATTGAGTGTTTTGATTACTGGGTTTTTAAATGCTGAAATAATATTATTTAAAATAAGGTCCCAGCAAACAGTCGAAGATCACATTCTGACTTGAGGACAGACTTTTCAATAATTGTTTCATGATTTGCTTTCATATTTTAGTAATATAACAATAAAACCTGTATTTCATTAATAAGAAGAAATACTTTTCTTGTAACTTACCCTGTATCAGAGATTGATAAAATCTTCCTATGCCTTCTCTGCTCACCTCATAACAGATCGGGTTCAGTATTAACTACAAACTAGAACCCCCCACACAAGGCTGCATGTACAAAAAACAAGTTTCTCGTCATACACGGGGAAGGCTGAGTTGGTAGAGGTTTCAAGGACACAGGTCTCGGATAGCCAGGACTGGACCAAGGGCAAGAGGCCTAAGTATGAGAGGAGAGTTGGCACCTACACTACAATGTCCCATTGGTCCAGGATGTGCAGCAGGAAGGCACAAGACTGGTATCAATCCAGAGTTATGAAAAAGGTCAGTGTCTCCTATTTCCCCAGTTCCATCCAAAAACCACACTGGTTCAGGAGACCAATCAGATTACTATAAAGAGCAACCTAGCAAGAAGAGCTGCTATGCATCAAGGCTGTATTAGTGTAATGTGTCACACTCATTTGCTTTGCTTCTGCTTTGGGCATATTAAGAGTCCTAAGTTAGAGAATTTTAGTCAATAAAAGCATAAACCCACTCTCCTTCTTATTTGGGGACTGTATGTTGTCACCTGGGGTCACAGATATATATTTAGCTACTATACCAGTAAACCCTGATGGGGACCATAAGTGGAGCTGCAGATTATTTCTGCTTTTTTGTGACATGCTGGTGAGTTTAAACAAACAAGAGTCACAATGGAGATTTGGAGCATTCTACTCAGGTCCATGTAATAAAGAGTCTAAAAGCAACAACAGGGTCACCCTAGGATCCTTCAGTAATAAAACACGTTCATAAACAGGCAGAATCTTACAGGCAGCTTTGCATAAAATGGCGTACATTGCAGAACCAGGTTTGCTCCTAGAGGATAAAGAGCAAATGAAGGTTAACAGAGCAGGAACAGAAAGTGGAGTAGACAGAGAGACACCACAACAGACTGGAAAAGCTTCATATTTAAGCATCACCTCACACTTTTGCCTAATGACCTCTACATACAAGGATAAGACAGAACAAGCACAATCATTCCAGTAAAATACGATTCAAGAAACAGTACCAGCGTCCTAGACTTTTGACTGGAGATCCTGTCTACATGCTATTGGATTGCCCAGGCTGCAGTTGGGGGCTCAGCCAACCCTCATCTGAAGAACATCGCTTTATTCCAGAAGTGTTACCTGGCAAGACTATGACTTTCTGCAGGAGTCCCTGCATGCTGTGCTGTTAATTTCTGAGTTCTTTTCTTTAGCATTTACTGTATCTAACTCTCCTACATGTACCATGTTTGTTTGATATTTCATAGTGATTGAATTTCTTGGGGCTGTGCCGGGTTCCGACTTAAGTGCTGTAATAATATAAAGAACAGTATTTAATAATTAAACTGTAGATGTTGCTGTTAGTGGAAAAGACTAAAACTCTTTACTCATAAATAATTCTCAAAATCCTGGCAAAGGACTAAATCTGTATGGTAAAATAAAAGGAAGAAGAAAATGTCACACATTCAGACAGATGTAGAAAACACCAGCTACAGACGTATTTAGGCCCTGTCAGGGAAATATAAAGGAACAGAAGATGCAAAGTTTAGAAGGTTATTTAAACTCGCATTAAGCTCCGCATGCTTACATTCACAGAAATATGGAGAAAGAGTACCATCCAACATGAAATTCATAAATATAGAAAAGGCAATCAGAAGTTATCGTCTAGAGAAAACAACAAATAGAGAAAGACACAATGAATCGTGGTCATTGTCTCCACTTCACTTGTCTCTCCCACATTCAGCTGAAGGGTTAAAAGTGAAGGGATAGAAGAAAATGAAGGGCAAATTGAAGCCAATCAAAATTAGTAACATAATACAGTATGTTTAAAAAATACTTCAAAAGATTCATAGTGGAACACAACAAGGATTTGCTGAATAGAAATTCAAAATGTGTGAGAGGTGACATGATCCTCTTGGGCAGATACAAGCTAAAACAAACACTTTTTTTTAGTAGATGCAAGCTAGATGTTATTTTGTCCACTAGCAGAGAACAAAAGCAAGCACAGGAGCAGCTGGGTGGAGACCAACAGCAGTGTGTTATCATGTAGTGCCGCCAGCACACAGCAGGCTGGATGTGTAGAACTGTGAGATATTAAGAACATTTTTATTGAACTTGCCAAAAATTAAATCATTTTGCCAAGTAAATGTCAATGTTGTAAAACATACAAGCCGCTTTATATTCAACATCCAAACATCTTCTAATTGCCATTGCACTGATATCCTGAAGAACAGTGTCAGGGCCATCTCTCCTATCTCAGGTGGCAAAGGCCATCCATGTTTCTTAACTACGTTGAGCAGAACTGCACAAGTCATCACAATGTAGCAAACCTTTGCAGGGCAGTGATGTGCATCGCAACAACTCCAAACGCTGCCATCTAACTTTTAACGAACCAAAGGGCAAAGTCTTAAATAATCTCACTCCATCTTATATATCGGAATGCCTGACGCGTTATATTCCAAATCGTAACCTTAGATCTTCAAATGAGTGTCTCCTTATAATTCCAAAAGCTAAACTTAAAAGAAGTGGTGAGGTGGCCTTCTGCTGTTATGCATCTAAAATCTGGAATAGCCTACCAATAGGAATTCGCCAGGCAAATACAGTAGAGCACTTTAAAACACTGCTGAAAACACATTACTTTAACATGGCCTTTTTATAACTTCACTTTAACTTAATACTGATACTCTGTATGTTCAATTCATCATAATAACTATTCATAGTGGCTCCAAAATCCGTACTGACCCCAACTCTCTCTTCTGTTTCTTTTTCCGGTTTCTTTGTGGTGGCGGCCTGCGCCACCACCACCTACTCAAAGCATCATGATGCACCAACATTGATGGACTGAAAGCCAGAAGTCTACGTGACCATCATCATCAGGTCCTTCCATGAAAACCCTAAATACAAAGAGGACTGTTTGATTTATGTTAGGTAGATTGTCCAGAGGGGACTGGGCAGTCTCTTGGTCTGGAACCCCTACAGATTTAATTTTTTTTCTCCAGCCTTTGGAGTTTTTTTTGTTTTTTCTGCCCACCCTGGCCATCGGACCTTACTTATTCTATGTTAATTAATGTTGATCTATGTTTATTTTTTATTGTGTCTTCTATTTTTTTATTTCTTCATTTTGTAAAGCACTTTGAGCTACATTTTTTGTATGAAAATTGAAAATAAATAAATGTTGTTGTTGTTGTATAGCCAAACGTGTGCAAGAGTGACTGTAATTATATCTCCTCTCTTGTGGTGTACCCACTATCACCAGAAACAAAGATTATACAAGTTGTTTGTACTAAACTTAACTGTAATCCTATCAATTAGGCTTACTTACCATAACACACAGCATGACACTGAAGTCTGCTTCCAATACGGCTATTTTCGTTAAAATAAATGATTCATGGGTTTAGCTGTGCAATGATGTTAGGCAGACACATTTGAGCATCACATATTTGTTGTATATTATTTGAATGAAACCACTTATTGTGTACAAAAGCAAATTCATTCTTTCATGGTGCACAGTCAGTTGCACTGATCACATTTGGAAAATAATCAAACACTGCAAATTGCCTTTTGATCTAGTCTTCCTCACCCTGATGGTAAGAATATTGCATGTCTCTGGGTAGCATCTTAATTATATCTTCCCATACAAATGGCACGACAAGACTTAGGGATAACAGTGTGATTCCTGACCAGTCAGGCAGCTCACACTGAAATATCCCTGTTGCCAAATACCCAACAGTTGCTAAAACCTGTGATGGAACTGGGCTCATGTAATTTCTACAGGAAGGTCTCTGTAAGGTAAGCACCAATTTACAGTACATACTATAAATCTAAGATGACAGCTCTAGGAAGTCTGAATCGGCTTATAAGCTTATAAGCAAGTCGTCATCATGAGCCAAAAAATTAATTGCAATCCTTAATAGCCTGCCATTAGTGACATCCTCCTAAAAACAGCTAACACTTCCATTACCAGTAATGTCATACAAAACACAGCACACCCTTTTTATAGACAAAATATACAGGCTACACACTAAAAGCAAATAACGTTAAACGTATGCATTAGGCATTATTACCAACACTGAAGACAGCTGTATTGAGTGAACACGTCAGCTAACTGTGACATAATTAATTCAACAACATCATAATGTGACTGCTGCGACACTGAAATGGGCAATGAAATGTTTCGAACCTAGTTCTGTTAAACTTGACTCACTTGTATTGAATATTATCTGATTTTAATAAAATTAATAAAATGTAAAAAAATGAAATGAAATGTGCAATGACATAAGATTTTCTTTTTAAGTCATAGAGTCGATAAAATGCCAACACCAAAAACTTCTGAGTAAGACTTATGGATGTCAAAACTTGCCATAACTTTAAGCCTATTTCCAGTGCCAAGTTCAAGTTTTATAAATCCTGACCTTTGTGTAAGAAATAGTGTTTGCACATTTCTGAGTGTGAGCAGGTTTTATACATGAAGTCCCTGGAGGGTACTTGCAAAGATACCCCTATGACACTCAAAAGGAATACAGCATGGAAGAAACTGGCAGCATTTTTCACTGCACACTTTAGGAACCGGGAGCCAAGCTGCATAAAACACAATATTTTCACAGATTGCTTGTATTTGATTGGGTATGAAAGTATACTTTAGTCCAAATATAAATATAAAATATTGTTTTCATATTTTTAATGGCATATGTGTGCCAGTTCCAGTCTGTAACAGTTGATCTAATGCATGAGTACTTCACTATGTAACATTACCCACTGTGCTAAGTTCATTAAACCTGCTGACGAGGTAGTCTAAGTTTATTCCCCTTTTCTAACTCTAGGAAGCAGACTGCAACTGCATTTACTCTTAGTCTTGGTCCACTGCTAGTCCGCAGCTCTGAGCCCACACTGCAACAATGCTAAACCTGAAGATTAGCCTTGTTCCTGTAAATACGTACTAAGATCAATCAGCATGGGATAAACCCCAGCTCATAGTATGCTCTAACCCATTGTACATCTCCCAAGATTGCGCAATACACATTCAGCTCATCAACATAAATTTAGCAATTCCTGAAATACTGAGACAGATTATTTCAACCAGGAGAAAGAATAATGTGGTTGCCTAAGCATTTTCTTCAGAAGATTTACCTTTGTAGGCACTTCCACTGTTTTGTATCCATGCCTGCTGAATGCAAGCATGAAGCAAAGACTGGTGGGACAGAGCTGTTTTGAAAGACTTTACCAACAATAAATTGACATGCAGAGGTGAACAAACTTCAATGGACCAACGCAGGATACTAAGTCCTTAACAGTAAACCAATTTACTCATGGAGAATTCTACATGTGTTAAACTGGCTTCTCACAGACCAATATCCCAGTTTCTCTAACCAGATTAGAGGTATACATGGCATGTTAGAAACCGGACTTCTGTGAATAACCAGGCTCATTAAAGAGCATGTAAACGCACTCATTGACTGCACACAAGAGAAGAAGGCAGATAAAAAAGACAGAAAAGCCCCAGGTACTTGGATGGTGGACCAGTCATACAGAATAAACAGAGCAGGACAACTACCCATAGGAGTCTGCACACGTTAGGCCAAACAAAGCCGAGAACTGTGAGAGATAGGGATGAGCAAGCTCTGAAGAGTGTACAATTGCATTAGTTTTTGCTTGGCAGACTGCCTAGACAATACAAAGTATACAAGATGACCATAGCATGATAAAGTGAACAAAGGGACAAAAGTAATGAACTGCAAATGAACAGACAGAAATGAATACAAAACCCAAAATCGCAATGCCAATAATTTTTTGCACATAATAACAAAATGAACAAAACAGAATTGTCTTCTTTTTAGCCTAACTGATATGGCACCCTTGGGTATGTGTATAAATTGGGCCTTTGGCATGAATTTAGCATTTTGAATATCCCAGACTCAGTTTCTATGCTATTTTGTGCTTTGGACTTTATTTTATGATTGTTTAATTGTTTTTTTTTTATGTTTATAATGTTCCTATACCACTATAATGAACTCTCACATTTTATAGCCTTATTTTAAATATTTTTTCCATTCTCATTTGAGGTTTTATGTTGAATTCATTTCTTGTATTATTTTTTATTCTTGGGAAGCTATTCTGAAGTAGGAAGAACAGATTTCATGTATTGGTGAGCTGCTTTCTCATGGGTGCTGTCATTTTCAGAGTTTTGTGTACCAGCTGCTGGTACCGTTTATACAACGTAATTGTCAGAAGTTGCAACATTTGATGTCATCTAAGTGACAGTAAGAAGACTGGCACTGTGTATCAAATCATCCATGAAAGTTCTTTTAATGATTTGTTTTAGATAGATAGATAGATAGATAGATAGATAGATAGATAGATAGATAGATAGATAGATAGATAGATAGATAGATAGATAGATACTTTATTAATCCTAAGGGGAAATTCACATTCTCCAGCAACAGCATACTAATAAAAAACAACATAAAACAATATTAAATTAAAGAGTAATAAAAATGCAGGTAAAACAGACAATAATTTTGTATAATGTTAATGTTTAATGTTTACCCCCCTGGATGGAACTGAAGAGTTGCATAGAGTGGGGGAGGAACAATCTCCTCAGTCTGTCAGTGGAGCAGGACAGTGACAGCAGTCTGTCACTGAAGCTGCTCCTCTGTCTGGAGATTACACTGTTCAATGTTTGCAGTGGATTCTCCATGACTGACAGGAGCCTGCTCAGCGCCTGTCGCTCTGCCACGGATGTCAAACTGCCCAGCTCCGTGTCTACAATAGAGCCTGCCTTCCTCACCAGTTTGTCCAGGTGTGAGGCGTCCTTCTTCTTTATGCTGCCTCCCCAGCACACCACTGCGTAGAAGAGGGCACTTGCCACAACCATCTGATAGAATATCTTCAGTATCTTATTGCAGATGGTGAAGGACGTCAGTCTTATAAGGAAGTATAGTTGGCTCTGTCCTCTCTTGCACAGAGCATCAGTATTGGCAATTCAGTCCAATTTATCATCTAGCTGCACTACCAGGGTATTTATATGTCTGCACCCTCTGCAAACAGTCGCCTCTGATAATCACGAGGTCCAGGAGGGGCCTGGGTCTCCTAGAATCCACCACCAGTTCCTTGATTTTTCTGGTGTTCAGGTGTAAGTGGTTTGAGTCGCACCATTTAACAAAGCCCATGATTAGGTTCCTATACTCCTCCTCCTGCCCACTTCTGATGCAGCCCACGATAGCAGTGTTGTCAGGAAACTTTTGCACGTGGCAGGACTCTGAGTTGTATTGGAAGTCCAATGTATATAGGTTAAACAGGACAGGAGAAAGCACAGTACCCTGCGGCGGTCCTGTGTTGCTGACCACAATGTCAGACCTGCAGTTCCCAAGACGCACATACTGTGGCCTGTCTGTAAGATAGCCCATGATCCATGCTACCAGGTATGAATCTACTCCCATCTCTGTCAGCTTGTTCCTAAGGAGCAGAGGTTGGATGGTGTTGATGGCGCCAGAGTAGTCCAGAAACCTAATTCTTACAGCACCACCGTCTCTGTCCAAGTGGGAGAGGGATCGGTGTAGCATATAGATGATGGCATCCTCCGCTCCCACCTTCTCCTGATATGCGAACTGCAGAGAGTCGAGGGCGTGGCAGACCAGTGGCCCCAGGTGGTGAAGCAGCAGCTGCTCCATGGTCTTCATCACATGTGACGTCAGAGCGACAGGCCGGAAGTCATTCAGCTCATTAGGACGTGATACCTTTGGGACTGGGGTGATGCAAGATGTTTTCCAAAGCCTCGGGACTCTCCCCTATTCCGGGCTCAGGTTGAAGATGCGCTGTAGAGGACTCCCCAGCTCCAACTCACAGGCCTTCACCAGTCATGACGATACTCCATCTGGACCCGCTGCTTTGCTGGCACGAAGTCTCCTTAGCTCTCTGCTCACCTGGGCTGCTGTAATTGTGGGTGGGGATGTCTCTCCTATGCTGGTATCAGCAGAAGCATGGGTGGAGGGTGCCGTACTCCGAGGTGTGAGTGGGTTAGGGTGGTCAAACCTGTTAAAGAAGTTGTTCATCTGGTTTGCTCTCTCCACATCTCTTCAAGCTGCAGCCAGTGGTGATCTTCATCCCATCCCGCACTTTCTTCAAGCTGTTATTCTGCAACTTCTGCTCCAGCTTTTTCCTGTACTGCTCCTTCACCACCTTGAGCTAGACTCAAGAGTTCCTTTTGCACGCGCTTGAGCTCATACTGATCACCGCCTTTAAAAGCCCTTTTCTTCTGGTTCAAAAGGCTCTTGATGTCACTTGTAATCCATGGCTTGTTGTTAGCATAGCAGCGTACTGTTCTTACTGGAACTACAATGTTCATACAGAAGTTGATGTAGTCAGTAGTGCAGTCAACAACCTCCTCAATGTTCTCACTATATGATCCCTGCAGGATATCCCAGTCCGTAGTTCCAAAGCAGACTCTCAGAGCCTGCTCTGCCTCAGGGGACCACTTCCTGAATGAGCGTGTGGTTGAAGGTAGCTCCCTCACTCTTGGTTTGTAGTGAGGCTGAAGCAGAACCAGGTTATGGTTTGCTTTCCCAAGCGCAGGCAGCGGGGTGGCACTGTATGCGTCTTTAACATTTGTATACATTAGGTCAATAGTCCTATTTCCCTGGGTGTTACAGTCCACATACTGGGAGAAGGTAGGTAATGTTTTGCCCAGCATCACATGGTTAAAGTCTCCAGTGATTAGCACAAGTGCCTCAGAGTGCTGTGTTTGTAATTTAACAATGGCAGAATGGATGATGTAACCCGCTATCTCCACGTCCGCCCGAGGGGGGATGCAAACAATAACAACAATGACATGTTCAAACTCTCTGGGCAAGTAATAGGGACGCAGACTTATAGCCAACAGTTCGATGTCCCAGCAGCAAGTGGAGATTTTGACGTTTACATGTCCAGAGTTGCACCACCTTGTATTTACATAGAGAGTGAGTCCTCCTCCTTTCTGTAGGTATTTGCATTTCTGTCTGCTCTAACTGTGCTAAACCCGGGTAGCTCCATGTTAGCATCTGGGATGGTAGTTGTTGTTAGCCACATTTAAAAAAAAACACAACAAAGTGCATTTTCTCTAGGTCCTGACATTTTTCACCAGTGCGGCCAGTTCATCGATCTTATTTGGTAGCGAGTTCACATTTCCCAGGATCACAAAAGGCACCGAAGGTTTGTAGCGCCACTTTCTCGCTAGTTGCTTGGCTTTAAGCTTAGCTCCGGCTCTGCTGCCCCGATGTCGTCTTCTTACCTCATCAGGTAAATAGGGAACCATACTGGCGCTGGCATTTGTTCTCAGCGCTTGAAGTTGACTACTTGAGTAGATGAGTCTCGGCATGTAAAAATCCATGTCCAAGTAGTAAAAAGTGTCCAGGGAATGAGTCCACATGAAAGAAAGTGATAAGAGTGATAAGTAAAATAGAGAAAAAGGTAGAAAAATAAAGTCGTACACGGAGGTGCTGGAAAGGCTGCCACTCGTGCCTGAGTCATACGTCAGTTTTAATTCAAGGAACAAGATTTTTTGTGTTGTTCCTTATACTTTGTGAAAATGATCAGACTTGACACACTTGAAAAGGTTTGGGGCAGCCACCTGTATATTATCCCTGGCTGCAATGGGTTGATTTTTAACAAAAGATGTTTCTCTGTTGGAGTCCAGAATTGAACTGCTGAAGGTTTGCAAAGATGGCAGCTTTAAAGGATCAAACCGGAAGTGATGTGTAGGAACCGGAAATGATATATTCTTCTGAGCGCCAGAACCAGAAGTGACACTCTCCTGGGTACCGGAAGTGACATCACCAATGCTGAGTCAGACAGGTTTTCCCGCAGCTGGTCTGCAGAGATAACAGGAGAAGGTTTAGTGCACCCCACCACCCCCTGGCCTGGCGTGGAATTACCTTCGCTTGATCGATACAATGTCCTCCTACTCGCACATGTGTGACAACTTAAATGTATCAGGTAATATTTTGGTATAGGTAAATGAATCATGACTATTTGTTAATAACTCCAGCATTGTATACTAACTCATATTCTTGTTTAGTTTGTCTCTATGTGTTTTCAATCCTTATCTGCTTTTCTCTCCTTGGCACAACAATCAGCATTTGGTGTTTTGTTTTCAGTTGCATTCTCCAACATTTTTTGATTATTAAATGGCAGCTGTGGTATGTCGTTTTTGGTTACCATGCAGCGTTGCTACCAACTGACATCACAACCAAGATAGTATTAAAGGCAAATGTTATTTGGTGTAGAAGTTAGCGATTCAAATTTAAATGCTAGGACTTTTGCATATGTTCTGACTTCTGATTTTGTGTTAATGTTTTTGTTTTGATACTTTATTCTGATGGAATTATTTCCATTTGATGTTTTGCCCATTTCTATAGCTTGCCTTTTGGTTTCATTTTCTGTTCCAGGGAGGTAATTCTCAGTCCTGCATTTCCTTTTCCATTGATACGACAATCATATGCTGCCTGGAAAGGTTAACACTTTGCTGTCTAATCAATTTTTTGGCTTCTTCAGTTTATGTTGGGGTTTCTGCTAAGTATCCACTTGCTTCTGAATTTCTGTCTGCCAGAGCATTCCTGACTTCACTACATAAATTCACAAGGAGTCCCAATAAGATTTTCATCTTCCTAACATGATCCTCAACAGTGTAAATTATTCCAGGACCAATAGCTGGTGTTTAGTTTTGTCATATTTAAAAGGAATCTTGCAGTAAACAACTCCATAGAACTCTTTGTACAGCATATCTTACAATTGTCTCACCAGGAAAATGACCTCCATGAGTCACAGGCGAATACATATGGTCATGCCAATCATATTATATAACCATGGCCATGACAACACAATATTTGGATAAGTTTGAATTTCAGAAGACAATGTTCGACTATCAACCAAAAAAAAAAAAAAAAAGAATCATGAAATACAAGAAAAACAAATAAAATGCAAAAACTGTTCTCAGAATGAATCTAACAAATGTGTAATCAGTTAATGTAGATAGATAGATAGTACAGACTAAGAAAGATGCAGAAACGCACGCAACACAGCTGAAGGACCTGACAGGCAGTAGTAAGAAAGTATCAATAGCAAGATCTTACAGTAAGTTCTTCTATGCCTTCAGTGAATGCAAACGATGACATCATGAAATAATTTTATTGCCAATACAGATCTTGGAAGCAGAAGGGGTTCCACTCTTATTTCTGTATTGGAAACTAACAGAGTATTCAAGCATTCAGAGGAAGAACTTGGCAAATCTCTTTAGAAATAATTTATGGTAAAATAAATTAAAAAGAACCAAATAAACTTTACATTAGCCATTAGCAAAAAGCTCAACCTAGAAATAGGTTAATCATTTATCATTTTGATCCTAATCAATCAAAGTCAAGAACGACAAATCCACTGACACAACTCTACTTACTGTTTTCGACAAGCTACAGCAGGCCAGAGCTACCAACATGTTATCTGTCCTCACCCTGCTAGATTTCTCCCCTATCTTTGACACTGCCAACCACCAGATCCACCTTGCTGCACTCTTTGACATTGGCATTACTGGGACTGCTCTCAGGTGGATCGAAGTCCTACCTCTTGTCAGATTCTACCACGTGCCCTAATGTCAAAGGTGCATCAAGGCAGTCAAAGATCAATGCTGGGCCCTCTCTTTTTCTCTCCATACATCTTCACACTAGGCTCTATCTTTTTTATTTATTTATTTATTTTTATTTATTTATTTATTCACCTTTAAACAACTTTCATTGACCAAAGTGCTGTACAACTAAAAGACAAAAAGGTTAGCAGGTACTACACAGCGCATATATACTCAATATACATTGCACACTACTATACTAAACCGATCAATAAAATCAAAACAAAATAAGTAATAATAATAATAATAATAATAATAATAATAATAAATAAGATGAAACCAACTACATAAAATCAAGAGGAATTAAATGCACATGAAAACAGATGTGTCTTAAGCAGGGTTTTAAAATGATTAAGATTCTGGGCCGCTCTAAACTGCAAGGGGAGGCTGTTCCACAAACTGGGGGCTATTACCGAAAATGCTCTACCTCCTCTGGTCTTAAGCTTTATTCTGGGGATATGGAGTAACTGAAGATCAGAGGATCGCAAGGTTCTGACAGAAGAATACGGAACAAGAAGCTCCGACAAGTAGACAGGTGCCAAGTCATTTAAGCTTTTAAAAACAAGCAGTAATATTTTAAACTGGATCCTGAAATGAACAGGAAGCCAGTGAAGGGAGGCCAGTATAGGTGTTATATGGTCACGCTTTTCTTCCCTGTCAGAAGGCGGGCCGCTGCATTTTGAACGGCTTGCAGCCTCTGAATTTGTGCCTGACTGAGACCTATGTATAATGAGTTACAGTAGTCAAGGCGTGATGTAACAAAAGCATGAATTACTGTCTCAAACTGTTCATGGGAAATGTAGTGCTTGATTTTACTAAGTTGAAAAAAGCTGGACCTTACAACTGCGCTGATCTGTTTATCCAACTTAAAAGCAGAGTCAAAAATTACCCCCAAATTTCTGGCAGACTGATGAGAAAAAGATGCCAGAGTTCCAATAACACTGTCGTACCCGCCGAGGACATTGGACTTTCCAAAAGCAATAATTTCAGTTTTGCTTTTGTTCAGACTGAGAAAGTTTATCTCCAACCATGTTTGAACATCTCGGAGACAGTTCAACAAGGTCTGAATAGCTGGGTGACTATTTGCTGAAATAGATAGATAGATTTGAAGATCATCAGCAAAGCAGTGGAAGGCGATTTTATGCTTTCTAAAAATAGACCCCAATGGAAGCATATACAATGAAAAGAGGATTGGCCCCAAAATGGAACCCTGGGGTATCCCACAGCCAAGAGAAGACACTGAAGATGAGTACTTCCCTAAATGGACTGAGAAGCTCCTGCCTGACAAATAAGATTGGAACCATTTAAGAACAGAACGTTTAATTCCAACACATGTCTCAAGGCGTGACAGCAAGATACTATGGTCTACTGTATCAAACGCTGCAGTCAGATCCAATAAAACCAGAATGGCAGAATTACCAGAGTCAGCAGCTAAAAGCAAATCGTTAAGCACTCTTAGGAGAGCAGTTTCAGTGCTGTGTCGTGGCTTAAAACCAGACTGAAATTTTTCAGAAATCCCGTTAAAATCAAGATATGCCTGTAATTGGTTATAAACAACCTTTTCTAAAACTTTTGATAAAAAAGGGAGTTTAGAAATGGGCCTAAAGTTGGAGAGAACTGAGTGATCCAGGTTGTTCTTTTTGATCAGCGGTTGTACTACAGCATGTTTAAACACAGCTGGAACACAGCCAGACATCAAAGATGAATTAATTAGGTCAACAACATGTGGCCCGATGGAACTAAACACATCCTTACAAAGACGTGGTGGAATGGTGTCAAGAGGACAACAGGATGGCCGCATAGTTTTTACTATCAGTGCTAAGCTGATGATACGCAGATACCTGTCATTCCCTTCGGACTACTACGCTGTATCAGCTAGAATCTCTGCATGGCTTACTAATACTGCAACCTGAATGACGGAATACCACCTCTATCTCAAACTGGCAAAGACAGACATTCTTGTTATTGCAGCTCATCTGTCTGTTCAGTTCCCCATCTCTCTTCAGCTTGGTGCATTATCGTTAACACCCACTAAGTTGGTATGCAATGTTGGGGTGGTGATCAATGATCAGCTGCCCTACAGTAATCATGTTGCTATCATTTCTTCATCTTGCTGATTCACTGTAAACCATATCTGCAAGATTGCACAGTGTCTGACACATTATGAGCATAACTCTTGGTTCAGACCCTGGTCTTGTCACGTTTGAACTACTGCAAGTCTCTGCTAGCAAGAGTATCGGCATGTGTCAACAAGTTGCTGCAGATGATTCAAAATGCAGACAAATGAGATGCCTACAGATCCCTACAGATTTTATTTTTTCTCCAGCCGTCTGGAGTTTTTTTGTTTTTTCTGTCCCCCCCTGGCCATTGAACCTTACTCTTATTCGATGTTAATTAATGTTGATTTATTTTGTTTTATAGTTGTGTCTTTCATTTTTCTATTCTTTAATATGTAAAGCACTTTGAGCTACTGTTTGTATGAAAATGTGCTATATAAATAAATGTTGTTGTTGAAATGTCAGGTATTCAACCAGCCGAGATAGGTGTATGTCACTCCTCACTTCAAATGACTACTTTACCGTACTTCTGTACGGGCACATATTCAGTTCAAAGTTTTTATGCTTGACTACAGAGTAGTCAATGGGTCAGCACCTATATATATAGAAACACTTCTGAGGTTCTGTGCTCCTTCTCGACCACTCTGGTTTATTGATGAACATTGTCGAGTGATGCCACTTATGCATGACATGAAATCTCACTCCAGACTCTTTTCTTGTGTAGCTCCTGGCTGGTGGTGGACATTTGACAACTAGGAAGTAAAATAAACTCCAACGGTGACTGCAATGTGATTTTATCTTTTGACAAAAATTTGCTTATTTGGTGAAAAAGTGAATAAACAAGAGTCGCTTCTTTCATTAAAAATGTGTGTGTTTGTGTTCCTTATTTCAGATAAAGTGCGTTAATCTTCATTAGGTTCCTATCTATTTAGTTCCGAGCATCGGCTATTTCAAAAAAGTGGGGATGGTCTTTACTTAACATTTTACAAATTTTAATAAAGAGTAAATGACCAATATTATATTATTTAGTTTTGAATTCAGAATATCTAGCATGAGTCAAATGCTTTTTTAGCCCATCCGAAGATCAATGAGTTCGCATTCCAGATCCTGAAAATTCTGGCACATCAATAAAATAGTTTCTTATTGAACCTAGCAAATATGTAAGTAAATGTACAGTAGGTGAATGGCAGACAAAAAAGACACATTCTTATCAGAAAATGTCTGGCATTCTACTAATCTAGAACAAAAAGTGACAATAAAGTGATAGGGTTCGAGGTGTGCCTTTTGAGGCTGCTGTGGTCTGTAGTGCTTTATTTAATTATTTTTGCTTGTTGTTTAACAACTGACAATTTCTTGCCATCTTCTGGATTGCAAACTGGCTACACAGATCATGGCGCTGATCATCCTATACAGGCATGCTGCAAGTGCAGCTTGCATATACTTGCATGTGACATAACATAAGCCAATTTTTCTATAAAATCAGCTTGGGAACAAGGAAAGATTTAAAGCTTTTTACAGATCATTTATTTTGCTATTTCCCCATTCTTGTTTGTTTTATATGTTGTTTTGCAGCATGTGCTTTTTTGCCTGCTCTTGTTTCTTTTGGTTTATTCTGTTTTAATTTTCTTCATTTACATTTCAGGTATATACCTACACACATGTCAAAATAGTAAATATATTTTTCCTCGCACTGCCATGAGTAGATTGTGGTTTTCTGTTACACTGAAGAGGAATAACTAGTCTTGAGAGGCTCCAGAGATTCCTCAATTTTCTATGTGTATTTGTATCAAACAAACAGTGTCTTTCATTACAGCCTCTCTGATAAGACTGCTTAGAGCGTTCATCACGCACACCTACTTATTTATTGATTGTAACTCGGCATTTACAAAACACAAGGCTCTGAGAATGTTTTTGCTAGCTATGTTACTGCCCCTTTGTTACCAAGAATAAGAACATTCTCAGTGAATCAATTATGCACAACAAGTCCTTTTGTATTTGCAAAAGTAAAAATTAAAGGCACCATATAAAATTGGAAGCTTCTGATGGTATAAGCTAATTCATGCTCAATTTTAAAAGAGTTCTTTATAATAATACACTATACTGTATTTCATTTTAGAGAAAAAGTGGTTGTATTTTTGCAGCTTAATACTAAAATATGTAATTTTAACAAGGCTTGCACCGATTTCACATTAACCAAAAGTCCAGTATTTTTATGTACCCCTACATACATTATACAGTGGCTACGGAAAATATAGTGATTGAGGATTGAGAAATTAGATTTTGTAAACTTCTTCCTAAAGTATTTGAAAAAGTAATCGCCTCTCAGTTTCAGTTTCACCTTTCTTATTTTAAATGACGAAAACATTTACCCTGCATTTCACACTTATCACAGTACAGCAACAACATCATTTGTTTTGTCAATGACATCCTGTCTTCTTGTAATTAAATTATATCTATCTATATTATTTGATTTATGCACAGATTTTGACACCATTGACCACTCTGTTCTATGCAAAGATTTGAAAATACTGTTTGGTGCTATACTGAAATGTTATACATATCACATCAGGAGAGACCCACTGAATTAACAAGCACTCTGGACCCCCTTGGAGGTCAAAGTTTGAGCATTTATTTATTTATCAACCTAGATATGTATTTATTTATTTAAAGAGCTTCTGTAAAATGCCAAATTTCCCCATGGGGGAAAATAAAGTTCTATCTATCAGATGGATTTCAATGTTAATGGAAATGCGACGACAGTACTCCATCATTATCTACAAAGGCTTGATATGTGTTGTGACTAATGCAGCATAAACAAGGAAAAGGACAATGGTCTCCAAAAAGACACACAAACCAGGCCAGAATCTTCATTGGCCTGCCTAGAGATAAGCCTGACCCATGGCAGCCATATCCCAAACTCTACAGCTAGGCTTTGGCTTGCACAGGCCCTAAAGTTCAAAAAGACTTTAAATGACCCAAAATATATACAAAAATGCCCTTCGAATGAAAGTAAACTGTTAAACCCCAGTCTTGGGTGAAAAGTTCAACAAAAACTGTTTATAAATGAAGAAATGTATTAGAAATTAACCAAATAAACCAAAATTGCAAAAAGCCAAAAATGAAGCAAAAAGAGTTTTCGAAACAGATCGGCTCCAAGTGATACCACAGCCATGGGTGTCTTCCATTTCCCAAGAACTAAATAGTCTTAACTGAGATGGACTTTGGCAATTGAGAACACACAACAATAAGGGGCAACCATGGTCCAAGGTGCAGCACAGTGCAAATATCCAATAAATAATCCATTAAAAAAAGTACTGTGAAGATAAAACCAATAAATAAATAAAAACCCATAAAACCAGAAAAAAAATCAAAGTCAGAATCATCTTCCCCTTTCGTTCAATCTGTGTTATCCTCCGGGTCTTATAGCAGGGCTGACATGACAGCAAATGTGGTCAACCTGTTGTTTCTCCTGCCCCAGCTTCCTCTGTTAGTACCCACTGGGATCTTCCTGCCACCTCCTTCAGCACCTGAACCATGATCTCTGCAGCCTGAATGCATACTTCATTAGCTGGTTCACACTACACCAGGGCAAAATGGGGTTTGAGCTTCAGAAGTGCAGTCTGAAATATTTAGGTTGAGGGCTGTCCCCCAAGTGGTGACATGATGCTTTCACTACCTCTTTATGTTTCACCAACAGACAGCAAGTTATAACATTCTTTTGAGCATGTTGCTCCAAATAAAAACCTGTAGACAACAGGAATTTACCAGTAGGTAAAAGACTGTGAACTACCAACATATGTACAGTATATTAGCAACTGATAAAAAAGAAAGAAACCTTTATTGCATCCATTCTATAAAACTGACGTTCCATCTCAGTTAAGTATAAATTCAGGTGGGTTGCAGTGTAGGCAAGCCTGCCTGATTTTTTTAAACCACAAATTCTCTGCTACAAAAAAAAAATGGTAACAAAGGATCAGGAGATGGAGGAAGCCAAAAGATACACGCAAAGGCAGAAACCGGGAGAGCAAAACACAGGCATTAAAACCAAAATAAAACCCTATATCAAAGTCAAAAAAGTTAATTACCAACAGATATTCAGCCAAAGAAAATCATACAGGGTCAGTTGCAGAGTACCTGAGATTGTATTGTGCTAGCTGTGGATAAAGAGCAGACTACATAGGAGGATACTAAGAGGAGATGATCCTCCAGTTCCAGTGAACAGCAGAACAAGATCAACACCAACTTTAACTTTTAAGCAGCTAGTCTTGTAAGTCAATGTTTCTTGTTTCTCTTTAGTTTGCTCAACTGGCCATCTCATTGCTCATAAATGGCAGAGTGCCTGCAATTAACACCTTGCCCTCTCTCAATTAACAAATTTCAGCTGCATATTCCTCTTGATTTAAAGGGAGAGAGCAGAGGGAAAAACATACATCCTCATGTAAACTTAATAAAAACAATTGCATTCGTTAAAATTCATTATCGAAATGAGTGTCACTGTCATTACTGTGAAACAGTGGTTCTCAAGCTGTGGGGTGGGCCCCCCTAGGGGGGGTGCGAAGATGTGAAAAAAAGAAAACAAGAATCAAAAATATGAAAAAAAAACATCTGTTGAAACCAAAACAAATTAACTTAAACTACATTCTAAGACTAGAACAATAAATATAGAGTTAGATAAATATCGATAAAAGTTAAGTAGGTATAATAAAATATGCATCTACATTTCAAAAAAATGTTGGGGCGTGATTAAAACTGCTATGAAAAGTCGGGTCGCAAATACTTAAAGGTTGAGAAACGCTGCTGTAAAAGTTATTCATGTCGAGCATCTGAAATGGCCATGAGGTCTACAGAAAGTATATGGAAAGTAATGACAATGATAGGGTAAACCATAGTACAACTGTATGTGAGGCATAATCGTCTGTCTCTCTGTAAGTCAAGGGCGTATGATGGTCTACCATCAGGGTGACCTGGATGCAAACCCTGGCATATGCGAGAAAAAAAATAATGAGGGCGTTGTACCGAAAACATCACCCCCACCCCCAATCTCGTGCACATGCTACACCCAAGCCAAGAGGTATTATTTTATATTTCTTAAGATAACTATGTAAGTGCTATTGATTTATTCTGTCATATTATGAGGAGAATCTATATCAATCACAAAATCACATTTATGTGTGTTACTGCATTGAGCATTAGGAAATATTGGACTGTAGCTGCAAAAGGATTTTAGGATGTTGATATCATTCTTGTCAAAATGAATCCCCAACAACCAACTCCAGACTGGAAGTTCAGAATGACTAGAAATCATGCCCTAGAAATTTCACTCCTACCTAAAACTATTTGTGTGGCAGTTACAGTCATGAAATTGCTAACATCCCGCACCCTCTCAATAGCACCAGCATTTTTCTGATTCAGCGGTACTTGGTGCTCTTACACACAATACTGATACGCGCTTATTCGTACACTATATTGCCACCCCTCAATCTAATGTACCAGTTATTGCTTACTAAGATGTCCAAGGGAGATCACTCCCCACCCCGAGTCATTTTAATTTTATATTTAATGTTCATAGAATGTAACTATAGTATGCTTTAGACACCCTAGAGCTTGTGGGGGTCTTAATCTGCATACTATAAATCATTTTCTCAATTAGATAGATAATACAGACGAGTTAATATTTGTCTTTCATTATGTTCCCAGCTTTTCCTAATAATGATAACAAAAATAAATTTATTTATATTGCACCTTATTATACATTTACATGCAAATAAATGTGTTTTCCAAATAGAAACCAACAATAAAGATAAACCATAGTTACTTGGATACTTGAAAATTGTTAAATTTGCCAGGGTGAGGATCAATCACTCTATATATATAAAATCATAAGCCTAAAAGTGCAATGGTGTCATTTTATGTCACGCTTTAAATCGGGCTTATTTTAAAACCTACATACACTTTAATGTGATGTTGTTAGATTTTCAGATTCTTATTCCGTTTTTAATTTTATAAACTAAAAAATATCAAGAACTCACGTCTTGCGAGATGGGACTTTGTGCCAAAAGATTTAACCATGCTTGGGACCAGAAATAAAAGACAAAGAGTAGGACAGCTGCTGTACAGGCTTTTAAATGATGAAGATCATGTGGCACGGCAGCAGCAGTAAACCAGCAGCTGATCGAGCAAAAATGTGGTAAAAAACACCTATTTGTTTTCTATTGTATCACCATTTAAGAGGGGGTTTTGGAAGAGCGACCGCATATCCTTGGGGTGCGTTTATCCCCCCTCTTCACAACACAAGTGGCAGAGACACAAAGTGGCTGGCGAGCGAAGCGAGCAGGGTGAAACCCCCTAGTAAAACAAAGTTTAAACACTACAGAGCAAAACAAATCTACCATCTTATCAGAAAGAGGCTCATATTGTTTTTCACTTAAAAACCTTATATATAAAGATGGCAAGAGAACAACCAGAACTAATTTACATATATAACAGTATATATCTACATTTGACATAGGCATGTGTACATGGCAACACATTAAGTGGAGACAGTTAGATGTTATTAAATTCAGTGAACAGGTACAAAAGCAAATAAGAGTCCATAGCAGTTTCGGTTATTTAAGGATTTAGATGGAGTTCTTGATTCCCGAATGTGATTAGCTGACCAGCTGACACAGAGGTGAGGAAACCAAAAAACTTCTAAGATTGGGGCGATAGGAGAAAAACAAACCTCTGGAGGGCCACAGTCAGAAGACCAAAGTGAGCAATCAAATAGTTAAATCTGATAATAATCAGACTGCATCACAGAAGTCAGAACAACCTAGACCATCTGGCCGCCCACTCTCCACTGGGCACAGTTGATACGGTCATCTATAAAGGTTTCCAAGGCCTCCTCATTTCCTCCAGTACCCTAGGTGAATGAAGAATAGAGTGCTTTGAGCAGGAGTGGGTGGTGCATAACATCTCTACACAGGAGAAAAAAAAAAGAAAACAATGGATTAATGCTGCGTACTTGTACATCAAAGAGCTAAACATGTTATCAGATTGCCATTGTTATGTATTAATTACTGGAAAACCAACTTTAAAAAATGGGTTTTTAGACTTGTTTGAAATGTTCCACAAATTTAGCCTAGCGTATATCTATTGGTAAATTATTCCAAATTTTAGGTACTGTGATGAATCCGGGGCGTCAGCGAACCCCAAACCTCCAAACATGATCACACAAATACCTCCAAAATGTGACAAAAACACAAGCACAGGTTTTCTCCTTCTCTCTCCACAATACTCTCTCCTCTCACCACCACACTGTCCTCCTCCAGTCGAGTGCTACTCTACATCCTCCCAGCTCCGACTCGCCGGGATAAGGGAGTACGGTCCCTTTTATTGAGGAACTGGGAGTACTTCCAGTGCCAGGGCCACTACTTGATGGAAGTACTTCTCGGTCATACAAAAGTTCCAACTTCTGAGGAGCGCATCTCCCTTCAGCACACCCTTGTGGCACCCACCAACCTCAGCAGGGCTGGGCATCTGGACTACAACTCCCAGCATTCCTCGTTAGTTCTCAAATGGGCACCGATATGGAGGGCTGCTGCCATCTGTCAGCTAGGGGTAGTAAATACCTCTTACACATGTCCTTCCCTGTCTTCTTCTTTTGTCTTGACCAGGGAAGGTCTGCAAACCATGTCCGGTCAGAATGCCTTGCCAATTGCCTAGGGCTTCTTGCCTGGGTAAAGAATCTTCATCTTTGTCCGGGCTGCCTGTCCATACCCTTGGGAAGTCTCATTTGGGTATGGCCCTTCTTTGGCCAGGATGCATGACTGACCTCCTGAAGCCTCCCATTTGGGTAAGGAACCATCCCCCTTCCTGATAAGGATGCCTGTTCAACCCGTGTGGCACTTAAAGTGCATAAGAACAGAATTCTTACTCACCAGTTCTTTTATGCTTAGTTCTTGAAATAACAAAACTAGTATTTGTAGATCTAAGATTGTGATTCGTCACATAAGGAAACATGCATGCTGAAATGTAGGGAAGGACAAGATTGTTAAGAACCTTATATACAAGTAGAAGTACTTTAAAATCAATTCTAAAGGACACTGGCAGCCAATGTAAAGATGTTAATATTGGGGATACATGCTCATAGGTTTTCTTTTTGGTTAAAGGTTTTCGCTGCCACATTCTGGACAAGCTGTAGCCAATTTACATAATTTTTGGACAGTCCTGATACTGCAGTGATCTAGTCGGCTAAATCCAAATGCATGTATTACTTTTTCAGCATCTTTAAATGTTATAAGTGTTCACACCCTTGCAATGTTCCTTAGATGGAAAAAAGCAGTCTTGGTAATATTAATAATATGCCATCTGAAATTAAAGTGTGAGTCAATAATAACACCTAAATTCTTAACCTCTAGTTTGATTCACAGGGCCAGATGATTTATTTTGTTTCTAAGAATCTTACTTAGCTTTTTGTTGCCAATAACTAACAATTCCATTTTTCCTTGCTTAATTTAAAGAAATTCATATTCATTCATCCTGTTATACTAGAAAGGTACTGGAATAAAGGATTTGGGATAAATATAGCTATGTGTCATCAGCATAGCTATGGTAATTTAAATTATATTTTGAAATAATGTGGTCTGATGGAAGAATGAAGAGTGAAAATAATCATGGTTCCAAAATTAATCTCTGCAGCACACCATATAGAATATCTTGCATTTTTGATTCACAATCACCATAACTGACAAAGAATTTCATTCTGGTTATACAGTATAAGATTTAAACCAGCCTAAGACAGTACCTGAAAGCCCTTTTCACTGACTAAGGCAGTTTATACGAATATCGTGATCTATAGTATCGAATGCTGCACTCAAGTCTAGCAAAATAAGTACAGATATTTTATTTACATCTGCATTAAATCACAAATCATTTAACTAGAACTGTTTCAGTACTATGATTTGATCTAAAATCTGACTGACACATATCCATTACAAAATTTTTATTCAAATAATCACTTAGCTGCCAAACATTTACTTTTTCTAGAATTTTACTCAGAAAAGGTAAATTCGGGATTGACCTATAATTGTTTAAGATAGAGCAATAAAGGTTAATTTTCTTGAGCAAAGGTTTAATTTTCAGCAGTTCTGAAAGAATCTGGTTAAATGGCAGATACTAAGGAACAATTCACTATGTCAAGAATGTTGTTGACAAGTAGATCAGAAACTTCTTTAAAGAAGCTTGTAGAAATGGGGTCTAATACACAAGTGGACTGTTTTAACTGAGTAAATATTATATGAAGCTCAGATAAACTAATTTTATTGAAGTAGCTAAGTTCACAATGCTGAGCTTGTTGTGGCTCAACAAAATTTTTCTTTGAAGTCGGTTTTATAGTAAGTTTAATATTATTTATCTTTTCTTTAAATTATACTGCAAAATATTTTCTTTTAGCCTCCAATGTTTTCAGTGCTAATTGAACTGGGTTTAAAAAGTGACCAACTTTTGGATTTCCTGGGCTGTTATTAATAATTTTAGAAAAGTAAGATGCTCTCTGTTTATGACCTGCTGAATTATATTTAGTTACATGAGCCTTTAGAATTTCATAATGGACTGTTAGTTTAGTCTTTCTCCATTGAAGTTCTGCCCTATGGCACTCCTTTGTAAGTTAGATAGATAGATAGATAGATAGATAGATAGAAGTTAACGAACTGTCTCAGTTTTTCATGGTACTACGACTGTAAATAACTCCTTTACTTTTTTTTCGGGTGCTACCAGGTCTACCACGACCTGTATCTTTGCATTAAAATGCTCTACCATATTATATACATTGCTGAATTCAGGCTGAGTATTAATTATATTAGAAAATCTGGCAGAAGCTGTGGGGTCAAAAATACGGCACTTAACAACATGCTCCACTTTGGTGCTAGTAACAGATATTACTACTGTAAAAAAAAAATACAATAATAATCACAACAATCGATGTCCAGAATCTGTGTTACATTAATATTAAGCCCCACTGATATGTCTAAATCCAGCATGTGGCCCCCTTTATGTATTGGCTGGGAGATATGTTGATTAAGATCAAATGAGATCAAAAAGGTCATAAATTCTCTTGCCTTGGCGTCACCCAGATCACCTATATAAAGATTAAAAATACCCAGTATTACAAACCTATCATAAGCCATTATTAATAATAATATCAGTAAAGGATGTGGTAAATTTCAGTGGATGATAAACTATAAGTAGTAGAGAATGTGAAATTCCTTGAATAACTTGTGCAAGATACTCAAAAGATGTGAAATTAGACTGATAATATTATAATTTTACTGGCTAGAAAAAAAAATCTATAATGAACAGAGTGAAAGAAATTATAACCCAGAAGAACAGCTTCTAAAACAATACTAGTACCATTTACATATACCCATGTTTTGCAGAGAATTAAATAATCTATTTTCCTATCTGTGATAAAATCAATTGTGTAAAATATTTTACTAGTTAAAGCCCTAATATTAAATAAGGCCATATTTTAGGTTGGTTAGCACATGGCTTTACAGAAGCCTTAGGTTGACTAGGGATACATATTAAATTGTATGTATTTACACTAGGTCGCCTGTACTTTCTAGCAGATCTATATTTCATTGCAATAGGTTTAATTAAATATATTTCTTTAAATAAAGCCCCTATACATTCATTATATTTTAATACATATTCATGTCTATCATTAAACATATTACAACATATATTTATATAGCACATTTTCATACAAAGGATGCAGCTCAAAGTCTTCTACAAGATGATGAAAGAAAAAATAAAAAATATAAAAATTTGGCAATAATAATTAAAAAAGGATAAATTAAGGTCCGATGGCCAGGGAGGACAGAAAAAAAAACCTCTAGAGGGCTGGAGAAAAAAAAAAAACCTAAATCTGCAGGGGTTCTGAGGCCAGGAGACCATCTACCCCCCACTAGGCATTCAACCTAACATAAATGACCTCAATTAGTCCTCATGGTTTTCAGGCTTCACATGGAAGAATTAGTCAATGATGGTCATGTAGACCTCTGACTTTTAATCCATAAATATAGGGACTGCACGTGCCCTGATGAGGTGGTGGTGGTATAGATTGCTGGAAACAGAAGAGCAGAGAAAGTACGGGTTAGTCTGGATTTTGGAGCCATGAAAAAAAAACATAATTAAATGCATATACAGAATAGCAGGGTTAAACTAAAAGCTATGAGAAAGCCATGTTAAGGTAATGGGGTTTAAGCAGGTTTTTAAAGTGCTCCACCATATTAGCCTGGTGAATTTCTGTCGGTTAGCTATTCCAGATTTTAGGTGCATAACAGCGGAAGGTTGCCTCACCACTTGTTTTAAGTTTAGCTCTTGTAATTATAAGCAGACACTCATTTGAAGATCTAAGGTAACAATTTGAAGTGTAAGTGAAAAGGTGAAAGGCATTCTGAAATATAGGATGGATCGAGATTATTTAAGACTTTGTAAACCATAAGCAGTATTTTAAAGTCAGTACTAAATGGCACAGTTAACCAATGTAGTGACATCAAAACTGAAGAGATGTGTTCAGATTTTCTTATCCTAGTTACGGTTCTAGTTGCTGCATTCTGCACTAATTGCAATTGATTGATGTCTTTTTTGGGTAGTCCTGAAAGGAGTGCATTGTAGTAATCTAGTCGACTAAAAACAAAAACTAATTTTTTCAGCATCTTGCAAAGTTATAAGGGGTCTATATTTCTTAAGTGAAAAAATGCTGTCCTAGTAATCTGATTAATATATGATTTAAGTTTAGGTTAGAGTTAATAATTACCCCTAGATTCTTTACCTCTGTCTTAACTATTAAGGCTAATGGATCAAGTTTATTTCTAATACCCTCATTATATCCATTTTTGCCAATCACTAACATTTCTAATTTCTCCTTATTTACTTTGAGAAATTTATTACTCATCCTTTCAGAAACACAAGTAAGACATTGTGTCAGTAAGACAATGGAGTCAGGGTCATCAGTCACTATTGATAAATACAGTTGTGTGTCATCAGCATACTTGTGGTAGCAAACTTTATGCCTTGAGATAATCTGATCTAATGGAAGCATGTAGATTGAAAAGAGCAATGGACTCAGGATAGATCCTTGTGTGACACCATGTAAAATATCATGTGTTTGAAGTATAATCACCACAACTAACAAAGAATTTTCTACCTGTCAAGTAAGACTCAAACCAATTTAAGACACTGCCAGAGAGGTTCACCCACTGACTAAGGCGATTTATAAGAATATTGTGATCAATGGAATCAAAGGCGGTACTCAGATCTAAGAGGATGAGAACAGATAAACGGGCTCTGTTTGCATTTACCTGCAAGCCATTTACTACTTTAATGAATTAAGTTTCTGTTCGATGACTCAATACTTAAAGCGTTGTGTTTCCATAGCAGTATTTTTAGAGAGGATCTGAGCTCCAAATCTACTGGAATGTAGGCCATCCCACCTGAAGAACTGCAGTCTCTCCCAGAACAGATCCCAGATATCTAAAAAGCCAAAACAGTTCTCTTCACAGAAAGACTTCAGCCAGTTTTTCAATGAGTGAAGTCTGCTGAATGCTTCATCTGATCTCCCATCATCGGAAGACTGTAGCAATATGGTCAGTGAAGAATGGCTGGTCATTGATTACCACTCCAACATTGCATAAAAACTTGGTGAGTGTTAGCAATAATGAGCTGAGCTGAACAGAGGCGGAGTGCTGAAATAACAAGGAGGTCCATCTTTGCCAGGTTGAGCTGGAGATGATGTTCCTTCATCCAGGTGGCAATATAATAATAATGATAATACATTTAAGCAATATAGTACCTTTCCAATACTCAAGCATCTGCTAGAAAATCTAGCAGATTCAATGTGGATCTGTGGAGGGATTTTGTCAGCTAAGCATTGAGGTGCATAGAGAAAAGACAAGATGGCCCATTACCAATCCTTGGGGCACCCTCATGATTGTCTGATACATCCTTAACATTTCTCCTCACCAGGACACACAGAAGGTTCTGCCCCAAAGGTAGAATTCAAACCACCTGAGGACTGTTCTAGTGGTGCCAAGGCCAAAGAGGGAGGCAAAGAGGATCTGGTGGTTGACTGTGTTGAAAGCTGAGGAGAGATCTTGCAGGATGAGGACAGATGACATGTTATTAGTACTATTCAGTAATAATATGTCAACAACAGTAAGGTAGATCCAACTTGGCTGAATGGCCCCTGTTATTAGGATATTTTCTTTGGGGCTTAGATATCGCATCCCAAAAAAAAATTGCACTGGGGGATGGTTAGGTGAATCTTGCCCTTCCTGAACTATATGAAGCCTGGGAGGGTTACCTGATTTTTTTATGTTAACAAAATGGAAATTATTCTGTTTCTCAGATTGCTTAACATAACTTTTTTGTTTGTGTTACGACTGGCTGTAATTTTGAAATTTTTCCTCCTTTGCCTTGGGGTTTGTGCTTTTTTTATAGTTAGAGGTTTTGTAGAGTTCAGAATGTATTTCTAAGGTCTATTTAGAGCCTTTTGTTATTCTTAACTCTGTATCATGTCTTTTCAGCTACCATTTTGTGATTCACGGTTGCCACCATTTTGTGTATGTTGTTTTAACATGGCTAGGTAATTCTCTGGATGTACATAGCATGTGAGATCAATGTTGCGCTGCGTTAAAAGGTCAGTGGCATGCATCTCCAAATCATCCAAGATTATGAATAGAAAACCAAATTTTGACATACAGCTTTTTGATGTAAATATCCTGGTTACTGATCTTTATTCAGTACAGTGGAACCTCGGGTCACGGACGTCTTGGACCACGTACAAATCGGGTTACGAACAAAAAGTTCGCCAAACTTTTGCATTTGTTCACGACCACACACTTGGGTGATGAACAAGCCAGTTTCCCTTCCGGTTCATACAGTATGCGCCGATGATTTCCACACGTGTCCAGTCTCTCCCTGTGCAGCGAGAGAGAGAGGGCTGGCCGCGTAAGGCCGAGAAGGCAGTTAAAGAATGCACCGGGTTTGTTTTTAGAGACTGATTCAAGTGTTGTATTTAATGAAGACTTGTTTCTATTGGATTTTAACCTCCACTTCACTTATGTTTATAGCGATCGGTTCGTAGTGTGCATTGTTGCAATATTACTTTTCTTGGTTGTTTATTAAATTACGGATTTTTTAAATGTTCATGTTTTTCCCTGTGCTTAAAACTCATAAAAAAAAAAGTGTTTACAGCAAGCCGTTCACAACGCTAAGCGTGAATTCTTGCAATGTTACTTTTCTCTGTTCAAGGTTTTCTCAGTGTTATTCAATGTTTTTATATTTAGTTTACTATTACACTGTGCATTCTATGGTATGATTAACTATTTTTGTGCTTAAAAATCTTTAAAAAAATATATTTACATACAGTTCGTATGGTCTGGAACAGATTAATTGTATTTACATGCAATCCTATGGGGGAAATTACAAGTCGGGTTATGACCAGAATTTTGGAACTAATTACGGTCGTGACCCGAGGTTCCACTGTATTATTATTCAGACCTACAAGTGTTTAGGCATCATCAATAGATAGTACTAACGTAGTGGCAAAGAATCTTTTCCACCTTTAGATTGCCTGTTATCTTTTGGTCCTTTTCATCCTTTTCTTCTTTTAACTGTTGTAAGAGTATAATAGTTTGTGTTGGTCCAGTAAATGTTGCATGGTTTAGCTGTTTGATATTAAAGGTAACCATTAGCTAAATTAGAAAATGTAAGCATGGGCTTATTTTGTAATATTTATAAAAGTTGCTGTACTTTTAAACACAATTTCATGTAGTAAATAAACATATACAGTACCATGATTGTGAATACATAACTTTGGCTTGAAAAATACCAAACTTCTTCTTTAATGAGCTACAGTTTACAAATGTGTTCTGAACAGTGCAAGGCAAAAATAAGTTGAATCCCTGATAATGATGTTTGTCTTTATGTGTGTGTGTGTTCAACTCTGTCTGTGACTCAGGATGTGTGTCTGTGGACACAATAACTCTAAAAATAATTACTCAATTCAAGAGCAGCTTAGAACAATTATTGGTACTGTAAAATGCTAAAAGTCTATTGACTTCAAGCAAAATCATTTCAGCAGATATACAATACTGTACATGTATACATATAACCTTTTTTACATCTACTGAAAGTCAATGTTTTTAAAATTAATACTTATAAACAATAAAAGTGTGTGCAAGTCATACACAGAATATACAAAATTAGAATAAAAGTACAATATTGCAGCTCTGATGTCCTAGAATTACACAATTCTTGTTTGGACACTCTTTTGATTGCTTTCATTTCTAAAAAAATCAGTCCAAGTATTTCCTCTATTCACCTATTGCTTGAGCCACAACTTGTCGTTCTGTATTAAGTACAAAATTAGAACTTGTTTTAATGCTTTTTACACATAAACATTCACACTGAAATCCAATTCAAACCCAGGGAGCTCTCAAGTTCAAGTGCAGTCAGGCAGCAAATCAATCACCATGTCACCATGCTGTATTTGCAAGGACATCACTTTGTGTTTAATCCATTTTATTTTGAGATAGTCTTTCTTATTGCTTATAAGCTACCGTTAATACTCCCCTTTCCTTCAACTTTACTTTTCCTTCATGTCTGTTGCATCATAACTGCAAAACGTTACATTCAGCTATTATTTCTAAAAAAAAACTAGAACTCATAGGCAAGCAATGATCTCTAAAAGGTCAGGGCAGTGTAATCAAAGGGGAGACAGGATTTATAATCAGATTTCCTGAGAAAAAAACAAGAATTATTTTCTACTTATAATAGTTTCCTTTTATGAAGGATGCAAAAAATAAATTAATCCACCTTTTTGAAGTAGAACTGTGAACTAAATTCTTTAATCATAGGCTATTCAAAACCTATTGTTCCACACTACTGTATAAATACTAACGCACATTAGTTAATCCACTACTTTGCTCTTGTCACTGGATTGTCCCTGAATTGGTTTGCAGTTAGGTTTAGTGACTTCTGTGTCAAAATGTATATAAAGCAGGTGGGCTTTGCTTACCACTCATTAACCATACCCCTGAGTGTGTGATGTCATCATAAGGTTTAGAACTTCTTACTCGAAGAAAATCTATTTCATCTGTCAGTATAAGAAATGCCCGGCCAGCCTCAGAATTTAAATCAAAAATGTTTTCAAAAATATTTGTAAACGTAATAAAAATCATAAACTGAAATCTCTCATTTATGTAAGTATTCAGTCCGTTTGCTGTGGCACTCAAAATTGAGGTCAGACGCATTCCATTTACTTTTATTACCCTTGACATATTTCTAGATTTTGATTGGGGTCCACTTTAGTGCTGTCATGGGGGGTGGGGGCTCCTGGTGCTATAGCCCCTGATCTCCAGTGTCCAGCCGAAGATCGTTGAGAGCCCTCATCCTAATCCATTCAATGGACTTTGTCTTCCATCTTCTGACCTTCAAGAGCCTAGTTTTCCCGTTCTGTGTTCTGGAAACTGTTGTCGACAGTGCAAAAACTCCAAGAGACTGCCCCCCACCTGCACCAGCTCATAATCTGCAGTAAAACTTCACCCTGCTTTTCCAACATGTAAATATGTTGAAGTGGCGGCATTATTGGGGGGAGGGGGTTTAAGCCCCTAATTAGTGCTAAAGCTAGCAATGATGCAGTCGTCCTTGGCAAACTGAACTGATTGGACGTCATTTACAACACATATTTGTGAATAGTTCCCACAATTCACAATGCATGTCTGGACAAAAGCTATGAAGTACAAGAAACTCTCTGTAGATGTCCACAATCAAATTGTGTTGTGAAACAATTTTGAGTGTTCTAAGGAGCACAGTGGCCTTAATAATTTTGAAATGGTGTTGGTGGCCTGGACATACGGAGTATCCTGGGCAAGAGGGCCTTAGTCAGGGAGGTTACCAAAAACTCAATGGTCACTCTAACAAAGCTTCAGATGTCCTCTGTTGAGATAAAAGAACCTGCCAGAAGGATTTGAGCAGCACTACATCAATTAGGTGTTTATGGTAGAGTGTCCTGCTTGAATTTTGCCAGACAGCATTTAAAGGACTCCGAGAGCATGAGGAAAAAGGTGATAGACAAAAATTGAATTCTTTGACATACTATGTCTGGTGAAGACCAGGCACTCCTTATCACTTGCCTAACACCATCCCTATGGTGAAGGATGATGGTGACAGCATCACAAAATCCATCCAATCCAATTTTATTTATAGAGCACTTTAAAACAACCAGCACAGGACCAAAGTGCTGTACAATAAATAGTTGATAGGTAAAACAATACAACATTCTTGCACATAAATAAGAATAGAATAAAAATGGTATAATACATAAATAAAACAGCCCTACAATAAAACAATATAAAATGGGATAAAATCAGCTAAAAACAACAAAAGTAAAATGAGCTAAAATTAACTTCTCACAAGGTGTCAAAGGTCAGGGTAAAAAGATGAGTTTTTAAAAGAGATTTAAAAACAGACAGAGAAGAGGCCTGTCTAATCTCTAGAGGCAAATCATTCCATAGCTTGGGAGCTGCTACAGCAAAAGCCTACGGTCTCCTCTAAGTTTACGATTAATCCTCGGTACATTCAGGAGCAGCTGATCAGCTGACCTGAGAGATAGGGTGGGTGAATAAGGCTGTAGGAGCTCAGAGAAATAGGGTGGGGCAAGGCCACGAAGAGCTTTAGAAGCAAATAAAAGAATTTAAAAATGGATCCTAAAGGAAACGGGCAACCAGTGAAGTGTAACTAAAACAGGGGAAATGTGCTCAAATTTCCGAGTGCCAGTTAAAAGACGAGCAGCAGCATTTTGGACCCTCTGGAGATGAGTAATCGATGAGGCACTGACTCCTACATAAAGTGCATTACAGTAGTCCAGCCGAGTAGTAACAAAGGCATGGATTACTGTTTCAAAATGGTGCCGGGAAAGAATTGGCTTTATTTTAGCTAACTGCCTCAACTGGAAAAAGCTTGATTTAATGACCGACTTAATCTGGCTATCAAACTTAAGATCAGTATCCACCTTGACCCCAAGATTTGTGACAATTGGCTTATTGTACTGGGCCAAGGAACTTAAATACACTTTAAGGGTCTCAGTGGGGCCACCAAAAACGATCATCTCAGTCTTTTTTTCATTGAATTTTAAGAAATTAAAAGCCATCCAGGCATTAACCTCATCAAGGCACTGAAGTAATGGCTGTACAGAAAATCTGCCTTTTCTCTTTAGAGGAACATAGATCTGGCAGTCATCTGCATAAAAGTGGAACCCAACACCATGTTTTCTAAGTATAAAACCAAGAGGGAGCAAATACAAAGAAAAAAGGAGGGGGCCTAAAACTGAGCCTTGTTGGGACACCACACAAGAGAGGGGTGGAAGAGGACACATAGTCACCAAGACTGACACAAAAAGGTTCGCTCAGCCAAGTAGGACCTGAACCACTCTAGTGCTATACCCTGGATGCCCACCCACTGCTCCAAACGAGAGAGTAAAATGGCATGGTCCACTGTATCAAATGCAGCTGTCAAATCTAAAAGCACAAGAACAACACAGTCGCCAGAGTCAGTAGCTAAAAATATATCATTAAAAACTTTTAAAAGGGCTGATTCTGTGCTTTGTAAGTGTTTAAAACCAGATTGGAAAACCTCTAAAATATTTTGGTTTTCCAGAAAGGCCATCGATTGGTTGTGAACTATCTTTTCAAGGATTTTAGAAAGAAATGGTAGTTTGGAGATAGGCCTATAACTTGCAAGAGCTAAAGGATCTAGAGCCGGTTTTTAATCAGAGGTTGAACCACTGCATGTTTAAAATCCTTAGGGACCACACCTGATGTATGGCAAGCCGAATTAACATTTAGAGATATCTCAAAATGGATTTTAAGATATCTGGAAATGCATTTTAGATATCTCAAATTGACTTACAGATATCTAAAAATGCATCTATTTTAAGATATCTAAAAAGCATTTTATGATATCTTAAATTGATTTCAAGATATCTTGAAATGATATGCTGTAGATTTTGAAATATCTGAAATGCATTTTAAGATATCTTTAATGCAATTCGAGATATCTTGAAATACGTTCCTGTGCATTTTGAGATATCGCAAATACATTTCGAGATATCTCAAAATCATTTCCTGTAACATTTCCTATTCTTTCAACGGGACTTCCTGTCTATTTCGAGATATCCCAAAATGAATTTGAGATATCTTGAAATACACAGGAAGTGTGGAGCAGAGACCCATTTTAAGATATCATGAAATTAATTTTAGATATCTAAAAATGTATTTCAGATATCTGAAAAAAAATGAATTTCAAGATATCTTGAAATGTATTTGAGATATCTTGAAATGTGCAGGAAGTCATTTTAAGATATCTGAAAATGCATTTCAGATATCTCAAAATGAATTTGGGATATCTTAAAATGAGAAGGAAGTTATTTTGAGATATCTCGAAATATAATTTAGATATCTTAAAAAGCATTCAAGATATCTTGAAATTCATTTTTTCAGATATCTGAAATACATTTTAGATATCTAAAATTAATTTCATGATATCTTAAAATGGGTCTCTGCTCCATTTCAGATATCTAACAATGTATTTCAAGATATCTCAAATTGTATTTCAAGATATCTAAAATGCATTTTAAGATATCTTTAAAAGGACACTCAATTATTTCAAGATATCTCAATAGCATTTTCAGATATCTACAATACAATTTAAGATATCTCAAATACATTTCCAGATATCTTAAAACAGCTTCCTGTCCATTTTCAGATATCTCAAATACATTTCAAGATATCTTAAAATAAACAAGTAGTCCCATTGAAATAATAGGCAATTTTACAGGAAATGATTTTGAGATATCTTGAAATGCATTTAAGATATCTTAAAATGCATGAAAGGTCAATTTAAGATATCTGAAAATTCATTTGAGATATCTTGAAATGCAGACACAATTATTTTGAGATATCTGAAACTGTATTTGAGATATCTCAAAATGTATTGCAGATATCTTAAAATGTAAAGGAAATTGTTTTAAGATATCTCAAAGCGAGTTTCAGATATCTTAAAAAGTAAATTACATTTTAAGATATCCAAAATTCATTTTGAGATATCTCTAAATGTTAATTTGGCTTGCCATACTGATGACAAACTATGATTTACCAGTTCAAGAACTAGCGGTCCAATTGTGGATAAAACCTCTTTAGAGAGTCGAGGCGGGACACCATCGTTTGGGGACCCTGCAGGTTTTAAATGACCAACAATCTCCTGTAAAAATGACAATGTCACAGGCTCAAACCTGTCAAAGACAGCAGAGCAGGGGACACAGACTAAGGGGTCATGAGCAAGAGGAGAGATTTGAGCCCTAGTAGAGGAAACCTTCTCAGTAAAAAAGTGTAGAAAATTTTCACAGGCAGTAGGAGAGGGCTCGATACAGTCAGTCTGTGGTACATTAAGAACAGAGTCAATGGTCTTAAACAAAACACGGGGATTGTGACAATTTGACACAATAATGTCAGAGAAGTGTTTTCTTTTTGCATCTTTTACAGTTGTTTGATAATGACGCCAACAGTCCTTTAACATCTGAAGTGACACTTGCAGTCTGTCTTTTTTCAACTTGCGCTCAGCTCGACGGCACTCGCGTCTAACAGCACGAGTCACCTCATTTAACCAGGGCTCAGATTTAGTTTTAGGTTTCCTGGTTTTCAATGGAGCAACAATGTCCAATGCAGTCCGACAGGTGGAATAAAACCAAGAGATGAGCTCCACAGTCTGGCAGCATGAAAACTCTGGAATGATAAAGTTCTGCTTAAAAGCTGTTGAAAACTGCTCAGCAGTGGAAGAATTAAAAACACGACATCGTCGAGCAGCAGCGTGAGGTTTAACCGTGGTCCAGTCAAGAGAAACTTCAAATATCACAGGCATATGATCAGAAAACACAGCGTCACAAATCTCTAAGTTAAAAACAGGCAAACCATGTGATAAGACAAGGTCAAGTGTGTGTCCACGTTCATGTGTGGGACCAGCCACATACTGCACAAGATTAAAAGAATCAATAAGGTTTAAAAGGCCCTTTACCATCAGCATATCAGGGCAACAGACACGAATATTAAAATCTCCAACAATAAGAACACGATCATATTTTGGCAAATATTCAGCCAAGAAGTCAGCAAAGTCGTTCACAAAGTCCTTGTTGTATATTGGGGGGCGATAAAGCACCGCAGACAACACTGTGTGAGAGCAGCCCAACTCAAACACACTCACTTCAAAACTGGTGAATGACGACGATGGTGACAGCTGCTTACATTTAAAGTGACTTTTAAAAATCACCGCTGTCCCTCCTCCTCAGCCCGACGTCCGTGGGGAATTAAAATAATAGCAATCATCCGGTAGCAGTTCAGAAAAGATGCTGGACTCGCCATCGCTCAGCCACGTCTCACACACACAGAGAAAATCCAGTCCTTGGGACGAAAAAAAATCCTTCAGGACAAAAGTTTTAATTTGCCAAGGATCAAGCATTAACCAGGCCAATCCTGGCAGGAAGCGGAGCATCCACGTAATTAGGCGTCCTGGAAGCCCGACACAGAGGCCGCAGGTTCCGCAGATTCACACCACGCCAGCGGGGACAAGGAGAGCAGGGCCTGCGGGCCTGGAACGTCCCATCCAGACCGATGACAGGTACCAGCCAGGCATCGACAGAATCCAGCGAACGCCGAGAGACAAGGAAACGGGACACCGCTCCGCACTCCCTGGATGAAGGTGTAGAAGGACACCCCAAAGAAGCTTTCAGCTTCACTAGCCAACCACTGCAGTGCCCCCGACGACGGCCGCGCCTACGCAGGCGAGGTGAAGCTGGGACACGCCACAGGTGGCACGGAATCTCCGACAGGAACGTAGGAAAGGTTTCATGCTCAGCATAGTTCCAATTTGCCAAAATTTTGGCAGAAAGTCGGAGATCCAATAGAGTTTGGTGATCATACACTAAGAGAGCGTTTACATTTATCATAACACTCAATAAAATCAACACAAACAAGCACAACAATGGGGTTGCTTCTCAGTGCCAGGGAAGGGGAGACTGCTCAGAATTGAGAAAAGGATAAATGCAGCCAATTATGGAATGGTCTTTGAAGAAAACCTGCTCTAAAGTGCATGTGACTTCAAACTGGGGCAATGGTTCACATTTTAGCCCGCAAAGCATATAGCCACAACAACAATGGAGTGGCTTGGGAGAAGTCTCTGACTGCCGTTGAGTGGCTAACCCAAAGCTCAGACTTGAACCCCATAAAACATCTGTGAAGAGACTTGAAGATGGTAGTTTACAGATACTTCCCACACAGTCTAATGGAGGCTGAGAAGATGTGCAAGGAAGACTGAGATACACTGTCCAAATGCAAGTGTGCAAAGCATACAGAGACATACCGGTAGTAGTAATTACTGCCAATGAGGCTTCTACAAAGTACTTAATTAAGGGTTTGAATACTTGCGAGATGTCATTTTTTGTTTTTTAATACATTTTCAAACTTTTCAGAAAACATTTTCACTTTTGTGTTATGGTCTATTGATTGTAGATTGATAAGCAAAATGGAAAATTGATTAATTTAGAGTTTAATCTACAACACAATAGAGTGTGTAGTAGTGAAGGGGTCTAAAAACTTTTTGAATCCACTGTACCTGAGCAGAGTGGGCTGCAAATTTTTTGAATTTTCTGAATCTTCTTTTAAGAAGCATTTTTCAGTAGAACAGGACACTACTGCTGTCCTAACCCTGGCCTTGAAAAGTTAAAGAGAAAGTAGGAGACAATGGCTTTGAGTGAATTGCTTGAGTCCAACCATCAGATGACTCCATCACAACTGTCTGCACCAACTTGTATCAGAGAAGAATGCCAAGGGGGGAACAGATGAGCCAGCTGGCCTGATCAGTTTGACTTTCACATTCTTTTCTTCAAAGGACCATCAGCTCAGAGTATTAGTTTTTCCACAGTCTAAACAACTGTAATTTGTATTGCTTAGACTTACCTCACCATAGTTGCTTGGGTCAATTGAGCAGGCCCAACAGGACCACTACATTTGATAGTGAGCTTAGTTGACAGACATCCAAAATGACATCACACAGGAAGAATCGAAGTTTTCAGAAAATAAGTAGCAAGTGTTGGCCATCTAAAGAGCCAGAACAAGCCAAGTGGTTTGATACTCCTTCATCTAAATGGCAGTATCTGTAAGATGCTCAGAGAATTCAGCTGATACCAATGGATCTGCAGCAGGTTATTGTCGGCATAGCACTCAATTCAGTTTATTATCTAGCAGCTGCACAACTCATGCAGACACTTTTTGTATTTTGTGCATGACACTTCTTCATTTTAGTTGTGCTAAGTTAGGAGCCAGCGTGCCGAGCCACTGAGGAAAATAATTACTACAAAAAGAAAGATATTATTTAATTACCAAAGATTTTGTGAAAGAATGGCTTTATATATTATTAACTATATTCTTCAGAATTTCTGCTGCAGGGTTTTAATCTTTTACAAGAATAACTTAATAAATTAGATAAACCCAAAAAGATTACTACTTTAATTATTTATTTTGATTCAATTTGAGATAAAAATAAATTCTTATTACTCATGTGCACTGTTGTAAAATGATCTGCTGCTCTAATCCTTACCTAATCAAGCCATCATTAGAATTTAATTACAGTAAATAGTGATTAAATTAGTGAAGCGTCTTATATTAATATACAGAGTATAACTTAAAGTGTTGTACTTTTATTATTACACAGTCAATTATTTACCAAAAACTCAAAACTCTGCTCTTGATAAACTTTCAAAACTTTTACAGTGCAGGTACCATTAAAAATTAGATCACATTTCTGAGTGAGAATAAGAGTTATAAAATAAAGAATGCATTACTTCATAAGGCTAAGCATATATTATTCTTTTCCACCTTAATATAAGGAAAAGTGTCTGTGTGTCTGGTTGCTGTGTCTCTGACATCACAAAAGATGTTACATCACAAACATTTTTAGTAATAAAATGCATTGGTTTTGTCATTCTAACAGATAGCACACCACAAACACTGCTTTTACGATTCTATGCCAAATGGCATATCACAGAGGCATATTCCTTGGATTCTGCTCTACAAATGTTAATGTTGAGGTCCAATTTGACAACTTAGATTTCAAACCATATTTGACAGGTAGCACAGCTAGTATTAAAATAAAATGATAAAGTGGATTTACATAAATGTTATTGCCAGCATATCACAGTCTACATTGCAACTCCTGACTTAAGTCACTATCGGTGTGAAGTTTGAACATTCTCTCCCTGTCTGTGTAATTTTTGTCTAGCTGGATTTCTCCGTTATCCATAAATTTGCCCCTTGTGTGTAAGTGTGGCCAGTAATGGACTCCCGCCACTTCTGGTGATAGGCTTTGTTCTCCTGTGAATAATTGGTTTTGTAAAATAAATAAATGAATTAATTTGCATAAGACTGGCTTCGAGTGTGCTGCATTGTGTTTTTCCTCAGCCACATACCCATGTCCAAGTCCAATGTTAGTCTGTTAATCCAGCTGGCCACCTTCCTGGATAAGTCTTTGTCACCTTAAATTATTTTTATCTGTATATTTCTAACCATAGCCATTTTCAAGTTCTGACTCTTGTGAATCACATCAAATAGTTCAATTGTGTTTGAAAGAAAAATGTTCAACATTGGGAAAAATTTTCCATATTCAGCATCCCAAACGCTTTCTGAAAAAAATGAAACAGGCAAGGAATGAATAGAATGAGACCACAGGTATACATTGATCTCATAAAGCTCTGCTATCTCAAAAATATCTCTTTATCACCATCTGAGAGCACAACAAAAAGATCTTAGGTGTTGGTGTTTCAAAACCTTATGAGGAGACTTTCAAAGGTCAGTTCACCTAGACTTTTGAATTTCTTTCCTACAGTTGATTTTTCAGGTAAACCTATTAAACAATTCACAAAAAATCTCCTGAAATTTTCAGGTTTATACAGTAGATCATCATGTAGACACAAAATTAAGTTTAAAGGTGAACGTGGTGTGTGTCCACAACTGAATTTCTCCAATGACAACAAACAAGTGTTCATGCTCTACTGCTTTTTCATTGCCATTTATCCCAACCTGGCCCCTTGTCGTCTCCGGCTCTTCCACGAAAATCATGGGCAACATATGTAGAAAATGCTACGAGGATCGAGAAGACATGAACAAGGCAGTGAATGAAGAGCTGGCAAAGCTAAAAAAAATTGATTTTCAGGGGTGTTCTGAAAACTGGATCCACAGATGGCAAAAGTGCTTTGACATTGATAGCAATTATGTGGAGTAGTAGAGAAAAAAAAAATGGCTTTTGAGAAAAAAAATAGGGTTATTTCTTTTTATTCTTTTAAAACTGATGGACTTTTAGGAATCCCCATGTATTACATTGCTAGACAGATAACTTAAATCAAGACTTAAACTTACCCACAAAACCACTTTAAAAACAGGCACATATTTCAATAAGGTAACTTTAAAGTAAATTCCAAGATAAAGTACATGTAAGGATGAGGCTTGTACCAAAATGTATCATTAAATACTTAACAAAGTTTGCTTTATACAGGTCAGTATAACTTTACTTTTACCGCATGTAGCATTTTACACTTGTTTTGTAATTTACGCTGAAGCTATTACCAATTTATATTGCTTTTAGGTCTACTAATGTCTTCCTGGTGCATTTCTTGCATCTTCTGTGTTTTGTACTAATAAGGTAGAATTTGATATTGAATTTTTACTTTATTAGTCCAGTAAAGAGCCTTGTGATGGTGCTAACTAAAATAAATGTTGATTGACTGATATACATACTATTAAAAGTCAGCAAGCTACACGTAAATTAAACCGCGAGCATTAGAAAATCTCTGATTAATACAGAGTGCCTTCAGAAAGTATTCAGACCACTTTGCTTTTATCACATTTCCTTATGCGGCCTTGTGCTCTACTCATTCAAATTCATTTTAACTGTCAACAAGCAGAACTAAATATTCCACAGTAACAAAGCAAAAACAGGATTTTACTAAATTTGCAAAATTCTTTGAAAAAATTTGAAATATGACATTGACACAAGTATTCAGACTCTTTACAATTTAATTTGCTGAAACATCTTTTGCAGCGATTCAGAAGTGTCTTCTTGGATATGACACAACAAGCATCACAAACGTGGATTTAGGGATTTCCTGGTGTTATTCTCTATAGATCCACTCAAGGTCTCTTGGATAGCGTAGTGTCATTGTCCTGTTGGAGAGTGAATCCTTGGCCTAGTCTAAAGTCCAGTGCCCTAAGTGCAGGTTTTCATTAAGAATGTCTCTGTACTTTACTCTGTTCAGCTATTAACCATGACTAGTTTCCCAGTCCCTACTGGGATCCGAAAGCATGATATTGCCACAACCATGCTTCACCATTGGAAAGGTACTGCACAAGTGATGTGCAGTGCCTTGTTTTCTCCAGACATGACACTAATGTTGTTTTCATCAGACCAGAGTATCTTGTTTATCATCAAATATGTCTTTACTGATGGAGAAGGCTTCTCTCTGGCTACTCTGCCATAAAGCTCAGTTTGGTGGAGTCTTACAATGATGGTTGTCCTTCTGGAAGTTTCTTCCATCTCTACATAGGTTCTCTGGAGTTAAACCATAGTGACCATTAGCTTCTTGGTCAACGCTCTTACCAAGGCCCTTCTCCCATGATTGCTCAGTTCACCAGCTATAGGAAGAGTCACAGTTGTTCTGAATTTATTCCGTTAAAGAATCATGAAGGCAGTTATGCTCATGGAAACCTGCAACACTGCTGGGATTTTTTGTAGCCTCCCCCAGAGCTGTACCACGACACAATCCTGTCTCTGAGCTCTGCAGGTAATTCCTGTGACCCCATAGCTTGTTTTTTAATCTCATGCACACTGTCATCTCTGGGACCTCAAATAGACAGGTGTGTGGTTTTCCTAAGCATCTAATCAATTGAATTGACCATAGGTGGACTCCAAACAATGTGTAGAAACATCTAAATGATGTTCAATAGAATTAGATGCACCTAAGCCAAATTTCAAGCATCACAGGAAAGTGCTTGAATTGTTGTGACAATGTGAAATTTCAGGTTTTTATTTTCAATGAATGTAAACAGTTTCTAGAATCCTGTTTTGCTTTGTCATTCTGGGGTATTGAGTGTTGGTTGAAGATGGAAAAAAATAATTTAAATTACTTTATTATAATAGTGCAACACAGCAAAATGTGTTAAAAGTGAAGGGGACTGAATACTTTCTGAATCCACTTAAAGCTAAAATATGATGTAGGAGGAGGCAGTTAGTAAAGTTGAACCCACACAAACATAACCTTCAAAACAAGAATGTCACTGTAAAGACATGAACCAATACCAGAATCTATTTGTGCATCTTGTTTTTAAGATCATTTAAATAGAAAAATAAGACAAATTATCGAAGAAAGCTTTCTTTGTAATATTTTGTACTGAGCTAATTTTCATGGTGAATATGTTAATCTAATAATTATACATTAACTTTTATTGTCACTGAGTATCTCCGATATCAACAGATTTTGAGGATTTTGTTATAATTATTTTAACTGGATTTTCAACATAACTATGTCTAATAGAAGCAATTAATCATGGTTAAAGATTTCTGCAATATCCAGACTGATTGATTAGTTTTAAAAAAATGTATACATTTAAACAAAAAATCTTCTGTTTGAATATTCTCTAATTACTTCCTTAGTGAAAACAAACACTTCAAAACACAAAATCCACAGATCATTATTGTACAAGACAGTACATTTTGTATTTGTTCTCCATGTTGCTGTATATCACAGTAAACTCAGTTGTAGAGCTTTATCAAAGCAATAAACTCCTGGTTGTTACAAGAAGCAATGAGCCATTTGGTGTACTTTGAGAAACAAATATTAAAAAGCTAACTGGTGGAAAGAGCCATTCACAGCACCATGTAGCAAGTGACACCTTCTAAGGCCTTACAAGACATGCTGTATTTATGGGTCCAGCAGTGCACATGCAGAAGAACACAATTAGCCTACTTTAGTCTAGCAGCATTTACACAGCATAAAGAAAAACATACATTATTTCTAATTATTTTAAATAATAACGCAAAATAACATCTTGTTTCACACTTGAGAGATCATTGATTTCCTGTTAAACCCACTGGCTTTGTCTTACCTGCTCTGTTGCACAGTTTTGTCAGACATGACATGTTTTAAACACGCTGTGGATTATCATATTGTAGCCCGATTCAAATCTTTATTAACCTCTGAGTGGCTCTGATGACTGAGAGTAGGTGATACAAACAGCTACATGATTAATTTCATCAAGCTGTATAATAACCACTTAATATGCAAGACATAATAACAGGAAAAAATCCACTGATGCATATTGATCTTAATAGGGTAAAAAGCACAACTAAAAAAGAAAAATAAGGTGCATGTAATAATAATAACACAATTATTTTTATAGTACATTTCATACACTGCTTAGACATTGCTGTTAATTTTAATGGAATTGTTAAAGCATTCAAAAATACCGCTAACATTACCCAGTTGGTTTTACTGTCTTAACCCACCTCCTCACTAAGAATCATTGATGGATGGCTTCTCGATTGTTAATGGTGGTGTAGCTTGAACTCTCGTTTAGCGATTCATGATGTAAATCTCGGTTAGCTAATATATCAACAAGAACACTAACAACTCTTACAAGCATCAATCTCCTAATCCTGCTGAAACATCACTGTCTTAGAAATGGCAGGTGAAAAAGTTCTGCCAGTGGTGAATGAGCAAATGACTCAAGTTAAGATGGTAACATTTTAAACAATGACAATATTCAGAAAACCAGTGAGCTTTGTCCTCTCAGTCTCATTAGGTCGGTCAGGTTCTGTCCAGTGTGTATTAAAATGTCCTAGAAATGTTTAGAACATAAGAAATTTGACAAACGAGGGAAGGCCATTCAGTCTATCAGGGCTGTTTGTTTAGATAGTAGCTAAGCTATCCCAATATCTCATCCAGATTTTTCTTAGAGGTTGTCAATGTTTCTGCTTCAACTAAATGGCTCTGTAGTTTGTTTCCAGAGTCTGAGAACTCTTTGCATTATGAAGTGCCTCCTGGCTTCAGCTTTAATTGTACTTCCCCTTAATTTCCACTGATGTCATAGAGTATGTAAATCACCCTTATATCGAAAGAATACTGCTTGGGCAACTTTATCAACGCCTTTGAGGATTTTATATACCTGGATTATGTCCTCACGCAGTCTCCTCTGCTCAAGACTAAACCGGTTTAATTCTCAGAGTCTTTCAGAATAGGACATATCCAACAGTTTTGGGATGGTTAACTTGGATATGTTTAAGTCACAGGCTGTTGAACTTGGTTTCATTGCATTGTTTTTCGCTTTTCTGACACTGTTTGGTTTGTTTTGCAAATAAGCGAGTTTAAGAATATTATTTTCCTTAAGTGCATAACAGTGCCAGGTTTCCCCAGCTTTGCTTTCTGTTTCATCACATTATTCTGTAAGTGAAGTCACGTACACTTAATGCTTTACAAACACAACGCCAAAGAAAAGGAAAAATATGAATAAAAGTATAAAAAAAAAGTAAAGTATTAATGTATCTGCAGCATGTATAATTTTTAACCTATGTCTGAACATATTGGAATACTTTTTATATAAATATGTGAGTATTAATTTTGGTTAACTGTTCTAGTATGGAAAGTAAGAGGCTCTTCAGCACTGTGTCAAATATAATTAATGAATGAAGAACTAAGCTGACAGATAAGAAAGCTGAAATGGTAATTTTCTAAAGAAAATGTGCCACTTGTAAAACAGTGAGTAGACAGAAGGATCTGTAAAATACACATAAGAAGTGCAATGCAGAAAGTAAATATCAACGGTACGATGGAGATGTGTTGCAATAAACGGGATTCCATGGCACATGTGGAGTTAGTGGAGGCCTTTCGATTTCCACATATAACCCGGATTCAATTATTAGTGTCAACAAGGCATATCCTGTTGTTAGACAAAGTAGCAAAGTGTTTCTGCATGTGTTTTGACATACTGTAATTTAAATGAAAGGGACCCCAGAGACAGGTTTTTGAACCTAACATAATGATGTATAAGTCAGTGTGCTCACACATGACTGGTCCACACTTGAACGAGAAAACAATCCAAATTGATTGGATGCTCAAACAGGTGTGCATTTATAAGAGTTGTAAGGAAACATTGAACTTATACTGCATTTCCTGTAAATATTCATATAATATTGTAAATAAACCACATTTGTTTGTGTACATTTTTTTTTGTCTGTATCTCAGTATCTCAATCTGATCTGTTTGGACTCAAACAACAGGATACGTAGAGTGTAGGTGGGAGTCACATTACACTATACAGTAAAACCTTGGATGAGTAACCTGGTCTGCAAGTGTTTTGCAAGACAAGCAAAAATGTATGATAAATTTTAACTTGATAAATGAGCGAGGTCTTGCAATACGAGTAGTACATATTGTGAACACAGTGAACGTTGCCGCTCCTCCGAAACTCCCTCTTAAACAGTGATACAATGGGAAACAAACACAGCTTTTCATCTCCTCTTTGCGGGATCAGCTGCTAGCCTACTGCTTGCTGCCATGCCACATGATCTGCATCTCGCGTGGGGCTTTGAATATTTAATACTAGAATTACCAGAGCCTATGAAAAAACTCATAGATCCGTCCCACCTTAAAACACTTCGCACCTCTCTGTCAACGTCTTTTGTCCTTTAAATGTGTTGATAAGCAGCAAACAGCAAGCAGCCTGCTATCACATCCCCCACCCTGCACAGTTTTCTCAGTTCAAGTCTGTTTACCTGCATGTCAGTTGCTTAGAGTTGTATACAGTGAGAATTCAAGCAAAATGACACCTTTTATAAATACTGTATCGTTATTTGGAACACTTGCATTTCATGTGTGTTCCGTGTCTACAACGATCTATGTAAACACATCGTTAAAACAGAAACGTTTTTCATGTTTTAGTATTGACAAAATGTAGACATGAAGTGTATAATGTGTGAAGCCTCAATTCTAAATATCAAAGAAACTTTTCTATTCTAGAGTTAAAAGATTGTATCGCGGCTGTCCTAGTGTCTCACTGCCGTATCTCTTTTCTTCCAGACATCCTCTGCTACAGTCAGGTCTCCTGAGTCACCACACCCCTTTGAGGATGAGGATTTTGTGTTCTTTTGATCAAGAAACAGAGCTGTGGTGACCAGTTTCAACAACGCACTTGTGTTTGTTCTGCCTGTATTTGAATAAAGTTTCTGTCTCTTGAAAACCTGAGTGAACCTGTGCAACTTTGTGACCCAAGTGTGACAGTATACACTTTGTCTGACAAGATTTACGTGATCACAACTGAGCCAATGGTTCTTCTCTCTCCCTCTCGTTGTGGGATTGTGGGTAATCGTCTACTATGCTTGGTCTCAGTTGACATGCTTAACTCGTATAGTCAACATCTGTACGAGTGTATTCTGTATACTAAAGCATTGTGACCACGTGTGTGTGCGTAACAATTCTTTTCAAAGGAAAAGTGCAGGTTAATTTGTTTTATGTACTTTTATTTTATATTTTTATTAATCATTTTTATATGAATATTTTTGGGTTGTAGAACGAATCATCTGAGAGTCCATTATTTCTTATGGAGAAATTCACTTTGATATACAAGTGCTTTGGATTACAAGCATGTTTCCAAAACGAATTATGCTTGTAAACCAAGGCACCACTGTACACTGCCATTTTAAATATGTAGTATTAAAATAAAATAGGTCAAAAAGTTTAGATTACAGTAAATAGCTAAAATTAAATAAATGGATTTTTTTGTGTAAAAGCTAAAGATGCATGGAGTTTTGAGACTATAGTGATGAGAGTCAGCAAAAAAAGGAAGTACAGAGTTATGAAGGGTTTGATTAGTCTGCTGCACATTTGGGTACCAAAATAAAGGTAACACAACAAGGGGAACTTGGTGTACCTGACCAAAAGAGGATCTGTCACCTCAATAATCATGCAGTGGTCACCAATGCACCAGTGCCAGTTAGTTGACTTAGAAAAGTGAAGGGATTGTTGCCAAGAAGAAGAAAAGTTAAACATCCACATTGGCTGTTGGCAGTTTGCAAAAGCACTTTACTGCTTTTATTCAACATGAAACAGCAATATTAAATGGGCCTTTCCAGTGTGAGGCCAAACACTTACCTTGTTGTTCTGTGATTTACAAGAGGCAATGTAAGGAAAAACCCTCTGTACTGTAAGCACTTAAGTTGGTACCTTTTGCACATGATATATGGAAAAAGAAATTGTGTAGTGTACAAATATATCCCATTGCTTTTGTGATATCAGCATACTTTTTATTTAGACTAGTTATTGAAGATGCCTTTACAGAAATGTCCTGTTTTCATATAATTTTGAAAGCCTACTGCAAATATTTATATTTTTTTCTATTATAGTGATAAATTATGGTACGCCATGATGATGACTAAAAATTCATTTTTTGTGTCTCAGAATTATGGCTTGCCAAACCAGATTTTAACCTGGCCCATTCCCTTTGCAGATTCTGACCAAGTCTCTGCTAGATAACAATGAAGCACAGAAGAGAGAGAGAAGGAAAAACAAAGAACTCCAGGAAAACATATTGCAGAACTTAAACCTCTGGGGCCCTCCTTTAGTACACCATGAACATATATTTCTAGAAAAAAACTAATGGCTGCCCAACCCCACTGACATTCTGTAATTCATTCATCAAGTCACTACCTATGATAGAATCACTGATGGTCTGATGATCCCAGACCTACTTCAAAATATTCCTGTCAGGTTGATGACACGTTAACATGGGAAATCTAAGCAGTAGGTCAATGCTGTATAGTGTTTGACACTAATGTTACTAATTAGTCATGTGTCGTTCGCGAACAAGCCGGCTCTAAGAGCCGATGCTTTGAAGCGAACGAGAGGAGCCGATGCCCATCGAGAGGAGCCGAAGCTTCAGCCGCTCCTGCTCAGCTCTGCTGAAAATCCATTCGGCAGGGGCGGGACTATATTTATATGGGCACACAGAACATTGGCTCATAATGCCCGCTCGTTCACGAACGACACATCGGAATAGGATCGTACCATTACGTGAAGGATGGAAGGGGGACAAACGCTCCAAAAACAGCGAGTGTTGCTGCGACAGACAAGGAGCCAGATTTAAATGCAAGCGCATCGTGAAGAAAAAAAGAAGAGTGAAGAAATGAGTGAAAGCCGAAAAAGAAGCAGCATCTGTCTGCATTTCAGTGATACTGGGAACTGCAAAGCTAAGTGCAGAATTTGTAATATAAAAACATCCATTAGAGCAGGGTCAACAACAAATCTGCACAGACATATAAGAACCTCCCACCCATTCGTGCAACTGGAGGAGAGCGTGCCCTCTCTCCTGCCATCCACTGACCCTGGAAAAGAGCCAAGTACTCCTGCTGCAGTGCTGGTAGGAAGACTTTGCATTTTCGCTACATCGCTCCCCTCAGAAAGAGTCTTCTCAAAAACAGGACAAATAATCACGGAGGGGAGAAATTATATCAGCCCATCTAAGCTGAGGCATCTGGCATTTCTGAATGCCAACCTGGCCTAAAAACTTCTATTCAAAGAGTCATAGTGTTGTATTGTTGCTGAGTTTGGCCTTTATTTAATTTGTTTGCTGTGGTTTTGTGTTAAGTTGTTAATTTAAAGCTTTTATTAAAATGTTAAACAATAGTAACTATTTTTTGTAATGAAAAAATGCATAAAATACATAATGTCTGAAAACAATAAATAAGAAATTTCTTATACACAAACCATAATTGCTTAATTAGGCTAAAATATAAGCATCCAAGTGATACTAAACAAAGAGCCATTAGGGAGCCGTAAGAGCCGGCTCTTTAAAGGGAGCCGATTCAAAAGAGCCGAAGCTTTGAAAAGAGCCGGAGTTCCCATCACTTTTACTAATTGAAGTGGTGCAGAGGTGGAATTGGGCTATGGCTCTTAATACAAGAACTGACACACCTTTTTTTAGTGCTGTGTCTACTGCTGTTACATCTGTCATTTTTTTCTCATCAAAGGCCCATCACCTCTTTATCCTGTCTGCTGTCCTGCCAGCAAAAACACATTGAGTGTACGTAAAAATAAATAATTTCTTGGCACACTGATTCTTGTTTGCATATATTTACAGTTAAAATGTTAGGACACATCCTCAATTAAAAATAAAATCTAGAAACCTGCTGCTTCTTGGGATAAAACCACTTAAGTATATAATGAAAAGCAAAACGACATTTCAATCAGTTAAGGACATAAAATAACAAAGTAAAAATTATTGTTTTATGTGTAAATAGTTTAACCTTAAAAGCAATGCCCTCATATTTCACTGAATTTGTCATCTTTATTGTAATTCAAGTTGGATGACTACAAAACAGGCCACATCAGCAGTCTGCACAGATTCATGGATTCTTATGAGAGCAACTCCAGCACACAAAGTGATGGCACTTCATCCAGTTCTCCTTTGTTTTGTTGTGTGCATCTTCCTACCTGGCACTTTGTCTGAACTTCCTCAGTACCCAACAAATTTGGCACATTGTCATTTTGCTTTGTGGTTAAGGCAATTAGTATGTTTCATGATGTGAAAATATTATGAAAATGATGGAACAACTTTGTATTAGCTTAAGGCTAAAGCATCTCTCAGAACAAATAATATATAACATATATATTTTGGATTAAGATTTCCAAAACACCGACGTTCCTTCTTCAATAATTGATTATTTGCATTGCGGTCCTGGATGACTATTCATTGGTTGTCAGCTCTTATGCACACAAAGCCAACCCCTACAGCTTAAGACAATATCAAAGAAGCCTGATTTTGTTGGGGTCAGTCATGGACTAATTGGTCTGAGTCGTTGTGTATGTCACAGATAGGGATTACACAACTGCGTGGATAAATAACCTAATGACAACAAACAGATTACCATCTTATGACTCATTGCCTTGTTTCTATCATTTTTTTTTCTTAGCACTTAAATTCTTAACCTCTCCCATTCAAAGAAAATATCAGAATTTTTTTTCAAATTGAATTATTTACCAAGCTAAATCTGAGCCTAACATAATGAATGTTATAATCCATTTTATTTCCTAACCTTCATCGTTTGTCCCACATTTATGCAGATTTCAAATTTCTAGTTCATTTTTGCAATTAAATAAATGTCTGACATGCTTTAAATATTCTTGGGTTTTTCCCATGGTGCTAGGGTATTTTGTTCATGATTTTGGTATCTACAGCATTGCTAAGAAATGCACAGTACGTAACATCAGGGACATACTCATATAAAAGTCACCCAGTTCACTTCCATAATTATACATGATTTTGGATAAACCTCTTAAAGATTACTGTACAATTCTGTTTATTTTGACTCTGACTGTGGTCTACAAAGTGTTTGCCAATTTTTTTGGGGTTTTGAATGACTGAGTGGCTGAGTAGCTCACTTGGTTGTGGGCTAAGTTGCAACTAGTATGGGAGAAGATAAGGATGGTGGTTGATTATGCAAAGTGGACTGTGGACCATAAATGAAAGGCAGCTCCTGTCTTTCCAGTTGGGCAGAGGATGTGGCTCACTGCACTTCATATCCTTCTAAGAGTTCTGTCTCATAAGCAAGTCAGTTCTGTATCATAAACTTTGGCTTTGCCAGCTCAGTTCAAAATCCATTCTAAATGTTTCTGAAACCTGCTTACTGCAGTCTTTATTATAACCCTTTGTCTCCCTCACACTGTGCGTATGGCACAAAGGAATTTGACTATCTTGGGGTGGGGCTACATTTGAGTATTTGCTGCACTGGAAGAAATTCAGCCCTGAAGAACATTCTTAGGTTAAGTTCATAGATAGTCAAGCCCCTTAGTTGTTTAGATTTCATTCTTATTATTTACCTAAACCTGATGGTTGTTCCCAGGGATCACACTATAGGGGAAAGGCTATGGTACAATCCATTTTGTTTTAAATTATTCATACCCATTATTTATCATTGTTTGTATCATTTGGGATTTTTGAATATAAGGACTTCAAATTTCTAGTGGTGATAAAAATGTATTTAACATGAATGAAATATTTTTACATCTTCCCAGAATACTATGTTGATTTTCATGAGCTTTGCCATTTTGTCCTAGTAACCATAGAATTACTAAGAAATGCACAATGCATGACATCAGAGACCATGTAAAAGTCAGCCTGTTCACTTCTACAGTTATCCAGGTTTGCAGGAAAACGACTAACAGACTAGTATGTGATTCTGTTTACGTTGACTCTCACTCTGTAGCATACAATATTTTTGGAAATGCTTTTTAACTAAGATTTTTGGTTAAAGATTTTGGCAAAAGAACAGATTGAGTTTTGGGCTACAAACATTGGGTGTATTAATGATACTTAAAAAGAGTATTTTCTGAGGTGGACCAGCAAAAAAACAAGTATAATGAAAGCAGGGACAATAACAGAAAAGTGTAAGCACTGATGTCTTAAAGGTGATAAAAAAAGAATTTAGAACCTTTATTTTATATAGTGATCAACCTAATATCTTACTAAAAGAACAGCTTAATTTATCTTATAGGTTTAGAAAGATGGTGGTCAATTAATTGCCAAAAGTAATAATAACATAACATAATGAATTCCCACATTTACAGAATATTTTCTCCTTGATGAATCACAAACAATGAGTCATTACTCATTATAATATGCTTGCAACAGCTTTGTTTTTCTGCCACTGTTTTAGTAACATACACTGGAGCCTTTTAATTTTATTTTTGCTTGGCATTTTACACTGATGTGGTCTGGACATTAATTAAGGTAAGGTTTTTAAATTTACACACATATATATATACAGTATAATCATTGTAATGATGTATTCTTTATTTGAACTTAAGATACAATGTGCATTTCAAACTTACTGGTCAATAAACTCAATTTAATAATACAGCTGGGGAAAAAATAATTACCAACCTTGACCTGAACCAGTTATCCATTGCTGACAGATGAAAAATGGTGTTCTTGTGCTGTCCTAAAAGGACAATTAATTGGTAGGCTGAGAAAGAAATGTACAAACATTAAAACTGGGTATGTAGATAGAAAAAAAGACAGATTAATATATCATTACATGACCAGTGGCTCTCAAAGCATTGAGCATGAGTGACTCCTGCGGTCATCAATGTTCAAAATGGCCGCGGTTTTATTCTGTTTATTTATTCACATATTTATAAAAACAAATAGATCAATCATTGTTTATTTTAAAGTAACATTTATTTCATGTTCTTGTTTCTCTTAGAATACAACACACATCAGGTGATGTGATATTATGAGACTCCTGGAAACGTACATTACTATAATTCATATTCTCAGACTTTACCCAGGCATATTTCCCACTGCACTGTCAATTCCAAACTCTTGCCTTAATACTACCTGAAAAAATGATACTTTTCTGACAAAAAGATTTAAAAATGCAGAGCATGTCATTTGTAGGTAAATATTATTTTCAAAGGACAACCTCAAAACCAGTCCTGAGAGAGTAGTCGTGATAGTGCGGGGCTCGATCATTAGGGTTACTGAAGTGCAGGATTGCTTCAGAGACTCACACTGTGTGTTGCCTTCTGCCGCAACACGTTACAGTTGAACCAGAGAGGCACCAATGTGTTTGTTTAAACTGAGGCTTCTGGGAGCAGGGAGTTCAAGGCAAGTCAGGTTTAAAACTGTAGACAAGGAGACACACATTAGTGTAAAACCAAATATTCATAGTCACATAAATTCTAACCCAAATGTTTAGTACAAAACTAAAATAAGTAACACATTAAAATAGCATGCTGTAATGCTTGAAGTATCAAAAATAAAACAAGTAAGTTGGAGTTGTATGTAAAGGGGCATAATTATGATATTATAGCAATAACAGAAACCTGGCTATGTAATAAAGATGAGTATAACTGACACCCCATGTAGTGGGAAAATGGGGAACAACAGACTATGCTCTTGGCGTCTAGTATGCGGGACAGAGCGTGACCAGGATGATAGAGTTAGATATGGAGACACGAACAAAAAGCGGTTGGGTTTTTGCAAAATAAAGTGAGGGTTTATTTACAGGCGCACTTAAAGAAAAATAAGAATATCTTGCGGAACACACTGTCCAATACCGCAAAGGGCACACAAAAAGTTATAAAATGGACCCCAAAAATGATGATTATATACGGTATTTAAAGTCCCAAACCAAAAAAAAATGCACACAAATTTGTGAAACCCATATATACTCCAAAACAAAAATAAAGGTGTCTTCCTCCACAGTAATCCAAGTCAGGAAGCTACTCCTCCAAACAGTGTATAACAGGGTTTACCAAGAAAAATTTTCAAAATACAGAAAAAGAAAAAAGTGTATATACAACAATAAACCGTTAACCACAACCCAATTAATACTTCCACCAAAGCTAATCCAGAGATATTTATACAAGAAGAAAAATATTTACAAGCTGCACTGCTTGATAAACTCACAAGAACGCTGTACCAAGTACCTCACACAGCACAATCTAGCCAGAATTTCCTCTCTGGTGGCCAGAAATTCCTTTTTTTATTCAGCTGCTGAACATCATCCTTCCACGGGCGCGCAATGATGTGGATACATCTATGAAAAGTTTAATTTCTGGTAATACCAGTAAGGTACATTACCACAATAACATCAATGAATACACATTTTTAGGAAGGATAGACAGAACAGAAAAGGAGGGTGGATTGACATTTATGTAAAGCAGAATTTAAATGTGACTTCTCTTCAGTTGGGTGATAGGCCCCATCTTAGTGAGGACATCTGGATTTGTCTAGAAAGCATGAAGGAAATGTATTATTTTAGGTGTGTGCTATAGACACCCTGAATGCAGACATTAATTTCAATGTATATCTTTTTAGTACTGTACAATTACAGGGGGATATTATAGTCATGGGGAATGTTACCTGCTCAAATAAGTGTGGAGACAGTCAAGAGGTAGTGGAACAGGTTTAAAAACATTTTACATATAATGTGGGACAAGTACTGTAAAGGTAAAAACAGCTGTTTTAGTTGTATAAGACTAAACTCCAGTGTGAATCGTAGAGCATATGAGAGCATGCAGGTAAACCATTAAGAAGTATATTAGGGAGGCAAAAATGCAGTTAGAGATGAATATAGCAGACTAGCAAAATACCCGCGCTTCGCAGCAGTGAAGTACTGCCTTAAAATTTTAATTAAGAAAAGTAAACCTTTTTAAACTGAGGGAAAATATACCAATAATTATTTGTTAAGGATCTCTTTATATACCACATTGTCAGCTCGGCCCTCCGGTTGTAATAAGACCAAGCTGTGTGCTGAGCTTACTCTTGAGCATGCAACTTACAGTTGGCCATGTGAAAAGCAATCTTGCCTCAAATCTCACAGCTTGGATTGCTGCTGTCATAATCAGTTTGAGTTTCATGGTTTGTTTCAATTACGTTAGTATTTGCAGGACTTGTGTTGAAGTGACATTCAGCATCTGTCAAGCGTTGTAAGCATACAACAAGGTTTCATCGATAACTTCGCATCCAGCTTTTGAGAGTTTAAACATTCATAAACATCAAAGTGTCCACTATTGAAATCGTCACCTGTCAATCTAAGATTGTTTAAGAGGCATTGGCGGTTGTCTAAAGGTGTAAAATATTTGGCCATTTCGGTACACTTGAAAGCGACAACTAAATATTTCAGTGGCAGCCATCAATTCACATGCAGACCCATAGGTGTAGGGCTTAAGCATTTCACTCTTATAGTGCTCCTGTGTAGTATAATTATCTCCGGTACCGTCATCAGTCCACACCTTGAACCTGTCCCAGTCATCCAATACATAAGACACAATGTTCCTCCGGATATCAAGAGTGAGCCTGATATGGCCGTGCAATATGTAACAAAGAGAATGGAAAAGGCAGGTGCCATCTCCGGGCATGGAAACCACTCGGTAAGTGACAGTTCTTTTATCGATGGTGATCACCGTGATAGACATGTTAATGGGGGTACGGTTGGAACGATAAAGGAAATGGGTACCTGAACAATGTAAAGTAAGTTTAAAATACCTACACAATAACTATAATTGTAATAAACAAACAATAAAACAGCAGAGAAACCGTGGATTAAATAAAAAGGCTGCAGTTATCAGCAGGGAGACGCAAATCCCGTGGCGAAGCAAGGAAGGGAATGAAGATACGGATGGTGTGCTTCATGGAATAGCCTCCTGGTTTTGATTCCTGCCTCCTTTTCAACAAATCTTTTGTTTTACCCTATAGTTGCTTCATTTCCTGGTACTTTATGTTTTTTTTATTTATTTTGGGGTAAGCATCTCTTGTACTTGCAACATGTAATGTATTCCATCTGTTTGTCTCGGCTATTGGCTCTCACAATTACTGTTTACAGTAATCCCTCGCTATATCGCGCTTCGACTTTTGCGGCTTCACTCTATCGCGGATTTTATATGTAAGCATAACTAAATATATAACGCGGATTTCTCGGGTTCTGTGGACAATGGGTCTTTTTACTTCCTGTACATGCTTCCTCAGTTGGTTTGCCCAGTTGATTTCATACAAGGGACGCTATTGGTGGATGGCTGAGAAGCTAACCAATCAGAGCACGCAGTTAAGTTCCTGTGTGCTGAATGCTGTATTAACCAGGAAGTCTCGTCTTGCTCATTCAGCATCAATGTGTTTCGCTGTGTAAAGAGTTCACTTTTGTGCTCTTTTGTGTTTATCTTTGTGCATAGTCAAGCCCTTCATTATGGCTCCAAAACAATCTTCTCCTGCTACTGCTTCAGGGTCTGTGCCCAAGCGCCAATGGAAGATGTTAACGATTGCGGAAAAGGTAAACGTTTTGGATTTGTTGAAAGAAAAGAAAAGCTACACCGCTGTAGGATGCCATTACAGCATCAATGAGGCTACGATTCGTTTTATTTAAAAAGTAGGAAAGGAATATAAGATCTACGGCCGCAGTGTCCTTTTAACCAGGGTGCAAAACGAGTTGTAAGTGAACGTAATAAGGCAGTAGTCTGGATGGAATCTGCTTTAGGGATTTGGATTGAAGAAGAATAACGGCGGTGCTACACAGTTGCCTGAAGTGGCTTCTTTAGAAGGGCTGTAATGCTTTCCTTTGTTGTGCAGTAAAATTAAACTCATCGTTATCGGACAAGTCATCGTGTCATTGTTGGTGAGTAACCATAATTAATTTTCTACTTATAGTACTTAGTACATGTACGTACGTTTAGTGTCACTGTACATACATTTACTGTGTACAATTTTTCTTGCATTGTACATATTTATTGCTGGTGGCCTGTCTATTGTAATGGCTGTAACATATGTGATATCGGAGACACTCGATATCTTTAAAATAATATTTAGGTTTTACTGTATATAAACAGTGTGTTTACATACATAATTTCAATGAATCTTACCTAATATCTAAGAGAATACAATGGGATTATGCTGTATAACTGTGCAGGGAATATTTATAAACAGTGTGGGAGAGTTTATAAGGGCTTAAAATACAGTATATAAAAATAACCATACAAACATATGGTTTCTACTTCGCAGATTTTCACCTATCGTGGGGGGTCTGGAACGCAACCCCCGCGATCGAGCAGGGATTACTGTAGATCATTCTTGGCATTGTTCTTCTGTTCCACTTTCAGTCAGTTTCTTGGGGTTTTGGTTTTTGTTTACAGTTTGTGGACTTATTGTTGCATTGCCTGTTTTTGTGTGTATAATGTCTTTTATATATTTAGTACTTTGTTTTGATATTTTGTTTTGTTATTTTTGAATTCATTCTGTGATTTCAAAAGTTTTGTTCTTTGGAATTTTTTAAACATTTTGGAGATTTGTTGGATTTTTCTTTATCTAATAAACAATTAATTAACATACTGTATAATTTTGTTCTTTAGACCAGTATTTTGCAGTTTCCTTCTCCCTTTCAGGAGTTGTACAGGCCTCAGGCTCTTTTGAAGTTCGTAGGTCTTAAGCCACATTCTAAAGAGTACAAGTTAGCTTCATTATTATGGCATTGTGTGTGTGTGTGTGTGTGTGTGAGAGAGAGAGAGTTTACCCTGCAGTGTACAGAAATCTGTGCCAGAGATAAATTTGATGTTCTGCTTAAGCTAAGTGATGTAAGTTATATTTTTCTCTCTATCACACCATTAGCACACCATTAGCACGCCATTAGTGCTATCTTCAAACGTGGCTTGAAAGGGGTATATATAACTTATTTACAAATACTTAATGGTATAGTAGCCATCCGATTTCCACACCCTATGCTGCAAATATGAATCTTCAGCAGTCACTGACATTGTGATTTATTTGTTTTTAGTATTTTACACAATAAACCCTTTTCCAATCCAAGACAAAAGAGTGAAACAGGCCCTGAGACTGCAGCAGAACATTCACATCTCTTTTATTACATCCTCAACAGCAATCCACTATGATTAATGAACAAATCATCACTGTGCTAAAAATGATTTTAAGTGCACTCATTTCTCCTGCTGTCGAGATGATCTTCTTGAACATTTTACCTAGTTGTTTAACAAAACCGCAGACAAAGTTTACACAGCGCGATAAAACATACTGCTCTTACTGGCTAGAAAAATAGATACATGTCTAAGTATTTATTAAGCAGAAGATTTTCATTTTCTTTACTACGTTTAAATGGCATTATTTCAATTCTATTGTCAATCAAGCTTTCTTCTGTACTCATCTCCATGGAGATTCTAGGAAAAAAAACTCCAAACAGGCACAGCTACTGAACAGAGACCTTTCACAACACACATGTAGCAATAATAATAATAATAATAATAACACATTTTATTTATATAGCACCTTTCCCATGCTCAAGTGGTTATTACTTATTAGTTGTCATTTACTTGCCTTGCATGAGTACAGAAGGCATCAACACTTTCAAATGGTTCAGTGCATGAAGTCCTCTTTTACAGTACATATAGAACAGTTTGAACGGCCTATGAACAAAAAGACAAGAACAACATAAATTTCTATAGCACATTTTCATACTAAGGATGTAGCTCAAAGTGCATTATAGAAGATCAAAGAAAAACAAATTAAACATAGATATGAAATGGAAGAAATGTATACATACTTATTTTACACTGATCTACAAATAACAGATATTAGATAGGACAGAAAAAGTAAAACCTCCAAAAGCAAAAGAGAAAAATAAAATCTGCAGGGGTTCCAGAGCCAAAAGACCACCTAGTGGGTCTTCTACCTAACACAAATATGCATATTTCTGAAAATAAGTTGCTCCGACTGTTTTTCTTAAGCTTCATCCTAGGAAATTTGATGCACCGGGTCTCATTGATAGCAGAAGTATCCTACTAGAAATAAATGAATGAAGGAATATCTCTTTATCCTCCATATTTAGGAAACCATCTTTATTTTCAAATATTTTTAAACTGGAAAAAACTGGGTTTTAGATAATGTTGTAATGTTGCATGCTATTCATTGAAACTAATGTTTAAAACTGGTTAAGTCAAAAAGTGACGGGACATTGCTGTGATTGTTATAAGCCCATAAATAACATTTCTGTGTTTTTCTGAAGACGTAATTATCATTAATCCCCTTTTCTAAATCACTGACAAAATTAATTAATTATACTACTGGGGAAGATCAGTCATTAGCGTCATCTGCACAGAAGTGAAATTATATGTTATGTTTCTAATAATATTCCCCTGCAGAAGCAAGTAAGAGATCCAAGTACTGAGCAGTAAAGATCTGAGTACTGAGCGCTGTGGGATATCATATCTAACTTCTAAAGATATAGACAAAGTGTTGTTCATGCAAGTCTGTACATACAAATCAATTTAAGCAATATCAACTAAAGCAAACCATGAACTTGATAACCCAAAATCAAAATCTTAGAATCATAGGGCAAGTATTGAATCCTTACACTGATTTGCACCACCTACTGCAAAAAAGGTTTTTCAGAATTGTGTCCATAACCTTGGATGCTGTCAATAGTGTACCAGCATTTTAAATAGCACCGATCCCGCTGACACCCTGCATTGTAACCACTGTTCACCATGTCATAGTGTTGGGATGCTATTACCCACAAGATTGCCTTAACCACTGTAAAACATCTAAAATGGTGATGCAAAAACATCAATAACATAACAATAAATATTTATTGAAGTCAGCTCCAGAATCAAAAAAGAATAAAATATCAGTGCAAAACTAAGATCAACACATAACAAACCCCCCAAAATCATAACAGTTAGACCCTCTTTTAAGCAGAAGAGTGAAACCAGGGATAGTAGTCTCTCAGGTCGCAGCACTGAGTAGCAAACTGGATGGTTTAGGACCTCATTAAGTCTTTCAAGCAAGCAGCTAAGAGGTTGCCTGATAGACTTGGCCCTTTAATGACAAAAGAAGAGTGTGGGTACAAGGACAGCAGAAGCATCTAAACAGTCTACAAAAATATTTAATATACAGGTAAAATTCTGTTACAACAAACTGCCAGGGACCTAAAAAATATTTTGTTGTAATGAGATTCTGTATTTGTTCCTATAGTGCTTTTTTTAACTTGCGTCCAGGCATTTGCAATCACTTTAATAGCTTCTTTCACGTTAATTTTAATTTTCTCCTGTGTACAAGTTATGCTGATGAGAATTTTTCTCAGCATTTCCTTGCTATAATACACTTTCAGGGTGCGAATGTTGCCCAGACCCAATGGCTGAAGCACTGCTGTGCAGTTGGGTAGGAGGAATTCAACGCCATCATTATCTAAATGCGGAAGGATGTTGTGAGCAGTACGGTTATCAATCAGAAACCCCCCCACCCAACGGGAATGTCAGATTGTTTGTCTGTTGCCGGGGAAGGCAATGGCAGGCTCACAGTGCTGCAGTGAGCTGCCACAGGAGCGAATCCTAAAAGATCAGGGTCGCACTATAAGTCCCTGTCTTACACCCCCAAAACATGAGGCTGAGTGTCAGTACTTTAGCAAAACCAGCTTTATTCAGCTTGAAACTGAAACAGCACGGTTATTTATTGTAGCGTGATCTGCCACCCTCCTATACACAGACACAGCAATCAGGCAGGGTTGTGACCAGGTTAGTGGCCAAATAATCCTCTTTCCTGCATTTACAATGTTCCTTGCTTTCAGCAATTGAGATCTTTTCTGTTTTCTTTGGTGGCGAGCTGCAGTAGAGCTGTGAGCCTACTCTTGCCCGGCAGTGGATAAACAGTCTTCCACTTACGCAGTGATCTTTGGCGTGTTGTCCAGTTGGAGAAGATCCCAAGAGAGTTTAGAAACCTCACATTTTCTTGAATGAGTGCCGCATTAATAGGAATGTTTCTAGAACAAGCATCCTTGAACCACATAAAAATTGCTTTTTCAGCATCTTCAAATGCAGCAGGTCACATGCGTTTGCAACTCAAGATTTTTTTTCTTTTTTTGCTTGGTCTTTGAAAAAAGTTGACAGTGTCAATGACGAAATTCCGAATTCACTGGCATCATCTTTTTTCAAAAACGTAAAGGTTTTTTTTTCTAATATGAACTGTTATTGTTTTTTAGTGTCTGCCGTTTCTATAGGAGGGTGACATTGAGTTAAATTCCAATGGATGTTTTTCAAATGTTGACGAGCAATAAGCAAAAGGTATCACTGAAAACCACCAAAAACAAAAAGAGCAAAAAAAAAAAGCAAAAAACATTATGAGGAAAGTTCGAGCAAAGAACATTTTTTTACAGTGTTTCTGTTTGGCGGATCGTTGTGTACAACTGAGCTGTGACCACAGAACTAACTGCTTTGTGATTGATTCATTCAAGCATTTCAAGGTCACTTCGTTGTAATGAAAGTATCTGCTGAATGTACTTTGTACATTGTGTCATATGGGGAAACTGTCGGGACCATAAAAACACTTTGCTGTAAAGATATTCGTTGTAATAGAATTTTACCTGTATAAACGCTATATGAGTATGTCATGCTGTTATATTATATTATATTATATTTTTCATATTATATTATACTAGCTGTGTAAGCCCATGCTGTAAAAAGCCTGGGCTCCTAGAAACTATTGAAATCGTCAGAAAAAAAATTGAAATGCAGAGCCGGTAGTTTTGTTTTGCAGACGTGCACGCCCCTCTTTGTCTATTAGCTCCTATGTGAGTTTCTCTCTCATTTGTCTTTCCTCAGTGGATTCACTTTGAAGACGGAGTCGCTTTCTTTCAGCTTCATGCTGTAGCCTCATACTTCTTTCTTCTTCTTTTTCTTGTTACATTGGGGCCACCTTGCCAGCTCTTTCAGCTTAATGCTGTAGCCTCATACTTCTTTCTTCTTCTTCTCGTTACATTGGGGCCACCTTGCCAGCTCTTTCAGCTAAATGCTGTAGCCTTGCACTTCCCGGCTTGTCTCACACTTCTGAGCCGTACAGACAGACACACACACTTCCACACGTAAACGCTTATATATATATTATATCATATTATAATATAATATGATATAATATATTATAGCATTGGTTATGGATGGATTCTCTGCTCTTTACATGGCTCTTTGAGGCCTGTCGCTATTCTTAAAGGTCTGCTTGCCTTTTACTGCACTAGTTGCAAAAGCAGGCAACTTTGAATAGGCAACTTTGCAGGCTTGCCATTTATGTAGGAGCCCCTGCCCCTGGTGATGTTATGCCAGCTCATACTTGGGTGACTCATTCCTGGCTGATGTCAGCGCCATTACAATATTATTCTCACAAGCTGTATTTGTAAAGCTATAAACATATACATCAACTGAAATACAGAACAATCTTTTCAGACCAAAATAACAAGTGTCTGTTATTTGCTATAGAGAGCCTGTAATACATCAGTAAATATACAGTAATCCCTCGCTACTTAGCGGTTCACTTTTTGCGGATTCACAACTTTGCGGGTTTTTAAATATAGTAGTAGTATTTCCTAGTCTAAGAACAACAAAACAAGTTCGGTGATTAAGTGCGTTGTAACACGGGCTGTGATTGGTACATGGGAGGGAGACGACAAATCACAGCTTCCCGCTTTCTAATTGGGTCCGTGATTGGTGCTTTGACTGATGCCCAGATCCCACAGCATCTCCCCTTGTCTCTCTGTCGCGGCCATTTCGCTTCAAGCTTTCTCGCCGAGCAGTTTACTTTACACTGAACTGTGTGTGATTTTTTTGTGGTGTCTGTGTTGAACTTCGCTTCAATTTTCACCCCCTGCGATGGTTCCCAAACGTGCTCCTTCTTCCAAGGCTGGTGCTGAGCCTAAACGCTGTTCGATTGGTCCAATTTTGCAACAAGGTTGACGACGTCATGACCGCCTACAAGCTGCTCTTCGACCGGAAAAAGAAGCAGCGGCAGCAACTGCCGATCACAATGTTTTTGCAGCCTCGCAAAAAAGAGCCAGTTCCTACTACTACTACTACTACGGATACACCTTCAGAAATCATGGAAGAGTTGCCCCAGGAAATGTTAGGTAGGTCCCTGTTATTAATAGAGTAAAGGGTGGGTTGTAAACAGTACAGGGAGGGTTTAAAAACATCCAAATACACGTTAAATAAATAAATAAATATGGTGTCCCTACTTTGCGGAAATTCAGTTATTGCGGCCGTCCTTGGAACCTATCTCCCGCAATAAACGAAGGATTACTGTAATCCCTACATATTACAACAAAATTAGTATTCTCTAATGTATTATGATTTATTACAGTTAATTGGAAAGTACAAATTCACTTTTGTGAAGGGTATCTTTTTTGTCTCTTTTCCTGCTACTATCCCTTTGCAAGAGATCTGCTGGCTTGATGAGTCTCTGCATCTTTGCCTTTTCTCCACATTCTCCTCCCTCATACCATCACGAAAAAGCATCTTCAGTTTTCAGACCCACCTTTAACAATTATACAGTTCTCCTAACTTCCTCATTCACCAGTCTCTCTTCTTGAGTGAGGCCAGAAAAGACCACCGCAACTTCTCCTTATTGCCCATGTCTCAACACTATATGTCAACAATGGCCTTATTACACTTAAATAGATCATTGCCTTTATTTTACATGGTATCCTAATAACGCTTATGGCCGTTGACACCTCCCATCATTTCTTTCATCCTAAGTTATCGTCGCATCTATTTACACTTGAAAGCCCACTCTAAGTTTACAACTATTACTAGTATTTAAAAATTTGCATCTCCATATCACTTAAAAATGAGATTATGTTTTAATTGTCATCCATTATTTGTTTTCATATGAATTATTCGTATACATGACACATTTTATGCAAATTATTCTTGTTTTTTCAGTATCCATTGTTGCTTGCAAATTTCTATTTCTATAATTGTCACTGGACCCAAAAATAATACACAAGTATGACCGAAATGTGTGGCACAGTGGTTAATGTTGTTGCTGTTCCACAGCTCTGGGGGCTCAAGTTCAAATTCCAGCCTGCTCTATGTAGACTTTTCTCCAAGTATTGTGATGTATTTCTCACATCTCAAAGACAAAAAGAAATGTACCTGAACAGCAAGCTAACAAAGCTTTGCCATAATGTTTTTTTTTTCCTTTTCCTCCTGAATACATTTCCTGAAATATGCAGCTCTACAGTCATTTAAAATAAAAGACAAAACTACATGTTCATATTGTTCCTTTTTTTGCATCTAATTACTACCACTGTTGCATCTTACACAGGTTATTAGATAATTGGTCCCAATTACACACCTTGTTGACAGAGATGTCACCTTCACAATGGGGATTAGCAGACCGAGTGTTATTGTCCTTAGGGGATGTTTTCAAAGTTATAACACTGATTTATATGTTAATTTTTTTTCAACATTTGTTTGTATGTTAGACAAAAGTGAGCTACCTTTAATGTTGCATTCCACAACCATTACATAATCATGTGGTGTAGTTTGTTTACCAAAGTTTAATTTAAAATGAAACATTAAGTTGGAGTCCATGTGACAATTGTATCTTTGATTTAAATGGAAATTGAATGGAATGGAAACAAAATGTAATATTAAAATAGTCAAAAGAGAATGTTTATAGTTGAAATGTATTGTATTAGTTGAATACTTTGCTTACCGTCTGTTATACTTCTGTGGAGCAGCAGGCAGGTATAACGCTTAGCACTGTTGTCTCACAGCTTGAGCACTGGGTTCAATTTGCCACTCAGTCACAAACTCTGCTGAGTTCTCCAAGTACAAGTTTAGGTTTCCTGTTGGTGCTACTTTAAGTTTGCTTAATATGGGATATGTTCCAGCTCCCTAGAATGTAATCAGTAAAGTGGATTAGGGAAACTGCTAGATGCTTTTCAGCCTCTAAGACGTCTCTCAATTTTCCTTTTGTGATGGACAGAATTGGGACAGATGATTCACAAAAAGCTGTAAATTTGTTAAATTGCATTAAATTACAACTTATTTTTGTATAGTGCTCTTTGGTGAGTGCAGGCTTAGAGCTCTGTGAACAGTTCTCAATTAAAATACAACTATACATTATCCTAATTACTAAATATGGAACTGGTACACATATACCATATATACTCGCGCATAAGTCAGGTCTTGAAACCCAAAAAATCGATCATAAAATCACACCCCGAATTATATGCACGTTCAAAAATACAACACTTAATTTTTTTTTTACATCTTCCTTCCTCCAATCTCGCACCACTTTCTTAGACACGTCAAATTTTGTTGCAGCAGCGCGGTTAGCAATTTTTTTGTCACTTCAACGACTTTTAATTTAAAACCATCTTCATATTTTCTTCTGATCGAATACTCGATCGTAGATAAGGGATGCTCTTATGATAAAGGTGTATAAGGGTGTGAAATACAAAAAACACAAAAAAGTTCAAACATTGCTTCGGAATTGTCTGGGTATTACCGTGTGGTCACGCAGGCACAATACATAAAAAAAAAGGCAGTGTGGTTACTCTCTCAGGAGGGCGTTAGCATATCATAATTTCTTGGACCAATAGCGTGAGTTTTCCGCATTCGACATATACGACTGGCATTATAAAATAAGCAATTATATAGTAAATTCAAGCCACAACTTATCTGCGGGAGAAATTAAATGCGAGTATACACGGTAAATATAGATCTGTTAATACATCGAAAACAAAGTAGAAACTGATTGAACATAAGTGGAAACCAACAATATCTGTCCATTAATTGTTGAACCATTCTTGACAACATAGGAGAATAAAATTGTAAAAGAGAAAGACAAAGTCAGATATAATCACAGCCCTGGAGACCAGCTACCAGGTATTCTACAGTGGAGTCTGTTCTGGGCTGTCCAATCTGCTGACAGAATCTTTTCATCTGCTAATTCCAACGGTTCTTTATCAAAGATGACTTTTACATATGAAGGAGAGTAGCTGGGAAGTAGAGCAGTGGCACCAAGTAAACAGAAACAGAATAGAGGAGGGTAAATAATGGTAAATGTTGCATTTCTTAAATTCCTGTACAAATGACCTTCCAAACAGAAATGCAATATGGACAGCTAATCAGCAGCTCTAGCCAGGGTATGCTAGACTAGATTAACAAATCTTCAGGGAGGATTTAAACACTGAGACTGAAGAGGCATCTTGTATATTAGCAGGCAAATCATTCCACAGCTTTGGGGCCCTGTAACTCAAAGTTGGACCTCCCACTGTTTTTCATTAATCTCTCCAATCTTAGGTAGACTGGCATCTTGAGATACCAGCGTACGCTGTGGTTTGTAGGTAATGATAAGTTTAGATAAGTAACCCAGGCCATGGCCATTTAAGGCTTTATATGTTAAATGAAGTATTAACTGGGTTTAACTGGCAGCTGATGTACAGACTTGACAATTAGAGTTACGTGTTTGAATTTTCTAGTTTGTGTAACAATTCTTGCACCAGTATTTTGAATAAACTGAAAGCTGCATAAAGAATGATTAGAATAACCTGTGAATAATGCACTGCAGTAGATGATCGTAATAGAAATACAGTAAGTGCATGAATTAATTTCTCAGTATCATGCCTATTTAGAAGACAGCTTATTCTTCCAATATTTTTAAGATGGGAAAAACATGTTTTGGATAGTTTTGTACTGTGTGTTTTAAAATACATGCTAGTGTCAAAGATAACACATAAATTGTGTGCTGATTCAGTAAAACTAATGGTTATTCCATATGAGTTAAAGCATGACAAAATATTGTTGCAGTCAGCATCATTCCCTCCAATAACTAACATTTCTTTTTCCTAAAGGAGACTGGAATGGCAGTACACTTTGTGTTTCCTACTCCACTGTAAAAGTCCCATATGAACATCTATAGTATAGACTCACCAGCTTATATATATGTTGGCCATGCAGTTTCTTATGTTCATAAGCTGAGCAATTTCAGCACTTATTGTTACTTCCTTCTAATAGCTACCATATAAGTCCAATGGAAGCTGAAGCAACATTTAGTTTGTAATTTTTTTGAATAAAACACGTGGAACATAAACATAATAACTATATACAGTATGTCAATCTTGTGGAAAGAAATGAACAACTGAAAAAAATGACAAAAAATTTAATTGATTTGCCTCTAACATTAAAAAAAATAGTGACCGCACACATTCCAGCTCAGGCTGAAGTCATTGATTGAAATCTTACCTGATCTGCACTCTTCTTCTTTCATTGTGTCAAAAATTTCTAAGAATTTAAAGGTTGTTACTTCATCAGTTAGGGAAAATGATCAAGGCAGACTTCACTCCAAAAGATATTTAGTTTAAGGATCTGAGTTTGGGAAATTGACTTTGGACATACTCCTGATTTTGGGTTTTTCTCCATTAGTTTAAATTCCTTGGTTCCAGACAAGGTTTAGAACTTGAATAGAATGTTTCCTGTGTTCTGTCATGCAAATATTAACTAGTGAGCTGGTAACCAGAAAAGCAAAATTATTTTTATTATGCCAGCTGGCTGGTTCATGGCTATAAAAAGGTTGAACCGAAAAAAGAACTAGTCACAGGTTTCTTGTTTGTCAGAAAGTTTCAAGGAACTCTGGCAAAACAACTTGTTGTTTTTAAGACTAGAAACCTCATTGATAAAACTGAAATACATATATATTCACAAACATTTAGGTGTAAATATAGTGACTGAATCTCTTAATCGACTCTTAAGATGATATACAGTAATGGTTAGGGATTGGTTTAAATATCGCTTGATTACAACTTGTCTTACTGGAATGGGAGTGTGGTGCTGTTATGCTTTGGATACCGAACAGTCAAGGAAAAAATACTACTGTTATGTACTAAAGTGTGTTTATGTCTTTATTGTTTTTGTTCTCCTTAAATTTTTTTTTTTCCATTTTCTATGCTACATTTGTCAAATCTTATTTATAATTGGTTAATTGTGTATTGCTTATGTTCTTCCTTCTTTGTGGGTGGAGCCGCATAAGGCGGGGCCACCAGGACAACACTCCCGAGTTATCCCTCTGGTTATTTAAGTCAGATGAGAAGACTCAGATGAAGAAATCATTAGGTTTGTGTGGAGTGTTTGTAAATATTGCTATTTTTGTTGGATTCTCTGGTTCTTGATCGCTTTCCTCTCTTGTCCTTGATCACTTTCCTTTCTTGTTCTTGGCTTTACTTTAGCATGTGTTTTTGGATCTTGTTCCCATAGGATTGTCTTTGAGGCAACTCCTTTCTTGTACTTTTGAGCATTTTGCTGCATTTTTCTATTGTGTTAGTAAATCCTTTATTTGTAAAGATTCTTCGTTTGTCCTTTAGTGCCCATTCCTGGACTTAATTATCATCTTCCACCTTGTGGGGTTTTTTGCTATATTTTGAAATATTTCCTTTTATATTTTAACTATTAAGCCGGCTTTACCCACTTTATTCATAACCAGGGTTGGAGCCTGCAGGTACATTGGGACACGCTGGTCTGAAGTGAGTCTCCACCAAAAGACCAAAGAAGATCCAGGTTATTTTCTGGATGCCTCACATCGTTTTCATTATGCTTGTGACTCCTAATCATACAAGGTCCTGCAATCCATTTAGAAAATGGCTTTTGTAATTTTTTTAGGATCTTTTCCTCTTTTCAGGTGCCTGTGGGTACACATTTGTTTCCACATTTGGTTAAATGCATTATTGTTGTACGTATAAAACATTGCAGTCAGTTCTTTGTGCCTTTTGTCTTTTTTTAACTGCTAGTTTGCTTAATGTCTCATTTGCTTGGTTCTTTATTTCTAGGTTTGAGGTTGTAAATATCAGAGGCCATCATAGCTGCACATTTTAATTATAACAGTCATTTTATATATTTTTCACATTTTTTTGGATATTTTGGTACACTGTATTAATGCCTGAGGGGCAATTTTCTTTTCGCATGACCTTTGTTATTCATGTGTAAAGCCATGATCCATCATGTGTGCATCAGAAAACTAAATTGGGCAAAACACAACCAAATGATGTTAAATGGAGCACAGGTACTGTATTTGCCTTGAATTTTGGAAATTTAAAAGATTACATTTTACTCATTAAATTATGAACCTGTCACTTTTCCTTCTGCTGTGTTATAATATTTTTGGGGGGCATTTTGGGACTGTAAAATGCACGAGTACATAATTAATAAATGTCTTTGCAAGATGAGCAAAACAGGAATATCAGGGAGAGTCCTTTAATCCAGTTTTAGGGTGACAAAAGGATAGAGCAAAATTTTGTAGGACTTAACAGGCTAAAATCAAACTATTTCCCCAACTCAGACAGACAACTGCATACTTAAAAATCTGAACTTTAGAAGCATTAACAAAATATATAAAAAGTGGTAAATGGATAGCTCATGGTAACTATAGTGTAGCTGGGTTAACTGTATTGGCAGAAAATTAACAGAATCAATTTTTAAATACAAGTTTTCACAAAATAATAAATTTTATTTATATTGCACTTCATATTTTAGAAATCTCAAAGTGCTACAGAGTAAAAACAAAAATAATAAAACAAGAAAATCTATGTATACTTTAACTAAATATCTTTCTAAAAATATGAGTTTTTAGATTCCGTTTAAAAACATCAGTCAACTGTGGGGCTCTCAGGTAGTCAGGGAGGGCGTTCCACAGTCTCGGCGCCCTGTCACCCTTACTGCGAAGCTTGGTTCTTGGGACTTTGAGAGTGTTAGTGTGTACAGAGCGGAGAGAGCGTGAGAAGGTATGAGGGGTAAGAAGTTCCTGTAAGTAAAGGGGGGCATGTCCATAGATGCACTGATGGGTGAGGAGAACGACCTTGAACTCAATTCTGAGTGGAACAGGGAGCCAGTGAAGGGTTTCCAGGATTGGGGTGATATGGTCATGCTTTTGCACCCTCATCAGGATCCTGGCAGCGCAATTCTGAATATACTGGAGTCTCTGAATACTCTTGCCAGGAATCCCAATGAGGAGCGCATTACAGTAATCCAGCCTGGAGGAGACAAAGGCATGGACGAGCTTCTCTGCATCTTCCTGGGTGAGAGTTGGTCAGAGTTTAGCTATATTCTTGAGGTGGTAGAAGGAAGACTTACAGAGGTGTTTGATGTGGTCGTCAAAGGTGAGTTGAGGGTCCATTTTAACACCCAAATTGGTGGCAGATGTGGAAAGGGGAATGTATTGGCCAGCGAAAGTGATACTGGTGATGGTAGAAGAGCGGAGATGGTGTGATGTGCCAACTAAGATGGCTTCTGTTTTGGATCTGTTTAGCTGAACAAAATTGAGCCTCATCCAGGCATCTATCTCCTCCAGGCAGGTAGTCAATGTAGATGTTGTCAGAGGAGCAGTAGAGGAGGTGGGGGTAGTCCTGAGGTAAAGCTGAGTGTCATCAGCATAGCAGTGAAAAGATAAATCATGTCTGCTAATGACATTTCCAAGAGGGAGCATGTAGATGGTAAAAAGGATGGGGCCTAGCACAGAGCCATTTTTCTAGCTATTTTCAGTCATAGCCTACATTTATATGATCATAGTGAGTCTTGAAGATGTCACGCTGCATGTCCATGACACACCAGTAAGGTAGTATGACATTCCCAGTGGCTCAGTCATAGAACGCTACAACTCACCATGACAAAAATGTTTAATTTTTTTGCTATTCACAGGAAAAGGGTTCTTCTGTTTATGAGAGTTGAAAACCAGCTGAAAGTACAATGCACACAACAATACAGCCAAAAGGAAAATGAAGTATCCATTTTGGATTAAACAAACAGAAAATACGATTGCCTGGCCAATGCCATGTTTCAGTCATACTGACAGAAAGGAAAAATTGGCAAGGCTAAGGCAGGGGCAGAAATTATCACACCTACAAAACATTGTCACATAATGAGTCAAGCTCACAATATTTTCATATTACAATAGAAAATCTGGAATTGTGCTGAGAAGTTGGGAGAGAGTCCTGTAATCAATTATCTCCTACATTTACTAGTTGTATAATCTGACATCTCAGGACAAGATATAGAATCATTAATTGTCGCATACCTTCTGACTCAAAGTGGTGTAGCATGATCCTGGCTTTAGTTTCACCTTAACTTTGATGAATGGTCCTTATATTTAGTTTGTCATTGATCAAATCACTCATTTTCACTTACCATGCATTCATAATTACTGCTCTTTCATGTCATAAATGGGTTGTAAATACTCATTCATGATTTGAACTTAGACACTTTTTGAGTACTTTTTTTAGTATGAGTCCTGTAGGTCTTTATTGGATTCTATGAATTTTACTTTTTGATTTTTTTTTTACATTGGATGACATCCTCTGATATGCTTCATCTTTCTTCCTCTGGTTTGAACTTATTTTCTGCAGAGTGATTTTGCATGAATATGTGTTTTCAGTTTTTGGCCTTGTGCCTACATTTTCACTATGTTTTGCTGAATTGTTAAAACTTCATTCTATTAAAAGTTATGTATTTCGATATTTTGCTTCACTTCTAGCCCAGCACCTGTCTGAATCAAAATTGTGACTCACAAACTTGGTTGTCAGCTGCTTCCATGCACCACCAAGTTTGCCATGCTTGCAAATGGCCTCTCAATAAGGGGTTACCCATGAGTACAGAATGGAGCTGATTCATTTTTCAGCAAAGTCAGTCCTTCAAAACATTCTACTTTGACAAAAGTGAGCCTTGAGCCACCATCCAAAACTAATGGTTATTGAACAAAATAAAAAGAACTACAAACAGAAACTAAAAAGACAATAATAAAATGTCATGGAGTTTAAACAAATACCAGATTGTGATTTTACTTAGTGGCATGGCATTAGTTTTGCCTCCTGGGTTTAAACTCGTAAGTATGAGGTATTGATTATGTAGAGGGAACAAAGTGATGTGCGGTCTGTTGATGTTTGCATCCATTCCATTCTTTCATCCATTTTGTGAAAACTATTCATTAAAGAGCCCCGGTGAGACTGGAGCAGAGCAACAAGTCCAACCCCAAATTGGATACAATACAGTTTATTTTTGTATAGCCCAAAATCACACAGGAAGTGCCGCAATGGGCTTAAACAGGCCCTGCCTCTTGACAGCCCCCCAGCCTTGACTCTCTGAGAAGACAACTCCCAAACTCCCAAAAAAAACCTTGTAGGGAAAAATGGAAGAAACCTTGGGAAAGGCAGTTCAAAGAGAGACACCTTTCCAGGTGGGTTGGGCGTGCAGTGGGTGTCAAAAGAAGGGGGTCAATACAATACAATACACAGAACAGAACAAATCCTTAATACAGCATAATAATAAAGATTTTAGAAGTACAGAGCAGAATTTAACAGTAGATGATATCACATAATAAGATTTGGATATTTTTAGAGTCCTGGAGACCTCATCCATCAAGCTGCCTCCCCATTTGGCCATTCCACGGCTGAAACGTTGCCAGCCAATCCGATGAAAGGACCCCTTTTTCCCATGATTCCTGTGATCCTCCATCAGGGATGACTTTACCATTGGCAGGCAAACAACTTGGCAAGTGGGCCGTGGCACCAATTGCCACATTTGAGTACCGAGAACAGAAACAGAATAGGTGAGGGTTAGTATTCAAATTATAACATCATGTTACTTATGTTTTAGTGCTAATGACTAACAACAGAGATGCAGTCTGTACAGTTAATCAGCAGCTCTAGTCAGGATATGCTAAACTGAAGTAGTGAGTCTTCAGCCGGGATTTAAAGGCTGAGACCAAGGGGCATCTCTTATAGAAGCAGGAAGACCATTCCACAGTTTAGGGGCCCTGTAACTAAAAGCTCGACCTCCCACTGTTATTTTATTAATCCTTGGAATCATAATCAGACCGGCATCTTGAGATCTTAATGTGAGCTCAGGTTTGTAAGTCATGATAAGTTCAGACAAGTAAGCGGACCTTGGCCATTTAATGCTTTATATGTTAAAAGGAGGATTTTGAAATCTGCCCTAAACTTAACTGGGAGCCAGTGTAAGGATTTAAGAACTGGAGTTATGTGTTCATATTTTCTTGTTCTTGTAATAATTCTTGCAGCAGCATTTTGGATTAACTGGAGGCTGTATAAAGAACAGTTTGAACAGCCAGTGAACACCGCATTGCAGTAGTCAATCTACTAGAGATAAATGCATTAATTAATTTCTCAGAATCCTGTTTATTTAGAAAGCATCTTAACATTTTTAAGATGGAAGAAACATGTTTTGGACAACTTTGTAATATGTGCTTTAAATGACATGCTAGAATCAAAGATAACTCCTAGATTGCGGGCTGATTCAGTAAAATTAATTGGGATTCCAACTGAGTTAAATGATGCAAAATATTGCTGTGATCAGCGTCATTCCCTCCAACAATTAACATCTCTGTTTTATCTGTATTTAAAGACAAGTAGTTCTCATTCATCCATTCCTTTAATTCACTAACACAACTAATTAAAGACAACATCGGAGAAACTTCATTTGATTTAAATGAAAGGTATAACTGGGTGTCATCTGCATATGAGTGAAAATTAACATTATGTTTCCTAATGAGAGATCCCAGTGGAAGCATGTAAAGTGAAAACAGTAAAGGTCCCAGTACTGAGCCCTGCGGACACCATATTGAACTTCTGTGTATAATGATGGAGTACTGTCAGCACATTTCTGTACATATTGGAATCGATTTGATAAATAAGAACTAAACCAAGCAGCACGGGCCTGTAAGCCCAACATCGTTTTCTAGCCTGTGCAGTAAAATATAATGGTCAGTGGTGTCAAATGCTGCACTTAAGTCTAACATAATTACAGTGGAGTTTCCTTCATCAGAGGATGTCAGAATGTCATTTACAACCCGTGTTAGTGCAGTTTCTGTACTATGACCAGTGCGAAAACCAGACTGGAATTTCTCAAATAAATTGTAATGTGTAAGGTGTGACTGAAGCTGACTGGCGACTACTTTTTCTAGTATTTTAGAGAGAAATGGTAAATTTGAAATAGGCCTATAATTATTTAGTATGTGTGGGTCTAGGTCTGACTTTTTAAGTAAAGGTTTAATGACTGACACTTTTAGTGCATCAGGTACGGTGCCATGCAGTAATGAACTATTGATAATGGTTAGAATAGGCGCAAGAACATCCATTGCACTTTTTACTAGTTTTGTTGGCACTGGATCTAGGGAACAAGTAGTGGGCTTCATTTTAGTAATTAAAGTTAAGACTTCCTGCTCAGTTACAGGATTAAAATTACTAAAGTGCTGAATGCAATGTGCAGCAGGGTCTGCTAAGCTAGTATTTGGTTTGTACTGTGATGCTGAGATCTGGGATCTTATATTTTAAATTTTCTCATTGAAGAAGTTCATAAAGTCTGTACTGCTAATATCTGTTGGTATTTTGCACTGTTGATCTGAATTCCCATTTGTTAATTTAGCCACTGTTCTAAACAGTACCTGAGGATTTTTATTATTGCTATCTATTAATGTAGAATAGTATTCTGAGCGAGCTTTAAAGAGGGCTTTTTTATATTTATTAACACTCTCTGTCCATGCAATTTGAAAGACATGTAGCTTTGTTGTTCTCCATCTGCACTCCAGTTTAGACACTCTAATTTAAGAGTGTGAGTGTTTTCATTAAACCAGGGAGAGTTTCTATGTGCTTTGATCACTTTTGTTTTAATGGGAGCCACTGTGTCCAGAGAATCTCTCAAGGTCATATTATAATGTGATATTAGCTGATCTAAATTGTTTTCCACATTTACATTTGATGTTAACTGATCTAAACAAATGTGATTTTTTATTTACTAAAAAAATTATTGCTAGCTGTGGACACCTAGTTTGCACTGTAAGATGCCATTCTTGTTATGTCTGTGCTGGAAAAAAACAGAGGAGGACATCTCGGAAGACACTAAGAAGAAATAATCAAGCCTAATTTAGATACTCAGCAATCCATTTTATCTTTCAACAAAGCCAAGAATCATAATCAAAAGTCAGAAAAACAACTTTCAACCAGAAAATCAAACACTTAAGCACATGTTAACAAAGACATTTTAGTTTTTGTCCACTGAAAACAGAAAGTTGATCTGATGATGACACAGGTCACAAACTCTGGTCATAACATGGTGGCAACCACCCTAGCAACAATATACAAAGTACCTAGAAAATGGCATTAGAAAAGACAGAAATGCAAATCAACTTTGACAAACATTATTCTCCATAAAATTTAAGTACATAAATTAATTCTATGGTATACAGAACACTTAAAATTCAAAAAATAATCATAGAAAAATTTAATATTATATGGGAGATTTGGTCTCGTTGATTACGGGAGATGGACGTGTGAGGTGGAACTCTGTTAGCAATGGTGTTATTTTTTCTCTATTTTTTAACATACTGAGGTATCCTGTATTTTACTCAACCCAAGGGGCTTCAATTACAGTATATGCAAGCATACTGTATATAAGCATGAGTGGCAGAAAAAAGGCTCAGAAGTAAACAGAAAAGACAGCTAAAGCTTTATCCAAACCTTAACAGGCGTCAAGTTTAAGGTACGGCCTGCCAGAGACTGACCTGGAACAAATAGGCTAAAGCACAGACTTCCCGGGACCCGATGCTGTTGCATTGTCTCCAGCTGAGAGTGACAGTAGGAGTGAATGTACAAGCGAGTCAGGCTAGAAGAACTTGTTGATTCCAGAAGGCTCATTGAAACAGAAAATGGTCTTACCTCCTGCGTTGTCAACTACCCCTTGCGAGCCGGCAACAGCGACTCCAACTGGGCTTGCTACTTAACCCGTGGAGCAAGGAGATCAAAACGATCTGTATGAGCTAAAGGCAATGATCACTGCAATGGCCACAGCTTAAGACATAAAGGAGCTGAAGAATGATATAAAGAAGGATATAAATTATATAAAGAAAGAAATAAAAGACATGCACAAGACAAACAAGAAACTGCTTCAGGATATTAAAGACCACAAAAAATATTAAAGGTTGCCTCAAAGCGATTACTTAAAAGGTATGCTACAAAAAAATTGAGTAAAAAATACAAGAAAATGCATCTAAGTTTGAGAATAAACTTAAAGCACTTGGTGCTTAGTTTGAAGATGTTAAGCAAGTGTTCATGACTGAAATAGCCAAATAACTGGCATACACTTCTGATGGAAAACCAATGGCTACAAATTCTGAAAGCAAAGTGCTTGAAGACAGGCTAACTGCACTGGAAGATGGATGTAGAAGGAATAATATTAGAATTGAAGGTCTCTCTGAGAATTGTGAAATTTTAAACTCAGTGAAATTCGTTGTTGAACTATTCTCTAAAATAATTGGAGAGAACTTCAAATCTATAGGTAGTATACAAGCTGTTTACCACATACGTGGAATGAATACCTCAAAACCTAGAACTTTCATTGTGCGTTATGAAAATTGCAATTTAAATTACATATAATGTTACTTCTCAGACAGAAGCAAGAGATTATATTTGAAAATACATTAGTATTTTCCATTATTTCTCATCCTCAACAGCTGCTAAACGTGATGCATTTTACAACATTAAACAGAGCTTACGGAAAGCTGAGATCAGATACAGCTTCTTGTATACTGCCAAACTGAAAGTTGACATTCAAAGCAAGTTCTACATTTTTACTTCCACAGAGGAAGCAAAAAAAGAGCCCAATAAAACTGATCCAGACACTTTTTGAAATAAGATCGTGAGTCACATCGGCTCCTGGCATGGCAAAGAAGATCTTACCTGCCGTTTCATCTGCTCACAATTATACTGGTACCGTAATTATACATCCTATTTCCTTCTCGGCCACTTTTTGTTTACGTTTAGTTACAATTATTGTATTTATTGTGTTAAGGCTTATTATCAAAGGTTATCTGCTTGTCCAGGGCTACTGTTTAACATCATTCCCTGGGTTTACTCTCTCAAGACTGTTTAAGATTATATTTTACATTTATAGTATTTGGTCTGTATTGTCAATTGATATCTTTATTTTAATCCTTATATGCTGCTGCTGGTGGGCTGACACTGTTAGTTAGGGTCAGATCAGGAGGCGGGGAGGGACCGCATGAAAGTGACTGAGAGAATAAAACTGAAAAAAAGCTAACTTTTACAAGGACCATAAATTTACACTCAATCTGACGCTGTTAGTTTTCAAATAATATTGCATTAGTGCGATGATGTTTACTGATTGGTACTATTCAGGTCATAAAATTATTTTTTCAAAATGTCACATATATTTGTCTCTTTCTTTTTTCCCCAGTTCTGCATTAACATCATGGACCAGAAGGCGTGAGCTTATTCAGTGTGAACAGGAATATGCAGGTGGCTGGTTGCTGTGTGCTACACATGCTTGACCTGCCGGCGATGAGCACACATGTACTGTGCAAGGCATGCATGGGGTCCACTGAGAACATCAGAGTGTTCTTGTATCATGATCGTGATTGAGATCATAAAAGTGAAAAAAAAATTGCTAACTTTTGCAAGTATCATAAATTCACACCGGCTGTTATCAAATGTATATTTTTATTGTATAATGTTAACAATAAGAGCAGCTTACTACTCAAAACTGTAAATTTGCGAGTCAGCCAGAATCAAACCTGTGACCTCTTGATTACAAGTCAGCAGTTCTTACCACTGCACCATGGAAGCTGTCATATTATACTTGTACCTTTTGTGAAAGTGTTTATTTGATATTTGGACTTCACCTTTCACACATTATACACCTCATGTTTACATTTTGTCATTTATTACTAAAACATGAAAAACATTTCTGTTTTAACAGTGTGTTTACATATATTGTTGTAGACACAGAACACACATGAAATCTAAGTATTCCAAATGACGATATATTATTTACCCTCTTCAGCTCCAGGCAATTCACTCCAACATAAACACTAAGCACTGAGAACCTTCTTTGTGAATTGAGCTGCAGCGATGGCTGCTTGCTGCTTGTGCTGATCGACACATTTACAAGACAAAAGACACTGATGGAGAGGTGCGAAGGGATTTAAGATGGGCCAGGATTACAAGTTTTTTCATAGGCTTTGGTAGTTCTATTGTTAACGTTGGAGAAATATATTATATAATATCTAATATTGTTTACTTTGTGTTTAAAATATGCTGCAAAATCCTCACAAGTTTTGTTGGAAGTTTTCAGGTGGCAACCTGTTGAGTGAGAAGTCAATCCATGTGTGAAAATAAAGCTCTTGTATTTTTAGCATTATCATTTATAATTTTATAAAACTAGGACTGTCTCTTAGTACAGATTACTTTGTTAGGTTCATTTAATAGCATAGCAAAATGCCCATTTATTAAACCTAGCTTTATGGTATAATTTAGAATCTTTCTGTTATGATTGTGTTGCACTTTTACAAACTTCTGTTAATGGGTATGCCTTACATTTCTCTTTTTTATGCTTGTTGTTTGTCTTTGATATTCCAGCCTTACTTTGGATGTCAGATGACACAATGCCCAAACACACAGACATACACCATTCAATCATACGCTGGCTACTTACCTTTATTCATCAGACATTCCTGCTCTCTAGTAGATGCAATTTCATCTGGGCAAGAGCATGGATGCTACACAGATGAACGCCTTATCACTTTACAGTATATAAACTGATAGATGGATAAAGATGCATAGATAGAGATATGTACCTTATACTATTTCATAGTGGATTGTTAATTTAGGTTTCCTCCATTTAATGCTCATATTGGTGGTATTTTTTCTTAGGTTCAGACACTGTATGAGTCTTTCAAGGTATTTTAGTGCTTGAGGATTTCTTAACAATTTTTTGAGGGGCTGCTATGTCAGCTGCAGCTCTCACCTTAGCATTCAAATTTTCCACTTTACTGGTTACATTACTGGCTGTATTAAGGTAAGCACTAAATTCAGACTGATTAAACCTAGAGTCTGCTGATGCATTAAAGTAACATTTTTAAGAATATGCTGGTCTTTAGTTCTTGTTAGCAGTATTTCTATTTTAAATAAAATGCAGAAATGGTAATATATATCAATATCCCACAACCTGCCTCGGGTTAATTTTCATTCTTTGTGAAATTACTAAATCCGGCATGTGTCCTACCTTGTGTGTAGGCTAGCTGACATGCTGGCTAAAATCAAAAAGTTCATTAAGTTAATAAATTCTCTTGCTTTAGTATTCACTCTAGTTATGCAAACTGAAATCCCCTACAATCAGGAATCTGTAATAATTAGTTATTATTATATATATTAAGTTTAAGAATGCCTTGATACCTTAATGTCTATAAATGGTCAATACTCCTTGAATAACTATGGCGAGATACTCAAAAGATGCTAAAGTACTAAAACTCTTCATACTGACACTTCCAGTTCAGAGTCTTCATTTAATCTTTAGAATGAGACAGAAAGACCAGCTTCCATAAAAACGTTCTACTAAAAACAGAAAAAACATGAACAGTAAGAACATGTCCGAGGCAGGACCACAGTTCTCTTTAAAATACTCTTTTGTGTCCTGCTGATATATGCTTTAGGAGAAGCGTGGTGAAGTCAAAATGCTTGTTTCATTTCCACTACTGTTACATTTTCCTCTATGTGTCTTTATTTTGGATAAGATTACCTCTGCCATGAATTGAGACTTGTTAAAAGTTTCTCTCACAAAGAAAATGTAAATGTGTGTTTTTAATATAATGTAAATACAGTAATAAGTTTTTTAGCCCTCGTTCTGCTTAAAATGCAAGGGGTCTGATTTTTGATTTAAAGTGCACTTAACTTAATAGTGCATTAGTTGTTTCAAGCACAAATAAAAGTAATCCATTTATTTTTATTTCTATATGCAATATCTGAAAGGCTTTAATTTAGCTCAGTGTTTCAACCCATAAATGTTACAAATTATGTAATTTATTTGTCCAAATGGAACAATTAAAGCATTTGGGCTCAGAGATATGAAGAAGTAAAGATAATATCATACACTGACTCACTTTATTAAAGGATTTTGTTTATTCATGGAATCTGTATGATCATGTTTCTGACATTCTGCTCCACAGCGCCATTTACTATACCTCACAGATGTGTCTGTTGTTTACTGTATTAAAGGTTTATCTTTGAAATGTCAGATCCTAGTAGTTTCTTTATAATAAATATAGGTGAAAATTAGACAGCTCACTTTTGTTCCTGTTATTTGTGTAGCATAATCTACAACATTAAGCTCTATCTGCACAAACTGATCAGCACAGACGCAGCTTAGTTGCTAATATAGAGGCATAATTTGTCGTGTTCTACATGTTTGAGTTTCTCTGTTTTGCTAATATGTCTATGTGTTGTGTCAATTCATTATAGATTAGTGTATAATAATTCAAGGTAGCTTTTACAGCTAGTAAATTACAAATACAGCATATTTAATGTAAGTAAAGTACGTAAGCCGTCCTTACAATCACTAAACTAAAGCATAGAAAGACGGAGTGAAGTAAATTGATAAATTAAAAGAATGAAATAGAGATATGTGAAAAAGTTCACGTTTCTTATTTCAAAGCATACGCGTGTTTCAAATATTGCAGCTATGTGTATTACAACTGTCTCCCAAAAGGGCTGTTTATTTGCAGTAACTCATAATACAGAAGCAAATAAACAAGGCACTATGACTTGCATGCTCAAATGAACTATATATTATTTTTCAGGTGATGACAGCATAGTAAATGAATTTTTCCTGGAATGTCTTTCAGATTTTATGTCAATACACATTTCAAGGCAAAGCAACCATTAATGGTGCAGTTTTCATTTACAGTTTAGCCATTGTTGAAGGAACTACAACGCAATAGTAAACTGAGCCTTACATTGATATATAACATTTGATAAAGTGTAAATTAACATAAACTGTTATATAAATCGCATTATAATATGTAAAACACAATACAATCAAATATACAAGCAATGCAATTTTTTAACAATATTTATTTATTTGGTACCTATTCATACACAAATGTAGCTCAGGATGCTTTATAATAATAATAGATGCATTACAAGTGGTTACAAAGAAAAAAGTAAAATTGCTAAATAGAAATTTTAGGAAAACTTACTTAGGAATGTAAGAGAGACTTCCAATAGATTAAACCATAATCAGCACTTAAATCCTCGCTCATACCTACTTCAGAGAGTTATTTGAAAAAAAATTGCCCATTATAAAATAGTTACTCATTTAAATGAAAACACCAGAGGCAGAACAGTAGCCTGGCAAACTTATTATAAAATAATGCTAATAAATTCTTGCTAAATTATGAAAAAATCCTGCATGGTTTCACACAATGAATTAGAGATTTTTTTTCAAGTGTTAGCTAGTGTAAGATGTCATCTTCTTATTTGGTCTTGCAAGACACATTAGATTTCCTCCAGTGGCTGACCATGGCTCAATGTAGCTGCTTCCTCTGCTGAGGTTTTGAACACCTCTTGATCCAATGATATTTTCTAAATACAAGTTCATGTTTATAACTTAGCATCCAAATCATTCTTTGGTCCCACTTTGCTCCCAACGGTTACCGAGCCCCCACAACCCTAGAGAATATTGTATATACTTGCAGATAAGTTCTCCCACGGATAAGTCAGGACTTGATTTCACCATATAATTTCTGGTATTTTATAATGTTGGTTGTGTAAGTCGAATGCAGAAAACTCACTCTATTGGTCCAAGAGATTATGATATGCTAACACCCACCTGAGAGAGTGACCACGGAGCACACTGCCTTTTTTTTCTATGTGGGTGCGGCAATGCGCTGTATCAGAGTGTGCTTGTAACCTCTCTCTATCTCTCTATTGTGCCTACGTGACCTCACGGTAATACCCAAGCTATTCCGAAGCAATGTTTGCACTGATTTGTGTTTTTTGTATCTCACACCCTCATACATCGTTATTGGAAGAGCATCCCTTATCTATGATGGAGTGTTCGAAAAGAAGAAAATATAAAGCTGGTTTTAAATTAAACGTAGTTCAAGTAGCAAAAGAAATTGGTCACTATGCTGCTGCAACAAAATTCGATGCGTCTGAGAAAATGACAAGAAGATTTAAAAAAAAAAATAAGTGTCGCATTTTTGAACGGGTGTATAAGTCGGGGTCTGATTTTATGATAAATTTTTCAGGTTTCAAGACGCAACTTATACGTGAGTAGTATACGGTTAAGTTTATGGTGTTTAAAAATTCTAAAGGCCAGTATATAAAGTAATCATAAGAGTGAAACTGAGGCATCATAGTTAGTTTTGAAGTCTTTCAATTCCAGAAGACTGCGTTCAAGTCTTTGGCCTATCACAATACAGTAATCCCTCACTATATTGCGCTTTGACTTTCGTGGCTTCACTCTATCGCGGATTTTATATGTAAGCATATCTAAATATATATTGCGGCTTTTTCGCTGGTTCATGGATTTATGCGGACAATGGGTCTTTTTATTTCTGGTACATGCTTCCTCAGTTGGTTTGCCCAGTTGATTTCATACAAGGGATGCTATTGGCAGATGGCTGAGAAGCTACCCAATCAGAGCATGCAGTTCCTGGGTGCTGAATGGCTCAGCGACAGAGAGCTGCATTCGATTACGCTTTTATTCTACAAATAGCAGAAGATCTCCAGACATCTGTTGAAGAATGGGACCCGCAAATGATTCGTTCTTTGCAATTTAGAAATGCTCTTGATGACGCCATGGGAAGTGTATAACAACCTCCTTACACAAATGAAAAAGCAGCGCCAGCAACTGTCTGTCAAGATGTTCCTTACCTGCAAAACATCGCCTAGTACACCTTCAGTGGAAGAAGAAACTCCAGACGACGACAGCGGTGCTACACAGTCGCCTGAAGAGGCTCCTTTAGAAGAGCTGTAACGCTCTCCTTTGTTGTGCAGTAACATTTATCTCATCGTTATTGGACAAATCATTGTGTCATTGTTGGTGAGTACCAATAACTAATTTTCTGCGTACTTAGTACATGTATGTATATTTAGTGTAACTGTACACACATTTTATGCAATTTTTCTTGCATTGTACGTATTTATTGCTGGTGGCCTGTCTATCATAATGGCTGTAACATATGTGATATCGGAGACCTTCGATATGTTTAACATAACATTTAGGTTTTATTTATATTTACATGTTGTAGATTTTTCATTTATTTTTCTATTACCTTATCAATTACAATGTGTTTAAAACTGTATTATGTATTAAATATAGCTCCTCAATGATATACGATACGTATTTTGTGTATAGTATATAAACAGTGTGTTTACATAAATAATTTCAACGAATCTTACCTAATATAGAAGAGAATATAAAGGGTTTATGCTATATAACTGTGCGTGAAATATTTATAAGAGTGTGAGAGAGTTCATAAGGGCTTAAAATATATAAAAATAACTATATAAACATATGGTTTTTACTTTGCGGATTTTCACCTTTGGAATGCAACCCCCGTGATCGAGGAAGGATCACTGTATGTAAAATTACAATGATTTCCTTGTCAAACAAATGTAGTGCCATATTATGTGATCTTCTGAAATATGCAGGTGGTCTTTATCACATTTTGGAAATCAAAAGGGTAACAAGTGGAAGAGGTCTCTTATTTGGAACTATTGTGTAATATTGATTTTATAATGGAATTTCTGTGGATCATATGCTCAAACACAAGGATAAAATCATATCCAAAGAGTTTTCACACTATTATTTAAATATTGTAAATGTATTGTAGCATTGTGCTCTCTGCCTGCAACCAATAGGCACCATCCACTTTTGAAGCATTTTGAAATTCACAGACTAATGTACAGGGGCAAGTGAGAAGATAAAAACAAGTTAAGGTGCAAAATGTAAACAGTGCATGTTTATTAAACAGTAAAAAAACAACAGTGCCATTGAGCAATGCAGTTAAAAATTCTTCAATAAATAACAGTCTATAAATAAATCAAAACAGTGTTGTGACAAAAAACATCAAAATGTAGTAAATAATAGTTAAAACCCAGAATTAAAATCAAAATTTGTCTTTTCACATTTTATTGAACCAGTGTCTTCCTCTCAATCTCACCTCCCCTGCTTACTCTGGTCTGTTCAGTAAGTGTGTGAAATCAGTGGACACAGTCCTCCCGACTCCCTCTCAGCCACCTCAGCAGGTACCCGCCGAGTGCCCTAAAGTCCCTTTTTCTCTCTCTCTCTCTTTCTCTGTGCCACCCCCTGCCACCTTTGACGGTCACTGCAGGAAGCTTTAACAAGCCCTTGATCCCCCCTACTACTTCTCACTTAGCTGGTTTGAATTGCCTTCCCACGGAATGGCACTTCTTGCTTGCTCTGCAGGGTTTCTCCAAACTGGTCCAATCTCTGACTTTCTCTCACTGGTTTACCCTACTGATTCTTGTGTTGGTCTTTCTTTACAGTTCCATCATTATGCAATATTTCTCCCCTCTTCTTCCTTTACTCACACCTTTTATACTGTGAGTGCAGTGCTCTCTGGCAGTGACCCCATGGATTCTTAGAAGTACGGTTTGCTGTTGCTTCAGTAGTTGGAATTCATGCGACTCTGGCAAGCTAACTATTTTATAGCCTCCCCTATAGCTGTGACTGAAGCTGCTCATCCAAGTGATGGAATGACTTCCTGTACTGGTGGTGACCTATCTGTATCTGTAATGCCATCCCCAGGCTGATGCAACCTTTAAGCTCTGCTAGAGTATTACTTTCAGTCATGCCAAACTTTCATGCCTTTTTTTTTAATTTCTCTATCCTGGTGATGATGGTTAGAAGGGTGTTGAAAGTGATCTGAATGAGCCAATGAAAGCAATTACTTTTCTTGTGATGTCTTTGTTGTATTACCAGACAATACAAATGGTTCCGTTTTCATACATTTTTCCGTATTCCTTTGTTGGTGTATTCTTTTTTTGTGTCATCAAATTCATATTAATGTAATAAATAGTAATAATGTAAACACTCCTCAACAGCACCTAACCAATCACACACTTGCTCTGAGGAGAGACAAAAATTAAAATGTTTCTCAGTCCAGAATGCTACATGGGAACTAAAAGCATGAGCCATGCCAATCAAGCATGATGAATGAGGAGAGAGAAACGTGGTGACAACAATAAGAAAGAAAGATGTATGCCAGATCAGCCCTTAACTAACAGGACTGCATTAGACCAGGTCTGAATTGTGGCGCTTGACAAGCGATTGGTCTTCTCTTAAGAAGGTTCTACTGTAAATGTAAGAGATTATAGAAGTGGTATAAGTTCTGTATTTCAATAATAACAAGATTAAACCCTTTCTGACATTCGTGAACAAATTGTTAATTGATGCGGTATATTTTACTTTGAACCCCAAATTTATCCAGTCACTTTCTTTTTCCCAAATAAATAGTATAAAAAATATGACTTAAGTACTTTATTTTTTATTATTTATTTTATTTTAAGCTTGCTACAGTCAGACAATTCCATTTATAGAATGAACCTCTTTTCTCTCCTCCTGAGTCAGTGAACTTAAGATAAACTCAAATCTGAATATTCAGTTACTGAATTGGAATCTATTCAGGAAACTCTTTGAGGTTCCAGATTGTACTGGCTAGTCTCTCCACCTAAACATCCTCTGCTTTAACTTGTTAACTTTCCACATTACTGGTTTCCATTAAAGATAACTAGGACTGTTGACATGAAATTCACTGACTACCACTTGCCCACAGGTCATTGTGACTACTTCCAATTCTTAAGTTTCAAACACAAACCAAACAGAATCATATTGCTGACCTTCTCTAAGACACTGGAGAAGCTGTTTCAAAGGAGAATTCTGAAATCATTAAAAACAGAGACATTTACCAGGTATTCTCAATAGTTTTTAGTCATATGGTTTGGCCTTTCTCATGCTCTTCCTTCTGATGCAACTCATCACCAAGTTGTACTTATTTGGCAGCTTAGCTTTTCTGTTTAGCCACATATTCATAGCATACAGTCCTAAATGGAAGTGCCAGAGCTTACAAAAGTGTCCCAGAGTGCTCTGTCACCAGATTCACTTAAGAGCATCCTTTGTAGACACTCCCTAACTAGGACAAAACAACAATAGTCATTTGCCCTTCAAATTCTAATCATGCTCTTACACTGCTTCCATCATGCAGTATGCATACACTGCAGTATGTTTGTTTGTGATTGCGGTGTGTTACTTAATCCAAATCTATAAAGATAAAAAAGACAATACCCTTCCCTAATGATATGTCGGTAATAAATCACATAGGAAAAATAACTTGGCTTTGTTCAATGTTGGCTTACACTGCAAATCATAACTTGGATGAAGCTCTTGACAATACCCTGTCTTGGAGGGGAACCCCAAGAGAAGGTGGCTGTCATCAAATCCTGCAGTGTGGAAGGCATTTTGAGAGACGGGCGGCAGCAGTGTCATCCATCAGTCTGGGTTAAGCTTTGAAGGACCATGCTTTGTCAGAGCTTTTTCATAGTTTCTGTCGGACAAAGGTGAGTTTATCACAACCAAACATAGACACGTTCTGTTTCAAGTCGTGAATTGCTGATATAAAACATCAACAAGACGACCATGCATCATCCAAATATGTACATTGTGAATAAGATTTTGCACCCAGTTGCTTTGAGGCATGTAGTGACTGATTTAGATCACACGTATTCTTTTTATAATAGTCTGCTTAGGAATGCCTACAGTATGTCCTTTTGGGTGAAGTTGTTTTAGGATAGGCTCAAGTTCTCTGTGACAGCTGCTTGCACCTGCACAGTGACATTTTTGTTGTTAACCCTTTGTTGTTGCCTGCTGCCTGCACACACCCACCAATGCTATAAGGGCACATACATGCAAACAACAGCCAAAGTTTACCTTTCTGAAAGTGAAAGTCACTTTGAGGCAACCCTCTTGTCCTTCAACACCAAGGTAAATAGCATCCATTGTGAATTTCCACCCATTGGCAAAGGAAACCTAGAGAGAGACTACCACTGATGGAATAGACAGATTAAAAAGCCATTGCTGTTTGTACAGTTGAATCTGAAAATATTTACATAATACTTCACTAGCTTGTAAGGAGCTTGAGCTGTGCAGGGAAATTGTGAAGTGACACTCAGTAATATGAAGAGCCAGTTTCCATTAATACACTCTAGACTGCCCACATTTGTAATAGTCAACTGATAGGCATTGCCCCAACCATATATTTCACTTTGCAAAAGTTGAAGCCGTATTCTGTACTTTTCACCTTCTTCTGGCATGTGTCACATGGTCACTAGAAGCTCTTAGCACACAACAAAACCTAGGCCTACTTCTGGGGCTGGTTTCCAGTATCCCTCTTGCACATGGAGTCAAATTATTTTTGTTAGTACCATCATTCCAGGTGATTTTAGGATTGTTCCTTAATGGGTTCTTCTTCTTAAATTTTCCCTAAAGAAACCATACCAGGAGCACAATTTTCCCATTCCAGTATGATGTCGTCTCTGGATGGATACAGTATTTCTAACTGGGGCATTATTAGATGTCTCTAAAGGTCATTGGAGATGGCTTTCAAAAATCTTTAATGCCTTTGTGCTTTCAAACACTAACAGTATGACACAGCATTACACTGGTCTGACACTAATGTGACTTAAATAGCCATAATCATGCACAATACATGTTACTCCAAGTAGGAAGACAGTGAATGTCAATTTCTGAGGAAAATTAGATTAGGTGTCAGTTTTAGTACATATTAAAGTCTATATCATTTGCATGCCTTTTTTCTTTTAAGATTTTAATCTCTACTTCCCATTCCATGACAATTAAATCATCAGCATTTTATTCTACTTGATTCTGTAAGACTTCAGAATTTTGTAGTATAAAATAGCTTTTCAAATAGCAGTTCCAAATTGTCAACTGGTAGTCTGACATTACAACTGCTACAGCATTTAAAGTATTTTTGCAAGAAAATATCTTGGCAAGTGGGAGGAAGCAAAGCACAGACTAAGGCAAAGAACAAACAATAAATGTTCTAAGATGGGACGAGCGGGCATGATGGAAAATGATATTACAGTAAGTAGAATTATTAAGCTGGTACAGAAGGTTGTTGTCCTGATTCAATACTCCATTTATCTTAAAACGACACTAAGTGCCTCTCTAGAATGATGTGTTACAATTTATCTTTTGTTAAACAATGGCTCCAAATGGTTAGTGACAAAAACATTCCATCTCTCACCACTCTCTCTTTGCTGATATGAACAGCAGTTGATTATTAAAAGTCATCTTATTAATATCAGACAGTCCGTGTCGTCAGCTTTTGCACATGTAACATCTTCCAAATGTGTTCTTTTTTTGCTTGCTTTTATTATAGGTTCTTGTAAAATGTGTGTGAGAGAGACATAGTATATCACTGTTTGAGGTTTTTCTGTGCAAATTTTGTCCACATACCCTTTGTGTTGCTTTCATCATTTTATTTAACATTTACTTTCATAAAATGCACACTAATGTGTCAAAAAGAGTTTTGTGAACTGGTCAGTCAGGTGTCAACCTCACTTAACTTAAATCAAGATCACAGAGTACTGCAGCCTATTCTGGTAGCACTGGTTATAAGGTACGAAACAGCTTTAGAAAGAGCACCAGTCAATTAAACTGGCATGTCTATCCAGAAAAGGGAGGAAAACCAGTGTACCTAGAGAAAAATCCACATGGACACAGGGATAGCACAGAAATTCCACATGGACAACATCCAACAGCATGAGTCTAACCCAGGATGCTGGATCTATGAATCAGCTCCACTAACCACAATACTACCATGGCACCCAAGTGCTTGAACCATTTCAGGTGTAATTTGTAACACATTTCTTATATTTATTGATGTCTATTTGTCTATCTATCTATACTGTCACACATGAGTGTCTGTGCATCACCCTCCGGGCGCTTCTGAAACAGGGTATTATGACCCTGGGCTGAGACAGGGGGCTTCTACTAACCTTCTCCTCTTCTTATTCCTTAGCTGCACTGAGAAGACACCTAGTGAGGGCATCTGACTCGGCCCTTCCTGTATCCCAACCCACTGCTGCCGGATGGAGGCAGTCAGCGTTCAAATGACTGGACCAGAGAGCAGAGCTCCAAAAACCAAACAACTGATTGAGAAAGAATTGACTTACTTACCCTGCTTTTTTTATTTTTGTAGATGCTCACATCGTGGCCCTCGTTTTATGATACCTTGCGACATTATTAAACAGGGACAACCGGGTTGGCTCCCCATCATTTTCCTGTGGAAAGCCACAGTACTTTATTCAACCACTCGAATATATACAGAATATACAGTATACATTGTGTATATATATATATAACAGTGTTTCCAGTTTAGTTAAAAAGCTGAAATTTCACAGGATGGTCAGTAGGGATCCACTAGGTAAGGATATTCAGATATATTAATATTTAGGGGTTAACCCCCCAAAAAATTTAAAATCTATTTGCACCAGAATCTCAAAAATGCCTTGATTGATTTGATTGAAATTAGGTGACATTTTAGTGAAAAGAAAATTTGCAGAAAAGTCCCACTGGACATGCAGAGGCCATAATTGCACAGAGAAATAGGGCTGTTAGCAAATGGAAAAGGAGAGGTGCCTGGCAGAGGAAAAAGAGATGGGGAGGCAAGCGGAAAATGAGGCAAGAAAGTTGAGAAAGGAAGTGAGGCAAAATTAAAAGAAGACATGGTCAGCAAGTAGCCTCCTTGGGTACATGCAGTACTTCTTATTCTGTCAACTTCTTTTTACTCCTTGTGATGCAGTGAAATACATACACATTGAAATCAGACTGGATTGTCAAGCATTCGTATAGACATAAACTTTAAAGAACAGGGGATGGGGGTAGCGGATGGTGGTAAAATATGTGCAATGTTGCAGAGCCATTGGAGGTCAAACCAGAAAGTGAGAACTGCTGTTACAGCACACAAGCCCAACTTCAAGCCCTGGATACAACACAAGCCAGGAGTGATGGCATGCCTTGGTCAGTTTAAACACTTGTAGAACTCACAGTATGTAGTTTACAATATTATTTCTTTTCACTTGATCTAATCTGTACACAGGTCATAATGTACAATTCATTCCATGGGGCTTGTAAAAGCACATCCTGTAAACATGATGTGTATAATATGTAAAAGGAAACCACAATTCAGTTTATATTGCTTTTGATCTAAAATCTCCAAAAATTTCTGAGTTGTGTTGTAACAGTTTGTAAAAAATGTATATAGTTTGTGTGCATTTTATTTAAAAATATATATATATATATTTTTGGCCCATAAGACTTGTTTTGACTATTTTTATATTGAAATGTGTATTTTTTTATTGTTTTTATTATGGAATATGAATTTCCATAACTAATAGAGTCACACTGTGTGTAGATATAGATTCCTCTAGGTGTAAGCTTTCAGTGGAGCCCTCATTGATATCTGTGGGTTGAAGCATTCAAACGTTATTGCACTTTTTCCATACGTTCCCAAATGTGGATAATGGATAAACCAATGGTCCCTCTAAAAAGCACCTTGACATGCCCACATAAAAACTGGTGTAAAAATGTCATTTTTACAGGTATTCTTTTCAAATTTGAAATGTGAGTAGTCAACAAGTTATTCTGTTGGTACATAGTGTATTTCTGTCCCCACCTACCTACTGCAGCTATAGAGGCCTTTATTTTCACAAATAAGCTTAGGCGAGAACAAAAAAATTCATTTTTTCTGTGAGTTCTAATGTGCATAACTTTTGATCAGTCACACCTACAGTGATTCTGACTGCTATGGGTGAAACTAGAGAATGTTACCTTTACAAAGAGACCAAACGTGTTTATACTCCAGATGGTTCAATAACAGCAATGATTCTAATTTGGAGAGGTCAAATTACAAGCGATTTAGCAAAAATGACCCCGCTTGATAAGGGGTTTAAAGCTACCACTTGTAAAGGATCTGCTGCTTATGGAACATATTTATACCAAAAATTCCAATTATTCCTACAAATTACAAATTAGAATTCAAAAGAATGCTCTTTCCTCTAAAATTGTGTTTTGCAATGACCATCAACAAAAGCTAAGTCACTTATAGAAAAGCAAGAACTGATCTATGGCAAGAATTTTTTACTCATGTGCAATTGTATATAGCTTGTTCAAGAGTATGGATCTTCAGTTAACTGATAATATTAGCCCTGGGAGGAAAAATATATTGTATACAGGGAAGGAATCAGATATTTATAGATTACGTCTGATAGAGTTGATTAACCCACAACTCTATAGCTGAGGAGCATTGTCTTAGGAAAAATTTCAGGTGAAGCTAGGTAACATGGCTTGTATATATATTATATTCTGTTATGTTACTGACATTATATGTTTTATGATCAGAAAATGTATAACCTTATACATTGCCATTTGTAAATAAAACTGACTGCATATCACTGTTACAGGAAAATCACAGGCAGGAATGCTTCATTTACATAATACCTTGGAAGTGAGCTCCACTAAAAGCGCACATATACTATACGGTTTTAGCCTGAATACAATTTTTCAATTTGTAAAGTTGCTACATGCAGAAGTGTGAAATACATTCCAGCCTGATCTGAGTGGCTTAAGGGCTTCTGATGTTTTTTTCACATGTTAAAAAAATTGAGACATTGGAAATGTAGGAGATCTTGCAAGTTGATTCCGCATTTCAATTCCCACTGACCAGTTGGCAAGCAAATTTGTATTTAGTATTATTTGCAAGCACATCTGTGAAATGTGTGTAGATGCATGAAAAGGAGGGCATATTGGTCAAAGTGTGGTGAGTGGACTATCCACCATTTTTCTTCAGAGAGATATCAAACTTGGCAATTCAAAAAAATATTGAGGAATATTGAGTGGTGTAGGAAAAAGTGGGCATTGGCCATTCTGTTAGGCTTTAGTGGCACACAAGGCCTGTAAGGCAGCAGATATATCGGACGTCCAGTGCGCCTCCCACACTTGCATTCCAAACGAAGTGAATGAACTCCAGCTTGTACTAGGATATGTCTGGACTTCATCTGATAACAAAGGTGTAAATCAGAATTGAACTGACATCTTTCCGGAGGCACTTCTGCAGACCTCTTGAGACAGAAAGCGTGAAATGGACTCAAGCTGTAACCAAGACATGCAAATCAATGAATGACAAATCTGATGAACAGAAGAACTTGTCTATGAGTTTTAAAACCTGATGAGCCATTCTCTGTTTGGGGAGCTGAGAACTGAAAACCTCTTTCTCTATGTGGATCAGAAATTGACAATATATCTGCCAAGTCAAGCTGTTTGCCAGTGGGCTGAGAAACGGCCGTTACTTCGAGAAGGTAACTTCAACATCTAAACTCTTGTGCCAGAAAGAGTAATGCTATGAAGGTGCAGACAATACAGCAAAGGGTCTAACAGCAGAAACAAGCCCAAAAATCAGCATCACAGAGCACCACAAAAGGATCATGAAGCAAAGAGAAAGAGTATACTCCAATGCAAGAACAATCAACAAATCCACATTAGACATCACCTTTAAAGACTTGGTATCATAAAACTAACTGTACCAAGATGAATTAGAACTCTACCAGTAAAAACTCAGCCTCTCTTTGTTATATGTTTGTCTGTCTACTTCCTGTCTTATATGGCTATGTCTATATATATATATATATATATATATATATATATATATATATATATATACTGCCCAAAAAAATTAAAGGAACACTTTTTAACACTAGAATTACCAGCGCCTACAAAAAAAACTTGTAGATCCGTCCACCTTAAATCGCTTCGCACCTCTCCATCAGTGTCTTTTGTCCTGTAAATGTGTCAATAAGCAGCAAACAGCAAGCAGCCTGCTATTCGATCCCCCACCCCGCACAGTTTTCTCAGCTCAAGTCTGTTTACCTGCGTGTCAGTTGCTTAGAGTTGTATAGAGTATAGAGTTTGTATGTAAGAGCCAGTTCGAATGTTATTTACCTATTTACCTTTATTTATTTACTTACTTCCTGCAGCGTAAAGCACGTGGGGGCCATACAAACTACTGAGTATGATTTGGAGTTGCTGCAATGAACATTCTGCAAAATTAACTTTGATTTTCAGGGTGTCTTTGAATTCAGCCCCCTGTAGGTTGATAATTTTCATTTCCATCAAACAATGTGGCATCCATTCGTTCCTAACACATTACCCAATCCATATCAGTAGAGATATCCAGCATGATTTTTTTTCATTGAGATCTGATGTGTTTTCAAAGTGTTCCTTTAATTTTTTGAGCAGTTTATATATATATATATACAGTGGAACCTCGGGTCACGACCGTAATTCGTTCCAAAACTCTGGTTGCAACCCGATTTGGTCTAAACCCGAAGTAATTTCCCCCATAGGATTGTATATAAATACAATTAATCCGTTCCGGACCGTACAAGCTGTATGTAAATATATTTTTTTAAAGATTTTTAAGCACAAAAATAGTTAATTATACCATAGAATGCACAGTGTAATAGTAACCTAAATGTAAAAACATTTAATAACACTGAGAAAAACTTGAACAGAGAAAAAACTAACATTGCAAGAGTTCACACTATAGCCTTACGAACCACTCTCTGTAAACATTTTTTTTAATGAGTTTTAAGCACTGGGAAAAAAATGAACATTTGAAAAATTCGTAATTTTTACAAAAACTAATCATAAACAACCAAGAAAACTAACCTTGCATGAGTTGAATTCTGGCATGAAGGAAGTGAGGAGGAACTGGGTGGAGAGGAGATTACAGTTTTGAGGTAAAGTCTGTGACGATGCAAGATCACTGCATGCTCCCATCTTGCTTCCGGGAGCCCTTAAACCCGTCACTGTCGGTAATGTTACCGATGAGCATGACAGTGAGGCACTACAATGAAGCAATTGGATGGTGCAAAAAGTGCCAAGTGCTTTTATTAAAATCAGCAAAATAACAATCAAAAACAAAATCCAAATTAAATAAAGTGAAGTGCTTTCAGAATCCTTCAAAAAATAAATGATCCCATAAAAACAGAAGTGAAGCGGAGGTTAAAATCCAATAGAAAAACGTCTTCATTAAATACGAGATTAAAACAATGCTCGAAGCAGTCTCTTTAAAATAAAGCATGGCGCATTCTTTAACAGCCTTCTCAGCCTTATTGCCTTCTTTAACTGCTTTCTCGCACTCTCTCTCTCTTGCTCGCTGCACAGGGAAGGAGACACTGAACACGTGCGGAAATTATCGGCGCGTACGAACCGAAAGGGAAACTGGCTTGTTCGTAACCCGAGTGTGTGGTCGTGAACAGATGCAAATGTCTGGCAAACTTTTTGGTCGTAACCTGATTTGTACGTGGTCCGAGATGTTCGTGACCCGAGGTTCCACTGTATATATACACTATATATATATATATATATATATATGCATATAGTATATATACAGTTATCATATTTATCCAATGTTTGTGTTCATCAATAAATTGTACTATTCTGTTACTTAAAATGAGTGTATGTCAGTTACCTTGATATAAGTCTAACAGCCAGAGACCTGCCTCCTACAACAGACAAAGTTAAGGTAAAGAAAGTAGGAGCCAAATTATTGGATTAATTACTTGTAGTGCTAAATTAATTGATTAACAAAGTTAAAAGTCATCCTTCCATTTCCAGCATTTTTGTTATGCCTCTGAGTGGGCACGACAAATCACACTCTTTCCTACAGGGGCTACTGTTAACAGATTAGTTTATAACTGCAACAATTTCTTCAGAATCTCAAAACCTGCAGTTGACATTTGCCAAACAACGTCAAAAATATGACCAGAGAAGGGAGCTCTAATTGTAACACAGGAATGCATTTGGTACTGGTTGTGCTATTTAGGAACTTATTCAAAAATTGGAGTAAAATATCAAATAAACCTGCGGTGAAAGAGCAAATACAGAAGCAAAAACTGCCAGTGCCATATATACAAGTTCGATCAAAACAACCAGCGTTTGGCTTGTGACTGTACAATCTAGCAACGTTGCTTGCACAGGATAAAGTTATTTTTATAGTAATCTATTGCTTATGCATTCTCAGGCGTATTTGTTGTGAATCCAAACCAATATGGGCTTTATCATGCATCAGCCCCACTACTGACCTTACTTTATGCTTGAGTTATTTAGGCACTGTAAGTTTTACAGCCACCAGTAAAGATATCAAAAGAGTTATGCTTGTGTCATATTTTTATTTTATTAATGAATGTTATAATCTTAATGTCATTAAAATGCTGATACTTTTCTGCATGGTTTCAGATAACTATTTCTCAAATAACACAGTTTCTTGAACTCTGATCGAGTGTAAGTAGGCAAACTCAATGCTGAAATTACACCCCTGAGCATTTTAGTATATCCATCCATCCAGTTTAGTATAGCGATATGTTTTACCTTTCCTTTTCTTACTTGGAATCATTCATAGGTGTTACAAGAAAAAAGTCCAATATTTTTCAATAGGCCTACAACTGTTTTTGAGCCCATAAAATCATATAGTGTGTCTGCTTCTGATCTAGCAGTACAAATGAGTGGTTGAGTGTTAGAGGACACCTGATTTACTAATGTCGTGGCACAGGAGAAGATTGCATAGTGTACATCTGCCCTAAGTTATCAGTAGTAACAGCTTGTACTTGTCTGTTTTACCTGTGTTTTCTAAAGTTAAACATTTCTATCAGAACTAAGCTTGTACCTACTTATGTGCATATAGCAAGAACCTTACCCTCTCATTAGGGATTCCTGGGGTCTTTCCTTATTTTTAAATAGTGAGTTATTTCTGTTTTTCTCTAGCTCTCTCATTTTGTCTGTTTTGTTCTTCTTGCAGTCTCATCTCATCTCATCTGTGGAAGTTCGTCCCTATTTCCTCCTGGATTTTCACACGGCTCACCATGATTTCTTCTTGGTCTTTGCTGCCTCCACTTTCCAAGTTCTAAATAACGGATGGGTAATTTTCCTCACTGTGGAGAAGGCACATTTATTAGATATTTTAACACAAAATTCTCCTGCACCTTCTGTTGACCACTTCAAAATTCTCCAAGTAGACCTTGACATGAGAGTGTGTCCATTACATCACACCTCCTTAGTTCACTCTATTAAGTGGTAATATTTTGTGATATTGGGCAGCTCCTGTGTATAACTTTTTTTTGATTGGTGCCCAAATTCATCAATATAAAGTCATTGACATTAAAATAAGAATTTAGATGACATCTGTAACTCTGGTTTATTAACTGACAACACCTAAATCTGGGAATCCTTTAGTAGTGTCAAGAGGCAAATGTAGAGTGCGGAACGTTTGTATGAATCACTGGAAATCCTCCTGAATTGTAGAATAAGCGATGATGTCTAAATGGTAGCTCTTGAAAGAGGTGAATCAGTCAGATACAAAAATATACTCCAAAACTGTAGCATAAAACTGATGTTTGTGTTTACTCACTTGGAATTTACACTGCTGAAGTCTGTCAGTGAAATTTGGCTCGTAAAAATCAAGCTGAGCAAAACCGAAACCTGTAGTAACTAATACAAGGTAGATGCTGATTTAGAATCAACACACTTGTAATCAAGAGCAATTCAATTATCAGGGTCAAAATAACATAATGTTCAAATAATAGAAAAGCAAGCCAATTATGTCAACACCATGAAGTAAAACAAGTTCATATCAAAATGGCTTTGGGTAGTAATTTATACTTGTAATGAAGTGTAAACCTGCAAAATGAGATGGGGAAAAACAAAAGCATATCTGCTCATTTCACAGAGAGCAGATGGCAAATGAGGTATCTCTGTTTCTGTTCTCACAGCCAGTCTGCTCTGAAATTAAACTTTTGCAAGTATAGCAAAATACTTTTATATCATTTTAGTAAGTTTCTTTCCAAATTAATGTCAAGATGTAAAAAAATATTTAACAACTAAATACAAATTAGAAAGGGATAACCAAGAATACAAAATATCTAATATAAAAGTAAAAAAAAACCTTGAGCTTCCCATTTAAAGCATTGAAAAGCCAACCCAAACCTCTGTTTTTTTCTCTCTCTGTCCACTCCCTTATTCTTGGCAATAGGGTTCTTTCCTCTGCCTCTCCTAATTCAGTGAGTATATGGACATGACTTGAGTCTCAATGCCATCTCCAGGTCATTCCCAGCCAAGCCCTTGAATGCTTTCCAAAGTCCACTTCTCTCTAGCAGCCCCAGGGGTCCATGTCTCTGTGAGCTGACATTTTCCTTAAGAAGAGCCATATCTCAAGGACACCCTTATTGTGGTCCCTCTACTTAAAGGGGCCCCCCAATCCCTGTAGCCTTCCTTGGGATCTCCATGAACTCATCTTTAAATTGGACCCAGGTATTATCATATTTCGGGTCACCTTCCCTTTGCTACTGTTAGACAGTTTTGTCTTTCCTATTCCGGGATGCCACTGCCTCTATCATTTACCCTATCAGTGACTTTTACTTTGCATTGTTTGACAATGCCAGTGTTTGCTTCCCTCTCTTTTTCCATGGCCTTGCTATGCCCAGCCCTTGCCCCATTCCACCCTTTAATTATTTCTTCAGTCTTCCAGTTGACTATGCCATCTATTGTCATACTCAGTCAGTCCTCACTATTCCAGCAAATCATCTGTAGAAATGAAAAACTTGTTTTTTGACTTAGACAGTGGCATACATTATAGTTATCTGTTGCTTCAAACACTGTTGATCAATATATTTTATCACTTTAACACTATTTATGGAAAGACGCATTTCCATAATTCTCTGTGTTTGAAGATCTTCCTCTCATTCTCATCCACTGGTCAAGAGTCCTGTCTTCAATCAACAAACTAAAGGAACCATCTCGTAAAGTGTCACTCAAGTTAATATATGACATTGTCCCCCTTCAAACATTTTGGTAAGCCAGATAATATTGCATTGTCTCTTCTTGAGCAGTCTTCCATCTTGACCTTTTCTTTCTTAAGGCTGTTGATTCACTTTTAATTTGTATTTCCTTTGCATTATGAAGGAATGAGACTTCATTTTGTATTTTGACTTGTTCTGTTTTTATATTGGCTGTCTCGGTGTGAAACTGAGTGTCAAGAGGCTGAATGATAGTCTCCATTATCGAGAGTTGCTGGAGTATTAGCTCCATGGCATCTGAGTCAAGCTCAGCATTTGAAGTAATAGGCTGCTGTCATTTCTTTCAGTGATTCAAAAGCATAATATGACTTCTATGGGAAGAATTCATCACTATATTCACTATATGTTTGAATATAAGAAGGAATTATGTGTAATTAGAACAGATGGAAAACTGAGATGGTTACCTAATCAGAGGCTGGAAAGAGCTACAAATCACACAGCCACCGCACCCTACCAAGTCTTTCCGTGATCTCGGGAGAAAAGCCAAGCAAAATGACACCTTTTCGTGATCTCGGTAAAATTCTGAATGAACTGTTTCTGTGTTGGCTCGGTGAATTTATTTAATAAGATAATTCTTTATACTGTATGTTGCGACTTTGTGATTAAGCTTAAATGGCTTCAGGGCATTCTAATCACTATAATGGAATTTATTGATAAATGGGATGACAGAGAGTATAAGTGTAAAGTGGACAATATTATTTCTTGGTGCAAAGAGAACTGTCTGAAACTCAGTATCAGCAAAAGCAAGAAACTGGTTGTTAACCTTTGCTGCACCAAACAACTTCTATGTCCAGTCATTATTCAGAGAGTAGATGTGGAGATGGTGCACTGCTTACAAGTACTTGGTTGTCCACATCAATGATGGTCTGATTTTTTCTTGTAACACAGAGGAACTATAGGAGAAAGGGCAGAGGAAACTATGGTCCTTTAATCTGAGTAGTGACATCCTTAAAATGTTCAATGACTCTGGGATAGCTAATGCGGTTTTCTAAGCTGTAGTTTGCTGGGTTGGTAACATCAATTCAAGGGAGGCCCACTGAGTTAACAAACTAATTGAGGCAGATTGAATTATGGGACATACTGTGGATCTGCTGGAGGTAATAGTGGATGACAGAATGATGATAAAAGTAATAGCCATTATGATCACTGCTGCACATCCTCTCTCTCTCACACTAGCATTGAGTGCTTTCAACCAAAAAATATTTTAACAGAAGTGTGCCAGAAAATTTTACTTGGGCTCCATTATATCAATTGCAATGTACCCATATAATGCACTCTTATTTTTAGCAAACTCAGAAGTTTATGTTTTGGTAATTGTCATGTGCATTGGGGTGGTGGGGGGTGTTCTTATTGTTATTTGTCATTGTATTTAATTATTGAAATTCTGTAAAGCAACATTTCACTCTTGGTACTATCTGTATATCTAAGCATTATTAATGATCCTAATATTCCTCAGCATTAGATAAAGTCAGTAAAATGCTCTCTTCTGAACAATTGTTGAGAAGTAGAGAGAAGGCACATCTTAGTGCCAATCTTAAGGTGAAGTTTATCACAATTATGGATTTGATACCCATACTACTAACAGTACACCATTTGAAAAGTAAAAATGCTCAGCTCACAGATTTCTCTAAAGCAGTGTGTCACATCCCTCAAATCAAGATTAACTGATTGGACGTATAATCCTGGATTCAATCATTAAGATGGAAAACATAGGCGGTGTGATGTAGTCAACATAAAATGGTGTATATTTTTAGAACAATTTTTTCATCCATCCATCCATTATCCAACCCGCTATATCCTAACTACATGGTCACAGGGGTCTGCTGGAGCCATAAGAAAGTACATTAAATTGTTTTTGTCTAGTAATCTATTAGTCACTAATGTCTGCTGTACTTAATATAGTATGATGATAATAAGTACGATTTTCATCAACATAATTTATTTAGAATTTTCAGTACTATTTATGTTTAACTATAAGCTAATATATAGTAGTTATTTTAACTAAAAACAATTAGACTATAAACTAACTATAGTAATTAGTAACAAAAGTAAAGTAACAAAGTAATTAGTAACAAAAGGCAATTATAGTAAATTTAAAATTACTATTTATTTAAAATGATTATTTAGTAACAAAATTATTATTAAAAAATTGTATTAAATTATTATTATTATTGTTATTATTATTATTATTATTAAAAAGGTATATTATTAAAATTATTATTATTGTTAAAATTATTGAAATTATTACTATTGTTATTATAATTATTATTATTAATTATTAGTATTAGTTGTGGTCTTAGTTGGGTCTACCCCCAGGCTGCCAGATGGAGCCCTCCCTGCAGTATGGAGGTGCCCCGAAGACCAGCAGGGAGTCATGGACTATGTAGTTTTTATGCACAACCCTGCTGGATACCACAGGGGCCGCAAGAGGGAGCTGCAGGGAGGACCGAAGAATCATTCGTGCCCAATAAGAGAAGAAGGACTTGTACCTGACCCGGAAGTGATAAAGAATCACGTGGACTGGGGATTGGGAACACTTCCGGGTCAGGGAGAATAAAAGGACTATGGGAGCTCCCAGATGGCGAGCTGAGCTGGGTGGAAGGGTGGCAATGCATCTGGGAGTTGGAGGATTGTATTGATTAGTGATTGTGTGTTATTTAATGAGTATAGTGGAGGAGAGGGTGTTTTGTGCACTGTGGCAATTAAATAAAGTCATCATTTAGACTTTTATCTGGTGTCTGGAGTCTTGGACAGGGGTTCAAGGGAGCGATACAGCCCTAATCTGTCATATAGTATTATTGTTATTATTAAAAAATATATTAATAAAATTATTATTATTGTTAAAATTATTAAAATTATTATTATTGTTGTTATTGTTATTATTATTATTATTATATTATTATTATTAAAAATTATTATTAAAATTAGTAACTAAATTCTTATTTAGTAACAAAAGGCAATTATAGTAATTATTATTTATTTAAAATTATAGTAAGTTTATAGTAAACTATAAACTATAGACTAAAAACTAACTATAGTAATTAGTAACAAAAGGCAATTATAATAAATTTGCTCTCTATCTGATGCCTCCATACTGATTTCAGCATTATTTATGTTTAACTATAAACTAATATAGTTAGTAATATAATATAATTATAATATATTAGTTAGTTTAACTATAAACTAACTACAGTAGTTAGTTTAACTATAAACTATTTATGTTTATCAGCAGAAAATTGAGCTTCATGTGAACATAAACAATGACACTAATTATGTGACGGTTCCTTTCTGTATTGCTGTCCCTTGCACTTCCTGACCATTTCTTACTTCTGCTCCTGCACTACGGAACAGGTTTGCAAAAATGGCCTCACAGAATGTAGATGAAACACTAGGGAGGAAGCACGGTACTGGGCTTGGTGAGGAGAATGGTATTTTAAATTTTATAAACTGCTACCTTATGTATCTAAAGTTTGTTTTGATGATGTGGTGTTGATCATGCTTTTAAAATATGTTTTGCATATTATAATGTATCTTTAAGTATATTAAAGATATATATTTAAGTATATCTAAAAAAGAGAAAGCATCAACCTGTTTGTATAAGTGATACATTTAAGGTCCAAGCTTTGAATCATATTTAAAATAGAATCAATCTTTTGAAATATTAGTTGAAACCACTTACATTTATTGATTATAATATTCTTAATGTTATACTTATTATATTGCTTGTAGTTGATCAGGAGGAATACAACAGTCCAAATGAATGGTTGGGGTGCCAGCCAGATTATTCAATTTACTGAAACAATAAGTTCAACGGCGGCACGGTGGCGCAGTAGTAGCGCTGCTGCCTTGCAGTTAGGATTTCGCTTCCCAGGTCCTTCTTGCGTGGAGTTTGCATGTTCACCCCGTGTCTGATTGGGTTTCCTCCAGGTACTCCAGTTTCCTCCCACAGTCCAAAGACATGCAGGTTAGGTGCATTGGCGATTCTAAATTGTCCCTAGTGTGTGCTGGGTGTGTGCGTGTGCCCTGCGGTGGGATTGGCTGAGAGCAGACCCCCGTGACCCTGTAGTTAGGATATAGCGGGTTGGATAATGGATGGAATAAGTTCAACCAAAATAATAGATGAAGAGCATCAGGCTTAAAGATGAAACTCCTTCAGGTGAGTTGCTTGTAACCATAAATGTGATGCCTCCTTCTGGGAATGCTCAGGTCTTATAGTCCTTGGACCAAAAGGGGCGGAGTCATCTGCCTTCATTGAGTGTCTCCTCGGAGCTGTAGGTGGAAACAGAGATAAGACATGCTTCATTGATTTACTACAACAAGTGGGCAAAGGAAGTATCACCTTTGAATCTCAAGAAAAATATTATTATGATATTTAGATGTAATTTTTGGAACATATTTGTTGTAAAATACTGATTCAGGATCAAGAACATACACATTTAGCTATTAGGTTCTAAACTGAGTGGTTATTATGTTTCTAAAGAAATGATAGGCAGGATCACTCAGTTTTTTAAAGAAGTGATGGCAGTATGTTAAAAATAGGGGAAAACATGTCCACAAAACAGAAAGCTTATGTGTTTAATTATTTTAAAGATTAAACAAAAATGATTAAATGTATAGTATATCAGTTGACTGGCCTGTTGGTCCTGAATATTCTTTTTAATGTTTAACTGTAATTACACAGCAAAAGATGATGAGTGTTTGTTCAGCAAAGGTATGAGCAATGCAACCCATGAAACTAGAATTAAGATTTTTTTCTTTGGTTTATAAAACATCAGGCTGTCAAGAGGCACTTCCAGCATTTCAGCTTAAGTAAATACCTGACAGTCAGAATGGACATGGGAGTACATAATAAGGGACCAATTGCAAGATGTCTTTGGCAAAACAATCAGTTTTTGTAGATCTTTGTGAACACGGTAAAAGATACACAAGGAGAGATGCACAAGAGACTTAAACAATGAGCCAATTTCATAAAAATAGGTGAATTTATTTTAGTCTACCTGTGGTAAAATGCATTTAGGGTCCGTGGCAGTCCACAGCTTTTTTTATAAATAGTGCACTCAGGCTCCAGGTGGGTGTAGGTGCACAGAGTAGCATGGACGAGCAGTCCGGAGTGCAAATGAGGGAACTGGCAGGGCCTGCATTCGCTTTTAAGTGAGTGCGGTTTGAATGACTTCTTAATTAGTGCTTTGTAGTTAAGGCACCTACCCTTGCCCGATGAAGTACAAAAAGAGCTGAATAAGACAGAGGGGAGAAACTCAGGGGGAAGACTGAAAAGAATGATGTCAAGAGTGCAGTTGTTAAAAGGAATGAAAAAAATGAAAGCAAAGAGAGGCAGGATCATGGCTGAACTGGTGCGATATTGTGAAGGCAGAAAGCATGTGGGAAACAACCAAGAAAGGAGCAAATAAACTGAGTGCTGAAGGAGCATGAGCGGCCAACCACTCTGAGTGGGCTTCTTCTGAAGGCCGAAGGATGGCGGAAGGACAAAGAAGCAGGGCTTGAGGGGTTCCTTCCTAAAAGGTCAAGGGATGGTGGCCAGTGTTAATGAAAGACTGTACTTGCTCGTGGATGTTTCCACCTACTGAGGAGACCTTAAAGGGAGGTCAGAGAAGACGTCAGTTTTAGTTGGATGCTTTGAGGTTCAAGAGTTGTTTTTAAAGATACAGATTCTGACAGTATTTTAACCTGTGGGTTTTAACCATTTGGATTATTTATCCAGTGCTTTATAAGATGCTATATAAATAAAATGTATTATTATTAATTTTATCATTTATTTATGAACTTTTAACTGCCACAAACACTGTTTTTATCAAGGAGTGTTTATTTGTTTATTCAAGAAAAGACTGAACTGTGATTAGTATTTTTTTTTTTAAATTGCTTTGTTTTGTGAATAAAAAGCATTTTGCACATGTGCACCTACTCTTGCTACTGTGTGTCATCATTGCTTAGTCCATCCACAGTTTCAAGACTATTGATGTCTTGGGTTCAAGAGAGTATGCTAGCTACAAGCAACCCATGCATCACACTACCTGATTTATCACTGGGTCATCAGTCAGATCATTTGCAGACAGAGTATACTTTTCAGTTGATAGTGAGAAGAAGAGAGATGGGTGTTTATATAAGATATCTGCTGCTGCTGCTGAGTAAGTGTGTACTAAAATTAGGGATCCCCGTCCATAAACCTCAAACCATGAGGGACAGAGATACACAAGGTATTCAAACAAGCTATTTTCCAAGTTCTCTTCTCTCAATCTTTTTCCAGCAACATGGTGAGAAGCACCCAGATTGAGTAAGATACTTGCACTGATGTTATGAAATAACTCTCTAAAAAACCTTTCCTTTCAGGATGCATCCAAAGCAGTGAACAACATGGAGCTGTGTATCTGCCAAGTACAACAACAAGGGAGTATTTAAGCAATCACATAAGTTAATATTCAGAGTAAGAGTACTTTGAAATAGAATATAACTGTAATTGGCAAAATTAAATCTGGCCAACATGAATTGCAATGTATATTGCCATGTAAATAACACATACCTCAAATAAATATATAATGACTATAACAATTACACTTAGCGTATTGTAAAAGCAATACAAAATGGACGAAGGCATACTAATACAAAAAGACAGAGAATACTCAATAATCGTGTGCAAGTCTATAGTTGCCAAATTACTTTACCTGCATATCTTTGGAATGAATAATCAAAAACTTTAGGGCCTTCAGAAAAATCCATACTGCCTACCTACAGGAAAAAGATTCAGACTCAGCACCTGCAGTCAACCGAGCCAGGATTCAAATGCCACTTAATATGGAAATGTGGTTGTTATTGAATATAATGTTTAATCATTGTACAGTATAAAATTATTTACAGTACAAGAGTTTTTTTTGTTTTGTTTTGCATCTCATATTTTAGCCAACATGGTCTTTCTAATTAGATAAAGGTCAAAACTACAATACTTCTTCAGAAAAACAGAACTAGTGATACACTACCCTGCTTCTAAGCTTCTTTAAGAAGAACTCCCTAAGATAGAGTTATTGGTTTTATAGAGATGGTATTTTAGCAACAAATTATAGCTGAGACTTTCCAGGTGAATGTAGCGGACCTGAAATTTGCCTGTTTGCCATCTTTTAAAGCACTTTACACATTAATGGGGCATGAGGTTCATGAAGCAATAGTGATAAGCACTGTGTCACCATGCTCAGGTTGAGGAGCATGCAACCCCCCCAAGCAGACATGTGGTTCAGTCCCACCCTCCAGAAATGATCGTCTATCTGCCGCAGATATAGTTATATGGGCTTCCCCTTGGCCTGGTCAAGACACTTGGCTCCTCAACAACGAGGATCCTGCAAGCCGGGTCACCCTCCAAGAATCATGTCACATGACCGTAGTGCCATAACTGATGTTCCTTCAAAATGCAGGTAATGTGTAACTACATAGCAAAACAGGGAGCACCAAAACTTTAAAGACTTGGACCTTTGTCCTTATTGCAGAGATTTCAGGAGTGCCACACACCCCTTTCCAAGGACCTCATGACCTCTCCATGCTCTCCCAATCTGTCTACTGAATTGACATGAATCTACTGACATGAATATCACTGCCAAGGTAAGTAAACCTTCCGATGAGGTTGACAGTCTCAGACAGACACTGCTAATGCCTGAGACCAAAAGTAACATTAAAGGCTTGGATCTTCATCCAGGACACTCGCAAACCCAAACATTCAGACTCCTCGCTCAGTCTCTTGAGAGCCCTGATCAGAGCCTCCATTGACTCAGCAAAGATCACAGCATTATTGGCAAAGTCAATATCAGTGAATCTCTTCACCAACAGATGCCCCACAGCTGCTGGACCCCATGACCCTGACCAATACCCAATCCATGCAACTATTGAACAGAGCAGGAGCAAGAACACATGACTGATGAACCCCAGAATCCAAAGCACTCAGTCCCAGTACCAGTTGTGGCCTGCAGAGAGCACTCCTGACACAGATAGACGCAGGACACAAGACACACACCAAACACAGCACCAAACAAATTATTTTCTTTCTCTTCTTTCTGTCTCTTTGACTCCACTTCTCCTAGCAAGCTTCATCCTCTTCCACCCGACTCTGGCTCTCAGAGTAATGGCTGCTGGCCCTTTGTATAAGACACCCAGAAGTGCTCCGGGTGCTCGACGACCTACTTCTGACAGCATTTCCAGGTGTGGCAGACAGTGCTCTACCAAAGGGCTGAACAGTTCTCTAGTTGCCCCCTGGGAGTTGAGCTTCCATTTCATATACTTCTGTGTTGGACTTATTTGTAAGAATTCAGCTAAATGAGACATGCACTTTTTTTAAAAGTTTCTTTTAATTTTATGTTTAAACATTTGTTTTATTTTTCATTTCCATGGTTAGCTTCCCTTGCTTCTTTGAAGATGGCTTTACTGTTGACTGCTTAACACTGGCTCCTGTGTAAGTATTGTATAATAAAAGTATAGTTTGATTTTTTTTTTTCTGAGCATCCTTTCTATTGTTCTGGAGAACCGAACAGTGTTTTGGCAGAAAGTGATGCAAGGCTAGAATAAAGCTAGAATCTAGCATGGTAGAATCATAACTTATTATTTGACTGCCATCTTTATACAAGACAATTTACAGAATTTAAAATGCAATTGATTATGTTCCTTTTCATATCACAAATTACAGGAAATCATCCCCCCATATTGCAGTAACTCACCAGCTGGCTGACGATTTGAATGCATTTTACTGAAGATCTGATAAGCCCCAGAATACAAACAACATTAGCTCCAGCCTTCTCAGTGTAGAAACCTATACGACTTCCCCCCAACACATTCTCCCACTCAACCTGCATTAAATATCTTTGAAGAGGAGGTGTGTTGGTTCTTCACAGGACAGCATGCTAAGAAAGCAACAGTCCAGATGGGGACTCACCCTTCCTAATAACTGTACCTCTAAGAACCCCTCTCTCAAACTTATGAAATATGCAGATGACACAACCATCCTTGGGCTCATTAGGAATGGTGCCAAGTCTAGATACAGATAGGAGGTTGAGCAGCTGGCCGTTTGGTGTAGTCAGAACAATCTGGAGCTAAACACTCTCAAAATTGTTGAGGTGACAGTGGACTTTAGGAGAGGTCCCATAATATTATCCCCTCTCTCAATACTTAGTACTGCTGTGACAGTTGTGGAAACCTTCATGTTTTTGGGATCCATAATCTCCTGGGACTCCCCAGAAGTACAAAAGGATCTCTTACTCAACATTTCAGAAAAGGAGATGGAAGGCAGCCATGCACATAATTCAGTCTTTCTCCATATGCACAAAGCATACAATTCATCCATCCATCCATTTTCCAACCCGCTGAATCTGAACACAGGGTCACGGGGGTCTGCTGGACCCAATCCCAGCCAACACAGGGCACAAGGCAAGGACCAATCCCGGGCAGGACACGCACAAACACACCCACACTAGGGCCAATTTAGAATCGCCAATCCACCTAACCTGCTTGTCTTTGGGAGGAAACCCACGCAGACACGGGGAGAACATGCAAACTCCATGCAGGAAGGACCTGGGAAATGAACCCGGGTCTCCTAACTGTGAGGCAGCCTTGGTGTCACAATCACTCCTAATCCACTAACAGCTGTGTTTGGTGTTCTTCCAGATGGGCTTAAAGTGGAGAAGGACAAACAAACTGTGATTGCCTTTACTTCACTATTGGCACATAGGCTTATTTTGCTCAACTGGAAGATCCTATCCCACCTCTTTTAAGTCAGTTGGTAACTGATGTTACTGTATATACTATTTGAATTTTTAAAAAATTAAAGTTCTCACTTAGAGGATCTGTGCAGAACTTCTTTAAAACCTGGCAGGATCTAATCAATAACCATTTAGAATAAGTATTTATATTGGGGGAAAAGGAATCTCTTTCTTCTTTTCTGCTCTTAAAGTTTTCTCTGGCTGTTGGCCTGCCTCTCTTTCTCATGGGTGGGGTTGAATTGAATTTAGTTTGGTTAACTTTGACTTGTTTGTATGGAATGTTACTTTCTTTTAATAAATTCAATAAAAAGAATCTCCCAGAACTTAAAATCAGAGATCAATGTAAGGTCCATCATAAAAAAGACATAAGCATGAATGTATTTCCTGCAACAGCTGAGGAAGTCCAGCCTTCCACAGGATCTGTTGATTCAGTTCTAAACAGCAGTCATTGAGTCTGTTCTCACCTTATTTATAACCGTGTGGTTCAGATTAGTGACTAAAGGACAAAAACAGGCTACAGCGAACAGTCAAGCCTGCCAAAAATGTCACTGATGCCAGTCTGCCCACCTTACCGGACCTGTACTATTCAAGAGTCATGAAACGGGCAGGGAAAATCATCACCGACCCCTCACATCCAGGCCAGAACCTTTATGAACTTCTTCCATCGGCCAGGCAGAATAGATTAATATACATCAAAACAAGCAGATATAAGAACAGTTTTTTTTCCCCAAAGGCCATCAAGCTCACAAATTGTTAGTTCAGCCTAACCAGCCTTGGTATCACACCTCCAGACCTCCCAGGGCCTTGTAACACCTGTTTACATATTGTTAATGCTTGTTTTTTTAATGTTCATTTCTTGCACCATGTTGCACTCTGCACTTTGTTTTCATATATATATATATATATATATATATATATATATATATATATATATATATATATATATATATATACAGTACAGGCCAAAAGTTTGGACACACCTCTTCATTCAATGTGTTTTCTTTATTTTCATGACCATTGGTAGATTCTCACTGAAGGCATCAAAACTATGAATGAACACATGTGGAGTTATAAAACCATTTCAGGTGACTACCTGTTGAAGCTCATCAAGAGAATGCCAAGAGTGTGCAAAGCAGTAATCAGAGCAAAGGGTGGCTATTTTGAAGAAACTAGAATATAAAACATGTTTTCAGTTATTTCACCTTTTTTTGTTAAGTACATAACTCCACATGTGTTCATTCATAGTTTTGATGCCTTCAGTGAGAATGTACCAATGTAAATGGTCATGAAAATAAAGAAAACACATTGAATGAGGAGGTGTGTCCAAACTTTTGGCCTGTACTGTATATTCTCTCTCTTGTCTTTTATCTGAGGTGTGTGTGTGTGTGTGTGTATGTAACATATACTTGGAGATTCACTGAAAGTGGAGTCAAATTCCTTGTATGCGTGCATACTTGGCCAAAATATGTGATTTTTCTGATTTGTTTTTCTAGTTGGAGCACAGACAGGTAAAGTGACTTGTTCATGGTCACACAGTGTCAGCAGCAGGATTTGAAACCACAATTTCAGGATTTGTTCCAGGAACAAAGCCTTAACCAGTACAACACACTAACGGCAATCAGTCCATCATCAGAGTTGGAGTAGTCAATCAAAGAAAATAATCCATTATAAATTAATAATTACTTGCCTCAAGCTCTAACAGGATGATTTTACTTTTTACTTCCTAGATTACTTCCACTTAGCAGTCAGTAAGGCCAGCTACCTGTGGTGTTTATTGAGCAACATAACCTGTGTCTCTCCAGTCTTTTTACACTATCAAAAAAGAAAGCACTAACTGTCTTACATTCACTCTCAATTGAGGTAAAGCTTCAGTTACATTACTTTTAGAAGACCTCCATTTTCTGGGAAACACTAAAGAGATGTGACGAAAAAAGAGAAATGCATGTCAGGATACAGGGCTACATTTTACGACACTTGACATTTATAGTGTTTTCATTTTATTGGACATCAAAGAGTTTTTTGTCTGTGTAAATCTAATTCTCTATCAGGTCTTTGATCAAGAGGCTGCACATCACAATGAACAAAACGTTTAATTATAAAAGTTGCCAGACACACACCGGGGTTCACTTTGCTCCAAGTTCTTTAAAGTAGAACTAAATTAGCTTCATTCATATTCTTTCAAAGTATTCCAAAAGTGAAACGCTGTTATGATTCAAAATAAATCTCAAAATATATTTTTCTTAATAAAGACAAAGATAACTTCAATACTATCCCAAATAAGATGAACTATCATGTGATATCATAAAATAACACACATCTCTGGTACAGACCTGGCAATGATGAAGAATGCAATTCACCCTATGCAAACATAAAAATAGTGGCTGACACTGATCAGGTAGCCACCCTCACTTTCTTGAACCTTATGCCTCATGGAATACCTGCCAAGAAACATATGTATAATACAAGTTGCACAATTCTAGTTAAGTCAGTCATTTAAACAGTAATATGTTACATTACTTTGTTACTGGGAAATGTAGTTAGATTACAGTAGCACATTGCTTTGTACTGCGTTATTGGTGAAGACATCCATCCATCCATCATCCAATCCACTATATCCTAATTACAGGGTCACAAAGGTCTGCCAGAGTCAATCCCACCCAACACAGGGCGCAAGGCAGGAAACAAACCCCGGGCAGGGCACCAGCCCACCACAGGGCATGCACACACACACACACCAAGCACACACTAGGGACAATTTAAAATCAGCAATGCACCTAACCTGCATATCTTTGGACTATGGGAGGAAACCAAACTCCATTCAGGGAGGACCCAGGAAGCCTAGCTGTGAGGCAATAGCGCTACCACTGCGCCACAGTGCAGCCCTAGTGAAGACATACTTTGAGAAATTCATTGTGATGGATCCTTGGACTATTAGTAGTGTATAGCTCTATGGTGCAGATTATTAGGTTGGCAAAATCTCTTGAAAGCTGAACTGATTATTGCCATATAGTGTCTGGGGTTCATGGCATTACGTCACATGGTTTATCAGTCATTTTGCTATATTTAGTATATTTCTGAATGGGTTTACACGCTTAAAAAACGTAATCACTGATCCTAAGTGACTACAAATATTTTGAAATTTCATCCTTTGTTCCTTGCAATTTCAAATAAGCTTGCTGGAAAGATCTTAGAAGCATTTGAGCTAGCAGTTCTGGATAATTTGTAATTATTTCAACAACAACTCCTGTATTCGAATTCCATTAATCAAAAATTATGAATGTGTTCCATGACCTACTAGTTACAGATTATAGGGTTTTGACTGAAAACTACATTAATAATAAAAAGCATGTTAAATAAAAGGTAAGTTCAGGACAAAAATATGAATGCTTTTTTGCCAATTCTCTATTATTTTTATGACCTCTTCATAGAGTATTACAAAGCATATTTCTTTCACTTCATTAATAGTCCTAAAATGTATTCCTACTGCAAGGTTTATGTGGGGCCACTTCACTGGTCTCACCATTGTTATCGAGATCTTTTGTTCTTTCCTGCCTGTATCATACTGAGGCACAGGCCAGTTCTTCTCCAAATCACTCATCAATATAAAATGGGCCAGTCACTAGACAAACACGACCTGACTCAACAGGAGAATTGCTCTTCAAAGAATCACAGATCCAATCTGACAAATATATTTCCAACTTGTTAGAAAAGCTGCACACAAGTTTTGGACAAGGAATAAAATTATTTTGAGTCTTGTCAGGTCAGTCTAGTGTATAGCTCTTACGCCGTGTCAGTGCAGACTGAAAGGTGAAGTCAACCTGACATGTAATAATGCCAACTTACTGTACCTTGCATTTCGCTTCTGCCTTCCAACATGCCTTCAAACAAGCAATACATTTTTTATTTGAATCAAGTCAGATCATTTTGTCAACTATTCAATGATCAACCATGTGCCTGCTCTGCGAACATTTCCACACTTTATCATTTTAGACCATTACGTGCAATTGTCTCCACACATCACACTAATTGCAGTCTTAGAAAGAGCCATAGAAAATAAAGTTTAAAGTTAAATGCAAACCAAACTGCTCTTTTTTATGGAGGAGGTCAAGTGCATAGGCAGCAGGTTAAAATTTTCCAAAATATTCTGTACATTGTAAGTTGAAGAAAATGAGTATATTCAAAAACTGTAGAATAAAAAAAATTAACAAAATATTCTGACAGACATACTAAATAATGTTCAATTGGATTATGCAAACAAATAAATGGTGTTTGATTGCATCTGTGAAGATCTGAGAGAAAAAATCCTCACCATATGTACTGTATAATGCAGCTCAAAACCGTCGCTCTCCATGACTAAGCCTCAGGGGCCTCACTAGAATCGTATCAGTTTAAGCAATAGATACAGGCTAGTCTCACTGGGCCAGCCATGATTCTTTGAGAATAACTTGCTAAAATGTTGTTGTGAAAATGTGTCACTCAACAGACTCCACTCTTTCTAAAAACCTGCACCTAATTTCAATTTTTATCAAAAACATGAAACCTTTACATTAAGTAATTATAGAAAGATCTGGAAGCTTAAGTTACAAAGTTTAACGTAACATAAAATTGATTGAGTTTGTCACAAAAAGACTCCAGACTGTCAAAAAGGTTTGAGGCAGCCACCCGTATATTATGATCCTGGCTGCAAAAGGTTGAAAATGATTAAGTAGTTTACAAGACTGAGTCCAAAACAGAACTGAATACGTGGAGATAAGATGGCGGTTTTAAGGGCTGGTGGAAGAAATGATGTCATCTATGCCAGAACCGTAAGTGACATCCTCAGGATTGGAAGTGATGTCATCAGAGGCACCGGGACCAGAAGTGATGTCATCAAATGCACCTGGACCGGAAGTGACATCATCAGAGGCACCAGAAACAGAACTGACATCATTGGAGGCGTTGGAACCTGGCGGGATTTCCCGGGAATGGTCTGCATGAAACTGAGAGAGACAGTCAGCATACTCCGCCGCCACTTGGTCTGATGTAGTATTACAATTACTCAAGCCCTTCAGCTGCATCCTAATCACATGTGTCTGACAAGTTCTGTATCCTGTCATTTTAATGAATGCATCATTACATAGCATAACAATAGCAAATAGTGTTTAGAGAAGCATTGTAGTCTATATATTGTAACAGCACTGACAAGTTGCATTAGCCTGGGAATGAGTCAACATTCCATCGTATAAGTGAGAAGCTTCAGAGTCAGCTGCTGTATAAAACCTATAAAAACGGCAAGCCTGCCAAAGTCACATAAGAATTGCATTTTGTGCGTCAATACTGAGTGGTCATTTTCAGGATTGGTGAGCTACCTAAAACAGTGATATAAAGAGCAAGACTCTGTTGGCACCTAGTGTTTGCACTACATTAGTTCAGGAGTCAGATGAGGAGAAGACCTACAGTCCAACTTAGCAAAGTGCTGAGTGCTGTGGAGATACAAAATTCACTTTCCTGGCTCATCCAGGGTTTTGCTAGAAGGTCTCAAGGCTGAGACTGGAGATTAAGAATGCCATTTGCAGCATCAGCACATGATAGAAGACTGTGGAAAGATCGCTATCTCTGCAGCTTCACCAGTGCTTTTCCATCTCCTATGTTCCTGGGTGCATGGTCGTTGGTGGAGCCTGGGGCTTGTGAGGGTGGGGAAAAGTATGGCAGATCGAGTTGCCAGTGACTCCAGATGAGCAATGCTGGAGCAGGGCTGGTAAGACTGAGCAGTCAAAGCACAATGCAGGTCATAGGGGCATTAAAGAACAGCTGTTCAGGGAGAGTCTCTAGGCTAAGATCTAAACATGGAACATTGTCTACAGTGTCAGTTCAGTGAAGGAGGACAGCTAAGACACCCATACATCTGCAACTCCACATTAGGAGACTCACCTACCAACATATCATGGAAGGATCGCTGCAGCGTGAAATGCATGATAGCACTACATTCAACATCCCTCAATATGTCACAGCCAGGTCCCTGCTGATTTGTCTTTGTAACTGACCATACAACCGCAGCTGAAAAGAAAGGCCACTCTGCCATTTTGAAAGGTTTATGCACTGTTGGAAGAAGCTGTAAGTGGTCGCTGGGAACAGTAACTTTGAAGGGAGTGTTATGTAATAGCATTGACAAGTTACATTAGCCTGAGAATGAGTCAAAGTTAGTACAAGCTGATTGATTTCTTCTAGTACAGGACAGCAAGTGGTACTTAAGGATAATGAGCAACGTAAAAAAGAGCGGGAAAGAGTGAGAATCCATTTACACATAGTGCAGGCACTGCAATATTATGTGTTGTGAAAGAAGCCCGGACACAGACAGACACTGAGACAGCCAGATGTCCAAAACACACACGTTCAATTCCCTTTACCCTTTTACAACACCACACAATGCACTTAAACATCTTCAATTTGCTCAGTTTCTTCTTTTCTCCCTTATTCTGCCGCTTCTACTCCTTTCCTCACAAACTCAGTCCTCTTCCTCCTGACTCCGGCTCCACGGCACCTTGGATGTAATCCAGGGGGGCTGCCCTCATGCCCCGGGGAAGATTTTGCCCCTCTCCCAGTCCTTCCGTTCTCCAGGCGTCCCTGTGGGGCAAGATCCCCGGTTGTCTGCCACAATGTTTAAACTCTATGATATTATGCAAGTATGGCATGTTTGACATTTCCAGTTATACAGGAACATTAACTTGCTTTAGTTATTTATTTAGCTAAGCAGTCCAAATCCCAAATGCTGTGTAGCCTCACCCATGGTCCTATTGGAGTGGTATCGGTGTCATTATGCACTTTTCCCCTTAATACAGAAATTTGTGTCTCTTTTTTGTCTCTGTTGCATTGCTTAATAGGGGTTCTGCTTTTTACTGGGTATGACGGCGCACCATTTAGTTCAAATGCATGTTTTGCAGTTTACCTTTTTGCACAAATGTAGCTGTCAATTCTTTCAATCTCACTTTGAGTGTTTTATCATAACTGGTGAATGGCACAGTCCACATGCGGTCTGCAGTAATGCACCAGTACCATTTACCACTAGATCAGCGATATTTTTGAATGCCAAAGTATGATCTTGTTTTATAGATTGATTTTTCCTTTGCTATAAGTAATATTTATTATTTTACAGCTGTGCATGTTCTCCCCATGTCTGCGTGGGTTTCCTCCGGACGCTCCGGTTTCCTCCTACAGTCCAAAGACATGCAGGCTAAGTGGATTGGTGATTCTAAATTGGCCCTAGTGTGTGCTTGGTGTGTGGGTGTGTTTGTGTGTGTCCTGCGGTGGGTTGGCACCCTGCCTGGGATTGGTTCCTACCTTGTGCCCTGTGTTGGCTGGGATTGGCTCCAGCGGACCCCCTTGACCCTGTGTTCGGATTTAGCGGGTTGGAAAATGGATGGATGGATGGATTTTACAGCTGTAATGTGTTTCTTTGCACACATGACATACATTTTTCATCTTTTAGAAGACTTTTAAGCCATAAATTAACCACAAGCTTGTTGTTGGTCATGGTAACAAAAGCACTGCTGCTTTTTGCAGTTTAAATGACCACTATTACTTTGAGCTTTGAATTCCTGAGGCATTGAATTGTTTAAGGAATGTCACAATTGGGGAAACTGTCTAATTGTTCCTATGCACATTTAAGCCAAATTCACTCATGGTTGTCTCCAGACATACAGTATAATATACACATCTGGCTCTGCAAGACTAGTTGCAGCCAAAAAAGAAAAAGAAGCCAAACATGAGCAGGTAAGTCAGGCATCTTGTTAATAAAAAAATGTATTCCAGCTGTTTTAAGTGACATGTCTAAATATAGTAGTAAAGCAACAATGGGTTAACAAGCAATAATTAAAAGTTCTTTCAAAACATTGTAGGTGTAGCCCAACCTAAAGTTTCTTCACCAAATAGGAAGAGATAAAAAGTCCTCAGAAACAGGGACATCTCTAGTTACTTTGGCTGCCCTTTCCACTGTAAGAAAAGAATGACACTCCATGAACAGATATTTATTTCTCATACCTGCGTCAATCAGATTTCAGGCAGCAGGGAACATTAAGTTGTTAAATAAGAGGAAATTCTGAAATTTAGCCTGGTGATTTTTTTTATCTTTGACTTTCAGAACCCATATTAGACTTCATTATCTACCTTTAATATCCTTCTATGAAGCAGCAAGGCTCAGTCATTGCCTTATTCCATGCAGCACTTGGCACAAGGATATTCCACATGCAGTCTGAATGTGGGTCTATCAGTCATTGTTTAACAGGCAAGCAGTTTTTCTTTCTGAAGTATTGAACCAACCTTGAGCTGAGTAAAACAGTCGATTCTTTAAATACAAACTCATTTCAGATGCTTTCCAGAAATAAACCATTTAAATCATAGCCATTTATCTGAAATGACACAGGCAATTTTATTTTTAACATAGTTTATGCATTTATTTAATTCTAGATCTGTAGTTCCAATGCTCAGTTATCCATTAGATATTGTTTTCTTGAACATCTTTGTATTAGATGTGCTGTCAAAATGGGCTTTGCAGTGGGCCGTGCTTTAGGACCTCATACAGTGTATTTAATACTTGGGAGGAAAATATATTCCATCTCTAAAAATGGAATTATTATCAAATTGCTTCTTTAAATATTATATATACTACAGTATCTTAAGGTTATTATTCTTATCATACTAAAGGCCCAAGATAAACCACTAGTGGCACTGGACTCTTCCTTGGCATTGATGATTGCCTCTGACTTGTGTTAAAGCAAAACTAAATTAAGAGTGCAACTCTGCATAAGTAATTGGTGAAATAAATATATAAAATATTTAAATGTATTATCTGTGTTAAAATGTGTGAGGACAGAGTTGTTTCTGGCAGAAAACAGGAATCAGCCTTGAAAGGTATGCCAGTCCACTTCTGACTCATCAGGTCAGTTTAAACCTACTGCTCAAAATAACATGGAGGCCTTTGGGATGTGGATGACACAGAATTATTGGGAGAAATCCTAGTGAGTAAGAAGAGAACAACATAATTCCACAATGGATATAGTTGGCCATCAGGCAAGGGATAAAAATAACACAATCATGGTACAGGATGGTAAAGTCTATGGAAAAATACATTTAGCATTAGTCAATACAGCTTTTTAAGGCCACTAGAATTCAGCAAATGTCCATCACTAGTACAGACCAAAATAACAAAAAAAAAAAAATATATATATATATATATATATATATATATATATATATATATATATATATATATATATATATAGGACATTTTGTCCTTCAGGAGCTACCTTGTAGTGTTTTTTATAGAAGATTAAGGTTCAAGGGTGTAGTGGTTTCATGTGTTTCTGTGGGGACACACTTGGTAGGTTTGACATTTTAGTGACTCTGGAATTAGTCTCTGGAGGATTTTTGAAGACTACCTTACCAGTGGACCATTCAGTAAGGTGACAGGAGGCAAATTAAGTTAAAGGCTCACTGGGAAGTGGAAAAAATGACAAATCTATTGAGAGCTAGAGACAGATGGGACTTGAGAGGAATTTTCCTGGGGTAGTGAAGGCAAGAGAGGATGTCTGGAGGGATAAAGGGGGTTTTACAGCATGTGTGCTCAATTTCCTTGTTAATTTGGACTTTTGCCTTGTCTCCGTGAATATAAAATATAAAACATACAGTAACACAAAGCATTGTGTGGGTGATGCAGCATATAAACTAATTTGGAAACCCTTCTTTTTGATGGACAAAGAAATGGAATTCCTCCCAAAAGTAGATTTGTACCTGAATAATCTTATATATACTATATTGTCAAGCTTGGGTCACAAAGTAGAAACTGTATTGCTGTTGTGACAACTCTATGGGGGGTGAGCCAGCCACCCAACCCGACACAGACAGACATAAGAGACACACTTACAAAAGCTTACACTTCTTATTTCCTTCTCTGCACAGCACACAGCGCTCAAATCACTACAAATGGCTCAGGGTGGCCCCTTTCATATTGTACCTGGATTTGCTCCATGTGCTTGTTGATGCTCTTCCTGCAATACTTCCTGGTGTGGTGGAAGTGCTGCATGGAAGCACTCCAGTTGTGCCTGGTTCCTGTTCTGGTAGCACTTCCTGTTGTGCTGCAGTCCAGGGCTTAGCAAATGACCAGGAGCCCCCTGGTGGTGGTCACAGGCCCCCTCAGGGCTGAGCTTCCAAGCTCTGTTCCCGTGGCACCAACACCCACCAGGGCGGTAACCTTCTCGTGTTCCAGGGGAGATACTGCCCCTCTCCTGGTTCTTCCACTCTCTGGGCGTTCTGGCTGGACATGAGCCCCAGCTGTCTGCCACACTGTTCTGGCAGATACAAACACAACTCTCATTCAGAAGTGATCCAGCCACACAAAGAACAGCTGTCAAACATGATGCCTCAGCCCTGACTCCTGGTCAAAAGAACACAAAGTCTTCCTCATCAAGGGGGTACACAACTCAGAATCACCAGCCGGAACAGAGGGAGTCTGGGGTAAGAGAGACAGGAAAGTGAGAGCATAGGACGGCCGAAGCATGGTCTTTTAAATGTTCGAAGCCCTGCGTGAGGACCATGTCACACGGCAAGCCTGCATCTGATCCTGAAAAGAGGAGGTGTAAGAGTGTGTTTGTTTCCCATTGAACACTGTTTAAGAGGGAGTTTCTGAAGAGCAGCCGCCAATACTAGCCAATACTTGAATGGGAGACCATCTAGAAAAAGCTTGGGTTGCTGCTGGAAGAGGTGTTGGTGAGGCCAGCAGGGGGTACTTACCCTGTGATCTGAATGTGGATTCATATGCCCCAGTGCAGTGATGGGGACATTGTCCTGTAAAAATGGCACCATCCTTCAGATCTGATGCAAAACCAAGGTCCTGACTCAATGTGGTCATAAAAGATTTCTGGGCATTCTTCATAAAAAGTGGGATTGTTGTGGGGTACAAAATCTGTACATTTTGTTCTGTATTTTCATTATATTTTGCTCAAGACAACAACAGATTAACTAAATTCCAGGACACATCAAAGTATATCCTCTTCCCAGTTGTACCTAACTTTTAAAACAGCTGTTCCAACAAAGAAAGGAAGACATGCTGGTGCCTAAGGCATTTGATTAGTTTATAACCTGGGCATCTGGGACAACAAGTAGCTAAATTGGTAAACAGCCTGGGAAAAGAAGACATGCTAGTAGGTATTAAGCAACATCAAAAAAGTTTTATTGTTTGGGAAAACGGACAATGAATTCATTCGTCATACTGACTGCCAACCAATCAGAATATCTAACAATCACATCTTGCAAAACCCCCCTGCTAGAATTTTATTATAAATATGCCTCGTCTGAAGAGTGATATAGGAGGGAGGAAGAAGAAGGGACTAAGATATCAGGAGAAGGGAACAGAGGGACGTCAGAAGAAGGTGCCAGCAACGTGCGGCTGTTTCCATCTAATCATCAGAAAAGCATCTCATGAACAACTACAAGCACTAGATCACAAGCTGCCTGCGACATTCATCCTTGTCATCTTTACTTTTTTGTAAGCTTTTTCTAAAGACTGTATTTATCCAGACTTTACTATCAGTCCTATTTTCTATTATTCTTTGTTCTATTAGTATTATTATTTCTGTAATAAATATCATGCTGCTTTTAACTTTCTATGCTTTGTCTTAATGTCTAGAGTGATTGACATAATAAGGTAGATTTCTTTGAGAACCTGGTGCAGCTGGAGATTTGCCATTACCTCTGTGCTGCGAGGTTTATTAAGGGCTAAGGGTGAGAGCGCCACCCAAAAGTAAGGAACAGTACATAAGGCATTCTTGGCTGATAAATGGCCTATAGTCAAGGATGCTGAACCTTTGTATGTTTAAATGTATTCTTGGAGACCAAAAGTAATATTTAGGTCTGAGATATCTTTAAAACATCATATGTTGTTCATGCCGATAATAAGTAAGTCTCCTGGTGCTGAGAGAGTGACAGGTTGTGTTATTCCTAAGGCACTTAAGTGGTTTAAAGTTCTAGAGTTTAACCAGCTGTGTGTGTGTCAATCATGGGGCACTGTTAAAAATATAAGATTCCAGCTCTCAGTATCACAGTACAAACCGCAAACTAGCTTAGCAGACCCTGCCTCACATTGCATTCAGCACTTTAGTAATTTTAATCCTGTAACTGACCAGGAAGTCTTAACTTTATTTTCTAAAATAAAACCCACTACTTGTTTCCTAGATCCAGTGCCAACAAAACTAGTAAAAAGTGCCATGGATGTTCTTGCAGCGCCTATTCTAAACTTTATCAATAGTTCATTATTGCATGGCACAGTATGTGATGCAGTAAAGATGTCAGTCATTAAACCATTACTTAAAAAGTCACACCTAAACCCACACATACTAAATAACTATAGGCCTATTTCAAATTTCTTTCTCTCTAAAATGCTAGAAAAAGTAGTCGCCAATCAGCTTCAGTCACATCTTACGCATTACAATTTATTTGAGAAATTCCAGTCTGGTTTCCGCACTGGTCATAGTACAGAAACGGCACTAACGCGGGTTGTAAATGACATTCTGATATCCTCTGATGAAGGAAACTCCACTGTAATTATGTTGTTAGACTTAAGTGCAGCATTTGACACCATTGACCATTCTATTTTACTGCACAGGCTAGAAAATGATGTTGGGCTTACAGGCACTGTGCTCACTTGGTTTAGTTCTTATTTATCAAATCGATTCCAATATGTACAGAAATGTGCTGACAGTACTCCATCATTATACACAGAAGTTCAATATGGTGTCCCGCAGGGCTCAGTACTGGGACCTTTACTGTTTTCACTTTACATGCTTCCACTGGGATCTATCATTAGGAAACATAATGTTAATTTTCACTCGTATGCAGATGACACCCAGTTATACCTTTCATTTAAATCAAATGAAGTTTCTCCGATGTCTTTAATTAGTTGTGTTAGTGAATTAAAGGAGTGGATGGATGAGAACTACTTGTCTTTAAACACAGATAAAACAGAGATGTTAATTGTTGGAGGGAATGACGCTGATCACAATAATGTTTTGTCATTATTTAACTCAGTTGGAATCACCATTAATTTTACTGAATCAGCCCGCAATCTAGGAGTTATCTTTGACTCTAGCATGTCATTTAAAGTGCATATTACAAAGTTGTCCAAATGATGTTTCTTCCACCTTAAAAATGTTGGGAAATTAAGGCTTTCTAAATAAACAGGATTCTGAGAAATTAATTCATGCATTTATTTTTAGTAGGATTGACTACTGCAATGCGGTGTTCACTGGATGTTCAAACTGTTCTTTATACAGCCTCCAGTTAATCCAAAATGCTGCTGCAAGAATTATTACAAGAACAAGAAAATATGAACATATAACTCCAGTTCTTAAATCCTTACACTGGCTCCCGGTTAAGTTTAGGGCAGATTTCAAAATCCTCCTTTTAACATATAAAGCATTAAATGGCCAAGGTCCAGCTTACTTGTCTGAACTTATCATGACTTACAAACCAGAGTGCACATTAAGATCTCAAGATGCCGGTCTGCTTATGATTCCAAGGATTAATAAAATAACAGTGGGAGGTCGAGCTTTTAGTTACAGGGCCCCTAAACTGTGGAATGGTCTGCCTGCTACTATAAGAGATGCCCTTCGGTCTCAGCTTTTAAATCCCGGCTGAAGACTCACTACTTCAGTTTAGCATATCCTGACTAGAGCTGCTGATTAACTGTACAGAGTGCATCTCTGTTGTTAATCATTAGCACTAAAACATAAGTAACATGATAGTTATAATTTTTACTAACCCTCACCTATTCTGTTTCTCTTCTCGGTACTCAAATGTGGCACTTGGTGCCACGGCCCACCTGCCAAGTTGTTTTGCCTGCCTAAGGTAAAGTCATCCCTGATGGAGGATCACAGGAATCGTGGGGTAGAGGGTCCTTTCAGCGGATTGGCTGGCCCAGCTGTTTCAGCTGTGGAATGGCCAAATGGGGAGGCAGCTTGATGCCTGAGGTCTCCAGGACTCTGAAACAAATCCAAATCATATTATGTGATATCATCTACTGTTAAATTCTGCTCCGTACTTCTACAATTTTTATTTGTATACTGTATTGAGGATTTGTTCTGTTCTGTGTATTATACTGTATTGTATTGAGCCCCTTCTTTTTGACACCCACTGCACGCACAACCTACCAGGAAAGGGGTCTCTTTTTGAACTGCCTTTACCAAGGTTTCTTCTTATATTTTTTCCATACAAGTGTTTTTTGGGAGTTTTTCCTTGTCTTCTTAGAGAGTCAAGGCTGAGATGCTGTCAAGAGGCAGGGCCTGTTAAAGCCCATTGCAGCACTTCTTGTGTGATTTTGAGCTATACAAAATAAATTGTATTGTATTGTATTGTTGTGGTTAGGGTCTGTGTGTATGTAAGTCTCATGAAGTATTAGGAGAGTGACAAGTTGTGTTATTCATAAGACACTTGTGTGGTTTAAAGTGCTAGAGATTAACCAGCTGTGTGTTTGTCATAACAATCCCAAAGATGATGATGCCACCACCATGTTTCACTGTTGGAATGATATTACATAGGTGATTATTGGTGCCTGATTTCCTCCACACATGATGCTAGTCTTGTTTCTCATAGTCTGAGAGTCCTTTAGGTGCCTTTTTGCAAACTCCAAGCAGGCATCCATGAGTCGTTTACTGAGAAGAGGCTTGAGTATGGCCACTCTGTCATAAACCCCACATCGGTGTAGATATTGCAGTGATGGTTGTCCTTCTGGATATTTTTTCCCATTTCCCCTCAGATTCTCTGGAGATCAGCCATAGCGACCATCAGGTTTTTCGTCAACTCTCTTACCAAGCTGTTTCTTCCCTGATTGCTCATTTTGGGTGGATGGCCAGTTCTATGAAGAATCATTGCTGTTCAAAACTTCTTGAGAATATTCAATGCTAAAAGAATGTTTTTGTACATTTTCCCAGATCTGTGCCTCGACATAGCCCTGTCTGTAAGCTCTGCAGGCAATTTCTTCAACATCATGGCTTGGTTTCTGCTCTGATAGATATTATCTGTTGTGGATGTGTGTCTTTCCTAATCATGTTCAATCAATTGAATTGACCATAAGTGGACTCCAAACAAGGTGTGGAAACATCTCAACCATGATCAATAGTATGGTATATACAGTCTTAGATTTCAAGTGTCACAGCAAAGGATCTGGAAACTTATGTCAATGTGATACTGTATTTATTATTATTTATTTACTGTATACTGTATTTCATGTTTTTATTTTTAGTAAGTTTGCAAAAGTTGCTAAAATCCTGTTTTCACTTTGTCATTCTAGGTTATTGAGTGTTGCTTGATCTTAGATAAAATTAATTCAAACGATTTTAGTACAAGGTTCCAACATAACAAAATGTGAAAAAATGAAGAATTCTGAATAGTTTGTGAATCCACTCTCTATATAGCAAGATATAGCCAAACGTTTTACAAAACTTGGTAAACATTTATATCAATTTACTATAAAATTAACTAATTAAAAGTGTCTTTTACAGTTTTAACGCAACCTTTAATGCTTTGTCCTTTGTGTTTCTTTCTTGTTGGAGTAGGACGTCTCATTGAATTCATGCCTTCAGGGGTTTTGGTCAATAGGGCTGCACTTACACGAAAGCTGTTTATAGACATTTGTTGACAGAACCTCTTTGAAAATGCTGTGGCATTAGGCATTTGCAGTTCTTCATTTCTCTCATGCTTTCACTTCTTTTTTCTGTCACTTTGCCGTTCAATGGTAATTCATTTTGGGATACTTCTAGTTCTTTGCAAAGTTGGATTTAGAACTTTGGATCTTTGTGTATTTGTTACTTAATCTCACCTCTTTGATTCTTCTCATAGTGTTTTGCATTTTGTATCTAAATTTTTTTTTTTTTGCTTTTTTTGTTTTGGAATTCTTTATTTAATGAATCAAATATTTATGTTTTGTCAAGGAAAGTTGTTTTTGATGGGTTTTTTAAAGTTATAACACTGTTTTGTTTCTGTTATTCCATTAGCTTCCTGGCTTCTGTGGTCACACACTTTGGTAATCTCATCAGGGTATGCTGTGTGTATGTATTTTTATTTTTTAATAGTAATAATGGGTGGCACGGTGGCTCAGTGGGTAGCGCTGTTACGTCGCAGTTAGGAGACCCGGGTTTGCTTCCCGGGGCCTCCCTGCGTGGAGTCTCCATGTTCTCCCCGTGTCTGTGTCGGTTTCCTCCAGGCGCTCCGATTTCCTCCAACAGTCCAAAGACATGCAGGTTAGGTGCATTGGCGATTCTAAATTGTCCCTTGTGTTTGCTTGGTGTGTGGGTGTGTGTGCCCGGGGTTTGTTTCCTGCCTTGTGCCCTGTGTTGGCTGGGATTGGCTCCAGTAGACCCCTGTGACCCTGTAGTTAGGATATAGCAGGTTGGATAATGGATGGCTGGATGGATAATAATAATTAATTTTATTTAAGGGTGCTTAAGGCGCTCAAGGACACCTTACAAAAGATCAAAAGAAAATTTATAAGAAAATTAATAAAATAATTTAAACAATAAATAAAAAGAAAACAATACAGTGAAGAATGACGATATAACAAAATCAAGAGGAGTAGGCAAGTTTAAAAAGATAGGTTTTAAGTCTTGATTTGAAGATGGGAAGGGAAGGGAGTTCCAAAGACGAGGAGCAACAAAGCCAAAGGATCTGGAATCCATAGTAGATATACAAGCAGAGAGTGCAGCCAAGGTATTTAACTCTTTTAGGGCTGATGTTGACTTTTGTCAAAAGGAGGAGCTGACGATGGTAATCAACTGTAAACTGTGACAAAGCCAGGCGTTATGTTTTAGTTAGACTCTCATTGCTAGGAGGAAAGTTAGCATAGCTAGATAGAATAGCTTTATTGGTTTGACCGAGATTTGCTGCACTCATGCGAGAAGCAAGGCGCAAACAACGTCAAAAATGGCACTGACATCTGGTGAGAGACCAAAGCGGATGCGTAAAGCAAAATACTCAGTAGACGATGTTTTGCCTATTATCTCTGAACTTTGATTTTCATACAAGTGATCGAAAACGAATGTAAGGTTCCAGCTTCAGCTGATTGGTTCCCAGCTAGTCGTGGTATTGATAATGTTTGCCAGGGAGGACTGCCACTTAACAATGATAAGAGGTAGAAACCAGATTATAATGCACTGCGACTGTGACCGCTGCTGCTGCCCCAGCCACACGAAGACAGCCTAGCAGCAAGCCTGCCACACATTCTTGGCAAACTGGCAGCCACAGCATGCAGGAGCATATGTCTTATGTTGATTTCTTTATGAAACCATTGCTTTTCAGAAACTATGTTTTTTGGAGAAAATATTCAGCCCTTAAAGAGTTTTAAATAAGAAGATCCAAGAGTCTGAGCAGGTGTTTAAATATGTAGCAGATCAAAAAGATATGAAGGTACCACACTATGAAGAACTTGGCAGAATTTTAAAATGAATGTGGTATTTAACAGGGAGCCAGTGAAGTTCACAAAGAACAGAGGTAATGTGTTCTGTGGAGGTGTTTCTGGTAATAACTCAAGCAGCAGAATTCTACACCGGCTGAAGCCTAAGCTTGTGAGGGAGGCCTGTCAACATAGAATTACAGTAATCAATATGTGATGTTACCAGAGCATGTACAAGAACAGCAGCACTAGGAGGTGTGAGGAGTGGATGGAGACCATTTATATTGCAAAGGTGAAAATATGTGGACTAGGTAATATTGTTAATGTGAGCTTTGAAAGATAATCTGCTGTCTAAGATGACACCCAAGCTCTTAACCTGAAAAAAAGAAGTTATAGAACCATCAATTGTCATGGAAAAACTGTCAAGTTTGGCGAGAGTATATTTAGTGCCAGTGAGGGGAACCTCAGATCCTTATTAAGTCTGAAACTATTAGAAGAGAACCAAATTTTTATGAAACTATTAAAAGAGAACCAAATTTTTATTTCAGAAAGGCAGTCAGAAAGGTTGACCTCTATTACTACAAACACAAATACTTTCCCTTAAACATGAGGGTGACGGGTTCCACTTTACATATTACTGGGCCAGACCATCATTCATTGTCAGAGAAATCAAGAGTGGAAGTCGCTTTTTTCCTTTTGTTCTGCGCTCCATTCATGTGCTGTTTTGTTTTGAGACCCATCATTTGTCATTATCCTTTAGTGTTTTTCCACTGCCTGTCCTGACTATAATTTTTCCTTTTATGGTCATATTTTTCTCATGTATGCCACCTGCTAAAAACAACTAGAATGGTCTAGCTTCAGAATTCTACTGCAAGGATCAGAACTAAAGCTAAAAACTGGCAGTAAAACTTTCATACCTAAGTCTATACATTGACTAAAAGATAAATTTAGAGACGATTTCGAAAATTCTCCTCCTGGCTTATAAGTTTATGAATAGCTTTACCTCAGTGGCTCTACAGAGCTTAACTGTCTATGCGTGCACTGCAATCATAAGACACAGGATTTCATACAATTTCTGCCAATAATACTACTATAAGGCGCAGATCATTTAGCTGAAAACTTTGGAATGATCTTCATGCCAATGTATTGAATGCCCCATCTGTCTTTTCATTTATATTGAGGCTAAAGGCTTAGTTTGTTGGATAGCATACTGTTAACAGGCCTGCTGGAATGGCTAGTGTTACATCTCTATCAGCTGTCTAAATTATTTTATGGTAATAATTATAATCAGTTGTTGTTAACCTTTTTCTAGTGTCTTTTTTTTCTAAGAATTCTGTCGTGGCACTTGTTGCCACTGCTAGTTTAGCTAATGTACCATTCTGCGACAGTCAAATGACACATTACAGTTGCTGAGAGCCAAATGAATCAGTGGTAACAGATTTAGGGTTAACTTTTGTAAGATTGTCAAGGCCTCAAATTTGAAAAGGTCCTAACAAAGCACCCGGGTCATGAAGTGAACAGAACCAAGAAGCCACTGCAATAATGAGGGAGGTGGACACTGTGAGGTGGTTAGTGAAAAAAAATATATATATTATTGTGCAAACTTTAAATAATTTATAAACAGACATGTTTTAAAATCTTAAAAACTGTCATTTCCAAAGTGTATTCTATTCCCTTTTCTTCAGTGAAAAATTAATAACATCATATTTGTGCCATAAAATTGGGTGACAAAATTGCCCAGCTTTGAAAATGAATTAAAGAAAATATAGATCACACACACACCAACACTGTGTGAACAATCAGGAAGATTCATACATCCAGTCCACAAAGGCCCTTGAAATCCTACACCTTAAAACATTCAATTTTAAAATTCTTTTTTCCTGCAGCATAATAAAAAGAGGACCACAGACTTATCAAAACCAAATATATCTGAACTGGTCACTCCTCAGTGCTCTGCAAGTTCACACCTCACAAGAACTAGCTCAAAGTTCAGTTCACACAGATTAAAATGAATAAATTCACATTAATAGTTCATCATTTCAATTTTGAACTAGTTCATGTTCAGTTCATTTTGTATTTTTTAAGGAGTGAGAATAAATGACCCATAAGTTTGCTTTTTTCAATTTTGCATGTCTTATATTAGGCTATTCAGTGTTCTTGTATAAAATACAATAATTATGAAGACTTTTTTTATTTAAATACACTTTACTGAGTTATACCCAGTGTGGAGCCAACCCGGACACAAACAGGCGGACATGTTGTTCTTCAACCACTACACATGTTTATTTACAAATTATTTACAACAATTGGTCACTCAGACCCAGTCCAAAGTAGTGCACAAACCCCAACACAGTCCAGGCCACAATATGCCTTTCTTCGGGCCGCCTCCACTCTCCTCTCTCTTGCCTTGTCCTGCCTCCACCCGACTCCAGCCTCGAATGAAGGGAGATGGCCCCTTTTATCCATTCCCCGGATGAGCTCCAGGTGTTTCCGACACTCCCCCGTTGGCCATGCCCCAGCGTGGCGGAAGTGCCGGCTGTTCTCCCAGCAGCACTCCGGGTGTCCTTTTAAGTCTTCCCCCTAGCACTTCCTGGTGTGGCGGAAGTGCTGAGGTAATAAGTCCCCAAGGCATTGGGGCGCCTCCTGGCGGTGACCATGGGCCCCTACATGGTGGGGCTTCCATGCCCTCAACCCGTGGCCCCCAAAGCAACCAGGAAGGCGGCCCCCACGTGATCCAGGGTGGGCGCAGACCCACATCTGGTCCCTCATGGCGTCCCGGCCGGGTCGTGGCCCCTGGCATCCCTGACACCAGCCAACAAAATGTATAACCATATATGCTAATATCCTCCCAGTCAAAAAAGAAATTAAATAGATGCAATTATACATATAATTTACTGCTCTATTTCCAACCGTGTGACACAAATGGTGACTGTGGAACCAGCGTGTAGATGAAAAAATGACGTTACATATTGCATGTCCAATATAAAGTGGCCTCACGAAGTACAATGTTTTCCTAAAAGCAAAAGTGGAGCTTCACCGCATGCTCGTGTCAGCAGGGGTTCAGCTTAAGCACAAGCAGTCAGACACAAAGAGTGCCTATTTGATTTTACATTATTTTTTCCGAATACAAATAAATGGCAAATAATTTGTACAAAATAAATATTCACAAAAATCCACTATTTGTGCTTATCCAAATACCGTATTCGGTTTCAGCTCCATCTCTACATTATAGAGGACCTGACAACATACCTGGTCTTGTGCTCAAAGAATGTGCAAGTCAACTGGCTGGTGTCCTCACAGACATCTTCAACACATCTCTGAGCCAGTCGTCAGTCCCAACATGCTTCAAGTCGACCACCATCATACCAGTGCCAAAGAAGTCATCAGTGACATGCCTGAATGACTACCGACCAGTTGCACTCACACCAATCATAATGAAGTGCTTCGAAAGGTTAGTCATGTCACACATAAAGACTAATCTCCCTGCCTCCCTTGACCCTCTTCAGTTTGCATACCGCTCAAACAGGTCAACTGAGGATGCCATATGCTCTGCCCTTCACATCTCCCTGACACATCTGGATAAAAAAGACACATATGTCAGGATGCTATTCATAGAATTTAGCTCTGCCTTCAACACAATCATCCCTCCAAAGCTGGTTGTAAAACTGAGCAGGTTGGGCCTAAACACCACCCTCTGCAATTGGATCCTGGACTTCTTGACAGAGAGGCCCCAGTCAGTTCGGATGGGCTACAACACTTCCAGCATCATCACACTGAGCACTGGAGCACCGCAGGGCTGTGTGCTTAGTCCACTGCTCTTCACCCTGCTGACTCACGACTGCACAGCCACGCACAACACCAATCACATCATCAAGTTTGCGGATGATACGACGGTGCTGGGACTGATAAGCAGGGATGATGAAAGAGCATACAGAGATGAGGTGAAATGGCTGTCCGCATGGTGTGAAGACAACAATCTATCTCTCAATGTCGACAAAACAAAAGAGATAATTGTGGACTTCAGAAAATTACGTCCTGCCCACATCCCGCTCAGCATCAACGGTTTAGATGTGGAGATTGTTAGGAGTACCAAGTTCCTCGGTGTGCACTTAACTGAGGAACTTACGTGGACACATAACACCTCATCACTAATCAAGAAAGCCCAGCAGAGACTACACTTCCTGAGGCGGCTGAATCAAGCACGTCTTCCCCCTTCCATCCTCACCATGTTCTACAGAGGCATCATAGAGAGTGTCCTGACCAGCTGCATCACTGTCTGGTATGGCAACTGCAACATATCCGACCGCAAGCCTGCAAAGGATAGTGAAGACAGCAGAGAACATTATTGGGGTGCCTCTCCCTTCACTACAAGACATATTTTACAAACGCTGTGTCCGCAAGGCCTGCAGCATTGTGCAGGACCCTTACACCCCTCACATGGACTTTTCACACTTCTGCCATCCAAGAGAAGATATTGCAGCATCAAAGCCAAATCTGCGAGGCTGCAGGAGAGTTTTTACCCCCAAGCTGTTAGACTCCTTAACACCAGGCTGCCCCCTGGGACCTTCCACACGGCCTCAACCTCCTCTACAAAACAGAACTTTTATACATGAAAACCACTATCCTGCAAAGAACTGAAAATCTCATACTGACCTCTAAGGATTTATGAAACATTCTGACCTGTCATTGTTTACACACGTCTTAAACAACTATTATCATACACTGATAATTTCTGTATTATCTATATCTATTATTTATTATTTATTTACTTATTATATTACATATCTTACACATCAATATTGCTGCTACTTGTTTGTCCTATCTTTGCACAATGTCTTGTCTTGTTTGTTTGTGTTTTAATTATAAATTTTAAAATTTTTATTCTATTTTTAATTTACTATTTGCACATCATGTTGTTACACTGTGGACCCTGAGCTTCGCAATTTCGTCTATCTGTATACTTGTATATGGTTGAGATGACAATAAAGTTCACTTTGACTTTGACTTTAGAGTAAGGCAAAACATTTAATCTGGACCTAAACCAGATCCAGAATGTCACATAAAACTGACCTCGTTCACATTCAAGTTCTTCACTTGCAAATATGTTACGTTAAGTTCACTGTTCTTAGAAAAATTAACTTGTTAAATGAATGCACTCTTTTGAATTAGTTCATAAACAACACTGCCACTCCTTTACCAGTTTCTTATTGACTGTTAACTCAAAAAGAAAAAAAAGAAACTGACCTCATCCCTGCGTATATTCAACTTTTATATGTTTTTCAACTAATCAGGTGAAGTGAATTGAAGCCCTATTGTACCCCTGTCACGTGCACATGCCTGCCATTAAAATGCCAGCATTAAGCAGAACAAGAATGTCGCGCGTCTCAAAGTGCTACTGCTACATATTCTCCCAAAACAAAGTCTGACTAATGAAAATTGGTTCGCTCCATTTTATTTATCAACCTGCGATGAAAGAAGGACAGCATACAAGACCTCGGTGACATCTATGACCTCCCATACTGAATACCGATAGGGCTACCTATCTTCTCCACAGATCTGACAGACATGCCTCATCACCTTCCCAGACGTTGACTGCACAATATCCACCTCAAATAAGTGAAACAAAACGGTTTACACAGTACTCCTTAGTACTTAGCTGTGTATGGTGAAGTGCTTCATCATAAAGTTTTAACCACAATTAAGCATGCTATCCATCCTTCCATTTTCAGAAGCTGTTTCCTGTACTACAGAATTGACAAGAAAACCCAGAATGGTTTAGCAGTTCATTATAAGACAAAATGATGTATACATCATCACTTTAAAAGAGGGGCTGGATTATAGTGACCCTGCAAACCCTTAATATTATACAGTACATAGCAGGCCAAATCTTAAATAGGTAAACCCATAGTAGGGCTGAGTAGTGAGAAGAAAAACTATCAAATAAATAATAAACCCAACATCTCTCAGCCTGTCTATATAAGTCCTTGTTCCTGCCTTCCAAATACTGTAACTCACCCAGTTGTCTATCACAGTACCCCAAGCACTCACTCTTCCTGTTGCCATCTGACCACCAACTGAGTTCAACTCCTGGCAACAGACTCAGCAAGCGTTCTACAGTCATTTCTAGGCAAAAATGGAGATTCCATACATAGTCTGTTATAGGTTTAGTTTTGAATGTAAATCTATTATTTACTTTAGTGAGGCTCAAACTCACTTACTTGGCTACGAAACTTACCTCAAAAACATAGTACCAAGAATCTGGAAATAAATGTATTACTTCCAATTTACCACTGTTGTCACAAGCATGAATCAGAAACATAGAAGGCTTGTGTTATTTAATCTAAAACTGTGTTCTTTCATAGTGGTGATTTTGGTAAGGTTTAAGGCTTTTATTTTCACATTGGGACCCCAGCACCCTTAACCTCCATTATACAGTCATGGCTGAAATTATCGGCACCCCTGGAATTTTCCCAGAAAATGCACCATTTCTCCCAGAGAACTGTTGCAATTACAAATGTTTTGGTATACACATGTTTATTTCCTTTATGTGCATTGGAACAACACAAAAAAACAAAGAAAAAAAGCCAAATCTGACATCATGTCACAAAGAACTCTAAAAATGGGCCGGACAAAATTATTGGCACCCTCAACTTAATATTTGGTTGCACGCTCTTTGGAAAAAATAACTGAGATCAAGCGCTTCCTATAACCATCAACAAGCTTGTGACACCTCTCAACTGGAATTTCTGACCACTCTTCTTTTGCAAACTGCTCAAGGTTTCTCAGATTTGAAGGGTGCCTTCTCCCAACAGCAATTTTGAGATCTCTCCATAAGTGTTCATTCAGATTTAGATCCAGACTCATTGCTGGCCCACTTCAGAACTCTCCAGAGCTTTGTCTTCAACCATTTCTGGGTGCTTTTAGAGGTATGTTTGGGGTCATTGTCCTGCTGGAATACCCATGACCTCTGACGCAGATCCAGCTTTCTGACACTGGCCCATACATTGCACCCCAATATCTTTTGGTAGTCTTCAGATTTCATGATGCCTTGAACACAGTCAAGGCATCCAGTGCCAGAGGCAGCAAAACATCCCCAAAACATTTTAGAACCTCCACCATGTTTGACTGTAGGTACCGTGTTCTTTTCTTCGTAGGCCTCATTCCATTTTCTGTAAACAGGAGAATGATGAACTTTACCAAAATGTTCTACCTTGGTCTCTTTTGTCCGCACGACATTCGCCCAAAGGATTTTGGCTTCCTCAAGTACATTTTGGCAAACTCCAGTCTGGCTTTTTTATGTTTCTGTGTCAGCAGTGGGGTCCTCCTGGCTCTCCTGCCATAGCGTTTCATTTCGTTCAGATGTCAACGAATAGTTCAAGCTGACACTGTTGCACCCTGAGTCTGCAGAACAGCTTGAATATGATTTCAAGATGTTTGGGGCTGTTTATCCACCATTCGGACTATCCTTCGTTGCAGTCTTTTATCAATTTTTCTCTTCTGTCCACGTCCAGGGAGATTAGCTACAGTGCCATGTGTTGTGAACTTCTTGATTATGTTGCGCACAGTGGACAAAGGAACATGAAGATCTCTGGAGATGGACTTGTAGCTTTGAGATTGTTGATATTTTTCCACATTTTTTGTTCTCAAGTCCTCAGACAATTCTCTGCTCTTCTTTCTGTTCTCCATGCGTAGTGTGGCACACTCAGACACACAACACAAAGGTTGAGTCAACTTTTCTCCATTTTAAGTGGCTTCAGGTGTGATTGCTATATTGCCAGCATCTGTTTCTTGCCACAGGTGAGTTCAAATGAGCATCATATGCTTGAAATAAAACGGTTTACCCACAATTTTGAAAAGGTGCCAATAATTTTGTCTGGCCCATTTTTGGAGTTCTGTGTGACATGATGTCAGATTTGGCTTTTTTTCTCAGTTTTTTTTTGTGTTGTTCCAATGCACATAAAGGAAATAAACATGTGTATACCAAAACATTTGTAATTGCAACAATTTTCTGGGAGATACGGTGCATTTTCTGGGAAACTTCCAGGGGTGCCAATAATTTTGGCCATGACTGTAAATGCAAGTGCAGGCTATGCTTTTTTATAAGAAAGGCTTCACTTTAGAATGCAATTTAATGCAAATTAATATATACTTAGATTGTGAAGAAGTAACTTTGACTTGAAAAATACAAAACTTATCCTTTAAGAAGGCCACACTTCCACTCACTTCTTTAAAGGGAAACTAGGTCAGCCTGGAAAAGTCCGATGCTCTCTATTGTACTGGACTTCTTTAATTGCTGTTAAAGGTCTTTTTATAAGGAAGCTCGAGTACTCCTATCTTCGATGGTCCTTGTTTTGTCCAGTGCACATCTGTCTCTATGTTTCCATGAAGGTCCCCATCTAAAGCTCTTCTAGTGCCCTTTAGCCACTACTGGAATAACAAGCTGGGCACTGCCTTTTCATGTCTGATTGTCCTTGTACAACAAGTTAAAGTGCCTAAATATGTGTGTTATAAGAGTAATAAAAGCATACTCTCCTTCCTGTTTTTATTTTTCCTGCAATTCCTGACATGAATTTTCTGAGTCTCATAAATATTAAAAATGTTGGTTATCTAGTGAGTTAATTTAGAAAGAGATTAGTCGGATGATCTATTTGTTGATTCGAAGAATTTTATTATACTAGATGCTAGATTCCCATTTTGTGTAGCTGGTTGACATTTGTACAGTGTGCCTGTTGAATTGGCAGAATCCCCATAAGTTTAAATAAAGCAAATACTTCTTCATATGCATTGTATTTGTTAAAGTAAAAAGAAAAGGACAGGCTGCAACTCTTCGCAAGTTTGTCTTCCTTCTGCAGAATGTAAAAGACTTCCTTTCCCCCTGCACTGCCTGTGTATTTTATTTACTATGTCAATTCCTTGTAGGTGCTGCATGATTCGTGGGAAGACAATATTAAAAAGCATTCTCTGTGTTACAATGTCTATGTTTTTCATTTCCAACTGATTTAAATATTTAGCATGAGACACAATGGTTACACAGATATCTTGTAAGTCCTTAAACAACATATATCTTCAGGTCTTTCCTACCAAAAGAGGCTGTCAGGTCAAATTTGTGCAGATATACAACAGTGCACACTCGTGCCACAGAAGCTCAGGCCAAAAAGCCTGATGCCGTCTTATTGTTAATAGGAAAGGCGGCTAAACTGGTACATCCAATGATTAGCTTGTCATTGAGCTTCATATTTGTTGACACCATAAAACAGAGAAATAACAATCAGCGTGTTTGTCATCACTGGCCTCTGCTTAGCAATCTTGGAGTTTAGGCTGCACTTTGAGGTTTGCTTTGTCTCTTTAATGTGACACCAGTGAATGAGATCTGAACGATATGAACAACAACTTTAATATTAAAATCTGAGAATTTCTTTTTCCTCAAAGGGCATTCTAGTTTTACTTTGCTAAGTTTCTTCAAAATAAAAGTCTTGCCTTATGTGTGCTGTAATAATAGGCTTCAGTGTCCTGGTATTGCCAAAGGTAAATCTTGTACCTGGGTGGCACAAGACAGGAGTAAAACGTGAAAGTGACTATTGAAAGAGAAATAAACCGATGCCAACAATTTGGAGATCAGCAGCTGACAGAGACCAACAAGTAATAGGTCCCTGGGGACACCATGATCCAAAAACAAAATAGCTAAGGAACAGAAGGAATGTGGCACAGTGATTTTCCTCAGAAATTTTCTCAGGATGCTAGAGGATGCAAGGTAAGCCCAGCCTTAGGAGACCAATGATAGCCTAATGGTAGTGAGTATGCAATGTTGTCTATATCAAGAGTCCCTGATCGCATAACAGAGAGAATAAGTTCACAGGAGATAGGCTGGAGTGAAGGGAGCAAATTCAAGGCTAACAGCTTGCAACAGCAAGATCCCTCCAGACGGGACAAGTATGATACCGCTATCCTAAGGTGAGAACAGGTCCAAAGATTGTCAAGGAACTGTGACCCTTTATAGATATAGAAAACTACAGACCCAGCAAACATGCCCTGATGCTACTCCTCGAATGTGAATAATTCAGTTGGGAAAGGAACTTCATGAAGGCTGACTAAAAGATAGAAGGATGAGTGAAGGATAGAGAGAGATGGTATGTGGGTATGAGAGTGTTTATGTGGAACTAAAGAGGAATATGGAAGAGACATTATGTCCAGTAGACAGGGACAAAGAAATGCTGTTTGGTTATGCCCAAACTGTAAGGTTTTTGTTTTCCCTTTTTTTCTACATTTGACAGTGTGTTTTGTTTTCTTCTACATTTACTTATTTGGTTGATGCCTATATTCAAGGCGAATTACAACATCTATGATACAATTGGTCACATTTCTTTTGGTTTTCCAGTTGGAGCACAGGAAGGTCAAGTAACTTTCTCATGGTCACACAGCGTCAATAGTGGGATTTGAACCCACAACCTCAGGATTTAAAGTCCAAAGCCTTAAGCACTACACCACAATGCCTGTTATCCCTGTTACAATAGTTACTGAGTTAATGAAGTAGATGTATTTCAGGACTTTTGGTTGTTCTAATAAACTTTATTAACATAGATGGATGTACCATGGCAGTAATATGGATACTTAGTGTTACAATTAGATGGAAACTTGTTTATTCCATGATTGAAACTGCCATCTCCTTGCTCAGTCAACCTATAACAACGCACCCCTGTCTCCCTATGTGTGACTCCCCTACATGCTCTCATCTACCTTATCTACTGCCTATGCATTCAAGATTCCAGCTATCCTGCACATCTCATTTAGGGTCACATATTTACATTTAAATTACTTCTTTATTGTCATATACACTGCAAAAGCATATGAAATTTCTTGTGGCTCAGTTTGCAGTGGGCAGGGAAGTATATACAGTACAGTATCTATATATATAATACACTAAGGCAAGACACCCATGGAAAGGCAAGACAACCATGGAAAGCATGCCAGAAGGGGCGTGGATTCACTAAGCTGCCAACAAGTAAGACACCTATGGCGCACGCAGGAAGGAGCCACGCCGGAGGTGAATCGCCACATGCTGCGTGTAAAACGGTTTGCGAGGGGTATCCCATGGGATCCTTAAAGCAATCCTTTACAACTGAGATTAAAACACAATGAAGTAAGCAGTCTTTAAAAACCAAGTTTTCGGTTACGACGCAAGACTGCATGCACCATAGCAAACTGTTTTACACGCTACATACAGCAATTTGCATCCGTGACAAACATGCGTCTTCTTAGATGCTCCTGCAGGAACACGGAAAGTCTATGAGTCACAGGTGCATCTGAACTGTCCAAAGACGACAACAACTCAAGTGACGAGTTGGAGGTGGGCACATGAGCAATGGTGGTCCGCCAGTTTTCAGTCACGTACGATTGTGTGTTGGTTCGTTCCGTGCATTGTTACAATGTTGCTTTTCTTGCTGATTTATTACAGTACTGATTTTTCAAATGTTAATTTTCTCCCTGTGCTTAAAAATCATTAAAAAACCGGCCTGATTATGCGGCGTATGGTACACCGCGGGTTGGCTAGTATGCAATAAGATGGTAAAATAAATAAATACAATAAATAAAAGTAGCAGAAGAATGGCTTAATGTACATATTGCAAAACACTGTACACACATATAGATTGTATTAAACAGTAGTGAGAAAAGTATAGGTGGCAATACACATATAATATACAGTAGAATTAAACATAAACCAGCAGGCGGGTACAGTACAGGGTAGGTAAGTTCCAGTTACTGAAAGTTCAGTGACTTTATGACTTTTGAAAAGAAGTGTCCCTGAAGCAGTTGAAGCATGTGGTGGAGCTCCAGTAGCATTTCCTAGAAGATGAAAATAGTGGATGAGCTGGATGACTGGCAACAGAGATGATGGATTCAGCCCTCCTCAGGCAACTGGTGGAATAGATAGTATGAAAATGTGGAAGGTTAACCCAATGATTTTAAAAGCAGTGCACAGTTCTTTGAAGGTGCATGCGACCCTGGCAAGTCAGATACAAAACCATCTTCATTCAGTGTCTTTCCTTAACCCTGTACACCAATTAAAGCCAACATCTGTGTGGTGACTTGCCGATGGCCACACACCCAGGCCAATAGATTTTAGCAGAGAAGAAGCAACCCCAAGTGCTTGAAGGTAATTGTTCTCTTTCCACACTCCCTTTTACAGGCTATACACAGGCTCCTTTTCAGGCTAGATGCTAAACTTAAAAAAATCATCTATGCAGAATTTCTTTTCTCCAGCTTCTACTCTCTTTATAATCTGAACTTTAGTTTCTAAAGACATCGCTTTACTTTGTTTTGACATACTGGGGGATTGATATTTATTACTTTAAAAAAATAAGAAAATAACTATAATACAAGTGAAATAACTAAGCAGTATAGGAATGGGTAGTATTGTAGATACTGGTATAATGCATTTGTGTTTAGTTTTCAGATTAAAACTTATTATTGAAACAGATTTAATAATGTACTTCTGATTCATTATGCACACTGGTGGGCCTCTTATCCATCAAAAAATGAATGCTCTTCTACTCAAATAGACTCAATAGCAGGTATTCACTCCTCTCAAACCGCATGAGATTTTTTTCTCATTCACTTATTCACATTCTTCCTGCTGCTGCCACCATCACTGCTGTCAAGAAAACACAACAAAAAAATATTGCTCCTTCCTGTCCTGTCTTCTTGTTTACATCGATTCACCAATCAGGCTGAACCACGCATTACTCAGAATAATATTCTTAAAGTGGGAGGCTCATTTTTACACACCCTTACATACTTACAGTTTTGTGTTGTGATTTTAAATGTGTTTGTAAGATTTCCACTATTTTTTTTAACCTGCTGGTAAAATGTTAGTCGTCCTCGCCTAAGCCGCTTTGTCCTGATCAGGGTCGTGGGGGGTGTTTTTTTTAATAAACTCATACTGGAAGTGGAATTTCATCTAGTATACTGGATTAACCGGAATATCATTCACTCCTACTCCTTTATGATAACTTTGTGTTCTAAATATGCACAATATCAATAACAGACAATGCCTATTTCATGGAGGCAGGATGCACAATGATTCTACAGCATTATAGCAGAGAGGTTTATGAACTTGTATGTATACCATAGCACATTTTCTGCTGACTTCATCATAAAGGAGTTTTTTATTACTATATAATTTTTCACTATGCATGGATCAATAAAAACTACTCGTTTTGACAATTTCTGGGCACTTAGTAATTTTTATTCTGGATTGGAGCAACCTGTAGTGTTGCTCCCATCAATAGGGCCTATCATGGAGAGAATATATGAATGTGATTGGCTGGCTATTCAGAATATTCAGTGAATTGTTGTCCAACACTTATTAAAAATGTAAATATCACAGACTGTGGAATACATTAAGGAAACAAATTTCAGACTGTTGTTCTGATTTTTACATCTGTACTTCAGACAAACGTCTGGTTTAATTTTACAAATTGAACACAGAAATCTTGTTTTTAAGTTTTAAACTAAATTAAATTTAGTAAAATGATTTAACCAGGGTCTTACTCTTTCAAGCAAAATATAGTTAAATGGAAATATATTGCATGCAGTGAATATTTACCTTCTTTCTGACTCATAATTTGCAACAGCAGCTAAATAAAATTTCTGCCTCCAAAAGCAGCATTAAAAGGCAATGTTGAACATCCAATACTAAATTAGATTGTTACATGTTGACCATAGGGGAGAATGAAGAGTAGACCCCAAACCCAAAAGACAGACACCAAAGACAGTAGAAAAAGTAAAAGGGTGGTTTTAATAACAAAAGAAGGGACAATCACAGTGCAGAGGACTAGTTTGGTCCTGATTCACTAAGGTAACTCAAGTCAAATTCCCTCTAAGCAGACATAAAGTTGAATTAAAGTGAAATGATTATATTAAGCGGGTTGGATAATGGATGGATGGATGGATGATTAAATTAAGTACAATTACATACTGTATGCAATTGACAACAATGGGGAATGAAGGATTATGCACAAAACATTCAACCACAACCAGACTATCCCGGCACTGCAATGCCACAGTGCACCACCATATACTCCAAAAACATGGAATCTAATAACAACTTCATTTCACAAACGTGATATCAAATGAGAAAAGCTGACAAAAATGTTCTTCTGCCAGTCCTCAAACAGAAAAAACAGTTTTCTCCTACCTTTACCTTAATCTGTCAGTTCTATAAAATATGGACAGGCTGGTAATAAGACATTTGAATATAGCATTTACTAGACTAAAATTAGCAAACAATCTGGAAAACACATAATTAGAGTCTAACTAGGGAGATGTATAACTAGTGTTAGAAACAAATATCATAATTTGTATATTTAGATTTAAAGCAATGTACTTTATATATAGACCTTGATTTATGAGGTTATAGAGTGAAAATTCTGTCTCTGCAGACCGTATCTCACATTCTGGGTCAGAGGATTATAAAATTGGCATAAAGGCTCTAATCTCTTCAGAGTTGCGCAGATTTGGCAGAATGCTGTATTCTTCTGGCAGAGGACGATAGTGTATCTAAATGATACGAGGCAATTAAAGGAGCACCCCCATCCTATGTGAAGTGAGGAGTAACACAGTCTCATTTTTCTCGAGTATCTTGTCAAGGTTGCTTCCACTTGTGCTAGATAAGGTAGAAAAGACTGCCAAAAGATAAACAGCATAAATGGAGCAACTGAGCATTGGTGTTGCAAACAAAAGCTAAGTAAAAGCTTTTCCTTGTTTTATATTATTTCTTAGTAATAAACATACTGTATTGTTGCCAGCTTGTAGAAGATTTTTTTTTTTTAATTTTGCATTAACAACACAGATATGGATTAGGCAACATTACTTCACAACAGTGTTGATTAAAGGTAGAATAACTGACTAATGATAATTCTTTTAGTCAGTCATTGTCCAACCCGATATATCCTAACACTGGGTCATGGGGGTCTGCTGGAGCCAATCCCAGCCAGCACAGGGCTCAAGGCAGGAAGAAATCCCGGGCAGGGCTCCAGCCCACTGCAGGACATAATTCCTTTACTTTATGACTAGATTACTAGCAGTGGCATAGCTAGCTTGCTGAAGGCCTCTGTGCAGCACTCTGAGGTGGACCCCTCCTGTCTAGCATAACTGTTAGTTATTTATGTGCAACTAGTTCCTAGATCATACCCTGGTGACAAACAAACCAGCTCTCTAAATGGAATTTGTAATAACTTTTTTAATCGCTTTATTACAGCCGCTTTAAGTTAGTAAAAATAATATAAATTGTGGGATATGTGGGTAGTAGTTGTAGTACATAAATATATGTAAGATGTAGACCCGCTTACTTTTCTAAGACAACTTTGTGAAGGAAGGTGATTAAAATGTAACGTAAGCTAGAAAGTAGCAACTGTTCTGTGCTATAAAATAAAGTAATTTCAAATTGTAAGAAATTAAAACGACAACACCGGGTCACAGGATACTACTTCACAATCTTCCTGTTTTGCACAAGTTCTGAGAAAATGGACATCATAAAGTGGTCACGCTCAAAAATCCTCGCAGCAGTGACACTAATGCACAGTAAGCCATAATAAGGTACACAATAAAACAGATTACAAATATGTTAAACTGTTTAAGCTTACAAAAATGGAACTGACTGACAAGTCACAAATCATATTACTTATAATATCACTAATACCTTCAAATACTCACTTGTGTGCCTTCTGCTGCGCAAAATACTCAACAATGTTTGACAAGTCAAGTTGTCTGGCACACTTGTTTCCGATTGAGAGTACAACCAAGCCACTAATTCTGTCTTGTGATATGGCGCTTCTGAGGTAATTTTTGATGAGTTTTTTGATGACCCCTGCTTGGTTGACTTTAGTGTAATATAAGTCAGAGAAGCTTCACCCTTTTTTACTTGGATCGCAGGGAAATGGTCCAGATTGCTGACATGAACATACTGAAATCACAAACGTTCACTGTCAGGTGTCAATGGTTTGTCACGCTTGGGTCACAGAATTGCACAGAAACACAGGAGATTGCTGAGTCAGGAAGTTTTATTCAAACACTTCAGACGAATATATGTCCCTTTCAAAAGTAAAACGAGCTCTGTGTGAAGAAAGATAGAGGGGACAGATCTGTATCTCAATTAAAAGTAAACACAAACATCTTCCTCTTCATAGGGGTGCGCGTCGGGAGCGGGACCCCTAGGGATGGGAATCGAAAACCGGTTCAAACCGGTTCCCACTGTTTCAATTCCTTGGAATTGTTTGCTATTTTTGCAAACAATTCCCCTATCGGTTCCAGTCGCCTCGAATGACGTCACCCACGTTGCGTAAGCGTCATTTCACCAGCAGGAAACATGGTCCCTAAGCGGCACAAACGCTCAAAAGTTTTGTTATACTTTACGAGAAAGGATGACAACAGGGCAACTTGCAATACTTCATCAAAGGGAGGAAACACTACGAATATGCAAAAGCATTTCCTCACAAAACACGCGATAACCTTAAATGAATGTCGTGTTTTTGATCCGCTCCGGACTAGTGAATCTCAACCCAGCAGCAGCGGTAACATTTGCACGTCCTCTCCCGTTAATACGGCAGGTAACTAATCAACTTACATTGCATATTATGATAGCGCGATTTGCCTTATTGCAAAACCTGCTATTACTGTGCATTGCATTTAGATGACCATGACGAGTGAGACAGACAGAGTCTGGCTGGCTCAGATGCTGGCAGTTCTCACTGCAGTCTACCGGTAGCTTCTCCTTTCAGAGAGTGTGTGCAGGCATCCTCCACCCCGTCTGAGAGGGTGTTCTCCACAGCTGGAGAGACCATAAGTCCAGAAAGATCACGTATCCTTCCTGAAAAAGCAGATATGCTTATATTTCTGCGAAAGAATTGTTAATTCTCCATAGTTGATGGTTGCAGAATTGCACAGTGCACAGTTCCATTGGACTTGAGTTGATTGTATTTGTTGCTGGCTGATGTAGTTTTATTTTTGAGTGCTCAGCTCATATATACTTTTAAAAAGGAGAGTGTAAATGTTATTGGACATTCTTGTGTAATTGCCACAGAATAATGTATGTTATACTTTGTTATTGCTACAGAAGAATATTTATTTTATTATTATTTTACATTTACAAATTTTTTTCTGGGGACCCTGTGGCACCCCATCGAGGAGCCGTAGGCTGTGGATCTCCTAAGATCTCACTGTGGAGTTTGTAAGGTCATGCTACTCCTAAATTTCTATCTTGTTCAAAGATAAGATATAAAACAAAATTATAAGCTAATCAACCTTTGTGTTCTCCTTTTTTAAAAATAAGAATCGATAGGAGAATCGATAAAGAATTGAATTGTTAAACAGAATCGAAAATAGAATCGGAATCGTGAAAATCTTATCAATTCCCATCCCTAGGGACCCCCGATAGGAGCACAGGATGTCTGGAGGAGGAGAAAGAGTCAAAGCAATCAGCCAAAAATGACAGGTGCTGTACAGGCTTTTAAATATGCAAAGCGCCTCGCAAGAAACACATCAAGCGACACAGCAGCAGCCCTACGGCTAGCGGAGCAAAGAGGAGGCAAACTGTATTTGTTCCAATTGTGTCACAGGTTCCAAGAAATTTGCCTTGTTGGTAGGAAATTGCTTTGTCATATATATTGCTTGTTTATCTTCAATAGTTTCTCCGTGTTGAATGGTTTCAGCAGATAGCACCTGATCTGAAGCCGTTCTGTCTCAACTTCCAGACTCGGTAGTTGCAACTATTTCTCTCACTGCACTGTCTATATAACCTGCTTGCGGCTTTTGCGACGATTTGCCAGCATCAGCATTCTCAGTTTTGAGAAAGGTAGAAATCTGGGTTAGCTTAGTGTTTTTCAATTCCTGTTGCAGGTGTGCCTTACATTTAGCAGCACCACTCTTACAATGTTTGCTAGATGCACTGCTACTGGCCGACAAGGCGTCGTATGATGAAAATATAAAAAGTGTCAAATTGTTCAAATATTCAGTGTTTGGCAACTAATGGGAACCAAAACTTAACAACAGAATCGCTATGATTTACCATTTACAACTTCAAAAACTGTTGACATCAAATCAAACTACAAAAGTAACAATTATTCACAATAAAAATGTATATTTATATTATTCATGTGACATCCTTTTCCATTCATGTCCGCTATGGCATGCCAATGTCTGCATAACCTGCTTGCGGCTTTTGCGATGATTTGCCAGCATCAGCATTCTCAATATTTGGGAATGTGCACTTCTCTGTAAGGCAGATTAGGCCATGCTGTACCTTCAAATAGGCTCCAAGCCTCTGAACTACTGAAGTGTAAATTTGTGTAAACTGTAGGCCTGCCGAATACATAATATCATCATGGATTGGATTGGACTTGCCTGGTGATGGTGCAAACATGCCACTGAAACTGTGAATTATTAACACAATGAACTGTACAAGTGATTTAAGTTATTAAAAATATTTTTAAAAATAGCTCATAGGCCCTTGTGCTTTGCACAATCTGCACAATCCATGCTACACCATGGATTGCTAATAATTATTTTATTCATTTTGTCTAATCAGAAAACAAACAAAAAAGGCACAAAATCAATATAATCTGAGATGGCAATACAATGTGAAAAACAATACTGTTTCAAAAAATGTATCAAAAACAAACATCAAGTCTGGAAATTCTAAAAGACATTGGAAGAGCTTGTGATCTTACCACACAAGTTTTGAATTAGGGTTTTTCATCTTTCTAATCTTGGAGCTAGAGTGTTGTGATGTGTTGCATGTTATTTAGCAAGTACAAATAAGAATTTCACTATACTCTGTACATGCAATAATAATGGCAAAATGTCATTAATGGCTTACAAAAGCCCAAAAACATTACATTACCAACCTCCTGTTATATGATAATATGTTGTTCACCTTGGATCCAATAGAATATTAACATCCACTATTATCCAAGTAAATAAATAATAAAGTGTAAATATTTCAGAAACCAACTCATCCTGGAGCAATGATAGACTATTAAGGAAGAAGCAGGCATTGAACCTTTCAGCCTTAGACTTGCACAACGGGTAACTGGCTTGTAGGAATAAAAACAGACCATATGTAAGTTGTGTTTTCCCTTCATCATAACTTGGGCAACATTTTCGTGACACTAAAAGTAGGGTTACATTGCTTAAAGGATGCTTGTACCTTAGTATGCACTGTACTGCAGATATTTGGAATCTAGGCTGAGCTCTTTACTTCTTACTCTTCAGTTTTTAATCAGACCATAAGATGCCTTTCTGAAGCCTGCCCAACTGGTTTTTATGGTTGCATATTTACGTCAGTTGAGGGAGCAAGAGGTCACTTTCTGGTTATTTCAAACACTAGTCTTTGCAGCTAGTCTAAATTAGTTTTTCCCCAAAGCATATTGATCAAATCAAGGATGCATGTGGTGAGCATCACATACCTCACAAACATCCAGTGTAAATCAAGCTAAAGGAGAACACACAGCCAAATGTGAGATCCTATTGCACTTTCATTATGAAGGAGCTGTGCTGCAAAGAAGAGGAGAGGAAAGAAAAGAGCTATGGTATAGAGAAAGGAGTAGATCCCACACCTCGGTGTGCATCTCTGTTTACTTAAAATTAAATGAAGCTGTCACAAGAGAAAAAAATAATATTCCATCTGCAGAAGAGACAATGTCAAACCTAAATGACATTACTGGACTCTAATCATTTGGTTGTACATACTATATTTAGTAAGTATCTTTACACTATCAAGGAAGAAAGTGAATCACTATTATCACACAAAATACAAAGATATTATTTCCAGAGTCTCCCATTTAGCATAAAATGGACTCCAGTATTTTTTTAGATATCAGACATGAGCTGGGGCTCTGCTCACAGGCCCTTTATCTTTAATTCCCATCGTCTTGTTGTGTTGCTTGGCATTAGTGCTGTATGTAGCAGTCAACTTAAGAGATTCTTAAGATTTGTAAAGGAAGAACATCCTGCATGGAGTGTTTCTTTTGCTCATCTTTGCACAGCTTATTTTTGCTGATGGATAATAAAATTATTCCTTATTTACTTACTCTCCCTGCTTCGGAAATCTGCTTTTTCTTGATCTGCTTCTTCTATTTGGCTGTAACCAGCCAGTCTGAAAGGGCACTTTTGCCTTTTGTCGCTTGTTCCCCTTGCATAGATGCTGAGTTTAGAGGGTCATGCTGCGCAAATAATTCATTTTACACAAGCTGTCCGTCAGTATGGATCAGTCAACAGTATATAAAAAAAGATGCATTATAAATAAAGGCCTCGGTGTGACAAGCATGATGCAAACTTGAAAAGGATGCTGTATAAGAATGGCTAATTTAGTTTAACGTCGAAAAAGAAAGACACACTCTGAGTCAAAGCAAGATACTCTTTTGGGGACATTTGATTAGACAGATATGAGATTGAACCCATGTATCCAGTAAACTCTTTGTGCCACAGGGACTTTAATTGTTGAAATGAGTCCTTGGTATGGTTAGTTTTATTGTTAGTATACTTGTCTGGATGAGTGAGGAATTGCAAATGACAAACAAAAGAATACTGGTGTGCCAAACTGGTCAACCCTGTTTACTTCTTCAAATGATAACAAAAATATGTATATATGTATATAAAAAACAGCAAAGTATCTGCAGACAGGATTCAGGTCACTGGCGTTGCTGTGCTTTACTCACAGAGAGCCATCTCCTTCTGCAGAATCACAATTTATCATAGTACAAATGGATTGGGTGGAATCAGGTGCCATCCAGGGGCGTCTTCTCGGTGTTGCTGGAGGAAAATGAGAGAATATGGTTAGCAACTGTACCCCCTTTCGCCCAGAGATTTACATTTACTTATCTGGCTGATGCCTTTAAGCAAAGTGACATACAACATTTATGAAACAATTGGTTACATTTATTTTGGTTTCCCAATTGGAGCACAGGCAGGTCAAGTGACTTGCGCATGGTCACACAGTGATGAGTAGCAGGATTTGGACCTACAGGTTCAGGGTCTAAAGTCCAAAGCCTTAACCACTACAACGCAATACCTGCAGTGAGATGAGATGGTACTAAATACCTTAGAGGAGCCCTGAGGATGATCCATAGACACACATATGTGTCACTTGCAATCTCTTTATAGCAGCTCATCTGCTGTGTGATCTCTTACAAGCCAAAATCAAATGGACTTCAAACCATACCCAAGTCCCAAAGAAATGGCATACTAACTAAAGTAAGAATTAAAATCTGACGTCTCACAGAAGCTGTAAAAATAGTTGCTCTGATACACTATATGTGAACTAGTGCCTGATTACAATGTCAAGGTTAAAAACAATATATGGATGAGGGAAACCTCAGGGTTACCTAAAAAAGAAGAAAAAATATGGAGCATAAATTTTTATGTTAATCTTGGTTAGAATGGTATTATGAGGTCTTATAGCTACAGAAATTTAGAACTGACACACTAAAGCTTAAGGAAGGTGTTAACGTTAATATAAATAAAAATATATAAAAAACAAGTGGAGCAATGTCTTCACCTTCCTCATAACCAAAACCTTTATGGCACAGGAAGCAGAAGTCAGAACTAACTATTATGAGAACGGATAATCTTCCCAATGGTGCTTCAACATTGAGGGCCAGAGGGACACATCCCCACCAGATGTTCTACAAAATATTTAATACAGGTCTCTCTGTAATTAAGCTTATTAATAAAATGTTTATACTATCCTTCAACTTTGCCTTTTTATCCAAAATTGTTTGCAAATTTTCATCATATGGCCCAATGTAATTTCTTATATAGAAAAATATTGCATTTTGTAGCATGTGAAATTCTCTTCATGTCAAATGCTGTTACACTGCCTCTGGCTGAACAGTCTATCTCCATTAGCACTGCAGTGTTCAAAGTTTACTTTTTCTGTTTGTGTCCCGGTGTGTTTGGGTATGCAACCTGTACTATTTTTGAAAAAGTCATAAAGTAAGCCTTATATATGCTCATATCCTTCATGGAAAACAAGCCAGTAGTATAATGTATCTGAGGAAAATCATTTTCTCATTTCTTTGCTGGTTTCAGCAAACACATGGCCACACACTGCTACTGGACATCTCCATATTTTTGTGTTCAAGTGGTGGGATGTGTACGCGTTTTTTCCATGTTATTGTGGCTTGTCAATTGATTCTAAACTTGAGATGCTGCTGTTTCAGTGTAGGCAGTTCATAGCCAATGGATTTTCCTGGGCTGCAGGTAGTTGTGTGGCACTCAATTTACTTAATCAGAGGGTATCACCATAATCTGATGCCAAATGAGGCAGACTAAGCACTAACATCCCATTGATTGATTTTTGTGGCAGAGACAAGGTGTGAAAAGTTGGTCTCGTCCATTGTGAGGAAGGATCTAGGAAGGCGCTCCACTGCCAGTGGTGTTATTTTGCTTTTTTATTATCATTCCAAGGTATTCTATATTTAGTCAACCTGAGAGGATTTAATATATTAAAGTATATAAAAGTATAAAACCTTGAAAGTCCAAAATTCATAGCTGAACAATTCTCTAAAATAACTGGAGAGGACTTAAAATAGGACACTGAGATCTCAGAAAATTACCACATACCTGGATCAAATGCCTCAAAACTTACAAGCCTGATTGTCTGTTTCAACAAACTACAGGTTAAAGAAAATTTGATGTCGATTCTCTGACAGAAAGAGATCATATTTTGAAAATAACCATATTCATTTTTTTCTAGATTTCTTTTCTTCAACGCAAAGTGGTGGCTCTGAGGCTGGTGATCTGTGCCGGCAATCGGAAGGTTGCTGGTTCGAATCCCATAAATACCATAAGTGACTATACTCTGTTGGGCCATTGAGGAAGGCCCTTAACCTGCAATTGCTTTGTCCTGGGTACAATGTTAACCTGCATCCAGCTCTGCAAGCAGGTCCTCCAACTTGCAGGAAAAACTTTGGAGTTGCTGTCAGGATTGGCACCACTGTCAAAAAACCCTCACACTGTTCCAGTGTGGTGCTGAGGTGTCACCCATTGCACAACTGCACTCGGGTCTCAGTCTGGGCGGATTGTCGTATGGTGGGTGTAGCAACATGCTGTAAAATTAGTGCATGCTCCCAACCTCTCTCTCTTCTTCAACAGCAAATAAGTAAGCTGCATTCTACAGTGTTAAACAGCACTTAAAGCTGAAATCACTATAGCCTCTTCTTTCATGCTAAATTGAAACTGATTTTTATTCTACATGTATAGATCTCCTAAAGAAACATCTTATTTGTAATGCAATATATTGCCATAACTGTACTTCCTTTTTGGCAATTTTTTTTTTTTTTATTCTTTCCAATTACTATATTGAAATTTATTCGATCAAATATATGTATATTTTGGTAACTACTAAGTAAGTAATAATTTACAGTGTTATTAGACCTATTTTTCCCTAAGTTATCCCAATTTCTAGTTGGTCTGTTTCACATCATAACTTAGGTTTATTACATCTGGACTGTACTATCATAAGATATCTTAGTTTTAATTCTTACTACATTGCTGCTGGGGTTTGTCTTATTCCGAACTTGCCCTGTCTCTTGGCATGTCAGACGAATCGGAAGTATAGAATAGTCTCACGTGAAGAGGCAAAATGGTAGAGAGCTGAGTTGGGGGAGAAAGAGAGGGTTGGAGGGGCTTGGGGAGGTAAATTGACGGAGGGATAGGGAAGTGGGAGAGAGCAAGTTACTTCTTATTTATCCTTTTTACTCCAACAACTGTAAGTGCAAATGTAATAATAGGCTCTGTAGCCACAATACCTGGTAACAATATGAAATCATTGTTAAAGCTATTTTATGAAATAATGTACTACCCTTAAATAAATAAAAAAAAAATGTCCTCAAAAGTTCAGAAGCAGTATCTCTCTGACAAAATATTGAACTTTGTGAGCTGTAATATCTGAATCTCAATCACAATTTAAAGAGAAAAAAGAAATCCCTCAAATAACAGGTCTAAATGCCAAGATCGGATATTTATAGGAGACTCACAGAAGTAAGGACCAGATTTGGTTGCAAAGAGATTCGATTGGCCAAATTTTTCATTCCAGCTATACAAAGAAAACTAGAGGTGTGGGAATCTTAATACACAAAACCATCTAATTTGTACTTTCAGACATAGTATCTGATCGTGAAGGGCAATATGTCATGGTGATGGGCAAGTTTGATAAAAAATCTATGCACCTAAGAGGTTTCATCCAAAAATGTATTTCCATCTATTCCAAATTTGAACACTCATAAAATTATAATTGTTGGAGACTTTAATTGTGTTTTTAATCCACACCTGGGGCCTCATGTATAAACGATGCGTATGCACAGAAATGTTGGTTAAGAACATTTCCACGTTCAAATCGCGATGTATAAACTTGGCGTAAAGCCGCGCACATTTCCACGGTACCTAATACCCTGTCGTACGCAAGTTCTGCGCTTAGTTTTGCAGACTGGCGGCACTCAGCGTCAAAGCAGTGCTACTGTTTCTGTGTGGTTATCCTTTCTTTTTTAGATCAACATCCCTGACGCGGCTTTATAAATACACTAAAATTAACTACATATTGTTTATTAGTTTAATGCATCTGATTATAATTAACTAGTAACAATATAATGGTCCACGGAATGGTCAAACTATTCTAAATACAATAGCTGCTTTAGCATTGTTACTCTCACTGCACCTTCTTCTTCTTCTTCTTCTTTCAGCTGCTCCCGTTAGAGGTTGACACAGCGGATCATCTTTTTCCATATTACTCTCACTGCACCACTCAGAGTTTTTATATCACTGTATCTGAGTGGGGAATCAAAGATCTACAGAAGCTGAGAAAGAGAATTATCGGTATACAGCATCAAACACACGCTGCCTCAGCCATGCTGTCAATTGAACTGCTTTCACACAGCAAACATTTCAAAGCTTTTCCTGTACAGACCTCACGGTTCAGAAAGAGTTTCATCCCAAGAAATATAAGTGCACTCAATCAAGTGCTTCTTGTAGAACTGTCTGTACTTATAAGTAGAATTACCTCACTGTAAACTTGCACTACAGTTATAATATTGCACAACAATTGGCATTTCATAAAGTGCGTATTTACATATGATGACAATATCATTTTTAAGATGAAATGCAGCAAAAAATGTTTATTATATTATACAGATAAAACTTTAACTTCATTTAAATAATCTATATTGTCAATAATTAAACATGCCAGGACACAGTGCCGCAGCGCTAGCTATTAGCTTGCGCTCCGTTTATGGATTGTTCCTGCCTCGCGCTTTAAGAGCTGTAATATCGCGAATGTAATGGATTCTGTGTCCTGTCAGAGGAAGAGAAAGCCGGTTTAAGAAGCATGTAGTGATTCACACACATAGAGCACATAGAAGATCAAATACAAAACAAAGCATTTAACTTGCTACTTTAGTTACGATGGGATTTGAGAAACTAATAAATTAAACAATTTTAAGATGAAGTTTATGATGTTCTACTTTAATGACAAAATAAACTATGTGATTAAAGTGGAAATTTCCCACCATGTGCCTATTTTCTTCTCTGTACCCTAATAAGCTTTCATATGACACTCAGACGGTGGGCTATGACTCACCTTTTCACTGCGACTTTGATATGTGACAACTTCTTTTTTATTTTAGGCACTGTGCGACTTTGTGAACTTGAGCTTTCGAGTTTCTCCAACACGCTATGTCACTCGATCAACTTTCTTTTGTTGTTTATACCACTGTTTAAACCAACAAATAGTATGTTTTTCCTTGCTTCAACTTGGTATTCGCTGAAATTCTTACATTTTTCCCCATGCTTTTGCCCTTGTCTTTTCACAGAAGGCTGATCTCAATGGCTATTTATATTGATTTGCATATTCAAAGAGGCGTAATTCTGGGAGGAGTTGGGGCAAGACAGCAGGCGCGTGCACGAGTGTTACTTTTCACCCTGACTGGGATTTATGTAGCAGAAGAACGTGGAAGTTGGCAAACGCAGAGATCCTTGCATCTGGATTTTTCTGTGCGTAAGCACATTTCAGCTTTTGTGCTTACGTCATGTTATAGTGTGAATTCTACACACGGCGTTATGCATGAGGCCCCTGATCTTCAGGCTTTAATGTAGATCTGTGCTACTGATTTGTTTAACTGAATAGCAGAGATACATGCTGTCTTTTGTGTAAAGAGTAGATGCTTAGCTTTTAATTTTTTTTATCCTTTCTTACATGATCTATTCTGTAGCTGGATGAAGGAGGTGAAAGAGTTTTTTTTTGTTCTTTTCTTCACTTTTGATTTGGAAACCACTGTAAATATTATAAGTAACACCTGCACTAATTCTTCTTTTTGGAAGTGTCTTTGCATTGGAGTTTGTAAATATTTTTGCAAGACATTGTTTTGTAAAATAGTTTGGACACTGCTGGAATAAAACACAATCCTGTTTTGGAATAGATTTTTTTGGTCTGAGTCTCTCTTATTCCATGCCTGGTTGCTCGGTCTCATCTACTGACACCCCTAGTCGGGAATTATACAACAGGGTCCTTACCTGGGGTGTCACAGTTTGGTGGCAGCGGTGAGATCTAAAGCTGGGGGAGAAAGAGACAAATTTTGAGCTCAGACAAAGATTTTTTCTTTTGGACATTATGGCTCCAAAAGACAGCCTGTAGCTCGTACTCCATCCCCTCGTTGCTCAGTCTCGTCTACTGACACCCCAAGACAGGAATTGTACAACAGTGTCCTTAACTGGAGTGTTACATGAAGTAGTTCCCCTCTCTCTATGTAAAGTGCTTTGAGTAGCAAGAAAACCACTATATAAATGTAAAAATTATTATTATTATTATCAAAGGTATGATAGATAGATAGATAGATAGATAGATAGATAGATAGATAGATAGATAGATAGATAGATAGATAGATAGATAGATAGATACTTTATTAATCCCAAGGGGAAATTCACATAATCCAGCAGCAGTATACTGATACAAAGAAACAATATTAAATTAAATAGTAATAAAAATGAAAAAATTAAAATAAAATTAATGTTAGCATTTACTCCCCTGGGTGGAATTGAAGAGTCACATAGTGTGGGGGAGGAACGATCTCCTCAGTCTGTCAGTGGAGCAGGACAGTGACAAAAGTCTGTCACTGAAGCTACTCCTCTGCCTGGAGATGACACTGTTAAGTGGATGCAGTGGATTATTCATGATTGACAGGAGTTTGCTTAGTGCCCATCGCTCTGCCACAGATGTTAAACTGTCCAACTTTAATCCTACAATAGAGCCTGCCTTCTTAACAAGTTTGTCCAGGCGTGAGGCGTCTTTCATCTTTATGCTGCCACCCCAGCACACCACCACGTAGAAGAGGGCACTCGCCACAACCGTCTGGTAGAACATCTGCAGCATCTTACTGCAGATGTTGAAGGATGCCAACCTTCTCAGAAAGTATAGTCTGCTCTGACCTTTCTTACATAGAGCATCAGTATTGGCAGTCCAGTCCAATTTGTCATCCAGCTGCACTCCCAGATATTTAAAGGTCTGCACCCTCTGCACACAGTCACCTCTGATGATCACAGGGTCCATGAGGGGCCTAGGCCTCCTAAAATCCACCACCAGCTCCTTGGTCTTGCTGGTGTTAAGGTGTAAGTGGTTTGAGTCGCACCATTTAACAAAGTCTTTGATTAACTTTACTGTACTCCTCCTCCTGCCCACTCCTGATGCAGCCCACAATAGCAGTGTCATCAGCGAACTTTTGCACGTGTCATATTGGAAGTCTGATGTATATAGATTGAACAGGACCGGAGAAAGTACAGTCCCTCGGCGCCCTGTATTGCTGCACACAATGTCAGACCTGCAGTTCCCAAGACGCACATATTGAGGTCTGTCTGTAAGATAGTCCACAATCCATGCCACCAGGTGTGAGTCTACTCCCATCTCAGTCAGCTTGTCTCTAAGGAGCAGAGGTTGGATGGTGTTGAAGGCGCTAGAGAAGTCCAAAAACATAATTCTTACAGCACCACTGCCTCTGTCCAGGTGGGAGAGGGATCAGTGAAGCATATAGATGATGGCATCCTCCGCTCCCACCTTCTCCTGGTATGCGAACTGCAGAGGGTCGAGGGCGTGGCGGACCTGTGGCCTCAGGTGGTGAAGCAGCAGCCGCTCCATGGTCTTCATCAGATGTGACGTCAGAGCAACAGGCGGAAGTCATTCAGCTCACTAGGACGTGATACCTTTGGGACAGGAGTGATACAAGATGTTTTCCAAAGCCTTGGGATCTTCCCTGTTCCAGGCTCAGGTTGAAGATGCGCTGTAGAGGACTCCCCAGTTCCAACGCACAGGCCTTCAGCAATCGTGGCGATACACCATCTGGACCTGCTGCTTTGCTGGCACAAAGTCTTTTCAGCTCTCTGCTCACCTGGGCTGCTGTAATTGTGGGTGGGGATGTCTCACCTATGCTGGTATCAGCAGAAGGATGGTTGGAGGATGCAGTACTCTGAGGTGAGAGTGGGTTACTGTGATCAAACCTATTAAAGAAGTTGTTCATTTGGTTTGCTCTCTCCATGTCTGTCTCGATGGCGGCACCCGCTTCGAGCTGCAGCCAGTGATAATCTTCATCCCATCCCACACTTCCTTCATGCTGTTGTTCTGCAACTTCTGCTCCAGCTTTCTCCTGTACTGCTCTTTCGCCGCCCTGAGTTCCTTCTGCACGCACTTGAGCTCATGCTTATCACCACCTTTAAAAGCCCTTTTCTTCTGGTTCAAAAGGCCCTTGATGTCACTTGTAACCCATGGCTTGTTGTTAGCATAGCAGCATACTGTTCTTACTGGAACTACAATGTCCATACAGAAGTTGATGTAATCAGTTGTGCATTCAACAGCCTCTTCAATGTTCTCACTATGTGACCCAAGCAATATATCCCAGTCTGTAGTTCCAAAGCAGTCTCTCAGAGCCTGCTCTGCCTCAGGGGACCACTTCCTGAATGAGCGTGTAGTTGTAGGTAGCGCCCTCACTCTTGGTTTGTATTGAGGCTGAAGCAGAACCAGGTTATGATCTGCTTTCCCAAGCACAGGCAGCGGGGTGGTTGCTGTATGCGTCTTTAACGTTTGCATACAGTAGGTTGATAGTCCTGTTTCCCCGAGTGTTACAATCCACATACTGGGAGAAGGCAGGTAATGTTTTGTCCAGCGTTACATGGTTAAAGTCTCCAGCGATTAGCACAAGTGCCTCAGGGTGCTGCGTTTGTAACTTAGCAACTGCGGAATGGATGATGTCACTCGCCATCTCCACGTTCGCTTGAGGGGGGATGTAAACAATAACAACAATCACGTGTCCAAACTCTCTGGGCAAGTAATAGGGGCGCAGACTTACGGCCAACAGTTCGATGTCCCTGCAGCAAGTGGAGATTTTAACGTTTACATGTCCTGAGTTGCACCACTTTGTATTGACATAGAGAGCGAGTCCTCCTCCTTTCTTCTTCCCGCAGGTACTTGCGTCTGTCCGCTTTAACTGTGCTAAACCAGGGTAGCTCCACGTTATCATCTGGGATGGTAGTTGTTAGCCACGTTTCACTAAAACACAGCAAGCTGCATTCTCTGTAGGTTCTGACATTTTTCACCAGCACAGCCAGTTCGTCGATCTTATTTGGTAGTGAGTTCACATTTCCCAGGATCACAGAAGGCACAGACGGTTTATAACGCCATTTTCTCTCAAGTTGTCTCGATTTAATCTTATCTTTTATCTTTGCGCCGGCTCGGCTGCCCCGATATCGTCTTCTTACCTCGTCAGGTAAATAAGGAACCACACCGGCATAAGCATTTCTTCTCAGTGCTTTAAGCTGACTACTTGAATAGGCGATTCTTGGAGTGTAAAAATCCATGTCAAATAGTAAAATAGTAAAAGTGTCCAGGGAGCAATTCCACATAAAAGAAAGTGGTAGAAGTGATCAGTGAAATAGAGAAAAATAGAGATAAAAAGGTAAAAAGATAAAGTCATATACGGAGCTGCTGGAAAGGCTGCCACTCGGATGCGGCGCCGGAAATATATATATACTGTAGCTTTATGTAAATAACTAGAAGCTACCTTAGGATCATTATTCATTACAGTAGTTGAACAGCTATATAGATAAGGATAGCCATTCACAAAACACACCAGCAGCTATTAGTCTCTGTTACTTTAATAAACAATTTTTGGTTGTATAGTACATGTTCTTTTTCAGTTTATTACATGATTATTTCTATTTGTCATTTATAGACAGAATTAGCCATCTATCTTTCAGAATATAAATTAAATTTTTCCCATCTGTGTCTGTGCATATCATCTGTATATCACTGCCTTTCTTAAAATTTGATCTGTAATCTGAAACAAGATATTCTCAGATACAAAAGCAGTGTCTAACATGTACATAAATCTATGAAAGGCTCAAAAAAGCACTGCTTGATCTGAAAGAATTCAACTGGTGACTGATCACAAGCTCACAAAAGCAAAAGAAAAACCCTAGGGTTACTTGGAATGCCCTTAAATCAAGGAGAATGCATTTTTATGATTATGTTTAAATTTTGCAAAGTGACATCAATAAGCCTTACAACTACAGTAGCTTGGTTTACCTTTATAAAAGAGTCACTTGTGTCATTATCATATACTACATTTTATTAGGAATAAAGCCTGGATAATCAACCCAATCCATGGAGAGCTCAGTGTGTGCTTGTTCTTAATTCTGAACTCTTAACCAGGATATAGAGTTAGTCACTTACTAAATGTAGCATTTGCTGTAATCAACCTTCTTGTTTCCAGTTTTATGAGTTTAACCTGCAAATTTTGACCAAGCTTAGTTTTTGTTTTCTTTGACATTTAGTATATTTGACTTCAGTTCAATAATTTTACTTCACACAATTGTATTCTGCCTCTTTCATTAACCTGTTTTTGTCTACTTTACAAATAGAGGTATACATTTTGAATAAATCTGTATGAAGGCTTGTAACTATTATGACAGATGACCACTTACACATTCATGGTCACTTGCATCTGACCCTGTTTCATGTGAGAGTTAGTTTAGAAGAAACCTAGGGGTAAAATACTAATAAACCTGTCAGGGAGTAAATGCAGCTTTGCCTAATTATATACTGTTAGTTAATTCTAAGTTCTCACATCAGTTGCAATTAGAGCCAAGAATTAGTTTCTGATAGAGAGAGAGACTGGTCACAATGAACACATGCATCCATCATTGTCTTTTAGGTACTGAGTGGAAAAGTTCTGATCTACAGATTGACTTTCACAATAAACATGTTCTTGTATCATTAATTATTTCATATTTCTAGCTTTAATTAAGTAGTCATATACTTTTTTACATGTACAATACTTTACATAACTTATTATGGGAGACTGTTTCCTCATGTCTAATCATTAGTGCCAGAAAAGAAAAAGTGCAAAATCGACAAAAGAAAATGAAAGAAAGCAGAAACTTAAGCAGATCAATAAGCACATCCCTTCTTATTCCCTACTATCCACTGTTTGCTAGGTTTACTAGAGCTACGGAACAGCTCGGCACTTCAGGAGTGTTAAACAAGATCCATGACTTTTCCCAATGTTTGACTTGTTTAGTCTCTCTATAGTCACACAACCCCACCTGAGTAAAAAAATATGGAAATTCCAAGCAAGAAATACAAGTCACATAAACTTAAGGTATGCAGGAAATAAAACTGACCCTATGACATTGCAATGCAGTGTACCTAATGCACCAAGCTGTTTTTTTCTTTTCCAAACTGACCATTGCTGTATCTCAGCCTTCATTGGCTTAAAGCAAAGGAAATTCTTGAGCAGATTTCCAGTACGCGAGAAAAAAATGTTAATAGAATTTTTGTACTGATATCTGTTTTTCTCCTGTGTTTATATTTCATTTGCTTGTTGCTATAAATGGATTTAAATACAGTGTGGCAGTAGGGGGCGCTAGTGCTCCCTTGAACCCTCAGGTACCACGCTAGACACTGGATACAAGTCCAAGACTTTTTATTATTTATCAATACTGTGCACAAAGCATACTCCACACTATTTATATATCAAATCACCACAATAATATTCTGTCGCCTCCTCGCCCAGACACTTCGCCCTGCTACCTCCCAGCTCAGCTCACTGTCTGGACTGGCCCATCATCCTTTTATAGCCCCTGACCCAGAGGTGTTCCTGTCCAATCAGACGACAGTCCCTTATTCCTTCCGGGTCAGGGTAAACAGTCCTTTTCTTCAACCCGGGAGCAAGTCGTTCCTTCCTGTCACGTGACCGTGACGTACTCCCAGGTTATAGGGCACACAAGAGCCCACGAGTCCCCCTACAGCGACTCCCGGTGGCCCCCAAGGTATCCAGCAGGGCTGTGTATAAACACTACATAGTCCATGAGGCCCTGCTGGAACTCGGGCACGATCCTGCTGTCGGGAGAGCTCCTCCTGGTGGCCTGGGGGTGAGGGCCGGAGCACGAAGCCGGCAGTCTTCCATAACAGGTATATTGCAAAAAGAGTATATTAAAATTAAATAAAAGCCACAAGACTTTACATGTATAAAAATTAATAGTTTTGCGACAAGCCAATAATGCATGGTGGGCCTTCAATCTGCACATACCACACTTTGATGATCCCTTGCCCCTTTGTGCACAACTGATGTTTTCAGTCAGTGTTTTTCCTTGTGTCTGTTGTCTGTTTGTAAAGAAAGTGTTTCAGACACTTGCATTTATGTTCTAACTTCGGACTGCTAAAGATCTTCCATTGCTCCTAAATAGCTAACATTAGCCACAGTAGAGGGTGGTCCAGAAATTATTATTATTATGCAATTTTCATTACGCTATAACTTTATTACATAGAAAATCACCCGAAAAATCCCAGACCATCAAGAAGTGTGCGAACTGACGACATTCAGAATCATCTTTGCGCCGAATTGGAATCGTCCCTGCATAAATCAAAGTCATCCAGACGATCTGGATCTGCATAATTTGATCTGGACCACCCTGTAGATTAAAGCAATGTCATCTAGATAAAGTATAGTTTTGTGTCTACATTTACCCATGCTATGAGAACTGGAGAACAGTAAGCTCTGACATATCTTAAATAAGTCGAACATCATTGTCAGTACTAAACACGTCCAACAGGGTTCATTGTGTTTAACATACTCATTTAGATTTAAAGCTGCACATATTTTAGCAGAATAATTATGTGATTATGTGATACAATCTTTCAGTGATACACATTTTTATTCAATATTTGCAAACACATAAAACATATCTGTTCTATTATTTTGTAGTGGTAGGGTTCTAGGGTGACCCTATCCTCCACTTTAAACTCTTTATTATGTAGACCTTAACAGAATACCTCAAATCCTATCCTTTGTGTGTTTATTCTTACCAGCTTTGTCACTATACAGGCAGTCCCTGGGTTACATATGAGATAGGGACTGTAGGTTTGTACTTAAGTTGAATTTGTATGTAAGTCGGAACAGGTACATTACTTTAATAAATGTTATTGTTGACTGACTGTAACCAAGTGCTCTGCTAATGAATGATGGAGTTTAACCTCTCTCTGACCTTTTTATTATTTCTACTTTATTTTCAATGGTGATGGTTTTTCTCTTCTTTACTGTATCACCAGCACTTGCATCAGATTTGTGTTTCAGAGACATTGTTGAAGGTTGAAGACAAAAGGTACAGATGAGCTGTTCTGTACAGCACTGTACATGCTATCACAGCAGGAAGGCACCAGACATCAGCACGTCTGATGTATAGGGTGGTCCAGATCTAATCATGCAATTTTCCTTACGCTATAACTTATTCACTTTATTACATAGAAAATCACCTGAAAAATCCTGGACCATCGAGAAGTATGCGAACTGACAACATGAAGAATCATCTTAATGGCGAACTGGAATCGTCCCCGCATAAATCAAAGTCATCCAGATGATCTGGATCTACATAATTAGATCTGGACCACCCTGTACTGACAAGAGACAACTTCCTGCTATGTGCGTAACCTTACAAGCAGGTTTGCTATTGAGAATGAAAGGGTACAGCGAGGGACAGTTCATCACCAACCCACCTCACACTCACCTCCACTACAGTATGCTGCCTGCAGTGTCTGCCGCACCACCGCCCCCATTCAACACGCAGCCATCTGAGGCACACTACAATGCTACCCCCCATCGCCCTTTTCACCCTCAATGGCCTCCGTTCAGCCACAACCAGGTCACTGCTTGCAGCATTACCAGCCAACCACCGAGAATGAACGGGCAGCCATGTGTGGTGGGCGGGCAGTAAAACCACTTGCCACCGGGAGCCACCCGAGGAATGCTACACTGCGCGAGCAGCGAAATTGCCCCCTTTCAGCCTCCATCCAGCCTCCACTTGCAGCATTCCCAGGCTGAAGATGACGTAGTGACAGTTACTGAGACGCATGCGTCGCAGCTGCGGCCCCGTTTGTGTGTTGTAGGTCAGATGTCCGTAACCTGGGGACTACCCTTTCTTTTAAATCTATAACCCCAGGAAATTAGATACTGTATAGTACAAGGACAGACAGGAGAAACAGTTACACATTTATTCATGTATTGCAGTTAATATGCATAAAATATAAGCAAAATACAAATGTGAGTGTTGGCAAAACAATATTAATACAACTTGGGTAATAATCAGTTTATCTTGCTTAAATTAATAGGTGCCTCTCTGTCCAACATGGTCAAACATGGCACTTGGATGGAATGGCAAAAACAGACAGCATGGCCTGTCTGAATATGGCCATCAAGAAAGATGGTCTTCTCAGCATGGAAAATGGCAGAGACAGAAAGACAAAAAGACCAAACCTATGCCAGTCCTTTGGGTTCCTGTCATGACATACAGTGGTGTGAAAAACTATTTGCCCCCCTCCTGATTTCTTATTCTTTTGCATGTTTGTCACACAAAATGTTTCTGATCATCAAACACATTTAACCATTAGTCAAATATAACACAAGTAAACACAAAATGCAGTTTTTAAATGATGGTTTTTATTATTTAGGGAGAAAAAAATCCAAACCTACATGGCCCTGTGTGAAAAAGTAATTGCCCCTTGTTCAAAAATAACCTAACTGTGGTGTATCACACCTGAGTTCAATTTCCGTAGCCACCCCCAGGCCTGATTACTGCCACACCTGTTTCAATCAAGAAATCACTTCAATAGGAGCTGCCTGACACAGAGAAGTAGACCAAAAGCACCTCAAAAGCTAGACATCATGCCAAGATCCAAAGAAATTCAGGAACAAATGAGAACAGAAGTAATTGAGATCTGTCAGTCTGGTAAAGGTTATAAAGCCATTTCTAAAGCTTTGGGACTCCAGCGAACCACAGTGAGAGCCATTATCCACAAATGGCAAAAACATGGAGCAGTGGTGAACCTTCCCAGGAGTGGCCGGCCGACCAAAATTACCCCAAGAACGCAGAGACGACTCATCCGAGGGGTCACAAAGACCCCAGGACAACGTCTAAAGAACTGCAAGCCTCACTTGCCTCAATTAAGGTCAGTGTTCATGACTCCACCATAAGAAAGAGACTGGGCAAAAACGGCCTGCATGGCAGATTTCCAAGACACAAACCACTGTTAAGCAAAAGAACATTAGGGCTCGTCTGAATTTTGCTAAGAAACATCTCAATGATTGCCAAGACTTTTGGGAAAATACCTTGTGGACTGATGAGACAAAAGTTGAACTTTTTGGAAGGGAAATGTCCCGTTACATCTGGCGTAAAAGGAACACAGCATTTCAGAATAAGAACATCATACCAACAGTAAAATATGGTGGTGGTAGTGTGATGGTCTGGGGTTGTTTTGCTGCTTCAGGACCTGGAAGGCTTGCTGTGATAGATGGAACCATGAATTCTACTGTCTACCAAAAATCCTGAAGGAGAATGTCCGGCCATCTGTTCGTCAACTCAAGCTGAAGCGATCTTGGGTGCTGCAACAGGACAATGACCCAAAACACACCAGCAAATCCACCTCTGAATGGCTGAAGAAAAACAAAATGAAGACTTTGGAGTGGCCTAGTCAAGTCCTGACCTGAATCCAATTGAGATGCTATGGAATGACCTTAAAATGGCAGTTCATGCTAGAATACCCTCAAATAAAGCTGAATTACAACAATTCTGCAAAGATGAGTGGGCCAAAATTCCTCCAGAGTGCTGTAAAAGACTCATTGCAAGTTATCGCAAACGCTTGATTGCAGTTATTGCTGCTAAGGGTGGCCCAACCAGTTATTAGGTTTAGGGGGCAATTACTTTTCACACAGGGCCATGTAGGTTTGGATTTTTTTTCTCTCTAAATAATAAAAACCATCATTTAAAAACTGCATTTTGTGTTTACTTGTGTTATATTTGACTAATGGTTAAATGTGTTTGATGATCAGAAACATTTTGTGTGACAAACATGCAAAAGAATAAGAAATCAGGAAGGGGGCAAATAGTTTTTCACACCACTGTAGACCAATCCTATTTAGCCATACCTCAGTCCTCCAGTTCAGCTGCTTTGTTCCTGTCAGCATTTTCGAAGGATGTGCAAATGTAGTTCCAGACAAACAAGAAAGAAAGGATATACATGTTATAAGTTATAAAACAATAGCCCACTCTAGTCATTTGCCCCCTTCCCTGTCATTGATGGTGCTCCTCTTATCAACCTCCTAAAATTCTGGGATAAGGAAATTATAATGGCTTACTTTCAAAAAGCTTTTTCTTTCTTTAAGTCACCAATTAATTCCCTACATTAAATTATACTAAACAATTATCTTAATATTAAATATTAATCTACATTACATACTTTAAGTGGTTTCACTGTGGCATAGTGGTTACAGCTCCTGAGTCCTATATTTTAAACCCAACCTGAGCATAATGTGTAATATCTACATTTACTCCTGGGTTCCATGTATGTTTCCACTGCATATCCATGTATCCTTTTCCATTCCAAGCAGTTCTAAACTGTTCTGGAATGAGTAATTGATCATGGAGGAAAATGTATCCGGAAACTGTCTGACACTCTGTCCCAGCCCTGAGTTTTAATCCTATAGTTGCTCCTAGTGGGGCAGGCCCTGACTCCACATAATATTATAATGAAGGACAATTTTATATGCACATATGAAAACCATAATGGTTATTTCAAAGTATATGCACAAAAGATATTTATTTTCAGAAACTTACATTTTTAAGGGACTAGTCCCACATCAGTCACTTTTGTCATCAAGATATTTAAGTATAACTAGCCAACCCGTGGCGTAGCATACGCTGCATTTAATTATTTATTGATGAGTGAACACTTCCTGAAAGACACAGTTGTCCAAATGGGGAGGGTTTGAGGATACAACTGTCTGTGAATAAAAAGATGGAACTCTGGAGAGAGCAACATACAATTGTCCGTGAGTGAAAACAGGTTTTGGCAGATACAGGCATATTTTTTTGAAAGTTTGTCCTTGTGCCTTATTAATAGTCATTGCAAATGCCAATCTAACAGGAAATTGTCTGTGTATAAAAGTAAAAGGCAAATTAGAATCTAATGGGGCAAGCATCTCCCCTTGGGTATATGCAAATATCGCGTTGTGCATGAGGTTCCCCGTCTACACCTACAAAGATAGCAGCAACATTAGTTTGACAGGATGGGGCATTATACCTTCTCATATCCATTTTTGGATTTTCCATGAATACCATTCGTACAGCAGCAATAGGGTTACGGTGAGTGATAATGTCATGCATTTTCTTGTAAGACTTAGCGAAGGGATTAACCTGTCGTATCATTTTGTTTAGTCGTCTTTAAGAAAACCTAATTGTTGGCAAGCTTCTTTGAAAGGGAGGAGGGTTAGAGTGGACGTTCGTGGCTCTTTCGTGTATAACCCATTGGCGGGGTTTTGTTAGAGTTGGCGGGCAGGGCTCTGTGAGTTGGCGGTTGTGGCTCTCTGTCTTGCATGCGGTGAAAAGTCAATGTGGCTCAGAGGTGCATGTGGACTTTTACACAGATGAAAGAGACTGAGGCTGTGTTTGGTGAGTTGTTGCGTGCGGGCACATGAGCAGGCAGTGCACATGCCTCGAGAGCGATGCTGAACGCGGGAGGACGGTTACAGTTGGCTCTGTCATGCGTATCCCATGACGCGGTAGGAGGGTTAGAGTTGGCGGGCAGGGCTCTGTCGAGTGTATCTCATGGTCTTAGAGTTGGCAGGCGAGGCTCTGTGAGTTGGTTGCTGTCTTGCTTGCGCTCACTGTCTTGCATGCCCTTAGTGAATTATATATATATATATATATAATTCCAATGAAGAAGAAAAAGATAGTTGTAATGAAGCTTATAAAAAGATAAGATGTTTTGTGTAATATAATGACATCAATTTGTACTTTTCTAAAATGGTTTCATTTTTCTACAATTATTGAGAAAAGTTAATCTGCCCAAAAACAAGAACTGAAAAAGTCATCTCTAAATTCATACATTTTGAACCTCCAATGCCATTACAGCATGTTCCTGTATTTTTTTGTTACAGTAATGTTTGATTTTAGGAAGACATGTGTGTAATTGTAAAATATCAACTTACTCTTGGATCTCACATAGATTGTCCATGCTAGATAAGCCTGTTATGGATGTTATGGATTTAGGCCAACTCTAAGCCCTTCCACCATTAGTCATACCTCACACTTAACAAACAAACTCCAACAGTAGCTACATGATAATAGAGTACATTGAAGTGACTTATAAATGTACTGTACACATTACCCTTAAGACAATACAAACACACTAATTACAACAATAAACACCAGTCCAGTAAGCACAATCAAAATTAAATCAAAAGAATGAGCCTTAAATCCAGCAAAGTTAATCAAACTGCAATTAAAGAATGGAACTATGTAGCTTTGCGCAATGGGTGGCATACCCTTTAAGCAGACCCTAAAACAGAAAAGTAAATTTTGTAAAGAACCCCATCTTTTATTGAATAAAACAAGTTTAAAAACATCTAAAATGTCTTTTAGAGTACAAAGTAGTATGATGTTCCTTTCTGATGCTTTCTAAATCTTACTAGTTATTTTCCTGTTACTCAAAATGTCATGCTGTTTCAAGCAGCTTCACACTCATGGGAAAGTGACAACAGTAGATGAGCAAAATTGTGTCATGTACTGTTTTTCTTACAATATGACACAATTACTATTTTAAACTACAGTTTTATAGTTCACAAGCCTAAGATGGAATGCACACAGTTGTGCTCAATTGAGTATAAGTGGCAAGTTGTTCTTCTGCCCTGTTGGCTACCAGCCTGTTGCACTATTCATCATCCATAAGTGGAGCTGCTCTAAAGTCTTTGGCTCGCAACACTTCAGCAGAAAGTACAGAGAAACCAGCCAGGAAGAGAACTCGACATCTGCTGTATTGCAATGTCTTATCTGATGATGAAGTATTTTTTCACCGACATACGTTTGTATTATCAGGAACAGATTAAACTTATGTGTGTTATTTATTAAATGCTCTTATAACTGAGAGTAACAGAGGGCTATAACATAGGCTGCTTATGCAAAAATGAAGTAAAATTTAATTTGGAAATAAATATTTCTTTACCTGCAGTGGGCTGGCGCCCTGCCCGGGGTTTGTTTCCTGCCTTGCGCCCTGTGTTGGCTGGGATTGGCTCCAGCAGACCCCCGTTACCCTGTAGTTAGGATATAGCGGGTTGGATAATGAATGTATGGATGGATATGTCTTTACTTTCATTTTTCATATGGACAAAATACAGTTAATTTAGAGTATTTGTTTTATGTTTTGGTATGGCTTTCTTAGATTTGATTTGATGCATTTCGCAAACAAACGTAACAAGGCAAATATTAATAGTTAATCCCCAACAAATTTAAAACAATTTTAATAAAACACTTAGATATTAGTGAACAGTAGGAAATGCATATGATGTGTCTATGAACCCAGAACAAACACTATAGAAACTAGACTAATAAAATAACATGGTCACACATGTGTGCTCAGGGGATACCTTCAAGGATCTATTAAGGTAAGAGGTTCCACTCCAGGATATGAGTGGGCACAATCCCCCTACAACCCTGAGCTCTGAGGGACAAAAGCTAAAAGATCTGTGACCACATCCCGAGCTCTGGATGCTCCACTGCTTCTGCGCTGACTGCTATAAATTCAGCCGTAGATATCCTGTGGAAATTCAGTCTGAGGGACCCTATGGAGGGAGAAGAACTGATCCAAAAATAAAGATAAAGAGAATGAGAACAAGTGGCATAGGCAGTTGTAGCCTGTTTGCTTTTGTTATTTATCATTTTTCTTCTGTCTTTAAAAAGGGATTGCCTCACTCGTACCCTGATCTTTGCTGTCACATACGAGTCATCCCTCACAGTGGTTTATTACACAAATAATAAACATAAGGAGGGAACAGCACATGGGAGAACTTACACTATGAAAATAAACAGTCAAGACAATATATTTGCTTCCCTCCGTGGCCTTCTTTAACATATGGGGAGTCTTGCACCACTTTTCAAACTCCATGTAATTTCAAAAATGCTTCCTTTTCTCATCTTCTCTGAAACATATCTATCCCCTTTACCTCCCAGTTAATTAACATGGAGTCAGGAATAAAACTGAACAAATACAATAGCCTATTGGGAAACTTTTCTAATTAAGCTAGAGTCATTTCTAATTTACTTCTAAACACTCCATGGGCTAGCCTATCTCATGGCTAGAGACAGCAGAACAGAGCTCCCTCAAGTGGAACCTGCCGTCACTGCAAGCCCATAGGCATCTAGGAATAATATACCACCAGGTCCCCAGCACAATATAAGGTTTCCTGCAGCCCCCCAAATGCTCACCTTCATAGCCTTCACAGCAAAGCTGGGGGAAGCATGGGGAAATCAATGTTTATGATGTTAAGTAATTGTGCCTCACAGCTTGTGGGTAAGTGCTATTATGAAACCTGACCATCCTAGTCTCAACAGGCATAAGGAGATAGACAAAAAGAGAACAAACACAGGATGGGCACTGACAATTCTTTGTCTTTTTCTCCCAGACAGTTGAGTGAACCCAAAGGAGGTGGTACAGAATGGTTTTAAAAGCAATGTGTAACACTCTCTCTAGTTTCTTCTCGTACTCATAAGTATTGTCATTCCACATAACATCAAAAGCTTTTCAAAACTAGAGCTATAATAAAGTGTCACTGCTTTCTCTGAATCAGCTAAACTTCCCTAATTGTTCCACAGATAACATCTTCTAGTGAACATCCTTTACTATAATAGATCTCCCCATTTCGGCATATTGGGAATTGTGGTGCCAAATAAGTTAGTTAACACCTCTAAAACTAGGACATTAACGTATAAAGGCAACAGGTTTTTTTAATCTTAGTTTCTTATCAGTTCTTTTGTAACAGGGGTCTTCATTTGACCAGTTTGGTTTCTTTGCTCATGTAACCAGATTCATTATAATTTCAGATGAGACCTTCAGAGACCTCAGAGAAGCTGGACAGAATCTGCAGGTGAAATTCAGTCATTTGTGTACAATAAATAAAGGAGAGGGGATAAGACACAACACTATAGGCAAGCATACTTTTAGTATGGGGCTTAGAGAAGGTACAGTATCTACTGCCTGTTTCTTTTTCAGAAAGTAATTCAATTTCCAATAACATGATGACGATTTAGATAGATAGATAGATAGATAGATAGATAGATAGATAGATAGATAGATAGATAGATAGATAGATAGATAGATAGATACTTTATTAATCTCAAGGAGAAATTCACAAAATCTAGCAGCAGCATACTGATACAAAAAACAATATTAAAGAGTAATAAAAATGCAGGTAAAAACAACCAATAACTTTGAATAATGTTAACGTTTACCCCCCCACCCCTTCCCGGGTGGAATTGAAGAGTTGCATAGTGTGGGGCAGGGGGAATGATCTCCTCAGTCTGTCAGTGGAGCAAGACAGTGACAAAAGTCTGTCACTGAAGCTACTCCTCTGCCTGGAGATGACACTGTTCAGTGGATGCAGTGGATTCTCCATGATTGACAGGAGGCTGCTCAGCGCCCGTCGCTCTCCCACAGATGTTAAACTGCCCAGCTTCATTCCTAAAATAGAGCCTGCCTTCCTCACAAGTTTGTCCAGGTGTGAGGCGTCCTTCTTCTTTATGCTGCCTCCCCAGCACACCACCGCGTAGAAGAGGGCACTCGCCACAACCGTCTGGTAGAACATCTGCAGCATCTTATTGCAGATGTTGAAGGACGGCAGCATTCTAAGGGAGTATAGTCGGCTCTGACCTTTCTTACACAGAGCATCAGTTTTGGCAATCCAGTACAATTTACCATCCAGCTGCATTCCCAGGTATTTATAGGTCTGCACCCTCTGCACAGTCACCTCTGATGATCACAGGGTCCAATATGGGGCCTGGGCCTCCTAAAATCCACCACCAGTTACTTGGTCATGCTGGTGTTCAGGTGTAAGTGGTTTGAGTCGCACCATTTAACAAAGTCCTTGATTAGCTTCCTATACTCCTCCTCATTCCAATTCCTGATGCAGCCCATGATAACAGTGTCAAGTATTTAAGTATGATATGTGTTATTAATATATTTAAGTATGATACGTGTTATTAATAGAACTGTAATTAATAAAGAGTATCAATACATATATGCCTGGTGATTCTAAAAGTAGAATAACATAATGAAGCCCCAGGGACACTGCTTCCTCTACTAATCGTTATATTATATAGGTTTTCAGGTACAAGTGCATAGTAAAAAAGAAAATGGCTATGACTCATTCACCATTGTAGACGAGAGGAATTAAAAAAAACACTAAATAAATCAGAAATGCCACTTCAATTAATGTAATGTTACCTAGATTTTACAAACTACAAGGAGACCGACAAAAATGCAGCACAAAATTAAATAAATCTGTAATAGTCCCAAATTTTAGGCTGAGTTAGGCAAGTAAGTAGAGATCTTTTAAAAGAATCCCCAAGGGACTGCTTCATTCACACACACATACAGTGCCTATATAAAGTATTCATCTCCTTGGAAGTTTTCACATTTTTGGATTATATAACATTGAATCCAAGTGGATTCAATTTGACTTTCTTGACATTGATCAAAAGCAAAAGACTCATTAATGTCAAAATGAAAAAAAAATCTCTAAAAGGTGGTATACATTATTTAGAAAATGAAAATACTTTAAAATACTTTTTAGAGGCACTGTAAATGTGAGAACCTGCCTACACCATCTAACTCCTAACAGCAGTAATGGAAAAAGAAACAAAGTTAAACACAGAACAAAATGTGCATTAAAAAGTTTTTAAGCACAATATCCTAAAATACAAATATGAAGAGATTTGTAATAACATTGTAAAGAAGTTCATCAAAATGACTGAGACAATTCTAACACACACATACAGTCTGTATGATTTTGTGATCAGCCTGGATCTTGAGAAACAGCGGGAGTTCACCAGCCAAATTAACAACTACAAAAGGCAAAGAAATAAATAGCAAATTTTGCCTAAAGGCCAGCACAAAAATATGCATAAACAGCTGTAGAACCTGACACTTTTGAAAATTTCTAAAAACACTTTAAGTACATTTTCACTACCATATAGCATTTGCTGATTAACAATTTACAGTCAAAATGTATTTATAGTTTTGTGATATCAGATCAATAAATAGCACTTCTATTGCACTGAGGTCCAATAGAGTGGGTTAAGGCTGGTCTTGGGGTAATAAGAATGTGTGATATGTGTGTATCCCTAGAGAAAAGTAAAAAAAAGAAAAGAAAAAAAAAAACATTGCTTTAGCTTATCAACAGTGGCACTTGCTTTTAGTCAGCATACAGCTTAGCAAAAATAGCACTGTGCTAATTAATTCTTCAAAAAATAATTTGCAAAGACTTCTTAGAGTGTATTATATGATATTATATAGTGTTATAAATGGTTTAGAAATGTGTGATACTTTAATGGATATCAAGTAAAGTGGTAAGACAGGAAGTGTGTTAACTCTCCAATGGTTAAGACATATTCCCCATCAATGTAGCTATGCTTTAAAAAATGTCAACTCCTTCATGTGTAAATATATTGTACGTGGTTAGTACAATATCATTACCTATGGCTACTCATCCAAAATGAGTATCTGTAAGACTGCACACACACATAAACATTACTGAATATTATGTACATTTGTGTGCATTTCACAGCATTGCACTTACCTACATAAACGAATCAATTCAGTGCTTGTGCGCTTCTCTATGAGATGACTCTTTATTTATCTTGCTAACTAGTTCCAGACTTAAATTAGTCCAGTGTTCATAAATACTCCATTTACTTCAAGCCACACACACACAATAGAGGGAATGTGTGTTTGAAATCATGCTTAGGATTATAAAGATCTAATTACTGTAAATGTGATATTGCAGATGCTGGCAAATCTATAGAAAAAAACTGAATAACTAAAATGTGCAAATTAATTTAACTCTGTAGTTCAAACGTTCACATTTATTTTTGAATGTTTGTAGAAATTCAGTTAATCTAAGTGTTAACAGCATAAATAAGGTTATCTTGATTTACTTATTTACTTTTGTTATTTTCTCTATAATAAAATGTGGGCTGTATCAGACAAATTGTGTAATATACTGTAACTGTGAGTGCACTGCCAGCTTAGTAAATAAATGTGCCATGAGTAGTTTAACACTTACAGCTTGTCTAAGGAAGGTTGGAAAAGGTTTGGAAAGAATCGTCCCCTACAGGTCAAACTTGCCAACGCTTCCACACTCTTACAGTGGCTTAGTACAGTCAACATTGAACCAAACATGAATGTTTTTGTAAGATAGGAAGAAAATTCAAATACCAAGAGAACAGCCTTCACTGTCATTAGAGAGCATGAGTAAATTCTATATTGCCCCACAAATGGCACGGAACTCAAAACCCATCATCAAGTGCTAATAACAGCACAGCAATTTAAAAAAAATGTTGTGTCAGAGTAACTCAGAAGGACACACCATGAATAACATAGTGGAGTCTGAATGTTAATTTGCAGTTTCCCTGCAACATGCTATTAAATATGAATAAATATGAAAATGTTCTCACCTAAACTCAGCTCAAGCATCGAAAGCCATGCTGTCAAACCGTGTCTTGATTTTGCAGACTTTAACCAATAAACAGTAAGATCAGCCAGTTGCTTCATGAGTAAATGAATAAATTAGGTATATACTCTGTGTGTGTATATATATATATATATATATATATATATATATATATATATATATATATATATATATATATATACAGTACACACACATCACCTTGCCTGGTGCATGATAAATCATTGATATGATCACAGGATCACTAATCCAAGTGCATATCCAAATTAATTACTCCAAGCAGGGGACATGGATGCCCCTTCTGCCAGTACATTTGTGAAAGCCACTACTAGATTTTTTGAATAAACTAACAGGCTGTGCAAAATGTAAGACATGTGTTACTGTCAAACTTCAAATACCTCGTTTCACAGTTTAGAACTAATCTTCCTTGCTGAGGAGTATCCATAATCTTAATTTTCATGTCAGATGCCCAACTAACTCCTGAGGAAAGATTCATATAGCTGTAACGAAATGGCCACCATATCTAATGTTTTTCCTTAAGGCTTCTGAATAGTCATGGGAAATGTAGGTTTTATAGGACACTGTCTCTAGCTCTGTCTTAATATAAAGTTTAAATCTGTATCAGAAGCTGACAAATCATTTCTGGGTATCACAACTTAATCATCATTTGCACATTATAATTTACATGCTGCCATTTCACTTTCCCGTGTACTGCAGGCTTCTTCATCAGTTACATTTGTTCAGCTTTTATTCTTTGCTGTGGCTTGCTTTCCTAATGCTCGACGATTAGGTTGAACTACTTTTCCTTGAATTTCAGAAATGCTGTTTTCACCTCCAAGCAAGTTTCTTTTTAATTGTAGCTGCCGGATGGACAGAAATCGGCTTGTAAAGATAGAGGCATGTAGGGTATGTTACTTATAAGGACATCATGGTGCAGCTGATAAAATATCTATATGACTACATTTACATTTTCACTGAAACACTATGTTATATTTATAGCAGCTTGTTCTCTCTAAGTACAAACATATAAACTGAATGATTACTGTATGTACCTTTGCTAGGATATTATTACATTTTTATCAATGGATATGGAATAAGTTAATTGGCAAAACCTAACTAAAAAGTGTCACAGTCTGGATGTTCAAAGTATTATTTCTCAGTTAATCTGTGATGATAAATTCTTTGTATGCTCAACCAACAGAATGTATACTGCTTGGTGCAACTGACACTTCATTTATTGTGAGGTTTTCTTAATCTCATGAGTACAACTCCCTATTTCATGAATTATTTGCAGTGTGAAAACAATAATGTACACTATTAACATTTATTTATTAACATGGTTATGGTGAATAGAATGGTGTTAGAAACCAGGTGCCTAGAGCTATTAGACAGTTGCATTAAACACTGCGCAGCCTTGCAACCCTGAAAGTAAATAAGAGTCAAATCACATGACATACATTAAGGTGTATATAGCAATATAAAAATAATCTTTTTCACATTTCTTTAAACTACTTAATCTAATTCACTGTTCCTTTTTTTTTTGAAATTGTATTAATTTTATTGCAATGATTCCATACAAATCAATCAATTTTTACAAAAAGTAGGATTGAGAACAAGTCGACCCCTACCCCTGAGAGAGGGAGCATGGCCAATGGAGTAAAACTTAAGGCTTGTAAACATACCTAAATTGATGAGTTTGATAAGCCAATAGAGATGAATGGAGAAGAAAAAGAAATACAGAAATAATTGCTTCCTCTGTGCTTTAAGAACTTATTCTAAAATATTACTGATTAGATCCTGCCATGTTTTGAAACGTCTAATTCACTATTCCAAGAGGAGTAAGTCAGGATGAGACCCCCAGAGAAGGCACCATTCTACCACATTCAGACACACCACGACATTCACTTGGTCAATTTAGACCCACCTGTCAATCTAATCTGAATATCTTTGTGATGTAAAAGGAAAATCTGAATGCTCAGAAATGAATCTGCAAGTACTTGGGGAGTAACTTGCAACCACCAATGACAGTGAAATGGACTAAAGTTTAAAATGAGGCTCCTGGGGCGTACGACAAAAAATGTACATAAGAATATTTCCACGTTCAAATCGCAATGTATAAAACCTAAACTTGGCTTAAAGCCACGCACATTTCCACGGTAGCTCATACCCTGTCGTACACAAGTTCTGCGCTCAGTTTTGCAGACTGGTGGCACCCAGCATCAAAGCAGTGCTACTGTGTTCTTGTGTGGTTACCCTTTCTTTTTTAGATCCCTGACGCGACTTTATAAATACACTGAAATTAACCGCATATTGTTTATTAGTTTAATGCATCTGATTGTAATTAACCTGTAACAATATAATGGTCCACAGAATGGTCAAACTATTCCAAATACTATAACTGCTTTAGCGTTGTTACTCTCACTGCAGCTTCTTCTTCTTCTTTCAGCTGCTCCCGTTAGGGGTTGCCACATTGGATTATCTTTTTCCATATTACTCTCACTGCACCACTCGGAGTATTTATATCACAGTAACTGAGTGTGAATCACAGCTGTAAAGCAGCTGATCGAAAAGAGAATTATCGGTATACAGCATCAAGCGCACGCTGCCTCAGCCATGCTGTCTATTGAACTGTTCTCATATGGCACATGCTTCAGAGCCTTTTCTGTACGGACCTCGCGGTTCAGAAACAGTTTCATCCCCAGAACTCTAAATGCACTCAATCAGTCCATCAAGTGCTCCTTGTAGAACTGTTTGTACTTATAAGTACAATTTACCTCACTGTAAACTTGCAATACAGTAATAATATTGCATAACCTGAGCCACTTTATAAAACGCGTATTTACATATGATGACGATATCATTTTTAAGATGAAATGCAGCAAAATATGTTTATTATATTATACAGATAAAACTTTAACTTCATTTAAATAATTTATACTGTTAATGATTAAACATATGATGACATGGTGCCGCAGCGCTAGCAAGCCATTGGCGCTCTGTTCACAGATTGTTCCTGCCTCGTGCTGTATTCTTGTTGGTGCTGACGCGACACTGGAAGGATAGATAGATAGAATAATTAAACATGTACTACGAAGATATTTCAATGTTCCTTAAAAGTTTTGAAGAATTGGCGTTCTAAGCTTACAGATGGCTTAACATCTGTTACAGAGCTGAATGTGTGGCGATTGGGTATTTGGAGAAAGAAAAGTAAAGACAGGAATTGGGGGTTAGTATGTTTGAAAGAGACAGTACTGCTACAATAAAGTATTTCATTGACGGTCGCATATAGCGCAACAAGCATCTTGCATGAGACATGAACAATCACTGCGCCACCGTGTTCCCATGTTTAATAACATTCTTTAACTCCTATCATCATGAAAATGATATCACGTATACATCTCAGTATTTTAGTTATTCTGTAATATCACGATTGTAATGGATTCTATTTTGTCGGAGGAAGAGAAAGCCCGGGGGCACGTAGTGATTCACACACATAGAGCACATAGAAGATCAAATACAAAACAAAGCATTTAATGTGCTACTTTAGATACAATGGGATTTGAGAAACTAGTAAATTAAAGGATTTTAAGATGAAGTTTATGATGTTCTACTTAATGACAAAATAAACTATGTGATTAAAGTGGAAATTTAGAGAATAAAGTTGACATTTCATGCTTTTTTCCCACCGTGTGCCTTTTTTTTTCTCTGTGCCCTAATAAGCTTTCATATGACACTCAAACAGTGAGCTATTACTAGCCTTTTCACGGCGACTTGGATATGTGACAACTTCTTTTTTATTTTTGGTACTGTGCGACTTTGTGAACTTGAGCTTTTGAGTTTCTCCGACACCCTATGTAACTCGTTCAACTTCCTTTTGTTGTTTATACCAATATTTAAACCAACAAATAGTATGTTTTTCCTTGTCTCCACTTTTATTTTCCCTTGTGCTTTTGCCATTGTCTTTTCACAGAAGGCTACGCTTAAGGGCTATTCATATTGAATTGAATATTCAAAGAGGAGTAATACTAGGAGGAGTTGGGGCAGGACAGCAGGCACATGCACATGCGTTACTTTCCACGCTGACCGGGATTTATGGAGTGGAAGAACATGGAAGTTGGCTTTCGCACAGATTCATGCATCTAGATTTTTGTGTGAATTCTATACATGGTGTTATGCATGAGGCCCCAGGACTTTATAAAGTGGAATTTTTCTGTGGTCTCATTTTGCTCAAAAATAAAATTTTTAAATATCATACAATTGTCAATTTTAGCAACTCATAGTTGCTTATCCCACTGTGACAAGGAATATATGGACAACGACAAGGATACGTAATAGCACAGCATGTCTTAGACTTCAATTTCTTTTCATGGCTCATTTATTTTACATTTTAATCATGTAAAATGCCACTGCCAGGTTCTGTTACTTTACAGTGAAAAAGATAAAAAGGTTGTTTTTTTTTTAAATATAAATGCCAATGCATAATGAGAGAAAGCAGTTGTAATAAAGTATGCAAAAATAAAGGGGAAACTATATGAAAATGAAGGAATCATGTCCCACATGTGAAAAATAATAATTGAACTGGATTGTGTTACAAAACAGAATTATAATTGCTGGACAGGCAATTAAAGCAATCGATTCACACCGAGTTTAATGAGTACTGTAAAGCACCACATTATGTCCACAAGCAAATGAAAACATCATCTGTCACCCCCATGTGTTTGAAAATGACCACTTAGGTTTTTGTTTCAGTACCAGTGCCAATATGCAAGAGAAAACATAGAAGTCTGATATTTGTGCTCTGAGGTGCATTAAAAAGAAAAAATACAAAGCATCTCAATGCTCACAAAACTTTCAGTGAAAGAACTTTCTTATTAGTCCCCCGTGAATAGCAGCACACATTTCAATGAACTCTGCAGTCAGCCATTCCAAGATAAAATAGAGAGCCTTCTATATAGAGCTATAAACCTGTATGAATTTGACTTTTTTTTTTTTTATTCCAGGAGAGTCTGAAACATTTATAGCATTAAATGCAAAAGCAATGTTGACCTTATTTCCCCTGACTTAGTGTGAATTGTTACACTAGAGCAAATAAATCACTTCAAATGAATTTTGCTTTCTAACATTTTGAAGGTTTCAGGAGCAAATGAAAATTTCAGGATTCCAGCGAGATTAATGAAAATCACAGCTCAAGCTACAAACACATTTTTCACATCTTACGCAGGGAAAGACAATGCTGTTCATTAAGCTGTGCTGCATTCTTTGTATACTAGACATGATTTAATTGTTAGGTGACTGTCCCCTTTTTTCTTATCCTATCTTAAACATGATGTTTAGGATGTTAGTCTCACCCTGAGACTTTTGGGTTTAGTCTGGGTGTTGAGCCATCTTTTATTTTCAACTTGTTATTTGGACTCCCTACTTCATGTTACACCTGTCACAACCAGCAGACATGTAAAAGTCACATTTTAATGGGCACCAAATGTGGTGGTGAGTCACCAAAAATTTATTGGTGACAAGGAAATAAATTAAACAGCACATTGTATAAAAAGCTCTGACAGGTCTTATTGCTACCTTAAAAATGGGAGGTAATTATGTAGCTCCTGTGTCTGTTAGGTTCTACAGCTGGATTAGGATGTTTTTAACTATTGTTTCTAACTTTTGTTATTTATTGTTCATTTTTGTATCATCGCCTGACAATCTTAAATTGTTCCTGGTATCCTAGAATGACATCATTGGGTCAGACAATGAGGGGCCTGACTCTGTCATCATTTTGCAGTGTCAGCAGGCCACAACACAAACTGCACAGCATATAAATGCCGACCTCAATATATGACATGTCAGTGGCCCTGATTTTTCAAAAATTCAGATTCTAGACATTCTGAAGCAACATTTTCAGTGCATTTTGAATGTTAGTTTTTTAGTATTTTTAAAACTTTTTGGATATGAATGCCTATTTGTTTATCTTATTTAGTTAAATCAGACAGATGCCCAGATGTGAAACAACTCCTTTGAGCTCTACACAGCACTACTATTTAGATTTCTATTTTTTCTTCATTACTCCATTTTCGTCTCCTTATTGCCTCCATAAAGCAAGTGGCTAAGTGCTTATAAATATATACAGTATCTTTTTTACATTTTTTTTTTTACATTTTATGATCAAGCTGCTCTTATTTACAGAGATTACTTAACATCTAAGAACCTGCACATTCATCTCAAGTACCCACCTATATTGACCAACTACAACTGTATATTAACAAACAAACAATATAAATAGCATTCTAAATACAAGTACCCAAATATGGCCGAAACAGAAAAAAAGGCTTCACAATGTAGATATAATGTCAGAAAATGGTGTGTGGAAGTTCTGAAATAAATCAGAATGGCTGACAATCTCATGGTGCTTACAAGCATCTTTTTATAAGAAGAAAAATGGCTGCTGTGACATCATCAGATTTGGGGTTAAGGTGAAACAAAACAACTGTAATCTGATTAAATTTCCCACGAATGAAATGTTGTAATGTGTTCCACTTTAAATTAATACAACCACTTTGCATTTACTGAGTAACTAGAATTTTATTACTTGCATTACATATACATCCCTAAGAAAATCTTCTATAATACGCTACTGTGGCTGTTCGTTTTTCTGTCCAGGATTTTAAATCACCTGTAGCTCGCAAACTGTTTCACCTATTGACCTAAAATTTGGTACACATATAATACATTACGTCTACTATCCACTTTCGGGGTGATGATTGAGTTCCAAGGTTATTACTCTTTTTATTTTTATTTTATCTTATTGTAGAATCAACTCTCAGCAGTGGCCAGCAGGCATACCAGTGTCATTCTCATTCCCTTCCACCTTTGCCATCAATTCCCCTACCTCTTCATATCTTAAATCATTCTTGAGGCAGATTGAAGACTTAAGTGCCAGCTTAAGTGAAAAATTAAGGAAAACGTACTAAATAATTGCAACACAAACACTGACTTAATCAGTTTGAACGCGAAAAGATGTTGACGAAAGAAGAGAAGAAGCGGGTCACTAGGGTCGAGTAAAGAAGAGCTTCTCAGGTAGAAGCGAGCGCATCAACCTCTAAGCAAGCGAATGCTAAACATACAGAAAAAGAGTATGAAAATTATGAATGCTCAAGTCAAGTGTATTCACTCTGCTGTTGCTGGTAGTATATTGTGACAGTAGGTGGCGCTGTCGCTCCTCCAATCCCGCAGTCAATACGTCCAGACACCAGGTTAAAGTCCCAAAAATAAGTTAATTTCTTATGTACTGTGCACAAAGCACCTCCACCTCCACAATATCCAATAATAATACAATAACAATAATAATTCCTCCTCTCCACCCAGCAGCTCCATCACACTTCCTCCCAACTCTGGCTCAGCTTGCTGGTTTTCCCACAGTCCTTTAAATAGTCCATGACCCGGAAGCGCTCTTGTCCTTCAACATACGTGATCCACTGGCACTTCCAGGTCAGATGAAGATTTATATTTTTCTTTAGCCTGGAAGTACTTTTGCCCTTCCGTCCCCATGACTTGGGAGTACTTCCAGGGTTGTAATAGAAACAATCTTGGTGTCTTCCTGCAGCGTCCCCTGGCAGTCCCCATGGTATCCAGCAGGGCTGTGAAACCGAACTCCATTGTCCATGATGCCCTGCGGGAATTCGGGGCACCTCCATGTTGCAGGGAGAACTCCATCTGGTGGTGTGGATGTATTGGCCAGGATAAGCTGCCAGGCATCTCTCACAATATAAATACCTCAAAAGGTATTTCTTTTTTTTTTTTTTTTTATCAGCATATATTCTCATATTCTTATATTATTATTACTTACTTATTACTTATCATTACTTAGTATTACTAGGCTAAATGTTTATGTTTTATTGTGCTTAGTTACGTTTTCCTCCTCTTTTTTCTTTTCTAATTATTTCATGTGTACCCTAAATGAGACTGTTCAATATCATACCCTTGGTTTGCTGTTATTGCTATTACTGCATTAAGACTTGTTATGCTTGTTTTGGACACATCTTTAACACCATCACCTGGGTTTATTATCTGGGGATATCATCTTAATGCACTAAAATTGATGAAGATTATATGTATATGTGTATGTGTATGTGTATGTATATGTGTATGTATATATATATATATGTATATATGTATGTATATATATGTATATATATATATATGTATATATATTAAGTGCAAAATTCTTTTCTTTTTTTTTTTTTCTTTTTTTTTTTTCTTTTTCCTCTTTCAAAGACTACACTGTGTGCACAATTATTAGGCAAGTAAGTATTTTGACCATATCATCATTTTTATGCGTATATTCCAACTCCAAGCTGTATTAACTTGAATGCTTATTGGATTTAAGCATGTCAGGTGATGTGTATTTGTGTAATGAGGGAGGGTGTGGCCTAAGGAGATCAACACCCTATATCAAGGTGTGCAGAATTATTAGGCAGCTAGTTTTCCTCAGGCAAAATGGGCCAAAAAGAGATTTAACTGACTCTGAAAAGTCAAAATTGTAAAAGTCTTTCAGAGGGATGCAGCACTTTTGGAATTGCTAAGATATTGGTGTGTGATCACAGAACCATCAAACATTTTGTTGCAAATAGTCAACAGGGTCACAAGAAACGTGTTGAGAACAAAAGACGCAAATTAGCTGCCAAAGATTTGAGAAGAATCAAACGTGAAGCTACCAGGAACCCATTATCCTCCAGTACTTTCATATTCCAGAGCTGCAACCTACCTGGAGTGCCCAGAAGTACAAGGTGTTCAGTGCTCAAAGACATGGCCAAGGTAAGGAGGGCTGAAACCCAACCACCACTGAACAAGAAACATAAGTTGAAACGTCAAAACTGGGCCAAGAAATATCTGAAGACAGATTTTTCAAAGGTTTTATGGACCGATGAGATGAGAGTTACTCTTGATGGACCAGATGGATGGACCTGTGGATCAGTAATGGGCACAGAGCTCCACTTCAACGTGGAGGTGGGGTACTGGTATGAGCTGGTATTTTTAAAGATGAGCTAGTTGGACCTTTTGCATTGAAGATGAACTCAAAATCAACTCCCAAACCTACTGCCAGTTTTTCAAGACACTTTCTTCAAACAGTGATACAGGAAAAAGACCATGATTTTTATGCAGGCCAATGCTCCATCACTTGCATCGAAGTTCTCCACTGCGTGGCCAGCCAGTAAAGGCCTTAAAGATGAAGGAATAATGACATGGCCCCCTTCCTCATCTGACCTAAACCCTATCGAGAACTTGTGGGCACTTCTTAAACGCTAGATTTACGGGGAGAAAACAATACACCTCTCTGAAGAGTGTCTGGGAGGCTGTAGTCACTGCTCCACAAAAAGCTGATCGTCAACAGATCAAGAAACTGACAGACTCCATGAATGGAAAGGCTTATGACTGTTATTGGAAAGAAGGGTGGCTATATTGGTCATTCATTGATTGATTTATTTTTTTTGAAATGTCAGAGATGTTTATTTGTAAATTTTGAGGTGTTTGTTTATTGTTCTCACTATAACAGATGAAAATAAACAAGTGAGATGGGAAAATTTTCATTTTTCCTTTAGTTGCATAATAAATCTGCACACTTAATAGTTGCCTAATAATTGTGCGCACATATGTATTCCCTGATGATGTTCACACTCACATTTCCGTTGTGAAACATTCAGGTTTCAGGTTTATTAACATTTTGGATTGACTGATAGCACTGTGTTTGTTCCATATTAAAATTAATCCTTAAAAATACAACTTGCCTAATAATTCTGCACTCCCTGTATATTGGTAACAGATATCTCTATCTTTTAACCTTAAAGCGCCACTGCATGGGGGCTTGATGTGCTTTGGACGTGCTCTGTCTCTGGGTATGTCAGAGGACTGGGACTGCATGAAGTGGGTTTTAGCCTCACCTGGGGAGGCAAAAAGGGAGGGTGGGGGGTTAAGGGGGGAAGAGAAAGAGAGCAGGCTTGATCTATACCTAATCTATCATCTCAATCTTTATAATTATAACTATCAACGTAATAATAAGCTGCATGGCAACAACTCTTGGGGGAATAGGAAATTAAGACCTAAACTATTTCACTTCCAGTTAAGACTATAATATGACACCAAAAACTCAGAATCAGTGTCTCCATGATGGGACAGTTAACTTCGTAAGCTGGAATGTTAAAGGCCTGAATCACGAATTAAAGAGAAAGAAAGTACTTTCTCACCTAACAGGTCTAAATGCTAAAATAGTATTTTTACAGGAAACCCACTTACTAAGTAAGGATCAGTTCCGCTGCAAAAAGACTGGACTGGCCAAATGTTCCATTCTAGTTTTACAAAGAAAACTAGAGGGGTGGGAATTCTCATACATAGAACAGTACCATTTGTAGCATCAGATGTAGTATTGGATCCTGAAGGGAGATATGTGATGGTCATGGGAGACTTATCTAACTGTAAAATGATTTTGATAAATGTTTATGCACCTAATGTTGATGATAAGGAATTTATACAAAATTTATTTGCATCCATTCCCAATCTGAACACTCATAAACTTATAATGGCTGGGGACTTTAATTGTGTTCTAAATCCACTTTTAGATAAAACTTCCTCCACAGGGGAACGCAACTAACACCGCAAAGATAATTACAAAGTTTATAACTGATCACAACTTATCAGATCCCTGGAGGTTTTTAAACCCAAATTCAAGAACATATTCTTTCTACTCACCAGTACATCATTGCTACTCAAGGATTGATTACTTCTTTATAGATAATAACTTCTTGCCTAAGATTAAATCTTGTAAATACGATGCTATTGTTATTTCAGACCATGCTCCGATGATCTTGGAGCTGAAATTACTAAGCCCCATACACTCACCCGCAGATGGCGTCTCAATCCGCTTCTATTAGCTGACGAGAATTGTACTGAATTTATATCCAAACAAATTGAATTCTTTCTAGAGACAAATACATCCCCTGAGATCTCTGCAGGAATACTCTGGGAAACTCTTAAGGCCTTCTTAAGAGGACAGATTATCTCATATCTTTCCCACAGAAATAAATCCGCAAGAAAGTAGCAGAGATAAAAAGCGAAATTACTAAAATAGATGAAGAACATGCCAGACTACCAAGCGAGACTCTACATAAGAGGAGGCAGGCTCTACATTCAGAATTAAACCTCTTGACAACTAAAGAAACCGAACAACTAATTTACAAATCCAGACATCATTATTATGAACATGGAGAGAAAGCTAATAAGCTTTTAGCGCAACAAATTCACAAGCAAGATGTATGCAACGCAATCTCGTAATTACTAACACTAACGGAGATAAAATCATCGAACACAAAAATATAATGTACACTTTTAGAGACTACTATAAATCCCTATATACTACTGAGTTTAAAGAAGACAATATACAATCTAATGCATTTCTGGATAAATTACAGATACCACAAATTGACGCTATTAGTGTGGAGGAGCTCGATAAACCTCTGTCATTATCAGAATTACTGGATGCTATAAAGTCACTCCAAGGTGGAAAAGCAGCAGGCCCTGACGGCTACCCTGCAGAGTTTTACAAGAAATTCTCCGCTCAGCTAGCTCCCTCCTATTAGCAACATTTACAGAAGCCAGAGATAACCAATCTCTTCCACAAACCTTTCGCCAAGCACTAATCACTGTCTTCCAAAACAAAATAAGGACTTATTACAATGTGCATCATACAGACCAATTTCACTTCTGAATAACGACGTTAAAATACTCTCTAAAATCATAGCTAGAAGGATGGAGAAAGTGCTCCCTCAGTAATATCACAAGACCAAACTGGATTTATTAGGGGCCGACACTTATCTTCAAATCTTCGACGCCTGTTTAATGTAATATACTCACCAACTAAATCAAACACCCCAGAAATATTATTATCATTGGATGCAGAAAAGCATTCGACATGATTGAATGGAAATACCTTTTACTATTTTGGAGAAGTTTGGGTTTGGCCCAACATTTGTGCATGGATTAAATTACTGTATACTAACCCAGAAGCTTCAGTTTGCATCAATAACATTTGCTCAGACTACTTTAAACTAGAACGTGGCACAAGACAAGGATGCCCTTTGTCACCACTGCTGTTTGCAATTGCCATTGAACCACTGGCAATACATTGTCGAAATACTGATCAGATAAAGGGGATTAGCAGAGAAGGACTGGAACAGAAAATCTCATTATATGCAGATGACATGGTACTGTATATATCGGATCCAGAAAATTCTGTGCCTGCAGTCTTAGCAGCACTCACAGAATTTCAAAAGCTCTCTGGTCTCAGAATTAATCTGAATAAAAGTGTACTCTTTCCGTGAATTCGCAAGCATATAATATTAGATTAGACACCCTTCCTTTTATCATTGCAGAACAGTTTAAATACCTCGTAAACATCACAAGTAAACATAAAGCTCTTTATCAACAAAATTTCGTGCCTGCATGGAAAAAATTAAACAAGACTTGCATAGATGGTCAACCCTTCATCTCACACTAGCTGGAAGAATTAACACTGTTAAGATGAATATTCTTCCTAAGCTCCTTTTTATTTCAAAACATACCAATATACATTAATAAATCGTTTTTAAGCAATTAGATTCAACAATAACCTCATTTATTTGGAATTCTAAACATCCACGCATCAAAAGAGCGACCCTACAAAGACAAAAGGCAGAAGGCGGCATGGCTCTACCTAACTTCCAGTTTTATTACTGGGGCAAATATACAGTCGATAAGAACCTGGACACAAATAGAAGAACATACACAGGCATGGACCGCAATAGAAGTAAAATCCTGCAGTACTTCTTTGTATTCCTTGCTTTGTGCTCCAATAAACACACGCTATCGGCAATACACTAATAACCCAATTGTGCTCCACTCACTTAGAATCTGGAACCAATGTAGAAAGCATTTTAAGACGGAGAAGCTTCTTTCTGTGGCACCCTGCAAAAGAACCACCTCTTTCAACCCTCACAAACATATGCAGTTTTAATATCTGGAAAAATTTGGAATTAACTTGCTTAGAGATCTTTATATAGACAACGCCTTTGCATCCTATGAACAATTACATTCCAAATTTAACATTCCAGCTACAAATTTCTTTCACTATCTTCAAATCAGGAACTTTGTTAAACAGAACCTTCCAGATTTTCCTCATCTTGCACCCTCATCCACGCTGGAAAAATTATTGCTCAATTTCAAGGAGTTAGACTCCATCTCTACAATATATAAAATCCTTTTACAATCCCTTCCTTTCAAAGATCCAAGAGGACACTGGGAAAATGACCTCTCAATTAATATATCAGAAAAGGAGTGGAAAGTAGCAATGCAGAGAATTCACTCAAGCTCCATATGCAAAGCATACAATTATACAACTCAAAATTATATATCGAGCACATCTGTCTCACTAAAACTCTCCAAAATGTTTCCAGGGCATGATCCAACCTGTGAACGCTGCAAAAGCCCCAGCCTCACTAGGTCACATGTTCTGGGCCTGCACCAAATTAACATTATTCTGGACAAAAATTTTTAATTACCTCTCAGACAGTCTTGGACTCACAATCCCTCCTAACCCATTAACAGCTGTGTTTGGGGTTCTTCCAGAGGGTCTTAAAGTGGAGAAAGACAAACAAATTGTGATTGCATTCACTACACTGTTGGCACGCAGACTTATTCTGATAAACTGGAAGAACCCAAACTCTCCTCTTTAAGTCAGTGGGAAACTGATGTGTTATATTATTTAAAATTGGAAAAATCAAATACTCAGTTAGAGGATCTGTGCAGACTTTTTCAAAACATGGCAGGATCTAATCAGTAATATTTTGAAATGTTTATAAAGCACAGAGAATTTGTTGATTTAGGTATTTTTTAAAAGCCTTAAATTTTACACCGTTTGGCTTGCTCTCTCTCTCAAGGGTGGGGATCGATCTGTTCTTAGCATAATTCTTTTTTTTTGTAAAACTTGATTGCTATGTATTGATTGTAATAAAATTTAAAAAAAAAGGCATTTCTTCCAGTTTAGTTAATATTCGAGGAGGCGAGTGTGGATATGTGTCCCCTATCCAATTTGCAATAAACATGCTTGCTGTATTAACACATCCCTAGATTATAGTTAATTTTACAATGCTCAGACATGTTTTTTATTTCACAAATGATAGTTTCTGTTACTTCAGGATTGTATTGAGGTTGACATTGTCTCCACTAAGAAATATCCATCCATCCATTATCCAACTTGCTATACCCTAACTATAGGGTCACAGGGGATTGCTGGAGCCAGTCCCAACCAACACAGGGCGCAAGGCAGGAAACAAATCCTGGGCAGGGCGCCAGCCCACCGCAGACTAAGAAATATAGAACATATAAATAATAAAATGGAAAAAAGAGCACACATGACACTGCCAATATTCTACACTTCAAATGAAAAGCACTACACCTTAATATAAATCCAAGTTCTGAATAGTAAGAATATAAACTATCAAAAGTTGCATATGTAAAAGGTTATTTTTTCTTAGAAAGAAGACAGTCATGGCCTATATCTTCATTACCAGTAATGGCGCACTGCACAATAACATGCGGTGAATACACTTGACTTGAGCAATCCTAGTTTTCATCCTCATTCTCTGTACATTTATAATTTGTTTGCTCAGAGGTTGATATGCTTGCTGATTTCTGAGCAGCTCTTCTTTTCTCCACCCTAGCAGCAATCGCTGTGACTAGAGGAGAGATCATCATTACTGCTCAGATAATATCAGCAGGACAACATAAAGATACCCCCGCAAACTTTTTTAGGATGCTTTGAATTGTCAGCACTGTATACAAATTGTTTCGGTTGAAAAGATATAAATGGTGCATTTCATAGGGGATATGAGATTTGTATTAGATAGATTTTAGGACTACTTCTATATGATCCAAGCATGTTTGGAATTGGCACATTCTCCCTATGCATTAATGGATATTTCCCAAGAGATTCCAGCTTTCATCGTAAGAATATACTGTGTTATGTTAAATGACAATTTTTTGGTGTGCACGAGTTTGCCCTGTGACAGACAGGCACCCTGTCCAATCCTGGTTCTTGCCTAGTGCCCCAGGGCTGTTAGAATAGGCAACCCTGAACTGGATGAAGTAGGCTAGAGAATTTAATGATTACTTTCTGCTATGGGGCTACTTCACTCCTCCACAGATGTCCATTCTGGCTGCTGGTTTTCATCGTAATCAGTCTGTTAAATAAATTGGTGAAACTGGACTTCATTTTTAATCTGACTTGTTGCTTTCAGTTTTTGCACTTGACTTGGATACTCAGAATTACCTACATCTATGAAATGTATCAAAGCAGTAAAATAATTTTTGACATGCACTTCCACAAACACAAAGTTCAAAAGCTTTAAACTGTTCTTCTTTTCTAAACCGCAGTCTCCAAATTAAATACCAGTGGTTCCATGGGCCATCTCTAAGGCTTTTTCCCATATACTAGAACCAGGGATTTACCCTGGTTCAAATTTAATTTCTTATATATATTTTCTATTTATTATTTAATAAATACTAATGGTCATGTTTTTGTTTTCTCTTGTAGGTATTACTCATAAATGCTTCTCTTTTGGATTATTTCTGTGGACATTAGCTCTGTTTAAAGGCATAATTATTGTTTTTTTGGACTGGGTTTTCTTTGCTTTGGATTGGCATTTAAACATCTTTACTTGTTAATTCTCCTTTTCTTTAGTTATTGTTTATTCTTGTTAAATAAATTCTTAAATATATGGGAACTTTGATTAGCTGTTATGGCACTGACAGTTCCCCTCCTGCCTTTTCTGATAGTTTTGGAGCTTTGCAAGTCCTCTTTGGATGTTTTCCCTTTCATAGCCCGAGTAAGATAAAGCCTACGTTGGAGTCTGGTGAAAAGGCTGCTATTGTTTTTTTTTGGTTTTTTTTTGACTTCAGAGGGGTCTGGGGCTACATTTTGGAGGTTCAATCTCATTTGGAGCCTGCAAGCCGGCAGAAATCTTAGCAGATCCATGCTACCATATCATCGTATTGATATTGAAATTACTCATTTTAACATGGATTCGACAGAGAGTATGATTGAAACATACACTAACATTGCAATTACAACTAACATTTAGTGCTTTCTTCCTGTGCTGAACCAAGCTGTTCGGCTATACTTTATACAAGCTGAAGTACCCGGCATTGCACAGTGATAATTTTTATAAAAAGGTATGAAAGCAAATATTTATGTCTTTTAAATGGTCACCTGTTTGTCAATGCTGACTGAAACACAAGTGTCTCATGCGTCAACTAGACTATAACCGTGATAACAATTTCTCTGCCCTCATTAATCAAGAATGTATTCTTTTTGTGTAAGAGTTTGTTGAAAGTATGGTCAAATCTGAACAATATACCAAATTCATTACCATCAACTGAACCATTTTGGCATGATAATTGAATTTTGGTGTTGTAAACCCCCACCATTACTTCCCTCTTTCTTGATTTTACTTTTGAAAGGCCTTAAAGTCTAGAATTTAAGGTGTATCAGTAGTAATATGTATGCATGCCTTCATGAAGTTCGACTGGACATTTTTGGAGTTGGAGTGATGCATGTTTTTATTACAACCCTCATTGAATTTTTTTAAACTCCATATAGCCAATTGAACGTCTGTGGACTTGCCCCTCCTAAGACAATGGATCGATCAATCTGCGCTTCACATATTAAGTTTCAAAGTAGATTCCATTACCAAGATGTATTCAAATAAGCAAGATTCAAATACATTTAACCTACAGTAAAACTAAAATAATTACAAATAACAATGCTATAACAGCTTAAGGAAGAAAATGCTGCTGTCCCATTAGGATACAAAGCAATGTACTGAAAACCTGTAAAAGTGGATTGCCAATAATCAGCAAATTGAAGATACTGTTAGAGAAGCTTTTCTGTGTTCAGAGTAGAGCTGTTTTCAGTTAAATGTGAAGTGTTCTACTGAATTTCCAGGCATTCTCTGCACAATTTTTGTGTTATCTCATATTTAAGTGCTGTCATATCCATTTGGAGATTACTTTTACTTTGTGTATGTGTGCATTCATTTTATTTTCTCCTTGTTCACAGAAGATACCATTTATTTATATAGCACATTCTCATACACGAAAGTAGCTTAATATACTTTACAACAACAAAAGCTAAAAAGAGTCATAAAAAGTGATAAAAACTGAAAAACAGTCATTTATAACAGCAGAAAATAATATTGTCCAGCTTAATTACAAACTATTGTCATAGCGCAAGTGAGGACCATCAAATAAAAACCTCAGCTGGCAGGATATTGGTAAAAGTAAATGTGCATAGTTCCAAAGAGAAAAAAGACCACTCAGAACCCCCTAGGCCTTCTAAAGTCCCTGAATGTATTACCATTAACTAGATGCTTTTCTGGGACTCTCTTCATCTTTCCAGTCACTCAGGTGACTGCAGAATACTTAGGTCAGGAGGCAGTGGCATACAATGCCACAACAGAGTACCAGAAAGAAAGAAAACACACAAATGTTTTGATTTATGACAATCCAGTAAAACAGGAAATAGAATTGCATTGTATGAAAACATTCAATTCATCCACTGCTTAGTGAGAATGAATGCTATTGATGTTAGGATTTTCTTAAATGATCAAGAAAACACTAGATTAAACTGGTGGGTTTCTGGTAGTTGTGTGAAGTGCCAGTGGTCCTGACTTAACGTATCTCTAGTGGTGTAAAGTATGTCAAATTTTTTGTGCATAGAGACAAAAAGCCACCTCACCAATTCTCTTATGTTTCAATCTTGGAACAGTGAGCAAACTGGCATTAGAGAATCTAAGATCACAGTTAGCAATGTATGGAGACAAGCACTCCAAAATATAAGAAGGTAATAGATTGTTTAGAGCCTTAGATACAACTACAAATATTTAAAACTTAACCTTAAAAGACATAGACAGCCAATGTAATGATGCTAAGACTGGTGAGATTCTGTATACTCAGATTTTCTCTTTTTAGTTAAAATGCTTGCTGTTGCGTTTTGGATTATTTGCAGCCAAGTTATATCCGGAATCCGCATCCGGAAAGTATTCACAGTGCATCACTTTTTCCACATTTTGTTATGTTACAGCCTTGTTCCAAAATGGATTAAATTCATTTTTTTCCTCAGAACTCTAAACACAACACTCCATAATGACAACGTGAAAAAAGTTTACTTGAGATTTTTGCAAATTTATTAAAAATAAAAAATTGAGAAAGCACATGTACATAAAGTATTCACAGCCTTTGCCATTAAGGTCAGAATTGAGCTCAGGTAATTCCAGTTTCCCCTGAGCATCCTTGAGATGTTTCTGCAGCTTAATTGGAGTCCACCTGTGGTAAATTCAGTTGATTGGACATGATTTGGAAAGGCACACACCTGTCTAAGGTCCCACAGTTGACAGTTCATGTCAGAGCACAAACCAAGCATGAAGTCAAAGGAATTGTCTGTAGACCTCCGAGACAAGATTGTCTCGAGGCACAAATCTGGGGAAGGTTACAGAAAAATTTCTGCTGCTTTGAAGGTCCCAATGAGCACAGTGGCCTCCATCATCCATAAGTGGAAGAAGTTCGAAACCACCAGGACTCTTCATAGAGCTAGCCGGCCATCTAAACTGAGCGATCGGGGAAGAAGGGCCTTAGTCAGGGAGGTAACCAAGAACCCAATGGTCACTCTGTCAGGGCTCCAGAGGTCCTCTGTGGAGAGAGGAGAACCTTCCAGAAGGACAACCATCTCTGCAGCAATCCACCAATTAGGCCTGTATGGTAGAGTGGCCAGACGGAAGCCACTCCTTAGTGAAAGGCACATGGCAGCCCACCTGGAGTTTGCCAAAAGGCACCTGAAGGACTCTCAGACCATGAGAAACAAAAATCCCCGGTCTGATGAGACAAAGATTGAACTCTTTGGTGTGAATGCCAGGCGTCATGTTTGAAGGAAACCAGGCACCGCTCATCACCAGGCCAATACCATCCCTACAGTGAAGCATGGTGGTGGCAGCATCATGCTGTGGGGATGTTTTTCAGTGGCAGGAACTGGGAGACTAGTCAGGATAAAGGGAAAGATGACTGCAGCAATGTACAGAGACATCCTGGATGAAAACCTGCTCCAGAGCGCTCTTGACCTCAGACTGGGGTGATGGTTCATCTTTTAGCAGGACAACAACCCTAAGCATACAGCCAAGGTATCAAAGGAGTGGCTTCAGGACAACTCTGTGAATGTCCTTGAGTGGCCCAGCTAGATCCCAGACTTCTTAAAATGGCTGTGCACCGACGCTTCCCATCCAACCTAATGGAGCTTGAGAGGTGCTGCAAAGAGGAATGGGCGAAACTGGCCAAGGATAGGTGTGCCAAGCTTGTGGCATCATACTCAAAAAGACTTGAGGCTGTAATTGCTGCTAAAGGTGCATCGACAAAGTATTGAGCAATGGCTGTGAATACTTATGTACATGTGATTTCTCAGTTTTTTATTTTAATAAATTTGCAAAAACCTCAAGTAAACTTTTTCATGTTGTCATTATAGAGTGTTGTGTGTAGAATTCTGAGGAAAAAAATGAATTTAATGCATTTTGGAATAAGGCTGTAATATAACTAAATGTGAAAAAAGTGATGCGCTGTGAATACTTTTTGGATGCTATATATATATATATATATATATATATATATATATATATATATATATATATATATATATATTGTGAACGCCACCCGGGCACAGACAGGCGGACATCTTGTTTAAAACACCACCACACGTTTATTTACAATATTTACACAATAATAGTGGTCACAAAGACCCAGTCACGTGCACAAACCCCAAATAGTCCTCAAACTCCTGGCCACAATGCCTTTCTTCGGGCCGCCTCCACACTCCTCTTGCTTCGTCCTACTTCCACCCGACTCCAGCTCGTATGAAGGGAGACGGCCCCTTTATACAGGACCGGATGAGCCCCAGGTGTTCCCGGCATTCCTCCTCTAGCCCGCCCCAGCGGGCGGAAGTGCCGGCTGTTCTCCCGGCAGCTCTCGGGTATCCTCCAGTCTTCCCCAGCACTTCCTGGTGTGGCGGGAGTGCTGGGGAAACAAGTCCCAAGGCATTGGGGCGCCTCCTGGCGGTGACCACGGGCCCTACAGGGAAGGGCTTCCATGCCCTTGACCCGTGGCCCCAAAGCAACCCGGAAGGCAAACCCCACGTGATCCAGGCAGGGCTCTGACCCTCTTCCCGTCCCTCCTGGCGCCCCGCCGGGTCATGGCCCCTGGCATCCCTGACAGTGCCCACAGCCAGCGAAGACCACTCGTGGGCAAGAGCGACCTGTCCGCGAGGGCAGCAGAGCCCAAACGGGCCCCACTCGAGGATAGCGGGTCCGCCCGCGACTCCTAGCAGGGACAGGGCGGAGACACAATCCGAGCACCAGCCCTTGGTGCATCCTGTGCCTCGCACAGGTTGTGCTCCCCCCTTTTACCGACACCCCGGGGCCTCCTCGATCGGCACCCCCTCCGAGACCTCCGCGCCCCTTTGGTCCGAGCCACTCGCTCCCCCGTAGGCTCCTCCAGCTGTGGCGCAGCTGCGCGACCGGCAGAGAGAACATTCCGCTGACGGCCCGACATCAGAGGGCTGTTCCGCCACGGGGTTCCTTCAGCCCGCCGGGTCCGTCCCTACAAAGAGAACACAGGGGCAGAACCGCTGCCAAAGCACCCAGCTCGTGCCATGCACGGGCAGCGTTCCCTCCAATCACCCCAGGACTTGCCTGATCGGCACCCTCTCCGCGGCTTCCGTGTCCCTCTCGATGATGGAGTCGCCGGCACCGCCTGCTCTCTCTCTGCCTGCCTCAGGGATTCCCTCTGCTCCCCCAGAGGGCAGCCAGCCGCACGCGTGCACCCAGCAACGCGTCTCACCATATTGGAGGAAGCGGCACCCAGCCGCTTAATCCTCCCTTCACTCTCGGACGCCTTGACGGTGTGCGACCAGATAACCAACGCGAGCCCCTGTCCCGTCTGCGTCCCCTTCATATCGGAGGAATCGGCACCCAGCCCTTTATTCCTCCGTTCACTCTGGGACGCCATGACGGTTTGAGACTCCTTATGGAATAAAAGGCGCCTCTGTCCCGTCTGCGTCCCTATAGTGCGGCGCAAGAGACGCAGCCGACTCGGGCGGAGGGCGCTAGGACCGGGGCACTTAGCAGCCCGTGTCATTCAGCGCCCTCACGGACTCCCCTCGCCACAAGATACAGCCAGCGGCGCCGCCTCCTGTCGGAGGGCTGCTTACTCGGAACTGATCGTTGTCATCACAGCCTTTTCAGCAGACCCTCCCGTATGCTTTACGGAGTCGGCTGTACTCACCGTCTCCGCTGTACCTCTCCGGCTGGAGATTCCAGCGTCGCGCCGTCCGTTGTTGATTGAACGTTCTCAGCGCCGGCGCCTTCCTCTCCAGTTCCAGCACCTCAGCCCGGAGGGCACATAGCACCTGCAACACACGCTGCCCGGCGGGCTGAAGGGACACCCCCAGCTCCGCCAAAGCAGCCGGCAAAGACGGAAGTGAAGCACGCGGAGCCTACCTTCTGTCAGCCTCCAGCGCCGCCACTTCCTGTGGGCCTTCTCCTCCGCCCAATCGGGTCTCCCCCCTGCCCGTGATGGACATTCCTTGGTCCCGCCTCTCTGCAGTCATCGGCGGGCCCGCAAGACACACCGTCCAATCGCGTGCCTGTCAGGGGGAGGGACTTCTGGTCCGCGGCCATCTTGCCTCCCCTTCTGCGGTGGCGACGTGCCTGCCGGCAGCCCTGCTGTTGCCAGCGCCTTTCGAGCTGCAGCGTCTCCTCCTCCACAGCCCTCGCGGCTGCCGCCACGCTGCCGGAGCCCCGCAGACCAGCATGCGCCTGCCACCGACGTGGATCCGGGAGGTCCCTGCCTGCAAAAGAGAAAACACGCCCGTCCCCATGGGCGGCTGCCGCTAGGCAGGGAACTCACCTTCCCGACTCGTCAAACCGAGGACACTTCCTCGGCGTGGCCTTTCTTGACGCCACGCGGTCCCGGCGCCTTCAGCAACGGCCTGCTTGTAGGAGACCGCTGCACTCGTTGTAGGCACGCCACCTGCCCGCATCAGGGAAACATGGCCTTCCTGCGGACCCCTGGCGGTCCGTGGGGTTCCTTTACCCCGCGGGGCTGTGTGCACGCAGCACCCGCGGTACGTGGGTGGGGTCCCCGCTGCACCGGGCCGCCCACAACAATATTTTTAGATCAGGTCTCCGCTTGAAACAGGCGGAGCATCCTGCCGACTACGCCAGATGTGAACGCCACCCGGGCACAGACAGGCGGACATCTTGTTTAAAACACCACCACACGTTTATTTACAATATTTACACAATAATAGTGGTCACAAAGACCCAGTCACGTGCACAAACCCCAAATAGTCCTCAAACTCCTGGCCACAATGCCTTTCTTCGGGCCGCCTCCACACTCCTCTTGCTTCGTCCTACTTCCACCCGACTCCAGCTCGTATGAAGGGAGACGGCCCCTTTTATACAGGACCCGGATGAGCCCCAGGTGTTCCGGCATTCCTCCTCTAGCCACGCCCCAGCGTGGCGGAAGTGCCGGCTGTTCTCCGCAGCTGTCCGGTATCCTCCAAAGTCTTCCCCCAGCACTTCCTGGTGTGGCGGGAGTGCTGGGGAAACAAGTCCCAAGGCATTGGGCGCCTCCTGGCGGTGACCACGGGCCCCTACAGGGAAGGGCTTCCATGCCCTTGACCCGTGGCCCCAAAGCAACCCGGAAGGCAAACCCCACGTGATCCAGGCAGGGCTCTGACCCTCTTCCGTCCCTCCTGGCGTCCCGGCCGGGTCATGGCCCTGGCATCCCTGACAATATATATATATATATATTTGGTAATCTTGTAATAATCTAGATGGCTAAAAACAAAACCAAGTAATAATTCTTGCATGTTTGGATTTTTTCTAATTGATGCCTATCTGGAAATAAATGGAACAACCCAGCTGATTATGCAACTAATTCGAATAGTTGAGAAATTAGTTGTAAATTGTTCCTAGTGTTGAGAACCAGCGGCATTAAAGCATATCAAAAATGGCGCTATAATAGTAATAGAAGTAGTATTTATAGTATTATCACATACAACATGTTCGTCATTCCCTGGCACCATGACAGGAAAGAATACAGTGGTGTGAAAAATTATTTGCCCCCTTCCTGATTTCTTATTCTTTTGCATGTTTGTCACACAAAATTTTTCTGATCATCAAACACATTTAACCATTAGTCAAATATAACACAAGTAAACACAAAATGCAGTTTTTAAATGATGGTTTTTATTATTTAGGGAGAAAAAAAATCCAAACCAACATGGCCCTATGTAAAAAAGTAATTGCCCCCTGAACCTAATAACTGGTTGGGCCACCCTTAGCAGCAATAACTGCAATCAAGCGTTGCCATATAACTTGCAATGAGTCTTTTACAGCGCTCTGGAGGAATTTTGGCCCACTCATCTTTGCAGAATTGTTGTAATTCAGCTTTATTTGAGTGTTTTCTAGCATGAACCGTCTTTTTAAGGTCATGCCATAGCATCTTAATTGGATTCAGGTCAGGACTTTGACTAGGCCACTCCAAAGTCTTCATTTTGTTTTTCTTCAGCCATTCAGAGGTGGATTTGCTGGTGTGTTTTGGGTCATTGTCCTGTTGCAGCACCCAAGATCGCTTCAGCTTGAGTTGACGAACAGATGGCCGGACATTCTCCTTCAGTATTTTTGGTAGACAGTAGAATTTATGGTTCCATCTATCACAGCAAGCCTTCCAGGTCCTGAAGCAGCAAAACAACCCCAGACCATCACACTACCACCACCATATTTTACTGTTGGTATGATGTTCTTTTTCTGAAATGCTGTGTTCCTTTTACGCCAGATGTAACGGGACTTTTGCCTTCCAAAAAGTTCACCTTTTGTCTCATCAGTCCACAAGGTATTTTCCCAAAAGTTTTGGCAATTATTGAGATGTTTCTTAGCAAAATTTAGACGAGCTCTAATGTTCTTTTTGCTTAACAGTGGTTTGCGTCTTCGAAATCTGCCATGCAGGCCGTTTTTGCCCAGTGTCTTTCTTATGGTGGAGTCGTGAACACTGACCTTAATTGAGGCAAGTGAGGCCTGCAGTTCTTTAGATGTTGTCCTGGAGTCTTTTGTGACCTCTCGGATGAGTCGTCTCTGCATTCTTGGGGTAATTTTGGTCAGCCGGCCACTCCTGGGAAGGTTCAGCACTGTTCCATGTTTTTGCCATTTGTGGATAATGGCTCTCACTGTGGTTCGCTGGAGTCCCAAAGCTTTAGAAATGGCTTTATAACCTTTACCAGACTGATAGATCTCAATTACTTCTGTTCTCATTTGTTCCTGACGTTCTTTGGATCTTGGCATGATGTCTAGCTTTTGAGGTGCTTTTGGTCTACTTCTCTGTGTCAGGCAGCTCCTATTTAAGTGATTTCTTGATTGAAACAGGTGTGGCAGTAATCAGGCCTGGGGGTGGCTACGGAAATTGAACTCAGGTGTGATACACCAGAGTTAGGTTATTTTTTAACAAGGGGGCAATTACTTTTTCACACAGGGCCATGTAGGGTTGTTTACTTGTGTTATATTTGACTAATGGTTAAATGTGTTTGATGATCAGAAACATTTTGTGTGACAAACATGCAAAAGAATAAGAAATCAGGAAGGGGGCAAATATTTTTTCACACCACTGTATATTAAAATAGGCTAACAAACAATGTATCTCAAGTATAAATACTCTCCCATTTGCTTCTAGCTATGTTTGGTCCTAGAACAAAGTGTCCTTTCTTATGCTTATGCCACACATTTTTCTGTGGACAGCTAGGAAACTTGAGTGTCCTCCTACTTTATGTGTGATGTTCCTGCAACAGACTCTACCTCCTCACAATCTTATAATTGAATCAGTAAGTTCCAAAAATTACAGAAGAGATGAAATATTCCGCTATTCAAAACTATCCTCATTTGCAATCCACATTTCTTGAGGGAGGTGAAGCTAAAAACATGAGAAACTTTGCCTTACCATGTTTCCCAAAGTCCACAAAGAATCATGAGGCACTGAATTCTGAGGTGCTTCCAAAGCAACTGAGAGAATGGATCCCTACTTCACCCCCTGACTCTGCCCCAGTTTCCTCTGGCCTGGCAAATGTCTGTGTACATTCTCCCAGTTCCCTCTCACATCCCAAATATATTCGAGTTATGTTAATTTGAAAGTCTGAACTAATTTGGAGTGAGTAGCAATGGGTGACTGTCCTACAATGGACTAGCCTCCCATTCATGGTTGGTTTCCTTTTATCGATGGTTGAATCTGCTCCATGTCCCATTATTAGAATAAGTGAGTTCTAAAAACTGGATGTATGATACTATAATATGGTGAATTAGATGTAGCACACTGAAGAAATGCAGCAATATGCCAAGCTCGGAACAATTCAATTCTTCTGAAAGTAAAAATTTACAAAGTTATCAAGCAATACTTTTTCTTTTATCAAATATTGTAGGAATGAGTCAGTGCCCTGTATGTTTTTCATTCATTTTTCACATCCACCGCTGTCAATTAATGCCTAGATCAATATAAACTATGCCATTGGCTGCTGTTTTCATTGCATTTCCCAATGATATTAAAATCACATTGTACAGAAAAGGAGTAAAAGTATTATTAAAGGAATACATCTTTTTGGATTTATTTTACTTTTGTTTTACAATTTGGAATAAAGTGTATATTTACTGTTTTATACCAATCTTGTTTGCAATAAACTAATTATTTTTTTATTTCAACATTTAGAGCTCAAGAAGAAAAAGAATGATATTACATTTGTTTGACTTATTTTGGTAATTCTTATTAACTTAATTATCTTCCTGGTCCTGTGGATTTGTTTTGAAAGAATCTCTCTAGAGGTACATTTTTCTACACTTATCGGTTATTTTTTGTTAACAATGATAGGTTTATTAAATGCTATTACTCTAAAGTATGCTTCATTCTCTAGACACTCTTTTTATGTGTAAAGCTGAAAAGAAAATGAAAGGGACTTTGAATATTTTTCAGAATTACCTGCAATTAATAATTGTATTGTCTGGCAATCAGCAGGTACTTTGTTCCTGTGATTAAAATTCTCGCTTAATTATATTCAGTGTATTACTCGTTTATTTAAAAGATCCTAGAAACAGTTGAGTAGGAATTGGCTTTCCACAAAATATCCATGCAAATCTCTATAGGTTTTGGGATTACAGGAGGGTATTGTCTCTGCTCATTCACGGATAGATTACTTGTTTGCTAAATATCACGTCTTTAGTATTGAGTGGAGACTGAAAACTTTATCCTTAATAGAAAGTTGCTGCTTCAACTGAACTGATCTGAATGAAACTGAGGAAACTTAAAATAGCCATGTAACAGAAAAAAACTGGTTAAGCAAAAAGGTTCATTCATAGGCATAATTATTGAGATGGAAAGTACAGATCCAAGAGCCAGGAGTATCCACTGTTGCTCTGGACCAAGTCCAGGACTTCAAAATCAAGCAGAGAAGTTGCACCTATGTACAGATGGGCTATGAAATAGTAGGCTTTTTCACTTGTCAGATATCAAGAAAAAACTCCTTTACCCGACCTGAGTTAAATGTGCTGATCAATGAGAAATGAAACACATACATTTCACCTGTTCTAAAGTGTTGACTGGGTTCACTAGGAAATTATTAAACACTGTAGTTGCAAAACACAATCACACACAAGCTACAGAAGCTCAGTTTCCAGGACACCAGCATCCTTCAACCTATGATGGCAACTTTCAGCTTTGTTTTACTATTTACAACATTTTTCAAAGTGTTTTCCTCATGTTGTATGATGTGCAGGTGGGCTTCTGATTCACCTTCTGTCTTCTTCAAGAAGTTCTTATCAGACATATTTCATAAACTCAATTGTGGTCATTTTTATTCTAAAGCAGAGAAAGGATCCCAAAGAGTATGCCAAATAATGTTCCATTTACTTAATGAATCCTAATAGAAAGGTATTGGCTATGCTTTTAGGAATAAGACTACACATGGTAACCAAAAAATGAATTTATTCAGACCAAAGAGGTTTTATTTAGTTTTGAATATTTGCAGGTAAAATGCATCAATTTAATATGAGTTGGACAGCGCCATTACCTTATCAAAGACAGCGAACCTGCTGGCCACAGAGGCAGATAACGCAATTGGATATAATGGATAGTTTTTTTATGGCAGGTTTATGAATTCTAATTGGTTCAAAGAGGACTCCCACTGCTAGGTGTACCAATTCATATATCTCTTATTCTTTCCCAATACCAAGGGGGCCAGACTGGGATGTCCAGCCTCTCCACTTCTTTTTAATCTCAGACCCTTGTTATTAGTGTCCCTTCTCTCAGTCTTATTAACCTAAAAATGGCGTATTGATCACCTCATAAAAATTCTCACTATGCGGACAGTGTTCTACTCTCGAATCTACATTTGCCATTTATTTATTCAGCTCCTTTGGCAAATTGTCCAGATACAGAATGAATTGATTTAAATCGGCTCTTCTTCCACTAGATTCCTTGTGAGATCAATATGTATTCCCTCATTCAATTAATTTGACCAAACCACTGGTAAATATCTGGGTATTGATGTCTCCTCTAATTATAATCAAACCTTTAAAAGTGTTAAGGAATCACTTTATTTCTTTTTCTTCCTTTGTTATTTATTCCAGAATAGTCACTATTAACACAAGTATAGTACCTCATTTGAATTTCAATGTTATCTTCCTCCCCTTAAGTCATTTTTGGAAAATATATATTACTTAATCTCAGGGTTTCTCTGCAATAATAAAAGACCACATATTAAGCATTCTACTTGAATCCATAACAAACTAGAGGGTGGCATGTCTTTGCTGGATATAGAATTAAACTCCTGGGTTTTTGTTTTCCAGCTGGTCTGAAGCTGGCAATCCTTTCCTATCAATTCCCCAGCTATGCAATGCAATATAGTAGCTCCTAAACCTCTCTCAGTTCCTTCTTTTACATCAATTAAAATAAAAGCTTGTGCTTTAACTTTCAGCCTTCTGGATTCATATGCATTAGGGATATGGTGTAGGGCTGAGACACATTTGAACTCCTGCCCTTGGTAGCATTCACAACAGCAAAACCACATGAACTTCAGAACAGGTAATACATCTGAAGTTAAATATTTTGGACTGGGTCAGTACTTCAATGGAAGATCATTTAGGAAAACCTAGGGTTGCTTGTGGAAGAGGTGTTGGTGAGCCGAACAGGAGGTGCTTATCCTGTGTTCTGTGTTTGGATCTTAATGTTTCAGTGCAGTGATGGAAATACTGTCCTATAAAAATGGAACCATCCTTCAGATGAGACTTAAAACTGAGGTCCTAATTGTATGTGGTCATAAAAGATCCATGGGCATTCATGGGCGTAAAGAGTAGGGTGTATCGTGATGTTCAGGCAAAATTACTCTCTATAGCCCATTCATTCAGGAACCCTAATCATCCCCAGTCCCTTGTTGGCTAACTATCTCTGTCACCCCTTCACCACCTAATAGCTAATGTGTGGTGAGCATATTAGCACAAAATGGCTGCCTTCACATCATCCAGGTGGATGCTGCAGATTGGTGGTGGTTGAAGCAATTCGACATTCTATGTAAACCATTTTGAGTACTGAGAAAATCACTATATAAATGTAATTTCTTCTTTTTCATCATCTTCTTCTTTTTCAGAGCAGCATGATTTTTAATAAGCAGGAACTATGTATTGATGGCAAAACTATAATTGTCATTTCATGGGTAGTGAGGGCACATGGATGCTTTGGGAAATCCATGATGATAATGAACTATGGGCATTCCTGACTTTGAGTTCCTGCTTTAATATTCCCACTTTGTTTTTCTTTTTTTGTCTTCAATTCAAATCTGTTTTTAAAGTCTATAATGCGGGCAAGGACATTAGCATATATATGGGTATTATACTGTATACAGTATATGAAAACCTAGTTCCCTTTTCATCTGGTTACAAAATATGCTTGAACTTTGTGTGTCACTGTACTTCTATAAATTATTTCAGCTATTGATCAGTAATAACAATTTGGTCTCTAAAAGATAAACCGCGAGCGTGGTGATTATTTATTTAAATGGCCTTTGCTCAGCGAGCTGTGGACACATAACACCACACACAGCACATAGAGAAGTGTGTACATTGCAACAGGTACACATGTCGTAAACATAGAAAGGACGGCCCTTGGTTTTGTGTGAACTGTTAACATTTGAATCTGATGATTGCCTATAGTGCAGAACTGACCTCTCTGTACTATTCTTTCCTCTGCATGTCCTGCAGTACAAAAGAAACAGCACCATTCCCCACAATGTAGAGGCTGCATGGGTAAGATCGAAAAAACCCCGTGGTCACTGATTACAAGTGCAAGATGTTATGCGAATGAATATAAATAATATGAATAATGTTGCATCAGTGCCACAATGTTTTCCGAAATGTACTATACAGGTCATGAAATGAGTTATTCCAAATATCATATATACCTATGTCTCTGTTTTTTTGTCAGTGCGGCTTTGACATCATGGACCGTAAGGCACATACTAATTCAGTGTGAGCAGGAACACTCAATAAAACTGAATAAAAAAAAAAAATGTGACAGTGAAATACGAAGAAGGCAGATTCACCAGCGTTTGTGTGTCAGCTTTTATCCCTCCAGATCAGAGAATTTCCAGTTCTATTGTCTTAAAACACCATTCACATCTACAGTTATTGCCAGTTTCAGATTAAAAGTAACTACGTCAGATCTGGGGCGGGGGGCTGTTGTATCATGATCCCGAGAGAGTAAAAGTGAAAAAAAAGGCTACGTTTTACAAGTACTATAAATTTACACTGGCTGTTACAGACACAAATCAAATGTATGTTTTTATTGTAAGATATTAACAATAAGAGCAGCTCACTGCTCTAAATGGTAAATTTGCCCAGGAGGTTTCGAACTCACAACCTCTGGATTATACACTCACCTAAACGATTATTAGGAACACCTATTCAATTTCTCATTAATGCAATTATCTAATCAACCAATCACATGGCAGTTGCTTCAATGCATTTAGGTGTGTGGCCCTGGTCAAGACAATCTCCTGAACTCCAAACTGAATGTCAGAATGGGAAAGAAAGGTGATTTAAGCAGTTATGAATGTGGCATGGTTGTTGGTGCCAGACGGGCCGGTCTGAGTATTTCACAACCTGCTCAGTTACTGGGATTTTCACGCACAACCATTTCTAGGGTTTACAAAGAATGGTGTGAAAAGGGAAAAACATCCAGTATGCGGCAGTCCTGTGAGCGAAAATGCCTTGTTGATGCTAGAGGTCAGAGGAGAATGGGCCGACTGATTCAAGCTGATAGAAGAGCAACTTTGACTGAAATAACCACTCGTTACAACCGAGGTATGCAGCAAAGCCTTTGTGAAGCCACAACACGCACAACCTTGAGGCAGATGGGCTACAACAGCAGAAGACCCCACCGGGTACCACTCATCTCCACTACAAATAGGAAAAGAGGCTACAATTTGCACGAGCTCACCAAAATTGGACAGTTGAAGACTGGAAAAATGTTGCCTGGTCTGATGAGTCTCGATTTCTGTTGAGACATTCAAATGGTAGAGTCAGAATTTGGTGTAAACAGAATGAGAAAATGGATCCATCATGCCTTGTTACCACTGTGCAGGCTGGTGGTGGTGGTGTAATGGTGTGGGGGATGTTTTCTTGGCACACTTTAGGTCCCTTAGTGCCAATTGGGCATTGTTTAAATGCCACGGGCTACCTGAGCATTGTTTCTGACCATGTCCATCCCTTCATGACCACCATGTACCCATCCTCTGATGGCTACTTCCAGCAGGATAATGCACCATGTTACAAAGTTCGAATCATTTCAAATTGGCTTCTTGAACATGACAATGAGTTCACTGTACTAAAATGGCCCCCACAGTCACCAGATCTCAACCCAATAGAGCATCTTTGGGATGTGGTGGAACGGGAGCTTCGTGCCCTGGATGTGCATCCCACAAATCTCCATCAACTGCAAGATGCTATCCTATTAATATGGGCCAACATTTCTAAAGAATGCTTTCAGCACCTTGTTGAATCAATGCCATGTAGAATTAAGGCAGTTCTGAAGGCGAAAGGGGGTCAAACACCGTATTAGTATGGTGTTCCTAATAATCCTTTAGGTGAGTGTAAGTCGGCAGTTCTAACCACAACACCACAGAAGTTGTCATATTTTACTTGCACCTTTTGTGAAAGTGTTTATTTGAAATTTTGCCTTCAGCCTTTACACATTATACAGTTCATTTCTACATTTTGCTATTTATTGCAAAGTGATTTAAGGTCGGCTGGAATTACAAGTTTTTTCGTTGGCTCTGGTAATTCTAGTGTTAAAGGGCCGCTGTCTTCTAAGAAATAGGAGTCTGCAGTGCCCTTTCTTATTTAGTTCCCCTGTGTTATGAGACTAGTCCAGCTGGTCACAGATGTGGACTCCCAAGTACTTGTAGAAGTGCACCACCTCTATATCCATTCCCTGCATAGTGACCAGGTCTAAAGGCTCTTTAGTGCAGCAAAAGTCAATAACCAGTTCCTTGGTTTTGCTGATGTTAAGTTGCAGACAAATCCTCTCTCAGCAACAAACAAAGTTCTCCACCTCCTATACTCTGCTTCATCCCCCTAATCAATACACCCCTTTCATGCAGAATCATCTGAGATTTTCTGTGACATAACCTGGTGTTATATTCATAGCCTGAGGTGTACAGAGTGAAGAGAAAAGGAGAGAGGACTGTTCCTTGTGGTGCTCAAGTGTTGCTCATATCCAAATTAGAAACACATTGCTTCAGTCTCACAAACTGCAGTCTGCCCAACACATAGTCCATTATCCAGGGCATCATAGGCTCATCCACCAGCATATCTCTAAGGTTTCCACTTATCAGAGATGCCTGGATGGTACTGTAGACACTGGACAAATAAAAAAACATAATTGTCACAGTAATGCCAGGTGGTTTGCAGATGGGAATAAACCTTGCAGAGTAGACCTTTGTACAACAGACAAACTGGAGTTGGTCTGAGCGATCTTTCACAAGGGAATTCATATAGTCCAGGTGTCGTCATGATGTGGAATGTGAGTGCCACTGGTTTGTAGTCATTAAAGGCACCTGCCTTCTTTGAAACTGAACCAATATAGGATAGTTCCCACAGTTGCAGCACTTTTTGCAGTCTTAGTGGATAGCAGAGGATACCACAGAGTTGATCAGTATATGCATTAAAAACTGAATAACTGAGTCCATCTAGTCCAATAGATTTTCCTGTGTGTAGCCTCCTCAGTTGTTTCCTAATTTGGTCATCAGTTATGGACAGCCCATACCCATGGTCAGAGGGGAACACGTCACAGGGCAAAACCAGTTGAAATGGCAGTAGATGATAGATGCAGTAGTGATGGTGTGGGGTGACTGGTCTTTGGAAGAAGGTTGTTGATTAAGGGGGAAAAGACTATAGAGAATTTGGTTTAAGGCGTTAGCATTGTCCACATTCCCTTTCAGCATTACTTGAGATCATTAATTATACCCAGTCCATTCCAAACAACTGCTATGTTATTCTGAGTAAATTTGTTTTCTTTTTTTTTGCTCTATAACGCTTCTTCCCTTCACTCTGATTTTTCTTCAGCATTCTCTGTACACGCTTTAGAGAAGGGGCCTCCAGCCTTTTTTCCCCTGAGAGCTACTTTTACAAAATGAAAATGGCCGAGAACTACTCATGTTTTCTAATGTTTATTCTCATAGCTTATTTCAACCCAAACAAACTGAATAAGCTTGTTTTGCCTGAACATTTCCAAAATGTTGGTGTCCACAAATCACATTTTGCATTAAAACATCACAAAAATATTTAGTTCAACTGCAAGTACATTTTGTATGTCTGTGTGCATTTTCCATTGTATTTTACACTATTGATTTAAAACATGAATGCTGTCAAAACAAAACAATGCAATTACAAATAAATAGATATCACTTATTTATTTGTCATTTTGTTACATGTCACTATTTCACTTCACAAGAGTATTCACAGGTCCAGTTACATGTGTGATGTGTTTTTTAGTTAGTGAGATGACTGGCACTGCATGGAGTCAACAAGAGAGGCGTATGGTGGAGTGTAGCCTCTTGGGTTCACTCTTATGGAGTCATTTAAATGTTCATCTGTTGTTGTTCTGAACTTTGATTTCATGACATTAATGTCAGAAAAGGCAGACTCACAGAGGTATGTAGACTCAAACAAAGCTGATATTTTCAGAGTTGCTTGGTGAAGATTTTTATAGTTATCTGACTCTATTAAGCTCCAGAAATGCTGAGAATGCTGTTGAGACTTTAACTGCACATTATTTTGAAGGTTTACTAGTATATAATATACAAAATCCAATGTCTGTCTGCTTTTCACGAGAGAACTACTGAACAGATTTAGATTAGGTTTTTTTCAATAATTTGCTTGACATTCCGGTTGATTTTGCGACTTCTCTCATTTCGCTATGTATCATAATTCGCTTGTGCTACTGATACTGGTATTTGTGCGAATCCGAGAGAGACGCAGTGGGCTGAGGGGAGGGGCCTTCCTCACTCACTTGCCCGCTTCGGGGCGTGTTCCTTAACTCCGCTTAGCTAATGATTGAGAGAACAATTGAATTCAACGTTGCTTGATATTTAAAATAAAGTGTTACTTAGGTCTTGATAAGTCTGAGTTTGGATATTCTCTTAAGTGTATGCCACATTGAAAAGATAGATTGCAATTCAGATCGTGAATCGTGATTTTGTGTTAAAAGGATCGTGATATGATTTTTTGGAAAGATCGCCCTCACCTAATTTGATTAATCAAGTTTTCAAATTTCTGTAGGATTCATTAACCCTTTGGCGAGCTAATTGGAAAGGCTACCGGTAACTCGCGAGCGACGTGTTGGAGACCCCTGCTTTAAAGCAGCTCTGTCACCAGATTTGACTGCTCTTTTTTTCCTTAGTAATCAGGGACTAATTGTTTGAAAAGCTACAAACTGCTTTTGAGGGTAGAATAGTGTTGCCATAGAAGTAAATAGTCTGTTATGCAGTGGCTGAGTCCTTCAATATCATTTCCTTAGGACTTCCACATCATTTCCCAGTCTTTCCTTTGGAAGCAGTTGTTCATAGCCATTTCAGCCTCCAGACTCCACTTCCTCACAATCCTAAAGGTAGCATTTTGCCATCTAATAATAGGCATGTAGGTGAGAGTAAGATGGATCAGACTGTGGTCAGACCTGCCTAAAGGTGCAACAGGTTCACATGTCCCCCTTGGGATTAATAAAGTATCTATCTATCTATCTATCTATCTATCTATCTATCTATCTATCTATCTATCTATCTATCTATCTATCTATCTATCTATCTATCTATCTATCTATCTATCTATCTATCTATCTAAAGGCATCTTTAACATTTGAACAGAGTAGGTCCAGTCTGGTATTTCCTCAAGTGGAACATGACACATAGTAATGGAAGTTTGTTGTTGCTTCTGTTGCTTCACATGGATGAAATCACCACATATTATAACTGCAGGATCTGAAAGACTCATCATTAGAGCACTGGTAACAGAGTCCCCTTCTGTAGAGGAAGGAATATAAATATTATTGTTGTTGTTACTAATGAAGATATAAGTTATCTTTCTTGGCAGATAATGTTTACAAATTCCAAACGCCAGACTCTCAATGTCTGGATTACAAATTTTAGTTGTAACTGTAATATACTCCATTTTACACCATTACTCATTCACATAGATTTCCTAACTGCATTGGGTCTCTGCTCAAATAAGAAGAAATCCATCTGGCATTAAAATCTTGTCAGGGATATCAGGGTTTAGCCAGCTTTCCATAATACACAAAATGCCACAGTACCTCTATGCCCTGTGACCAAATATGAGAGCAGACAGTTCATCAATCTTATTTGAGAGCAATCGAACATTGCCCATTAAAATGGATGGCACACCAGTTTCGAATCCTTTCCATCTTTCTTTTATTCTTTTCCAGCTCTTTGCCCTCTCATTCTTCAAACAAATAACTCCTGCAGTAGGGAAAAACGGAGCTGCTTAGGCTCTTGAGATTGCAGTCCAAGAATCTAATTACAGGAATCTATACTAATAAAAGGCAAAGCCCTCACTGACTGACTCACTCACTCACTCACTCACTCACTCACTCACTCACTGACTCACTCATCACTAATTCTCCAACTTCCCGTGTAGGTAGAAAGCTGAAATTTGGCAGGCTCATTCCTTACAGCTTACTTACAAAAGTTGGGCAGGTTTCATTTCAAAATTCTACGCGTAATGGTCATAACTGGAACCTATTTTTCTGCATATACTGTAATGGACGTTAGCTCGATGGCGTCGTGGGGAATGGAGCGGCGTGTGACATGATCACGCCTCCCACGTAATCACGCGAACTGACTGTGACCGCAGTACGTAGAAAAGAAGGAAGAGCTCCCAAAGAGTGCTGAAGAAAAACGCTGAATACTTTATTCACGCGATACAAGTTTAATGAGAAGACATGAGGTATAAACGAGACTTTGGATCACTTTGTAATGGAGTTAAAATTGCTGTAACAAGAAACTTTTAAGTGCCGGGTCTTAGCTAACATTAAATAAAGCCGTGGACATCGCAACATCACACAAGAGAGCAGCTCACGTGAACTGACTGAACGCAGTACGAAAGTGATCACTTCCATGCATCAAACCTGTTCAAAAAACGCATTACACAATTGACAAGGTAGGAAAAGAATATGCTCCGAGTTGAGCTCCACAGCTAATGCGTTCTTGCGGAAGCTACTTTGTCACGCTGCCACTAAATACTCACAGAAAAATACACAAGTTAATACACACACTGTCTCTAGAGTTTCTCCACACTCAATGTATTCCTCGCATCCCATTTATACCCTCTGATCTCCCATTTCAATTCAGATGCTGTGTAAAGGCTGTTTCACAAAAAACCAGTGGAGCGTCTTATATGAGCAGGCAGTCAGCTAAAGAAGGGAATCAATAAATATCTATAATTGTAATAAACAAACAAAAAATAACGTACAAGCCGCGGATTAAATAAAGGAAATGGGTACCTGAACAGTAAAGTAAGTCTCGAATAGCTAAACAATAACTATAATAATCTTAATAAACGAACAATTAAACAGTACAGAACCGCGAAGCAAGAAGAAACGATGGCCTTATATGGCGTTTGTTTATAAAGCAGCAGAGAAGCTGTGTGAAGGCAGCTACACAAAAAAACAGCAGAGCACCACACTCTGAATGTATTCCTGGCATCACCATTATACCCTCTGATCTCCCATTTCAATTGAAATGCCTCAAATTTCCAGTAAGGCTCTGCTTTGCGATGACAATTAATAAGTCTCAGGGACAAACCCTACAAAAGGTTGCCATTGATTTGAGGCAACATTGCTTTCCTCCTGGACAAAACTATACGTTGCATTCTCAAAAGTAATCTCAGTGCACAGCTTGGTCATATAACAACCGGACTGCTGAACTGACAACGTGGTATACAAAGAGATCCTTAACAGATAGTTATTGGTATATTTTCCCTCAGTTTAAAAAGGTTTTCTTTTCTTCTTAATAAAAATTTAAAAGCAGTTCTTCGTCGCTGCAAAGCGCAGGGATTTTGCTATATACAGTATATATATATATGTAGATATATATGTATGTATGTATGTTTATATATATATATGTGGATATGTATATATATATATATATATATGTGTGTATATATGTAGATCTGTATATATATGTATACTGTATATATATGTATACTGTATATATATATATATATATAGGCCTATATATGTGTGTGTATGTATATATGTGTATATATATATGTATGTGTATGTGTGTATATATATGTATATATATGTAGATGTGTATATGTACATATATATATATAGATATGTGTATGTGTAGATATGTGTATGTGTAAATATGTGTATATGTAGATATGTTTATATGTATATATGTATATGTATATATGTTTATATGTGTGTGTGTCTGTGTGTGTGTGTATATATAAACTGCTCAAAAAAATTAAAGGAACACTTTGAAAACACATCAGATCTCAATGGGAAAAAAGAAATCCTCCTGGATATCTATACTGATATAGACTGGGTAATGTGTTAGGAACGAAAGGATGCCACATCGTTTGATGGAAATGAAAATGATCAACCTACAGAGCCCTGAATTCAAAGACGCCCCAAAAATCAGAGTGAAAAAATTATGTGGCAGGCTAGTCCATTTTGCCAAAATTTAATTGCAGCAACTCAAAATTGTACGCAGCACTTTGTATGGCCCCTGTGTTCTTGTATACATGCCTGACAACATCAGTGCATGCTTCTAATGAGATGACAGATGGTGTTGTGGGGGATCTGCTCCCAGATTTGGACCAGGGCATCACTGAGCTCCTGGACAGTCTGAGGTGCAACCTGGTGGCATTGGATGGACCAAAACTTAATGTCCCAGAGGTGTTCAGGAAAGTGTGGTGGCCAATCAATGGTATCAATTCCTTCATCCTCCAGGAACTGCCTGCATACTCTCACCACATGAGGCCAGGAATTGTCGTGCACCAGGAGCCACTGTACCAGCATAGGGTCTGACAATGGGTCCAAGGATTTCATCCTGATACCTAATGGCAGCCAAGGTGCCTTTGTCAAGCCTGTAGCGGTCTGTGTGACCCTCCATGGATATGCCTCCCCAGACAATCATTAACCCACCACCAAACTGCTCATGCTGAATGATGTTACAGGCAGCATAATGTTCTCCATGGCTTCTCCAGACCCTTTCACTTCTGTCACGTGCTCAGGGTGAACCTGCTCTCATCTGTAAAAAGCACAGGGCACCAGTGGTGCATCTGCCAATTCTGGTATTCTATGGCGAATGCCAATCGAGCTGCATGCTGCTGGCAGTGAGCTCAGGGCCCATTAGAGGACATGGGGCCCTTGGGTCACCCTCATGAAGTCTTTCTGGTTGTTTGGTCAGAGACATTCACACCAGTGGCCTGCTGGAGGTCATTTTGTAGGGCTCTGGCAGTGCTCATCCTGTTCCTCCTTGCCCAAAGGAGCAGATACTGGTCCTGCTGATGGGTTATGGCCCTCTTCAGCTCTTCTAGAGTAACTGCTTGTCTCCTAGAATCTCCTCCATGCCCTTGAGACTGTGCAGGGAGACACAGCAAACCTTCTGGCAATGACACGTATTGATGTGCCATCCTGGAGAAGACTGCCTGTGCAACCTCTGTAGGGTCCAGGTATCGCCTCATGCTACCAGTAGTGACACTGACTGTAGCCAAATGCAAAACTAGTGAAGAAACAGTCAGAAAAGATGAGGAGGGAAAAATGTCAGTGGCCTCCACCTGTTAAACCATTCCTGTTTTGGGGGTCATCTCATTGTTGCCCCTCTAGTGCATCTGTTGTTAATTTCATTAACACCACAGCAGCTGAAACTGATTAACAACCCCCTCTGCTACTTAACACTAGAATTACCAGAGCCTACGAAAAAACTCGTAATTCCGTCCCACCTTAAACTGCTTCTTAAATCCCTTCACACCTCTCCGCCAGCGTCCTTTGTTCTCTAAATGTGCTGATAAAGAGAAGCTAGGAGCAGCCGGCTAATCCATCCCCCACCAATTTAGAACGTGCACGAACTTCTCTCAGCTCATGCCTTGATTGAGTATCTGGGAGTGAAGTGGAGTTTTAGAGTGGAAATAATAGATCGTTGTTTGGAACACACGCATTTCATGTCTGTTCCGTTTCTACAGTAATCTGTGTCAACACATTGTTAAAACAGAAACTTTTTTTATATTCTAGTAGTAGATGACAAAATGTAGGCATAAACTATATAATGTATGAAGCCTGAAGTCCAAATAGCAAAGAAACATTTTCACAAGAATAACACAATTGCACCGTCTCACCGTCACTTGCTTTTCTTTTTATTCAGTTTTATTGAGTGTTCCTGCCAGTCCCCGCACGTTGCTGTATGCTTTTTCTTTTGCACCCCAGGACATGCAGAAGAAAGAATGGTAAAGACCAACTTCGGCGCTATATGCAATCATCAGACACTCCCCATCTGCCCGTGTCGCTCAAACACAGGAACATATATTGGTGTAAAGTATAACAAAAGTGCACTTTTATTCAAGTGCACTTTTTCCATCGCCTTTTCCTGTAAGAAGCAGTGTACACACTTCTCTCTATGCTGTGGTTTCTATTACACACCTGAAAGAAAGAGACAATACATGTGAACATATCCAGTATACAGCAACATGCGGGGACTGGCAGGAACACTAAATAAAACTGAATAAAAAGAAAATCAAGTGACGGTGAGATACGAAGAAGGCAGCTTCTCCAGCGTCTGTGTGTCAGAACCCATTTTTGGTGCGTTAGTATGCATCGTGGTACAACGCAGAGCTACAGTATAGCGCGTCTGTATTCTGTTTCTTTTGTACTCCAGGGCACGCAGAGGAGAGAATAGTAAAGAGCAGTAAGTTCGGCGCTATATGCAATCATCAGACACTCTCCATCTGCCCGTTGTTTTGTTATACTTTTCAATACTTTTTATACTGCTCAAACGGGCATGCTCAAAAAATACACGTGTAATGCCACGAAAAGTGCACGCAGACACTTCATTTCGCAAACAAAATAAGTGCACTTTTATTCAAAACTACCTGTATAACCGAAGAAAAAAGAAAGCAAGATACAGTAGGCGATTGATACGACATCTTGCATGGTGCAATGCTAAGAAGTGCAGATTTTCATTCCGTGCTATATAAAATCATCACATTCAAATATTAACAGTTCCCACACACCCAAGGACCGTCCTTCCTACATTTACGACACGTGTACTTGTTGCCGTGTACACACCTCTCTGTGCTATGGTTTCTATTACACTGAATGATCACCTGACACTGTACTTTCTTCCCTGGGGGAAGGTCCCGCATCAGAGAATTTCCAGTTCCTGCATAAATTCACACCCGATCTGACGCTGTTCGTTTTCAAATAATATTGCATTAGTGCGATTATATTTTCACATATATTGTCTTTCTTTCAGGTGTGTAATAGAAACCACAGCATAGAGAGAAGTGTGTACACTGCTTCTTACAGGAAAAGGCGATGGAAAAAGTGCACTTGAATAAAAGTGCACTTTTGTTATACTTTTACACCAATATATGTTCCTGTGTTTGAACGACACGGGCAGATGGGGAGTGTCTGATGATTGCATATAGCCGGTTACTGGTCTTTACCATTCTTTCCTCTGCATGTCCTGGGGTGCAAAAGAAAAAGTATACAGCAACATGCGGGGACTGGCAGGAACACTCAATAAAACGAAAAGCAAGTGACGGTGAGATACGAAGAAGGCAGCTTCGCCAGCGTTTGTGTGTCAGAACCTTGGGGCGTTAGTATGCATCGTGGTACACTGCAGAGCTATAGCGTCTTTAGTGAAAACAGCCGTGTCAGATGGGGTTGTATGGATTGATTCTGAACGCGACTGAGAGAGTGAAAAGTGAATAAAAAAAAAAAAAGCTAACCTTTACAAAGATCATACATTGCACCGGCTGTTACAGACTGAAATCAAATGTATGTTTTTATTCTAAAACAGTAAGACTAAGAACAGTTTACTTCTCAAAAGGGAGGGGCGCAGGATCGAACCCGTGGCCCTTGATTCAAGCGGGGCTGTATCTATTGAACCACAGAGTCAGTTACAGTAAACTGGTGTCAATGTCGCATGTTAAGGCGGCTTTTTCTTTCTGCAGTTATATGTTTGAATAAAAGTGCAATTGTGTTATTCTTGTGAACATGTTTCTTTGCTATTTGGACTTCAGGCTTCATACATTATATAGTTTATGCCTACATTTTGTCATCTACTACTAGAATATAAAAAAAGTTTCTGTTTTAACAATGTGTTGACACAGATTACTGTAGAAACGGAACAGACATGAAATGCGTGTGTTCCAAACAACGATCTATTATTTCACTCTAAAACTCCACCTCACTCCCAGATACTCAATCAAGGCATGAGCTGGGAGAAGTTCGTGCACGTTCTAAATTGGTGGGGGGATGGAATAGCCGGCTGCTCCAAGCTTCTCTTTATCAGCACATTTAGAAGACAAAGGGCGCTGGCGGAGAGGTGTGAAGGGATTTAAGAAGCAGTTTAAGGTGGGACGGAATTACGAGTTTTTTCGTAGGCTCTGGTAATTCTAGTGTTAACTGACCAGATTAATATCCCATAAGTTTCATTGACTTTATGCTATACTCTGATTAAAAAGTGTTCCTTTAATTCTTTTGAGCAGTATATATATGACAACAACACTCATAACAGTGACAAAACAATTACATTGACAATCATGTTACGTTATTTTTAAAATGTTTCCCTATTTTTTTCATAACTTCTTTAACACACTACTTCTCTGCTGCGAAGCGCGGGTATTTTGCTAGTCTAAACTAATAAAAGGCAAAGCTCTCACTGACTGACTGACTGACTGACTGACTGACTGACTCATCACTAATTCTCCAACTTCCCGTGTAGGTAGAGGGCTGGAATTTGCCAGGCTTATTCCTTACAGCTTACTTACAAAAGTTAACCAGGTTTCATTTCGAAATTCTATGCGTAATGGTCATAACTGGAACCTACTTACGTACATATATACGGCCATAGCCTGCAGCTCGGTCGCTGTGTGAGGTGGAGTTGCATCCCGCATCATCATGCCTCCCACGTAATTGAGTGCCTGCCCATATAAGGGTCAGCAGCAATCCAATAGACACGCTGCCGCTAAATATTGAAGGACTGTGCTTATGGAAACGAAGATGAGATGGTCAGGGATAGACTAGGGTTTTGCACAAACTCATTGAAAGTGCAAGAGAAACGTTTAAGTGCCAGGTCTTAGCTAACATTAAATAAAGCCGTGGATGTCGCAAGATTGCACGAGATAGCACAAGCACAGCTGAGAACCTTCGATGCATATACTCCAAGTGGCTCACGTGAACTGACTGTAAATGCAGTATGCAGAGAACAAGCAAGAGCTCCAAAGAGTGCTGAACAATGAACGCATTACACAATTGAGAAGGCAGCAAAAGAATATGAAGCGAGTGACGCATTCAAGCATATTCATAAGTGCAGCTACTACGGAAATAAAGCACACAGTGGAAAAAGTCAATGTCCAGCTTAAGGAAGACAGTGTAAAAAATGTGGTAAATTGAACCAATTCACTATAGTTTGCAGGACTGGGAAAGGTAAACCCATGCATGCAGTGTGTGATGTCTCAGATAAAGAGGAAGACAAGCTGTTTATTGATGCAGTAAGAGAGGAACAACCCTCTGAAGATGAACAAGCCTTTTTAGACATATCAATAGGAAAGCACGGTGTAAAGCTTAAGTTTAAATTAAGTTCATAGACACACTGCCGCTGGCGTTTGTCATGCCTAAAACGAATACGATATTCGCCAGATACAAGTTTAATGAGAAGACACAGGGTATAAATGAGACTTTTGATCACTTTGTAACGGAGTTAAAATTGCTGGTGAAGGACTGTGCTTATGCAAACGAAGATGAGATGGTCAGGGATAGAATAGTGTTTGGCACAAACTCAGCAAAAGTGCGAGAGAAACTTTTAAGTGCCGGGTCTGAGCTAACATTAAATGAAGCCGTGGACATCGCAAGATCCCACGAGATAGCACAAGCAAAACTGAGAACCTTCGATGCATGTACTCCGAGCGGCTCACATGAACTGACTGTGAACGCAGTACGCAGACAACAAGCAAGAGCTCCAAAAAGCACTGAACAAAAAACGCATTACACAATTGAGACGGCAGCAATAGAATATGAAGTGACGGATGCATACACATATATTCATAAGTTCACCTACTGTGGAAACAAACCACACGGTGGAAAAAGTCAATGTACAGCTAATGGAAGACAGTGTAAAAATAGTGGTAAATTGAACCACTTTGCTAAAGTTTGCAGGACTGGGAAAGGTAAACCCGTGCATGCAGTGTGTGATGTCTCAGATAAAGAGGAAGACGAGCTGCTTATTGATGCAGTAGGAAAGGAACAACCCTATGAAGCTGAACAAGCCTTTTTAGACATATCAATAGGAAAGCATGGTGTAAAGCTTAAGTTTAAATTACGTTCATAGACACGCTGCCGATAAATATTCGCAGGCAAATCCACAACTTAATAACGGGAATGCCTGTTAAACATCTAGATTCACGAGTACTGATTTGGGTAGTTGATCACTTCAATGAATGAAACCTGTTATCTTTACAACGGTTGACAACGAAGATGAGATGGTCAGGGATATTACGTTATTTTTAAAATAGTTCCTTTTCTTTTTCATAACTTCTTTAACACACTACTTCTCCACTGCGAAGCGCGGGTATTTTGCTAGTATTTAATAAATCCCACATTTAGTCTCTGAGTGTCTCTTACATTTTCAGATATTGCAGACATAAGATAAACTTCAGATTCTGTTCTCTCTCTTCAAAACAGGGAAAAACATGCAGCTGGCTTAGACTGTTTACAGCCTGAACACTGTCAGTATCATGTTATTAGCAATCACTGTTACACTCTTTATCATCATTGAGATGATGCCCCAAGCACCAACTTTTGTATGGGGTTTTGATTTAATTATTTCCTAGGAAAGACTCTGACCTCTTTTTCATTCCCTACAGATTTAATGGTTGCACTGTCATTCTTTGCTGGCAGGCTGCTGCCACTCAAACATATAGCTCTGCCCATCCTGCTGCCAAACATTTATCTCGCCTTGTCCAACCAGTTAAGCACTTGCAGACAGTCACTCTAAACGGCTCTCCACACTCTGCTACAATATCTTGTATCATTCTATCTTCTGAAACTGCTTTTCCTGGTGACGCTCATAGTTGCAGCAGGTTATGTCAGACTTTCTTGTTCCTAGCTACAGATTCCAGCTCTTCCTGCGGATGTGCCCAGAGCAGCCACCCAGGGGCTATCCTTATGACATGCCCAACCACCTCAACTAGCTCCTCTCAATCCAAAGGAAAAGCAACTCTGCTCTCAGTCTCCCCCAAATTGTTGAGCTACTTACTTTACCACAGGGTCAGCTCAGTGGTCTCGTAAAGAAACCTAATCTCTGCCACTTATACTAGTGATCTCATTCTTTTGATCATTACCTACAGTATAGCTCATGACCACATGTGAAGGCAGGGATATTAATTGACAGAAAAACCAAGAGTTTTATCTTTAGGCTCAGCTCCTACTTCAACCTTACAGACCTGTATAGCACTGGCAGAACACCGGCTGCCACTCCAATCTGCCTGCCAATGTCACATTTCATTCTATCACACGTGAACAAGATCCAGTGATACTTTAACTGCACTTGTTCTCCCATATTTCATAACTTCCAATATAAGGGCAAGATCACAAGACTTCCCAGCTATGTTTCTTCAACCCAGAAAAAAGTTCAGTGGCTGGCAAATAGAAGCCCTGAGATGGAATTTAAAGTTGTCCCTTAGCAAATTAAGACCAATCTTTTGGTCTTAGACTCATGTGGTGAATAGATGCAAGGGTTCAATTGGAAGAACAGTAGTGGAGTGAGATGAGAGAGGGAACTTTTTTGGAGGTAATTAGAAGATTTATTTGACATTTGACGCAATAATTGCGGGTAATGAGAAAATAGACCAGCATTCCACTAAGGGGATTGGGACTAAAAACCAGTGGGGTGCAGACCAGTGTGAAAAGAAGACCAAGAAACAAGAAAAGGTTTGGGGTTCCACTCTATATATCCAAAAATCCTGCGCAAGAAGAGCAATGTAGCAAACAGTGAAAAGTCTCTCGGGACTGTGTCCAAAATGGGACTGACTAAAAAGAAAAGTGGCTGGGATTTATAGGTGCGTGAGGAGGAAAGGGAGTGTCCACAAGGTTTTAACCGGAAGTGAGATCCGGAGTAATGTGAGGTCTGGAGCCGAAAGTGGAGTCTATAAGATTAGGTGGGCTTCTGAACCGAGGACCTGGGTGACAGAGAGAAAGAGAGAGAGAGAGAATGAGAGGAGAGGCATTAGTACATCTAGTCAAACATCGGTCTGGTGTTTCAGATCTAGTTGAGCCCACTGACTGCCTCCCATGTGCACGTGTGTGACACCAGAGTTTTTAGAACAGTATTGCTTCTGTTTGTTCGTTTCTTATTTTGTCTATTTATTTCTCAATTTTGTATAAATAGCTTGTTTTTATTACTCTGGGTTGTCGGTTAGGCTATCTGATGTAGCTGTCATGTCACACTACTTATTTTTTATTCTGAAACATGACATTATTATCATATCATTGAACATGCAAAATGTGTGCTTAGCTAAACAGTTACCACTCCCTGAGATATGAACGTTAGGATCTGATTAAGTGCAGACTGTTTTGGTTTTTTGTTCAACCTCTAAAAAGAACTCACTTGCCCTACTATGGCCCAACTATCCGTAAACAACTCAGTGACCTGTGTAATGTCACATCACAGCTAACGTTGAACAGTAACTCCAGTTGTTCCGTTAGCTTGTTTGGAATTTGTATCCAAAGCATTTTCAGTGTTTAAATGTAATGTATGCCCAAAACTCTTCTGGGAGAAAGAGTAGCATCTTACATGCTGCGTAGCACAGAACATTTCCTGGGAATGCACCCATTGATTTTAAATGAGAAAAAAAGCACTCTACATGACCTTCACACAAATTATGCTGTGTGCAATCTGGCAGTTATTTAAAACTCAAAAGATATGAATGCACATTTTATTACCACAACAAAACATGTAGCTTGATTTACATTTCAACACTGAATGATCTAGAATACTTTTAACTCACTTAGGCAGAATGTTTTTGTTTCTTTAATTCACAACCAAAAAACTGTTTCTTAATATGTGACATGTTTGAATTATCATTTCAAAATGTGTTTGAAAAGCTTACTTTAAACAAGTTAATTGTGAAAATGTGCAGAGGAATTGTCATTTCTGGGAACAAACACATTCCAACAAATTTCTAAACTTATTATGAAAAGCAAAATTTATTCAAAGGTGCATAATTAGCTTTCTATGGCACATTTTATTTTCTGTATTAAATTAGGAAATAAATTATGCATCCATATTCAATTTGAAAGAAAATGCTTTTCTGTTTTATAAGGGGACCCATATTCAGCATGCACTGTGCTGCTGCCATTTGTATAATGGAGAAGCTAAAAGAAGTCATGACCACCTTTTCAAATTAGCACTCTTAGCTAGGTTGTAACTCTGTGAAGTATGAAAATCTCTTTCTGGACTGGAGTCAGTAGTGTAGCAGATGCTCCTGTTGCCTTTCCGAGACCCCCACGAAGCCAGCCCAAAAATACATATTTATTTACTTGCAAACAAGAAAAAATATTTGTGCATTTTTAAGTTAAGTAAAACAGTGAGAAGCCACTATTTTGAGCAATGTGACATTACAGGCAACAGGCTGATAGGTGGGTGCAGTAATACTTGAAATTTGCAAAAGGTAACGATCAGATAATGAACAGTTACATCACGATAAAAGAAAATAACTAAGTGCTGCTAAATGCAAGCAATTGGCACAATAAGCTGTTGTCAGACTAGACCTAAAATAACATCTATGCTTAAATCATCCCTAGAAGACGGAATTGGCAAAATTCAACTTTTTTTTTTCTTTTTAAACCCATAGATCTGTGTTGCGCTATGCTTATGTAAGTTGCAAAAGTCAAGCCCCTGTTGTGTTACAGGACCTCTAGAACCTCTAAATGGACCTTAAACTCAGCTGTCAAGCTTGACTCTGAAAATTCAAGAAACAGTAATGAGAAACACCTGCCATATTTCTGATTTTCTTTTTGTTATTATTGCAGCTTTAAAATCACCATTTTAAAGAGCCTTTTCTGTGTTAGCAATGTTGATTTTAGTCACTTATGGTTCAGCCTAAACTCTGTTCCACACATACTCTATTTCTTAAGTGGTTGCTGACTTGACAGGCAATGCCTAAAACAATAAGGTGAAATGAAAAATAAGTATTCTGGTCACCTGTATTACATTTTTGCTTTAACCATAAAGAGGAAATAAAGAGAAACACAGTTTAGTTTAGTCCCTTATGTTATTCATTGACCATCTGCTCCTCCCTACAGCACTCAACTGGCATCCTGTGCTGCAAATGCATTATATCAGTCCCTGTACAACTAATTCATCATCTACCAGCTTCAATTTTTTTGATAGCTGTAAAAAAGAAGAATTGATTAATGACTGTGTTTAATGTGTCTGAGCAATCACAAGTGATTTTATCTGGGTTTTATAGGAGCATTACGGAGGGGCAGTGTGAACTGTATGCCTTTCCGGTTTCTTTTTGATCATTTCAGTTTGCGCACATACAGAGAATCTAGCTTTTGAGAAGGGATCATATTTGTGTGATATTTGTTTCATGTAAGAGGAAGACTAAACAAATATGCATAACAGTTTAAGTATAGAATTCATAAATGATGGAGTTTTCATGTATGGCATTTTGTTGTTGAGTATGTGATAAAGAAACCTTTGCCTTGTATCTAAGTGATGTTATGTGCAGGAAAATGGTTCAAATGAGAAGAAGAAAAACATCTAAAACCAAGTGTTGAAAGATATATTACATAAAGTGTAAAATACTGTGAACGCTTAACTATATTCATTGTGATGGATGGGAAAGGGGACTTTACAGCACCCCAAACCTCAGACACACACACGGCGACATAAGTCCCTGGTTTTGTTACAATAATTACCTTAACAAAAGGCTTTGAAAGTAAAAACACAATCATATTCTTCTCCTTCTCCTTTCTCTCTGCTTCCACTCCTCCAGAAGAGCTTTGTCCTTTTTCCACCTGACTCCAACTCACCATGGTGAGGCAGAGTGGCTCCTTTTATCCAAGACCTGAGAGTACATGTTGGGCTAGGGCATACCATGTTGGGAGTACTTCCAGGTCAAGTGGAATTCCCTGAAAGTAGGGAGCATAAATCTCTGCAGTACCCCCTGGAAGCACCCACAGAGCCCAACATGGGCTGCTAAGCAGCACTACAATGCTCTGTGGATGTCCATTTGGATACTAAGTCTGAGGGATGTTGCCATCTAGGGTATAGAGTGCTGGGTAAGGGTCCTTTATCTACACCTGCTGGGATGCTTTTACACTCCACGAATTGTTGTCTCCTCCTGCTAATTTCACGGCAAAGGCAGGAAGCATCCTGCTTTTCTTTCTCCTGACCCCCTACAAGATAAAGGACCGGGACCCATCATGGCAGGCATGCCAGCCCATGACACCATTCATGATGTCATTGCACTCCATATGTGCAGAATCTGTTAACAATTGACAACATTTGGCTATAATGTTTGAAAATATATAGTGGCAATCAACTACTCATTTACATTATTAGCAATCAGTAGTCCTCCAGGACTTATTTGTAATTCTGCCATACTTTTTACACAGACTTAATACGAATGTTGGCTTTTAACATAGCAGCAGGGTTGTTGTTAGGTTTTTGGGGGCCCTAGGCAAAGGTACCTGTTGGTGCCCTGCTGTTTCTATCCATATTAATGTATGATAATTATTTTATCCGTATGAATGCATAATAATTATTTTATTCATATATATATATATGTAATAATTGGTGATGTATAGCTTATCATTTTATAATTATATATTAAATACATCAGATTTGAGAGGAACATGTCAAAGGAACCTACTGACTATACCTAACGTAGTATGTAAATCAAACCTTTAACGTAAAAACACCTTGCATACTTTTATTTTTTCAAATTCTTTAATTATGTATAAATAATCAAGGGAGTCGACGACTTCATGCTCAACTGATATTAACATTAAGCCATTCAATCAATCTTGCGTCATGCTTGCTCGCAAGTCACTCATAATCAGCTTGAGCTTTGAAAAGCTGCGTTCAGCAGACACGACAGTTACAGGAATTATTAAAGTGATACGTAATGCAACAAAGATGTTTGGGAATGAATCTTGCAAATTGTTCTTGTGTATGAACTGCTAACTTTTAACAGCAGAAATAGTTTGTGGAACTAAATTTGCTAAACTGCACAATTCGGCACATAAATCATAAGCATCAATATCGGACCCACTAATTTCATCTGTTAAGATATTGCTAAGAACATCACAGCATTCTCTCAAATCAGTTTCGCTCATACTCGTAATGCATCCGAAATTGTGCAGGAACCCAAAATTGTCAGAATGGGTTTTCATCTGGTCAGATCGTTCAGTCATTGACATTAGGGCTTGATCTTGCAAGACGTTGAAGAATTCAACATGGAATTTTTTCTTTAGGATCACATATCTTCTCATCTTGAGCTTCATAATCAAATTGTCTCCACACTCTCCTTCTACTTGTGGTCTGTGCAGTTGGAATGTGTATTTCTTTCTCGTCTATTTCCAGTTCTGTAGCTAACTCTTTAGCTGCATCTTCGGCCGATTCGAAACCTGTTTCTGTGTAGGATTTCAAAAAAGTCGACTGTGTTCTGAATGCAATTCAAAGCGATGTCAAACTGCATATCTTTACTTTGCAATATTTTGTTCACAATATTAATTTGCGTCAAGAGATCATACCAAGGGGCGGCATGGTAGCACAGTGGTAGCACTGCTGCCTCGCAGTTAGGAGAGCTGGGTTCACTTCCCGGGTCCTCCCTGCGTGGAGTTTGCATGTTCTCCCCGTCTGCATGGGTTTCCTCTGGGCGCTCCGGTTTCCTCCCACAGTCCAAAAACATGCAGGTTAGGTGGATTGGCGATTCTAAATTGGCCAGTGGGTGTGTTTGTGTGTGTCCTGCAGTGGGTTGGCACCCTGCCCAGGATTGGTTCCTGCCTTGTGCCCTATGTTGGCTGGGATTGGCTCCAGCAGACCCCCATGACCCTGTGTTCAGATTCAGCGGGTTGGAAAATGGATAGATGGATGGAGATCATACCAGATTACTAATGACACCAAAAAAGGGTAACGCTTAATTTGGTTTGCCAAAGCGGCAGCCTCCGTTTTTGCCTCTCAGAGACCTCAATCAATGTAGCATAACTCAATTCTACTTGAAAGCACACAGCTTTAACAGAGTCGTGCCATTTTATGGAATGGTTGTATCCTCTCAGCTTCCGCTAGGGAAGTTGGAGAATTAGTGACGCTGGAAAGTTCAATATGGCGGCCGACAGTGGCGTCATACCACCGAAATAAGTACGTACATCGGTTTCGGTTAGCGCAGGGAAGCCGCCTACCTAATTTTGTGAAGATGGGGTCATAAATAAGAAAGTTCAAAATGGCCGGACCTTTATGACCGTTACGTGTAGAATTTCTAAATAAAACCTGCTTAACTTTGTAAGTAAGCTGTAAGGAACAAGCCTGCCAAATTTCAGCCTTCTACCTACACGGGAAATTGGAGAATTAGTGATGAGTCAGTGAGTGAGTGAGTGAGTCAGTGAGGGCTTTGCCTTTTATTAGTATAGATTGATCTGTTGCACAGACGCCCTGGCAGATGAGGAGCATGACCTGACCTCCCACTGGGGCCCCATCCATTATCCCAGGCCCCACCGTCACTGTCGATGCTGCCTGTCATCACTATTTTCCCTCTGCTAGCGCATAACCAAACTGATAATTCCGACACCAGAGAAAATTTGTACTTCTGAAATATGGCCCTATAAGTTGTATTTGGCTACAGCTAAAAAAAATGGCTGGGTGGGGCCCTTTGGCAGTGGGGGCCCTAAGCGGTCGCCTACTTTGCCTATGCCTAAGAACGGCCCTGATAGCAGGAAAACCCAGCTTCTTACAATAAATAAAGGAAAATATTGTATGTTTTGTGTTTACCTGTAATGTATCCATTCTAGATGTACAGTATTTGTAATTTTGCCAATGGCACAACAAAATTTCAAATATACATGAATGTAATTTTCATTTCGAAAGCTAAACACATTAGCTATAGAGTTTTGAATTAAATGTATTACTGCACAGTGCTTGTTATGAAACAGCCTACCTAAAGCCTAAAAGAAAAAAGCCGGAGGGCTAAAAATCACCATAAGAGGAGAAGGGAACCAGAAAATCCCTGGCTTAAAGTAAAAATGTCTTGAATTTTATCTTTTAATTATTACATTAAATCCAAAAAGGTTCACAATGCAAAATATTCAAAAAATGCCCAGCAAATTTTAAAAGTTACACAACTATCTTAACTGTTATGATTGTCCAGCCTCAATACAAAAAACTAGTCCTCAAGGCCTAGCAACAACACACCTGACCCCAAAACTAAGAAGTAGGCTTCATAGTCTGCACAGGCCAAAATAGCCAAGACTGAATTCTCTTAGCTGTACTGTATAAACCTCTACCCTATCAAAACTAATATTCCTTAGGAAGTTAAGGTTTATTAAGAAAAAGACTCAATAGGCAAAATATATTAATGTTAAAAATGTAAACAAAAGCAAAAATGGTACCACCTAAGAAGTAATCCAAAAAAAAAACTATAATCAAAATTTTTCTAATTCTTCAAGGATCCACAACATGACAGGTAAACAACAGAAGTATGCTTTGGACAACTTAAGGTCTGCTGGGGGTCCCTCAATCGCAGTGTCCCGAGGCCCCATTCCTTTAGGCTCAACATATGAAGAACAAATGCAATAACTAACACAATTAACATAACATATTTTTAAAATTGTGTCTTGTTTAGTAAAAGAATGATGAAACAAAAAGGAAGAAAACAAAAAAGGCTATAAAATAAAATTGAAAACACAATACAATTAATAAAAGGAAAAGTCAGTGAAGAAACAATGAACACAATGGAAAACAAGGAGAGCAGCACAACAAAAGTCACAGAAAACAATGCCTCAGCAACTTGCTAGTGGCATGCTGGACTCTAGTAGGCCTAAGTCAATGCAATGTCAGGAGTTATCACACCTTTGGGCTCAACATGCAAACTAATATAAACACAAACTAATTACGCATAATTAACAATTAAATCTTGAAAATGTCAAAAAAAATATAAAACAAAATCTCAAAAAATAAAAACATTTACAAAGACATGTTTTGCAAAATAAACGATAAAACTAAGAAAACAAATAGTGAAATACAGAAGACAGAGACCAGGGGCCTTATGTATAAAAGGTGCGTACGCACAGAAATGTTGCATAAGAGAGTTTCCACGTTAAAATCATAATGTATAAAACCTACACTTGGCGTAAAGCCACGCACTTTTCCACGGCACATCAGAGAAAGAAAAGTAAGCACTGGAATTGGAGGTTAGTACGTTTGAAAGAGACAGTACTGCTACAATAATTTCATCGAAGGTCACGCACAATCACGCACCGTATTCCCCTGTTTAATAACATGCTTTAACTCCTATCATCATGGAATAAATATCACGTATACATCTTAGTATTTTAATTATTCAGAGAGCTGTAATATCACGAATGTAATGGATTCTGTGTCCTGTCAGAGAAAGAGAAAGGGGAAGCACGTAGTGTTTCACACACATAGAGCAAAAGATCAACAAAGCATTTAACATGCTACTTTAATTACGATGTGATTTGAAAAACTGGTTAATTAAACGATTTTAAGATGAAGTTTATGATGTTTTACTTTAATGACAAAATAAAGTACGTAATTAAAGTGGAAATTTCGAGATTGAAGTTGACATTTCGTACTTTTTTCCTACTGTGTGCCTTTTTTTTCTCTATACCCTAATAGGCTTTCATATGACACTCAGATGGTGGGCTACAACTTGACTTTTCACGGTGACTTTGATATGTGACAATCTTCTGTTTTATTTTGGCACTGTGTGACTTTGTGAACTTGAGCTTTTGAGTTTCTCTGACATGCTATGTCAGTCGATCAGCTTCCTTTTGTTGTTTATACCACTGTTTAAATCAAATAGTATGTTTTTCTTTGCCTCCACTTGGTATTCGCTGAAATTCTTATATTTTCCCCCGTGCTTTTCCCATTGTCTTTTCACAGAACGCTGAGCTTAAGGGCTATTTATATTGATTTGCATAATCAAAGAGGCGTAATTCTGGGAGGAATTGGGGCGGGACAGCAGGTGCGTGCACGTGCATTACTTTTCATGCTGACTGGGATTTATGGAGCAGAAGAACGTGGAAGTTTGAGTACGCTGTGATTCCTGCATCTGGATTTTTCTGTGCGTAAGCACATTTCGGCTTTTGTGCTTACGTCATGTCATAGTGTGAATTCTACGCACAGCGTTATGCATGAGGCCCCAGGAACAGAACTTTTGATAAGAATTTCAAATTCTGGAGTATAACTAGATTAGAGATTCTAAAGTCACCTGTTTAAGTGTGTATGTATGGGCAAGTGTTTCATACAGTAAACTGGTGCCCATCCTGCTCTTGGTTCCAGCCTTTCCCAATGACCCTTTTGATAAACTCTGGATCCTGGGAATCCTGAATTAGATTAAGTATTAAGGCAAATCATTTTCAAGAATGCTTATATTTACACTAGGCTGACAGTGCTAATGTAAAAATAAGTTGTCATAAAAAAGTTATAAATATCTGAGAATGCATAATGCAATATTATTGTATAAGTAATGTATCATGATACTGTACATCAGGGTGCTAAAATCAAAAACAAAACTACTGATTATTTTCTTGTATTTGCTAGATTGCTGGATGCTTCTCCTGAGCTGCAGACTTAATGAAATAACATTCAGAAAATGTAAGTCATTGACTATAGTGGGAGAAAAAAAAAGTATTCAAATAAACACATACCGAGACTGAAATGCTCAGGAGAACAAAGTGACATATAACAATAAATACAGCACTCAAACGTCATGCTACAGGAAGAGAAATAAAATTGCAATACATTTCTCATGGGGCTTCTGCTAAGCTCTGAGCATTAGGTCCCTCACACAAAAACTGAAAAAATAAAAAAACACTCTTTTTCTTTTTAGTTTTTATATGCTCAGTATAAGTTGGTAGTGTTTTCATTATACTACTTGAAGTTTTGATATTGCACCTGTCACATCACATCATATAATTCACAAATTCTATGCCCATTTTAAAACCCGCCATGAACTGCAGCTGAATGCAACACTATGAGTTGTGTTAGGCAAAGAGGAAACAGATATGACAGCTTATTTTCTCTTCCTTGTATACAAAGTCACAAAGGCAGCTGCTATGGCACAACAACATCATGTTGATAGCATTGTGATGCTGAATGTTTTGCAGCAGTGCACTGACATCTTATATAAGGGGTCCTAAACCCATAATATTCCACATAATTTCAATGTTATGTGATCAGCAACAGACATAGCGACCTCAAACAAATTGGCCATGGCCTTGCAGAGGTTATCATAAAATGTGTGAATCCATCCAAAAAACAGAGTACAGAATAATACAAAATAGTAAAAAAATTAATAATCCAAAAATGCTTTACACCGTGTAGCAAGATGCCAATACACATTTGGTTTTAGGCATTACACATTTAACCAATTAATTTGAAACCCGGTGCATTTTGGAATCAGCTGCATAAGTCAGAAACTACCATAGCTAAAAACAAAACAAGTGAATATAAATACACAAGCAATCTCACAATTGACAGACAGACCTTAGCTTTTCTGAATAAGAATGGGTACAGCTAGAGATAAAGATTTACATACATCTGAGAGTTTTGTATTTTGTCTCATTTGGTTAACTGGTAAGATACAGGAATTGCTATATGATGTGCCAAGCAGCTTTATATTGCCCATATTGAATAATTTTACATTTATACAAAAGGTGCCTTAACATATGGACAGACTTAGTGATGTGTAAATGTCATTTTCAACTGATGATATTCACTGAAGTCATCAATTTGAAATAGTTGCACATTTATAAATGTGATCTGTCATAAAATAGGAAGTGCAGAGTAAGTAAAGCAATGGTTCCAGCTTATTCCTTTCTGCAGGAGGCATCTGGTGAGGTGACTGAAAGATACAGTACATTTGAAATTCATAATTTTTGTAGTCAATGTCAGCTTGAATTAATCAGGGGAATTGGAATTATATATTTTAAAACACACACAGAGATTGTGATTAAGGGAGCAAAAACTAATCAAAATATATCTTCTAGCATATTGAGTTTAGTTCTAACTAGAAACAGAAAGTAAGTGACACTTCAACTATTCACCAGTCTCTTTTTTCAGTTATGAATTAATTTAAGATCAGACACAATGGCAATCGGCTAGGAGTCTCTAAAATCTAAATTATATAATTTTTATATAAAACAAATCACAGGCATAGAATTGGATTTTTCTAATTAGGGTGTCACACACGTGCGATTGGGAGACATCTGAAAAGCCTTAAGAATAGTACTACCACGCCAGACCAGGGGGTGGCAAGCTGCACTAACTCTCTTTCTCAATCTTTTGCAGACCATCCACGGGAAATCTTGCCATATCCTGGCACCATGGATGGATACCACACCCGTTTTTGGCACCAGTGATGACGTCACCTCCGGCCCTGCAGGCATGGATGATGTCATTTCTGGTATGAAAGACATTACTTTCCGGTTCTGGCGCAAGTGATGATGTCAATTCCGGTCCAGAAGATGTCACTTCTAGTCCCGGGCTTTAAATCCACCATCCACCATCTTTTCTATTACATTCAGTTCTGTTTTGGACTCGTACCTGTGATCATCTCAATCAATTTAAACCCATTTGCAGCTAAGGCACAATATATTTGTGGCTGCCCCAAACCATTTTATGTCTGTGGTCTGCTTTTGTGACAAGGGATATTTCACAAAGTTCAGTGAGTCTTTGGGTCCAGCATCCCTGTTTCTAAAATCATTGCTAGAAATAAATGCAAACATTTAGTTTACTTTTTTCTGTTGCAGTGCTCTTCACAGAGTAAGACACACTCAATACTGTATATTGTTTTCAAATTCAGTCCTGGGGCAGTTATTTCAAAAGATGTTACAAATATATTAACATTCTGTTTTTTAACTTATTACATTGTTTAGCTATCTAACCTACAAACATTTCTAACAACTTTATAAATATTTGCCATATTTGCCATTTTCTTTTAAAATAATCATTATTGTAAAGTTTCTTCCCTTAAATCTATCGAAATACTGATGCTTACAAATAAGCAATCCAGACACAGGTGCAAACAACACTGAATGCTAAAGGTGAACAAATACTTCCCTGGTATTTTCACTTGTCCGCTTATTTAAATACCTTTCCCACTAATGAGCAGACCTGTGAATGTGGCACTGAATTTAAGCATTTATGGTTTTCAAAAAAAAAGCAAATACTTCTAATCTATTTAATCTAAATGTATCACTATCTACATAAACAGTATCTATATACACCCCAAATCAGAAACAGTTGGGGCGATATGGAGAATTAAAATTAAAAGAAGCACAGTGATTCTTAAATTTACTTTCATTTTTATTTCACTGCAGACAGTATGAACCCAAGATATTTCATGTTTTGTCTTTTCAGCTTTATTTCATTTGTTAATAAACATCCATTACTGCATTTTAGACCTTCAGCACATTCCAAAAAAAGTTGGGATGGAGGCAAATTAGGGACAGTAACGTGGGAAAAATAATTAAATAATGACATGATTTCCATACAGGAGAATGTCAACAGGTGAGTGTAGTCATGATTTGGTACAAAAGTCTTTAAGGAGCAAAGATGGGTAGCAGATCTTCAGTTTGTCAACAAGCGCATGAGAAATTTATTGAAGTGTTTAAAAACATTGTTCCTTAAGGAAAGATTGGAAGGGATTTGAATATTTATTTCCTCTACAGTGCATAATATTATTAAATTGTTCAAGGAATCTGGAGGAATTTTAATGAGTAAAGGGCAAGGGCAGAAGAACCGTCACTCATCAATAGCTGATATAATTACATGGGCAAGGGATTACTTTGGCAAACCTTTGTCAAGCACTACAGTACAGAGTTACATTCACATGTGCCACTTAAAACTTTAATATGCAAAAGATAAGCCTTATGTTAACCATGTCTAGAAGCGACATCGACTTCTCTGAGCTCTGAGGCATCTGGGATGGACCATCACACAGTGGAAACATATATTGTGGTCAGATGAATCAGTATTCCAGAACTTTTTGGAAGAAACAGATGTTGTGTGCTATGGACCAAAGTCCGAAGGACTATCCAGATTGTTATCAGCAACAAGTCCAAAATACAGGGTCTGTCATGGTATGAGGTTGTGTTAGTACCCTTGGCAAAGGTAATGTATACCTCTGTGTTAGCAGCATTAATGTAGAAAAGTACATTGAGATTTTAGGGCAACATATGCTACCTTCAAGATGACATCTTTTTCAGGGACATCCATGCATTTTTCAACAAGACAACGCAAAACCTCATTCTGCACGCATTACAAAGGCATGGATACAGAAAAGGGGCGTACAGGTACAGGACTGGCCTGCCTGCAATCCTGACCTGCCCCCAATAGAGAATGTATGGACCCTGTGCTGTTGCACACCTTAAGATGTTCTTCCTGCAAACAACACTTGAAACACTTGGTATTGCTTGGTATCCTCAGTGCCAAAACTTCTTTTAAGTGTCGTGAGCAGGAATGGCAACATTACAAAGTGGTGAATGTGTTACTCTTCCAGCTTTTTTTGGAATGCGTTGCAGGCCTGAAATGCAGAAATGAAGTTCACCAGACAAAACATGAAATATTTTGGATTCACACTGTCTGCAATGAAATAAACATAGTGATTCTTAAATTTACTTAGCCTTCTACTTCTCCTTTTTGTATTTGCCTTTTCCATACCATTCCAACTTTTTCTGTTTTGGAGTTGTGTTTGTGAATTATATATATATATATATATATATAAAACCACAAGATGTGTGGATGTATGTTTTTTAAACAATAACACAAAAAGGGTTAAACCGATTTTTACAATGTTTTGTATGTGCCTTGCTACTGCTCTGACACAAAATATAGGCCATTGGGCATATGGGGGAGAGTGATTATAACAGGAGGGAGGTAACCCAAAAGCAAGCACCATTAAGGTGACTACAATTCTTTTTTAGGCAAGGGAAGTGCACTACGGATGATGGAGGACATCAGCAGCAGCACTCATAAAGTTTTATACTGGCTAAAGTGCGATTTCAAAAGACCATTGGTACAGTACTTACAGTGTTTTCCTCTCAATTAATTTGGAAATCATTGTATTGTCTTGCTAGACTATAGGTTTTGTCTAAGAGTACATATTTTTGTCTCATTGGTACTTTGCGTTAAGCAATGTAGAATTTCCAAAAGAACATCTTTCGCATTTATTTATATTGACAACACTGGCTAAAAAAGGAATAAGAAGTACAGCTCATTAAGCAATAAGATTACTTAAAAGTAAGAATGTGCACTCATTGTGAAACTGTTAGGCATAAAATCCACCAAGGGTCCCCCTGGACTGCACTTGAAAAATATTGTTGTAGATTGTTGCTTGCTCTTTTTTAATACTGAATAACAGTACTTAAATGGAAGGTAAATCTCTTTTGTCAATTTAAAATATTTAGCAAAATATGTTTACAACACTTTAACCTGACTCATACATTGATTACAAGCAATTGTTTGTAAGTATTTTATCCAATTTTACATTGTCTTCATTTTGATAAAGGATATACTTAATTTATTTGAAAATTTTACCCGAGAATAATTTTTGTTCAGGAAATAAAATACAGAATATTTTGTGGTAAGAGAAATTACCTGCAGTTTATCACAACTTTGACTATGAAAAAGTACCTACCGTAATGTTAGATTTTTTTTGTATTAATACATATAATTACAGTATTTTTGACCAATATTTTCAAGGATACACAGTAGTATAGTATTACTCAAAATATGAAAATTGTCTTTCTTTTTTGTTTTTGTGTAGTGTGCAGGTTTCCAGGAGTGAAAAAGTGTGCCATTATTGAACCATACCCAGATAAATGCATAAGTGTTGCCAGTCTTTTAAATACATTGCTTGACAATGAGCTTGGCTAAGGCCAATCCTGCCAAATAAAAAGCAGATTAAGTCTGCTCTTAACCATCTGAGGGAAGGGTTTATTGAATGTATACACAGGAGGAAAGTCTGGGCTTGAAGAACAGCCAGAAATGATAAATACCACATATCAAAAAGAATCCCAGAAAAACATCCAGGGATCGTCAAGCTTCTGTCACACAGCTAAGTGCAGTGTTAATGAAGTTTTGCAAGTTGTGCTAATGCTTAGCATAAAGCTCTTTAAGTATTTGCTTTTAAGAACTTCTTCTTTTGCTGTAAGAAACCAATTCCTTGATAGTTGTGACTAGATTGGATTTTCCAAGGTGAAAAGAATATGCAAATACAGTCAAGCATTTCTTGTCAAGACAGACAGACAGTGATCCACACCTGGGTACCAACGTTTAGTGGTGTTGCTTGTGGAGGTAACAGGTGGCATTTTGTGTAAAAAAAAAAAGAAAAATGTAATCAATCACTTTATTTGAGTAGAATTTAAGAGCTATTTAAGATATTTAGAAAACATCAGAGAACAACAGGCCCATGATGAGCACACAGATGAAATAATGAAAGATATACCAACACAATGTCAGCTGGCATCGGTTGTGGCACTTCTAGTGTTAATGACCCTATATTGTTCTGATTACAATTTTTGACTAATGCCTAGAAATTTTATTCTACAATGATCTAGTTACTCTAAAGGAAAATATACCTGTTTTGGTCATTTTAAGTATCTTCACAGCTTATTACAAGGATGATGAACAACAACATTTATTTATATAGCACATTTTCATACAAAAAGTAGCTCAAAGTGCTTTACATAATGAAGAATAGAAAAATAAAAGGCACAGTAAGAAAATAAAATAAGTCAACATTAATTAACATAGAATAAGAGTAAGGTCCAATGGCCAGGGGACAGAAAAACAAAAAACTCCAGACGGCTGGAGAAAAAATAAAATCTGTAGGGATTCCAGACCATGAGACCGCCCAGTCCCCTCTGGGCATTCTACCTAACATAAATGAAACAGTCCACTTTGGATTTAGGGTTCTCACGGAAGGACTTGATGATGATGGTCACGTAGACTTCTGGCTTTTAATCCATCCATCATTGTTGGAGCATCATGATGCTTTGAGTAGGTGGTGGTGGCGCAGGGAAACCGGAAAAAGAAACAGAAGAGAGAGTAGGGGTCAGTACGGATTTTAGAGCCACAATGAATAGTTATTATGATGAACTGAACATACAGAGTATCAGGATTAAGTTAAAGTGAAGTTAAAAAAGGCCATGTTAAAGTAATGTGTTTTCAGCAGTGTTTTAAAGTGCTCTACTGTATCAGCCTGGCGAATTCCTATTGGCAGGCTATTCCAGATTTTAGGTGCATAGCAGCAGAAGGCCGCCTCACCACTTCTTTTAAGTTTTGTTCTTGGAATTCTAAGGAGACACTCATTTGAGGATCTGAGGTTACGATTTGGAATATAAGGTGTCAGACATTCCGATATATAAGATGGGCGAGATTATTTAAGGCTTTATAAACCATAAGCAGAATTTTAAAGTCAATCCTGAATGACACAGGTAACCAGTGTAGTGACATCAAAACTGGAGAAATGTGCTGGATTTTCTTTTCCTAGTTAGGATTCTAGCAGCTGCATTCTGCACTAGTTAAACGATTTATGTCTTTTTGGGTAGTCCTGAGAGGAGTGCATGACAGTAATCTAGTCGACTGAAAACAAATGCGTGAACTAATTTCTCAGCATCTTTCAGTGATATAAGAGGTCTAACTTTAGCTATGTTTCTTAAGTGAAAAATGCTGTCCTAGTGATCTGATTAATATGCGATTTAAAATTCAGATTACAGTCAACAATTACCCCTAAGCTTTTTACCTCCGTCTTGACTTTTAATCCTAATGTATCCAGTTTATTTCTAATAGCCTCATTGTATCCATTATTGCCAATCACTAAGATTTCAGTTTTCTCTTTATTTAACTTGAGAAAGTTACTATTCATCCATTCTGAGATACAAGTCAGACATTGTGTTAGTGAATCAAGAGAATCAGGGTCATCAGGTGCTATTGATAAGTACAGCTGTGTGTCATCAGCATAGCTGTGGTAGCTCACGTTGTGCCCTGAGATAATCTGACCTAACGGAAGCATGTAGATTGAGAAGAGCAGCGGACCCAGGATAGAGCCTTGTGGAACACCATATTGGATATCATGTGTCTTTGAGTTGTAATTCCACAACTAACAAAGAATTTTCTCCCTGTCAGGTAGGATTCAAACCAATTTAAGACACTGCCAGAGAGGCCCACCCATTGACTAAGGCGATTTCTAAGAATATTGTGATCAATGGTGTCAAATGCAGCACTCAGATCTAAGAGGATGAGAACAGATAAATGGCCTCTGTCTGCATTCACCCGCAAATCATTTACTACTTTAACGAGTGCAGTTTCTGTGCTGTGATTTGTTCTAAAACCTGACTGAAATTTATCAAGAATAGCATGTTTATTTAGGTGGTCATTTAACTGCATAATGACTGCCTTCTCCAGAACTTTACTTAAGAAGGCGGTTAGAGATGGGTCTAAAATTTTCAAGAGCGAGGGGTCAAGATTATGTTTCTTAAGTAGGGGTTTAACTACAGCAGTCTTAAGACAGTCTGGGAAGACCCCCGTATCTAATGACGAATTTACTATGTCAAGAACATTATCAATTAGCACGCCTGATACTTCTTTGAAATAATTTGTTGGTATCGGGTCAAGGACACAGGTGGAGGTTTTAATTGAGATATTATTTTTTGTAAATCAGGTAAATCTATCCTAGTGAAAGAGTTTAATTTGTTTATAACAGAATGCTGGGGTTTAGGAGGATCCTTAGTGTTGGGGAGATATACTATGTTATTTCTAATATCATTAATTTTTTGATTGAAAAATACAGCGATAGCCTCACAGGTTTTACTGGAAGTACTTAGGAGGCATTCCTTTGAGTTACCTGGGTTTAGCAGACGATCAATTGTAGAAAATAAGACTCTGGGATTACTAGCATTGTTATTTATAATCTTAGAGAAATAGCAGCGCCTCTCAAGACGGACAGTGTTATTGTATTCTGTTATTTTAACTTTTAATATTTCATAGTGGATAGTAAGTTTAGTCTTCCTCCATTTACGCTCAGCTCTACGACATGTTCTCTTTAAATCAGACACTCTTTGGGTCTTCCATGGTATAACAATGCTAGAAGATTTTTTCACTGTCTTTTCAGGTGCAACTATGTCAACAGCAGCTCTCACTTTAGAATTAAATCTTTCCACCTTACTATTTACATTATCCTCGCTATTATAGTTGGCACTATAAACGGACTGATTGCTTAGAATGTTTGTAAGTTTTAAAGCTGCTGCTGAGTCAAAGAAGCTTTTTTAACAATATGCTTCTCATGGGTGTTTTTTATCATTATTTCTATATTAAAAAGTAGAAGAAAATGGTCTGATAGACCAATATCAATGACCTGCTTTATATCAACTTTAAGTCCTTTAGTAATCACTAAGTCTAACGTATGACCTGCTTTATGTGTAGGCTGCCCTGGAGGGTCTCAGTGGCTGCAAATTTTTGTTTTACTCCAGTTACTTTATTAGAAAACAATCCTTGCCAATTACTAGTCTTATTTAATATCATGACCTTCAATGTTAGGTCATTCTTAAATCATATCTTTAAAAATCTTTCCTTTCTATTGATATCATCCAGATTTGAAGCCTAAAACAAATGAGTAATTTTCAGTTCTTCACTTTCGTTTCAGTTGTCTTGTACTTTATTAAACCAAATAGTGTATGATGAATGCACGCAGCTGTAAATGGAGACAAGCTAGATGGAAAACTGCAGGATCCTTTGTCATTTGCATCTTATTGTTAATAAGGAGCAATATAAAATCAGTGAATGCAGCTGTTTAAAACTAAAATAAGCACTTAAGGGTTCAAAATCTTAACAAGCAATACACAATATTTAAAACAAAGCAGAAAAATGTCAATTAAGCAATCAGTGCTTCATCATTAATAAATGATTTCTCATGAAGCAATTCAGTTGGAACAAAAATCTGCAGCAGCTGCGGCCCTCGAGGACCAATGTTGCTTAAACTTGATTTAAAATGTCAGAGTCTTAAAGAGTAAATCAATTAAATGAAGTTAATTAGCAGCAAAAACTGGTTACTAATTAAAAAAAAAACACAGTACTTAGAATGAAAACCTGAATCCACTGTGGCTCTTCAGGATTGAAGTTGGACACCCCGACATATTGAATTAAGACATATAGTATGGACAATACAGTACATTTTAAAATGCCTTTAAAGATTATACACCCCTTAGTGTATTTTCACAATTTATTACATCATTTAATAATCATGTGCTTTTTTAGAATTTTCTACAGGTGCTTCCAATTTTTCTTAGAATTTTCTACAGATACCTAAAAGATAATAACAATAAAGCATAATATAAAACTACAATAAATGCAGGTATTAATTAGTACAGATATTAATACAGGTTTATTGCTTTTTAAGTATGGACATACCAAACCTGTTGCTGTTGGTTGGCCTCAGGAGGCCATGTCTGTTCAATAAGACCATTAGGCCCATCCATTAATAATTTTTTAATGAGGAGAAAATAATCTTTTGTAAATATACAAAAGAATATTTACAAAGAACTGAATAGGGGATTTTTGGATTGAATTGAAGTTGTACTGAACCTTACAGAGCAAAATTTTGCTTTGCTGCATGTGTCCCACAGCTGCCACGTTGTCTCTTTTGCTTTATACATACGTGCTGTCTGATTTGGTAGTGCACTATTCTGATGTCAAGTTTGTTTTTAATATAGTTTGTAGCATTTGATTAATATTTAGAAAACTGCAAAGGTTTTATTGGCTGGTTTTATCATTATTTTGGTGGCCTCAGCTCAATGCTGTTCATCAGTTATCTGAGAGATGTCTGCTCTGTTGATGTGAGTCCAACTTCTGCTCAAAGTGACAATGAACTTTCATTACAAATCATCTCTTCAATCTACATCTCAACTGATTAGTGCACCGGCTTATTACGTTTAAAATCAATGTTGTGTTAAAATAGTACAATAGGTTTCACTTTATTTATAATCCAGAATTTAAATTGACTAGTGCCTGCCACAAAATTGCAAAGGTCTGCCTTAAGATTTGGTCTTGGCAAAAGGTCTAGCAAATACATATTGTAATGACTGTTTTAAAATCACTATTTATGTGGTACTATGGTTTTCAGTCTCAACTATGAATTATATGATCACTGACTTACTTTAAATGTGTTTTATTCTCATTTTCGACCTTTGTTGTATTATTACCATCCTTCTATCCATCTTCATAACAAGTTACCAAAATGATTAATTTTGTATTTTTATGTTTTACACTTCATTTTCTGGATGTAGCATTTATTCATAGCATTTTTTTTCAATGTTTTTATTAAATGAGCCTTTACTTGGCATAAGGGAAGCACACTAGAGTAGCCATTCCTCTTTAGTAGTCATTCTTATTTGCACATGCCTGATATTAATACAAATAGAGGAACAAATCCTATAAAAGTGTATCCTAAAAAGTAGTAAATGAGCGAATTATACAATGCAGCGTGTTCTGAATGCAAAAATGAGAACAGAAAATATGCCAGCTAATTCAATAGGCTGTTCATTTAAAAGATGGAATAAGCCTTTGCTCTAATCATATTTCCTCCATTCACAACTGATGACTTTTCATTATTATGAATATGCATTCTGCATTATAACGAAAATCTTTCAGTCTTTTGTGCCACTGTAACATCAACTTTATTTGCTCTTAACAATGGCATGAAAAGCATTTTATGACATTTTTTTCTTACACACTTACTTGTTACATCTTTGTACCTAATGTGATCCTACCTACAGCACATTAGTCAAAAACAAGATAACCTAATTTAAAGGCTATGGTTAGGTAGAGTAAAAAATTATTTTGCTTGTGTAAAAATGGCCCATTCCACTTCATTACCATTCAAGTATGGTAGTGATTTCCAATGTCAAATGAGTAATAAGGGACAAAGGGGAGACCTGTAATTTATTGTTTTTGAGGTGCATAATGGTACAGTCCCCTCCTCCTTGAAACGTCACCTTATCGTGGTGGAGGGGTTTGCGTGTCCCAATGATCCTAGGAGCTCTGTTGTCCGGGGCTTTATGCCCCTGGTAGGGCCACCCAAGGCAAACTGGTCCTAGGTGAGGGATGAGACAAAGAGCGGTTCAATAAACCTCCGATGAAGAATAAAAACCTTGGACAACATTTTCCCTTGCCCGGGACGCGGGTCACGGGCCCCCTCTGGAGCCAGGCCTGGAGGTGGGGCTCGATGGCGCGCCTGGTGGCGGGCCTGCACCCATGGGGCTGGCGGGCACAGCCCGAAGAGGTAACGTGGGTCCTCCTCCCCATGGGCTCACCACCTATGGGAGGGGCCAAGGAGGTTGGGTGCAGTGTGAGTTGGGTGGTGGCAGGCGGGACCTTGGCGGTCTGATCCTCGGCTACAGAAACTGGCTCTTGGGACGTGGAATGTCACCTCTCTGAAGGGAAGGAGCCTGAGCTAGTGCGCGAGGTCGAGAGGTTCCGGCTAGATATAGTCGGACTCACCTCGACGCACAGCTTGGACTCTGGAACCAATCTCCTTGAGAGGGGCTGGACTCTCTACCACTCTGGAGTTGCCCCCGGTGAGAGGCGCGAGCAGGTGTGGGCATACTTATTGCCCCCACTGGAGCCTGTGCATTGGGGTTTACCCCGGTGGACGAGAGGGTGGCCTCCCTCCACCTTCGGGTGGGGGGAAGGGTCCTGACTGTTGTTTGTGCGTATCGCCGAACAGCAGTTTGGAGTATCCACCCTTTTTGGAGTCTCTGGAGGGGTTGCTAGAGGGCATACCTTCTGGGGATTCCCTCGTTTTGCTGGGAGACTTCAATGCTCACGTGGGCAATGACAGTGAGACCTGGAAGGGCGTGATTGGGAGGAATGGCCCCCCCGATCTGAACCCGAGCGGTGTTTTGTTATTGGACTTCTGTGCTCGTCATGGATTGTCCATAACGAACACCATGTTCAAGCATAAGGGTGTTCATATGTGCACTTGGCACCAGGACACCCTAGGCCTCAGGTCGATGATCGACTTTGTGGTCGTGTCGCGGACTTGCGGCCATATGTCTTGGACACTCGGGTGAAGAGAGGGGCGGAGCTGTCAACTGATCACCACCTGGTGGTGAGTTGGCTTCGATGGTGGGGGAAGATGCCGGTCAGACCTGGTAGGCCCAAACGTGTTGTGAGGGTCTGCTGGGAACGGCTGGCAGAGTCCCCTGTCAGAAGTAGCTTCAACTCCCACCTCCGCAGAACTTCAACCACGCCCCGAGGGAGGTGGGGACATTGAGTCGAATGGGCCATGTTCCGTGCCTCTATTGTTGAGGCGGCTGACCGGAGCTGTGGCCGCAAGGTGGTCGGTGCCTGTCGTGGCGGCAATCCCGAACCCGTTGGTGGACACGGCGGTGAGGGATGCCGTCAAGCTGAAGAAGGAGTCCTATAGGACTTTTTTGTCCTGTGGGTCTCTGGAGGCAGCTGATAGGTACCGGCAGGCCAAGCGAACGCTGCTTCGGTTGTTGCTGAGGCAAAAACTCGGGCATGGGAGGAGTTTGGAGAGGCCATGGAGAACGACCGTCCGGCGTCTCAGGAGGGGGAAGCAGTGCAGTGTCAACACCGTATATGGTGGGGATGGTGCGCTGCTGACCTCGACTCGGACGTTGTGGGTCGGTGGGAGGAGTACTTCGAAGACCTCCTCAATCCCACTAACATGCCTTCCAATGAGGAAGCAGAGCCTGGGGACTCTGAGGTGGGCTCTCCCATCTCTGGGACTGAAGTCACCGAGGTGGTCAAAAACTCCTTGGTGGCAGGGCCCCGGGTGGATGAGATACCGGAGTTCCTTAAGGCTCTGGATGTTGTAGGACTGTCTTGGTTGACACGCCTCTGCAACATCGCATGGACATCGGGACAGTGCCTCTGGATTGGCAGACGGGGTGGTGGTCCCCTCTTTAAAAGGGGACGGAGGGTGTGTTCCAACTATAGAGGGATCACTCCTCAGCCTCCCTGGAAAAGTCTATTTGGGGTTCTGGAGAGGAGGGTCGGATAGTAACCTCGGATTCAGGAGGAACAGTGTGGTTTTAGTCCTGGTCGCGGAACAGTGGACCAGCTCTTCACCCTTAGCAGAGTCCTGGAGGGTGCATGGGAGTTTGCCCGACCGGTCTACATGTGTTTTGTGGACTTGGAAAAGGCATTCGACCGTGTCCCTCGGGGAATCCTGTGGGGGGTGCTCCGGGAGTATGGGGTACCGGACCCCCTGATAAGAGCTGTTCGGTCTCTGTACAACCGTGTCAGAGCTTGGTCCGCATTGCCGCAGTAAGTCGAGCCCGCTTCCAGTGAGAGTTGGACTCCGCCAGGGCTGCCCTTTGTCACCGATTCTGTTCATAACTTTTATGGACAGAATTTCTAGGGCAGCCAGGGTGTTGAAGGGGTCGGTTTGGTGGACTCAGGATTGGGTCACTGCTTTTGCAGATGATGTTGTCCTGTTTGCTTCATCAGGCCGTGATCTTCAGCTCTCTGGATCGGTTCGCAGCTGAGTGTGAAGCGGCTGGGATGAGAATCAGCACCTCCAAATCCGAGAGCATGGTCCTCAGCCGGAAAAGGGTGGAGTGCCCTCTCAGGGTTGGGGGAGAGATCCTGCCCCAAGTGGAGGAGTTCAAGTATCTCGGGGTCTTGTTCACGAGTGAGGGAAGAATGGAGCGTGAGATCGACAGGCGGATCGGTGCGGCATCCGCAGTGATGCGGGCTCTGCATCGGTCTGTCGTGGTGAAAAGGAGCTGAGCCGTAAGGCAAAGCTCTCAATTTACCAGTCGATCTACGCTCCTACCCTCACCTATGGTCATGAGCTATGGGTAGTGACCGAAAGAACGAGATCGCGAATACAAGCGGCTGAAATGAGTTTCCTCCGCAGGGTGTCTGGGCTTTCCCTTAAAGATAGGGTGAGAAGCTCAGTCATCCGGGAGGGGCTCAGAGTAGAGCCGCTGCTCCTCCGCATCGAGAGGAGTCAGATGAGGTGGCTCGGGCATCTGATCAGGATGCCTCCTGGACGACTCCCTGGTGAGGTGTTCCGGCACGCCCAACGGGAGGAGGCCCTGGGGAAGACCCAGGACACGCTGGAGGGACTATGTCTCCCGGCTGGCCTGGGAACGCCTTTGGGATTCTCCGGAAGAGCTGGAAGAAGTGGCCGGGAGAGGGAAGTCTGGGCCTCTCTGCTTAAGCTGCTGCCCCCGCGACCCGACCTCGGATAAGCGGAAGAGGATGGATGGATGGATGGATAATGGTACAGTATATGTAAGTTCTCTAGCTCTGATATCTCCTAATTTATACCACAAAAAAGTACTGCAAGTTTCATACTTTATAGTATTTGATTTAAAATCTTTTCTGGAGTAAATGACCACTCTTTCATTAATTATTATATTATTATAATAATAACCATCATCATCACCTCATATATTGGAATGGAGAGAGTAAAACACAAACAAGGAGTAAGAATTGATTTTAGAGAAATGAAAGATTCAGTGAACTTTCACAGCTGAGTAAAGCTGAAGATACTGTTGAAGATGAAAGACATGGAGTGAAATGAATTATGACAGAAGGTCTTTGAGGATAGATGACTTATCTTCATTATAGCCTTGCTCAGTTTATGAAATAAAATTGCCAAACCAGTGAACACATAGCTCTAAAAATATACTGTTGCATTTTGTAAAATAACAGATGACCAATGTAAAACAGCCTAAGATACCCAAATCATTTACCCCAAAGTTCAAAGCAAATCTAACAAACTAACTAAAGTTAATACGTAGGTAGCTCCAAATTAAAACAGTGACCCGAAGCCATCAGAGCAGTCAACTATATTGGCTGCAATGAATTTCTCTAAATATAAAATATTGTCTGGTTCTGCAGGAATCTTGTCTGGTTTATAAAGTCTGCAAACTGCATCTGCTTTACCATTTTTACTTTCCACCCAATAAGAAATCAAACTGCCTTAAAAAAACAAAGTCCCATCTGGCCTGTCTTACATTTAATCTTTCAGTTGATTTTACATACATTACATTTTTATGGGCAATGTAAATGTTATATAGAAATTTTACTCCTTTAGAGAAAGACTCCATGCTTATAATACTAATTTTAGAGCCCACAATTCTCTGTAACCAACATCATAATTTTGTTTAGCTTGAGCCACTTTCTTAGAGAAGAAAGTACATGGGAGAATTTCCCTGTATCAGAAAAATTTTGCAACATAATTGCCCCAACTCCGACTGTTACCAGCGCCTTAAAATTCAGACTGTAGTAAATAGTTCTTCAAAACAACTGTCTAAATGAATTTCTGTTGAGATTTTCATAGGCACAATCATTTTGGGACTTTATTAGTCAGTTGCTTTGTACCTGAGATAGTATTGTATTAGCAGCAGATCAATGCCAGACTACGTAGAATGTACCTAAAATGCTCATTTTGTTGCATTTCTTTTCAATCGTTTTATTGCCATTGCAATATATGAGGTTTACTTTGGTGTCCCAAACCTTTTTGGCGTGTTGCTTTGTCTCTTCACATATCTCAAAATAAGCCTTAAAGGAGCCTTTACTCAGCTCTCATCAGAAAACACAAGGACCCTGTGAAATGATAATAATGAACGATTTATTATTATTGACAAGGAGTTTCTTTCTTCTTAATGGAAGATAAAAGTGATAAGCATCTGCTCAGATATATGGGAAACAAAAAAGACATTTGAGCTGTGCCAGGAGCTGTGACTCAAATAGCGAATCAGCCAGTCCCACCCTTCTGCTTCATGGCATGTCAATGTGTGCTCTGAGATTGGAACTCTGTGAGTGTTATGATTTGTATTTTATTTACTTATTGCGAATTTGTGGTCATTTGATGTATTTTGTTTATGGTATTGCTAGTTAGTACTGCTGCCTCACAGGCCACAATAATAGGTGCAATGTATTTACCAGATGCTTCCCTATTCCTTAGTAACACTTAAAAGACTATTGCACCAGTATAATCCACTAAAAACTAGATGAGTTCCTCTTTCTCCTTTGACTTCAATGAATTTTGGGGGGCTTGTTGTATTTTTCAAACTTTTCTGTGATTATAGGCCGTCCCCGGGTTACGTACGAGATAGGGACTATAGGTTTGTACTTAAGTTGAATTTGTATGTAAGTCGGAAGAGGTACATTATTTTAATAAATGCTATTGTTGACCGACTGTAACCAAGTGCTCTGCCAATGAATGATGGAGTTTCACCTCCCTCTTTTTTATTATTTCTACTTTATTTTCAATGGTGATGGTTTTTCTCTTCTTTACTGTATCACCAGCACTTGCATCAGATTTGTGTTTCAGAGACATTGTTGAAGTTTGAAGACAAAAGGTTAAGAGGAGCTCTTCTGCACAGCACTGTACACGCTATCACAGCAGGAAGACACCCGTCAACAGAGACAACTTCCTGCTATGTGTGTAACAGTACAAGCAGGCTTGCTATTGAAAATGACGAAGCGGGGTTCATCACTCGCCCACCACACAGTCACCTCCACTACAGTATGCTGCCTGCAGCATCCGCCCACCGAAAACGAACACGGTGCGGTCAAAGGCGGGTAGTGAATCACCCAACCCCAATTCAACAGGCAGCCATCCGAGGCACACTACAATCAATCAATCAATCAACATTTATTTATATAGCACATATTCATACAAAAAATGTAGCTCAAAGTGCTTTACAAAATGAATAGAAAAATAGAAGACACAATAAAAAATAAACATAGGTCAACATTAATTAACATAGAATAAGTAAGGTCCGATGGCCAGGGTGGACAGAAAAAAAAAAAAAAAACTCCAAAGGCTGGAGAAAAAAAATAAAAACCACGAAACCGCCCAGTCCCCTCTGGGCAATCTACCTAACATAAGTCAAACAGTCCTCTTTGTATTTAGGGTTTTCATGGAAGGACCTGATGATGATGGTCACGTAGTCTTCTGGCTTTCAGTCCATCAATGTTGGTGCATCATGATGCTTTGAGTAGGTGGTGGTGGCGCAGGCCGCCACCACAAAGAAACCGGAAAAAGAAACAGAAGAGAGAGTTGGGGTCAGTACGGATTTTGGAGCCACTATGAATAGTTATTGTGATGAATTGAACATACAGAGTATCAGTATTAAGTTAAAGTGAAGTTATGAGAAGGCCATGTTAAAGTAATGTGTTTTCAGCAGTGTTTTAAAGTGCTCTACTGTATTTGCCTGGCGAATTCCTATTGGCAGGCTATTCCAGATTTTAGGTGCATAGCAGCAGAAGGCCGCCTCACCACTTCTTTTAAGTTTAGCTTTTGGAATTATAAGGAGACACTCATTTGAAGATCTAAGGTTACGATTTGGAATATAAGGTGTCAGGCATTCCGATATATAAGATTTAGCGAGATTATTTAAGGCTTTATAAACCATAAGCAGTATTTTAAAGTCAATCCTGAATGACACAGGCAACCAGTGTAGTGACATCAAAACTGGAGAAATGTGTTCGGATTTTCTTTTCCCAGTTAGGATTCTAGTAGCGGCATTCTGCACTCGTTGCAAGTGATTTTTTGGGTAGTCCTGAGAGGAGTGCGTTACAGTAATCTAGTCCACTGAAAACAAATGCGTGAATTAATTTTTCAGCATCTTTCAATGATATAAGAGGTCTAATTTTTGCTATGTTTCTTAAATGAAAAAATGCTATCCTAGTGGTCTGATAATTATGTGATTTAAAATTCAGATTACAGTCAACGGTTACCCCTAAATTTTTTACTTCCGTCTTAACTTTTAATCCTAGTGCATCAAGTTTATTTCTGATAACCTCGCTGAATCCATTATTGCCAATTACTAAAATTTCAGTTTTCTCTTTATTTAGTTTGAGAAAATTACTATTAATCCATTCAGAAATACCAGTAAGACATTGTGTTAGTGAATCGAGAGAGTCAGAGTCATCAGGTGCTATTGATAAGTACAGCTGTGTGTCATCAGCATAGCTGTGGTAGCTCACGTTGTGCCCTGAGATAATCTGACCTAACAGAAGCATATAGATTGAGAAGAGCAGCGGACCCAGGATAGAGCCTTGTGGAACACCATATCGGATATTATGTGTCTTTGAGATGTGATTACCACAACTCACAAAGAATTTTCTACCTGCCAATGCTACCCCCACCACCCTGTTCACCCTCAATGGCCTCCGTTCAGCCACAACCAGGTCACTGCTTGCAGTTTTACCAGCCATGTGTACTGAGCAGGCAGTGAAATGCCCCCCTCTGCTCCATCCATTTTGCATCCAGTCAGGAGCAGTAGCTGCAGCAGCATAGTGGGTAGGCAGCAAACCATCGTCCTGCACACAAGCAATAGCTGTGGTCCCGGTGACTATGGACCATGGTCACCGCTTACCGCCGGGAGCCACCCAAGGGACACTACAATGCACAAGCAGCAAAATCGCCCCCCTCCAGCCACTGCTTGCAGCATTCTCAGGCCGAAGGTGACAGAGAGGCAGTTACTGAGGTGCATGCGTCGCAGCTGCGTCCTCGTTCGTAAGTCATAGGTCGGATGTCCGTAACCTGGGGACTACTATGTTGAACTTAGAACAAAATTAACTCTGCAGAGTTTGCTAATCTTTAATAAAATTAATGACTGGACACCTATGGAAGTGCATCTAAATGCTGCAATTGACTGCATTTACAAATACTGTATATATTAATATTAAAAATAAATATATGTTGTGTTTCATCTGCATAGTCATATAACTGTTGTAACAGCTAAAATTAGGCACAGCCTTATTAACAGCCCATACTGTAATAAATCCATATTTCTGATTATTAGTTTCAGGATATTTGTTTCAGGATAACAAAGGCATGTCAAGAATTTATTTAAAAACCAAAATCTAATCACATTTTGGTACTCCACAGAGCTTCTCGTGTTTGTTCCTAATCATGCAACTTTAGTGAACACTGTAGTTTTAAATTACAACTATTACAATAATTAATTTCAAACCAAGATGAACTGAAGGGTATGTTGTACAGTGTACATTTTAAAACTATAAAAGTGTACTGATTGTTACATATTTAGCACACTCCTTAACTGCTTGTTTTTCAAGCATTAGAATGTCTTTAATAAATCTACTGTACTAAGATCAAGACGGAGGGATTGCAAAATTATATTGCAATTACAACTATAATTCGTTAAAACATACACGACATGTGTTTGATCAATAAATTATTAATAAAAACATTTTCATCTACAGGAAAAGCTTTACAGATAGCATTTGCACAAAAATCTGGCGGGACCGTGCTGTTTGAACAGTGCTTAGAAAATGTATTCTTTAAAATGAACAGTGTGTCTTCAAGTTTTCATAATGAATTTGTAAAGGCAGGCTTTGTGAAAAAGACAGAAAGATAAAATTTGCTTAGGAAAAAAAACCTGGCGCGATGGTGCAGTGTGCATGATGGGATGGTTAGAAATTTAATTTGCCATCTGCTTGATAATGTAAAGAAACACTTTGTGTTTTTCTTGTGTTCACAATTCAGATTAACAGAAATAATGTAGTGCTATGGCTGTAGCGCTGTTTCTATTTTATCAATAATAACCTGATTAGAATCTGTAAATTGAAACCGTGCACATTTTTGGATTGCCACATCTATGGAAGTCAATTTCAACATTCAACATACAACCACAAAAGTGTGACTTAAGTGAAACAACTTATTATCTTTTTTTCCCATGAGAAATAAAGGAAAACACTGTTAGAGTACTCCAAAAGTAGATTGTTTTTTTATCAAGTAAAAAAAGTAACACTATGTAACTTTAAATTAATACATTGAAATAAGTAAACAAATTTCTGTGTGTTAAAGATTTTGCTATTTACAGAGGAGAAAAACCCATACTATAGGTGATTTTTGAGATTGTGAACAGAACTGTAGCAAGCACTAATTACATTTTAAAATCAATAAACTGGAGAGGTTAAAAACTAATTGAAACATTGATTGGAACAAAAAGCAGCAGCCAGAGAGTGTCCCTAGGAAACACTAGTGAGGTTCACTGGTGGAGATGCACTGAATATCGAAGACCACAACCAAAATCACATTTAGCAAATGAACCAGAAAATCAAAACAACAAAACCAGACACATATTATAGAAAATGTAACCTAGTGTATACAGCTAGACAGTATGGACGACAACACAAAGTCCTCAGTTTAAAATTGTTTATTTTACAAACAGGTATAACATCCTGAATAACAAGAAGATAAATGGAGAGAAAAAAATGGCACATTATGGAAGACACAAGATTGAAACTGAAACTAACTTGACTGAATGAATCTGTTTTAGTTCAGGATCTTATATACAGAGAGTGTGATGAAATGAATTACTAGTAGAGCATAAAATAACCAAGGATATCAAACAAGAAACAATGAGTTTAATGAAACACCTTTAAGACTACTGGATGCAAACTGCAAAAATAACTTTTGAGGCCGATTTTCATTTGTGAGTCGGGTCAAGAAGACACTAAAGCCAGCAAATGCTATCTAATTTTCATAGATCAGTAGGACTTAGGCGTTTTATTCCAGACAAGTTGCATTTATGCATTATGTGCCCCACCAGATTTTATGTCAAATAAATAATAGGTTTCCCTCAGTAATGTGCTTTTATTACAATATTTTTAACAACCACCAGCTTTGCTTTCTTGAGCATTTTTTCCAATATTCCACTATATTTGTTTATTATTTGATTTTTCTTATTGCTTTCATTGTATGTGAAATTATTTTTGTTCCCTGTGCTGCAAGTGTGTTGTATGGAAATATATGTGCATGAATACTTACTGGATATGTTTATATACAATCACACTGGATAATCAGAATATAGAACGCACAGAAATTAGAATGTATAATATGATTAAATATTGATTTTAATTTAAGCATTCGTTTTTCTATGTGATTCTTTACCTTATAAAACATTATTTTTAAAAAATATATTGGAATATCACCAATATAGCTTAAATACAACAATGCATTGAGTTTTACGTATAACTTCTCCACTAATGCAAAATGATACCCTGAATGTTGATGCCAAAGATTGGGTGGAGGATTAGCAATAAGGGGCAGAAATTAATGAGAAGTGGGCATGACTGAAGGGTGATTGCACAAATGTGGCAAAATGCCATCAGGTGTAGCTCGTTAGCATAACAGGCATGTCAAAGCATCCTATCCATGTTAAGCTATGTATAAAAATGTCTTCATGCTCAGGAACAGCGGCTATCTCTGCAGACAGAACATGACTTTTTATTATCTTTAATAAAAGTCTAAACTGAAACCAGAAGGTTTTTGGACCCTACGTGATGTTCTGACTTCGGACATTTTTGGTATGAGATTTTTTTTACAACAGTTTCTGACATGACACTAGTTCTGCTGGCCCTGCAGTTTTCTCTACATACCCTTTGGTGCTTGCACATATCTGTAATTTTCACTTTCCAATTTCGCGATGGATCTTGAAGGCAAGAGACATTTTACTCTCTGAATTAAAATGAGGACTGCACTTTTAGTTTTTTTAACTGCATATTTGCACTTCTCATTCAAGCTTTTCCCAGACAAGGTCATGCAAACAAAAGCCTTAACATTCAGGACCATTTACTCTCTAAATGACTTTCATATTTTGTAGATAGTGGCCTGGGCGCCTCTTCGTGGCAACTGCCAGATAGGATGTGGCTTCAGCCATGCCTGAATTAAGACTCTGGCCACCATTGTTTTCTACTTTCTTCTTTGTAGTTTTTCTTGTTTATTCTAGACAGTTTTTCTTTTTCATGTCTATAAGAAAGTAAGTTTTGTAATGTTCTTGCAGTTTAACGGTAGGTTAGTGTTTTTATGGATTACCAATCTGTAATAAATTATTCCTGGCCATAGTACTGTAAAAAAAAAAAAAATTGAAAACAGTTTAATAACAATTGTAAATCAACAAGTCATTCCTGAGAAGTTCCTGGATGCACAAAATTTTAAACAGGCTAAAAAGGAAGCCATACTCCATGTTGTTTATAGTAAAGGTTAAGAAAATTGTTAATGTCGCATTTTTATGGAAAATGGAGATAACAAAGATACTGACACAATAGTCTTCTGTTGGGACCAATGCTGAAAAAACAGCAAATAATATGAAAATGTCCATAAAAAAATTCAATTACTCCTTTCATATAATCCATAACCAGATATCCAACCATATGCTCATAAAATTATAAACTTGTATTTTGGCTAAAATATTGTTAAATAAACCACTAATTAAAAAACATCTCATGGACAAGTAGAACACGGGATTAAGCTTTCCAATTGAAGACTCAGACCTCGATTGTCTCATAGGTAGTTTGCTGCAGAATCTTATAGGAATAGATTGTGCTGCTAATGATGAGCTATTGGCAGTAAAAATGAGAAGTGATGAGGAGACAGCACATTTACTCAAAAACAAATTACAGATAATAATCAGGATATCTGAGAATCAGTCATCGAAGCAAAAATGTAACCAAAAATCAATCAATGGTGAGAGACATTGTTTAAAGCTGTATGCCAGGAAATGTTTACAGAGAGTTCTGATACAAAGGTATTTTGGTTAAATTATCTGATATCATGTATGGAGATGGGTGGCATGGTGGCGCAGTGGTAGCGCTGCTGCCTCGCAGTTAGGAGACTCGGGTTCGCTTCCCGGGTCCTCCCTGCGTGGAGTTTGCATGTTCTCCCCATGTCTGCGTGGGTTTCCTCCGGGCACTCCGGTTTCCTCACACAATCCAAAGACATGCAGGTTAGGTGGATTGGTGGTTCTAAATTGGCCCTAGTGTGTGCTTGGTTGGCACCCTGCCCAGGATTGGTTCCTGCCTTGTACCCTGTGTTGGCTGGGATTGGCTCCAGCAGACCCCCATGACCCTGTATTCGGATTCAGTGGGTTAGAAAATGGATGGATGTATGGAGATAAAGTGCCAATGCTGGTGTTTTTTCCCATTTCGCCCAACATATCACACATTGCACACATCTATTTTTCTGCCTTAGTAACACTATAACAAAATGCTCCAAAATGGCGCAACACAGGAAAACTAAGATAGCCTCATAAATGCATACTCACTACTCAAAAACAAAAACATTAAAAACTTTTCAATTTGGATTCTCCATGATAAAAAAACGAACCAGAAGAGTTAAAATTATGAAACAAAATTAAATTAAAATGAATTCAGAATATAAATATTCTTTATCAATCCATGAACGAATTTATAAGTTTTTCCTTTTATCAGAGATTCTTGATGACGTGTGAACAGAGGGAGCTGCACTTCTGTGGCCATTCCTGACCTGGTTGGGTGGTCCTTTTCTCCAGGTGTTCCCAATTTCCTCACTGTATTCCCAGCAAGGTTGTTACACAGAATAAGCTGCAGTGATAAAAGTTTTAAAAATGAAAATACAATGTACAGGTAGTCCCCAGGTTACAGACATCCTACTTATGATTTACGAACAGGCCCGCTGCTGCGACGCATGCGCCTCAGTAACTGCCGCTCTGTCATCTTCGGCCTGGGGACGCTGCAAGCGGTGGCTTGAGGGGGGCGATTTCGCTGCTCACACAGTGTAGTGTCCCTCAGGCGGCTCCCGGTGGCAAGCGGTGACCAGAGTCCATAGTCACCGGGGCCACAGCTATTGCTGGTGTGCAGGGCAGAGGCTTGATGGGGCGGTTCGCTGCCTGCCCACTACACCACCACAGCTACTGCTCGTGACTGGACGCAGGCTGGATGGAGTGGAGGGGGGCGTTTCACTGCCCGGCCACCAAACACGGCTGCCCCATTCGTTCTCAGTGGGCAGCCGGTAATGCTGCAAGTGGAACGGAGGCCATTGAGGGTGAACGGGGCAGAAGGGTGTAGCATTGTAGTGTGCCTCGGATGGCTACCTGTTGAATGGGGGTGGTAGTGGGCAATTAACTACCCGCCTTTGGCTGCCTGTGTTTGTTCTCGGTGGGCGGACGCTGCAGGCAGAATACTGTAGTGGAAGTGACTGTGAGGTGGGCTGGTGATGAGCCGCCCAACGATGCCCCCATTCATTCTCAATAGCCAGCCTGCTTGTACTGTTACATACATAGCAGGAAGATGTCTCTTGTCAGTATATCAGATGTGTTGATGGATGCCTTCCTGCTGTGATAGCATGTACATTGATTGCTGTGCAGAAATTCTTTACCTTTTGTCTTTACCCATCAAGAATGTCTCTGGAACACAAATCTGATGCAAATGCTGGTGATACAGTAAAGAAGAGAAAAACCATCACCATTGAAAATAAAGTAGAAATAATAAAAAGGTCAGAGAGACGTGAAACTCCATCATTCATTGGCAAAGCACTTGGTTGCAGTTGGTCAACAATAGCATTTATTAAAATAATGTAACTGTTCCGATTTACATACAAATTAAACTTAAGTACAAACCTACAGTGCCTATCTTGTACGTAACCTGGGGACTACCTGTACTTGTATATAAAGGGAATGTAAAATAGCAAAAATATATTAGGAGGAGTAAGGTATTATTTTGCAAGAATTTTATAAATTTTGAAGACTGATTCATTCTAATTGCTGAATTGACATTTAACGAAATGATCAAAAACCTGAGCTAAATAATAACATTACTGTTTTTCATAATCATATTCTTTCTTTCATATTAAAAAAACTATGCTTAGAAATACCATTACTGTTTTCCAAAATAAAATTACACGTCTTATAATTTCAAAAAACTTTATATTTACCTTTGAAAGGAAAGTGCAATATGTCAAAGTTAAATAGAATCTCTTCTCATTTTACTTTTTACAAGAACTGTGATAAACAGGAATAACTACTTCCTTTATTATTTTCCCTAATGATAAAAATTTAAGACAATACCTATCGTCTGTCAGAATTTGAAAACGGAATATTTGAATTCGGCGTTTGTGGACATGCTGAAACAGAAACATAGGTAGTGTGAAAATTCCTGTAAAATGCCATGTACTCTTCATAATGTTGTTCATTTTCTGGTTAGAGATCTGAACCCCTGCAATTAAACACCTGTATTTGTTAATAAAATTCAGTACAGTTTAGTTATCTATCTATCTATCTATCTATCTATCTATCTATCTATCTATCTATCTATCTATCTATTCTTGATGTGTACTCTTCACTGAGGGCCGACTCAAAGCAACATAGCAAACTCTCAGGTAAAATGCAAAGATACATTTAACAAATTATTAAATATAGTATTAGTGCACATAAAGACAGATTTTTTTAAACACGCAATAAGACAAAACATTTCCAGAATGATTAACATAAATGAAACCTAACAATATTTTTTCAATTATTACTAAGATAGGACCAGTTGAAAACAAAGGAGAGAAATACAAAACTCCAGAGAGCAGTATCCCTGGAGAAAATAAACCCTTGGAGAGTCCGCAGTCAATTATAACAAGTGGCCACTCACCCCCATCTGGGAATTCTATAATAAAGTCTGTGCTGGCTGTCTAATCTGACATCAGAATCTTTCCATCCATTGATTCCACTTGTTCCAGTATTCCCAGATGTTTTTCCATGGCTAGGAAAACAGCTTGAAAGTAGAATAGTGGCACCATGTGGTGCAGCAGGACACTGAAAAGACCAACAGAATAGAGGAGTGCAAATAATGATTCATAATTAATGTATTATTTATATTTTAATATGAATAATTAACAAACAGATGTAATGTGCATGGCTAATCAGCAGCTCTAATCAGGGTCTACTATACCAAACTGGTGAGTGTTCAGTCTAGATTTAATAGCTCAGACTGAAGGAGCATCTCTTATTTAAGCAGGCAGTTCATTCCATAGGTTTGCTGTTACTGTGCTCGACTCCTGACTAAAGAACAAAGGAATAGTGGGAATTCAATTCAAATACTTGGGCACATCTGAGTGTATTCCATTTTTTCAGAAGTGATTTATTTTACAATATTTTAGTAAAAAAATACATGTTTGGGATGTTGCGAGCATACAACTGTTTCTATTTACTTTCATTTTGTTTTAAGTTGAGCTGCAATGTATTTAAGTCCTCTTTTAAAGGCACATCATAATTAGATGACTGCTAATCTACATTGATTTTCATAATTTTGTATTGCTGCAAAGTATTGTTCATGCTGATATGTTGCAATAAGGTGGATCTTTCATCATTGGCTTGGAAGTTCAATTTAGCCTCAATGTCGGATACTTTGCATTTTACTTTAACTATTGGGTTGACATACAAGAATTTTAACATGTTGCATTATGTAATTGCCAGTTATGAGCACTGTCTTCTTCTCAGCCTACACAGATGTCCTGAAGAGTACTGAGCACCAGTTCTGGGCTCGAATTGGTGATTTGTGTGCACTGGGAACAAAAATAATTTAACACACTACGAGAAGCAATAAGAAATTATATTGAGAATATGGTGGAAAATTGGGAAAAGCTCTTAAGATGACAGTTGATGGTTGTTAAAAATATTGTAATAAAAAAACATTACTGAAGGACGCCTATTACTTATTTTACACAAAATCTGGTGGGGCTAATGCAGAAATGCAACTTGTGTAGAATAAAACACCTAAGCTCTCTTGATCTATAAAAATTAGACAGCTTTCGCAGGACTGAGTGTCCTCCTGACTCGACTCACAATTAAAGATCGGCCTAAAAAGTTATTTTTGCAATCTGCACCCAGCAATCTTAAAGATATATCATTAAACACATTGTTTCTTGTGTGACATCTTTGGTTTTGTTTTGTGCTCTACTAGTAATTCATTTCATCACACTCTCTGTATATAAGATCCTGAACTAAAACATTAATTCAGTCAAGTTAGTTTCAGTTTCAATCTTGTGTCTTCCATAATGTGTCATTTTTTTCTCTCTATTTATCTTCCTGCTATTCAGGGTGTTATAATGACAAAGTACATGTAAAGTGGAAAAATGGTGAGTGCTTCATAGCTACACAGCACTATCAGGACTCTACTGGCCAATAAGTAAATTCTTGAATCATGGAAATAAAATGGTTAGATTAAATTGAGCAATAAAAATTACTCTTTGAGCTTTCTTAAAGAGTGATTCTGGTGTGAGGAAATGTGCTCTCAATAGTTGATTTTTTTGTCCTGTCACTGATACAGGCATTGTGTCTGATAGCAGTTTTAAAAGCAATATGGGTGATTTGAAGCAGAATCAAAGATAAACCAGTATGATGTGTCAGTCTTGCCCAGGTGTAGTCACTTGAAATTGACCAAATCTTGGAAGGTCATCAGTCCTGCCAGTCTGCTGAAGCTTTGCCTGCACTTGGGAAACAATTGAGTATCTTAATCTGTAGTGTCACTGACATGTGACATGCTTGTGTGAAACATGCCAATGGTCCTCTCTCTTGCTCCTGGTGATATGACCTTACCTTTAAATTAAAGTATTTTTAAAGGTGACCTAGATAGTCATTGCTTCACCTGGAATTCATTAAGTAGAAGTGTCCCTAACAAGATTTCATGTGTTTGGCAAGTTGCACTGCCTCACTGCACATGCTGTTTTGTTAGTCAGATGGCTAAAACAAACTGACAGCTTGTGAAAGTATGCAACCTATAACTATAGTTTTCTCTTTCTACAAAAAATGTTCTTAAAATATATTCCAGATCTGACTTTTTTAAAAAGTATTTGTAATAATTTTTTAGCACTGTACTGCTGCCTCATGAATTTTACATCCTGGGTTCAAACTCCAGTGATTATTCATGTGATATTTACATATTCTCCATGTGCTTACTTGGGGGTTGGTGGTAGGATTGGAATTCCAGCCACCGTAAAAAAAACTTCACACAGCTGTGAGACCACAGAAAGGACTCCTTTTTCCAGCCTGTGGGAGTAGCTCTGCTGCAGCTGCCCATAGAAAGGCTGCTTGCATCACGAAGAGGATGGGGGAAAGCCCTCTGGAGCCCCATCCCTGGAAGAGTCAAAACCGTTGGAGAGCCAATGGGGTCATGTCTATTGGGGATCAGAACTGGTGTGGTGCTGAGGCATTGCCCGCTGCACAGCATCACTTTTGTCCACATTTGAGGCACTCATTCTAGGTAGGCGCATGGAACATCTTATGTCTCCATCATGATGATAATCTTCCTCTGCTGTTGGAGGAGCTGTGTAAACTCCGCATTTCAGTGGCGGCACTCTCAGAGGTATGCAGACCGGCCAGATCTCTGTAGGTGGATACACCTTTTCCTGGTCTGATCGCTCTGATGGCTATCATACTCAGGGAGTAGCTGTTGTTGTAGCGGATTGGCTTCTTCCAATGGTGTCCGATGTCACTCCTTTCAACGAGCGTATTATGAGACTCAGATTACGACTCTCCCTGGGTGCCTTGTCTGATGTCTCGGTGTATGCTCCAACTGAGGAGAGTGATATATTGGTGAGCGAGACATTTTACTTGCAACTTCGCTCAGTGGTTGATGGGTGCCCACGAGGTGACACTCCTCTGGTCATGGGTGACTTCAGTGCCAATGGCATGGTTGGCTATAAGGATTGTCTCAGTCCACATGGGTCTGGTGACCGTGGTGAAAGTGGCTCCATGTTCCTTGACTTTGCAAAAGGTCAGTGGCTGCAAATCGCTGGATCCTAGTTCCAGTATTGTTGGACTTGGTACTCATATCCTTGTGGACAGACGCTGGAGGCTCTTGCAAAACTGCAGGGTCTACAGAAGTGCCCAGTTTGTGAATTCTGACCACAGACTTGTTGCTACTCTGAAGACCCAGCTTAGATCCAGTAGGTTACCACCTACTAGGAAAAAGAGCCTGGACTTGACCAAACTCCAAGACCAGGCTGTTTCTAATGAGTTTGCATGCAGTTTGTGTGAGGAACTTGCGGATTTGAGTGTGACTGCCAATCCTAATGTGATGTGGGAGACCTTTCGTAACAAGACCATGAAGGCTGCTGAGGGTTGTGTTGGTGTTACTAGTGTTCCCAGAAGGAGGTGTTTCATCTCACAGGGCACCCTGGATATCATCGAGAGGAGTCGCAACGCACTTGATGGCAACTCTGGTCTGTACCGGGAATTGAGAAGGATGGCTGTGTGGGCTCTGAGTGGAGATAAAGTGGTGTTTATTAAAGGAATTTGCGAGCAAGTGACACACCATCTGTGGTCTAGCGACCCATGTCCCTTTTACAGAGGAATCGAAGCATTACACACATATGAATCTGTTCCTCGGAAAGTCGCAGTCAGGGCGGCTGATGGAACGGTCCTTACGGATGACACTGCAGTTGTGACCTGCTGGGCTGGCTTTGAGCAGCTGTTCAAAGCTGATCCTCTGGCTAGGATGTTGGATATCTCTGGGTCCACGATTCTTGAGGCTGATCCTCCAATTAGCTGTGAACCACCCAGTATTACTGAGATTGCACAGGTGGTGAACCAGCTGAGGGGAGGCAAGGCTCCAGGGATCTGTGGTATCCGGGGTGAACTTCTCCAGGCTGGTGGTAAGGCTGTCCTCCTGGCAATGCAAACAATCTTTGCTTCCATTTGGGAGACTGGCATCATCCCAACTGACTAGAAAATGGGACTTGTCATCCCTATCTGGACAGGGAAGGGTGATCGCCTGCATTGCAGCAACAACAAGGGGATAACACTTCTCTCAGTGCCGGGTAATGTCCTTGCTAAAGTTGTCCTCAATAGGATCCGTGATCACTTGCTCACCTACCAGTGACTGGAGCAGTCTGATTTTACGCCTAAGAAGTCAATCAATAAATCAAAATCTTAATTGTCATTGTAGCAATGAGACATTGTACAACAAAATTTTTATGTGCAATTTTCCAGTGTAGAAAAAAATAAAATAAAAACAAAACACAGTTACTCAAGTTACAACTAAAATAAGGGAAAAAAATAAGTATCCAAAATTGTCCATAACAGCAGAACAATGTTTTCCACTCATACATACATACATACAGTACATTATATTGCACTTGTCCCTTATCTAATGTTAACTTAGAATGAAGGTGCACTCAGTCAGGTTGACCACTTAGCAGCATTCAGCATGGTGATGGCTGAAGGATAGAAACTGTTTCTCAGTCTATTTGTCTTAGTCTTTATGGATCTGAAACATCTGCCTGAAGGCAGGCGTTCAAACAATGTCCTGGGTGTGATGGATCCTGAAGAATTTTCTTGACGTTCTGGAGACAACAGGAAATATGTAGTTCTTCTAGTGAGGGGAGAGGACAGCCGACTATCCACTGGGCGACTTTAATGACCCTTTGGAGCTCTTTCTTCTGTGCTACTGTGCAGCTGGAGAACCAGACACAGAGGCAGTAGACCAGGATGCTCTCTACTGTGCAGCGGTAAAAGCATACCAGCAGTTTCTCAGGGATGTTGTTCTTTCTGAGCACCTTAAAGAAGTAGAGTCTCTTTTGGGCCTTCTTCACTACCTCAGCAGTGTGTGTTCCCCAGGTCAAGCCCTCCCTAATGGTGACTCCCAAGAAGCAGAAGTCTGAGACCCTCTCCACACAGTCCCCAATGATGATGAGTGTCTGGAAGTTGTCCATCTTCTTCCTAAATTCCACGTTGAGCTCCTTGTTCTTGGCTGTACTTAGGAGTAAGTTGTTATTCCTACACCACATTGTCAGCCCCTCCATTTCATCCCTGTAGGTGGACTCATCCCCCCCCCTAGAAATGAGCCCTACTACCCTGGTTTCATCAGCAAACTTAACAATGATGTCACTGTAGTGGGCAGGAATGCAATCATGAGTGTAGAGGGTATAGAGCAGGGGGCTCAGCACACAGCCCTGTGGGGAGCCAGTGCTGAGGGTGATGGGTGTGGAGAAGTAGGGGCCCACTGTAACCCTCTGAGTGCAATCACTCAGGAAGTCCTTGATCAAAAGGCAGGTGGAGTGTGGAAGTCCTATGTCTGACAGTTTGGTCACCAGTCTGTGGGGTAAGATGGTATTAAGGGCAGAGCTGAAGTCTATGTAGAGCAGCCGTGAGTAGCTCCCCTGCTGCTCCAATTGGGACAGAACAGCATGGAGAACAGTGGCCACGGCGTCCTCCATTAACCTGTTTGTTCTGTAGGCAAACTGGTGTGGATCAAGCATGGGAGGTATGAATGACACGATGTGGTTCCTGATGAGCTTCTCGAAGCACTTCATAACCACAGGGGTCAGTGCAACTTAAGACTAGTGATGGTCTGTTTCTTTACCATCAACTGCATCGTGGCACTGAGGGTTTTCATGGAGCACAAACGCGAATATCAGCAGAGTTTCTTTGCAGCCTTTGTTAATTTTTTGTAAACTGTTCAACTCAGTTGATCGAGCTGCCCTGTGGGACATCCTAAGGGTTCGTGGGATCCCCTCAAGGTTGCTGAATATCATGAAAGACCTGTACACTGGTACTGTGAGTGCTGTGCAGAGTGGAGGTGGAACCTCTGTGTTTTTCCCAGTTAATTCTGGGGTTTGTCAGGGGTGTGTTCTTGCTCTTACTCTGTTCAATGCTTGTATGTACTAGGTGATGGGCAATGTTTTGGAGTCCAGCGGCTGTGGGGCATCTGTTGGTGAAGAAAGATTCACTGATTTTGACTTTGCTGACGATGCTGTGATCTTCGCGGAGTCAATGGAGGCTCTGATCGGGGCGCTCGAGAGACTGACCGAGGAGTCTGAGTGTCTTGGCTTGCAAGTGCCCTGGATAAAAACCAAGATCTAGACCTTTAATGACCTCTTGGGCACAGCCATCAGCAGTGTATCTGTCTACAGAGAGAGTGTTGATCTTGTCGTGAGGTTTACATACCTTGGCAGTGACATTCATGTCTCTGGTGACTCTTCCTATGAAGTCAGTAGACGGATTGGGAGAGCATGGGGGTTGATGAGGTCGCTGGAAAGGGGTGTGTGGTGCTCCCGATATCTATGCAAAAGGACGAACATCCAAGTCTTTAGAGTCCTGATGTTTCCTGTCTTGCTATATGGTTGCGAGACATGGACGCTATCCAATGATCTGAGACGAAGGCTGGACTCCTTTGGTACTGTGTCTCTCTGGAAAATCCTTGGGTACCATTGGTTTGACTTTGTGTCAAATGAGCGGTTGCTCATGGAGTCCCAAATGAGGCACATTATCAGCAATGTGAGGGAGCGTCAGTTACAGCACTACAGGCATGTGGTGCGTTTCCCCAAGGGTGATTCAGCTCATAGGATCCTCATTGGTAGGGAACCGAGTGGCTGGACCAGGCCAATGGGTCGCCCACGTAACACCTGGCTGCAGCAGAAAGATGGTCATTTCTGGAGGGTGGAACTGGACCGTGTGTCTATCTGGGGGGTTGCCAACCGGGATCCCAGGCTGTTTTGTCATGTGGTGGGTGCGGCAATGCACTGTACCATTGCATGCTCCCCAACTTGACTTGACTACATGGGTTTTCCTTAAATATCCCCAAAGACGTATGGGTAAAGTTATTATGGCCCTGTGAAAAGTGTAAGAGTGGCACAAGTGGGCCCTGTGATTGACAGATGTCTCAACCAGAACTGCTTCCTGCTTTGTGCCCAATGTCACCGGAATAGATATTAGCCCCTCTCAAACCTAAATTGGATTAAGAGGGGTTGAAAGTGGTATTTTAATTCATTGTAACAATTTATTAGCTGTATTTATTTTGTTTAATTTTTGGAAGTGTTTTGTATTTTTTTTTAGATTTTAGATTTTTTTATTTATTTATTTTGCTCAGCTAAAATTCATGACAAATGCTGGTGCCTTATCCTCACAGCTCACTTTTATTAATTTAACACTGGTGACAGGAGGGACCGGATTTCATTCTGAAGAAAGATTAGCTACCTGAACAATTTTAAACTGTTTAACTACATAAAAAAACATAATGTGTATAAACTGAATGATTTTACACAGTGTGTGTGGTTTGTTGAAATTTTGTTTACTGTAATTTTCTTGTTTTTAAATGCTTCACATAAGTTGAATGTCTATTTTCTTTTGTTCTTATGTAACCTGGTCTTACAATATATAGAGAACATATTTATTTCAAGGATTTGTTGCCTTCCTCTTTAATTACTTGAGTATGTTTGAAATAACTATTGATTAAACCAGAAACTAGAAATTACCTCAAATAAAGTGCAACAACAAACAGTACGTTAAGCAATCAAAAACAAATGACAGGAATAAATAAAAGTGAAAGCTGAAAATTAATTGCCATAAATCAAAGGCGAATGCAAAAGTTTTAAGTAAAGGGACAAAGGCAAAAGACCAGAAGCAGAAATGACAAATAAAAAAGTCTCAACCAAGACTATAACTAAACGTCTTTTAAATATAAAATCATATTTTGCAAGAGTCATACCAAAACAAACATACAGTAAGAACAAGTTCAATGTAGTTTAGAAGTACAAGCAAAGGAACATCCATAACTTGAAGCACATATAATGGAGGAGCCAAAAGTACTGCACCCAAAGGCTAACTAACACCACAGGAAAGAGCAGAGGCCAGCAAGTTACTTGGTATACTGAAATTTTCAGAGAAATCTGATCATTTCTTTCTTGGTGTTTGCAGATAATTTTGATGGTTTTTGGGATATGGAAATTTAGGTTTCATTATAATGTCCTTCCTTTATTGTGCTTTTGACAACCTTTTGCTTTTTGCAACATTTTGGTATTTCTGTAACTCCATTTTCTTTTTCCTTTGGCAATGGCATTTTGTGATGCCATCATTGAAATACAATGATTGGTTGCTAGAGGCATGGCCTCAGAAGTTCCATGAAACTTTTATGCAGGGAATTAGTACAGTGGATCGAGACTTGTTATTTTAAAATGAGTTCATCAAGAACACGGGGACACAGTTGGAAACTTGTTATGGGTAAATTTTGCACAAACATTAGAAAGTTTTTCTTTACACAAAAAACGATAGGCACTTGGAATAAGCTACCAAGTAATGTGGTAGACAGTAAGACGTTAGGGACTTTCAAAACTCGACTCAATGTTTTTTTGGAAGAAATAAGTGGATTGGACTGGCGAGCTTTGTTGGGCTGAATGGCCTGTTCTCATCTAGAGTGTTCTAATGTTCTAATGTACACACACAACATATAAAAACTGGATGTAGTGCCTTGCCGGTTGGTTATTGGTTTCCAGTACAGCAGGAATGACAGAGTGAAGCTTGGCTGAGACATTATTGACTATTTCCGTGAAAAGTGACAAAAGGTAGCCAATATAAACTGACGAGAAACCAACAATTTTCTTCAGTGCAAGAGCGTAGCATGGGCTCTTTTAAAAGGCAACTAAAATAGAGTCTATAAATCATATGTATCACCTTTGGGCGTAATACATGTGTCACATCAACACAGAATAACGGCTCAGTGACATGAATTATTATGTTTGCAGGTTGTCATTTAGCTGGTTTGACTGCATTTTCCTGCTTGATCAAGGGTGTCATCATTTCCCAGGTTCTCCAAAATATTGCGTATGCATTGGTGAGAATTGCCAAAAATACAGTATATGGAAACTTTCATGTCAAGTATTCTTTTGTAAATCCTGACATTTGTGTGGTAAGTTGTGTATTTATGTTTCAAGTCTCTTTTTATGCATACACAAACTTTATAAATGAAGGCACTGCTATCTAATCGCACTTATCCGCAGGTTAGGTCTTTGCTGTGGGCCACAGGAAAGACATCAGGCTTTGTATTTGTGAACGTGTGCATCAGAGAAAAAAATTCAGAGAGGCCTATTGTACACTAACTATATATGAGATGAGCAGGTCTGTAATGCCTTTTGATGTTCGGAGCTGCATTACCGCTACACTGAATGGATCAACGTGTGGCTTTCAACTGTAGAGAGGTATAGACAAGCAGTTGACCCCCAATTGTAATGGGTATTGGGACTTGCAATTGTTCATCATGAATAAGGAATTCCTAGTAAGTGTAGGTCATAATCTTGAACTAATTAAATCCCTGCACTATGTACATGGTGCCTGTTGTTCTGTTCAGGTTTATTTTTCCTATTAGGTTTCCTCTTTGTGTCGGCCTTGTTCTTTTCTCTGTAAACTTTTTTGAATCCTTATTAATAAACATTTTATTTTTAAAGGAACTTTGTTATTTTTTTACGCCAGATGTACCATCATGGTCTCCTCTCACCTTTTTTCTGGACATTTCATTTTTAAAAGCCTTTGCTCCATTTTTGGACCTATACAGGCTATAAGCCTGCCATTTGAGTTTAGGTCCAGGCAGTCTGACGTGGTGAGACCTGCTATTTCAAAGCAGACCTGAGGTTTTTTGACGTCTGCACCCATTTTTATGCTTTGTGAGTAGCAGGATCACAACATGAGGTTTCTGAGCTTAGACTGAGAATGCCAAATGAGAGTATAGTTTACAAACGTTTTTTCAGGTAGATCTACAGTTTTTGTTTCAACAATGCTATTTTATCCCACATCAGGAAACTTGTCTTGTAGTAGTAGTAGTTTACTTGCATTATCGTGAGTACAAATTACACTAAAATATCCAAGCAGCTTCACCACTCTGTGGCACCACGATACAGACACATTTATTTTTTAATAAAAAGTACAAATCAGTTTGACACATGTACTACTTATCCCTGTTTGCATGCAACTTGTTCAGGTACATTCCTAGTTCCTGAAAAAAAAACCCTCAGAAAAAAATTTTAGTACTTCAAGAAAATAATTATTTTAATGCAAAATAAGAACAAATTAAGCGATTCCATCTAATGTCTTTTATTGATTGTTCCATTGCACGCAATGTGGTATTCTGCATTTGAAACTAATACTTTGTAGTACTTTGATGTATTGTGGTGCATAGTTTTGATCCTGTGTCTTATATTAGTAGATCATGCATTCAAACTTGACCTTTTCTATTTCACTGAAAAAAACACACAAACACAGAAAGCATATATGTCTGTGATCATAGTTTGAAAGAGTGACAGCACTTCTTAAAATTTCATGAGTACTCTCTTTCTGTTCTCACCTTTGACTGGAAAACACAGCATGGCACTGTTCCATGAATAAGGTTAAACACCATTAATTTTTTAAAATCAGTATAAAACTCATGCCTGTCTTCTTGTTAAAATGTGTAATGAATACACTGTGCCTAAATAAATCCTCTGTAACAATCCGATGAAGTCACCACATCTTTACAACTAAAGATTCAGACTATAGTGTAAATTGTAAGTGACTATTGTAATAATACCATGCATACAGATTTTAAGAATTATGCCCTGTGCCATTTCCATTTTCAACAAATTTTAAAAAGTATTGAGATTCTGGTTTTCCTGTGAACCAATGTGCCAGCTCCTGGTTGTCTATGGAACAACACAGCAAATTTGCCAGAGCTGAATTAGGACAAAGTGTATATATGAAACCATGTTTCCATGTGTACCATTTGAAAGGATAGATAGATAGATAGATAGATAGATAGATAGATAGATAGATAGATAGATAGATAGATAGATAGATAGATAGATAGATAGATAGATAGATAGATAGATAGATAGATAGATAGATAGAGTTTTTTTAATTCTGATGATATTGATCTAACTTAGCGTCTCCTGTTATTGACACCTGTTATAAAAGTGTGTGATAGTGAGGGAAGAATGTGACCAACAGATAAGAAATAAAACAGGAACAGGCAAAATCTTATTTATGGCACAGGCTAAGTTGGTAACAACCAACTCCAAAACACAAGAAGTAATAAAGAAGTCAAACACTTCTCAGAAGTACCTTTTGGCTTGTACTGCTATAAGAGAGAATGTAAAAATAAGGTTAGAGCTGCAAAGCTAGCATGCCAGAAGCTTTGTGTCACTATCTTATGTAAGCTGGATGTGGTGCTAAAATGTTTAACATGTTCTGTGAGTCCTGAGACGGACAAGCTAAACAGTACAACTGCAAACATGAAGATGAGCATAAAACAGTGACGCCTACTAACACCATTTAAACACAATGATGATATCATTCAACATAAAACTAAACAATACAACCCCAGCTCAGAAAGTGTAAAGATGATATGGAAAATGCAACAAAAAAATCAGAAAGCAGTGGTCAGTAAAGGGTAGTAAATGATCTTTGGCCTGAAAACAATATGACAGTCCTTTAGTTGATGTTACAACTGATGACATTTACTGTTTTTTTTTTTCAAAAATTAACACTTACAGTGGTGTGAAAAACTATTTGCCCCCTTCCTGATTTCTTATTCTTTTAAATGTTTATCACACGAAATGTTTCTGATCATCAAACACATTTAACCATTAGTCAAATATAACACAAGTAAACGCAAAATGCAGTTTTTAAATGATGTTTTTTATTATTTAGGGAGAAAAAAAATCCAAACCTACATGGCCCTGTGTGAAAAAGTAATTGCCCCCTAGTTCAAAAATAACTTAACTGTGGTGTATCACACCTGAGTTCAATTTCCGTAGCCACCCCCAGGCCTGATTACTGCCACACCTGTTTCAATCAAGAAATCACTTAAATAGGAGCTGCCTGACACAGAGAAGTAGACCAAAAGCACCTCAAAAGGTAGACATCATGCCAAGATCCAAAGAAATTCAGGAACAAATGAGAACAGAAGTAATTGAGATCTATCAGTCTGGTAAAGGTTATAAAGCCATTTCTAAAGCTTTGGGACTCCAGCGAACCACAGTGAGAGCCATTATCCACAAATGGCAAAAACATGGAACAGTGGTGAACCTTCCCAGGAGTGGCCAGCCGACCAAAATTACCCCAAGAGCGCAGCGACGACTCATCCGAGAGGTCACAAAAGACCCCAGGACAACGTCTAAAGAACTGCAGGCCTCACTTGCCTCAATTAAGGTCAGTGTTCACGACTCCACCATAAGAAAGAGACTGGGCAAAAACGGCCTGCATGGCAGATTTCCAAGACGCAAACCATTGTTAAGCAAAAAGAACATTAGGATTCGTCTCAATTTGGCTAAGAAACATCTCAATGATTGCCAAGACTTTTGGGATAATACCTTGTGGACTGATGAGACAAAAGTTGAACTTTTGGAAGGCAAATGTCCCGTTACATCTGGCGTAAAAGGAACACAGCATTTCAGAAAAAGAACATCATACCAACAGTAAAACATGGTGGTGGTAGTGTGATGGTCTGGGGTTGTTTTGCTGCTTCAGGACCTGGAAGGTTTGCTATGATAGATGGAACCATGAATTCTACTGTCTACCAAAAAATCCTGAAGGAGAATGTCCGGCCATCTGTTCGTCAACTCAAGCTGAAGCGATCTTGGGTGCTGCAACAGGACAATGACCCAAAACACACCAGCAAATCCACCTCTGAATGGCTAAAGAAAAACAAAATGAAGACTTTGGAGTGGCCTAGTCAAAGTCCTGACCTGAATCCAATTGAGATGCTATGGCATGACCTTAAAAAGGTGGTTCATGCTAGAAAACCCTCAAATAAAGCTGAATTACAACAATTCTGCAAAGATGAGTGGGCCAAAATTCCCCCAGAGCGCTGTAAAAGACTCATTGCAAGTTATCGCTAATGCTTGATTGCAGGTATTGCTGCTAAGGGTGGCTCAACCAGTTATTAGGTTCAGGGGGCAATTACTTTTTCACACAGGGCCATGTAGGTTTGGATTTTTTCTCCCTAAATAATAAAAACCATCATTTAAAAACTGCATTTTGTGTTTACTTGTGTTATATTTGACTAATGGTTAAATGTGTTTGATGATCAGAAACATTTTGTGTGACAAACATGCAAAAGAATAAGAAATCAGGAAGGGGGCAAATAGTTTTTCACACCACTGTATTTTGCTTTTGACACCTGCAACAAAAATTTACCACTTTGTAATGTTGCCTTTCCTTCTCAAAAATCTTAATAAACGTTTAAGTACTGAAGACTCCAATTTACTGAATGTTTCTGGCCCAATTTTGTCCCATTTTGCATTTCAAAAGGCATCACACATTCTCAATTGGGGACAGGTCAAGGCTGCAGGAAGGCCAGTCAAGCATCCGCACCCTCTTCTACATAACCATTCCTATGTAATGTGTATAGAATGTGGTTTTGCGTGGGCTTGCTGAAATATGCATGGCCGTCCATGGAAGAGATGTAGTCATGAAGGCAGCATATACTGCTCTAAAATGTGTGTGTACTTTTCTGCATTAATGGTGCCTTCACAGAAATGCAAGTTACCTCTGTCCAGAGCACTGATACATCCTCATACAATCACAGACACTTACTTTTGGACTTGTAGCCTATAACAGTCTGGGTGGTCCTTTTACTTTTTGGTCTGGGGGCTATAATGTGCATTTCTTCCAAAAAAGACCTGAAATACATATTTGTCCCACCATAATACATATTGTTATTGTGTAATTGTCCATCCCAGATGACTCTGAGTACAGAGAAGTTCACATAACTTTTGAACAACGTTCACATACAGCTTCCTTATTGCACAGTACAGTTGTAGCTAGTATTTGTCGATATAACTATGTATTAAGTTACTTAATAAAGGTTTGCTAGAGTACTCCTGAGCCCATATGATTATATCACTCGTTGATAAATGATGGTTCCTAATGCAGTGCCATCTGAGGGATTGAAGATCTCGGGCACTCCGATTACGCTTACACCATTTCCCTTTACATACTAAAATTTCTTCATATTCCTTATATCTTTTAATTATATTACACACTGTTGAGAGTGAAATACCCAAATCCCTTCCAATCACTCTTTGAGAAACATTGTTTTTAAATTTTTGCATAATTTTCTCATGCATTTGTGGGAAAATTGGCAATCGCTCCTCCTATCTTTGCTCCTAAAGGTCTAGGCTTTTCGAGGATATAGTTTATAATCACTGGTTGAACATCATCTATTTTTATTCATATCATTATTTTCTTTTTTTAGCTTATTTTATGAGCCCTAAATTCCTCCATCCAAACTTTTTTGGAAGACATTGTAGGCCCTCAATGTCAAAAATGGATGTATGCTTACGAAAAAATGAAGTTGACAAGACTAAACATTAAATATCTTGTTTTTGTACTGTTTGTGATAGATCACAAGTCGAAGTGAATTTTGAAATCACTGCCTTCTTCTTTATTTGCATTTTCCATACCATCCCAACTTTTTCCAAATTGGGATTATATTAAATGTCACAAAACTATTTGAAATTCCAAAAAAATATGACAAGCCAGTGATGAGCCAGAAAGTGACAAAGAAAAAGATTTAAAAAAGACCTCAATCACAGAATAGGTGGAACACTATAACATATTTCTGACTAGAGTAAAAGAAATACTCTACTCCAAAAATATTTTTTAATCTGTTACCCCATTTTTAATGTCATGTTTTCATAGAGAATATAGAGTTTTGACACTTGCACTACTTCTTTCTTGCTCTTGGCAATTTCTGGAAGCACATGAGTGTTCTGCTGCTTGCTACATCATGCACGGATGACATAGTCAAATTTGTCACAGATATCACATTATTATGCTGTAAGCATTACTATGCTATGTATTATTTTGCTTATAAACACTTGGCGAACTCAGTCAAATTTATAAAGCATGTGGAAAGCCATTACCTGTAATTGATAAATTTAAGAAAAATATCTTGTTTTGGAAAAAAAGGGGAAAACCTAGTTTGAGAAATATCAAGAACACATCAACAAAAAAATATAATTTGATATTTTGGTTGTGACCTTGGCATGTCTAATTTTATTAAGAATAACATTGTTTAAATTTAAAATTTCAGCTTTCTGTCGACTTTTTAATTTTTGATTTTAAGTTTTCAATTCACCCAATGTTTTCAGAGTATCTTTAAGTTAAAGAATTCAGGTCTTCAAATTACTACTTATTCTGCCAAGGGTATGAAGCTTGATGTATTTAGGAATAACAGGTTGTGACGGAAAGTGCAGAAATGAAAAAGCTAATCCAAACCATAGTCAGAAAGTGTTGTGATGTAAGATTTTGCATATAACTTGATAAATGTTTTGTATGTCTTTATTTATAATTTAGGCAAAGCAATGTAATTTAGTGTTACTTTGGTGAGAGGCATTCGTGTTTGCCCCCTTAAACCACCTTATGACTAAGTCTCTTTGTAATTTTATGACAGGATTTGGGAGATGTGTCTTAAACCAGTTTGGCGAGTGTTTCTCTGCTGAAGTCTTTCAACCCCTTGCAAGGAAGCCAGGATGTTTAACATATGGTTTATGGTCAGGTGTTAAGATGTTCTATTTCCCCCATTGGTCTGAGGTATGGCTGATTGGAATTGGCTTGTCTCAGAGGCCTTTAAGTACCATGATGTCCTATTGGCTGTAGGGGTTGGACAGAAAACCCATACATTTGCTTGCTTTATCTCACTCTTTCTCTCTTACTAACATCTGAAAGAAGCATCTCTCTTGCTAACAACTGATGAAGACACAATGAAGAGCACAGCTTCAGCCATATTGACCAGGCTTAAGGCCTGTTCTGAAGAAAAGCTGAGCACCAATGATTCCTTAACTAGAGACATTAAGTAACTAACAAGTCTGGGTGCCACCTGAAACTACACATCACCATTTAATCAGGTTGTATGGTTGCCAATATTCAAATGTACTTTGCATTTTGTTATTATTTATTAATATTATCAGTCATACATTATTTTATGTGTAACTTAACTCCTGCTTGTCTTTTTACTACATCTAATTGCCTGAGGTTACAGATATAGAAGGGAAGGTGGGGATAAGTTATATACAATAATACCTTATAAACAGTGGTATGTCTGTGAGATTAGGCATTCTAAGGCTACATATTAATAATACAATAGGGGAAAGTAGAGCAAAATATATCACTCTACCGAGATAAAACAGAAAGCAAAAGCAGAAACCAGAAACTAAAAAAAAAGTTAGCACACCAAAAAGGTTGGTTGTGTCCCCAGTTTTGGACAACCAGGAAGTGACCTTTACAACAGTGACACTTACACCTCCAGTTGTGCTGTCATTGCATTGCAGTAGTAACCACAAATAAAAACCTGCAAATGTGTAGTGCCCATAAAAAGAAAACATAGTTGTTTTAGTAAAATGTGATATAAATCTAACTACATTAAAATGAAAAAAAAAAAAATGATAGAAATGGCTTCCCATATATAACACCCCCAAAATTAATATAAAATACCCAAAAATGACTGAAGGGAAACATGGGAAAAATTCCAACCAAACCAGACCATAACACTACTGGAAATAATTCTTTCAAATAACTTGTTTCATAAGAAGTACAGTTTAGTTGGTAAAGCTACAGCACAAAACATAAATGTACACCTTAAGTGTGATTAGTCGCTTTATAAACAATGACAGGTTGCACAGTGTTAACAGAAACTTTTATGTAAAAAATGAAGCCTATACCAGTTTTGTACAATTAATATTAATGTGTTATTTAAAAAGGCATAGCAGCTATGGAACTTTAAACAAAACAAAACATTTATTAATTCACTTTTAAATCCAGTCATTTTTCACATAAACATTTTTGCATTGTCAAAATAAGTGTATTCTGCCCCATCAACTAGTAAAAGATATTGCTTTTAGAATGGAGAGAGGCAATCCTGTGATAAGCTATGGATTTACTGGAGTGCAGCAAGTCATTTTTTACAGTTTTAATCATATACAATTAATTTCCGACAAAATAATAAATGTTTTAGTAGGAAAATAAATTAAACTGTTCAGCATGTGTTCAAAACACTGCCTACATGCAGATTTCTAGACAGCAGAAGGCTCGGAGACAAGATAAGACTGTAACCCAAAACACAATCAGTATTTTAATATATTGTACAAACTGAAATACATCTCCATCCATATATCAGCATTCAGGTTACAGTGGTGCTGCAGACCACCAGGATGCAATGAATGTGTGACAAGAATCTAAGTCCAGTGTAGAACACGGAGTTTCAGTACTTGAAGAGTAATGGCAAACACTATTATAGTTTGTTTAATGAATTTGTGGCAGAAGAAATTTAATACATTGTATGTAAATGTAAGATATTACACATAGAACGTGAAAATATTAAATTTGAACTTGTGGTGGAGGGTCTGAAATTTAAAGGTACACCTTATGAGAAGCAGTCATAAGTGTGCTTCACACTTCCTACATCAAGGCGGTATACAGTGGTGATTAAGAATGGGTGTGGGTTACATAGCCCAATGTGTGAAATACAAGTCAACAGAGGTAACACTTAAAGATAGAGACATAACCTGGTGTACTGCATGTGGCTCTGCTGTTCATTTTTTGAAATTCAAAATGGTGTAAGTTTGGAGAAATAAGGGGAATAGGATTGATGAGCTTTGTTGGACAGAATGGCAAGTTCTCCTCAAATTTCGAATGTTCTGATATTTTAGTTTAGGTATTCCTCACCTCCTTCAATTTTTGGAAGGCTTTTTTTTAATATCTCAGCATTTTTTTAGCAGGGATTAGGACTATAGCTGTAACATCCTTTTCCCCAAAGCTCATAAATGTAGCTTCCTCTCCCAAGGTCTTGAATAGAATCTCTTTGTCCCTGAACTCCCCCAGCATAGAAGACCTTCCACCACAGGGTAAAACTGCTGCTTCCCCAGATCAATAGGAGTTAGTTGAGCTGGTTTGAGCATGTAATGAAGATGCCCTTTAGCCACCTCCATAGGACATCTGCCAGACATTACTCATATTTGTAGTCCCCGAAGATGATGGCGTGATAATGTCCCAGCTGGAGTGGGAGTGCTTGGAGATTCCTTAGGAAGTTCTTTAGAATGTTGTTAAGGATAGGGTGACCTGATCTTTTCACCTTGGAGTTTTGTCACTGAAGCTCTAATGAGGACAAGTGAAAGGAAAATCAAGTGGATGTTGTATAGTTATGTATACAGATTAATGTATACGTATAAATTTGTGTATGTGCTCAGTGACGAGCACTATATACAGTTGTGCTTAAAAGTTTGTGAATCCTTTAGAATTTTCTATATTTCTGCATAAATATGACATAAAACATCATCAGAGTTTCACTCAAGTCCTAAAAGTAGATAAAGAGAAACCAATTAAATAAATGAGACAAAAAATATTACACTTAGTCATTTACTTATTGAGGAAAATGATCGAATATTACATATTTGTGAGTGGTAAAAGTATGTGAACCTCTAGAATTAGCAGTTAGTTTGAAGGTGAAATTCGATTCAGGTGTTTTCAATCAATGGGATGACAATCAGGTGTGAGTGGGCACCCTGTGTTATTTAAAGAACAGGATCTATCAAAGTCTGCTCTTCACAACACATGTTTGTGGAAGTGTGTCATGGCACGAACAAAGGAGATTTCTAAGAATATCAGAAAAAGAGTTGTTGATGCTCATCAGGCTGGAAAAGGTTACAAAACCATCTCTAAAGAGTTTGGACTCCACCAATCTACAGTCAGACAGATTGTGTACAAATGTAGGAAATTCAAGACCATTGTTACCCTCCCCAGGAGTGGTCGACCAACAAAGATCACTCCAAGAGCAAGGTGTGTAAAAGTTGGCGAGGTCACAAAGGACCCCAGGGTAACTTCTAAGCAACTGAAGGCCTCTCTCACATTGGCTAATGTTCATGTTCATGAGTCCACCATCAGGAGAACACTGAACAACAATGGTGTGCATGGGAGGGTTGAAAGGAGAGAGCCACTGCTCTCCAAAAAAAATTGCTGCTTGTCTGTAGTTTGCTAAAGATCACGTGCACAAACCAGAAGGCTATTGGAAGAATGTTTTGTGGACGGATGACACCAAAATAGAACTTTATGGTTTAAATGAAAAGCATTATGTTTGGAGAAAGGAAAACACTGCATTCCAGCATAAGAACCTTATCCCATCTGTGAAACATGGTGATTGTAGTATCATGGTTTGGGCCTGTTTTGCTGCATCTGGGCCAGGACGGCTTGCCTTCATTGATGGAACAATGAATTCTGAATTATATCATAGAACTAGCAAAATACCCACGCTTCACAGCGGAGAAGTAGTGTGTTAAAGAAGTTAAGAAAAAGAAAAGGAAACATTTTAAAAATAACGTAACATGATTGTCAATGTAATTGTTTTGTCACTGTTATGAGTGTTGCTGTCATATATATATATATACACACACATACACACACACACACACGCACACACAGACACACACACATATAAACATATACTGTATACATATACATATATACATATCTACTGTGGACTTGAACCCGGACACACACAGACGGACATCTTAAGTTCACCACACACCCTTTATTTACAATTAGTTACAGTTCAGTGCACGTCCCAGTGCAACTTGCACCGTTCCCCCAAAGTCCAGGCCACACAGTCTAAATGCCTCTCTGGCCGCCTCCAGTCCTCTCTCCAGCTCCGTCTCTCTTCCACCCGACTTCCGCCATCGACTGAAGGGAGGCGGCCCCTTAAATAGGAACCCGGATGGGCTCCAGCTGCTACCTGGCACTCCTCCGCAGACACGCCCCAGTGTGGCGGAAGTGCCGGCTGCGCACCCGGAAGCCGTCCGGGTGTCCCCTGTTGTCTTCCCCCCAGCACTTCCTGGTGTGGCAGAAGTGCTGGGCTCCAGGGATATCCAGGCACCGGGGCGCCGCCTGGCGGTGGCCATGGGTCCCTACAGGGCTGGGCTTCCAAGCTCTTTACCCGAGGCCCCCAACATAACCGGGGCGGACGCCCCCTCGTGGTCTGGAGGAGGCACATATCTATATATATACATATACATATCCACATATATATACATATATACACATACAGTATCAACATATATATACACATACATATACACACATACAAACACACACACATATACATATATACATATACACATACATACATACAGATAAATATACATATATATACACACATACACATATATATATATATATACACTGTGTGCACAATTATTAGGCAAGTGAGTATTTTGACCATATCATCATTTTTAATGCGTATATTCCAACTCCAAGCTGTATTAACTTGAATGCTTATTGGATTTAAGCACGTCAGGTGATGTGTATTTGTGTAATGAGGGAGGGTGTGGCCTAAGGAGATCAACACCCTATATCAAGGTGTGCAGAATTATTAGGCAGCTAGTTTTCCTCAGGCAAAACGGGCCAAAAAGAGATTTAACTGACTCTGAAAAGTCAAAAATTGTAAAAGTCTTTCAGAGGGATGCAGCACTTTTGGAATTGCTAAGATATTGGTGTGTGATCACAGAACCATCAAACATTTTGTTGCAAATAGTCAACAGGGTCGCAAGAAACGTGTTGAGAACAAAAGATGCAAATTAGCTGCCAAAGATTTGAGAAGAATCAAACGTGAAGCTACCAGGAACCCATTATCCTCCAGTACTTTCATATTCCAGAGCTGCAACCTACCTGGAGTGCCCAGAAGTACAAGGTGTTCAGTGCTCAAAGACATGGCCAAGGTAAGGAGGGCTGAAACCCAACCACCACTGAACAAGAAACATAAGTTGAAACGTCAAAACTGGGCCAAGAAATATCTGAAGACAGATTTTTTTCAAAGGTTTTATGGACCGATGAGATGAGAGTGACTCTTGATGGACCAGATGGATGGACCTGTGGATCAGTAATGGGCACAGAGCTCCACTCCAACGTGGAGGTGGGGTACTGGTATGAGCTGGTATTTTTAAAGATGAGCTAGTTGGACCTTTTGCATTGAAGATGAACTCAAAATCAACTCCCAAACCTACTGCCAGTTTTTCAAGACACTTTCTTCAAACAGTGATACAGGAAAAGACCATGATTTTTATGCAGGCCAATGCTCCATCACTTGCATCGAAGTTCTCCACTGCGTGGCCAGCCAGTAAAGGCCTTAAAGATGAAGGAATAATGACATGGCCCCCTTCCTCATCTGACCTAAACCCTATCGAGAACTTGTGGGCACTTCTTAAACGCTAGATTTACGGGGGAGAAAAACAATACACCTCTCTGAAGAGTGTCTGGGAGGCTGTAGTCACTGCTCCACAAAAAGCTGATCGTCAACAGATCAAGAAACTGACAGACTCCATGAATGGAAAGGCTTATGACTGTTATTGGAAAGAAGGGTGGCTATATTGGTCATTGATTGATTGATTTATTTTTTTTGAAATGTCAGAGATGTTTATTTGTAAATTTTGAGGTGTTTGTTTATTATTCTCACTATAACAGATGAAAATAAACAAGTGAGATGGGAAAATTTTCATTTTTCCTTTAGTTGCATAATAAATCTGCACACTAATAGTTGCCTAATAATTGTGTGCACATATGTATTCCCCTGATGATGTTCACACTCACATTTCCGTTGTGAAACATTCAGGTTTCAGGTTTATTAACATTTTGGATTGACTGATAGCACTGTGTTTGTTCCATATTAAAATTAATCCTCAAAAATACAACTTGCCTAATAATTGTGCACACAGTGTATATATATATATATACACATACATACATACACACACATACTGTATATATATATATACACACAGACATATACTTTGTATATATACATATATATACAGATCTACAGATATATACAGATTTCTTCTTTTCACTTAAGAAACATAGCAAAAGTTAGACCTCTTATATCATTGAAAGATGCTGAGAAATTAATTCATGCTTTTGTTTTCAGTAGACTAGATTACTGTAACGCACTCCTCTCAGGACTACCCAAAAAAGACATAAATCACTTGCAACGAGTGCAGAATGCAGCTGCTAGAATCCTAACTGGGAAAAGAAAATCCGAACACATTTCTCCAGTTTTGATGTCACTACACTGGTTGCCTGTGTCATTCAGGATTGACTTTAAAATACTGTTTATGGTTTATAAAGCCTTAAATAATCTCGCTCCATCTTATATATCGGAATGCCTGACACGTTATATTCCAAATCGTAACCTTAGATCTTCAAATGAGTGTCTCCTTATAATTCCAAAAGCTAACTTAAAAGAAGTGGTAAGACGGACTTCTGCTGTTATGCACCTAAAATCTGGAATAGCCTGCCAATAGGAATTCGCCAGGCAAATACAGTAGAGCACTTTAAAACACTGCTGAAAACACATTACTTTAACATGGCCTTCTCATAACTTCACTTTAACTTAATACTGATACTCTGTATGTTCAATTCATCACAATAACTATTCATAGTGGCTCTAAAATCCGTACTTCACTTTAACTTAATACTGATACTCTGTATGTTCAGTTCATCACAATAACTATTCATAGTGGCTCTAAAATCCGTACTGACCCCAACTCTCTCTTCTGTTTCTTTTTCCGGTTTCTTTGTGGTGGTGGCCTGCGCCACCACCACCTACTCAAAGTATCATGATGCACCAACATTGATGGACTGAAAGCCAGAAGACTACGTGACCATCATCATCAGGTCCTTCCATGAAAACCCTAAATACAAAGAGGAGTGTTTGACTTATGTTAGGTAGATTGCCCAGAGGGGACTGGGCGGTCTCGTGGTCTGGAACCCCTACAGATTTTATTTTTTTTCTCCAGTTTTTGGAGTTTTTTTTGTTTTTTCTCTCCACCCTGGCCATCGGACCTTACTTATTCTATGTTAATTAATGTTGACTTATGTTTATTTTTTATTGTGTCTTCTATTTTTCTATTCATTTTGTAAAGCACTTTGAGCTACATTTTTTGTATGAATATGTGCTATATAAATAAATGTTGATTGATTGATTGATTGAGATCTACATATATACACATATCTACATATATACACACACATATATATATACATATCCACATATATATACACATATATATATACATATCTACATATATATATATACACATACATACATACATACGTACATACATATATATATATATAGTATAGTTGGCCATGTAAAAAGTTGCTGCTGTCATAATCGGTTTGACTTTCATGGTTTGTTTCATTTACGACAGCATTTGCAGGACTTGTGTTGAAGTGACATTCGGCATCTGTCAAGCGTTATAAGCATACAACCGGTTTCATCGATAACTTCACATCCAGCTTTTGAGAGTTTAAACATTCATAAACATTGTCAGGGATGCCAGGGGCAACGACCCGGCTGGGACGCCTTGAGGGACCGGAAGAGGGTCTACGCCCTCCATGGATCACGTGGGGGCCGCCATCCTGGTTGGTTTGGGGGCCACGGGTAGAGGGCTTGGAAGCCCAACCCTGTAGAGACCTGTGGTCACCGCTAGGGGGTGCTCCAATGCCTTGGGGACCCTGGACCTCAGCACTTCCGCCACACCAGGAAGTGCTGGGGGGAAGAGGAGCAGGGACACCCGGAGAGCTTCCGGGAGAACAGCCGGCACTTCCACCACACTGGGGCGTGTCCAGGGAGGAGTGCCGGGAAACACCTGGAGCCCATCCGGGATGAAATAAAAGAGGCCGTCTCCCTTCATTCGAAACTGGAGTCGGGTGGAAGCAGGACAGAGCAGGAGAGAGAGTGGAGGTGGCCCGAAGAGGAAAGCATTGTGTGGCCAGGACTGTGTGCGGGTTTCGTGTGTGCACTGACTTTTGAACTTGTAAATAGTGTAAAATAAACGTGTGGTGGTGATGAACAACATGTCCGCCTGTCTGTGTCCGGGCCGCGTCCACAACATCAAACTGTCCACTACTGAAATCGTCACCTGTGAATCAAAGATGTTTAAGAGGCATTGGGGGTTGTCGAAAGGTGTAAAATATTTGGCCATTTCGGTACACAATTCAGCAGCAGCCATCAACTCACATGCAGAACCATAGGTAAAGGGCTTAAGCATTTCACTCTCTGTAGTGCTCCTGTGTAGTATAATTATCTCCTGTACCATCATCAGTCCACACCTTGAACCTGTCCCAGTCATTCAATACATTAGACACAATGTTCCTCCGAATATCAAGAGTGAGCCTGATATGGCCGTGCAATATGTAACAAAGAGAATGTAAAAGGCAGCTGCCATCTCCAGGCATGGAAACCACTCGGTAAGTGACAGTTCTTTGATCGATGGTGATCACCTCGATAGACATGTTAATGGGGGTACGGTTGGAACGATAAAGGAAATGGGTAACTGAACAATGTAAAGTAAGTCTAAAATACCTACACAATAACTATAATTGTAATAAACGGGACCCAATGCCGCCTCACACGGTGACCGAGCTGCAGGCTATTGACGTATATATGTACGTAAGTAGGATTCAGTTAGCGTAGGGAATTCACGTACCAAATTTTTTGAAGATGGGCCCATAAGTAACAAAGACCGTTGGAAAGTTCAATATGGCGGTCAACAGTGGCGTCATACCACCAAAATAAGTACGTACATTAGTTTCGGTTAGCGCAGGGAACCCGCCTACCAAATTTCGTAAAGATGGGGCCATAAATAAGAAAGTTCAACATGGCGGACATTGTCGACCGTTATGACCGTTACGTATAGAATTTCGAAATGAAACCTGCTGAACTTTTGTAAGTAAGCTGTAAGGAATGAGCCTGCCAAATTTCAGCCTTCTACCTACACGGGAAGTTGGAGAATTAGCGACGTTGGAAAGTTCAATATGGCGGCTGACAGTGGCATCATACCAACGAAATAAGTATGTACATTGGTTTTGGTTAGGGCAGGGAAACCACCTACCAAATTTCGTGAAGATGGGGCCATGAATAAGAAAGTTCAAAATGGCGGACGTTGTTGACCGTTATGACCGTTACGCGTAAAATTTCGAAATCAAACCTGCTTAACTTTTGTAAGTAAGCTGTAAGGAATGAGCCTGCCAAATTTCAGCCTTCTACCTACATGGGAAGTTGGAGAATTAGTAACGTTGGAAAGTTCGGCCGACAGTGGCGTCATACCACCGAAATAAGTATGTACATCAGTTTTGGTTAGCGCAGGGAAGCCACCTACCAAATTTCGTGAAGATGGGGTCATAAATAAGAAAGTTCAAAATGGCCGGACGTTGTTGACCGTTATGACCGTTACGTGTACAATTTCTAAATAAAACCTGCTTAACTTTTGTAAGTTTGCTGTAAGGAACAAGCCTGCCAAAATTTTAGCCTTCTACCTACACGGGAAGTTGGAGAATTAGTGATGAGTCAGTGAGTGAGTGACTGAGTGAGTGAGTCAGTGAGTGAGTGAGGGCTTTGCCTTTTATTAGTATAGATTCTAAAGGAAAATGTCAGGACATCTGTCCATGAACTGAATGTGGGTCATGCAGCAAGACAACGACCCTAAGCACACAAGTCATTCTACCAAAGAATGGTTAAAGAAGAATAAAGTTAATGTTTTGGAATGGCCAAGTCAAAGTCCTCACCTTAATCCAATCAAAATGTTGTGGAAGGACCTGACGCGAGCAGTTAATGTGAGGAAACCCACCAACGTCCCAGAGTTGAAGCTGTGCTGTACGGAGGAATGGGCTAAAATTCCTCCAAGTTGGTGTGCAGGAATGATCAAAAGTTACCGGAAACGTTTAGCTGCAGTTATTGCTGCAAACGGGGGTCACACCAGATACTGAAAGCAAAGGTTCACATACTTTTGCCACTCACAGATATGTAATATTCAATCGTTTTTCTTAATAAATAAATGACCAAGTATAATATTTTTGTCTCATTTGTTTAACTGTTTTCTCTTTATCTACTTTTAGGATATGAGTGAAAATCTGATGATGTTTTAGGTCATATTTATGCAGAAATACAGAAAATTCTAAAGGGTTCACAAACTTTCAAGCACCACTATAAGAATAAACAGATATTGGTTGAATAGATAATATGCAGTTCATTTAAAGTTATAAAAATATATCGAAAATAAATAGACCAACTGTATGTAGGCAACAGTTGCTATTTTTTAAGTTAAATGGCGTAACAATCATCTAGCAAGTTTATTTTTATTTGACTTATCTGGGAATCAACACCTTATCATGGTAGTGAGGTTTGTGTGCCCCTGTCACCCTAGGAGCTGCGTTGTCCGGAGCAGAAGCTCCTGGTAGGGCTTCCCCAGGCAAAATTGGGATTTGTAATTTATAGTCCCTAATAATTCAGCTCTACAAAGATGAACAGAATACCCCACCAAATATGGGGTTACAGAGTCCTCCACCTGGAGCCAGGCCTTGGGGGAGTGCCGGCAGCCAAGTGGCAGATAACTGGCCTGCCACAGGACCTGATTAGGCATAGCCCAAAATTGAAATGTGGGACTGCACTCCTGTGGGTCCACCACCTGTAGGATTAGGGGCCAGGAGCGATGTGATCGGGGTGGCAGTCAAAGGCAGAGGTCTTGGGAGGATTATATCTTCCAGATTGTCTGGGAACATCTTGGGATCTCACAGTATGAATTGGCAAGTGAGGCTGGGGAAAGGGATATATGGGCCTCACAAGACTGTTGCCCCCCCATGACATAGTGCATTATTAAATAAATAAATGAATTTTCAGTTGAATAAAGTTTAGTAAAATGATGTGATTTTTCTTGTATATTAGCAAATTGTACTTCAAATAAAAAATGTGTTCTAGTAATAATATTTTTCACATTAGTCTGTCCAGACTGCACAGAAGGAATCCCTTGTTTGGACACCAGTCCATCTCAGAGCTTAAACTGAAAAGTATACTGAAATCATGCATGTTTCAAGGTCTTCTTTTTATATTAATGTGCCTATTTATATTTAAATCAAAATGTATGACATAATTCTATCACATTTTATTTATTATTGTAGAATGTAAAAACATGACACCATACCTTAAATTTTATTCTATAAGCTTCTCATGGTATGGATGGCTTTGGTTAAAGATTCCAGTGACATGCAACTTTCAGAGTGTCTCATTAGATGCTTCATTACTTTAATTGATAAGGCTCTGTGGTACTTTTATAAAATCTGTATGTGTAAGTCAGGTGTTTCTGGTTGCTACAAATAGATGGCCCAGAAAATTATGTTATTTTAATGAGCATTTGCAGCTTGGAGAATGCAATTTGCAGGAGACGATGAAACCTGGAAGAAGTGTGATAATAGTATGCATATTGGCATGCAAAGTTTATAAGTATATTTTATGCCTCAAATTACAGCATGGAAAGGATCAGTGATCAGCACACAGTTGGCTAGCCATTATGGAACGGAACTGCTGTCTTTACAACTTTTATGGCTTTGTAGTTTTAACTATTAAGTATTAAGCAGAAATGAGTCTTTTACTGACATTACTGTTTGTATTTGGAAGGTTAATACTAACTCAAGGATATTTATTTAGCTTACATTTACATTTAACATGGGGCATCCTTGGTAATATATAATTAGAGAAACAGATATCTTGCTGGCTAGTGAACCAATCAAACAAGCAAGCAAGTCAACCCAAATATTAAGACAATTTACAGCAGAGCTTGACATTTTACAGAGCAAATAATATTTAAAAACACAGATTTAATTGAGGGTGGCGCAGTGGGTAGCACTGCTGCCTCGCAGTTAGGAGACCCAGGTTTGGTCCTCCCTGCGTGGGTTTCCTCCGGGTGCTCCGGTTTCCTCCCACAGTCCAAAGACATGCAGGTTAGGTGTATTGGCAATCCAAAATTGTCCCTGGTGTGTGGGTGTGTGTGTGTGTTTGTGTGCCCTGCGGTGGGCTGGCGCCCTGCCCAGAGTTTGTTTCCTGCCTTGTGCCCTGTGTTGGCTGGGATTGGCACCAGCTGACCCCGTGACCCTGTAGTTTGGATATAGCGGGTTGGATAAGAGATGGATGGATGGATTTAATTGAAAAAATGATTTGACACAGTAAAACAATAAAATACGTAAGTGTTATGACAAGAATGAAATCAAGATTACAGAATACTTCACATTTGAAACAGAACAAAAAAGTGAAAGTCACCTGAAATTTCCAATGAAAAAGTAAAGTTACACGATTCCTGAACTCCGTATCAGTTAATTTGTAAAACAATTACTGATTGACAGATTTGGTAATTTGCTTTCCAATCCCAGCAGTAAACACTTCTGTTGACATCTGAATGGTAGGATTTACAAAAAGTAATTTTCTACAATGCATACAGAATGTGGAAGAAAATTTGCAAATCGAAGCTGAATGGATTAATGGATAGACTATAAAGGAGTAGATTAAGATTTCTGCATTCAGCACAGATAAACAAAAATTGATGCAAAGATATCACCAGGTGTGTTGAAGACAACATCTGCTCACTTCAAACAGCAAACACAAATAATGTGTTAAACTACAAACTAAAAATATGTTGTTTCCGGAGTCTGCTAATACTCTGCCATGTGTTCATTTAATATATATATTTCCTCCAGAAAATGTATGTTATAAGCTTACAGATGGCTTGACATTTATTAAAGAGCTAATTATGTGTCGATTGGTTACTTGGAGAAAGAAAAGGAAGGGCAGGAATTGGGGTTTAGTACATTTGAAGGAGACAGTACTGCTGCAATAGGTCATTTCATTGAGGATCACGCACAGCGCAACAAGCATCTTGTGGGAGGTAGGAACAATCTCTGGACAGGGCGCCAGCTTGTTGCTACCATTGTGCCACTGTGACCCCATGTCTAATACATGCTTTAATTAATTTCATCATGAAAATGATATCAAACATACAGCATAGCATTTAAATTGTTCAGAGAGCTGTAATATCAAGAAATGAATGTATTCTGTGTCCTGTCGGCGCAAGAAAAAGCCCGTTTAAGAATCAAGTAGTGGTTTACGCACATAGAGTACGTAAAAGAACAGACAGAATACGAAGCATTTAACGTGCTACTTTAGTTACAATGGGATTTGAGAAACTAGTAAATTAAAAGATTTTAAGAAGAAGTTTATGACAAATTAAACCACGTGATTAAAGTTGACATTTTTTTCCCACCGTGTGCCTATTTTTTGTCCTTTCTCTGTTCCCTAATAAGCTTCAATATTACACTCAGACACTGGGCTAGGACTTACCTTTTCACAATGACTTTGATACCTGACAACTTCTTTTTTATTTCAGGCACTGTGAGACTTTCTGAACTTGAACTTTTGATCAACTTCCTTTTGTTGTTTATACAACTGTTGTACTAATATTAAGTTTTTCCTAGCATCCACTTGCCATTTGCTGATTGTCTTCTTTTTTCCCTGTGCTGTTGCCATTGTATTTACATATAAAGAGCTCTGTTTTGGTTCTTTGAGACTGGGTTTTTTATTTTATTTTTTATTTAAAAGCCTTACTACTTTTCCTTTGGTTCCAGTCCTTGCTGGTAGGGCCCATTGGAACTTTGCAGCCTACATCTCAAGGCAAACCCTCATTTGTAATTATGAAGGACAAGCAGATCATATTGAGTTAGTGTCTTGTGTCCATGTAGCAAACAAAAGCAGCCCCTGATCTGGAGAGGAAGGGTTTGAAAGTCATCCTCTTGTAGAAGGTCTTTAGAATGAATTAGAGTTTTTTTGAAAAGGCTCATAAGTCGGAGGAAAGGAGGACAGGGTCACAAGAGAGAGAGCTTGGAGAAGGAGAATGTTTTGTGTGCTAAGTTGGAGATGGGCCAAACATGCAAATTAGAATTTGGGTTACATCTTTATTCAATAGAATTTCCAAGATCAAGATATACAGTATATTTTTAGTTTTTTTTTATAATTAGAGAACAGGTTTTAGTGACACAGTGAGGCAGAGGTGAAACCTTGGAGTTTAAGGTCCAGTGTTTTAGAGGACTGACTTTCCAATGCCACTTTTTGACTGTCCATTTCCTAAGCTTCCACAATGAAATGAACAGGGCAGTAGAGGTTTCTTGTCCTTAAATGGGCAACATTGCCCCAGCTAGCAGATATTATGTTCTCACTTGTCTTCCCATGAATTATCTACTTCCTTAAAGAGGGTGAGGAGCTCTTAGGACATGCTGAGTGGCCTTCCATCTAGCATCTTGTGGAATATTGCAAGTTTCACCCAGACCAGTATCTTGTCTCTCCTGAATATTTATCAAAATTATAAGCAGAAGAGATCATTACATTGATTTTTCCTGGTGCAGTAGTTTTAATGATGTTTACATTTAAAGCATTTTTTTATTTTGTATGCATTGGCATTTCACTGTTATTTTTCATGCTGCATTTGTCCAGAACTTGGCTGACATATACCAACATATTATAACCTATTATAAAACCATGCTTCTTTCTAATATGTACAATAGGGTGGATGTCACATTCTGGTTTTATTCATTTTGGGAGTTCCCAAAGACAAAGTTACGACACAAGTAATAGGCATATTATAGACTATATTGCTCATTAATAGGGAAAATAAGCAGCAATTCATGTCTACTGAAAATATGGGAACATTTTCTTCATCATTAAACCCAAGTCTATCTATCTATCTATCTATCTATCTATCTATCTATCTATCTATCTATCTATCTATCTATCTATCTATCTATCTATCTATCTATCTATCTATCTATCTATCTATCATTCAATTCCCTGAAACCAAGGGGTAGAAGGAGCTCCTTTTTTAATTTCCATCTTTTTTTCCCAGTTCATGGATCAAGCTGTATGAGCATAGTGATCAACATAACATAACAGCATTTTCTAACCTGATGATTATCAAAAGACTGCCAAATCAGGGGTGTCTTCAGGGAAATCCTGTAGAACTCTGTCGAAATACGGCTTGACAGCCAGCTTATCACACAAGGCAGGGGGAGAAAAAGCTTGCCTCTATTTAAACAGAATTTTCAAAAAATGAGAAAATAAAGAAGATAAAGTAGAGCATAAAAGAGGGTTACAGCATGTGGTCGTAGGAGTATTTATTACATTCAAACTTTTAATTAGAGTTTAGTAGCTTTCTTTTGCAATTCTAGACTGATTTTAGCACCAGGGCATTATTTAATACAGCCATTATAAAACAAAAATTCAATTACAGAAATTTAAGTTAAAAATGAGTATCTATTATGTATAGGAGAATTTCAGTGTAATTTTCTATGCACACTGGAGCTAGAAAGACTCTACTTTAAATTAGGCTTTTTATTTTAAAAGTTACTTTGCCATTTTTGGGACACAGCCCAAATGCTAAGAGAATTTTATACTAGAGGAGAAAAGCAGTGGTTTTTTCATATAAAGTTTAATAATAATGTTTTAACTTGTTTCAGCTAACTCTGATATCAGTTGCAAGTGACCAACCAAAACATAATGATGGATCCACCATAGTAGTAGTTTAGTGCATGAGTGATCCTGATTTATTAACAGAGCCTAATCATTTTTCTTCAAAAACAATAAAAATATTTGTAGTGAGTCCATGCCAAAACAAACACCAAACCTAAAAAGCATAAAAGTAAAACTGAAGCAGCTTCTTGCTGACTCTCACGTCTGTTAATAATATTCTAGTGAGTGCTTTAAAGGGACAAACCGCTCATTTTTAAATTGTTATAGTTAAAAGGGCTCAAGTAAGTTATCACAGCAAGCACATAATATATACAAAAAAAAGTTCAGATATGAACACATGTTTTAACAGGTCATGTCATTTTCTAACCCACTTAATTCAGACCAGGGCTGCGGTGGGAGGCTGGAGTCCACCCCTGTTACCATCAGGCACAAGGCAAGAACAATCCCTGGGCAGGGCACCAGTCTATCGCAAGGTGAAAACACATACACCAAACATACATTAGTGCAAAGTCAAAACGGTGAGGATCCGACACACAAACCCTGGCCTTGTTACTGTGAGGCAGCAATGCTATCACAATGCCACCGTGCCACCCTGTGCTTTAACATACAAATTATGACACAAATGAGAAAACTGTGCTTGGTAACACTAAAGAGATACCCCAAACTCAGCATGTGTTGCTCTGTTAATGCCCTTTAGCCAGTGATGCATATAGTATTCCGAGCTGTAAAATGTCATTTATTAAAAAAAAATAAGGAATGGCCAAACTAAATGTTATTTTGGCTTTCTTACTTCTTGTACTACGTTTGCAGATTTTCCTCCATGCTACTGGATATTTTGGTTTCCTCCTACATCCCAAAGATGTTTGTGCTGTGTTAACTGCTGAATGTGAAATTGTCCCATATTAACTTGAGTATGCAAGTGAGTGAAACCTGTGATGGACAGGTGACCCAGGCTGGGCTGGTTTTATAATTACATGTTATGATATTTTACTTTATTGTGACTTAAAACATGTAGTGTTGTCACAGTAAAATATATTGCCTTTTTCTTTTTTTTTTTGGTATAAAGGAGAACTGGGACATGCTGAAAAATCCAGGCTCATTGGTCAGGCCTAGGAGGTGTCAACAAAATGGACTGTTGGTGGGAGTTTAGCGATATGTGTGCCAGGTTAACCAAATGATCCATTAAAGGGAACCAAATGTCAGACCAAAAAGAATTTGAGAGGCAGAAAATATAGAAGTGAAAAAAGCTAGGGAAAAGCTTTCTCTACCAGGAAAACCATTGGCCAGAACCAAAGGTCCCTTACTAACAAAAACAAAATAATTTTTTTAAAATAATGATCATTACATAGTTTCTTCCTTGGAAACGCAGTTATGACAAAGACGTTTACAGCACACATACTTGTATAAAGTTGACAAATGTAAAGTGCCAACCCACCAACAGTGCAACTCACTGGACTCTCACAGAAAAATAATCAATGTTATGACTTAAGAAAACAGCTTTTTGTCCAGAAATTGACCAATTTGTAATACTGAAAGAAAATAATAACACCACCAGAAGCTGACAGAGCCCTCTGTCTAAGCGGAGTCAGGTTGCAAGAGAAGAAACAAAGCTGCAGCCTGAAGCTTACAAACTGTCGTGCAGGGTCAATATTCAATGGCATACTGTAACCACATTAGTTTATAAAATACTATACTTGGTTTTCTACATTCTGAGACTCTTATACTCAAGGTGTTTCATCAATTCTCACAGGAGATGGAATCAAAGAAATTGTGGTATGCAACTCGAACCCATGGTTGAATCAAGATATGAGCCACCTGACTCATATCAGGGCCTACAGGACCAGCAACAGCAAGCACATAATAACCATCCTGCTTTACCTCCAGTGGCTCCCTGTGTCTTACAGAATTGAATATAAAATTCTATTATGTGCATAGAAAGATTTAAATGACCTTGCACCAGACTTCTCCATTACTACGCTCCTGTTTGCCCACTAAGGTCCTCTGATTCTGGCAATCTTGTTGTGCCCCATACTAATCTGCACTCTATGGGTGACAGGGCCTTCAGCTCCATAGCGCCCAGACTTTGGAATGACATCCCGAAATTAATTAGATCAGCTGACTCCATTCATTATTTCAAAAAACAAATTAAAACTCATCTGTTCAGGAAGGTGTTTAACTTAACCTAATATTCTGCTTCTTTCAGTCATCCTCTCTGTCTGGATGCTCAGGATAATTTGTGTGTGCGTTATAACACAAATTATGTTATTTGTTGAGGTTTTTCTTCTAGTAATGAATTTTGTATTTTACTCTGGTTTATTGTCTTTTATTCTATTTAATGCATTTGTATATCCTGTATTTATCTGTTTTAATGATCTATTCAGGAAACATCTGTATTCAATGATACATATACCAACTGTTTCTTTATAAGACTCTGTGAAGCACCTTGAGCATGAGAAACCCCTATATAAATACAATTTATTATTATTACCATTATTATTATTACTGTTATTATTATTATTATTATTATTATTATTATTATTACATTATATTTTAAGTTCAGTCAGGGATCAATGTGGTATAGTTTGGAGGTAGCATCTGTGACTGAGCCTCAATATGAGATGAGAAGAATATAATATGGCAGAAATTCATATTTTTTATCTTATATCATAAATGCCTACCTCCTTTGTAATCATAGAAGTGCTTATAAGAGGCTCTTGTACTCAGACATTAAAGCCTATTTAGTTCTTAAATGTTGGCTTAAAGTACAGTATTTATGCAAGGAACAGAGGGAAACTCAGGAAGTGCAGATGCGACCAGTGGCTAGTGTGCAAGTATGCATACCGAATATGCTTTTAGGTATAATTCTGCTCATGGCAGATTAATAACCAAATCCTTTAAACAATCTGAAATGTTAGATTTTGAATATTGTTCAAGGTCCCACCACTCTATATGATTCTGTTTTTGTTTCAGGATCGTATTCTGAGTTTTAATGTCTTTTAAGGCTAGATTTACGTATGCAAAGACACAAAACCACAAATGTGTTTCTTCTATGTTATTTGCACACTAACACAAGTAGGTTTATTTGTTTTCATGCCTGTTGATGTGTGTGGTGATGTTCTGGTACTACAGTGCTTGCTTTGCCTTTATGATAGAAAACAATGAAAGATGTATTGAAGACAAAAGTGATATTGGGTACACTCATGAGTTAGCAGGGAACATGCACATAAATTTCACCACATATGGTGCCAAAATTAATTTTCTACTGTTGCACTATTTTACAACAATACACAATATTTCTTCTTACTCTGGGATCATATTGAGGTTGTGTTTGTCATCTATACTAATAAAAGGCAAAGCCCTCACTGACTGACTGACTGACTCACTCACTGACTCACTCACTGACTCATCAATAATTCTCCAACTTCCCGTGTAGGTAGAAGGCTGAAATTTGGCAGGCTTATTCCTAACAGCTTACTTACAAAAGTTAAGCATTTTTTCATTTCGAAATTCTACACGTAACGGCATAACGGTCGACAATGTCCGCCATGTTGAACTTTCTTATTTACGGCCCCATCTTCACGAAATGTGGTAGGTGGCTTCCCTGAGCTAACCGAAACCGATGTACGTACTTATTTCGGTGGTATGACGCCACTGTCGGCCGCCATATTGAACTTTCCAATGTCACTAATTCTCCAACTTCCCGTGTAGGTAGAAGGCTGAAATTTGGCAGGCTCATTCCTTACAGCTTACTTACAAAAGTTAAGCAGGTTTCATTTTGAAATTCTACACGTAACGGTCATGACGGTCGACAACATCCGCCATGTTGAACTTTCTTATTTATGGCCCCATATTCACGAAATTTGGTAGACAGCTTCCCTGCGCTAACCGAAACCAATGTACGTACTTATTTCGGTGGTATGATGCCACTGTCGGCATATTGAACTTTTCAACGGTCTTTGTTACTTATGGGCCCATCTTCAAGAAATTTGGTACGCGGGTTCCCAATGCTAACTGAATCCTACTTACGTACATATATACATCCATAGCCCGCAGCTCGGTCACCGTGTGAGTCGGCGTTGGGTCCCCCATCCCAGCGCCTCCCACGTTGTTGGCTGCCTGCCTATATAAGGTCATCTCTACATTCCCTTTCTTGCTTCGCCACGGGATTCACATCTCCCTGCTGATAACTACAGCTTTTTTATTTAATCCACGGCTTCTCCGCTGTTTTATTGTTCGTTTATTACAATTATAGTTATTGTGTAGGTATTTTAGACTTACTTTACATTGTTCAGTTACCCATTTCCTTTATCCTTCCAACCGTACCCCCATTAACATGTCTATCGAGGTAATCACCATCGATCAAAGAACTGTCACTTACCGAGTGGTTTCCATGCCCAGAGATGTCACCTGCCTTTTCCATTCTCTTTGTTACATATTGCACAGCCATATCAGGCTCACTCTTGGTATCTGGAGGAACATTGTGTCTTATGTATTGAATGACTGGGACAGGTTCAAGGTGTGGACTGATGATGGTACAGGAGATAATTATACTACACAGGAGCACTATAAGAGTGAAATGCTTAAGCCCTTCACCTATGCTTCTGCATGAGATTTGATGGCTGCTGCTGAATTGTTAGGTTGTCACTTTCAAGTCTACCAAAATGGACAAATATTTTACACCTTTCGACAACCGCCAATGCCTCTTAAACATCTTAGATTGACAGGTGACGATTTCAGTAGTGGACACTTTGATGTTTATGAATATTTAAACTCTCAAAAGCTGGATGTAAAGTTATTGATGAAACCGGTTGTATGCTTACAACGTTTGACAGATGCTGAATGTCACTTCAACACAACAAGTCTTGCAAATACTAACGTAATTGAAACAAACCATGAAACTCAAACCGATTATGACAGCAGCAATCCAAGCTGTGAGATTTGAAACAAGATTACTGTTCAGATGGCCAACTGTACGTTGCATGCTCAAGAGTAAGCTCAGCGCACAACTTGGTCATGTTACAACCGGAGGGCCGAACTGACAATGTGGTATACAAAGAGATCCTTAACAAATAATAATTGGTATATTTTCCCTCAGTTTAAAAAGGTTAAAAATAAAATAAAAATTTTAAAGCAGTACTTTGCCGCTGCGAAGCCCGGCTATTTTGCTAGTTATTAAATAAATCGTTTGAGTTTTACTTTGAAAGACAAGAACATTTGAATATTACAACGTATTGAAAGAACATATTTCACTGGGGAAAACTGAACTCCAAATTTAAGGAGGAAAAAAACATGCTATGTTTACAAAGATTAGAAATCAGGCTGATATTTTGAAATACAGATCATGCAGCAATGTATGTGATATAGTGTGTGACAGGAGTTGCCAAGAAATGCCATGGACTGAGCTTCCTGCTTTGTGCATTTTTGAATAAACAAGCTAAAGCCCACAATTGATTTCAGTGAGCCCTATCTGCAAGTGGACACATTAAAAATATGAAAGCACTGTGCTCCTGCGTAGTGATATGAACAGGCGACATAGAAAATAATTAATTTTACTTGTGTGCTTGGGTTCCACACATTGTGAGGATGTGTAAATGGTAATCTATGTAAACCTAACTGTAGGAATTGTAATGAAGTAGGAGACTTGAAAGAGTTGACATTTAAAGGAGAATTTCCTGTTTAGTGCGTTACCGGTAAAACAAGTTGGTCTTTTGGTTAGAAAAGTTTTTAGCCGACTACCAGTATCAGTAATAGCCATTCACCCTAATCCTGACTGACATCATGTTGTTCATGTGGCTGATTTAAGTATTTTAGGGAATGCCAAAGCATGTCACAGGTGGGCTCACTGTTCCTTTTCTGGAAAGGGAAAAAGCAGGCAATGTATAACTTCAAAGTCCTTCCTCTGTGCCGCTTCTGAATCGGTTATAATAAGAAAAAGACAAGGTATACCATGAAAAAGGCATGCACTACTGAGAGATTCTCTCTCTTGTTCTGTAAATGTACTTTACAACACGAGGAGAGGATTTGGCCCAGTATATATTGCTTTAGGAGTGGTTCCAGACATTTTTAATGTGATTGATCAAAGATACCCTGAGTCTTGTCAGACCATCTGGATAATGAGTAGTTTTGCTTAAAATAAAGCCATAAGATATGAAGAAGTACAGGTTCACCTATGCAGAAAGTAAACTTGGAGCCAGCTTCCGTCTTCTGATGTAATATTATCTGATACGTAGACACCGTGTGTTGAATTTAAATCAGATGGATTTCAGGTAGCACTTTATATTAAGTATTTCTTGTCTAGACATTTATAGACCTTTTCTTGACACTGAATATACTACTGATACCACAGTCCCCGTATTCATTATTCTAAGTAGTCTGGAAAAAACTATTAAGAAATGCACCTCTATATTTCTGGCGATTTCAGCTTGAATTTCAGCCTTAATGGGAACTATTTCCCATTCCAGCCACAGTATGCTGAGCATTTCTTTCTAAATGTTGCATTATGAATGGCTGTGTAAGCAATGCTTCTGTATTTATATCTGCCTAGAAGGGGATGTCTTCATTACTTGTAGAGGTTTTTAGTTGTCAGCAGAGATGAGAAGTGGAAAAGCCAGTTAGACTGTGAAGTATAAATGCATATAATCTGCTCTGAATATAAAAAATACATATGTCTCCTTTTTTAGTAGTTCATGCTTTAACTTCAGAACAATTCTACTTTCAATAGCTACAGTCATTCCACCCCGTCAGAGAAAGCACATCAAGCTTTTTGTCACTCAAGTAGTTTATAAAGGTTTTAACTTATATTTTATATGGTAGTTAACGCTGCTGTCTCATGGCTCTGATTGTTCCAGAACTCTGGGTAGACATCCTCAGCTTAGGCACTGGCTGTATGAGGTTTGTACATTCCCTCATGTTCAGGCTCAGCTGAGTGATCCTGCCACATATCAATTTATGTAAGTTGCCGACTCAGGGTTGGTTCCTACCTTGATCTCATTGCTCGCATAATTTAGCTTTATGTGAAATGGTGTTGGAATAGGTGGGATAGGAAACTGAATTAATTTATTTTACATGTGAAATACTATATTATCACAGCTTCATTCAGCTTATCACCCATATTTCTAAATAAATAACTTAAGCAATCCAAAACTAAATGGCAAGCATAGGGTAGAGTGAAGAGACAAGTGCTAATTCTAGAATATATCTCAATAATATTTTTATAGTTGTATTCCAATGGAGTTTGTTTCAAGACTCAGTGTGACAATTGGCTCTCTTTCATCTTTTCCTTGTTTAATGACTCTCTCATCCTGTTAATTTTTTTCAGTCATTTGATAAATATATTCATGTGCAGTTTTCAGTCACTTTTCAGTTCATTTACTGTATGTAGTCACCAAAGGTCCTTTTTATTGTATACCAGCAACAAATTTGGTTTCATGACATACTTGTAAAAAATGTTTGTGAATACATTTTAGACATGAATAATCAATCAGTGCAAACTCAATATAAGGTGTTGCACACAACTCCTTTCTACCATGGGGACATCTATGTGCTGTGTTTAATCCGCTATCATGGTAGTTACTCAAAAATGGACGAGATCTGACCAAAAATATTACCTCGGACTGTGACGGTTTGAAGAAGTATTAGGTGTATTTGCTCACTATCTAGATGGCCTGCTTGAGCAATACACACCCTGCTAAAGATAATTTCAGGAATACAGCCCTATGAAAAAGAAGGAACAGCATAATACATACAGCTAAAAAAAAATGACACGTTTAAACATCTTGTAATGCAATTGAACACACCATCAGTGATTTAACTTGAGGTTACTGTATGTTTTAGGTCTTAAAAGATCAGACACATCCTGATGATGTAATAAGGGCTGCTCAAAGCCAGGATTTTATCCAGGTAGCATGGGTAGGATACAAAATCCTTGTGATCCTTCTGATAACATTTCTTTTGTGCATACCTGTAAATTTAGGTAGCTGTACACACAAAAAGAAAATTAACCTGCAAGTCCTCAACCATTCATCATTGATATTCAGTATTTGCTTACTGATGCCCATGTTACCAACACACCATTCCTTGTCTGACCCATAGCCTTTTCTGCAGCCTCTGATAACTTTGACATCCTTCCTCATAATGATACTTGTATTGTCTAACTGAATATTGGCTTTCTTATAGACCTGCCTTCAGATCCTCAGCAGCCCACCTTAATAGTTATGGTGGCAATTCTCCATCCCCGCTTATGGCATTCAGAACTTCCTTTCAAAATATTTCAACAGTGGAAATTGACACTTCCTTGATTAGTAGGGTTCAAAAGAACTATGCAAGAATAACACAGTGGTAAATCCAAGACATAAACTTATCCACTGCTTCTAAATAAAATTCCATATCCTGACTAAATGGCTGGATTCCAAGGCTTTTCACAATTTTCTCAAAAATGGTTTGAATCAGAACTCAGCAAACCTTCTTGGTTCACTTCCAATTATTGCCCTCCACCATGTGGTCCTCCCCAAATGAATCATACAAAGCAACATTTTGTAGTGTTTCATGCCAACCACATAACAACCTACTCAGTGTGTACATGCTTTCTGAAATTCTGAGCTACTTTCTCTGGTCCGCCTTTGGCTGCTATTCAGTGTTAGGAGGAGGAGACACTTCATGCCATTGTCAGGGATTGTGACTTCTACATAGACGTCATGGGTGCAGTTTGTTGATCTATAAGATCTAAATGCTCACTATAGGTGATACCTGTAAAGATTATGTATGCAAAAAATTACCAGCAAATATTCATAAGTGGTAGTATCAGTCACCCAGGACTATAACTTATGATGTGCTCTAGTATATCTTTTTCAAGGCACTGAGGACATGATGATGTCCTGCTACAGACAATGATGAACAAACTGAAAATTATAGCATAGATAGATTGTATTGTACACTCCCTGCCACTGCCTCTGTTCATCATGGCCATACACTTTGCTGTTGCATTTGCACCATGTAACAAAAGCAACTATTTCAGGTTTAATTTGCCTTGTTCTGCTCTATAGTATGCTGTCAAGGCCTGTTCCACCACAGGTCACTGAACTTGTCAATTTCTTGGGCCACAGTTACAGTTTTGCCAGCGGCACTACTTCCTGTACCTACCACTTTCTTATAATCTACACCTTGATTCCTCCATGAGAAACTTTGATCTTGCTAGGGAACTTGAAGTGCATCACTGGTCTTGGATGATGACCATGACCTCTTCATTTAATTCCTGAAGGGAAGCTTCAGCTGACGTTCCTTTCAAAAGCTTCAACAGTAGAAATTGGAACTTAATAGATTAGTTCAGATGAGTCCAAGGAGGTTATGCTCAAGCTTTATAATGCACTGGTTAGGCCTCATCTATAGTACTGTGTGCAGTTTTGGTCTCCGGGCTACAAAAAGGACATCTGCGTAGAGAGGAGCAACTAGGCTGATTCCAGGGTTACAGTGGATGAACTCATCAAGAACAAGGGGACGGAGCTGGAAACTTGTTAAGGGTAAATTTTGCACAAATATTAGGAAGTCTATCATTACACAGAGAACCATAGACACTTGAAATAAGCTACCAAGTAGTGTGGTAGACAGTAAGACTTTAGGTAATTTAAAAACTAGACTTGAGGTTTTTTTAGAAGAATTAAGTATATAGGAATGGCAGCTTTGTTGGGTTGAATGGCCTGTTCTTGTCTAGATTGTTCTAATGTTCTAATGACTAATTCAGATGAAGGATGCATGTGGTCCACATGCATCCTTCAACCAATTCTTCATAAAAGAAGGCAGACTGCTTAAACGATAGTGTACTAAACATATTCAGTACAGTCTGCTACTTTTCCATATTCTTTAAAAACTGCATGAGTCAAACCTTTGCTTAAAGAAAATAACCTTGACTTTTCTGTTTCTGACAATTCTAAGCAGTCCTTTTTAAGCAAAATCTTAGACAAAAGTGTTTAACAGTTAAATTAGTAATTCAAGAAAAATGATATTACTGATAAGTATTAGGTTTTACAATAGACCTACTGTAATTATAGCATTGAAAATGCTTTGGCCAAAGTAGTAAATGATCTTATAGCTTAATGCAGATACAAATAACATATCAGTCCTTGTAAAGCAATTTGAGCTACATTGGTGCATAAAAATGTGCTATATAAATACATATTGTTTTTGTTCTCTTTGACTTAAATACTGAGTTTAAATCTATAAATCTTAGACAGTGGCTAAAAACTGTTAAAATCATATATCTGGGAGAACATTCTTTGTATGTCTTGGTGATGCTATGTGAGAAATATATGTAATATCATGCATTTGCCTCAGGGATCAGTTTTAGGTCCCATTGATCAGATCATTTCCAAACAAATCAACATAGCTATGTGGACAACACACAGCTATACTTATCAATAGTGCTAGATAACCCCGAGGCTTTCAGCCTCTTGACAGAAAGTCTTATTCTAGAATTACAAAACGGATGAGCAGAAATTCTAGTTATTGTCTTCAGTAGAACTTGAATATCTGAGGGGAAAACATGATCATCTGACTTTGTAAATTGAGGCTAAGATAAAAAATCTGTATGCAGAGGTAAATTCTAAATAACATTAACTCTACTACAAAAGTTGTGTTTTTCCATTTAAGACATATAGTATATGTTTCAAATTGTATATCATTCCAACATGCTAAAAAATGAATACATGCTTTTGCTTTTAGAAGACTAAATTATTGTAACGCAATCCCATCAGGAATACCATGAGATATATGAAAATATAAATTGACTACAACATGTTCAAAATGCAGGGATCTTAACTAAAAAGGGAAAATAAGAACACATTTCATCAGTAGAAGCATTTTTACATAGGCAGTTTGTGTCTTTCAGGATTCATTTTAAAGTATTCTTGTCTATAAGGCTGAGAGTAATCTTACAACTTCCTATATTTCAGAATGACTGACCCCGCACATCTCTAATCATAATCTCAGATCTTTAAACACTGGCTTGCTCAATATTCTGAGAGGGAAGCATAAAAGATCTGCTGAGGTGGCCTTTTGCTTGTATATACTGAAAATCTGGAATATTTTACAGATAGAGATATGACAGGCTAGTACTGCTGAAAATGTAAAAAACTGTGGAAAACACTTTTTCATTTTAGTTTTTAAATTATTTTTAGTGCATCAATCATATAACAGTAAAATTAGCCCTGCACAATCCTGTAGCATCGCATTTTAAGATCTGAATTTATTGACAGTGGTGGTCATAGCTGTTTTCAGGGAGTAAAATTATGAGACAGTTGTAATTAATCATATTTAATTTTTACAGTTACTAATTACTACTTATAGTGTGGTGGTGCTCAGCTCCACTGTCGTTTTGGTCAAAGTACGCTGTAGGGATTAAGGATGATAGAACTAGCATTAAACCTACTGCATTAAATGTTTTAGGACATTGTATTATATCTAGAATTTAATACATCACTTTGTTGTGTTCTGCGGTGGGCTGGTGCCCTGCCCGGGGTTTGTTTCCTGCCTTGCGCCCTGTGTTGGCTGGGATTGGCTCCGGCAGACCCCCGTGACCCTGCAGTTAGGATATAGCGGGTTGGATAATAGATGGATGGATGGACTTTGTTGTGTTTAAGTTCTCTAGAAATCCCAGGGGTAGGACCTAGGCAGTCTTTTAAACTTGAAATCACAACAGGTGACTGGAGTTTTTGTTTTCTTCTCCTTCCTGGCCATTTGACCACAGAATACATTTTCCAGTCAGACACTGATTTTTATTTTCATTCTTTCATTTGTGATTCCTATATTATGTTTTTAAAGCATTTCGACCAACCATTCTCTATGAAAATATGTTTTATTAATAAATGTTGTTGATAGAAAGTCATGCATTTGATATTTACTTTTATTCCTTTGTGTAATCCAATGAAAACACTTTGCTCTCTTTTTAACATTGACATAAAACATTTTGTGACCCGATATTTGCGCGATAGACATATGTGCGCCGACAAAATAGCGCCGATTAAAACGCGCCGTCAAAATCGCCCCGACAAAATCGAGAAAGTTTCATTAAAGCATATATAATAATGTTTATTTTAGAAGTCAATATTATGAGACGCGGCATGCCATCAGCACGGCACGCAGATAGTCCTTAAGATCACGCCCTGCATATGTAGGAAGAATTGCAGCAAAGGCGTCCCACTCTCTTGGCCTCTCTCGCGATTTTGTTGGCGCGATTTTGATGCCGCGTTTTTGTATTTTGTTGAAAACCAGTTAGCGGGTTTGTCAGCTCTCATTTGTCAGTCGTGGTTTTGTCGGGGCGCATATGTCTATTGCGCTTTTGTCGGTGAACCAAACATTTTTGTATTCAACCAACCAACCAGCCATTATCTAACCCGTTATATCCTAACTACAGGGTTACGGGGGTCTGCTGGAGCAAATCCAAGCCAACACAGGGCGCAAGGCAGGAAACAAACCCCGGGCAGGGCGCCATCCCACTGCAGTTTTTGTATTCATTTTACTGCAAATTATCCTCATTTAAAATGGAATTCTGTGACTGCAGATCTTTCAAAAAAATATAATTATTTTAAATTATTATTATTACCAATAGTCTTTTCAGACAAAATTCAAAAAATGTGATAAAGAATATCTTTTGCTATTTTATTCTGATTAATCATTGAAGTTGAAGGCCATTGATCCAACCATCTTCAATTTTAAAGACAGCAGAAGAATTAAAAGGGAAGAAATGTAAGTGCTAGTCAAAGGCAATATGAAGTCACCTTTTAATTTAAAAGAATCTGACGATACAGAACTTCTTCCTTTTAAAAACTGTACAAATAAGGAAGCAGAATATTATAGTGCTGTACAAAGTAACAAAGGTTGCCCTTTAGAGGTTTTATTCTTAAGCTCCATTTTGCCATAAAACAACTACTGATATTTTGCAAACCCTGGTGGTCTAAATGACTAGCTTTTGTGATGGCCCTTTACCCATTCTAAATTGACATTGTGTCACACTCCATCTTATGTAATACTCACAAAGTAAATCTTAGATTCTTCACAAAGTGCCCCAAAGGATGTGTTAAGTGCTGGGAAGTTTACCCGTTTAATAATATCTAAAAATGTTGCAGATTTTTACTTGCTATCTTATTCCGTCCTCTATGACTTAGAAAGCTCATTATCTGCCAAATGGTATTCAACACATTTTTGACTAATTTAATTCATCATTTATGAGAAAATTGACTGACATTAGAGGTTGTTGAAGGGTCTTAAAGCAAATCATATTGTTGTCACCAATTTGATGCCAGTAGTCCTTCAGTCTGCCTCAGATTTCCACAGTCGCCATAAATTGGTCTTACATTTTATTATCTAACAGTGGTTTTTATTTGCTTTTACAATTTTGCTGTTCTCCCGCTGTCTCTCTCTGGATATCTCTACTCTATTATTCACTCCTAATCTCTGTTGTTTATTTTTCTGCAAAATCTTTCTTATCCTGGTATTGTCTTGATCAAATACAGCTTAAGCGAAAAAACTGCACACATTATCATTCATTTCTGAAAAAAAAAGCTTTGTCCTATTTGTTTGTCTTTCTTATTAAATTTTATAAAACACAGTAAACATGAACTAAATAAATGCTTATGGTAAATCATCTCTGTAAGATTGGAAATGTATTCTATTTTATCCTGATAATTTATATAATCTAAATCTCTGTTTTTTTCAAAACATAGTATTGTTGTGGGGGGGTTGGTGCTTGTGAACATTTTCTACCTAAAACAAAGTCAAAGAATCTCAAAATGCTTGCAAAAACATTTTTCTTAAAATGAATGAAATACACAAGAGGTGTAACCAAAGGCGATTAAACAAAATACAGGCAGTCCCTAGGTTACGTACAAGATAGGCACTGTAGGTTTGTACTTAAGTTGAATTTGTATGCAAGTCGGAACAGGTACATTATTTGAATAAATGCTATTGTTGACCAACTGTAACCAAGTGCTCTGCCAATGAATGATGGGAGTTTCACCGGTCTCTCACCTTTTTATTATTTCTACTTTAATTTTCCATGGTGATGTTTTTTCTCTTCTTTACTGTATCACCAGCACTTGCATCAGATTTGTGTTTCAGAGACATTGTTGAAGGGTGAAAACAAAAGGTTAAGATGAGCTCTTCTGCATAGCACTGTACACGCAATCACAGCAGGAAGGCACCCCTCGTCAGCATGTCTGGTGTCAACTTCCTGCTATGTACGTAACAGTACAAGCAGGACTTGCTGTTGAGAATGAATGGGAGCAGCGAGGGGCGATTCACCACCCGCCCACCACACAGTCACCTCCACTACAGTATGCTGCCTGCAGCGTCCGCCCACCGAGAATGAACACAGTGCAGCCAAAGGTGGGTAGTGAATCGCCCACCAACAGGCAGCCACCTGAGGCATACTACAATGCCACCCCCCTCCGCCCCTTTCACCCTCAATGACCACATCTGGGTCACCGCTTGCAGCATCACCAGCCGCCCACTGAAAATGAACAGTGCAGCCGTGTGTGGTGGGCAGACAGTTAAACACCCCCCTCCGCTCCATCCAGCCTGCGTCCAGTCAGGAGCAGTAGCTGCGGCAGCGTGGTGGGTGGGCAGCGAACTGCACCATCAAGCATCCATCCTGCACACGAGCGATAGCTGTGGCCCTGGTGACTATGGACCACGGGTCACCGCTTGCCACCGGGAGCCGCCCGAGGGACACTACTCTCTGCAAGCAGCGAAATTGCCTCCGTCCAGCCACCGCTTGCAGTGTCCCCAGGCCAAAGATGACAGAGCGGCAGTTACTGAGGCGCATGTGTCGCAACTGTAGCCCCATTCGTAAGTCATAGGTCAGGTGTCCGTAACTTGGGGACTACCTGTACAACTAAAGCAAAGCAAAATGGACCCTTTAAACTTTCAGGGTCTATTTAAACCAGTTGTGGGGTGGCTTTTCCACTTACTCATCAATCAACTGCCTTTACCATTCTCTCTCTCTTACCTACCATTTTTTTCTCTAGACCCCCTCACCTCTTTCTGGTCATAGCTCACCATGCAATTCCAAATTCCACTGACTTCTAACATGGAGGTGGCATTAAGCCCTTTTACTAGAGTAACTTTTGGGATTCTGCCAGAATAATGTATGCGGTCCAGGTTAGCTCCATAACTATAACTGTTACACCAGACCACAGCTCCTTCTAGCGAGCAATACACCGGCAAACTCCCTGAATACATTCAACAACGTCACAGTGATGAGTATTCCAATCTTGGACCATGTGCCATCTAGAAGCAAGCAGGTGCTGATGCTTATTTTCACATTAAATGAAGGGTCAGACATCCCAATCACGTACTGAGTCACTGAGCCTCTTGCCCTCTAGCAGCCAGAAGATGTTCTGTTTGACATTTAATTCTTGTACCTGTACAGAGACTGAGGTTCCAATCCATGTTTAGATGCCTTTTTTCTGGCACTGACACAGAGTACAGCTTGTTCTTTTCCTATCTGTCAGTGCTCCCAATGTATATAGGCTTCCCTACCACATGTTAATCTGAATCACTTGTTACGTAGTAGGAGAAATTTTGCTCTTGCATCCTTTGTTGATGCCCATACTTTCCTTGTTCACTTGCATACAGTATGTGCTACAAGATGAAGTTTCAAGAAAGACTGACATATGGCAAATAGAATATCAGTGAGTTTAGCTAAGGATCTGTATTTATGAAGCGTTTCAGAGTAGTAAAACGGTCCTAACTGGCTCAAAAATCTGAGTGTTACAAATCTGATGTTATTTTTAGGAGTAGAAGTAAAAACATTTGATCAATTTTCCAATTTAGGAAACTACTCGTAACTTCACCCGGATTTAGAAGAACTCGTGAACTTTCTTAACTCACTTCAGCCTTCAGGAACAGATCGGCATGCACATCTTGTGAAATGCAGAATGTTTTGGAAACGATGGACAACAATGAACTCAAAGAAAGATATTTATTTGACAATTTGGAATAACATTAATTAAAGTGTAGGTCACATTATGTGTAAAATGCAGCATTTAAACAGCAATGATTTGGGTAAGTACTGTAACAATCCATCCATTTCTCGAATTTTGCACCACACTTTCAACACCCTCACAACATGTGAGGTGTTACACAGATTATACATTTGGCCACTACTAAAGGTAATGTTAAAGCAACCACTAAGAGTGATTGAGCACAAATATGTGAATCAGTATCACAGTATCAACACACAGGTTGTCATGTGTGTAAACTGTATTGTAGTAGGCAGCATATCCATCCATTATCCAACCTGCTATGTCCTAACTACAGGGTCACGGAGGTCTTTTAGAGCCCATCCCAGTGCGCAAGGCATGAAACAAACCCCGGGCAGGGCGCCAGCCCACTGCAGGGCACACACACACACCAAGCACAATTTAGAATCGCCAATGCACCTAACCTGCATGTCTTTGGACTGTGGGTGGAAACCGGAGCACCCAGAGGAAACCCACACAGACACAGGGAGAACATGCAAACCCCACGCAGGGAGGACCCAGGAAGTGAACCCGGGTCTCCAACTGCGAGGTAGCAGTGCTACCCACTGCGCCACCATGCCGCCCATAGCCAGCATACTAGTCTGAAAATAAGCAAAACAGGATGGGTATGATAGGGAAATGTCATACAGGTACAATGAGCTCTGCATTCCACAAAACTCTGGAACATTCCTGTTACACTTCACAAGCTTGGGAAGATTCAAGGAGGTAGGTGGAGTCTCCTGGGGCATTAGATAAACAGGGCTTTGCAGAAGATAATGAAGAATCATGAAGAGGGACACAGAACAACACAATGGAAAATGATTGGGATGCCAATAATTGAACGTGACTTCAGTAACAGCACCATGGCTAGTTACAGTATTACTGTTACTTTATGGGGCATTTCTTGTTCCCATAACAGCGAGAAGGTGATTCATCTGAAAGTACAGCTTCAGATCATCTCTTCATCCATCCATCCATTCAGTTTCTAAACCTGCTTTATCCTGAGCAGAGCTATGGCTAAGCTGAAGCCCATCCCAGCAAGCATAGGATGCAAGGCCGGAGCAATCATCTATATATATAATTAACTAAGGGCACGCAAGACACTGAGTGCAAGCAAGACACTGAAGGCACGCAAGACAGTGAGCGCAAGCAAGACAGAGCCCCGCCTGCCAACTCTAAGACCATGAGATATGCTCGACAGAGCCCCGCCGGCCAACTCTAACTAAGGGCAAGCAAGACAGAGAGCACACGCAAGACAGAGACACGCCTGCCAACTCACAGAGCCCCACCCAACAACTCTAAGACCATGGGATACGCACGCATTTAGTGTATAAATGGATATGAATAATTGCATGTAAACGATTCGCCAAAATCTGTTGTATGTAAATGATACTGTTTAAAATGTTATTGTTTTTTCATCAGAAAACCCAGTTTCCACGTCTACCTGTAATTAGTTTAAATGGCACTTTTACCACTCGCAATAGGCCGGATGCACTGACTTATCGTGTCGACTGGGCAACGCAGTGAATGTGGTGTCTATTTATATATGTCTATGTTTTCCGTAGCCTGCTACAGGAAGGTACTCTCTCGACCATTGGCATTGGTTTCGCTCCTTGCTATTTTCGTTATACTGCGACGGTGGTTTCCTAAGCCTTTGTTATACCGAATTCTTTTCTCACCATTTTCCGTTCCTATTCTTACACCGCTGTATGCTACGACGGGCTTCGGCTAGTTGTTAAATAAAGATGCCCAATTTTGGGCTTTACTCTCATTGTGTGTGTCTCAGTCTCTCTATCTCCATCCATCCATTATCCAACCTGCTATATCCTAACACAGGGTCACGGGGGTCTGCTGGAGCCCATCCCAGCCAACACAGGGTGCAAGGCAGGAACAAACCCCAGGCAGGGCATACACACACACACACACCCACACACTAATTTATGATTGCCAATGCACCTAACCTTCATGTCTCTGGACTGTGAGAGGAAACCAGAGCACCCGGAGGAAACCCATGCAGACACGGGGACAACATGCAAACTACATGCTGGGTGGACCTGGGAAGCGAACCCAGGTCTCCTTACTGCGAAGCAGCAGTGCTACCATTGTCCCACTGTGCTTCCCCTCTCTCTATCTCAGTGCTCATTATAGTATCATTCTTTATGTTGTTGCGAAGTGGCAATAATTACATACAGCTTAGAGCAATATCCTATTTAATTAGGTTTTCCGTATTCTTCCTAGTATTATTGTTGTTGTTATTATTATTTATTACTGTTATGTTTAACTATTAGTTCTTCTTGCCTTTTGGTGGTTTGCTGGTAAGTCCAGATCTCAACAAGACATAAAGCGATTTACCTAAGCATCTTACAAAGGATGTGTACTGTGTCCATAAAATGCGATCTTCTGCACTCCATTAGCTCAAATCCTTTCTTCAATGTACTGTACCTAATTATTATTATCCTACTACTTCAAATATTATTCTCCTTATTGTTGTTCTTATTCTTCATATTGATTTTGTTCATATTGTTATTATTATCTATGTGGTGAAACCTTAATGTTAGTATCAAAAAATACAAAATGTCATCATGACTTCCGATTTGGGGCTCGGGGTGTTGAGAGTTCATGATGTCATTCATTCTCAGTCGTGGCTTCCTACTCCTCGATGGGACTGGGACAAGGATGTGTCGTAAATACTGTTCTTTTTATGTTTCTACTCTGAGGTAGGGCAAAGTCTTTTTTAAGTGTGACATTTAGTGCATTTACTAGGAGTAATTCTGAGTCTGTTTTTAAATATGAGCCCAGGTCTCATTTTCAGCTTTGGAGATAAGTTCTTTTGTCACTTTGGTTACAAACTTCAGCTTGCTTTACAACTATTCTCTTTGGCTTTCCTATTCAGACATTATCTCAATTTCCTGTTCTGTTCACTCAAGCATACTGCCTTTTGGCAAAATTTTACCAATAGGCATAATAAAGAGACACTTAATGTAAAGTGTTTCTAATACTTTGTATAGAATAATGCAGCTAGTGAAATACATTTTCTGCATAATTTAATAATGAGGTGAGAAATTGAATCAAAATTGTACAAGTGATCCTTCTGTCACTGAGCTGCAGTATCAGTACGCACACTTTAAGCTTAAGAGACACTCATTGTCACTGCTGTTGAGGACACACAGCAAATTTGCTGATCAAGTGATTTGACATTTAAAGACATGTTTATTTTCCTTAAATATTTTAAATATGCTGTCAACTGCCTGTTTAATGTTATTACCTTGAAGTTACTAATTTTACTGATGGATTTAATAGTGGATATTAAAGTTAATTATAGCAAAAATACTCACTACAATATAAAAGTATAGCTTGTGGTATCACAATATAAAAGTATAGCTTGTGGTATCATACAGTTACCATTTTCATGACTATTTCAATGTGCATGAAGAACTACAACTTAGTGATCTGATCATTTGTATATGTGACCACACTGACCCTATACACCTTTAGCCTATTGGGAAATATGTATTTTATAATTTCACTCTGTTCTGTTTTGGACAATGGGTTTCTGACCATTACCCTGATATGAAATATTGTTAAATACAAATGTAGAATTAGGATAGTTGCTTATATAGAACATAAGACAGACAGATAATGAAGTATATAACACAGGAGTGGCAGTTCTTAGTTCACGTAATAGTTTTCTGCAGTGTCTTCACTATACAAGCTATTGCACTTCATATTGCTCTTTTGGAAGGATAGTGTGATGTCACAGTGAGCTTGCTCTTGCTTGCTCAAATGACCAGCTGACAGTAGGAGAGTTCAAAAACTTTACACTGCAACACAAAATTCTTGTTTCCAATTTAATGAAAAACTTTGAGTTTACCTAACATAGTTATGAAGGGTCATCACTAACATTGGCAGCTACAGCATTCTGGAGTCTGTCCCTTTAATTAAAAATACTTCCTCCAGTAGTAGACTTATTTATCTTGGGGATTTTAAGATGACATGCTACTTGTGATTGCCTGTAATGTTACCTTCCTTGAAAAGCTAATCAGCAAAGCAGAAGGCTGAAGAAAATTCAAGTAGTGAACACATGGTTGCAAAGTTGGCTACACACAGAAACACAGAAAATGAAGGGTAATTATGAACAGATCTGCAGTATTTCTAAGTTAAGCATTATCTTCAGTTACTGTCTGTAAGGATCAATGATAGGGAAGGTAATGTGTCATGTAAAGATACTAGGTCTCCTGGAAGTGCTTTACATCAGAACACCAGAGACAAAGAGAAGCTTTCTGTGAGGAAAATTGCTGTCTTCCAGCAGTTCTTCAGGGGGCAACCATCTTTACTTACTATGAGTGCACCTGATCTTCTGGCCAAGACAAGGGGGCAAGGGTGGTTTTGCAGGAATATAGATTTTCTTGCCTATTACAGACAGCAGATATTCCAAGCTAACGAGATGGCCAGCAACTTGCCCCTTTAAGGTGACATTTAGTCAGAAAATCACCTTTCAGAGGTTATTTAAAATTCAGGAATGCAAGGGCAACAGATGGCATTAAGAGGGGTTCTACTTGTAGAATAGCTTTGCTGTTGCATCCTTGACCACCAATGTTATTCCAGAGCTTGTCCCAAAGTGATCCATGGTATAAGGTTTAAAGATACTGGATGGAACCATCTACCGTATATACTCACGTTTAAGTTCTCCTGCGGATAAGTTGGGGCTTGATTTTACCATATAATTTCTGGTATTTTATAATGTCGGTCGTATAAGTTGAATGCAGAAAAATCATGCTATTGGTCCAAGAGATTATGATATTTTAACGCCCACCTGAGAGAGTAACCATAGAACGCACTGCCTTTTCTTTCTAAGTATTGTGCCTACATGACCACACGATAATACTCAAACTATTCCGAAGTGGCATTTGCACTGATTTGTGTTTTTTGTATCTCACACCCTGATACACCTTTATTGTAAGAGCATCCCTTAGCTACGATGGAGCGTTCAATCAGAAGAAAACATGAAGCTGGTTTTAAATTAAAAATTGTTGAAGTGGCGAAAGAAATTGGTAACTGCACTGCTGCAACAAAATTTGATGTGTCTGAGACACTGGTGCAAGATTGGAGGAAGATGTATGGATGTAAAAAGTTTTTTGAATGGCCATATAAGTCGGGGTCTGATTTTATGGTTGATTTTTCAGGTTTCAAGACCCGACTTAAATGCGAGTATATACAGTAAGTCTAAGGTTGAAGGGAGAGTTTTGGAAAAAGTGGTCTTGGAGAAAAAGGAATGTCAAAAAGCCACATAAGCAGATAGACTGTTATTTCACAAATGTGTAGCTAGACCTAAGAGGCAGAGATGGTTTGTTTGGTGGCATCTTTTGTACACTCTTGGGTGAACACAGGTAAAGTGTTTGGTCTGTTAGGTGTGGCAAAAAATATATGGAGTTTTATGCATGTAGACATTTGTAATGAATGCTGCCTTTAGCTAAGTTTGAGTTCTGCACTTAATTAACACTAGAATTACCAGAGCCTATGAAAAAACTCGTAATTCCGTCCCACCTTAAATCACTTCTTAAATCCCTTCACACCTCTCCGCCAGCGTCCTTTGTCCTCTAAATGTGCTGTGATAAAGAGAAGCTAGAAGCAGCCGGCTATTCCATCCCCCCACCAATTTAGAATGTGCACGAACTTATCCCAGCTCATGCCTAGATTGAGTATCTGGGAGTGAAGTGGAGTTTTAGAGTGGAAATAATAGATCGTTATTTGGAACACACGCATTTCATGTCTGTTCCGTTTCTACAGTAATCTGTGTAAACACATTGTTGAAACAGAAACGTTTTTTATATTCTAGTAGTAGATGACAAAATGTAGGCATAAGCTATATAATGCATGAAGCCTGAAGTCCAAATATCAAAGAAATACAGTATTTTCACAAAATGTACAAATATAACACAACAATTGTGCTTTTATTCAAAAACTAGCAAAATACCCGCGCTTCGCAGCGGCGAAGTACTGCATTAAAATTTTTATAAAGAAGAAAATGAAACCTTTTTAAACTGAAGGAAAATATGCCAATAATTATTTGTTAAGGATCTCTTTGTATACCATGTTGTCAGTTCGGCCCTCCGGTTGTAACATGACCAAGCTGTGCGCTGAGCTTACTCTTGAGCATGTAACTTACAGTTGGCCATGTGAACAGTAATGTTGTCTCAAATCTCACAGCTTGGATTTCTGCTGTCATAATCGGTTTGAGTTTCATGGTTTGTTTCAATTACGACAGTATTTGCAGGATTTGTTGTGTTGAAGTGACATTTGGCATCTGTCAAGCGTTGTAAGCACACAACCGGTTTCATCGATAAAATCACATCCAGCTTTTGAGAGTTTAAACATTCATAAACATCAAAGTGTCCACTACTGAAATCGTCACCTGTGAATCTAAGATGTTTAAGAGGCATTGGCTGTTGTCAAAAAGGTGTAAAATATTTGGCCATTTCGGTACACTTGAAAGCGACAACCCGAACAATTCAGCGGCAGCCATCAACTCACATGCAGAACCATAGGTGAAGGGCTTAAGCATTTCACTCTTATAGTACTCCTGTGTAGTATAATTATCGTACCGTCATCAGTCCACACCTTGAACCTCTCCCAGTCATTCAATGCATAAGACAGAATGTTCCTCCGGATATCAAGAGTGAGCCTGATATGGCCGTGCAATATGTAACAAAGAGAATGGAAAAGGCAGGTGCCATCTCCGGTCATGGAAACCACTCGGTAAGTGACAGTTCTTTGATCGATAGTGATCATCTCGATAGACATGGTAATGGGGGTTGGAATGATAAAGGAAATGGGTACCTGAGCAATGTAAAGTAAGTGTAAAATACCTATACAATAACTATAATTGTAATAAACGAACAATAAAACAGGAGAAGCCGTGGATTAAACAAAAAGGCTGTAGTTATCAGTAGGGAGACGTGAATCCTGTGGCGAAGCAAGGAAGGGAATATAGAGACCGGAGCGACGGACAGTCTTATATAGGCAGGCAGCCAACAATGTGGGAGGCGTTGGGATGGGGGACCCAACGCCACCTCACACGGTGACCGAGGTGCAGGCTATGGACGTATATATGTACGTAAGTAGGATTCAGTTAGTGTTGGGAACCCATGTACCAAATTTCTTGAAGATGGGCCCATAAGTAACAAAGACTGTTGAAAAGTTCAATATGGCGGCCGACAGCGGCATCATACCACCGAAATAAGTACGTACATTGGTTTCCGTTAGTGCAGGGAAGCCGCCTACCAAATTTCGTGAAGATGGGGCCGTAAATAAGAAAGTTCAACATGGAGGACGTTTTTGACTGTTATGACCGTTACGCATAGAATTTCGAAATGAAACCTGCTTAATTGTTGTAAGTAAGCTGTAAGGAATGAGCCTGTCAAATTTCAGCCTTCTACCTATATGGGAAGTTGGAGAATTAGTGATGTTGGAAAGTTCAATATGGCGGCCGACAGTGGTGTCATACCAACGAAATAAGTACAGACATCGGTTTCCGTTAAAAGTTCAATATGGCGGCCGACAGTGGCATCATACCACCAAAATAAGTACCAAATTTCACCCTTCTACCTACACGGGAAGTTGGAGAATTAGTGATGTTGGAAAGTTCAATATGGCGGCTGACAGTGGCGTCATACCACCAAAATAAGTATGTACATTGGTTTCGGTTAGCGCAGGGAAGCTGCCTACCAAATTTCGTGAAGATGGGGCCATGAATAAGAAAGTTCAATATGGCGGACGTTATTGACCGTTATGACCGTTACGCGTAGAATTTCAAAATGAAACCTGCTTAACCTTTGTAAGTAAGCTGTAAGGAATGGGCCTGCCAAATTTCAGCCTTCTACGTACACGGGAAGTTGGAGAATTAGTGATGTTTGGAAAATTCAATATGGCGGCCGACATTGGCGTCATACTACCAAAATAAGAACGTACATCGGTTTTGGTTAGCGCAGGGAAGCCACCTACCAAATTTCGTGAAGATGGGGTCAGCCTTCTACCTACACGGGAAGTTTGAAAATTGGTGACGTTGGAAAGTTCAATATGGCGGCCGACAGTGGCATCATACCATCAAAATAAGTAAGTACATCGGTTTCGGTTAGCGCAGGGAATCCGCCTACCAAATTTCGTGAAGATGGGGCCATAAATAAGAAAGTTCAACATGGCGGACGTTGTCGACCGTTATGACCGTTACGTTTAGAATTTCGAAATGAAACCTGCTTAACTTTTGTAAGTAAGCTGTAAGGAATAAGCCTGCCAAATTGCAGCCTTCTACCTACACGGGAAGTTGGAGAATTAGTGATGAGTCAGTGAGTGAGTGAGTGAGTGAGGGCTTTGCCTTTTATTATTATAGATATAACTGCAGAAACAAAAAGCCACTTTAACATGCGACATTGACACCCATTTATTATAACTGCCTCTGTGGTGCAATAGAATAAGTTCCCGCCTGGGAATCAAAAGGTTTGCGAGTTTGATCCTGCACCACTCCATCTTGAGAAGCAAACTGCTTTTAGTCTTACTATTTTAGAATAAAAACATACATTTTATTTCAGTCTGTAACAGCCGGTGAAATTTATGATCCTTGTAAAGGTTAGCTTTGTTTTTTTTTTTTTTAATTCACTTTTTATTCTCTCAGTCGCGTTCAGAATCAATCCATACAAACTCATCTGACACAGCTGTTTTCACATAAAGACGCGCTATAGCTCTGCAGTGTACCACGCTTCTATTTATCAGCACATTTAGAGGACAAAGGACACTGTGAAGGGATTTAAGAAGCAATTTAAGGTGGGACGGAATTACAAGTTTTTTCGTAGGCTCTGGTAATTCTAGTGTTAAAGAAATTGCATTTCAGGATATGTATTGAATGGTACCCTCCCCGGGGTTGTTCCTTACTTTGCACATACTGCCAGTGTTCCACAACCCTAAATTGGTTTATGCAGATCTAAAAAATGACTGATGGCTGGATGTTTGTTAAGGACTCTAAACAAATTCATATCCTATTATGTGATATCATCTACTGTTAAATTCTTCTCAGTACTTGTAATATTTTTATTTTACTATTATATTGTATTTAGGATTACTTGTGTTCTGTTCTGTGTATTGTATTGTATTGACCCCATTCTTTTTGACACCCACTGCACGCCCAACCAACCTGGAAAGGGGTCTCTCTTTGAACTGCCTTTCCCAAGGTTTCTTCCATTTTTTTTCCTACTAGGGTTTTTTTGGGAGTTTTTCTTTGTCTTCTTAGAGAGTCAAGGCCGGGGGCCTGTCAAGTGGTAGGGCCTGTTAAAGCCCATTGCAGTACTTCTTGTGTGATTTTGGGCTATACAAAAATAAATTGTATTGTATTGTTAAATAAATTTAAAACAAAGTAATGTTTTTCCACCCTTTTTCCGTTTTCCACTTTATAGCCAGCGCTTCCCTGGCATCATGCCAAAATGTTACTGGCACTAGGTCTGGGGCCTCAGTGCCTCCCTATCATAATGTTGACTAAATTAAATGCTATAAGTGTCTGTGAGCTCTGATTTTATTTAGATTACAACTCACCAGAGATTAGGACTGGCACACACCTTTACTGTTTCTGTAGCAAATAGGGTTATTCATTACAAGTAATGAGAAGATCCCACCCTAAGAGCTTCAAAAGAATAAACAAGCTTTATACTGCAGCATTCGACAAAAACAATCCTCTTAATTAAAGTCTGCATTACCAAGTGAACTGTAACAACAAGCAGATTGCTAGCTTTAATTGGTGTTTTTAAAAGAGCAATTTAAACAGACAGAAGACAAAAAGTCTTCACCTGGCATAATTAAAAGAGACAGGAAGCATAAGGAAACTGACTTGGGTACTGCGTCACATGCAGGGAGATGTTCTAAAGGCCTGCACTTCGTTATTGATGTGATGCTTCTGTAAATATACCAAAACTCACAGCTGGACATAACATACTGAAATATAGTTGGGCCAAAATGTATAATTTCAGGTTATGAAAACAGGAGCCATATAATTCACTCCAGTGGGATATCAATTATTTAAACATTATCAGTTAAATCAAGTGGCTGACTCTGTATTTGAAAAATGTAGGCACAACAATGTTGGTTAGAGGGCATCTGAGTGAACAAATAACACATTTTGTCTACTTATGTAATTTTTTCAACACAAGTGTTATTGTGTGAAAAGGTAAGTGTCCCCTTACACTTAATCACTGATCATACCACTGGTAGACTGCAACCAAATGTTTTCTGTAATTCATTATCAGCCTTTTACATTGCTGTGGAGGAATTTTAGCCTAGTCTTCCTTACACAACTTCCCTAACTCAAAAACACTGGAAACATTTTGAGCATAAATACTTATTTCAGGTCCTGTCACAGCACCTCTATTGGCCTTAGATCTGGACTTTGACTAGACCAGTCAAAAAGGTTAATTTTACTTCTTTTCAGACATTCTGATGTGGACCTTTGACTTGCACCAGCTACACTTCATGACCATATTTTTTCCATCCAGGCCAAGCAAAGCATCACCACACCATCATAACATTACCACCACCTTATTTGGCCATTGATCTGATCATCTTGCTATGGAATGCTGTATTTGCTTTACAGTAGACATAATAGGACCCATGTCACCAAAAAAGTTCCACTTTTGTCTCAACTCTCCATAGAACAGTCTCCAAAAAGGTTTAATCATCATCCAGGTGCTTTGTGGTAAATGAGAGGTAAGTACTTATGTTCTTCTTGGTATTGCTTTCCACCCTGCTGCTCTCCAATGAAGCCCACTTTTACCTAGTTTATGATTTTTTCCTGATTGTAGAGGTGTTCTAGTAGGCTGACCACTTCTGGGAAGTATCACTACTGTTTCAAGTGATTTCCATTTTGAGATTTTTGACTCTCACTCTGGCTTATTAGAGTTCTAGAGTTTTAGAAAAGGTTTTGTACCCCTTTCCAGATTTTTTTCTGATTTTTTTTCGGAGTTTTTAAAATTGTGATATTATGTTCTTGTAGAATGTTTGAGCTGTCAGCATGACTCTGACAGTAAAGATCAAAATGTGACATTTATTGTGAGCTGGACTTCCTATAATCAAGCCTGGCTTTGTTCAGTTGGCTGCTTTTAATTATCAGTTTAATTGGGTTGATTTAATTAGAAGCAATTTCATAAAGTGTCAGTTGCTATTGGAAAGCTTAAATGAAAGAAGTTAAAAAACAAGTGTTATTTGCCTATTCAGATGCTCCTTATGTAGTATTATCACGTGATGATATTGACAAGTTTCATTTTCCACCATCAATATGACTTTGGCATGCATGCCATTTTATATGCAGTACTGTAGAAGGTTCTGAAGCTGCTCATTTAAGTGCTAACTCATATTGACAAGTTGCATTATCCACCATTAATATGAGTTAGCACTCCATCATTTAAATGAGCAGCTTCAGAGCCTTCTACAATACTGCCTATAAAATGGCATGCATGCCAAAGTCATATTGATGGTGGAAAGTTGGTGGAATGGTGGTGGCAAGAATACAGTGGGTGGGTGTTGGTGAGTACAACTTGGCACTACAATATTCCGATTGAAGAAATTTAGTTCCAAACATCTATACATATAAAAGGCAAAGCCCTCACTGACTCATCACTAATTCTCCCACTTTCCATATAGGTGGGAAGCTGAAATTTTGTCTGCACATTCCTTGCAGTGTACTTACAAAAGTTACATATGCTTCATGTCCTATTGCAACCCCCAAGTGGGGGAAATGGGTGTGCCCCCTAAACTGTATATATAGATAGGGGAAACTCCTCCTCACTATTTCTGTGACTTCCAAAATACGTAGGAAGCCCAAATTTCTCATGCTCATCCTTTACACTGTACTTACAAACGTTAAGTATGTTTCATTTCACGCCATGCCCCGTAATGAACTTTCGAAAATAACATTTTTTTTGGTGGTTCTCACCATTATGCTGTAAAGAACTTTCGAAACTGACCTCTCCTTTTGGTGGTTTCATTCCTTATTTCCATTAACAGAGGATTTATTTCAAGGCAGAGATGCACAAGGGCCGTCCCCGGTCCCCATTCCTTTTTCTGCATGGTGGCTGTACCGCGCACCCACCATGTGGTTGGCTCCCAGCCTACCTACATTAACAACATCCTGCAGTCATGTGCCTCCTCGATGTCTTACTTACGTTCCTCAGCTGTTCGTTGTGTTCACTGCTCCCTTCTTCTTTACTCCACTTCAAGGGTGGAAGGACTGCTCATTCTTCTTTCAGGCTACCTCTAAACCTCACCCATTCTCATTCCAATTCAAACACCTTCAATTCCCAGTAACGGTCTGCTTCCCTATGACAATATATAAGTCACAGGGCCAGACTCTAAAAAAGGTTGCCATTGACTTGACACAAGATTGCTTCTCACATGGCCAACTGTATGTTGCATGCTCAAGAGTAAGCTCAGCAGACAGCATGGTCATTTTACAGTCCAAGGGCAGAACTGCTAGTGTCGTTTACAGCATTTCACATACACAACATTTACAATCATAAATTAAACTCTTTATAATCATCAAATTCACTCTCAATACTAAAATAATCCTACGACAATTACATTGACAATCATGTTACATTATTTTTAAAATGTTTCCTTTTCTTTTTCATAATTTTTTTAACACACTGCTTCTCTGCTGAGAGGCATGGTTATTTTGCTAGTTTGCAATAAAAGAGGAAATCACAAAAGGATAAAGTAAGTGCCAGCAACCATATCACATGTACTTCAGAAGAGGTCATCTACCTGAAGCTAAGCATGTTCAGGCCCAGACAGTACATGGATGGGAGACCATCTAGGAAAAAACTTGGGTTCCTACTGAAAGTTGTTTTGAAGAGGCCAGCAGAGGACACTTACCCTGTAGTCTGAATGTGAAATGTGGATCCCAATGTCCGAGTGCAGTGATGAGGTCCCTGTTCTGTAAAAATGTTTCCAACCTTCAGATAAGACATACAACTAAGCTCATGACTCTGTGGTCATAAAAGACCCCTGAGCATCCTTTGTAAAAAGTAGAGAAGTTCCCGATGTCCAGGCTAAATTATTGTCCATGGCCTAGTCATTCTGGCCCCAAATAAACTCCTGTGTCTAATTGGCTATCTTTCTCTCTCAGCACTTCACCACCTAATAGCTCACGTGTGGCGAGTGTACTGGTGCACATTTTTTTTGCTGTAGCATCATCCAGGTGAATGCTGCACATTAGTGGTGGGTGAAGTGGCTCTCCACTCACTATGAAAAGCACTTTGAGTAGTAAGAAAAGTGCTATATAAATGTAAAGAATTCTTCTTATTATTATTGTTATGCATGCCACTATATATATAAGCAAAGAATGACAATGTCATGTGCATAGAAAACATCTGAAAACAGGTGTATCATTTGTGGACATATATTCTTTGATGCAGAACAAGTGCCACTATGTAGGATAAGAACAAAATTAACAAGAGACTGGCTCTAGCAAAGTAATGAGTTCCACCCGGGGATGAGAAGGAGGTACTGAAGCTAATGGTATTGTCTTTCTCCCCAATAGATTTGAAAGACTGCATAAAGCAGCCTAGTCTTGCCCCCACACCTCAGAGAAGACTCTGCTTCTTTGGACACCAACAATATAAAAACCAGACCAACAAAGGGTCTGGTTTCAGATGTTGACCGACAAGAGAGGAGGACAGAGAAAATGAATCCTGAACTACAACACCAGTCTGCGACAAAAGGCTAACCAAAGACATTTTTTTTTGTTGCTGTTTGGTTGTACTTCTGTTGCTGTTAGACAGGGAGACCTGGATGACACCCCAAACTTTTAGCCTGCCCACGACAGTCTATGCCTGGCCATAATTTAGCTGATCTTGTATTGCTTTTCATTTTATTGTTTTATGCTCTGGAAAGTATCTTGTTTTGGTGTTTGCTGTGAGAGTTGCTAATTATAATCATGCTTGACATATAAAGTGCACTAACCTATTGACATTATGGATTGAGAAATCTTTTTTTTACACTCTGGCCCTTTCAGAAGGGACAAAGAAGCAAACATTGTGTCATTAATCTCTCTCTCACACATACAGGCTACTCCAAGAATTTGTCTGTTAATTTCCAGCTTGAGCAAACAAAGCTGCATCAAGAATTCCAGGAAAGTCAAACTGGCACCTTCCCAGTTCATGACCTTGTGTAATTCTCAGAAACTTCTCTTGGTGGTGTACAGTATGTGTGAGCAAAAAGTTCAGAATAAAGCATGCAAACTGTCAAAACTACCTTGTTTATGACAAGTTGACACCATTGCGTTTGAATCCATATCAGAGGCTTAAGCAAAAATTTTGTTTACAAGTATAGCAGAATTTTTCTTTTCTTAGGTTAGCTTTTTGAAAAGTGCCACAGAATTGGAGAGATTTTAAAATAGCGTTGCTCCTCTCTATCAAAGACATGCAGAATATTGCTAATCTCACTCATTGTTCAGCACACCTATGCCTGTCCTTCACAGACTATTTGCCACCAGTAAAAGGAAGAAAGGTAAAGGTGTAAAAAGGTAAGGATGGTTTGTGGTTAATGGTACACATATCACTGAAACTTACTGCTGTTTTCTGGAAAAGTAAAAATGTAGTAAAAAAGATGGTTTATATTTAACTCTATTTGAATTTAAATATTTGTTATTCCAGCATTATTAAAAATATTAAGTACATATATCAAACTCAGTGCTTGAGAGTTGCTGTGCACCAGTTAGGTTTCCTTCCCTGATAACTGTGATGAAAGGTTTATGTTTGAAAACTATGCACCTAGGAAATTGCTGGGTCATCCTACTTTGTGTGAAAGACTGAATCCCAATAAATGGGTAACCTAGAATATACCTACACAAAAGGAGTCAGCACCTGGTCTTCTTTAAGAGGTACAGATAAGCAGGAGAACTTATCAGGGATGTGACCAGTGGTGGCCTCTTATGCAGAAGAAATCAGTAGGATACCAGAATGGAAAGGAATTTTCTTGATGACTTAACACAGAACTGTGTTTCTTCTCAGAAAGAATGAGATTCACATTCAGTGAATGGCCTCAATGGCCCCAAAAAGAACCATTTGTCCTCAAGACTGTATCTATTAAAAAACCAGGCTTAAAAAATGGAAACCATCTGATTAGTCAGGAGGGCAAATAAGGGCAGACTGTCCGAGCTTTAACTGAAAGAGTGAGTGAGACAAAGAGAAAGAAAGAATGAAATAAAAAGAATATCCACCAGGTTATGATAAAGAAATGACTATGCATGGAGTCTAAACATGTGTCACTTATGCCGCTTTATTACTTATAAAGAACAAAAAGTAACAGGGACATCAAACAAAAATCAGATTCCACTCTGATTCTCTTTCAGTGTCCATATTACATCTCTTATTTATCTCTTATTACAGAAACATTACTTTAACACATATTATATACAATTGTTTATATACCATATATCTTCTAGTAGTGGCCGGCTTCTTATTAACGCCCGTTTCCAATAAACGCCGGGTTTGAAGAGATGTTGCAACAAATAGATGCCGGTCTCCTTTAAGCGCCGGTTTGTAGTAAACGCCGATCTCCAATGGCCCCCTGCCTTTTTCGTACGCTAATCCTCTTTTCGTACCACCTGGACTACCGCCCTCCTGCAGTGAATCATATGATAAGTACCTTTCCATCCATCCATCCATTTTCCACCCCGCTGAATCCGAACACAGGGTCACGGGGGTCTGCTGTAGCCAATCCTGGCCAACACAGGGCACAAGGCAGGAATCAATCCTGGGCAGGGTGCCAACCCACTGCAGGACAAGTACCTTTTCATGTCAAAAATGTTTTGTCGTCAGATGCTATCGAGAAAGGGAGAAAGTCAAAGACAAAAAATATACAGTACGTATATGTGTGAGTTTGGAGCTTATTGCATTTCCTTATGTTCCGCAGGGGACTTGTCGGGCTGATGAGTGCTTTTGTGTGAAATTTGGACTGGTGCAGGCCAGTGCTGGTGGCATCATTGGCAAGAAAGTTGACGTCTACCGTACCTGTTTTTCATGCTTACGGTAGTACCATATACTGCTTTAATAAGACTGTACTGCTGTACTGATAATTTCATTAAATCCTGAAATGTTCATCCGGTGTTGTTGCCTACATTTTGTGACCGTAAATACGGTACCATACCGTATTTTACTGCCAGATGAACCCCATTTACCCATCACCATTCCATCTGCGAGGCGAATAATAGCCGGTCTCCAACAACTGCCGGTCTCTTTTAAGCGCCGGGCCGTCCGAATAATTTTTTGAATAAACGCCAGGGCTACTATTGGAAGATATACGGTAGATGACTAATAAAAAGACACACTTCACACAGACTTTTGTTTCAGAAATAATGTATTGGCATAACTTATATAGAACACAAAGAAACAGGAGGGTCATACTAAAGACTCCTCTCCAACTCCTACCTGTTATATTTCAGCCGGAGGTCTTTTCCCTGGCTCAAGTACGTTTTTTTATCAAATTTATTTTATGTGTTGTTCTTCAAATGTTATTTTTCATATTATATAATTTTTGGTGTTGCTTACTAATTATTTTTCAAATTTTAGTTGTTTTCCACCCCTTTCAATTAATCTACAAACATATATAAACCCCAAATGAGTGCCAGATCTCAGAAAATAATGCAGACAAAGCATTAAAAAATAAAAAAGAGAAATCAATTCATAAACGTTTACACTGCAGCTTCAGCATTGTGTTTTGGCTTTTTATTCCTGATTTACTGGCTTTGATTCCTGCTTATCAATAAGGTACTGTTTCGATTATGTGGTTGTTTGGCTTTGTTTGCTTTAGGTTTTGCCTTTTGTAGTAAAAAAAAATGCTCCCTTTTTTGTCCTCTCTTTTTAGTATTCCTTAATAAATAATTAAATAAAAAGTAACTTTGCAAGTATTGGTCTTGGAGAAGAAAGTTTTGTAAAAATGTTTTTCTTTTTTTTAATATATATTTTTCTGCTTAAAAGCCTCATAGTCATTTTTCAGCTTGTGCAGCCCAGAAGCCTGCTTTTTGAGGTCTAAGCTGCCTAGGTTATGGCCTGCTGTATGGCCAAAGACCTGTGAAGAGGGTAGATCTGACTTTTTGGGTTTGTTTTTGAGGTCTGCACCTGTTATTGTGGTTTACTGTGCCAGGAATCACAACATTACTAAAAATCTAAAATAATATTTCATTATGAAAGACCATATTTATTAAAACAGAAAACCATAAAATCTGAGGTTATGCCATCACAGCACACCACAGATGCCAAAACAAAATGGAATAACACTCAAAAGTACTGACCTTCCAATCAATCAATCCATACATTATAAGATAAGTGTTGGTGTGTCTGTCTCTCAATGTATCCATTTAAGCATTGATTACTATCTTTCCAAAGAAAAATAAGGACTTATTACAATATGCATCACACAGACCAGTTTCACTTTTGAATAATGATGTTAAGATACTCTCCAAAGTTCTATTTAGAAGTATTGGGAAAGTGCTTCCTTCTGTAATATCGCAAGAACAAACTGGATTTATTAAAGGCAGACTCTTCTAACCTTCAATGTTTATTTACTGTAATATAAAATAAAATCTAACATACCAAAGATTTTATCATCATTGGATGCAGAACAAGCATTTGACATGGTTGAATGGGACTACCTACTCACTATATTGCACAAATCTGGATTTGGCCCAAATATACGTGTGCGGATCAAACTACTCTATACTAGTCCAGAAGCGTCCTTTTGTATTAACAACATTATTTTGAACTACTTTAAATTAGAACATGGTACTCGACCAAGACGCCCCTTATCACCATTGATCTTTGCCATCACCATTCAGCCACTGGCCATTCACTTTTGAAATGTATCAGACAGGGGATTACCAGTGAAGGACTTGAGCAGAAAATATCACTATATGCAGATGACATGGTATTATATATACCAGATCCACAAACATCCATACCAGCTGCCCTCAATGCACTAGCAGAATTTCAAAAAATATCTGGACTCAAAATTAATTTGAATAAGTGTGCTTTTCCAGTGAACTCTCTATCACATAATATTAGACTGGACACCTTCCCATTTATTTTAGCAGATCAGTTTAAATACCTAGAGGTAAACATCACAAGTAAATAAAGATCTTTAACAAAATTTTGCAATCTGCATGGAAAAAATTAAACAAGATGTGAACAGGTGGTCTACACTCTATCTCACATTAGCAGGGAGAATCAATACTGTCAAGATGAACATCCTTCCCAAGCTTCTATTTCTGTTTCAGAGCATTCCCATATACTGTACATTAACAAATTGTTCTTTAAGAAATTAGACACATTAACAAATTGTTCTTTAAGAAATTAGACTCAATAATAACCTCATATACTGTATTTGGAATAAGAAACATTGAAGCATCCAAAAGGCAACTCTACAACGACTTAAAGCAGAACGTGGCATGGCACTAACTAACATTTGATTACTGTGCATCAAATATACAATCTAGGTCAGCAATAGATGTAAAATCATGCTGTACTTCTTTATATGTCCTGCTTTGAGCCCCAGTACATAGAAATTATTGTCACTGATTGATGTCTAATTGTCCATCACTCACTCAGAATATGGAACCAATGCTGAAAGCACATGAAGACAGAGAAGCTCTTATCTGTTGCACCATTACATGATAATTACCATTTTCTACCCTCTCAAACAACACAGTATTTAATGTTTGGAAAACATCTGGGATTAAAACAATTAGAGAATTATATATAGATAATATCTTTGCATCTTATGAACAGTTGTACTTCAAATTTAATTTCCCATCAATACAATTTTTCCAAATCAGAATCTTCGCTAAAAGGAACCTGCCTGTTTTTCCTCACCTCCCATCTATTTCTGTCTCAAAGGCAATAATGATAAGCATTGAAGACTCAGACAGCATCTAAACAATATATGTATATAAACATCTTAAAGTCTATTCCTTTCAAAGATCCCAGGGTATAATGGGGAAAGGATTTTACATTTAATATCTCTGAAAAGGAGTGGAAGGCAGTCATGCATAGAATATACTCCAGCTCCACATGCACAAAGCATTCAATCATCCAACTTAAAAATCTTTTATCAAGCACATTTATCTTGTTTAAAATTGTCCAAAATGTATCCAGAGCAAGATTCAACCAGTGAACAGTGTAATTTAGCTCAAACCTCGCTGGGCCACATATTTTGGGTGTACACCAAATTAACATCATTTTGGACAAAAATCTTTGAATCCCTATCAGATAGCCTTGGTGTCACAATCACTCCTAATCCATTAATAGTTGTGTTTAGTGTACTCCTGGATGGGCTTAAAATGAAGACAAACAAATTGTAATTGCTTATGTAACACTACTTGCACATTGGCTAATCTTGCTCAACTTGAAGAATTCTAGCTCATCTGTTATAAGTCAGTGGGTAACTGATGTTCTATACTATTTGACATTGGAAAAAATGTAACTTTTCACTTAGAGATTTGTTCAAAACTTTTTAAAAATATGGCAAGATCTAATTAATCAAATCTTAGAATAAGCATGTATATTGGGGAAAAGAACAGTCTCCTCTCTTTATTTAAAGTATTGCTCATGTTGTAGTTTCTTCTCTTTTTCGGGTGGGAGTTCAATTATGGTTTGTGAAGTTTGTTGTTTTCTTCAAACAATATTAATAAAATGAAATTTAAAAAAAATGTATCCATCTGGTTGCTATGTCTCTGTCATTCCAAAAAATGGCACATCACAAACATTTTTAGTAATAAAATACACTGCATTTTTCATTTTAGTAGATGGCACATCACAAACATTCACACTGCTTTTACAAATCCCATACCAAATGGCATATAACAGATACTTATGCATTGTATGAAGCTCTGTAAATGTACTGAAGTCTACGCTGATTACTTCTTATATTTCAACCCATCTTAGATGGGCAGCACAGCTAAAGTAACTGCACAGACTTGATATATATTATATATATATATATATATATATATATATATATATATACTAGCAAAATACCTGCGCCATGGAGAAGTAGTGTGTTAAAGAAGTAATGAAAAGAAAAGGAAACATTTTGAAAATAACGTAACATGATTGTCAATGAAATTGTTTTGTCACTGTTGTGAGTGATGAGTGTTGCTGTGATATATATATATATATATATATATATATATATATATATATATATATATATACACACACACACATATAAACATATATATATACATATCACTGCATTTTTCATTTTAGTAGATGGCACATCACAAACATTCACACTGCTTTTACAAATCCCATACCAAATGGCATATAACAGATACTTATGCATTGTATGAAGCTCTGTAAATGTACTGAAGTCTACGCTGATTACTTCTTATATTTCAACCCATCTTAGATGGGCAGCACAGCTAAAGTAACTGCACAGACTTGATATATATATATATATATATATATATATATATATATATATATATATATATATATATATACTAGCAAAATACCTGCGCCGCAGCGGAGAAGTAATGTGTTAAAGAAGTAATGAAAAGAAAAGGAAACATTTTGAAAATAACGTAACGTCAATGAAATTGTTTTGTCACTGTTGTGAGTGATGAGTGTTGCTGTGATATATATATATATACATATATATATATATATACACACACACACACACATATAAACATATATATATACATATCCATACATATACACACACACACACACACACACACATATATGTATATATATATATATATATATATATATACACATATATACAGTCTTTGGGGTGTGAGAAACTGTTGCTGGGGGTGCCAGAATCCATGAAGGAAGAAAAATGAAAAACATTATTTATACAAAATCTTAATTTATTTATCCATTCCTAAATAATTAAATGGGCAGGCTATTTGCTTGTTAAAATGGATGACTCCCGCTCTTACGTGCAAGTCTGCGTGGATATTATGAACTATCGTTTTTGTTCAAGTTCTATTTAAATTTTAAATAGAAGGAGTTTTTATTTAGTCAACAGAATATTATTCCGGAATAAATCAACTCAAACCTTAAACAACTTATAATATTTTGCTCTCCATAAAAATATATCCTGTCTAAATTATACAAGTTAGAAATAAAGTAAACGTTAAAAGAACAAACATTCAAATTTCTTTACTCTTATGTAATTTTATATAAAAAAAAACTTTAATTTTAAATATCCCAAAAGATTTTGCTCTCCATAAAAATATATCCTGTCAAAATTATACAAATTCAAATATGAACATGCTGCATAACAAAACCTGGAAATATAAATAAAATTTGTTCTTTTCAGCAATAACAAATCAAATCATTCAGTTGTCTTTGCTCATATGTCATTTTATCAGAGCTGGACGCCTGGCATCTTTTTTTGGCCACAAGTTCGTTTCTGTTTGGTGTGAGGTTTTGTGTTGTGGAGATTCTCAGGATGGACTGCAGGTGCGCATCAGTGAGGCGACTCCTGTGTGCTGTTTTGTTAGTCTTCATCACTGAGAAGAGCTTCTCACACAGATATGTGCTACCAAACATGCACAAGGTTCGAGCCGCATGTAGACGGAGCTGGAGCATTTGTGCGGGAATGGAGTGAATAAACTGTGCGGGCGTGCAGTATCGTACTTTGCCTTCAGTGTGCCATTACACTGCAGCTCAATCACCTCCATCTGAATCTGCACAGGTGCAGTTTCCACATCGACGGCAAATGGGTTGCGAAACAACTCAAAATTCTTTTTTTGTTCTTCAAAGTCACCAAAGCGCCGTGCGAACTCAGTGAGCAGTGCGCTCAGTTTATCAACAAAGTGCGTATTTGGGAACCCTGTTGTGCCGACTTGGTTCGACATTACTTGGCAACAGGGAAAGTGGGGCAAGTTGCACTGGTGCTCCCATAAAAGTAGCTTCACTTGAAATCACTTTGTGATTGTGCACGGGTAAAAACGTCTGCTGAAGTGTCAGATTCTTCTTTAACTCTTCTGCTTTCTGTATCTTGTGCATTGCATTCAGGTCCTTCAGGTTATCTTGATGTTTTGTGTCATAGTGCCGTCTTAGATTAAATTCTGTAATTACAGCCACATTAGCTCCACAAATGAGACACACGGGTTTATCGGCAATGTCAGTAAACATATACTCAGCCTCCCATCGGTTTTTAAAGGCTCTATGTTCAGAATCACCTTTTCTCTTCGGCATCGTGTGGGCTAGCTTCGCAATAACTTGCAGCATCATAAGCTAGACTTGATTAACGCGATAAGTGTTCGGCAAGGCAGCTGAAGCGCTGCATTATTGGATCTGTAGTTTATTGTGTTACCAGCGCTTCATATCCCCGGGCCATTAATAACAATAATACAGAATATAAAATGATCTCGGGCCGGATATAATTACATGCCGGGCCGGATGTGGCCCGTGGGCCTTGAGTTTGACACATATGGACTAAATAGAACTTGAAAAGAAATATTTTTTTGAATGTGATTGCGCAATTCAGATCGAGTTGACGCGCACTACAGTACATCGAGCTCACGTGCTATTGTGGTTTTGCTTGTGTGCCTCAATAAGTTACCCTCCCCTCGCTCTTACTTTTTTACCGTTCATCTAATAAATACACTGAGTATGGCTTTACCAAAACAATCATTGATCGCGCATAAAGTATCCATTATTCATAAAGATTCAATTGGTGATCTGTCTTTCTGAGTTAACCGCATATTTTTTCATACGTCTCAAACCAAGGGGATGCGAGGCTAAAATGAATCAAGAAGCACACGTACATACTTAGTGCATCCCCTCTCAGGAATCGAACCTCGGACGTCGGCGCTAGAGGTGAAGCCTCTACTATTGCGCCACGGCGTGTGGTTTGTCTATTTGAGCGTAGCAGTGTAATTCGTTTTTTGTTCAGCACTCTTTGGAACTGTTGTTTTTTGTCTGCGCACTGCGTCAGTTCACGTGAGCCGCTGAATATGGTTTTATATGTCACTCGCTCGCTTGTAATTGTTTCGCTGCCTTCTTAATTATATAATGCATGTTTTCTTCAGCGCTTTTTGTAGCTCTTCCTGGTTTTCTACATAATGCGTGATTACATTAGAGGCGTGATGATATCATAAGAAACTCGGCCCCCCACGGCTTTCGAGCTCAACTCCATGGCATTGAATGGAGAAAAATAGCTTCTAGTTATGACCATTATGCGTAGAATTTCGAAATGAAACCTGCCCAACTTTTGTAAGTAAGCTGTAAGGAATGAGCCTGCCAAATTTCAGCCTTCTACCTACACGGGAAGTTGGAGAATTAGTGATGAGTCAGTCAGTGAGTGAGTCAGTGAGGGCTTTGCCTTTTATTAGTATATATATATATATATATATATATATATACTGTACATTTACAGCTTGAGAACCTTGTCTCACCCCTTCAGCGTGCACTCTACTGATTCACAAATAATTTGTGCTTTCTGAAACACTCTAACAGTGAGTCACACAAATCAGTTCACAAGCACAATGTAATCGATTTAGAAGAAGTCAATAGGAGTGGTACAGCACATGCGTGATGTTGTCAATACCTTTGTTTCACAGGTAAATATTTAAAGCACATTTAATTTCTGATTTTTATTAACTTCACTTATGATTCTTTCATGTATAAAATTTTTACTGGTTAACAAGAACTCACTCGTAATTTGGCTAGCATTCATACTTCCCTCAATTCTGAACAGTCTCCCTGTCCCTGCCACTGAGAAGGAACCCCAAAGTGTGATGCTGCCACCACCATGCTTCATTGTAGGGAATGTATCAGTCAAGTGATGGGCAGTGCCTTGTCTTCACCAGACCCAGTGCTTAGAATTCTGCCCAAAGAGTTTAATTTTTGCCTTATAAGACAAGAGAAAATTTTTCTCATTCTATCAGAGTCCTTTAAATGCAATTTAACAAGACTGGTTTCTATCTAGCCACTCTACTAAAAACACATGATAGATGTAGTGCTGATATGGTCGTCCTTCCTGCAGGTTCTCCTATCGTAGCAGAGGGCATCTGAAGCTTTGTTAGAGTGAAAAGTGGATTTTTACTTACCTCCCTGACTAAGCCCTTTTGTCCATTTACTCTGTTTGACCAGACAGCCAACTCTAGGAAGAATCCTAATGGTTCTCTTTCCATTTCACAATTATTGAGAACACTCAGCGCTTTAATAATTATTTCATACCTTTACCCTAATCTATGCCTCACCATAATTTGATTACAGATTTCCACAGATTTCCAGAGTTCCTTGGATGTCTTTGCTTGGTGTTTGTCCTGATATGCAGTGTCATTTTGCTACGGGTAGACTCCTGTCAAGCAAACAGGATGCCACAGCAAATGGCATATACTGTATTTATATGAATGAAAGATTTTGTTTTTTGATTTTTAATCATTTTACAAACTTTTCTGAAAACATGTTTTTACTTTATCATTATGGGTTCATCGTTCATCACTTGTATATAATAACATATTAATTATTTTATTATATATTTACAGTTCTTTCAAGTAGGAACCAGTAATTTTTTTTTTTTACTTTCAGCAGTGTTGAATCCTAATGATGAATCAAATAAATAGATTCATTTAAACGGGCAGTTTGAAAGAATCAAATAAGTAAACTGAATCGCAGTGCCCATCACTAATTTAGACTGTGTCTGGTGCCTTAAAAGATGGTGCCAAGCCTGAATTAAGACCCCCTCAGGCCCCTGAATGACTTAGCTAATTAAAAGGGAGTTGATTATTTTACTTTTAACAAAGCAGCACACGGACACCCTGTTGTTTAACACAGCGCAGTATTTTTCACTGGTGCTTTCAGTGCAAGTAAACTTGATCATTTCATCGAGGGGCAGGTCTTTCTTGATAGGAACGATTTTTTGAGCAAGCACATTTAGGTGATGGTACATATACAAAAACATACATTAAATAATGCCCCACAACACCATGGGACTGACCGTTATGAATTAACTAAACCCACAGAGGCTTTTTTGGGGAATTTCTGCAAATGCATTCTTAAAAAATATAGATATTTTAAACACACTTGGCTACATATTGTAGCAGGGCGAATGAAGAGGCAGGGCAAAAGCCAAATGCTTGGGCTGCTAATCCGAAAAAAATAAAGAAAAACAATGAAAAGGATGTGCCTGAATGTAATTTCCATTTAAGAATGGCTTGGCATCAAGCTCTGGTCTCGATCTGCATATTAGCAAGTTCAGCTCCGAAAGGAGATGCCACTTTCCAGGTGCGTTCTGCTTTCATACTGGATGGACCGGAAGAGGCAGTGCTTCCTTGGCTTTGTTGCCTTCAAGGGGTTGTTTCTTGAAGCTGTGAGGGAAAACAGAGACAAGCCTGTTAGTGACACGGCCCCCTCTCATCCCATACTTATTTTAGGTGAACCTGGAAAGCGACCTTCTGGCATGCACTCATAACAATATACAAATAGGTGATTTAATACCGACCTTTGTATAGTCAATACTTCTTTAGTGGCATTTTTTGCTTGAACCTTCTTCTGCATTAATTCTCCATAGCTAACAAAACAATTTTTAATCTCCTGATCCCTTACTTTATGTTGTGCTCAGCATTAAGTGAAGACCCTGCTTTTAAACAGCTGACCCACCTTATGTCTTTCTATCTCTGCATACTAGAAATAACTTTTGGCAGTTCTTACTAAAATACTGCACACTCTCCATTACAATTATTTCATATGACTCTAGTGTAACGGGGATCGCAAATACATAACAAAATTCATCCTTTTATGCCTCCACCCATCTATTATTTTATTAATCTCTGCATTTTACAACATGTGCATCTATTATAGAGTCTAGGAAAAGCTGTACCTATTTTGGTTGTATTGGACACAAGGAGGGAACTGACTACGGACAAGGCACTTGAGAATAAAGTGCAGCTTCTACATTGACAATCAAATTACATCTTTATTTATGGCTCCCAACATATCCTACTAAATGCTCAAAGCTTGCCAGCACCCTTTTCTGTGGAAGACAATAAGCTAATAAAACCAGTCAGATTATGGGATAGAGGGATTTCTTTTTCAATAAGCATATTGTATTATTAATGTTAACATTAACTCTAATTACACTTCTACTAGCACCAGCTAAGACACTCTGCTACAAAGAGCATTGCCTGAGAGCTCTGTGATTGAATTTGTTATTTATGGATTTTTTTCTGACTTTATAAGGAAACAATCTCCCATTCAGCACATAGCCCCCAGCCTGTCTTTTCTGTTGCTGACTGAAAATGGAGATTCACAGTAAATTCTTTATCTTTTCTTCTTCTCTTTGTTGGGAGCGGCGACTTGATCCTTGCTCAGTCAAGTTAATTTCCTGCATATTTCATATTTTCAAATGCACCCTGAAGACCTTGGGTGCTACACACTATCTGATTGAGCCTGTTGATTCTCTGCTGCCATGATGTCACACCTTCATTATGCACTATCCAATACTGTCAGGCCTGCATCGATCCAAAGCCTTGACAGATTCAATGATCTGCATCTTATTTCTTGTATCACCTGAAGAGACCTGAGAGAGCTCACCCCTAGAGATCTGATATCTGGACATATTGAGCTTACTAAATAAATAGTATTGGCTTTTCAACCCAGCTCCATTGTGTGGATTACCAGGATAACAAAGCAATAAAAAAAAATCTTTCTCACGACTCAAACTCTCTTCATTATACAGCCGTCTTAGCTTGTGATGCATTAAAATGGTTTTCAGGGCTAAGCATAAATAAGGGGAGAAAGTAACAATTCATTATGCACAATTCCTACAAATTTGGATAGCATTAATTACATTTTAATGAAGCAGCTTTTTTAAAAATTCCTTTCAATTAAGTTATTTTGATGGAGCTAGTTATCAGCAGCAATATTTTGCAGCCAGTTCCCTGCCAAGGCAGTGAAACGTTTCTATGTCACAACCAGTTTAGAACAGATTTATCATAAATGTTAAATGGCTTCTGTTCTACCAAAATAGAAGCAACACAGTTTAGGGGCTTAATTAAAAAAAGTGACACAGCACCCAATGCAATGCAAAGTTTGGCAAATTAATTTCCCTTTTCTGTGCTGACAGATTTTAGGTGAAACTCAGAAAAGACAGAATTCTTCCAGGACTATAGTTTTGTTTTTTTTTTCCCATTAAATTAGAAAAAAATCAAAGTCTTCCTCTTTTCTTAAGCTATCAAATATTAGACTGTGTGATTGCTGGGGGTGTTTGGCAAAACCCAACAATAGGAATAATAATGTACTCCAACCATGCTGGCAACTTTTATTTTTCACACTTTTTTCAATATTTTTCTAAAAGGAGTGGCCATTTAGGGTTGGTCCCTGCCATGTACCTGATGCTCCCAGGATAGTTTTCATCCCTCATGATCCTGAACAGGATTAAGCAGATCTGAGAAGGTTATGTTTTTCAGTTTTATGGGCAATGGAGTGGATAAACATTGCCACTTTGTGGATATTCTGTCCTGAATTCAATGTTCATTTGACTGTTGTGCAAGTAGAGTTTGAACATTCTACCAGTGCCTGCATGGGCTTCCTTTCGACACTCTGTTTTTACACATACTTTCTGCATCCCAAAAAGATGCACAGAATGATTAATTGGCCCTTGTGTGATTGTGGATGTGCATGAGTGAACCCTGCAATGAACTGATCACCCTAAACCTAACCTGTCAAGGGCTTTTTTCCTTCCTTGAACTCAGTGCGTTTGGGATAAGCTCCATCTCTCAACACAATTATGAAACGGATTTGAGAATGTCACTTCATGTCATTTTACACCAGTACTAGTATAACAACAAGATGTGAGGCTTCATTTCTGGTTCTCTTAGACAGAGATATCTTCTCCGTAACAGGTCTGATCACTCACAGTCCTTCAAAAGCACTGAGTATTTGATCCTTGTTTTACGAGTATAAAGTCAGGTGCATATTCGCAGCTACTTTTTCAAACAACTCTGATCAGTGGCAAAGTTATTCAATTCAAATATTAGTTGGCGCTGCTTTGGGCATTCCATGTCAAAGTACCTAAACTAATACAGCCGTTGCAGCTTACCACATATCAAACTGGCTCATTCGCCTTGTGATCGTCTTCTCCGATACACCATATAGATCTACAATCTGCCATACTTTTAAACCGCATAACAGAAGGTGTTCTATTGACTCTGCTGGAATGTCAAAGGATGGACGTGCAGAGCAGGGTACTGCATCACCTGAACTGGAGTGTAGTAGAGTCCGTTCCACCTGTTCTTCAATAATTTCAAAAATAGTTTCATCTACATCGGAGTCTAAAAGGGCCGCCAACATTGTAATTTCTTCCAATAAATCTTCAATTCTGTCTCTGAAATACGTAATATCTTCGGCAGAATCCATTTCACCGGCAGTAGTAAGCATTTTTCTAATTAATTCTTGTGCTATCGATTCACCAATCAGTAACTAGAGGGCGTGTTAGAGCCCACCCTCTCAACTTTGACGAGTGAAAGTGACAGTTTTATTTCAAGTCGTATTTCATGACGGTTTGCAGGAATGTTACGGACAAAATGAAATAAATAAATAAGCAACAAAAAACATATTTCGTGACACATTTATTTATTTATGCTCTCATTTCATGATACATTTATTTATTTATGCTCTCATTTCATGACAAATTTATTTATTAAGGCTTCATTTCTTGACACATTTATTAAGTTATGCTCACATTTCACAGTACTTTTATTTATTTGCGCATTTATTTATTTATTTAATTTTGTCCGAAATAGTCCTCCATAGTTAATCCACTTTCACCTCAACTTTAACTCTATCCACTTTTTCTCTTAGCTTTCTACCAAAAAAAAAATCTTCATCTTGATTCCATCACTTGTAAACACTCCTGACATCACATTGGAAAACTCCACAGCAGGCCATCAAGGAAATCTGTTCTTCAATGGCATGTTAGGTTAATCAATTGAGAAATGGACTCCATCTGTCCAGCATTTTAAATCTTGGATATCTATCAACCATTAATATCCGTCTGCATCAGTTTTTTTCCAATTCTACTTAACTGCTCAAAGCCCTCTTCATTAAAATGTCCACTTATCTTCTTCTTTTATTTGGATCTCTTATCGGTTGCATATCAGACTTCTCTCTGACTCAGAATATTGTTATGCCAGTCATGAAAACCTAAAGCAGCTAGGCTGGAAGGCAACACAGATGATAACTGCCTGTCGTTTTATCTCCAACCAAACCCTTTGAGTAGTGTGCTGACAAACAGAGAGAAAGAGAGAACAACTACTAACATGTAATTATCAACAGACCAGAGGATGTGGGTGTTTTTTGACAAGGAAACTAAAAACAAAACAGATTTCTCAAGAGAGTGTGACTTGCTCTGAATCCAGAGGGCTAAAACTTTATAGTAGTTGGATACAAATTATTAGGCAAGTTTTATTTAGAGTACGAGAAAGCTATGAATTGTAAACAAGAATGCCAGAACCAAAATCATTAAAATACACTTGTTCACAAATTTAAGTCCGTACTCTTGTACAAAGGGCTGATGGTGCTGCACTGGAATTTATAAGCAAGCCTTTGTGCCACAAATTGTGGTGTCTCTTGGGAGGCGGTCCTTAGCAACCAGGCAAGGTCTCTTAGCAACCCATTATCCACTTCCAGAGAAATGACGGCATAACATGCTTTAAAAATAAATGGAAAAAAAACAATTCTCAGGGAAGGAAATAAAATTAAAACACACACATGTAAATAAAGCTCGAAAGTCTCATGAACTGAAAAAAATTTAAAGCAAAAAAGGCAAAAAATTTAAATTAAGCCAAACTGGGATTTGCAATTCTTAACAGATATTGATATTTGAGTAGGAGGTTTGGAATAATAAGGTAATGAGGGTAATGTCTAGTTAAATTTCTACATTGTTGTTTTAATTCATGATTTGGTGTACTTCTGCTATTTCAATAAAAAGCTGATCACAGAAGTGTGCTTTAGGTATCCCTGTTAAAGCACACCTTGGGTTTGAGACTGCCAGTTCCTCCCTAACAAGAGAATGAGTTTGCCTCTCCTGTGCTTTCCAATGTCCTACCAGCTACAAATTGATTAAGATATCACACATTTTTCACATGTTCAACTGTAGCAGATTTTCTGAAAAGAGTTACTTTTTATCCATATACAGTGTGACAGATTGGGGGCCCTATCGCTCCCTTGAACCCTTGTCCAAGATGCAGTCCAAAAGTAGACTTTATTCAAACTGCACAGTGCACAAAGCACCCTCCTCTCCACAATACTCATTAATTACTACAAAACACTAATAAATAAACCAATCCTCCACTCCCAGATGCGTTGCCACCCTTCCACCCAGCTCAGCTCATTGTCTGTGAGTTCCCACAATCCTTTTATAGTCCGTGACCCGGAAGTGCTTCTGAACCCTCAATCCATATAACTTCTTTAGCATTTCCGGGTCAGATCAAAAACTCTTCTTTTTCTTCACCCAGGAAGCACGCCATTCTTTTTGCCCATGTGACTCAGACGTACTTCCGGGGCATAGGACAAATAATAGTTCTTGGGTCTCCCTGCCACGACCCCTGGTGGTCCCGATGTTATCCAGCAGGGCTGTGGATGAAAACTCCATAGTCCATGATGCCCTGCTGGAATTTGGGGCATCTCCACGTCGCAGCGAGGGCTCCCTCTGGCAGCCTGGGGGTATTGGCCGGGATGAGTGGCCGGCCATATACCACAGTACTCCTCCCCCAGCAAAAACCATGGTCTGGAGCGCCCAGTCCCACGAGGGACGTCTTCCTTCAAGAGGATCCAAAGCTCGGGCCCCGGTGATGTCACTGACACTCCCGTGTGAACCTAGGAGGAACAGTATAACAATAAGTACTTTGATCCCCTGTCCTCCTAGGACAACTTCTCCATATGTGGCACGGCCTGCGGCATTCATAGCACAGCCACAGTCCCCCTAGTTGTCTCCATCTGTGAGACTGGAAGCACCTCAGCACTTCTAGGTCCACCCTTTTCTCCGCGGAGGAAGATTCATCGGCCGACCTTGGGTTTTTATTGCCCTTGTTCAACTTGTCAGGAGACCCCTGTTTTAATTTAGTGATCTCCTGTTTAATCTGGGGGTTGTTCACAGTCTGGGTCTCTCTATGATTAAAAGAGAGCCCCTTTCCTGTCTGCACCCCTTGAGATTTAACAATGACCGGTGTCTTTAGATCCACATCGCTTTGGACAACAGCACTGTCCTGCTGCTCTGGTACGATCGGATCTTCCCCCGCCCACTTGGTCATTGTTTCACACTCTTTCGTAGAGCTCACAGAGGATTGGCACCCGCTACTGATCAATCGCGGGCCCGGTTCACTCTGCGTCCCTCTGTTATGTATGGTACGGGTCTCACTTATCTGTACCGCTGAATTAATTAATACGGGAGACTCCCAGTCTAATCGCTGCAGATACTCATTTATTTTCCTTATTGGCGCTTCGGCCATCTTTCCCAGTTCCCCGACGATCTTCTGAATCACCGTCAGCATCTGCAAAATATCTTTTATGGGCTCGATCAATTTCTCGAGTTCCCGCATTTCAAAACAGTTAATTAATTCAGCCGGAGGTAGGCTTACTTCCTGGTTTGCCTTACCATCTGGCCGGGAGCCAATGAACACGGCCACTGTCGGCACATGCTTTGATGGGCTTCACGGGGACTTCTGGGTTTTGGAGTTTTTATCGGAGGACCGGGTCGCCATCTTTGGCTGACTGCGATCCGCCTGTGTCAATTTGTCGGCGGATCGATCAGCCATTTCCCGGCCCACCTTACCTTTTTGCGGGGTGAGCGGTGCTTCACTCGCCTCCCCCTTCCCCTTCAGAAAGTCCAAGACTGTCTCTTCGGATATAAAGGCGCAAACAGTGGGACCCGGACCTCCTCCTTCCCAGAAAACACCGGGGTTGATCACATGTCCCTCGCCGGCCGCCAAGACGCGGAATTCCTTTTTAGTGCTCGTTGGCTCGAACAGGAGAGTGCCACTGTCTTCGGGAAATTCTCCTTCCTCCCACAGAGTCTCCAGGTGATCATCTTCGATGTACATGCACGGGATAAAGTAAGTTATTTTAAATGGGTTATCGATTGAATTCCCGGCACGTACCTCAGAGCGATCATCTGTCCCCGGAGGCTTCTTCTGACTTGTGTAGCCGCTCCATAGCTCCTCCCGAGTTTTGGCCATTACAAGCGTGGGTCTCCCGCTGGCGATGCCGCTCTGCTTGCCCTTCTTTTTTCCCATTCCGGACTTGGTAAAGAGGGGTTCCGGCGTTGTTGCTGCGTGTCTGTACGTTGTCTTCAGGGGGTTCTCTGCCCACAGAAACTTTTTAAACAGGTCCTCTGTCAACCGGACGGCCAGAGAATCCTGCCGACTACGCCACTGTGACAGATTGGGGGCGGTATCACTCCCTTGAACCCTTGTCCAAGATGCCAGACACCAGATAAATGTCCAAAAGTAGACTTTATTCAAACTGCACAGTGCACAAAGCACTCTCCTCTCCACAAAACTCATTAATTACTACAAAACACTAATCAATAAACCAATCCTCCACTCCCAGATGCGTTGCCACCCTTCCACCCAGCTCAGCTCATTGTCTGGGAGTTCCCACAATCCTTTTATAGTCCGTGACCCGGAGGTGCTTCTGAACCCTCAGTCCATGTGACTTCTTTAGCACTTCCGGGTCAGATCAAAAACTCTTCTTTTTCTTCACCCAGGAAGCACGTCATTCTTTTTGCCCATGTGACTCAGACGTACTTCCGGGGCATAGGACAAATAATAGTTCTTGGGTCTCCCTGCCACGACCCCTGGTGGTCCCGATGTTATCCAGCAGGGCTGTGGATGAAAACTCCATAGTCCATGATGCCCTGCTGGAATTTGGGGCATCTCCACGTCGCAGCGAGTGCTCCCTCTGGCGGCCTGGGGGTATTGGCCAGGATAACTGGCCGGCCATATACTACAACAGTAAAGCTAACATTCAAGAATGAAATATTTACGTAGGCTGCAGTTAAGGCCTGTTTATAAATATAGCTAACATCTACAGATGTACATTATAGAGTACATTGACTCTATCTGTCATGATACAGGTTTTTGCAGTGTTACAGAAACTTAAGAAAGAAGTTATGCATTTTGTATCTATACTAATAAAAGGCAAAGCCACTCACTCACTCACTCACTCATCACTAATTCTCTAACTTCCCGTGTAGGTAGAAGGCTGAAATTTGGCAGGCTCATTCCTTACAGCTTACTCACAAAAGTTGGGCAGGTTTCATTTCGAAATTCTACGCGTAATGGTCATAACTGGAACCTATTTTTTCGTCCATATACTATAATAGACGTCTGCTCAATGGCCATGGGAGGCGGAGTTACGCCTCCCACGTAATTTAGTGCCTGCCCATATAAGGCCATCCGTCAGCGGCAATCCAATAGAAACACGAAGATGAGATGGTCAGGGTGGTGTTTGGCACAAACTCAGCGAAACTGCAAGAGAAACTTTTAAGTGCCGGGTCTTAGCTAACATTAAATACAGCCGTGGACATCGCATGAGATGGCACCAGCACAGCTGGGAACCTTCGATGCATGTACACCGAGCTCACGTGAACTGGACGCAGTGCACAGACAAAAGCAGCAGTTCCAAAGAGTGCTGAACAAAAACCGAATTACACAATTGAGAAGGCAGCAAAAAAATATGAAGCATCTGACACATGCAAGCATATTCATAAGTGCAACTACTGTGGAAACAAAGCACACGGTGGAAAAAGTCAATATCCCGCTAAAGGAAGACAGTGTAAAAAAAAAACCTGTGCATGCAGTGTGTCACGTCTCAGATAAAGAGGAAGACGAGCTGTTTATTGATGCAGTAAGAAACAAATCAATGAATGAAACCTGTTGTCCTTAAAACGATTGACAAGCACGGAATGTGACTTGAACACACTACAAATACGAACCTGATTGAAAGAAATAATGATAATCAAATCCTTGATGACAGCAACACTCATAACACTCACAAAACAATTACTGTATATTGACAATCATGTTACGTTATTTTTAAAATGTTCCCTTTTCTTTTTCATAACTTCTTTAACACACTACTTCTCCGCTGCGAAGCACGAGTATATATATATATACCCCGATCTACATACTCTCAAATAGACAAACCACACGCCGTGGCGCAATAGGAGGCTTCGCCTCTAGCTCCGAGGTTCGATTCCTGAGAGGGGGTGCATTGAGTATGTATGCCTGATGACCCCAAAATTAGGGCGAAACACGTGTCGCGTACTCTTTGCATTATTTCACAGTAAAACTATTTCAATATATATATATATATATATATATATATATATATATATATATATATATACATACATATATACACACACACATACATATATATCAGCGCTTCCTGATTCATTTTACCCTCGCATCCCCTTGGTTTGAGACGTATGAAAAAATATGCGGTTAACGCAGAAAGACAGATTACCAATTGAAGCTTTATGAATAATAGATACTTTATTCCCCATCAATGATTGTTTTGGTAAAGCCATACTCAGTGTAATCCATTGGATGAACGGTAAAAAAGTAAGAGTGAGGGGAGGGTAACTTATTGAGGCACGCAGGTGAAACCACAATAGCACGCAAGCTCGATGTACTGCGCGTTAACTCGATCTGAATTGCGCGATCACATTCGAAAAAATATATCTTTTCAAGTTCTATTTAGTCGACACAAATATCTTTGGTTGGAATGTAAGGCGAATTTATTCTTTACATTTCTATGGTGAAGAAAAATGTATGCAATGATGTCTACATTTAACTTACATTCCTACCAAAGACATTTCTGTCGACTAAATAAAAATTCCTTCTATTTAAAATTTAAATAGAACTTGAACAGATACGATAGTTCATAATATCCACGCAGACTTGTCATCCGTTTTAACAAGCAGCGTATTGCACTGATACGAAATAGCCTGCCCATTTAATTATTTAGGAATGGATAAATAAAGATTTTGTACAAATAATGTTTTTCATTTTTCTTCCTTGATGGATTCTGGCACCCCCTGCAACAGTTGCTCGCACCCCAAAGAGTGTGTATATATATATATATATATATATATATATATATATATATATATATATGTATGTATGTGTGTGCATATGTATATATGTATGTATATATATGTTTAAATATGTGTGTGTATGTATATATATATATATATATATATGTCTGTATATATGTATGTATGTATGTGTATGTATGTGTGTATATGTATATATATATGTATATACAGTGCATCCAGAAAGTATTCACAGCGCATCACTTTTTCCACATTTTATTATGTTACAGCCTTATTCCAAAATAGATTAAATTCATTTTTTTCCTCAGAATTCTACACACAACACCCCATAATGAAAATGTGAAAAAAGGTTACTTGAGGATTTTTCAATTTTATTAAAAATAAAAAAAACTGAAAAATCCCATGTACATAAGTATTCACAGCCTTTGCTCAATACTTTGTCGATGTACCTTTGGCAGCAATTACAGCCTCAAGTCTTTTTGAATATGATGCCATAAGCTTGGCACACCTATCCTTGGCCAGTTTTGCCCATTCCACTTTGCAGCACCTCTCAAGCTCCATCAGGTTGGATGGGAAGCATTGGTGCACAGCCATTTTAAGATCTCTCCAGAGATGTTCAATCAGATTGAAGTCTGGGGTCTGGCTGGGCCACTCAAGGACATTCACAGACTTGTCCTGAAGCCACTCCTTTGATATTTTGGCTGTGTGCTTAGGGTCGTTGTCCTGCTGAAATATGAACCGTCGCCCCAGTCTGAGGTCAAGAGTGCTCTGGAGCGGGTTTTCATCCAGGATGTCTCTGTACATCGCTGCAGTCATCTTTCCCTTTATCCTGACTAGTCTCCCAGTTCTTGCAGCTGAAAAACATCTCCACAGCATGATGCTGCCACCACCATGCTTTACTGTAGGGATGGTATTGGCCTGGTGATGAGTGGTTCCCGGTTTTCTCCAAACGTGACACCTGGCATTCACACCAAAGAGTTCAATCTTTGTCTCATCAGACCAGAGAATTTTGTTTCTCATGGTCTGAGAGTCCTTCAGGTGCATTTTGGCAAACTCCAAGCAGGCTGCCTTGTGCCTTTTACTAAGAAGTGGCTTCCATCTGACCACTCTACCATACAGGCCTGATTGGTAGATTGCTGCAGAGATGGTTATCCTTCTGGAAGGTTCTCCTCTCTCCACAGAGGACCTCTGGAGCTCTTACAGAGTGACCATCGGGTTTTTGGTCACCTCCCTGACTAAGGCCCTTCTCCCCCGATCGCTCAGTTTAGATGGCCGGCCAGCTCTAGGAAGAGTCCTGGTGGTTTCAAACTTCTTCCACTTACGGATGATGGTTATCACTGTGCTCATTGGGACCTTCAAACCAGCAGAAATTTTTTTGTAACCTTCCCCAGATTTGTGCCTTGAGACAATCCTGTCTCGGAGGTCAACAGACAATTCCTTTGACTTCATGCTTGGTTTGTGCTCTGACATGAACTGTCAACTGTGGGACCTTCTATAGACAGGTGTGTGCCTTTCCAAATCATGTCCAATCAACTGAATTTACCACAGGTGGAGTCCAATTAAGCTGCAGAAACATCTCAAGGATGATCAGGGGAAACAGGATGCACCTGAGCTCAATTTTGTGCTTCATGGCAAAGGCTGTGAATACTTATGTACATGTGCTTTCTCAATTTTTTTTATTTTTAATAAATTTGCAAAAACCTCAAGTAAACTTTTTTCACATTGTCATTATGGGGTGTTGTGTGTAGAATTCTGAGTAAAAAAATTAATTTAATCCATTTTGGAAGAAGGCTGTAACATAACAAAATGTGGAAAAAGTGATGCGCTGTGAATACTTTCCGGATGCACTGTATATGTATATATGTATATATATGTGGATGTATGTGTATATATGTATATATATATATATATATTTGTATGTATATATGTGTGTGTGTATATATATATGTGTATATGTGTATATGTATATATGTATATATATATATATATATATATATATGACAGCAACACTCATTGCTCACAACAGTGACAAAACAATTACATTGACAATCATGTTACGTTATTTTCAAAATGTTTCCTTTTCTTTTTCATTACTTCTTTAACACACTACTTCTCCGCTGCGAAGCACGGGTATTTTGCTAGTCCATAATAATCTGTAACATCAGGCTGAAGACAAGTGATCATTTGGAGGATTTACTGTAGAACATTTTAGAAAATTAGAACAATTTTGACAACAGGCCATTCAGCCCAGTAAAGCTTGCCATTCCTATCCACTTAAATCTTCCAAATTAACATCAAATCGAGTTTTGAAAGTCCCTAAAGTCTTCCTGTCTACCACACTGTTTGGTAACTTATTTGATGCGTCTTTGGTTCTCTGTGCGAAGAAAAACTAATTTTTGTTTCCACCTGCATCCCCGTGTTCTTGTTGAACTTGTTTTCAAATAACAGTCTTGATCCACTATACTGATCCCCTTCATAATTTTAAACACTTCAGTCATGTCACCTCTTAATTTTTTTTTACTTAAATTGAAAAGGCTCAGATCTTTCAATGTTTCTTCATAACTCATCAGCCTAGTCTCTCTTCTCTGCACTTTTTCTAGCGTTTCTATGTCTTTTTTGTAGCCTGGAGACCAAAAGTGCACACAGTAGACCTGGTGAGACCTGACCAGTGTGTTGTAAAGCTTGAGCATAACCTCCTAGGACTTGTACTCCACACATCGAGCTATATAACCTAACATTCTGGTAGCCTTCTTAATTGCGTCTGAACACTGTCTGGCAGATGATAGTATCGAGTCCAGTACGTCTCCTAAATCTTTCTCATAAGGTGTACTTTTGATTTTCAGGCCTCCCATTGTGTTGTCAGACCTAATAATGTGGCTTTCTACATGTAATACTTTACATTTACTGACATTACATTTCATCTGCCACAAATCTACGCAAGCTAGTATACCGTCCAAGTCCTCTGTAATGATTCAACAGATTCCAGCCCACCTAGCTTTGTATCATCTGCAGACTTAACCAACTTGTTATTTATTTTCATGTTCAAATCATTTATTTATATTAAAATAGTAGCAGTTCCAGAAAAAGGAAATTATATGACTTAAAGTGCTTGAATACAAAAACTAGCTCCATATCAGCACACATAAATAAAACAGTATCAGAGTAAGAAAAAAGAAAGGGACAAAAAAATAGGTGACAAGAAGCTCATGAAACAATTTGTAAAATGCTCTAGAAAAAGTAATGGTAGAAACTGCAAAACAGCAAAGGTGAAGACAGCTCAAACAGACATGAGAGTTACAATCTGCAGCTATTTGTGATCATATTCTGGATGTTTTCATCATTTTCTTTTCTTTAACTTCAATTTCATTCTTTTTTTTGGAAGGTGGTATCATCTAATGTTAGTGCTGTCCTGTATTTTAAGAACATCTCTACGTGACAATGTAAGCCATTAGGAGATGATATGCTTTGTTAGTGTGCTGGGAGTTTTAGAAGGAAAATAGAAGAAACCTTAACAGCATGTGTTACTCTTCCTGAACACAGGTGAGGTCAGGTCAGGTTGGGGAGCATGCACTGGTACAGTACGTTGTTTCACCCACCCCACGACGAAACATGAGGGGCCTCATGCATAACGCCGTGAACAGAATTCACACTAAAACAAGGCGTATGGACAAAGCGGAAATCTGCGTACGCACAAAAAACCCAGATGCATAAATCTGTGCTTTTGCCAACTTCCACATTCTTCCATTACATAAATCCCGGTCAGCGTGAAAAGTAACGCACGTGCATGCACCTGCCACCACTCCCCAACTCCTCCCAGAATTTCACCTCTTTGAATATGCAAATCAATATAAATAGCCCTTAAGTTCAGCGTTCTGTGAAAAGGCAATGGCAAAAGCATGGGGGGAAAATAGAAGAATTTCAGTGAATACCAAGAGGAGGCAAGGAAAAACTTACTATTTGTTGGTTTAAACAGTGGTATAAACAACAAAAGGAAGTTAATCGAGTGACGTAGAGTGTCGGAGAAACTCGAAAGCTCAAGTTCACAAAGTCGCACAGTGTTCAAAATAAAAAAGAAGTTGTCAGATATCAAAGTAGGTGTGAAAAGGCGAGTCATAGCCCACCGTCTGAGTGTCATATGAAAGCTTATTTGGGTACAGAGAAAAGAAAAAAAAATAGGGACACATTGTGGAAAAAGGCTCGAAATGTCAACTTTAATCTTGAAATTTCCATTTTAATCACGTAATTTATTTTGTCATTAAAGTAGAATGTCATAAACTTCATCTTTAAATTGTTTAATTTACTAGTTTCTCAAATACCATCTTAACTAAAGTAGCACGTTAAATGCTTTGTTTTGTATGTGTTCTTCTATGTGCTCTATGTGTGTCAATCACTACGTGCTTCTTAAACAGGCTTTCTCTTCATCCGACTAGACACAGAATCCATTACATTCGTGATATTACAGCTCTCTGAATAATTAAAATACTGAGATGTATACTTGATATCATTTTCATGATGATAGGAGTTAAAGCATGTTATTAAACATGGGAACATGGAGGTGCAGTGACAGTGACAAGCTGGCGCCCTGTCCTGAGATTGTTTCTGCCTCCCGCAAGATGCTTGCTGCACCATGCGCGACCTTCGATGAAATCATTTATTGCAGCAGTACTGTCTCTTTCAAACGTATTAACCAATTCCTGTCCTTCCTTTTCTTTCTCCAAATACCCAATCACCACACAATCAGCTCAATAATAGATGTTAAGCTATCTGTAAGCTTAGAACTCCGATTCTTCAAAACTTTTAAGGAACATTGAAATATCTTCATAGTACATGTTTAATTATTCTATCCATCTATCCTTCCAGTGTCGCGCCAACCCCAGAAAGAATACAGCACAAGGCAGGAACAATCGCTGAACGGGGCGCCAGCTCCTTGCTAGCGCTGTGACACCGTGTCACATGTTTAATTATTAACAATATATATTATTTAAATGATGTTAACATTTTATCTGTATAATGTAATAAACATATTTTGCTGCATTTCATCTTAAAAAATGATATTGTCATCATATGTAAATACGCGCTTTATAAAGTGGCTCAGGTTGTGCAATATTATAACTATAGTGCAAGTTTACAGTGGGGTGATTGTACTTATAAGTACAAACAGTTCTACAAGGAGCACTTGATGGACTGATTGAGAGCGTTTATAGTTCTTGGGATGAAACTGTTTCTGAACTGTGTGGTCCGTACAGGAAAGGCTGTGAAGTGTTTGCTGTATGGAAGCAGTTGAAATAGTGCATGGCTGAGGTAGTGTGTGCTAGATGCTGTACAGTATACTGATAATCCTTTCCGATCAGCTGCTGTTTGGGTATATTGTGAATTAAGGGGTCTCAGGACTACATAAGCACACAGTGCTCAGCAGTGAACTGATAATATGAATAAAAATTGTGTGCATGTGTATATAGTTGATTATTTTCTAATGCAAAACAATAAGAAAGAAATGGAAAAGTGTTTTTTTTTTGGAAAAAGGGGGATGTGAATTAAGGTTTTAAATAAAGTTGTTATAAACCAGATAACCAAGGTAAATATATGAATAAATAAGGGGTATGGTTAGTAACAGAGAGTAATGGAGATGGGCGTCTTTTGTAAAGTTCTGTTTCATGTGCTCTAATAAATTAAACGCCTTTCTGAGTTAACCATCTGACTTGCAATGAATCATTTACGGAAGCATCCAGATTGAATAAACAATATTATAGCTGTAGAGCTGTGATTCCAGACTCAGATTCAGCGATATAAATACTCCTAGTGGTGCAATGAGAGTAATATGGAAAAAGATGATCCGCTGTGGCAACCCCTAGCGGGAGCAGCTGAAAGAAGAAGAAGAAGGTGCAGTGAGAGTAACAACGCTAAAGCAGCTATGGTATTTGGAAGAGTTTGGCCATTCTGTGGACCAATATATTGTTACTGGTTAATTACAATCAGATGCCTTAAACTAATAAACAATATGCGGTTAATTTCAGTGTATTTAATAAAGCTGCGTTAGGGAAGTTGATCTAAAAAAGAAAGGGAAACCACACAGGAACAGTAGCACTGCTTTGACGCTGGGTGCCGGCGGTTTGCAAAACCGAGCGGAGAACTTGTGTACACCAAGGATTTAGCTGGCATAAAAATGTGCGTGGCTTTACACCAAGTTTAGTTTTTATACATCGCGATGTGAGCGTGGAATCATTTATGTGCGTATGCACCGTTTATACATGAGGCCCCTGGTAATCCTGATTGGCAATTCCCCAGGCAGACATGCGGTCCAGGCCCCCTCCACCAGAAATGAATCTCTATCTGCCGCGCCAGGTGTTACATAGGTGTCCCTTTGGCCTGGTCCAGCCATTCGGGTCCTCATCAATGTGGATCCCATGAGCCAGATCACCCTCAGGGAATTGCTCCACATGGCCACATGCCATAACTGATCTGATGCTCCCTCACAATGCAGGTAATGTGCCTCATTTGGGACTCCTGAATACCAAGGGGTAAAAACCTCAGAACACACTAGGAATGGGCATACAAATTTCTATAAATACCTGTTCAGAAAGACATCTTATACGTTCTAAAACTATTACATCTCTGAGCTATCATATGTTTTTAAAGTGTCTGTGCTGTTTGTTTTTTTTGAAGAGTTATCAGCTGTCCAGCTGTCTCAGATGGGAGCCATCTGATACCTAACTGCTTAGAACAAATGTTCTGGCCTCCTGGTCATAGCTTGTGATTAATTTTGATCATCTAGTGTCCTGGAGCAATATTGCATGATCCCTATCAGGCTCCACGATCTCTCTAGCTTAACAATGCTCCTAGTGGACTTCCTTTCAGAATGCTCTGTGCATTAACCTGACAGTAAACTCTCAGAGTTTCAAAAACAAGATGAGGTGTGTTGAGTAAAGTATCTTTAGAAGGGGATGAAAGACCAATGATATCAGAGAGAGATTGAGAAAAAGAAGTGCTCTGTGCTGGTACTGAAATGTAGGAAAGTGGGGTAATCACTGCCAGACAGGGCAACACACTGTAAAGGCAGACGTTGTGAAGCAGTTTTATGTTATTCTCCTTTTTGCCCTCTTTTCATTCATCCCATCAAAGTTTTAGTTTAAATAAATGATAGCTGATTATAGTTTGGGCTCCTTGGTTTTTAAATTCTGGTTAAAGACACATTTGCCTGGTGCTCTTTCATCACAATATTACCAATCCAATGCTCATAAAATGCACTAATGCAACAAAGGACTGAAAGTTTGAGAAGAGATATATACATAGACAAGGGTGACTGTGAAATGACAATGAAGTGACTTTAGTGGCTATAATGAACTAGGGCTTTAATTTTGCTTTGAACGTTGGAAATGTGTAAGCTTCTCAGTGAGATTCTGTACATTGTAGAATGGGTCAAGAGAGCTGAATACCTATTTACCAAGACAGACAGCAAAAGATTTAACACATTCTATTTCTTACTCATTTTAAATCCCTTTCAGAGCATACTGTATATCAAGACAATGGTAAAAAGAAAATTCATAAAGCAGTAGTTTATTGTGTTTAAAAACAGCTCCGCTGAAAGGCTCATCAATTCTAAAAACATAATTAACACCATTCACCTTCAGTTTTGAAAATGACATGCATAAGTTAATTTATTGTGCAGCATTTACATGGGATGATGATCAGTGAGGGTTGCAAGTCACTTTGGGAGCTAGCAAGCTTCATATCTTGTCATAGTCAGCATGATTTCCCTGTAATGAACTTCTCTAGCAAGAAAAATAAGGGGGTGGGGTGGGGGGGTGTAAGAATTACTTTTTACACCATTATACCATTAAGACATCCATCCCTCATTACAGTGACTCTCAACTGCGGGCCACTACCCACTAGGGGGCCCAAGATGGCTGAAAATAATTACAAAATAGCAGAAAAAATACTTAACTAAAAATCAAGCTACAGCAGAAGTATCAGGAGACTTTTTTTTAAAGCAAACCACTTCATCAATCTTTAAAACATGTCTTCAAAGACCCCTTTAAAGTGTGTTTCATCTGTAGATTGTATCCATATACAGTGTAGTATAACAGTGTGAAAAGCTGGCCTCACCAATAGTATAAGCTGGCATTCCATCATTCATACAGTCAGCTGTACGAGAGCAACTCTGCAAACTCACAAATTTATTTCTAGCTAGTGCAGCAATAGTAAGCCGTACATTTTAAGGACAGCAAGATATCTAAAATCTACTCTAAATATATAAAATCCTAAGCCTAAAAATGCAACGATTTTGAACAACGATTTTATGTTATTTTTTTTCTCACGCCTTAAATCGGGCGTATTTTAAAACCTACATATATATGTTTGGTATAGTTCTTTTCAGAATTTACCGAAGTTTAATATGATTTTGTTAGATTTTCAGTTTCTTATTCCGTTGTTAAATTTTAAACTAAAAAATATTAAGAACTCATGTCCCACGAGACAAGAATTTGTGTCAAGAGATTTAACCACACCCAGGACCAGAAATAGAAGACAAAGAGTAGATGAAAAAGACAGCTGCTATACAGGCTTTTAAATGTTCAAAGCACTGCACGAGACGAAGATCACACAGCACAACAGCAGCAGCAATCCAGCAGCTGATCGAGCAAAGAGGAGGTAAAAAAAAACTGTATTTATTTCCCATTGTATCACCATTTAAGAGGGGGTTTCGGAGGAGCAACCACGTCTCCTTGGGGTGCGTTCAGCATCCCTCTTCACAACGCGAGCGGCACAGACACAAAGTGGCTGGTATGTAGTGCAGGTCGGGGTCGGTTGGCGAGCAAAGTGAGCAGGGGGCAAACCCCCAAGCAGAGATATAAAAAGCATTCCATTGGCATTCAGAGATGGCAAGCACCACTGTGGGGTGGCACTAAAATAGATTAGCTGCATTACATTTAAAACACTCATGCCTGCATTATGTCTGAATTAAGATCAGTTGGACTCCGCACATTTGCACAGCAGTGGGTGCTTGCATATATCTGTGCAACACAGTATGTTGCTAAACTCAAGTAAGAATAGAAACAGGCTTTTCAAAACAATGCAAAAAGGAAGAAGTGGAAAGAAGGTGACACACCTTACTACAGTGAAGAACTTGTTGGCAAAGATTTGGCAGTCTTATGAAGGAGATGGTAGCTTGACTCTCACACACTTACATTGCAAATCTGCTGCTTTTTAAAGCTGCACAGCTGCCAGGGCTGGCTGCCCTTCTATGGCTTACCTGACTCCAGCCACAGGCCTAGACAAAGCTTTTTTCTTTTATTTTGAATTGATTGTAGCATGTGGAGAGAAAACTCATTTGCATTTTCACTCTTGTTTAAATGTGTCCATCTCTTTTTTTTTTTTTTTTTATTTATTAATTTTATTACAATCAATACATAGCAATCAAGTTTTTACAAAAAAAAGAATTATGTTAAGAACAGATCGATCCCCACCCCTGAGAGAGAGAGCAAGCCAAACAGTGTAAAATTTAAGGCTTGTAAAAATACCTAAATTAATAAATTCTCTGTGCTTTATAAACTTATTTTAAAATATTACTGATTAGATCCTGCCATGTTTTGAAAAAGTCTGTACAGATCCTCTAACTGAGTATTTGATTTTTTCCAATTTTAAATAGTATAACACATCAGTTTCCCACTGACTTAAAAGAGGAGAGTTTGGGTTCTTCCAGTTATCAGAATCAGTCTGCGTGCCAACAGTGTAGTGAATGCAATCACAATTTGTTTGTCCTTCTCCACTTTAAGCCCCTCTGGAAGAACCCCAAACACAGCTGTTAATGGGTTAGGAGGGATTGTGAGTCCAAGACTGTCTGAGAGGTAATTAAAAATTTTTGTCCAGAATAATGCTAATTTGGTGCAGGCCCAGAACATGTGACCCAGGGAGGCTGGGGCTTGGTTGCAACGTTCGCAGGTTGGATCATGCCCTGGAAACATTTTGGAGAGTTTTAGTCGAAACAGATGTGCTCGATATATAATTTTAAGTTGTATAATTGTATGCTTTGCACATATGGAGCTCGAGTGAATTCTCTGCATTGCTACTTTCCACTCCTTTTCTGATATATTAATTGAGAGGTCTCATCCGATGCGAGAGATGGACGTCTGAAGTGGAGCTCCGCTAGCAGTGGTGCTATTTTTCATATTATTTGCTTATTATTCTGAGATATCCTGTATTTATTCAACCCGAGAGGGACTGCTACAGTATATGTAAGCACATATAAACATGGCCAACAAGAAGGGGGGTTCGAAAGAATCGAAAACTAAAGCTACATCCAAGCTGCGATCAGCAAGCCCCAGTTCAAGATACGGCCTATCAGAGACAGACCTGGATCAGATGGGCGAAAGTACAGACTCCTCGGGACCACGGTCCGCTACATCGTCGCCGGCTGAGAGCGAAAAGGGGAGCGAAGGTGCGATCGTGAGTGCAGATGTGGATAGCTCGCCGATTGGAGAGGATTACCTGAAACTGGAAAAGGCCGGGAGGTCCGCGGCTTCAGTTACGCAATTACGCGGACTGGAGCAGCGGGACACCGCTTCAGCAAGTCTGCTGCTTCATCTACGGTACAAGAAGGCACAATTGAGCTATCTGAACTGAAAGTGTTGCTCGCTGAGCTCACGCAAGATATAAAGAAAAGCGAGAAGGCTAATGAGAAAGCAACGGCAAAGGCACATGAGAGACTGAAACAGGAATGGAAACAGGAGATGAAACAGGCCAATGAATGGCTGCGACAGGAAATCCAACAGGCAAATGAAAGGCTGCGTCAAGAGGTACAACTTGAACTTCGACAGGTGCTGGGTAAAATTGAAGAGCGCATTCAGAAAAACTCGGTTAAACTGAGCACGCTTGCTGATCAATTGGAGCATCTTAATGAGACATTCACGAATCGGATCGAAATGGCCGAACATTCAGCTGCCAGTGCCGAGGAAAGAGCAGTAAATGTCAGTTCCGAATGTAAAAAACTCGGAGAAAAACTTGGAGACAGACTGGCTGCTTTAGAAGATGGGAGTAGAAGGTATAATGTCAGAATTGAAGGTCTGCCGGAGAATCGAGAAAGTTCAAACCCTGTGAAATTCGCAACTGAACTTTTTTCTAAAATAATCGGGGGCGACTTTAAAGCAGAATCTGAGATAGCAGCGGCTTACAGACGCTGATCAAACACCGTCAGACCCGACCAAGATCTTTTATAGTTCGTTTTGAACGATTATCATTTAAGCTAGAGGTGATGGCACTCCTCAGAAAAAAGGAAGATATTATATATGAAAATAGCCACATTCGTATCTTCCCTGACTTCTCTCCAGCAACAGCTATTAAACGCGCAGCCTTCTATAATATTAAACAGCGGCTACGGCAAGCCAGTGTCAAATACGGCCTCCTGTATCCGGCAAAACTGAAAGTGGAATGGCAGGGTCATTTCTATGTCTTCGCTAGCAAGGAAGAAGCAGAAAATGAATTAAGAAAGCTGATCCCGGGACTATTCTGATACATAATTGTGAGTCATGGCGGTAAATGATAATGCTAGGATTAATAATCTACTGTCTGATCTATTCGTTTTAAAATACGGGTTTTTTATCAGCATATATTCTCATATATTCTTATTATTACTTACTTATTACTTATTATTACTTAGTATTACTAGGGCGCTAAATGTTTATGTTTTATTGTGCTTAATTACGTTTTCCTCCTTTTTTTTTTTCTTTTTCTTTTCTAATTATTTCATGTGTACCCTAAATGAGACTGTTCAATATCATACCCTTGGTTTACTGTTATTGCTATTACTGCATTAAGACTTGTTATGCTTATTTTGGACACATCTTTAACACCATCACCTGGGTTTATTATCTGGGGGTATCATCTTAATGCACTAAAATTGCTGAAGATTATATATATATATTAAGTGCAAAATTCTTTTTTTTTTTTTCCTCTTTTAAAGACTATATTGGTAACAGATATCTCTATCTTTTAACCTAAAGCGCCACTGCATGGGGGCTTGATGTGCTTTGGACGTGCTCTGTCTCTGGGTATGTCAGAGGACTGGGACTGTGTGAAGTGGGTTTTAGCCTCACCTGGGGAGGCAAAAAGGGAGGGTGGGGGGTTAAGGGGGGAAGAGAAAGAGAGCAGGCTTGATCTATACCTAATCTATCATCTCAATCTTTATAATTATAACTATCAACGTAATAATAAGCTGCATGGCAACAACTCTTGGGGGAATAGGAAATTAAGACCTAAACTATTTCACTTCCAGTTAAGACTATAAAATGACATCAAAAACTCAGAATCAGTGTCTCCATGATGGGACAGTTAACTTCGTAAGCTGGAATGTTAAAGGCCTGAATCACGAATTAAAGAGAAAGAAAGTACTTTCTCACCTAACAGGTCTAAATGCTAAAATAGTATTTTTACAGGAAACCCACTTACTAAGTAAGGATCAGTTCCGGCTGCAAAAGACTGGACTGGCAAATGTTCCATTCTAGTTTTACAAAGAAAACTAGAGGGTGGGAATTCTCATACATAGAACAGTACCATTTGTAGCATCAGATGTAGTATTGGATCCTGAAGGGAGATATGTGATAGTCATGGGAGACTTATCTAACTGTAAAATGATTTTGATAAATGTTTATGCACCTAATGTTGATGATAAGGAATTTATACAAAATTTATTTGCATCCATTCCCAATCTGAACACTCATAAACTTATAATGGCTGGGGACTTTAATTGTGTTTAAATCCACTTTTAGATAAGACTTCCTCCACAGGGGGAACGGCAACTAACACCGCAAAGATAATTACAAAGTTTATAACTGATCACAACTTATCAGATCCCTGGAGGTTTTTAAACCCAAATTCAAGAACATATTCTTTCTACTCACCAGTACATCATTGCTACTCAAGGATTGATTACTTCTTTATAGATAATAACTTCTTGCCTAAGATTAAATCTTGTAAATACGATGCTATTGTTATTTCAGACCATGCTCCGATGATCTTGGAGCTGAAATTACTAAGCCCCATACACTCACCCGCAGATGGCCTCAACCGCTTCTATTAGCTGACGAGAATTGTACTGAATTTATATCCAAACAAATCAATTCTTTCTAGAGACAAATACATCCCCTGAGATCTCTGCAGGAATACTCTGGGAAACTCTTAAGGCCTTCTTAAGAGGACAGATTATCTCATATCTTTCCCACAGAAATAAATCCGAAGCGAAGAAAGTAGCAGAGATAAAAGCGAAATTACTAAAATAGATGAAGAACATGCCAGACTACCAAGCGAGACTCTACATAAGAGGAGGCAGGCTCTACATTCAGAATTAAACCTCTTGACAACTAAAGAAACTGAACAACTAATTTACAAATCCAGACATCATTATTATGAACATGGAGAGAAAGCTAATAAGCTTTTAGCGCAACAAATTCACAAGCAAGATGTGCATAGCAACGCAATCTCGTAATCACTAACACGAACGGAGATAAAATCATCGAACACAAAAATATAATGTACACTTTTAGAGACTACTATAAATCCCTATATACTACTGAGTTTAAAGAAGACAATATACAATCTAATGCATTTCTGGATACATTACAGATACCACAAATTGACGCTTTTAGTGTGGAGGAACTCGATAAACCTCTGTCATTATCAGAATTACTGGATGCTATAAAGTCACTCCAAGGTGGAAAAGCAGCAGGCCCTGACGGCTACCCTGCAGAGTTTTACAAGAAATTCTCCGCTCAGCTAGCTCCCCTCCTATTAGCAACATTTACAGAAGCCAGAGATAACCAATCTCTTCCACAAACCTTTCGCCAAGCACTAATCACTGTCTTTCCAAAACAAAATAAGGACTTATTACAATGTGCATCATACAGACCAATTTCACTTCTGAATAACGACGTTAAAATACTCTCTAAAATCATAGCTAGAAGGATGGAGAAAGTGCTCCCTCAGTAATATCACAAGACCAAACTGGATTTATTAGGGGCCGACACTTATCTTCAAATCTTCGACGCCTGTTTAATGTAATATACTCACCAACTAAATCAAACACCCCAGAAATATTATTATCATTGGATGCAGAAAAAGCATTCGACATGATTGAATGGAAATACCTTTTTACTATTTTGGAGAAGTTTGGGTTTGGCCCGAACATTTGTGCATGGATTAAATTACTGTATACTAACCCAGAAGCTTCAGTTTGCATCAATAACATTTGCTCAGACTACTTTAAACTAGAACGTGGCACAAGACAAGGATGCCCTTTGTCACCACTGCTGTTTGCAATTGCCATTGAACCACTGGCAATACATTGTCGAAATACTGATCAGATAAAGGGGATTAGCAGAGAAGGACTGGAACAGAAAATCTCATTATATGCAGATGACATGGTACTGTATATATCGGACCCAGAAAATTCTGTGCCTGCAGTCTTAGCAGCACTCACAGAATTTCAAAAGCTCTCTGGTCTCAGAATTAATCTGAATAAAAGTGTACTCTTTCCGTGAATTCTCAAGCATATAATATTAGATTAGACACCCTTCCTTTTATCATTGCAGAACAGTTTAAATACCTGGGTAAACATCACAAGTAAACATAAAGCTCTTATCAACAAAATTTCGTCGTCTGCATGGAAAAAATTAAACAAGACTTGCATAGATGGTCAACCCTTCATCTCACACTAGCTGGAAGAATTAACACTGTTAAGATGAATATTCTTCCTAAGCTCCTTTTTATTTCAAAACATACCAATATACATTAATAAATCGTTCTTTAAGCAATTAGATTCAACAATAACCTCATTTATTTGGAATTCTAAACATCCACGCATCAAAAGAGCGACCCTACAAAGACAAAAGGCAGAAGGCGGCATGGCTCTACCTAACTTCCAGTTTTATTACTGGGCGCAAATATACAGTCGATAAGAACCTGGACACAAAAAGAAGAACATATACAGGCATGGACCGCAATAGAAGTAAAATCCTGCAGTACTTCTTTGTATTCCTTGCTCTGCTCCAATAAACACACGCTATCGGCAATACACTAATAACCCAATTGTGCTCCACTCACTTAGAATCTGGAACCAATGTAGAAAGCATTTTCAGACGGAGAAGCTTCTTTCTGTGGCACCCCTGCAAGAGAACCACCTCTTTCAACCTTCACAAACATATGCAGTTTTTAATATCTGGAAAAAATTTGGAATTAACTTGCTTAGAGATCTTTATATAGACAACGTCTTTGCATCCTATGAACAATTACATTCCAAATTTAACATTCCAGCTACACATTTCTTTCACTATCTTCAAATCAGGAACTTTGTTAAACAGAACCTTCCAGATTTTCCTCATCTTGCACCCTCATCCACGCTGGAAAAAATATTGCTCAATTTTGAGGAATTAGACTCCATCTCTACAATATATAAAATCATTTTACAATCCCTTCCTTTCAAAGATCCAAGAGGTCACTGGGTAAATGTGTCCATCTCTAATGGAAACATTCCAGTGTTGAATCCAGAAGCTGACAAAGTAGCTTTGGTAATTATGTTGTGAAAAAATGTCTGCCACATCTAATTCCATATTTTAAAAATTACCTTTGATTATTTTCAGAAATATGTAATCATTTTATGCTTAATTTAAAAAGTAATACTTGAGGCAAGTAAGATGTCAACAGTTTTTGTTGTTATCAAAAATATCTGCAGTTAAAAATTTGTAATTTTTGTAATTTCTTTATGCCTAACAAATCACCCAAAATGCCCGATTTTCACATGATTAAGAATTTCAGGCACTAGTAAAAAATAACTTATTTAATAAAAACACAAGCTGTTTTTGAAATGCCGTGTTAATTTTGCGTTCGACTTTAAAAACACAGGTAATGTAGCAGCACAAGCTGCAAATAAGATTTTGTTATTAAATGGATGTTCAAAAGTAAACACCTTTGTCAAAACTGTAGCAAAAATATACATTTAGAGGGTCATCCCATATTCACATCATACACTATGGGAACTTTGAGGAATAATGGTTGAAAACCACTGCCTTATCAAACCACTCAATCCAGTTACAGGGTGTCAAAGCTCACCCTTACAGCACCAATCAGGATAACAGGGCCAGTCTATCCCATAGCCCATTCACAAACACATTTGTCCCATGCCAGTTTAGAGATGCTAAATAACCTGTTGTGCAAATCAAACATAAGGAGAATGTCCAATCTATACAAGAGACAATGTCTAGGCCAGGATTCACATCTAGGACTATTCAGCTTTGAGACAGCAGCCTTATCACTGTTCGGCTTTCCATTCAGACAGACTTTAAATATTGGATTAATAAACAAGAAACTGCTTCTAAGTTCTCTAACATAGCTGGGTAATAATTAGCACTCAGGTACCACAGGACCAGGAATCTGGGTCTGATTCCTGACATGGTTACTGTCAATATGTGTATGGTGGGGTCTTCTCTTGTTACTCTGTATTTACCTTCATTGTTCTGCTCTAGTGAAGGCAGACAGCAAGTAGAACGGGGTCAGGAGATGAAAGAAAAATCAAGGAATATAAATATGCAAGTGATAAAATAATCAGAAGTCAAAATGAAACTGAAAGTACCAATAACAATACACTGACGAGAACTCATTGTCTGAAAATAGCCAAAAATCCTATATATATATATATATATATATATATATATATATATATATATATATATATATATATGATATATATATATATATAGTGGTGTGAAAAACTATTTTCCCCCTTCCTGATTTCTTATTCGTTTGCATGTTTGTCACACAAAATGTTTCTGATCATCAAACACATTTAACCATTAGTCAAATATAACACAAGTAAACACAAAATGCAGTTTTAAATGATGGTTTTATTATTTAGGAGAAAGAAAATCCAAACCTACATGGCCCTGTGTGAAAAAGTAATTGCCCCCGTGTTAAAAATAACCTAACTGTGGTGTATCACACCTGAGTTCAATTTCCGTAGCCACCCCCAGGCCTGATTACTGCCACACCTGTTTCAATCATGAAATCACTTAAATAGGAGCTGCCTGACACAGAGAAGTAGACCAAAAGCACCTCAAAAGCTAGACATCATGCCAAGATCCAAAGAAATTCAGGAACAAATGAGAACAGAAGTAATTGAGATCTATCAGTCTGGTAAAGGTTTATAAAGCCATTTCTAAAGCTTTGGGACTCCAGCGAACCACAGTGAGAGCCATTATCCACAAATGGCAAAAACATGGAACAGTGGGGAACCTTCCCAGGAGTGGCCGGCTGACCAAAATTACCCCAAGAGCGCAGAGAGACCCAAAACACACCAGCAAATCCACCTCTGAATGGCTGAAGAAAAACAAAATGAAGACTTTGGAGTGGCCTAGTCAAAGTCCTGACCTGAATCCAATAGAGATGCTATGGCATGACCTTAAAAAGACAGTTCATGCTAGAAAACCCTCAAATAAAGCTGAATTACAACAACTCTGCAAAGATGAGTGGGCCAAAATTCCTCCAGAGCGCTGTAAAAGACTCATTGCAAGTTATCGCAAACGCTTGATTGCAGTTATTGCTGCTAAGGGTGGCCCAACCAGTTATTAGGTTCAGGGGGCAATTACTTTTTCACACAGGGCAATGTAGGTTTGGATTTTTTTTCTCCCTAAATAATAAAAACTATCATTTAAAAACTAAATTTTGTGTTTACTTGTGTTATATTTGACTAATGGTTAAATGTGTATGATGATCAGAAACATTTTGTGTGACAAACATGCAAAAGAATAAGAAATCAGGAAGGGGGGCAAATAGTTTTTCACACCACTGTATATATATATATATATATATATATATATATATATATATATATATATATATATATATATATATATATATATATATATATATATATATATATATATTGCAAATATTAGTTTGGATATCCAGAAACTTGAATACAGAAAGTAGAGCATCATCATCTTAAATATGGTGCAATGATAACCCTGACAATGTGTAAAAATGGTACAGTGGTGACATCTTGAAAATAACATTAAAAAATTTAAATTTAAAAAAACAACACGCCAATTAAACTGAGAAAACAGCTATAGAATCAGGATCATCAGAACATTGACAGCCTAGCCCTGAAATTCAAAAGCAGGCCCGTGTCCTACTTTCACAACAACATAAATCCCCAAAATGGTTGAAGGGAACCATCAATCCCTACCCCAAAGAACAAAATAGTTTTTTAAAACTTCAAAAGCTATTAACAAAATGACATCTCAGAAGAGGCATCCCAAATGCAAACAGAAAACAGTGACAATGATAGAAACTAAAAAGAGTAAGATATATGAAAACCAAATAATCAAAACAAGAAACTTCACAAAGAGAAATCCAAGAAAAACAACATAAGCAGGAGCCAATGTCCAATCACTAGCTTGAGGCATTACTGGACTTTAAATATGCCTGAACAAGATTCCCTTGAGCTAGACATACACATGAGAGAACACAAAATGAAAGGCATGGACATAATTGAAAAATGTAAGAATTACAGAAACAGAATCTCCCATATGATAAAATGATAAGATCTTTGTGTGTGCTTGGTCCCTCCGAGCAATCTGATTGGTCAGTTTGGCTTTAGTAACACAATTGAAAGAGGAAGTATGAGTGTGAACACACAAGGAGGAGTAAAGCGGTAGGGAGGCATGCTGAGAGTTGCTTCAAAGACGGGAAATATAAAAGCAGACAGGAGGCAAGCAAGGTATCTGGAGATAACATTCTGAGAAGCAGGCTTTATGGGAATGAGCTTAAGACAGGGAGTGTTAGCCAAAAGAGGTTCAGACACACAAGGATACTGAGAAAAGGCACTAAAAGTACACAGAGGCCAAGAGATATCAAATATTTTAAAATGTATCCAATTAACCTGTCTTTGACATGTATCATGGTAAAAAATAAATAAATAATAAAAAAAAATTAATCCAGGAAGGAAACCCTGGCTAAAACAACACCATTTATTTTTGCTTCTGTCTTGTAATTGATGCTCCAAAATAATTTTTTGACTTTGCACAACCCAGTATTGAAATGAGCAAATGTAGAATATGAATAGATGGCCAGTGTTTCCACTGCAAGTTTTACAGCCACCCTTAATTGTCTTCTTCTTGGGTTATTCTCAGGTGAAGTAATCACCACGTAACCTTCATATTGCTCCTTAGTCATAAGATTTCAGCGTAATTCTCTGTTCAACTGTCAATCATTTTGGGACTTTCCATAGTACTTTTGTTATACAGTACATGCAGTGTAACTTTGTTTCATTTTATTAGTGTTATTCATTTTTCATGTTATATTAGTGACATCATCGTGGTGACATTTTGTATTGGCTTCTCTGCATTTTGGATTGAATTTGAGTGATCACCGCCCTGTTGTTGTTGGCAACAATGATCGTTGCAAGCCACATGATTGGGACACTAGCGTGTGTGTGACATCACTGTGCTTTCAGTTTTTAAGATGCACTCAAGTTTTAGGATTTCTTAAAATATTCTAGAACAATTTATTTTATTCCTAATTATAGTAAGGGAAAGATCCCATCAATTTCGATTAGGGCTTTTAACTCTTCTGTTTGGTCTACAAATTATAACTGAAGTTTTAGTTTTGGTTTTCTGGCTTATTTTTACTTCCTGGTTTTAACATATGGCCTTGTTCAACAACTATTCTCTTTCCAGTTATTTGAAATGGCCACTTTTACACTTTGAATTATAACAATAAGTATTTCCCTGTTGTGGTAATCCGCCTGCCAGGCATTACAGTATTACTTCAATGAAAAAGTCATATGAAGGTGACTTTTCAAAATTTATTAAAAGCATTTACCTGTGTAAGTCATTAAGTGCAGGGTGCGCTTTCATGATCATTTTAACTTTGTCTTCAGCAGGTTTATGCAGTGGGATGCTGGCAACAGGTCGGGTGCGCCTCCAGGTCAGGCCTGCTAGAGGATGCTGAGCGTACACCGTCATAAAGGCAAACATCTCTCTAGTTCTGCCATTGGCAAAGAAAGGTGCGAAGCGTTTTTAGTTAAGAACGTGCATGCATACATTAGTGCAATGAGGAAATTCCCAAAGAAGTACTTACTTTTGTAATGCGTATCGGTTCTTCCGAGGGAGTGCGTCGGGATGCCTATTTATTACAAACCTGGCAAAGGTTGAGATGATCACCTGTGCAGAAAGCACCTGCGTCTGCCATGATTGGTTAAAGGGAGCAACGTATCACGGGATTGGGTGAAGACTTGTGCCCAGACTATAAGAAGCACTTCTTTCCTCGTAAAAGGGGTTTTTAGACTTGGTGCTGTGGTTGGAATAGCTTGTTTCAGTTAGTTTACCAAACAGTGGTTTGTGCCTTATTTTTTGTAAATTTCATGTAAATATATTATAGGTATCTCCTAGTTTAGCTTTATTTTGGTGGAGGTATTTATATACAGTAGATTTTGGGTTTTGGTGTCCTTTGTTTTTGTTCTTGTATATGCACTATTTGTTTCCCCTTCTAAATATTTTTCCTTCTTTTGGACTTTATTTGTGTAGCTTCTTCCTGAACTCCTTTTCTTCATTTTGGAACACTACCAGTTTTTTTTTTGTGTAAATACATTTTTGCCTTCACTGTATATACAGTGGGATGCAAAAGTTTGGGCAACCTTGTTAATAGTCATTATTTTCCTGTATAAATCATTGGTTGTTACGATAAAAAATGTCAGTTAAATATATCATATAGGAGACACACACAGTGATATTTGAGAAGTGAAATGAAGTTTATTGGATTTACAGAAAGTGTGCAATAATTGTTCAAACAAAATCAGGCAGGTGCATAAATTTGGGCACCGTTGTCATTTTATTGATTCCAAAACTTTTAGAACTAATTATTGGAACTCAAATTGGCTTGGTAAGCTCAGTGACCCCTGACCTACATACACAGGTGAATCCTATAATGAGAAAGAGTATTTAAGGGGGTCAATTGTAAGTTTCCCTCCTCCTTTAATTTTCTCTGAAGAGTAGCAACATGGGGTCACAAAACAACTCTCAAATGACCTGAAGACAAAGATTGTTCACCATCATGGTTTAGGGGAAGGATACAGAAAGCTGTCCCAGAGATTTAAGCTGTCAGTTTCCACAGTTAGCAACATATTGAGGAAATGGAAGACCACAGGCTCAGTTTAAGTTAAGGCTCGAAGTGGCAGACCAAGAAAGATTTCGGATAGACAGAAGCAACGAATGGTGAGAACAGTCAGAGTCAACCCACAGACCAGCACCAAAAACCTACAACATCATCTTGCAGCAGATGGAGTCACTGTGCATCATTCAACCATTCGGCACACTTTACACAAGGAGATGCTGTATGCGAGAGTGATGCACAGGAAGCCTTTACTCCGCCCACAGCACAAACAGAGCCGCTTGAGGTATGCTCAAGCACATTTGGACAAGTCAGCTTCATTTTGGAATAAGGTGCTGTGGACTGATGAAACTAAAATTGAGTTATTTGGGCATAACAAGGGGTGTTATGCATGGAGGAAAAATAACACAGCATTCCAAGAAAAACACCTGCTACCTACAGTAAAATATGGTGGTGGTTCCAGCATGCTGTGGGGCTGTGTGGCCAGTCCAGGGACAGGGAATCTTGTCAAAATTGAGGGACGCATGGATTCCACTCAGTATCAGCAGATTCTGGAGACCAATGTCCAGGAATCAGTGACAAAGCTGAAGCTGCGCCGGGGCTGGATCTTTCAACAAGACAACGACCCGAAACACTGCTCAAAATCCACTAAGGCATTCATGCAGTGGAACAAGTACAACGTTCTGGAATGGCCATCTCAGTCCCCAGACCTGAATATAATTGAAAATCTGTGGTGTTAGTTAAAGAGAGCTGTCCATGCTCGGAAGCCATCAAACCTGAATGAACTAGAGATGATTTGTAAAGAGAAATGGTCCAAAATACCTTCAACCACAATCCAGACTCTCATTGGAACCTACAGGAAGCGTTTAGAGGCTGTAATTTCGGCAAAAGGCGGATCTACTAAATATTGATTTCATTTCTTTTTTGTGGTGCCCAAATTTATGCACCTGCCTGATTTTGTTTGAACAATTATTGTACACTTTCTGTAAATCCAATAAACTTCATTTCACTTCTCAAATATCACTGTGTGTGTCTCCTATATGATATATTTAACTGACATTTTTTATCGTAAAAACCAATGATTTATACAGGAAAATAATGACTATTAACAAGGTTGCCCAAACTTTTGCATCCCACTGTATTGTTCACTATTTTTGATCGGGACATTATTTTTGTTGTATTGTTGCACCTGTAAATAAACCCACTCTTGTTTTAAAATACCACCTTTTTTGTGTCTGTGTCTCCATGTCTGACTTTTCACTAATCTGATCCCAGTCGGTCCTGCACTACAAGGTGCCCACTATGTGGTCTGATGCCAACGTTGCCACTACATGGAGTGTCACACCCAGTGGTATTTAGTCTGGTGACTTTTTCTCATTTCTCCTTTGGGGGTTAACCTGTTTATAACACATGACTTCAGTGAAGGATGTTCTTTCAAAGCCTGTACCACTATTACATGTTACCCTTGCAGGCCCAACCTTCACTATGCTTTCCCCACATGTTATTTAAAGGACTGAATGCCAGTGTACTGCTCTGGCAATTTTGTCTTCTTAAGGTAGCATCTTACATAGAGAACATTTCTGATATTTTTAGTGAGCCACTGATATGGGAATGGACTGTGATGAAATATGCTTTGTGTTTCCTATAGCTTATGTATGTATTGCATAGACACATAATACAAATGGGCTGGTGCCCTGCCCAGGGTTTGTTCCTGCCTTGCACCCTGTGTTGGCTGGGATTGGCTCCAGCAGAACCCCGTGACCCTGTGTTAGGATATAGCGGGTTGGATAATGGATGGATGGACATAATACAAATGTGATAAAGCATCTAATAAAAAAAAATAGGAAAGATTAAGGTTAATTGTACTTCGTCAAGCTGTTACTCTATTGTAAGATTTGCTGAGCTTCTTGGCTTGCTTCATGACTGACTTGAACCAGTAAAGAGGGTGGTTAAGGTTAGTGTCGGCCAATGTTGTGAAAACATGAGGTACATTCTATGAGATTGTTCTGTTGTGGTAAAACATTGACAAATGAAAGATGTGAGAAGAAAGGTAGGACCTGGACAGCATTGGGCTAGAGGTGACCAAAGGAAGGGCGCCATCCATTATTCTTCAACACTCCATTGGCCCAAAAATGCTGCATGGAAGTGTGAAAAAGATATAAATACCAGGGCAAATTGATGGTCTGAGTTTCACCCCAGCCACTGCAGAAAAAGAGTAAAACAAGGAGAACTTCCACCTGAGCACTAAGCACACTGCAATCCACCCCAGTTAGTATTTGGGTTAAAAGTCACACCCATTTGTAACTGCTTTGACTTTTTAAGGAATGAAGGACATTTATGGTTTGGACCTATAGTGAGTAAATTAAAGATGCACCAATTTCCATAGTTGATTTTCTGAACATTATGTTCACTGCCTCATTGGAAGTTGATGAGAAATGACACGTGCAGTCAATCCTGCTTTTGATCAGACTGCGAATGGAGTTGGTGAAAGCAATAACAATCTGACACCTGACCAACAGATAAAAGGGGCCCTTTGTGACACCCCATGACAAAACAGCCACTGTTTCAGATATTCCAATTTTCAGGAACATAATTTCATACAAATCCAATTTTCACTGAATAAATAATTTGTTGCTTCCTAATTTCATGATATTCTTCTGAAACTCAAGTTCACCTTCAGAGCTGAATGTTGTTAATTTGATAAATGCTTCTGAATGTATAATGATGCTAATTAAGATATTAATTAAAAATTAATAACTATTCCAAAATGGTATTATTATTCATAAATTGGTGCTTAATTCTACTTGTTATGGAGAAGACAGCACAACAAAAAATCTCTTTTACTAATCTATGTCTGTGTTTTGGAAAGGGGGAGATGATCACATGCAAAAGCGTCTAACCATGTAGTGATAATATAAACCACAATTAAAAAGAAAGACTCACTACATAGTATCTGTGTATGCTTAATACAATTCCTGGTTGGTCTCTCTTTAAACTGATCTAGCAGATACAAGACTTGGACATCAGGGTTTTCTGCTTTCCAGCTTCAAGCTCACCTGGGCTCTGCTACCACAGACGATTCTTTTCAAATTCAAGGATTTGTGCATTTCTTGAATAACAGTACAATTATCTTATTACCAATGACATTGACTTCTTTGTGCAGCCAGACTCAAACTCACAAATACAGGGAAGGGCTCAGATCAACGCTCAGGTCATTGGATCATTTTATTCATGCTGTACATCAGGCAGGTTGCTACTACTACTTCATTATGACTTCTGAAATTGAAGATGAGAAAAGCAGAGTAAAATCTATAATTTGAATCACGAATAATGACACTTGGCACATTGTGGTGCAAGTCAAATTTAATGTGAGAACTCTGGCAGCAGCTTGTTTCTTTGAAGACTAATTGAAGACGGCTATTGAGTGGCATGTAATATATTACATACTGTATGTATGATAAATAAACAAATTTTAAATTCAGCATGAAATTTTAACAGCTAATAGTTGTTGTGTCCATAGTCATTACCAGCCTTAAGACATCAAGCTATCTGAATGCACACACTGTGTTTGCTTGTCATACAAGGCTTTTATTATAACTATTTTTTTTTTGTCATATAACCTCACTCTGCATCTGCGTCAGTTTCCAAGAAGCTTGTGTGAAGGCATGGCTGGCTGCCAAGCAGTTTTCAGGACAGGAACCACCATCAAGTTGTTTTTAAATTCTACAAAAGGTCTCAAGGAAGTAGAACGAGACATAATCATAGCTGGACAGATGCTTTTCATACAAGTGTGGAAAAAAAGAGCTGTTAGGAGAAAGTACACCTTTCCTGAATGGAAACCAAAACAGAGTAGAGAAAGATACAATCAAAGTGGAAACAGGCCAAGTTCCTCAGATACTCAAGAGGAAAGCTGACCAAGGCACCAATAATACCTAACTCTCTCTTTAGAATCCAGAAAGGGCAGGCAATAGTTTGTTTGTTCACCTAATAGTTGTGACGGTAGGGGTTGCTGTTGCCCCGTGAAACCCACAGACAACACGTCCAGACACCAGGTAAAAGTATCAGAAGTAATTTTAATTTCTTCTATATTGTGCACAAAGCACCTCCACCTCCACAATATTCAATAATCCACAATAAATCAATAATAAATAATAATCAATTCTCCCCTCCACCCAGCAGCTCTGTCACACTCCCTCCCAACTCCAGCTCTCCTTTTATAGTCCTTGACCCGGAAGTGCTTCTGTCCTTCAGTGCATGTGTTTCCATAGCACTTCTGGGTCAGATGAAAACTCTTCTTTTTCTTCAGCCCAGAAGTACTTCATTTCTTCCGTTCCTGTGACTAGGGAGTACTTCGTAGTTATAATAGAAACACTCGTGCCTCCCTGAAGCGTCCCCTGGCGGCCCGCACGGTATCCAGCAGGGCTGTGAAGCCGAACTCCACTGTCCATGATGCTCTGCGGGAATTTGGGACACCTCCATGTTGCAGGGAAGACTCCATCTAGCAGCCTGGGGGTGTTGGCCGGGATAAACTGCTGGCCATCTCTCACAAGTGCAAGACAAAATGTGGATGCAGGCCCAGATGAGCACATTGCATGAGTAAAGTCATTACAAGCTGGTCAAAGAAAAGTTTGCAAACCAATAGTAGAGGCTAAACAAGGTAAAGATTAAAAATACAAAGCATTCAATGTAAATCAAGCAGGAGAACCACCATATACTGTGTGGCCACCGGGAGACTCTACAGCTCCCTAAACCTGACACAAGCAGATATCAGGCACAAGTCCGGCAAATTACATGTTTTTATTTTGATATGAGAAACGTTTCCCAACTGTTTCTCACCAATGCACGGTACAATAATGTACCAAGCAGAACAGATAATAAAGCACACTGCACTTCTTTTCTTCTTTCCTTCACTCTGCTTTCACACCTCCTGTGGCAAGCATCATCCTCTCCCTCCTGACACTGGCTCCTCAAATGAAGTGAGGTAGTCCCTTTTATGCTGCACCTGGGAGCATTTCAGGTGGCTCATTGCCATTATCTGGAAGTACTCCCTAGTGTGGTTGAAACCCAAAGTAGGGCTCTGCAGCTCCCCGATGGCCCACAGCCCCAATAGGGCTGTACCAAACTCCAACTCCCATGGAGCCCTGTGAGAATCCGAGGCACTGCTGCCATTCAGGGGGGTTGCCATCTAGCATTCTGGGGGGAGGCAGTGTGTCCTGTGCACATCTGCTCCCCTGGTCCTTCCAGTATGACGGAGATAAGTTTACACTGGAGAGTTGCCAATAAGAAGGTATGAACCAGCAGCTCACTGTATAAAATCTTTTAAAAATGGGCATATATTACATTGTAGCTTCCAGCAATTCTCATATTGAATCATTTAAAGAAATAGCCATATCCCCTGCCTCGCTCCCTCATTGTTTCTTCTTTATGCTTTGTTCTGTTTTTTATGTCTAGTGTTGAAATGAGACCTATTTCTGCTGGGCTGTGATCACTCAGAGATGTAAGAGTAGCAAAGAAAACAGGCATTGATAGTTTTCCTTTAGCAGATAAGAAAATGGTAGCAGATGTGATGGACACCACCTGTTAGGAACTACTTGTAAAGATCAGATGCTGATCATCATCATTGTCATCAGTGCAATGGCTGTTTTTGGAGTTTTCTCAGGCTGCAACTACAATATGCTCACTTATCCTCTTCACACCTACCACTTTATAAGCCCATTTATATGAAAGAAGTACACCATTTCCATTATTGCCATCACTGCTCTTCTGCCATAATAACTGATATGTTTCATTGTACCTACTAAGCAATCTCACAACACTACCTTGTACATCTCATCTCCTGTATGCAGTACAAATACCCTCTTTCCATTCAGTACCTACACTACTTTACTCGAATTTCTCATCATACCCTTAATATTTAATGCTGTCCTTTTTATACTCTCTACTTCACATTTCTTACTCACTGCCTATCCTTCTTGTTTTTTGCCATTCCCAACCACATTATTAGGCCTTGGACCATCTTAAATTGGGAGTCCCCTGCCTGTGGTCCAGCTGGGTTCCCCAACTTACTGTTTGATGTAGGCACTTGGGGCACTCACAGAATACTATGGACTGTGGGCTGTACCCTGGTGTTAGGAAGAGCTTACAGCTTTAAGATTTTCTGCTCCAATGATGATATATAAAGACTTAGATGTTCCACATGACACACAAAATCAATCAAGATAAAAAAATGAAGCGATTTAAGATACAACATGGGTATTAATTTCAGACTCACTGTCTCACTGAATCATCATATGAACCTCAGGGAAGGACTGTGTAAAGATATAGATCGGTAAAGATGGTCAAGAAACTGCTTATTTTGGTCTTATTAGAAAGAGAAGAATATGTGGATGGCTCCTTCAAAGTTTTATTCCAAAGAAAACAATACGTTGGCTGTCTTCATGGAAAACTGGAAGTTGGCTGAATGCTTAGACTGAAAGCCTATTCCCCATAGACTCTTTCCTACCTCCCACAAGGTACTATATTATGGGCATTCCATTCGTTCTATAATCTGAGCTCACTGCATGTTTAGGGTACCTTACACCAATATTTTGAAATAGTTTTTTCTGGATATTTGTTTTTTTTTTGCAGCATCTTTATCATCGAGAGGAGTCAGATGAGGTGGCTTGGGCATCTGATCAGGATGCCTCCTGGACGCCTCCCTGGTGAGGTGTTCCGGGCACGTCCAACCGGGTGGAGGCCCCGGGGAAGACCCAGGACACGCTGGAGGGACTATGTCTCCTAGCTGGCCTGGGAATGCCTTGGGATTCTCCCAGAAGAGCTAGAAGAAGTGGCCGGGGAGAGGGAAGTCTGGGCCTCTCTGCTCAAGCTGCTGCCCCCGTGACCCAACCTCGGATAAGCGGAAGAGGATGGATTGATGGATGGAACTTTATATGTTCTGTTGTTGCCCCAGACACATATTTTTATAGATTTATATTCTTTACTTATCACTTCATACCAGTTTAAGGTTTCTGTCTTAGATTACATCAATCAAACTTCTCTTTGTTTCTCAATGGAAAACTCCTCACATTCTCTCCCGAGAAAAACTGGCAGCAGCACTAGTTTTATAATCTGATTCAGATGACAGTGTTACACATAATCAATTTATTCACCTAGATTGTCCGAAAAACATCAAGTTAAGATTTGAAGGTTCCTAAAGTACTACTCTCCATTGCAATTTTTTTATTTCATGTATATATGGTTCTTTGTGTGTAGTAAACTGTAACATTTGTGAGATATCTTCCCTTGCAGAATCTATTTCTAAGTAACAGCTGGCATCCACTGTGCAAATTCCTTTTATAATTTAAACATTTAAGTCATGTCATCTCTTAATCTCCATTTCTTTAAACTAAAAAAGGTGGACTTCTTCAGTCTCTCCTCATGCCTTATATTTTTCAGTCAGCCTAGTTGGTGTAGTCTGGATTTTTCTCTAATGCTGCTATGTCTTTCTAGTAATATGGAGATCAAAACATACTCTAGGAGAGGCCTCACTAGTGTGGCATATAACTTAAACATAAGCTCCCTTAACTAGTACTCCACACAACATGATATATAACCTAACACCATATTAGCCTTCATGGTGGCTTCTCTACACTGTCTAGATGTAAATAATGATGAGACCACTGTGATTTCTAGATCCTTCTCATACTCTCTATTTTCAAGTGTCCAACAATACATTTCCTGTGCCTCACATCTACCCAAGTATATATGCTATTCAAGTTCCTTTTTAACATTTTAGCTAATTCTACCCAGTTCGGCAAACTTAACCAGCTCAATGATTAACTATAAAGACTAGTGGCCCCTACACTAATTACTGAGGAACACCACTTTTAATATCACCTTTTTCTAAAAAAATTCCCCTCACTATAACCCTTTGCTTCCTGTGTTTAAGCCAATTGTGTACCCACCTACAGACTGTGCTCTAAATTACTACTTAGTTTAGTTGGATAACTAACCTTTTGTACCAATGTAATGTGGTAGAGTGTCAAAAGCATTCTGAAAAATAAGATAAATAATGTAATATGCGGTTCTCTGATTTTATGCTTTTGTTGTTTCCTCGTAGAATTCCAGCTATTAGTTAAACACTACCTTCCTCTTCTTAACCACTGATGAATATTTGCTCATCCTCCTTTTCTAAACAAGTGCTGCTCAATCTTTTTCCATAGTAATTTCTTCCATTAATGTACCTGTGATTTTATGTAACAGGTTTATATATGTACTCACTAACTTCCTTAAGCACTGACGGATAAATGATATCTGGTCCTGGTGATTTCTTAGATTTCAGAAAATTTGATTTAAGCAGTACTTCCCCCTCTACAATTTCCAAAATACCATGTACATCCTTAGTAGTCCCTGTTATTTTTGGGAAAGTATCACCTTCTTTACACATATAAACTTGAATAAAATGTAAGTTCAAATAATTTGTTATTTTACTGTCTGAATATACTAGCTCATCTTTACTCTTCAACTCCTCCTTGACTGTTATTTTACTATAAAAATATTGAAAGAATCTCAATGGGTCATCTTTTACTTTGTCTGCAATATTTTTCTCCAAATACCTCTTAGCTTTCCTAATAGCCCTTTTAACTGTTCTTCTCATGCCCTCATACGCTCTAGATTTAGTGATTGAGTTATTAATCTTACATGCCTCATACAGTGTTTTTTTTCCTTTGTAACTTTCTTTTTAGTTCCTTATTTGTTCAGCTCTGAGTTTTCTTTAATTTCTTACTCCTTTTAAAAAATAGGATAATCTTGTCCTGTGTTAAATGCATATTTTATACCTGCCACACATATCTTCAATTGTATTCACACTTAAAAACACATTCTAATTTATTTTATTTGGCTGTGCTACATCTTCTCAAAACTTACTCTACTAAAATGAAATTTTGCTGTTTTGATTTTTTAATAGACACTCTACCAAAACAATGTGAAATGTATTATATTATGTTCCTTAAATCCTAATGGTCCGATCACCTTTACTTCTTCAATCTATACTAATAAAAGGCAAAGCCCTCACTCACTCACTCACTCACTCACTCACTCACTCACTCACTCATCACTAATTCTCCAACTTCCCGTGTATGTAGAAGGCTGAAATTTGGCAGGCTCATTCCTTACAGCTTACTTACAAAAGTTGGGCAGGTTTCATTTCGAAATTCTACGCCTAATGGTCATAACTGGAAGTTATTTTTCTCCATTATCTGTAATGGAGTTGAGCTGGCAATGACGTGGGGGGGCGGAGTTTCGTGTGACATCATCACGCCTCTCACGTAATCACGTGAACTGACTGTCAACGCAGTGCGTAGAAAACCATGAAGACCACCAAAAAAGCCCTTAAGAAAACATGCATTATATAATTGAGAAGGCAGCGAAACAATAAGAAGCGAGCGAGTGACATATACTACCATATTCATGACTGCTGCTACCTCGGAAAGAAAGCAAGGTGTAAACCTAAACTTTAAATTAAGTTCATAGACAGGCTACCGCTGGCGTTTCACATGCCCACAGGTAATGCGGGATACAAGTTTAATGAGAGGACGTAGGATATAAACGAGAGTTTTGATCACTTTATAACTAAGTTAAAATTGTAGGTGAAGGGGTGTGCTTATGCAAATTCCAAGAGACTGTGTTTGTGGGGGATTGACAGTTAAGGCGGGTGGGGGAGTCACGTCATCATCTCCCCTCCCATTCATCTCATTTGGCTCTGAGCTGAGCTCTGCAGCTAACGCCGTCTTCCGAAGCAACTTCGTCAGACTGCCACCAAATACTCACAGAAAAATCCACAAGTTAATACACACGCTGTCTCTATAGAGTTTCTACACACTGAATCCTCCAGGCACTACTTACAAAAGGTTACATTGACAATCGTGTTACGTTATTTTTAAAATCTTTCCTTTTCTTAGCACAAGCACAGCTGAGAAGCTTCGATGCATGTGCTCCATAACGCGTTAAAAAATAATGCATTTAATCACACTTTGCATTACAAGCACAGGGGAGCTTTTGTCAATGCATGATTTCCTGGTACACCGATTACTTTGATCAGCGCATTCCCGATTCATTTTACCCTCGCACCACCTTAGTTTGAGAAGAAGTATGAAAAAATATGAGGTTAACACAGAAAAACATCACCAATTCAAGCTTTATGAATAATCGATTCGCCATCAATAATTGTTTTGGTAAAGCCATCCTCCTTCCATTTTATAATTTTTCCGCCACTAGCCGTGATTAAATGAACGGTAAATAAAGTAAGAGCAAAGCGAGGGTGACTTATTTAGGCAGGCATATATATGACAGCAACACTCATGACAATGTCAATCATGTTACGTTATTATTAAAATGTTTCCTTTTCTTTTTCATAACTTCTTTAACACACTACTTCTCCGCTGCGAGGGCGGGTATTTTGATATATATATATATATACATATATATCATATAATATATGAATGACCTCCAAAGAGCGCTGAGACTTTTGATATCATGAACGTGTCTGCAAAACTGTGGTCTCCTGCCCTGCAAAAGTCGAGCAGCCAGCGCGCGCATAGCTGTGCCGGCCTTTGAGACGCTGACTGCGCTTCTGCCTTAAGTCAAAGTGAGCACTTTTAATTTTTTCATCCTCCCTTGCGCTATAGCCCAGACAAGTGCAAACACGGGACCCCTTTTCTACACCACGGCAAAATAATATTAAGGCGATTCACACTTTCTTTTGCACGTATACGATTATGAGGTTCTCACCCCGGATTATGAAGACACGCACACGAGTAGAGGACTGACAGTGCCATCACAGCCGATTAATGGCGAGGACGTCTCACCAGTCTACACAAGACCCACCGCGACTGTCGTCAAAAGGCGATCATAACGTCAGCGAACACATCTCTCTATACTATATAAAAGAAAAGGCAACTTTCCTTTCTTTACAACTTTTTTCCTTTTGTCCCAAACTAAAGCCTTTCTCGCTTAACACTGCAGAGGACACAAAACTAATTTTCTTTAAATGCCGGTAAGGCACATTACCAGAGGCACAAATTTGAACGTTCACATAGAAAATGTAATTTCTATACCACAGCCGTCGTGTAGCGCCTTTCAAAAGGGATCTACTACCGAGAGATGATCCATATATATTTTAGCTGCTGTTAGTTACTTACCTGTTGTGTTACACAGTCTTTAAAATGTAGTTTACCCGCAACCACTCCAGTAGTGCTCAATGTACCTGTACTTCTTAAAACGTTAATGTTTTACTGTTTAATAACTTATAGACTATATTTTATTATTTCTCCCTTGCACTCAGTGACCAAAGCTATACACACACATATATAAAAGCTATACACACAAGTATATGTATGTGTATATATATATGTATGTATGTGTGTATATATATATATATATATATATATATATATATATATATATATATATATATACACACACACACACACACACATACATACATACATACATACATACATACATACATACATACATACACACATATATATAATTTGTGTGTGTGTATGTATGTATGTGTGTGTATATATGATGTAGATAGGTATGTATATATATATATGTGTGTATATGTAGATATGTATATAGATATGTAGATATGAAGATATGTATGTGTATATATATGTATGTATGTATGTGTGTGTGTGTGTGTGTGTGTGTGTATATATATATATATGACAGCAGCAATCCAAGCTGTGAGAAAACAGTAAAAGGAGGCGTTTCAGGCGTCGTGGTACATTTTCTGATGCAGCTAGACGAAAAAAACTTTGTGACGCTGCCGCCAAATACACAAAACAATTACTTTGACAATCATGTTATATTATTTTTAAAATGTTTCCTTTTCTTTTTCATAACTTCTTTAACACACTACTTCTCGCTGCCAAGCGGTATATATATATATATATATATATATATATATATATATATATATATATATATATATATATATAATATATAGATAGAGATATATATATATAGATAGATATGAGAACAACATATATATATATATATATATAGATATATATATATATATATATATATAGATAGAGATGAGAACAACACTCATATCAATGACAAAACAATTACATTAACAATCATGTTACGTTATTTTTAAAATTTTTCCTTTTCTTTTTCGTACCTTCTTTAACACACTACTTCTCTGCTGCGAAGCGCGGGTATTCTGCTAGTTCTATCATAAATCTAAACAGGCATTCCCTCGCATTGGTGTTTTAAAATATTGTGTTAAAAAGCAGTCACTGATTACATCTAAAAACTAAAAGTTAAAGTTTGGTAAGTTAATATTATAGACTACCATGTCTATAATATATCCCTCTATACTTGCATTTTGAATATTTTTATGTTACTTGAAACTACTGTCTCCATTGGTGGATCTATAACACACTCCTAATATGAGGCCTGTATAGTTCAATCCAAATATCCTCACTAATTTGTGATTAACTACCCAGTGTAACTGAAGAAGACTTGTATTCAAATTCAACGTTATTTTGTATATTTGTATTTATACTACTTTGTGTCTTTTTATGTGAAGCTCTAAACCCGGCCTGTGCTAAACTCCTTGACCCTCCATTCCCTAGTTTAAACAACCCTTAGGTAACCACTTCTTCTGTTCAAACATAAATAATCACTAAGATCTCACCACAGTGATCATACCCTGCACAATACAAAAATTATTCTTGCCCCCAAATTGCCATGTTTACATTTTAGTATGTTGGGTAGTTTATGTATAGTTAGTTTAGCGTATGCAACAGAAGAATTAAGTACAGAAATCAAGAGAGAGAGATGATGAAAAACAACAATTTATGTCTTGTATAGCGCAAAATCACACAATTAATGCCTCAATGGGATTTAACAGCCCCCCAGCCTTGACACCCTAAGAAGACAAGATAAACTCCCAAAAAAACTTTGTAGGGAAACATAAAGAAATCTTGGGAAAGGCAATACTCCCTTTCAAGTAGATTGGGTGTGCAATGGGTGTCAAAAAATGGGGTACATACAACACACATTACAGAACAGAAGTAATCCGCTTCACAGAGCTAGATGGGCAATCTATCAATGTACGTTCAATAATACAATACAATAATACAAATTACAAAGCAAAATCCAAGAACAGATTATCCCACTCACTAAATACAGAACTATCACAAAAGCATGCACTATATTCCTGTTGTTCTATTATTTAGCTGCCAGTCTTCACTTTTTATAGTTCCTTTTATGGTATACCCCATATCAAAGCACAGCTAGCCTAAGAAAACTCAAGTAGGCACTAATTCAAAAAGATCAAGTGCATTTTGTGACCTTCTCGTGTTTATACAGTACGATGGCAGCAGGTTGTGAATACACAATCTTGTGCATTCACAAGATCATTAAGATTCCTTAGTTGCTCAGTTGCTGCTGTCTTAATGAGGTAATTATGCTGTTCTTCTGTCATAGTGACCTTGTATTCCAGTAATCAGACACTCTTTAGAGGGTGGAATCATAGTGATTTGTGAGACGGGGTTCCAAATATTCCCCTCTCTTAAAAGCAAAGCAAGAATCTTCTTACAATAAGTTCAAGAAGAGCTGTTATCATATGGCAGCCTTCCACTACAAAATGTAGGCAATCCTTCTTTCACACTGTTCATACTTGGTGATAAAACATACAGATCTTCACCGACATGTCTGGGAAAAAAAATGTGCATACTGTACCTGAAAAGATTTAAACATCCAGCAAGTTTTATATCTAAGAAACGGGTCTTTCTTACAAGATATGTGGATATAATAACATCTCGAGTAACATCTCCTTGTTTGATTGACAAGTTGTTTAGCTCACATAATTAGAGAAAAATAAACCATATTGTGTAAGAAGTAACCCTGACGGAAAGGTGGCAGTAAGGTGAGATCTGATACTGGTCAAAGTCAAGACCAAGAAAAATGCAGCTATGAGTCCATAACTACATCACCTTCTCAGCTTACGTTTCAGTGGGCACAGTTACAGAACATTCAGAGTACTGCTTGTGCTCTGTTACTTCCTATACCACCGACTAAGGAGAGAATAATTGAGAATGAGACATGAGGATGTCATTTACTCCATATTGTTCTGTGCTAATGACCTGAGTGCATTCTGGAAGTTTGAGTAGCTTGTGATGAATTCTCAATTGCTGTTGTTGCCTTTGATTCAGTCAGTCAGTCATTGTCCAACCCGCTATATCCTAACACAGGGTCACGGGGGTCTGCTGGAGCCAATCCCAGCCAGCACAGGAACAAACCCCGTGCAGGGCGCCTGTCCACCGCAGGGCACCCACACACCAGGGCCAATTTAGGATGTCTAAATTCTAGGAATCTAAATGTCTTTGGACTGTGGGAGGAAACTGGAGCACCCAGAGGAAACCCATGCAGACACGGGGAGAACATGCAAGCTCCACGCAGGGCGGATCTGGGAAGCGAACCCAGATCTCCTTACTGCAAGGCAGCAGCGCTATCACTGAGCGACCATGCCGCCCCCCTTTGATTCAGGTAAAATTACAATACTTGAATGACTTCATAGTTTTGTCAAAGTGTGCACAGGCCTGACTGAATGAAAACACTCCACAGGTTATATGGCACCACCTGATTCCTTCTGTTCTAACTCTGCATAAGTTTCATAACTGTAAATAAGTAACCAGAACAGCTGATAGATTATTGACAAGGTGTTAATGTCAACGGACATTAAAATTGCTTGGAGGTAATGGAAGAAGTTGAGTGCTTGAAACTGAGACTTGTCTTAGCCCGATGACCATGGAGGACAGCAATTTGTACAGCAACAAAATTTATAATCTGGAGGAGTAGCCGAAAGAAGAAGAAGAAATCACTATCAGCTCATAGTTAATATACCATAAAAACTGAATGGCAAATTAGCACAATGAAGCAATCAAGCATGGCTGTGGTATTCCTTCCCGGTTCATCTCATTCATATATTCCATGATTTGTTACCCGTCACTGGCTGCATGATGGTTACACACCACATAGTCTTAGGTTTTCCTCCTACAGTACATCCCTAGTACTGTATATTAGTGAGTGCAAGTGTCCATTGGTGACTGGGATCCAGTTTCAGGTTTGGTTCCTGCCTTGTGTCTGAAGATACAAGGACAGACTCCATCTTTCTGTGAGCCTGGATTGTACGGAGGAAGTTTGTAAAATTTGCATGAGTAGACTTCATTCATTTTGGATGAATGGGCAGAATGTGTTTTAAGTTTTTATGTTAAAAATGCATTATACGTTCACTGGAAAAGACAATTCTAGGTGATTACTTACCTCCCACTAAGCACACTAAATGCCTGATATCTTTCATTTAGTTTTTTACATTGAGTTGCACTAGGGACTACAAAATTCTAAATGTAATGGCATCCTTATTGAAAATTCTTAAGCTTTCTCATGGCACTGTGTGGGCTTCAGTAAGTGGGTGGAAGCAAAATGTAGCACTTACAATATTGTTGTGCAAGGCCTTGTTGTCCATTATAAAATGTAATACACACAGGCCAACAGTGCTGTGTTCCAGAAATGTAAGTGTGTGTGTTAGTAGACATTCAAAACTGCTAGAGGCAGATGATTGGCTGCCCTCCAAAAATTCTATCAAGTGGATGAAGATTAAGAGAGGTGCTGCAAATAAACAGAGAAGTGTGGCAGGAAAGAGGCAAGGCAGTGCATAATAAAGGTGGTGTCAGCATTAAATATTGGCAGCACTGGGAGAGGAAAGAGCAAAATAAAAGGAGTGGAAGCAGTGAGATGGGGTTGCACAAATGCAAAAGTGTGACACAATTAAAAGGGAGGCTGTGCAGAATTGGAAATAAGGCAGTATTAACATAATGTGTTGCAAAATAAAGAGGTGGCATCATTCTAAGGGTACAGTTCAGACAGAGAGGTGTGAAGCATTGAGAGAGGTGCAAAACAAAAAGAGTGACAGCATTATGAAAGGACAACAACAGACTTAGAGTTAGGGTAATGCACAAACATAAAAGTATAGCAATGTTAATACATGGTGATGCAAAATAAAGAAAGATTAAGATGAAGCGATGAAGTTACAGGAGTCTGACATTATTAAAATGGGGTATGGCAAATATAGAAACTGGGCAGAACTGGAGATTCAAGTTTCCTGGGATGCTGTCCTTTATAGACGGGTCCCATTCCTGGTGTACACGGTAGAGACAGTAAAGAAAAGAAAGTACTAAAGAAAGTAAGTACTTTTTTTTCTTTTTCTTTTTAATACTTACAGGGGGTCCTCGGGTTATGACACAGTTCCGTTCCTACAACAGTGATGTAACCCGAATTTTGGTGTAAGTCAAAACACACTCTAGCCTAAGTCACTTACCTATCTTAACACATTTGCAAAATCATAATCTAGAACATAAAAACACAAAATCTAAGCCTGAGAAAAAGGAAAAGGACATAAATATACTGTACTGTACACTGTACTGTAGTAACAGAAAGAATGAGTGTAAAAAATGCTTACCTTTATTCCTTCTCATGTCTCAATTTTTTTAAGTTTTTATGGGAGTGAGTGTTGTAAACTCGAAACGTTGTAACCCGAGGACCCCCTGTACTTACTTTCTCAAATGAAGCATCTGAAGACAGACCTTGGAATTGCATAATACTATATAGTCTTTTTCAAAATTGTAACAGACAGTAACGTGTTTTACGTTTTCTAGCTGATGAAAAACTTCTTAGTATATCAATCAGTCCATCAATCAGAAAAGAACACATTTTCAAGAATCACACGCTTATCTAACTTTCTCTCTAATGCTCATGAATAGACAGGGTCGACTTGACTTCTGATGCAGATGCAACACCTCCTGCACACGTCAACAGTTTGCTGGCAGTTGCCTTATCATGTTCTCCTGTTTTATATTCCAAATGATGACTTACTTCATGTTAAATCAAGAGAGAATTAGAAGATGGATCATAAATGTAATAACTAGACAAGGTCATAACTGGGAGGACAAGAATCAAACAAACAGAATTCAGGACATGAGACAGACTAGTAGATCAAGAAATACAGTGAGAGAGCCAATAACCAAAATAGTTCATGTAGCCTAAGCCAAAACTCAAAACATAAATCAAAGTCAAGGAATAGAAAGAATTTGTAACCATACATTTCAAAAACAATAATAATGCTAGCATTTTTGTTTTTATTTATCCACAAGGTTGGATCATTGCAGCAAATTAATGTTTGACTGACTTTCAATTAATTTATTATAATGTAATTAAATTACAAAATATATAAAAAAAAACACAAATCTGGTTTCCTTTGTCACACACGTGCGCAATGGGTGGAAGCTAAAGGGCCTGAATGAGGGTAGTTTCACATCACACCAGGGGGTGGTGGAATGTACTGACCCTTTCTCTCTTTTCACTGCAGACTGATTACGGGAAATTCCTCCAGGTCCCAATGATGTTACTTCCAGTTCCGGGTTTAATGACATAATTTCTGGTTCTGGCCCTGATCACACAACTTCCTATGCCGACCCTGATGATGTTACTTCTGTCCTCTTCTTTAAAACTGCCATCTTTGTCTCATTAAACAGTTCTGTTTTGGACTCGAATCTGTACACATATGTACTCCTTATTCAACTCTTTTGCAGCCAGGAACAATTATACGGGTGGCTGGCCTAAACTTTTTTGTGACTCTTTTGTCTCATCTTTGACACCTTCGACAGTCTAAAGGCAGATTAGTTGACTGTTCCAACTTACCACTTAATGATTGTATGCTGGAATGGATGGTACTGCATACACGATTGGTTCCTACCTTTTACCAGTCCTACTGGGAACCTGTACCGGTTAAAAAAGGCCCAAAACAAATGAATGTTTGGAACTAATTGCTGGTGCTGTAGGTGTTGCAATTCCTAGTTTTTGTCATTGTAGAATCATGTTAACATTTACGGTTTTGAATTATATTATCATTGTGATTGTGACGCTGGATTTTTCTTTTGTGTCGTTTTGTGTAGTTGGTCACAAGTGCTGTTCTTGTTTGCCGTTACTATGGCCGCTGCCATTCACGTGATGATGATGTTAGATCGTTTTTCCCTATTTAAGATGTCAGTGTCTAGCTCACAAAGTCATAATTTTGAATTTAAAAAATCACAAATACCAATCAAGTTTTCAAGTATAGTTAGGAGCAAACAAAAAAACAAGTTAGAAATATAGCTTTTGGCTAGTTATTTTCACTTGACTTCTTGTTGCACATTGATTTTGACATTTGTTTTTATCTGATTCAGTTGTTTCCTGACCTTTGCTTGCTTTTTGATTACATTTCTGCCTTGCTGTTTTACACTTTAGTCCATCTTCTGGATGTTCTTGTGTATGACCTTTGAGTCTTTCAAATGAACTTGAGAGTAGGGAAAAAAGGCGGCATGCTGAGCTGCCAAGAAATTCTAGAATTTAAAATAAAACCGTGTGTAGAAATATGCCACAGTGCAAATGGCTGACTTGGTTCACTTCAACCTTATAAAATGATTTATTTTATAATGTTGTGAAATGTGATAAAAGAAATTCAGTGTCCAATTTATTAGGTACAAGCAAAATACCCGCGCTTCGCAGCGGCAAAGTACTGCCTTAAAATTTTAATTAAGAAGAAAATTAAACCTTTGTAAACTGAGGGAAAATATGGCAATAATTATTTGTTAAGGATCTCTTTGTATACCACATTGTGAGTTCGGCCTTCCGGTTGTAATATGACCAAGCTGTGCACTGAGCTTACTCTTGAGCATACAACGTACAGTTGGCCATGTGAACAGTAATCTTGTCTCAAATCTCACAGCTTGGATTGCTGCTGTCATAATCGGTTTGAGTTTCATGGTTTGTTTTAATTATGACAGTATTTGTAGGACTTGTGTTGAAGAGACATTCGGAATCTGTCAAGCGTTGTAAGCACACAACCGGTTTCATTGATAACTTCACATCCTGCTTTTGAGAGTTTAAACATTCATAAACATTAAAGTGTCCACTACTGAAATCGTCACCTGTCAATCTAAGATGTTTAAGAGGCATTGGCGGTTCTCCAAAAGTGTAAAATATTTGGCCATTTCGGTACACTTGAAAGCGACGACAGAACAATTCAGCGGCAGCCATCAACTCACATGCAGATGCATAGGTGAAGGGCTTAAGCATTTCACTCTTATAGTGCTCCTGTGTAGTATAATTATCTCCTGTACCGTCATCAGTCCACACCTTGAACCTGTCCCAATCATTCAATACATAAGACACAATGTTCCTCCTGATATCAAGAGTGAGCCTGATATGGCTGTGCAATATGTAACACAGAGAATGGAAAAGGCAGGTGCCATCTCTGGGCATGGAAACCACTCGGTAAGTGACAGTTCTTTGATCGATGGTGATCACCTCGATAGACATGTTAATGGGGGTACAGTTGGAATGATAAAGGAATTGGGTGCCTGAACAATGTAAAGTAAGTCTAAAATACCTACACAATAACTATAATCGTAATAAATGAACAATAAAACAGCGGAGAAGCCGTGGATTAAATAAAAAGGCTGTAGTTATCAGCAGGGAGACGTGAATCCCATGGCGAAGCAAGGAAGGGAATGTAGAGACTGGAGCGACGGACAACCTTATATAGGCAGGCAGCCAACAACGTGGGAGGCGTTGGGATGGGGGACCCAACGCCACCTCAAACGGTGACCGAGCTGCAAGCTATGGACGTATATATGTACGTAAGTAGGATTCAGTTAGCGTTGGGAACCTGCGTACCAAATTTCTTGAAAATGGGGCCATAAATAAGAAAGACCGTTTAAAAGTTCAATATGGCGGCCGACAGTGGCATCATACCACCGAAATAAGTACGTACATTGGTTTCGGTTAGCGCAGGGAAGCCGCCTACCAAATTTCGTGAAGATGGGGGCCATGAATAAGAAAGTTCAACATGGCGAACGTTGTCAACCGTTACGACCGTTACGCGTAGAATTTCAAAATGAGACCTGCTTAACTTTTGTAAGTAAGCTGTACGGAATAAGCCTTGCAAATTTCAGCCTTCTGCCTACACGGGAAGTTGGAGAATTAGTGATAAGTGAGTGAGTGAGTGAGTCAGTCAGTCAGTGAGTGAGTGAGGGCTTTGCCTTTTATTAGTATAGATATGATTCTAGAGCATATAAGACCCCTTTTAAATGAAGAGGAGCCTGAAATATTCAAGGCACGGATTCAGCAAGGTACTAGAAATAATTTCTAATGGCATTTTGGCCTATGTTGACTTGGCTTAGGCCACAATCAAGCTTTGAACCTTCTGTTTCACTTTGCCCCAAAGGTGCTCCATTGGCAACTTGAAATTATGTGTGCATTATGACATGGTGGACTACTGTATAGGGGTCATATGGAGAACTTTGTTTCTTGGTGCAAAGAGAATTGTCTGCATCTTAACATCAGCAAAAACAAGGAACTGGTTATTGTCTTTTGCTGCACCAAAGAGCCTTGATGTCCAGTCACTATTCTAGTGGTGGATACAGAAGTGGTTCACTCCGACAAATACTTCGGGTTCCACATTAATGATAGGCTGGACTGGTCTAAGAACAGAGTTAACTCTATAAGAAAGGGAAGAGCAAGCTCTTTTTTCTTAGAAGACTGTGCTCCCATGTGCAAAGTGACATTCTTCACATCTTCTATAACTCTGTAATGGCCAATACATCTTTCTATGCTATGGTGTGGTGGGCTGGTAACATCACTTCAAGTGAGGCCCATTGAATCAACAAACTAATTAAAAGGACAAGCTCAGTTAAAGGACTCACTCTGGACCCCCTGAGTGCAATTATAAACAGTGCTGCACATTGTCTCTCTGACACACTAACACTGCGGAACTTCAGCCAACGAATTATTTAGCAGACGTGTGTCAAGAAACACTGCTGTGGCTTGTTTACACTAAAGCAATATGTCTGCATAATGCCTCATTATGACTGTGACATAGACATTTTTCTTTCCTTTATTTCTTATCTATCTATCTATCTATCTATTACATATAAATACAAATGCCCTGAAGGTGCATTGCCTGCTTCTTCCCAGACCAAAACAAACTCCTATTTTTACTGGTGTTCCCATCTTCTGCCTTTCCTAGGAAAGCGAGACACCTTCAGGTCATGCTGCTCCCATCAGTATTTTACTTTCCCATCACAAGTGTGAATTTGTCTTTCCAGCACAGATTTAGTCAAGCACAGAACCCATCCTTCCCTTTCCCTATGCATCTTTTATCACTGGAACCTCCATGCTGGCCCCGAAAACCCATTACAATAATGATACATTTTAATTGCAGTTGAAACAAAAATTATATACACCCAATGACATTACCGAAGACAGTAATCTTTTTTTAATAGCAAAATTATTTAAAAAGTATTGCTGTCAAAAAATTAGGAAATGAACCAGCTCACACAGAGTGTGATGAAATTTATCACAGTTAGGTGCATTTTATATTTGCTCTAATAATGCTCCAATTATAGGATTTCCAATTAAAAATATTTTTACAGTTTTAAAAAAACTTAACTCAAATAGACTAACACTTTTTAATAGCAATGTCTCAGCCAATAGGGCAAGCATCATATGTAAAGGTCTTTTAAAAAGGGTTGCATAGTCCACAGTTCTCTTGCTCCAACACTCCATTCCATAGTGGCTGCAGTTTGCTATTCCATTTAGTTAATTAATTAGAAGAAAGGTGTTGCTATTACAGAAACATGTCACTTAATTAAATGGCTGACCAACATTTTTACTGCAATTTCAGAAATGACAACTACAGTGGATTTCATCTCTATAAACTTCACAACGATTCTTAGTGCAGTTAAAGCTTTTAGTACACAGGAGTTAATTCGGATTTTACATTTCTTCTTGAGATGTGGCGATCTTGATTGTTTTTCTCAACTAAACAAACCAAAATACTAATGATTAAATAGCAAATAGCATAAAGGCTAATTCTGTCCCATATATGTGATCAAGATAATGTTTTTGAAAATAAACATTTAGAAAGATAAAAGTTAAAAGACTGAGGAGGACGTGATTTTTAATTCCAGTATACAAAATGTTTGATGATTTTCTCTAATAAATAAATCATGCACAAATAAAAATCATACATAGAGTTAAGAGTAGGAATATAATACACTCCATTAACAATAAAAACTAGTTTCTGATCAACAGAAACGTTTGGAAAATCTGCCCCTCTAGAAATTATCTTAATTTTATTTTTACATTTTTGTGGTCAGGCTGGATTCTTGAGCTGTTTTATTTTAAGGACCCAAGTAACTGAATTGGTATCACACTGGGACACAAAAGGAGGATTAATTATCATTCTGACAGTAGAACTATACACAGACAAGTAACAATGGCCACAAAATAAACAGTGAAACTTTTTGTTTCTATTCAAGCATATTTCAAAAGAAGAAAAGCAAACATATTGTTAACTGGCCAAAGTACTCAGTGTTACATGGGCATACATAAAAAAGGGAAAACAAAAAACTTTTTAAAATCTAACATGGCTCAAAACAACCCATAATGAGATAAAAAGACTTACTATTAGACAAAAGCTGTAATTCAGCAAGACAATGAAGTTGTTATCAAAATTAATTGATAAGTAAACCCTGTACATACCTGTGGTCTTAGATGAGATTCCTCTTTGGCCCGTACAAAACATTGTGCATGCTAATGAAGAAAACCTTGTCTCAGCTCCAACGCACTCCTGCTGCTTGATGGGAAATTGGAGTCCCCACAACAGTGCTGGTTTTCAGTTGCCTTCTTCCCATTATGACCCCTCTTCCCAATATGGCATATCAATTGTATTTTAGATTGTAACAACAAGGCATGTACAAAATTTAGTATAAGTCAGTTCAGGCATTTTTGTGTGATTAGCAAATATGTAAACAGACAGACGAAACAGACACAGAAACCATATTCACTTTTATTTCTATAGATAAAACAATAATTATAATTCAAAACAGAGACTCCCAATGTATATCACTGCAAGTTTAAATGTTTTTATATATTCAGAACTATTTATACTGTGAATAGTGACCATTTCGCCGGTGTCCAAAGGGATGCTGTCAAGCTGAAGAAGGAGTCCTATAGGACTTTTTTGTCCTGTGGGTCTCTGGAGGCAGCTGATAGGTACCGGCAGGCCAAGCGAACGCGGCCGGTTGTTGCTGAGGCAAAACTCGGGCATGGGAGGAGTTTGGAGGCCATGGAGAACGACTTTCGGACGGCCGAGGAGATTCTGGTCCACCGTCCGGCGTCTCAGGAGGGGGAAGCAGTGCAGTGTCAACACCGTATATAGTGGGGATGGTGCGCTGCTGACCTCGACTCGGGACGTTGTGGGTCGGTGGGAGAAGTACTTCGAAGACCTCCTCAATCCCACTAACATGCCTTCCAATGAGGAAGCAGAGCCTGGGGACTCTGAGGTGGGCTCTCCCATCTCTGGGACTGAAGTCACCGAGGTGGTCAAAAAACTCCTTGGTGGCAGGGCCCTGGTGGATGAGATACGCCCGGAGTTCCTTAAGGCTCTGGATGTTGTAGGACTGTCTTGGTTGACACGTCTCTACAACATCGCATGGACATCGGGGACAGTGCCTCTGGATTGGCAGACCAGGGTGGTGGTCCCCCTCTTTAAAAAGGGGGACCGGAGGGTGTGTTCCAACTATAGAGGGATCACACTCCTCAGCGTCCCTGGAAAAGTCTATTCGGGGGTTCTGGACAGGAGGGTCCGTCCGATAGTCGAACCTCGGATTCAGGAGGAACAGTGTGGTTTTCGTCCTGGTCGCGGAACAGTGGACCAGCTCTTCACCCTTAGCAGAGTTCTGGAGGGTGCATGGGAGTTTGCCCGACCGGTCTACATGTGTTTTGTGGACTTGGAAAAGGCATTCGACCGTGTCCCTCGGGAATCCTGTGGGGTGTGCTCCGGGAGTATGGGGTACCGGACCCCTGATAAGAGCTGTTCGGTCTCTGTACAACCGGTGTCAGAGCTTGGTCCGCATTGCCGGCAGTAAGTCGAGCCCGTTTCCAGTGAGAGTTGGACTCTGCCAGGGCTGCCCTATGTCACCGATCCTGTTCATAACTTTTAAGTAAGACCCAGGACACGCTGGAGGGACTATGTCTCCCGGCTGGCCTGGGAACGCACTTGGGATTCTCCGGAAGAGCTGGAAGAAGTGGCCGGGGAGAGGGAAGTCTGCGCCTCTCTGCTTATGCTGCTGCCCCCGCGACCCGACCTCGGATAAGCGGAAGAGAATGGATGGATGGATGGATAGTGACCATTTCAGAAGGACTGAAGTGCTGTGGCTGGCTGAATGCTTCAACAAGAAGTTCTATTCTTGGCTAAGTTTTTGACAAAGGTATCCTCGGGTTATGTTCATCATTGAGCCTGTTTTCGTATTTGGCCTTTAAGTGTTGTTGTGTGAAATTTTTTATATAAGTCAATAAATATTTTGTATGTCTTTATTTGTAACTTGGACAAAACAATGTAATATTAGTGTGTGAGATATGGCCGGCCGTACGTCCCTATAGCTGGTTGCGGTGTTCAACGAATGTACATTGCCAAATATATTCGGCTCCAGCATGCTGTCCAATTGCATTGGGAACCGACTATAGCCGGTTTCAGCGGTTTAAGGGTTAAGTAACAAACAAGTCTGTGTGCCGCCTGAAGCTACACATCAGCATTTATTAGGTTGTATGGTTGCCAAAATTCTTTTGTACTTTAATATTGTTATTATTTATGAATATTATCAATAATACATTATTTAAAGTGTTACTTAACTCCTGCTTGTCTTTTACTACACCTAATTGCCTGAGGTTACAACTGTAGAAGGGAAGGTGGGGAGAAGTTATATGGTACAATACCTTATAAACAGTGATAAGTCTGTGAGATATGAGACATTCTGACAAAGGCTACACATTAATAACACAAAAGGGGAAAGTAGAGTAATATAGAACTCTACCAAGACAAAACAGTATATTAGTGTCAAAAAGCCAGATTCACAAAAGGATGTGGTCTCAAACTGAATCAGAATGTCCACTACTAAGCTGTGAGGCTACAGAGCTCGGTAGAGAAACCCAAAACTGAGTGGTTGTGGTTGCCTGGAAAAGCAAATTTTTGTCACTGCTTGCTTGCAGTGAGACTAATGCTTTCATCTCAACCTGATGGAGACCTAGATTTGACGAGGGATCTGTTTAGAATGGATACCTCACCCACTGGTATTTTTTTTTTTGCATTTCAGGTAAATATTTTTCAAGGCTCTGCTGGAGGGCAAAATATATTTGGATATGCCCCACAGAGAGAGAAACACAGATTTGCTCATGGGAAGAAGACAGTGTGAACGATAGGGGGCGCCCTTGCTCCCTTGAACCCCTGTCCACGACTCCAGACACCAGGTAAAAGTCCTCAAGTTGACTTTATTTTCTTGCCACAGTGCACAAAGCACACTCTCCTCCACAATACTCATAAATTACAATAAACCACAATAATAAACAAATAAACCAATCCTCCAGCTCCCAGACGCGTTGCCACCCTTCCACCCAGCTCAGCTCGTTGTCTGGGAGTTCCCATAGCCCTTTTATACCTCCTGACCCGGAAGTGTTTCTGCCCAATAGTCCACAAGTCCTTATTCCTTCCGGGTCAGGGTAAATAGTCCCTTTCTTCAACCCGGAAGTCTGTCGCTCTTCCTGTGACGAACCTCCGGGTCACAGGGCACAAAGAAGCCCTCGGTCCTCCCTGCAGCTCCCTCCTGTGGCCCCCACGGCATCCAGCAGGGCTTTGCATAAAAACTCCAATGTCCATGATGCCCTGCTGGTCTTCTGAGGACCTCCAGGCTGCAAGGAGGGCTCCACCTGGCGGCTTGGGGGTATTGGCCGGGATAAATGGCCAGCCATCCATTACAGTATTCCCCCCCCAGCGACGAATTATTATTCGGAGCGGCCTGCCCCAAGAGGGAAGTCTTCCTACAAGAGGACGTCCTGGTTGAGCCTTGATTAAAATGAACATCTTGGTCCCTGGAGAACCTAGGGGGAATATTATTCCAAATTGACATCTTGTCCCCCTCTCTCCAAGGACAGTTCCGCCAAATATGGCCCAACCTTCGGCACCCGTAACACTGCCTCTGTCCTCCTGGTATTCTTCCCCTACGGGACTGAAAACAATAAGGAAACGTTAGGTCCGCCCCTTGTGCTGGGAGAGAAACCCCTGCCACCTCTACCAGTGTTTTTTCTCTTTCTGCTTTTCCTTTCTTGTCAGGAGACCCCCGTTTTATTATCGGGATCTCCTGCTTAATCTGGGGCTTGTCTATAGTCTGAGTCTCTCTACTAGATGAAGAGAGACCCTTTACTGTCTGCACCCCTTTACTTTTGCAAATTACCGGCGGCGTCTTCAGGGCTGCCTCGCTCCGGGAGTCAGCACTGTCTAGCTGCCCCGGATTGATTAGCCCTTCCGCCAACCACTCGGTTAACGTACCGACCTCTTTTGTAGGGTACGCTGTGTAATTGGCACCCGCTACTTATTAAACACGGGCCCAGATCACACCGCGTCCCTCTATTATGTACGATACGGGTCTCGCTTACCTGTATCGCCGCATCATTCATTACGGGAGGCTCCCCACCAAATCGCCGCACGTAGGCCCTCACCTTCTCCAACAGCTCTCTGGCTGCTGCTCCCAAATCCCCGACGATCTTTTCAATGGTCGTCAGGACCTGCAAGACACTCGCTACGGGCTCGATTAATTTTTCGAGCTCCCGCAAGTTTATATAATTATTCATTTCGACCGGCAGAACACTCACTTCCTCGTTCGTGTTACCTGCTGACCGGGAGCCAATGAGCACGCCCGCTTCAGGCACGTGCTCTGACGGGTCTCGCGGAGGCTTCTGGGACTTGGAGTTCTCGGAGGGTCGAGTTGCCTTCTTCGGCAAACTGCGGTCTGTCTTTAATACTTTAGCGACATCCCGATCAGCTACTTCCCGACCCTCCTTACCTTCTTGTGGGTTGAGCGATGCCTCGCTCGCCTCCCCCTTCCCCTTCGGAAAGACCAAGTCCGTTCCTTCGGGCTTGAAGGTGCAAACAGCAGGACGCGGAGCTCCTCCTTCCCAGAATGCACCGGGTTTGCTACTGTGTCCCTTGTCGGCTGCCATCATGTGGAAGTCGATTTCTAGGTGCTCTGGCGTCGACAAGAGAAGGCCGTCGTCTTCGGGGCAGTCTCCTTTTCCCCTCGGAGCCTCCAGGTGGTCATCTCCAAGGTACATGCACGGGACAAGGTGAGAAACAATAAAAGGATTTTTAATGTCGTTCCCGGCACATACCTTAGAGGGATCGTTGCTTCCTGGAGGTTTCTCCGGACTTGTAAGGCCTCTCCTTAACTCCTCCTGAGCGTCGGCCATTGCACCTACGGCACTCCCGCTGGCGTTGTCGCTTTGCTTGCCCTTCTTTTTTCCCATTTTGGACTCGGTTTTTTCGGGTTTTGGCGATGCTGTGGTGATTCCTGATTCCATAGTCTTCTCGGGGTTCGTTTCCCACAGAAATTTTTGATTCAGGTCCTCTGCAAACGACGCTAGAGTATCCTGCCGGCTACGCCACTGTGAATGATAGGGGGCGCCCTTGCTCCCTTGAACCCCTGTCCACGACTCCAGACACCAGGTAAAAGTCCTCAAGTTGACTTTATTTTCTTGCCACAGTGCACAAAGCACACTCTCCTCCACAATACTCATAAATTACAATAAACCACAATAATAAACAAATAAACCAATCCTCCAGCTCCCAGACGCGTTGCCACCCTTCCACCCAGCTCAGCTCGTTGTCTGGGAGTTCCCATAGTCCTTTTATACCTCCTGACCCGGAAGTGTTTCTGCCCAATAGTCCACAAGTCCTTATTCCTTCCGGGTCAGGGTAAATAGTCCCTTTCTTCAACCCGGAAGTCCGTCGCTCTTCCTGTGACGAACCTCCGGGTCACAGGGCACGAAGAAGCCCTCGGTCCTCCCTGCAGCTCCCTCCTGTGGCCCCCACGGCATCCAGCAGGGCTTTGCATAAAAACTCCAATGTCCATGATGCCCTGCTGGTCTTCTGAGGACCTCCAGGCTGCAAGGAGGGCTCCACCTGGCGGCTTGGGGGTATTGGCCGGGATAAATGGCCGTCCATCCATTACAACAGTTAAGGAAATATGGTGAGCACAACTACATGTAGATACGAGTGTAATAGAGTTCTAAGATGTGCAACAAAATCCAATGATGCCATCTTCCAGTTCAAAAATTATACATCCTTTCCTCTGAACATTTGCATTCAACTTATTGAACTTTCTGAATATATCTACAAGGTAGGACAGGCTTGTAAACCACAACATGTCACAAAAGAGTTCATCCAAGACTGGGTCTTATTTGTCCAAATAGGCTCTAACCTCTTCTCTTTTCTTAGCTTTCCAGGACTTTACCTCTAGACATCCAGCTTGCATGTAAATGAAATTGTATGTGCTTATGTTCTGCTTCCATATCATTACACAGCTCTTTGACTAGCCTTGTTTGAAGAGGTCACTTCTCAATTATTTTCACCATCCTTAATGCTAAATCAAAATCATCCCCATCACTGGCTTGAAATGTTCTGCTGGTCAAGCCTCTTCTCTCTATGCAAGATGTGGAATGTGATCTGCTGCACAGATATGAGAAAGAAAACCTGACTTCCATCCAATCATGCAACAGGCACCATCAGGGCAAATCTAAACTCAATAATCAAACTGTTTTAAATGACTACCGCCCGGAATATGCCTGCATCCTTTGTAGTTGCTTACATTTAGGCACAGAAGAGAAATTCTACCTGGATTTCAACAGCATGTATGGATCTTGCATACACTATCAGTTTATCAGTTCCAGCAAAATTTAAAGACTCATCCAACTGAAGTGCACATTTTTCTGCTCTTACTTTTTCTCCATTACAAATGCTTGTATATCCTCTGACGTATACTTTTATCTTTTTCACTACACTTTTGTTTGACTGTTGCACAGAGTTTAATTTCTTGATGCCATAAGCACCACAAATAAACACCTATGCATCCTTTATGCCAAGTTACTTTGAAATTATGTGCGGCATCTCTCTTTAGAAATATGCATGCTAATTTGATAAGACAATTTGAGGCACAACCAGTTTTCCTTGATGGAGAGAAAGAATTCAGGTTTTATTAGTATGGCCACCAACTATGCTTTGTAATTAATATTAGTTATCTATTTTTAATATTTTGCTTAAACAAAGTAGTGGCCATATTCCTGTAATTTTCCTATGTCTGGTCTGGGAACATGGCAGATTCTGATGTGTTGCTTATCAACAGGGGGAAGTTTAGCTGTACAACTCACCACTCATAGTCAGATGAGCCCACTTGCAGACGTACCACTTATATTAAACTTAAATATCAGATATAGCTAAGAGATAATTAGCCAGCAGATAACATATACAGTTTTAATGTGCTATTTGCTGGAGCATGAAGCACTTACTATGCAAACACAAGTCCTCCACACAATAATATTATTTATAAATTGGTGTTATGATATTGTGCTGTTATGAAGGAAACACAGCACCTTTCTTTTTAACAGGACCAGAAAATGGATGAAATGAATCAAAAACCTTAAAACAGAAAAAGTTCAGTAGCCAGAAAAAAATCAAAGAAGAAACCCACACCCAAAACATACACCAAGTTCAAAGTCAAAATTCTTAGAAAAGAAAACTGTAACCCTGAAACCTTGGAGACAGCTGGACACCAGGAGGAACATGCTGCTGCCTTAAATATCTTCCAGTTTGTAATGTCACAATGCACACCTCCCTGGTGTCACATGGTAGCAACACTGATGCACTGCTAGACACAAAATAGCAGCCAATACAAAAGCAAATCAACGAAGTATCAGTTCAGTGATCACTTTAAATCATAAACAAAAAAAATGACTTCCAAAATACAGTTTAATTTCAGAAAACAAAATGAACCTGAAACTTCCATAAACTAAGGAATAAATAAAAAATGATTCCAATAGCAAGAATGCAACATAAATCTCAGTCTACCCGCGAGGATTATGACAGATATCGCTAGCTAGCTACCCACAGCCTGTAAGGGTCTCATAAGCTGCCTCGGTCAAATTCCACTCCCACTTTTGAAACACTGCTTTTTGAAGGTTTCTGCATAGCTCTTTAGGAAATCCAGTATCTTCATGTTATGGATATTTTGTTAAAAAATGTCTTTTAAGCTTGTTGAATTTAAGGCTTTCATTATTTTGGATCTCCCTAAATAGAACACCATTTGTTTGATCTTTCTTAAAGCTGAGATAAATAAATTCTTCTTTATATTTTTATTTCAACGTTTCACACTAGCCCTCATGTCCATTCACCTCATAAGCTTCTCATTGCTATACACTTCACCACCACCCTTCACAGTGCTTTCACCTCCTTTCTTATACATCTATGTGCCGTAAATAAAATAAGTTTGACTGTTTTACAGGTTTCGAGAGGGGTGGTGCTGTCAAGGGCAGGAATACTATATTTTTATACTAAATAAACAAAAGCTTTCTGTAATACAGCATTTTTATAGACTGCATGTCATATTGCTTGCTACCAGACTAAGTGTTGTGCATTTTGACATAATATTTAGTGTTGTAGCATGTGCTTCGAGACATAGCCAAATAGAAGCACACCTTGAGCAGCCAAAATGTTATTTTTCCAACACTCTTTCCTATTTTTTTAGCATGGAAATACTGTTTACCTAGTCTAGCTGAGCCAGATGTATAAAATATATGTCTGGAAGAAACCATGAATTAATTTTGCTTAAAACTGGGTGGGAACAATTAGACCACTCACTGAGTGTCACATTTCTAAACCAATCCAACCCCTCATGAAGGTGCAGTTTAAGGTAGGGATGATGATTTTGAACTGTAAAGAACAGTGGTGCTCTTGTTAAACTGGTCGGACAAAGAGCAAGATTCTGATTGCAGAAAAAAAAAGTCTACATCCGAAAAGTCTTCTAATAAGAGCCAAATTAAATAAATTTTTGTTACATGCGCAGGGAGCACATTGCACATGTTAAAAATGAACAGAACTTGTTGTAAGGGATAAACCTTTCTGTTACATCAGGTCATAATTTGGTATTGAAAGACATCAATGGATGAGTTATTAAACGTTAAGGAAATGTGGCAGGTGTTGTGTCTGCTGGAGTTGACATAAGGTTGAAAGAATTGAAAGCTAATTTTGTGAAAATATAGACTGCAAAATATACATTCAAAGTAAATAGAGTGTAATACCATGTCAAAAAAGGTGAAAAGGACTGCCATTAAGACAATTGATAACAAAGAGCCACAGGAGATGCAGATGCAACTTTCAGTACTCGAATAACTGATTTAGCAAATCTGACAAATGATACCAGTAAAAGCATGGACATGGTAGCATAGCATCCATTTATCTACATATACCACAATGTTTATTTAAACTCTATTTGCTATTGTTATGTCATTATGAAGAAAACACAGACACAAGGATTAAGGGTTGGGGATTCTGTCCCCGTATACTGTAAACCACAGTATAAGGTTGAGAGAATTCTCAATAACGGTCAGGTTTGTAAATTACAATTGACAAAAAAATGGTCGTGACACAGATGAATTTATGAGATGGGGAACGGAAGTAGGAATCTGAGAGGATGACGTGGAGGATCTTGGGATGGTGGTGACGTCATTTGTAAGCGAGGTGAATTCATAACACAGAAGCAGTTCGGGCGTCTGAATGAGGCTTTTGAGACAAATTCATGATGACATGGGTTTTTGTTGTTCGTCTTTCCTGTTAAAATAAAGAGAGAGGTGTTAACACATTGTCTTAGTCCTCCATCTTGTGGTTTCACACGACTCGTCACATCCTTTAGTGCCCCCTAATCGCTCGTATGTGACATCATATAGTGATGCAATAGTTAAAATGGAAGAAAGATATCATAGCAGACCGAAGCACTTTGTAAATGTATGGAGCCAAGTAGCTGCAGTGAGTGTGTGTTTCTGTCTTTCTGTCTCCTCTGTCACAGCACTCATTACAACATACAAAATAATTATTAGGCTTCAGTTAACTTCTAATACTGAGATCTTGAATTAGTAACTGTAATTTTAACTTTTTAAATTCTCTCACCATCAAGTCTTCTGTTCAGTTTATTTTGCTCTCTCAAAGATACCCCAGCAGTTTAAAGTCCATGGACTGCAGGAATTGAGGGTGGGTGTTTCAGGAAGAAGCGCCATGAACATAACCTTTGCAGTGTCTAGATTTCCCTGCTCATTTGAGAATCAAGCCAGCTGTTTACCAGTTTTTTTTGTTTTGCAGAATAGGGATTTTGGGGATTTCCCTAAAACACACAGACTCAACCCTTTTCTGGGTCCATTTTATCCATGACACCTTACTAATTACATTTTTTGACAAATGTGGTACAGACAGGTGACTTGCTCCCAGTCACACTGGGAGTCAAAGGTGGGAACTGAACCTGTAGTCTTGTGGTTTAGAGTCCAGTGCCTTAGCCTCTTACACCAAACTGCTGTTTTAAGCTTCTATCTCAGCTTTCTTCGTAAAATGTCATTCTTGCCATTTCTAAACTTGACCTCCAGTTCCCCCTTGAGCGAATCATTACAACGTGTGATTGTGTGGCTCTGAATCACCTGTGATTCACTGCTCTCAACACAGTCCTCAGGGATTAGATGAAAGGGCAATGTGACATCCGATTTGGGGGTGTCACACTGAACTTGAACTTTATGTCTAGGAGAAAACAGTGCAATACAAAGCTGCTTTAATGTTCCTTACAGAACACGATGGCCCATGCAAAAAATGCTGTTTCTGAATTGTATGTAGTTAAATGTTTAATTAAAATGAATATACATGACATGTCAAGAATTCCAGTGTCTTCATTTATTGTAGTTTTCTTTTCTCCTTTAAAGGTCATCAGCTGCTACTGATATAAGACAGTGGAAAAAAAATGAAAAAATTTCATTTTGATTGCCTTAAGGAATTATTTGTAGGCAGAACCAAGCTGTCTCCTATTATACTTTAACAACTTAATATTCCCTCATTAGTTGCATTTTTACTGTATACTCTGTCAAATGTTAAACTTCTTCCACTTAGACTATTTATTTCTAACTAAGCATAATAAGACACTGGCAGGCAAATATACTGTATTTACACCATCTTGTACATATTTTATCTCCTTTGAACTTTTCATTCCCTCATCAATCCAAGCAATGTAAATGAATGCTGTTACCAGAACTACAGAATTAAGTAGGTTAAGTCTGCCTCATGTGAATTGGGTCCCAGCTTTACAAACTGTCTGGACACTCCAAGAAACATACTCATCTATATGTAGTGTGATTACTGTCATTTAGAGGTAAAGCTTTAGCACTCATGAAGAATTGGATATGATGCCCAATTATGATCAAAGAGAAATTAACCAGCAGAAATCCACTTTTATCCAAGCCAAAATATATTTGGATAATCAGCTTGCTTTTCCAAACAGGGTGTACTTAAATGTTTTCATCCTTTGAAATGTTAACAAATGACAGAGCATTATATTCAACCAGTGACTTTGCTGACCAAAAAACATGACCATGTACCTTATAGGACCTTTGCATTTCTGTTTGGCATTCCTCTTACTTTTAACACCATGATGACAAATGTGCCATGTCCACATTGTAATTGAGAACAGTATTTTTGAATTTGGAGTTTTCAAATGGGGCAAACTGAGATGGACTATCTAGTAGTTAGGCTGGGATCAAAATGAAGCAATACCAGAACACAAGGCTCCTAAATTCAAAAATGAAACTGAAATATGCAGACAAAGTTCCTAACACTGCCAGTTAATCCTCATTATCCTAATCATTGTGATTTGTTTATGTCTTTGATCCCAAGACGAGAATCTGGTTAATTTGTGTTGCTATCTTTTAAAACGACAGCATGATGACATCATGGATTGCAGTTCCAGCAGGTACGTGATCAGCAATGGATGATACAACCCATGAAAAAAAATGGTAGCACTGAAGAAAAATGGTGACTTAGTGATGTCACCAATGTAATGTTAGATATAATAAAATAACTGGAATAACAGTTAACAGAAAATTAAAAGGAGTTGCCCACTTATATTTATGTTACTCATCATTTAAACAAAGCCTCATGATGCCAACAATGAATGTTGTTTTCTACATAATGCTAATTTCAATATTATAATAACTGCTTTATACGGTAGGAGGTATCTATGTCTTTCACACAGATTTTCGTGAAAATATATTGGCCATAAGAACAGCAAACATTTGAATGTAAAGGAGTGCTAGAGCACTAAAGTTATATTTTTTGTCAATTTAACACTAGCTTTTATTCTGCTTAGATAAAAATTGAATTACAGTCTTTGTAAATGCAAACTCTCCAAAAAATGTGCAAGTAAGTTAACAGTCAAGATATGTGTGAATGAAGCTGGGCATCCAATATCATTGGTCATGTATGACTTCCTGTTAATGCTGTGCAGTATAACGGTACTAAAAATGTACCAAACAATAACATTTTTAAGTGTTACTATACCAGCATTATGAAAAATTTAGTAATCTAACTAAACTAATTGATTTGTTAGCTGTCTTATTTGTCCTGTGTGTCTGTATTCTTGATTTTTTAATGTTTCTGTTGCTCTATGCATTTGAATTTCGCAAAGGGATTAATAAAGTTTTATCTCATCTAATCTAATGAGAATGTGACTGAAATTACTTTATGCTGCATTTGTTGAAAAGTAAGCTATGTTTTTTTTAAAAAAAAAGGCACGGGGAAGATAAACAGGGCAGTCTAAAAGAGACATGACAATGCTTTTCTTATAAGTCAAATGGAAAAGTTGAACCTGAAGACTTTACAGTGCCAGTTTGCAAATGGTGGTACAAGACTTGTCGTACCAAAAAAGGCAATGCATTAGATCTTCATCCAAGCATTTATCCTTTGCTTGCTGAACATTTATGTTAGGTAGAATGCCCACTGTGGGCTGGGAGGCCTTTGGGCCTTGGAACCCCTGCAGATTTTGTTTTTTTGTTTTTTTCTGTCCTCCTGGCCATTTGACCTTATTAGCGTACTTATATATATATATATATATATGAGTATATAAGGACGCTACTCTTCTACTTGATATTTATCTGTTTTTAAGATTTTCTTAAATATTATTGCTATGACAATGAGGGTCTTGCTCCATGCTCCCTTTTCTCTCTCGGTAGTGTAACTGGATGAACTGGACAATGAGGGCACTAAACAAAGCAAGGGGAAGGTGCAAAGTGCAAACAGTGCTTTTATTTCCACAAAAATCAAAAGTGTTCAGAAGAAAGTGCAGTGCTTCAAAAGTCAATAAATAAATAATCCATAAAAAAAATAAGTGGAGGCTAAAATAATTCACATAAATACATTCTTTAAAATGAGGTTAAAAACAAGGGCAGGAAGTACTGCAGTTCCCCTTAAAAGCACCATGCCTTCCTTTGATGGCGGCTTCCCTGCTTCTCCCATTCGGGGGAGTCGCCCTACCTGCAGCCGACCTTCTCCTACTGGGCTGGTAGGTTTCTGACCCCTGGGTTCATACAGCTCCTCCAGACAGACAAGGGTTCCCCAGCAACCAGGGCCCTCACACTAAGGCTTCAACCTCCCAAGCCACCGACCACTGCTGCCTTCCGCGGCCTTATGCAGCAAGCCATCCTCGATCATGGTCACTCCTACTCCTCTGAAAAACTCAGCAGGAATGACCCAATCCATCCACCCCCGAGTGCCGGCCAATGACCCCCGCTAGGTTTCGCTTCCCAGCTACCTCTCATTATTACAGCGAGCCTGCTCTCGCTCGCTCGCTTGCTCACTCCTGCACTGGCTTCTTCGCCTCCTGCCTTCTTTTCTTAATCTCAACCTCTGTCCTTCTCTTTTTATCTCTTCCTTCCATACTCACGCTTCTCCTACTTAAAATGGGGACATGGCACAGGTGTGGCACACCTGTGCACTTCAGTGTGAAAATGCTCAACCCCATATAGCGCCAGGGAACTGCTCCAGCCACACTATGACGTCCCCTCTTTAAGCCGCGAGTGCAGCAATTATTTATTTAAAACTGGCCTTTTTTCTGAGCTGCAGACCTGCTATATTGCAATTGCATTATTTGTTTTTCTTTTTGTGTAACTTTCACTTTGACATCTTGTAAAATATTTTGTGCTACATGGTTTGTATAAAAGTGTGTTACATAAATAAATGTTGTTGAATTGCAAAATCAATGGACTATCTGGAAATATACAGGGTTTGGGTGTGAAAGAAGCTATTTGAATACCCAAGGCAGATTTTCAGAAACTGTATTGACTTTTTGAATGCATGTGTATTTGTATGCGAATTTCCCCTTGGGATTAACAAAGTATCTATCTTTCTATCTATCTATCTATCTATCTATCAGAATTGAAGACCCACCTCTCCCCATCATTTGTTGGTCAAGAATCCTACCTTAAAATTTGAAAGATGACTCCCATGAGGCTTTAGTTTTCTGCTTAAGAAGTGTGCTTATTATTTTGGACGTATACAGTATATTTAACTATATTTTAGCAAACTAACTAAATAAATAAATGTTTTGCATGTTTTGTATCTACAACTGGATTATTCACATGTTTATTATGCAGCACGAATACTGCAAGATTTGAGAGTTGTTTTCCTTTTCCCATTGTTTGCCATTGTATAGGATTGGTCACTTTTGGCTTGTGTTATATCATAAGCTTTGTTCTCTCCATTTTTTCATGAAAACATGAAATTAACATGGTTTTTCTTGGCCACTACTACAAAGTACACATAAAAAAAGTCTTTTTGGGAAGAATATTCCTTTAAGAATTTATATTATTCTTCATTGTTTCTTACCAATGTCCCATTTTCTGAACATCCAAGAGGAACTAACATATCACGATGTCACATGGTATAGTCACACGGAGCAATGAGTGTTATTTAGGGTCATGATACAAAGTCCTGTCATCTTGAAAGTCATTATGAAACACTATATAACCAGTCCTGTAAGCATCATCAGATCATCTCCTCGTCTGATCTTTCAGAACTGGAAGGGTTTGTACTCTTCAAATTTTAATTTTTTTTTTGACAGGATAATTTTACACCACTATGAGTGATTTCTTTTATTTTTTTGAGGTTTTGTAAATATTTTCCCATTCTTTGCACATGTTGATGACATTATCTAGTGCCCTTATTTTGGTTTTAGTTTGCTATGACATCACATGACTCTGGTGATGTGGCTATGTCTTAGTGTGACTTTATGATAGCAACTTTAGTTAAGGGCAGGCTGCCAGATGAAGATATGTTTGTACTTTTTCTGAACAAACTAATATTTAGACAACAACAACATTTATTTCTAGAGCACATTTTCATACACAGAATGTATCTTAAAAGTGCTTTTACAAGATATCAAAGAAATAGGTACAAGAAAGGAAAAAAACAAGTTAAATTAGGCAAGAATAACAATGAATAAGTAATAAGTTCTTATATCTTATAATAATATCTTATTCCAATTATCTAAAGATGAGTACAATAGTAAGGTCAGATGGACAAGAGAAAAAAAATTTAAAGGGGATCCAAAGTAAAATGACCACCAGCCTTCACAGGGAATTGTATCTGATATACTTTAAATGTTCTTAAGTCATTCCTCATTGTTTCCAGGCTCTGTCCAAGATTATGCAATGCAGTAGGTCTCCTGGACAGTTGGGGCTTCCGTCTTCATTCGAGCGTCACTGGTGTCTGCACAGTGCCTCAATCAGTTGGTGCTGATGTGTTCTATACCTGTATTTGTATTCTATTCTTATTAGTCAAGTGTTCCATTTTTATGGTTTGTTTTTTAATGTAACTTATTTTTGAAAAGTTTTATTTACACAATCAATCAGCCGAAATCGGTGTATGCATTATTCCTCAGTGGATGCTCCTTGGAAAAACTCTTAAGACTCCTAGTGTTAGGCTCTACTTGTAAAGAAGTTAACTATCTTTTGGTTTTTTTGAACTCTTGATCTTTGCTTCTGATTTTGGTTGCATTCTCATTGGTCTTTACGGTTATGACCTCTGCTTGTTTTTTAAGTTCGTGTTTGCTCACGTTTTCATCGCTCAGTCAATTCTTATTCTCATAACAATTCCCAGACTAATTGTTTTGTAACACAAATAAATAAAGAAGAAGCATGTTAGTATGATTTTATGCAGTTTCCTTTTAGAGGTTCGTTTTTTGACACTTGTTTTTATGTTTGATTATGAGCCTATTTTGCTGTCTGCCTTTTGTATTTTATCCTGACTTTGATTGTCCTCTGACTACTCTCAGTGATGACCCATAAAAAATCTTTTTCTCTTTTTTTCTGTGTCTCTGACTGTGTAGTTCTGTATGTTTCTTTCATTGCTTCATGATATTTCCTTTTGCACATTTTCTGAGGGCTATGTGAGCACTTTTGTAGGTGCTCTTGTATATTTCTGTTATATGTTGTTGTATAAGGCTGTTTGCTTTAAATTTCTCTTTCAGCCTGTAATGTATAGAGTATATAATGTCAGGACCTTCAGCTAAAATGTCACCATTTTGTTTAACAAAGATTGGACACTTGGTAGACAGATTTAACTGAAGAAACCTGATGACATCTAACACATTCTATTTTGTAACCTACAAAAAGTATTTTTCTGTGCTGAGGGTGAATTATGGCTGGACAGGCAGGCAAAAATCACATCTGTATATTTAGGTTGAAATGCTGTATTAGGGTTGGGAGCCCAGTGCTGCCTAGACACACCACCACCCCATGTGTAGCAGATATCACTGTCTAAAAACATTTGACAGACACAGTAAGCCTAGATGGACTTTGTGTATCTCTGAAAAACCTCTGTAGGTCATAAACTATGTAATAAACCTGCTTTATCAGTAGAGGTTGTGAAAAGGAACAGACTCAACAAATGTAAAAAAGGTTTGGGGCAGCCACCCATACAGTATAATATTCCTGACTGCAAATGTTTTTTTTTCAAACAAAACAGAGTTGTTGACAGTACTGAGTCCAAGATAAAACTGATGAAGATTGGGAAAGATGGCGGCTTTAAGTGATCAGACCAGAAATGATGTAGGGTAACTGGGTAGCATAATCTACCAGAACCATTATATATTTATGACCTCTGACTGAGGGTTCTAGGGGTCTCACCAGATCGACCCCAATAGGTTCAAAAGGGATATCTATTAAAGGTAAGAGCACTAGAGGAGCACAGTCCCTCCTAAGGAATCTGCCTTTAATTGACATTCAGCACAGGATGTACAAAAGCGGTGGACCCCTAGTTAATCCTGGGCCAAAAAAATCGGAGCTTAATTAGCTCGAGTGTTTTTTCGGGGCCCAATTGGGCTCCCAGCAGATGGGTATGTGCTAGTTCACAGGCTTGTCACCGGTAAGTCCGTGGTACTAACAACAGTGACCTCATCTGTCCATCATGTTCTGCCACCCGGTACAGCAGGTCATTATTTAACACAAAGTGAGGACCCTGTGGCATTGGATGTGCGGTGCGTTGGCCATCTATCAGAACGACTGCATTCTTTGCAAACTTAAGGGAGTCATTGTTTCACTGCTCCCTTTTAAATGAAGCTGGGGTCTGCCTGAATTGAACTTGCAGGCTTGTGAGAGGATCGGATGCAAGGGGCGGGTTTTCATCCCGATCCATCTGGGCACTTGTTGATGATGTGCCTTGTTGCAACATCCCAGGGTTTTCCTCGTCATCACCAGAAGTCGAAGTCCGCTCCCCGTTAAGGACGTTAAGGGTGCTGATTCAGCGTCCATGACTAAACCTAGTGATCGGGGGGAAGAAGCGACCATATTACTATTTATGTCAGCCCAATCTCTGCCTAGTATTACGGGGAATAAAGATCAAGACAGCAAGCTCAATTGTATCTGTGCACTTCACTGAAGGCCAAGAGACGTTCTAGTTTGCATGATTGAATCTTAAAGCCCATTTTCTATAGACCAGTTGTTCACAGTTTCATAACTGGGAACCTGCTGGAGTTACTGATACAAACTATTTAACCATCAGGGAGTAATTTGACTTCACACTGATATAGTTATATTAATTAGAGGGTCTGGTTTTTCCTTTTCTTATTCTACATTTAGGAACGTGCAATAGTGTGAGATGTACATTTGTATAAAATATAAACATATTCGCATTTGCTATTGCTTTAAGTCTTTAATTCTTTTTTCTCATATTCTATTAATTCTATGTAGAGTTTGCTTCCTTAATTGTATCCTAATAAGGATAATTAACAATGAAATGAGTAGAGAGCAGGGCAATGACACTGAATGATGAAAGCCTGCAGTAACTTCAGTGACAGTGTGCTCATTAGTAAATAACGACTTCAATAAACACAACACCTGGAAGAACATAATGAAAATCATGATGATGATGACGAAAATCTTAAAGACCAAGATAAAAAAGGCAAAATAATCCCTATGTAGCATATACAGTATAAATGTTTGCCACAATGCAATAACACCCAAACACAGACTTGCTTAATTAAGGTAGAAGTCCAATGAAAAGCAAGAGATTGCTGGGACAAAAAAAAAAATGCAGCCACAGTGGGTTTCCATGGACTGGACTTCAGAATGATTGATTTAAATAAGTCCAAGTCTGTGACATCACCTGTGGATGTAAAAATGTAAAGCTGAGATGAACCCTGTATCAAAGTGAATATCTTATAGAAATTTTGCAGCAACCTCACAGTCAAATGGTGAAGGGAATGCTGAAGGGACATACAGTATATGAAAGAAACCTGTGTTAAGAGTGTTAGAGAGACTTTTTAATAAACCTTTAGCATTGTGGACTCTTAGGTTCCCAAGGTTTTTCTAACTGTATTTAAAAATACGTATAACATTCTTTCCTAGAGATACAGCTGTGTTCAACTTATGCTTGAAAGAATGTCATAAGATTACCAGTATTAAAAAGGCACTTTTCACTGAGTTTTTGTCGATTTGCTTTAAAGCATGCAGACACCAGTGTTAATTTTGTTGATAAAAACTAAGATGAAAAATACTCATAAATGTCATTTTATTCTGTGACAAAAATGGAACAAAAACTAAATAAAAATGCACCCTTAATGATGAAAAGTAAGACTGTACTGTAAAAAGCCTGGTGTCCTAGAAACAATTGACATCCTCACAAAAAAAATTGAAATGTTGAGATGTCAGGTAATTGAAAGGAACTACTCTGGGCATCTCTCTCCTGGGAGGATTCGGTTTGCCAATGTGCTCACCTCGCGTGTGTATTAGCGGCAGTAGGAAAAGTAAAAGGGATACTGTTTTGCTGATGTTAGTGGCTAAGTGACTTTGTCTTTCTTTGGAGGTTTTGTTTTGCTGACGTGCTTACCTCACTTGTGTTATTAGCGGCTAAGCAAGTTTTCTGCATCCTCAGAAGGTGTAGCCCTTACCCCGACTCCACCTCTCACTTCCAGGCCGGACAAACACACACACATCCATGCGTAGACGTTTATATATTGGTAAAATCTTATAGCAGTATAACTAAAGCATAAAGGTCAGAAAAAAGTGATGACAAACCAGAGCTGCTATTATCTCACCAAATCTTTTGGTTGAAATCCTTTCTACATCTACTTTTCATTTTATGTACAATAATCACTACATATGGTATGGCTCATTAGTGAACATGTTAGTATAATAGTTTAGAAGTACAGTATAGTCTGTGCATATTCATATATTAAACGAAATATCTAACCGATTTTGACTTTTCAACTAGTTTACTTTTACTTTTAGTGAACTAAAACTGATTTACTTTTTCTGAACTAAAATTAATTTATTTTTTGTTTACTAAAACTAGACTAAAAGCAACAATGATTAAATGAATAAAATGTGACTAAAACTAAAATGTAATTTAGACAGAAGACTAAGACTAAAACTAAATCAAAATATATTGTCAAAATTAACACTGGCAGACACTTCTGTAGGAAGCACCCTCTGACCTTGAGTCTCAACAACAAGAAAATATTCCATTATTCATGTTTAGACTATCTTCTTTTACCCTTTTCAGTAAATGTACTTGCCTATATTTTGCTTACTATCAGCTATATGCTAAAGATGCTCTTGTATATTCATATCTATAAAAGGTTTGTCCAAAGAATTGCTAGTATATATAGGATTACAGGGCAAGAATATGCATCTTGGTTGGTGTGTTCCAGAGGTATCTTTGATAAGTGCATTTTTTTTATGCAGTATACTTGCTGGAGACCTGAGAAACTTTGTATTTTATCAACAAAAAGAATTGGGGATCAATTTTCCCCATCAAAGAGCCCTTTTTAAGTAAAAATCCTTTTGTACAGATGATCTGAACAATACTTAACATTTAGCACCTGGGCATTTATTGTCTGAATGACTACACGGATGACTGGCATGAAGAAGACTGAAGACAAGAGAAGCCAGTTAGTAGAAAGAGAAGACTAAGTGACTAAATGAGAAAGTGACAAAATATATGTTATTTTCTCCACTGTTGGACCTGAACTGGGTGAATCTGTGATCTTTGGGTGTCATACTTATGGTTTGGGCTACAAAAAGCACAGTTTCAGTAAGAGCCAGGACAAGTGAGCCTACTTTGTGTAATGTGTGAGGTTTTGGAATCATCTACTTGAGAACCGAGTTTAATGTCCTTTTCTAGAGTGAACACTTTCCAAGTCTTAGAGCAGCTTTTGCCATAATTGATATTTATTTTCTATATTATTTAATCTGACAAAATGATGCTGTATATTTACACAGGGCAGCAAGGCCTCAAAGATTCATCACACACAAAATAATGCCATCACAAGGCATCTGAGTATTGTGGGTGAAAATGTGTCACTATAGCATGTCCTTGAAGACAATATGGTGTGTGGTTACATTAAAAAGAGTGGCAGAGATGGCTTTTACTGCCCACACATTGACGGAACAGGGCTTGTTTACAGTCAATAGGTTTCCTTCACTTTGACAGTTATGGGTAAGCCCGGAATCTCAGCTGTTTTTTTTTATAAACAGCAAACATAGTTAGAGCAGGAGATGTAACATAACATTTCCATCAACATTTATCCTAAAAAGGTCAGGAAGGAACCAACCCCTGGACAGGGCACCAGTTCATTGCTTGGTCCACTTAAACACCCATATTTATTCTGACAGGGAAATCACCAATTAGCCTAATCTGCAGTATTTAGGATGCGGTAGGAACACCAGAACAGTAAGAGAGGGATTTCTAAATAATTAGAATAAATATGCTGCATTCTTGCCTTAAGGGCTGTCTGATTTACATGTCTCATAGCGATGAAAATGAGAAACATCAGCATAGAACAGAGTGGCAACATTATTCAGATACTGAAAACAGCCTCAGACTAGTTTGGCCATTCAGTTAGCCTGTGGAGACACTTGAGGGACTAAATTGAATAAGATTCAGTTTGTTTTCATTCTTGTACAAGTTTACAGGCTGACAGTGAAATGGAGCAAATTGTAATTGGCAGGATTTGGAGGAAATAAACCTTTCTTAAAGATTTCTCCTGCATAAAAAATAGCATTGTGTGGTAGAACAATCGGGCATTTGATCAAGGTGATATGTAATAAATACATTCATTTGAAGCTGAACCTCTCCAAACTCCCTTCCCTTTTGTTTTAAAATATTTTTATCGTGATTGGGTGTTCAGCAATCTTACAGTCTGTGGATAGAAACTGTCTCTGAATCTTCTGTTGCAATCGCCAATGGCCTTGTACCATTTACTAGGTGTAAAGAGTGAAACAAATGGCTACACAGGATAGTTGGGGTCTTTAAATATTCAGTCTTTCTAAGACAGCAAGTGTAGTTTACATTCTGAACAAAAGGCAGCTGGGTGCTGGGAATATTCTGTGCCACCTTCAACACCGTCTGCAGTGCTTTATAATCTTGCGCTTAGCAGGTGCTGTACCTGGACACGATGTAGCTATTGACAACAGACTCCACTGTGCACCTGTAGAAGCTTGTGGGAACAGATTGAAAAATAGGAGTTCTCCTCAGACATCTGAGAAAGTACAGTATAGGAGATGCTGAGCCTACTTGACTAAGGCTGAAATGTGGTTTGTCCACCTCAGTTCATTGGTGATGGGCCACACTAAAGATGCTTACCCTCTGAGCATTATCCCCTCCAAAGCACCTATAAATGGTCAAACTTCTGATTCTTAAAGTCCTTGATCAGCTCCTTGGTTTTGCTTTCATTAAGGATGAGATTTTAGTCCAAACACTACTGAGTTTGAGTCAGCAATTAAACCTCTATGCTATAAACTGTATCATCAATGTTGGTGATCATCAGCAGCAAATTGAATGATGGAGTTGCAGCAATGCTTGGTCACACTGTCTTAGTAGTACAAAAGGGGGGTCAACATACAACTCTTTGGAGTACCTGCCTTGAGGGTCAGCATGGAGGATGAGGTGCTGCTATTCTGCAGACGCTGAAATATGGTGGTTAGGAAGACCAAAATCTATTTGCAGTGGGTAGCACTTAGTCCTAAATTAAGGGGTTTGTTTCATAATCAGGTTTAATGGCATAATAATGTAAGTGCTGACTTGTGGTCAGCAACAGGACTCTGAACATAGATGTTTTTATTATGCAAATGTGCCTGGATGGTGTGAAGTTCAAAGATATGGCATCATGAGAGCACTAGTTACTCAAAGTATTTCACGGGTGGAGTAAGTGCTTCTGTTTTCTTAGGCACAGGGATAATTGTTGCCCTTTTAAAGCAGGTGGGAACCATAGCTTCTGTCTGCAGAATATTAAATGTGCCATTGAAGACTTCGGCAAATTTTTTTCTAGAGATGTATAAACACAGCCTGAAATTCCACCTGGACCAGATACTTTATGGACTGATTTTAACACATTTAAAAGTCCTTCTTATGCTATTTACAGAAACAAAGAAGTTTGAATAATGTAGTGCTGCAAACAGCTGAATGGCTGACTGCTTGGTATCATGAACAAAGTGGACATAAAAGACATAAAACTCATTGAGGAGAGAAAATGTAGATGAAATTGGATTAGTCTTTACTTTGTAGTCTGCAAGCATCTTGAATCCATGATAAAGTCATCACATCTGCTGTACTCAGTGTCTAGTTTAGTGACATTCAGTCACTTTGTTTTCCTGAGTTTGCATCTGCATCCCCTGTATATTTCCATATCACCATTTTTAAATGAATTACTGCATACTTTTAATAAATTCTTGATGTCACCGGTTATGTGTGATTTCCTGTTAGGAAATATGCAGATTGTTTTCATAGGCACAAAGTTGTCCACACCTTTTTTAATTAATCCAATTATGACATTTGCTTAGTCATCCAGAATTGATGAAGAGTCTCTAAACATGAACCTGTTTATACCATCAGAGCAGTTCTGCAGTTTTTCTTTTCTGTCTTTAGTCCAGTACTAGTTATTATGCTGGTTCCCCATGTATCTATCTTTGTTTGAAGGCTGGCAGCAGAAATACTGACAGGTGATCGGACCACCTCAGCTCAGTGGTTTATGCGTGGGCTTGCGGAGGGAAATAAACAGCAATCAGAAAAAAACTGGACACCTCCCACAGAACAGAAAACGCATGAGACTTGATCAATAAATATACCAGATCAGGTTTAGACACCGTTTTAACATTTGTGCACCGTGCATTGACTTTGTACCACTTCCTTCTGTTGCTAACTGCAGAAGTGATTTTGCTGACAACCCCCCCACCCCCCTTAAAGTCCACAAATCTATACAGTACAGTAACAAACAATAATTTATGCATTATTTGGTATACATGACAAAAGTCCATAGAAAAGCTGGGGTGCCAACCTAGCCACCTGTTAAATACGAAACAAGAAAAACGGTTTCAGTAGCAAAATAAACAGGTGCTCAACTCTACAAAACAACTAAAGGGAACTGTAGCTCTGATGGCTCTGTGCTAAGGGTCTGTCTGAGGTGCTCCATCCAATAAAAGCTTGGATCAAGACCGAGATACGTCCTACAGGGAACAGCCGCTTTTGTATGGTTCAGACCAAAAGTGGTGACGATGGGGTTGCTCACCCTCATGGGGCTGCACAGAGAAGAGATAAGAATGTTAGCAACAGCACCCCCTCTCATCCCGGAGTGGTGTCACATACTGGTCAGAGCCAATAAGGTGATCCATAGATGTGCAAACATGACAGCATATACAGGGTGAGTCAAAATTATGTTAACACTAATGATTTATTTTTATCTCGACCACACTTTTCCAGGTTGATGGATAGGTTGTGGTGGACCATTGCCATGGCCTCCACACTCCCCTGATTTGACACCCTGTGATTTCTGGTTATGGGGTATGGTGAAGAAGCGTGTGTATAGCAGGAAAGTTTGTGATATCAATGACCTGATGGACAGAATACAAACTGTGGTATCATCTATTCCCTGCGGGATGTGTGTCCGGGCTTTAAATGGTACTGTTGCCCATTGGTTTTTGTGTGTTGAACATGATGGCGAACAGGTTGAGACATTTCTGTAAATCATCTTATACATATGAAGTATGTTTTGTGAATAGATTGTTTCCGCCATTCAAATGTTAACATAATTTTGACTCACCCTGTATTATTCACTTGACATGACTAGTATTTATTAGAATCCAGATGATAAATGCTATGAGCAGCACATGCTATTGCCATCTTGCACTCAAGTTTGATAGCCTGTTTGACAGCATTTGGTGCTGAAAATAATAATGTTGTTGAAGGTCTAAGAGTAAAAACTGATACACCTGGCTATTCTCCAGCATATTATCCTCATTAGGTTAACAGTTGTCTCTAAATGGGCCTGTTTGGGTAAATGTGGATGTGTGTGATAGATATCTGGTCACACTTACAGGTAATCTAACCTAAATACCGTTGAAATATCCGACTATGCCACCCAAATTTTATTAAGAGACTGGGAACTCTTGAAATTTACCGATAATAGTGCACAGGTTTCATTAAATTGGGCAGGGAGTAAACACACAATGAAAGACACAACAGCAATTTCAGGAAAAGCAACAATAACTTCTATTACTCAAGACAATATAAATTATAAAGATAAACAAACATAAAAAATCTAACAATATCAGGAACGAAATTCCTTTTTTAAAAAAAGTAAAGCACAGAGTCCACACTCTAAACGTCTTTTAAAAACATGAAGTGGAGGATACAACCTTTAGTGGTGCAGAGTTCAGTTTGTAGCTGCTCCTAATGGCAAAACAGATCCCCATACAAATTATTGAAATGCCGACATGCATGTTGAGGAATATCCCATCAGCTGCTTGCATAAACTTCTGTCACACCAACTGTTTTTGCTTCTAAACATATTAGTCTACCATTACATGTAAATAAATGCATGCAAGAAAATCAAAAGTTATCCAGAATGTGTTGAAGAGGAAAAGAGCACCGAAAGTGTAGTTTTGTAAGCTGTAATGCACGCAGTGAATAAATGTGTACTCACTTTTTACATTACACTAAACAGAACATAAGGATTGCATTATCTACAGAATATAATGATCCAATAATTTCCTGAGTCAACAAATTATACCACAATAGTCTGCTACCCATCATAGACCATTGCAGTCAACAATGCTAATTAGAGACTTGGATTTTAACTTCCATTGGATACTTTAAAAATGTATGTTTAAGAAATAAAAGCTACAGTTAGCAATAACCCATCCACAGCCAAACATATCTTTTGTAATAAACCAAGGTCCCTAGTTTAGGGCTCAGGAATTTTTCTTACTTTATCTCATGCTAGTATCATTATCTAAACCTTGGTTAAATAAAATAAATGTGCCTATTTTATTGGTAATACTATGAAAAATATTCTTTTTATCTCACCTGAGTTAGTGTCTTTGAAAGCTACTTCAGCCACCACAGGCCTGTTTATGTTCATTTTTAACTACCTGATTTTTATTAAAACATGCATTGTATGTACTCTAGCACAGCATATAATTATATCCACTTATCACTGTTATTTTTGGATATGAGTCATTGGTACAACTTATTTAATAAACAAAAATATGATATCTGTCTCTTTGACAAAATAAACAAACAAAAACTAAAAATATTTCAGTTTTCAAAACAGTTAACTAAATCCCTAAATGCCCTTGAAGATAACACCATGCAAATATTTTGTAACTTGAACTCTGCATTTGTCTTGTAATGTTGGTTGCTCCATTATCTCTGCATGTATTTGACCTGCTGTCTGTTTCTTTTATAATCACATATTTGAGTAATAAAACAACATTTGCTTTATCTGGACTGCCAACTCATCCAGATCTGCTGTGTCAATACAATACACCCCTGCTGAGCTTTATGGGGCAATGCTCTGATTCTCTGAAGGAATGGTCAGCTGTGTGCTGCTGAAGCACTAAACAGAAGAGATTGATGGAAAGTTGGACGAAACTAAAAGTCTAGATGAGAAGTCAAAAAATAAGAATTGCTGATTTTCCTCATCTTGCACCCTCATCCACGCTGGAAAAAGTATTGCTCAATTTCAAGGAGTTAGACTCTACAATATATAAAATCCTTTTACAATCCCTTCCTTTCAAAGATCCAAGAGGACACTGGGAAAATGACCTCTCAATTAATATATCAGAAAAGGAGTGGAAAGTAGCTATGCAGAGAATTCACTCAAGCTCCATATGCTAAAGCATACAATTATACAACTCAAAATTATATATCGAGCACATCTGTCTCGACTAAAACTCTCCAAAATTTTTCCAGGGCATGATCCAACCTGCGAACGTTGCAACCAAGCCCCAGCCTCACTAGGTCACATGTTCTGGGCCTGTACCAAATTAACATTATTCTGGACAAAAATTTTTAATTACCTCTCAGACAGTCTTGGACTCACAATCCCTCCTAACCCATTAACAGCTGTGTTTGGGGTTCTTCCAGAGGGTCTTAAGGTGGAGAAAGACAAACAAATTGTGATTGCATTCACTACACTGTTGGCACGCAGACTTATTCTGATAAACTGGAAGAACCCAAACTCTCCTCTTTAAGTCAGTGGAAACCGATGTGTTATACTATTTGAAATTGGAAAAATCAAATACTCAGTTAGAGGATCTGTGCAGACTTTTTTCAAAACATGGCAGGATCTAATCAGTAATATTTTGAAATGAGTTTATAAAGCACAGAGAATTTGTTGATTTAGGTATTTTTTACAAGCCTTAAATTTTACACCATTTGGCTTGCTCTCTCTCTCAAGGGTGGGGATCGATCTGTGCTTAGCATAATTCTTTTTTTTTTTGTAAAAACTTGATTACTATGTATTGATTATAATAAAATTAATAAATAAAAAAAAAATAAGAATTGCTAAATAGTATACTACGGCTGAAGTGCTGAGTCACCCTCTGAAGGAAAAGAATAGAAAAGAAAGGAGACTGACTAAGCTACTTTGAATTAACAGAATAATAATAAAAATCAACCAGACATTGCTGTCGTCCAGGACTTGGCTCTTTCGTTTTACAGTTTTTGCTCTGGTTGTATTGGATTGTCAGTTTAACTTTCAAAGGGAGTATCATGTCAACCTGCCCTAACACATATTGCGTCTGGGGTTGAGAGGCAATTAACAAAGACACACTGGAGACACGCGTGCTTAAAAACTGTGGACAAAAAGACAACTGCCTATGTGGGCACTTGACAACCGCAGCTGAGATTAGCCAAGAATATCAATTTCCCTGTAATTAGCCTTTACATTGTGCCACTACAGATGCAGGTCTTTATTAAGAGATGCCATCTTATAACATTCCAGGCAGCCGAAAACCAAAGTCTGTCCTCTGGACCATAACCCTTCCAGCAAATAAGAAAGGTACTCTTTATCAATGCCTTTTGGAGTCCAACATTTTTTAACTTCAAATTCCTGGTCCAATGAAGAGGATTGCAGTAATGAAGAGGTTAAAACAGCTTTAAATGTGGAAGTATGGAATATAGAGTGAATCCAGAAGTCCAGTCCAATATTGGGACAAGTTTCTGAGATGGAACTCGCAGGTGGATGTCACTCACCACGTGCCTCACTTTCTATATAACTTTTTAGACTAAAGGAACCAGTGTTCTTTAAACAGATCAGTTGTTTGCAGAAAGTTCTACCCTGAGCAAGTTCCTTATAGCAACTTTTAGTCCTGAAATGGATTATTACAGTATATTATTATTATATACACATATTATTATTATATATATGTATGTATGTATGTATGTGTGTATGTATGTATGTGTGTATATATACAGTATATATATGTATATGTGTATCTATACTAATAAAAGGCAAAGCCCTCACTCACTCACTCACTCACTGACTCACTCACTCACTCACTCATCACTAATTCTCCAACTTCCCGTGTAGGTAGAAGGCTGAAATTAGGCAGGCTCATTCCTTACAACTTACTTACAAAAGTTAAGCAGGTTTCATTTTGAAATTCTAAGCATAACAGTCATTAAGGTCGACAACATCCGTCATGTAGAACTTTCTTATTTATGGCCCCATCTTCACGAAATTTGGTAGGCGGCTTCCCTGCGCTAACCGAAACCGATGTAAATACATATGTCGGTGGTATGACACCACTGTTGGCCGCCATATTGAACTTTCCAATGGTCTTTGTTACTTATGGGTCCATCTTCAAGAAATTTGGTACGCGGGTTCCCAACGCTAACTGAATCCTACTTCACTAGCAAGAACACCATTTTAACATCACCCTTTTCAGATAAGGTTACGTTAACCATCACCTTCCGCTTCTTGTAATTTACTCAGTTCTACACAGGTCTATGCACAAAACCATAAACTGTCCCTTATTGTAGTTTGATGCCCAACCTCTCATGTGAGACCTTATCAAATGTTTTCTGAAAGTAAAGATATATATCGTATGACACTATTCTGATTGTATCCTTTTGTTACTTCCTCCTAGAGTTCCAGCAAGTTAGTAATACACAACCTCCCTTGTCTAAACCCCTGCTGACTGCTCAGTAAAACTCTGGTTCTATGGGCATAGACAAAAGGAGCTTGAACAAAATACAGGTTTGGACAGATTTGTAGAAGGTGAAATTTAATGTGAATAAATGTAAGGTATTATACATAGTATGTAAAAATGTTAGATTTGCACACACAATGGGAAATGTGAAACTTGAAAGTATGCCTTATGAGAAGGACCTAGAGAGTTGCACTTTACACATCAAGTGTATGGAAGCAATTAAAAAGGCTAATGTAGGTTATATAGCACAACGTGTGGAGTACAAGTCATGTGAGGTTATACTTAAGATAAATCACACACTAGTGTGCTGTGTGCCGTTTTTTGTAATGACACAAAAGCATAAGAGAAGTACAGTGCTGAGCAAATAAACCTAGTACTGCAAAATATGAGCTACAAGCAAACATCTTCTTATATAATACGCTACTGTGTCTGTTCGTTTGTCTGTCCAGGATTTTAAATCACCTGTAGCTCGCAAACCGTTTGAACTATTGAACTGAAATTTAGTACACATATACTACGTGACGTCTACTATCCACTTTCGGGGTGATAATTGACCTCCAAGGTTATTCCTCTTTTTATTTTATTGTAGACCGTGTGGCGCATGCGTACAGACGCAGTTCTCATCCCTACTACCTTTCCCGTCACTTCCCCTACCTCTTCATATCTTAAATCATTCCTGAGGCAGATTGAAGACTTTAAGTGCCAGCTTAAGTGAAAAATTAAAGAAAATGTAAACTAAGTAATAACACAAACTCTGACTTAATCAGTTTTAATGCGAAATGATGCTGACGAAAGAAAGACAAGAAACAGGCCGCTAGGGTGGAGAAAAGAAGAAGCAAGCGCATCAACTTCTTAGCAAACAAATGCTAAATGTACAGAGAAAGAGTATGAAAACTATGAATGCTCAAGTCAAGTGTCTTCACAGCACATTATCGTGCAGTGCGCCGTTACTGGTTTCAAATAATAGACTCATTCAAGAAAATGGAGATTAAGAGTTAGCATGTATGGAATTAGTATGGTGAATCAAATTTGAAACTTTACAATAAAATCTTCATCAAGAACATGTGACATACAGATGTAAACTTTGTGCAACAATTTCACTTCACACAGACAATCATAGACTCATGGAGAAGATTACCAAATAGTATTGTAGAAAATAGAGAATTAGGGTATTAGGACTTTATTGAGTTCAATGGTCTGTTCTTGTCAAAATTGTTCTAACAAGCTAATGTTCTAAAACTAAATTTATATTCAACATTCTGCACATCCAGTTTATACTGAGGCTACTCCTGCTTTAGTACTTCCACGGCAACAAAGTATTGTAATTTGTTGTCAATCAAACATATATATTCTTTCAGCAAATTATCTTAAAAGAGAACTCTGCGCCCTTGCCAATGACAGCTACAGTAGCTGTAGTTTGATGTCACCTTTCAATCGTTTTCAATCATCATTTTAAGATTACCGATCAAAAGCTTTCTGCGCCTATGCACACAGTGAGTAATTCCATCAAAAGGAACAGGTAAAAACTGGTAGCGCATAAAGAAGAAAAAGTCAAGATAGTCAGTTACAATGATAAAAGGATTACTGTATGACGGGCCTCCAGGACGTCCAGCACCACTGCCTGTTTGCTTTCTCACAATTTGGAGATGAGATTTTTATTTGATCTAAAGGAGTATGTTCTCTTGCATCTCTCATGGAAGTGCTCATTAAAAAATTCACCATACCCTTTAACAATTTGGAGATGGTAGACGTGTGCTACATTTTCCATATGAAATTAAATCTGGTTTTGCATTTCATTACAAAAAAATAAATTATATATATATACATATTTTTTAATGCATGAAACTAGAAAAAAATGAAGCCATAGACCTTTAGGATTTTTTTGCACCACTAACCTTGATAATCTGTGTTTATATCTCTTCTGATTATAATGTCTAAGAAAGATGGGCAGACCAAATATGCACAGCTTGGCAGTTCCAGGTCTGTAGGAATAAATAGCCAGAAAAACTGAATTATGTAGAGACCTGATAATCAGATCTGTAAATTTTTTATACGATTAGCTCTGTGGCTGTCAGCCCCTAATGGCTCTCGTCATGTCTTCTTTCTCTGGGGCGTGAAATTAGCAAGTCGGGGAAAGACGCTAAATAAACACTGCCTGACACCTGACTTTCTCGCTTTTCCTTTTGAGCTGTGCCGCACTGACATTATTATTCAGGTCTGAATGCCTTGCTGTTGACTTGCAGGAGATGCACTCCCACTGCTTTCCCCCACCCAATTACATTAGCTGCCGCGTAGTAAACATGGATCGGCTGCTGTTTGCTTGCAGACATTTTCAAAACCTGCCGATGCGTGAAGTGGTTTGTGAACAGTTGGACAGCAATGGAGTTGCTGCATGGAGAAGCACTCGCACACCTCCCCACCTGACTTCAGCTCCCTGCCCACCTCCCGCAGCTGATAGAGCGCTGATCCCCACCTTAAAGTCTTCTTGGAGGTGCTCCGTGTATAAGACACAAAAAGCTGGCATTTATTTAGTGCACAGTAAAGGAAAAAGCACCAAAAAGACTCACAGCTTCACTCTCCTTTCCTGTTTTAGCAATTGTCCTCCAGGCTGCTTCAGCACAGATGGGCTTGACTGCCTGAAAGCACTCGAAAATGAAGCCTCTCTGTCGTGTTCACCATTTCATCTGTTGACATCTTTTTTTTTTTTTTAAATCCCATCTGGTTGCTGCCGAGCAGCTAGGCCTGACCAGACAGTGTCTTCACAGCAAGGTGGTTTTAATATTACGATCAGATACATTCATCTCAAAGTCGCTTGTTCTCATTCTGGCACAAGGAGGCCTCAGGGAGTCATGTGCTAAGCAACATGTGCAAGCAGACACCACTTCTTTTTTTTAATGAACCTTCTAATTTCTTTCTTATCTTTGAAATGAGATCAATAGATGGTAAGTGTTAGTGAGGCTGCAAACTGCGGCAGAGGTGACCTGCTTATAGTAAGCACATGCATGTGTCTTCTGCACGTGAGCATGGACTGTTTGGGTGAGCGGGGACTACAGATACAGCATGTAAGGGAGCACTGCTCATCCAGAAACAACTTGGGCTCATTGCTGATCCAGGGCCAGTTGTGTCTGCATTTCTAATCCAGCAGGCTTATTTGTTCTCCTGTGCTTTACACTTTTCTAATTCTTTGGATATAACGGCACTGAGAGTGGAGCAAAAATAGAAGCATTGATACTTATTATTTTTTTTATTAGTATGAGCACCAACAAGTCAAATTCCAGAAAACTGACATTATTGTGGCAATAAAGTAAAGTAACTAGCCAATGTATAAAATAAATATTTAATGTATTTGGTTTAACACAGATGGTATTTGCAGATTTAAGTAGTATCAACACCAGGAGGGTGCTGGATATATCAGTAGATTAGATTAGATAAACTTTATTAAGCCCATGGGGAAATTCAAATGCATACAGCAGCAGAAACATAAAAAACAAGAATATAGACTCACAGAACAAATAATACAGCCAATCAAGAAATCAATCAATAAGTAAATAAATAAATGAAAATAAATAAATTAATGTATATCATGCAGAGCCCTGCGGTTGGCTGGCGCCCTGTCCAGGGTTTGTTTCCTGCCTTGTGCCCTGTGTTGGCTGGGATTGGCTCCAGCAGACCCCCGTGACCCTGTAGTTAGGATGTAGCGGGTTGGATAATGGACAGATGGATATCATGCATAAATTTCAAAATGAAACTAAAGAGTAAAAAGGAAGCACTGGATTGCCTAATAGCAGTGGGCACAAAAGACTACCAAAATCGCTTCTTAGCACACCATGGTAGAATGAGCCTGTGGTAAAACTGCTCCAAGACAGCGCCTCCTAGAGGAGATGGAAGAGATTTTTGCCATCATACTATTTGCACACAGCAGCTTCCCGTGTGTCCAGGGTTCACCCTGTGATGGAGCAGGCTTTCCTGATATGTTTGTTCAGGCACTGTGCTTCTTTTGAGCTCAGTTTGCTCCCCCAAAAGACTGAAGCACAGAACAAGTGGATAACCTCCCAGAGGTAAACACAACTACTAAGAAGGTACTGAGGGATTTGGAAATTGTAGAGGGAGAAGTGCTGCTCAGATTAAATAAGATGAAATCAAACAAATCACCAGGACCAGATAATATTTATCCTCGTGTTCTTAAGGAGGCTAGTGAGTACATATATAAACCCATGACACATATTTTTAGGAAGTCACTGTGCACTGGAGAGATTCCAAAGGACTGGAAAATGGCAAATATCATCCCATTATATAAAAAGGATGACAGGGCAGATCCAAGCAACTATAGGCCAGTAAGCTTAACAAGCATCACAGGAAAATTAATGGAAGGAATTATTAAGGATAAGATTGAGCAACACATGACAAGGACAGGAGTTATTCTGAACAGTCAGCATGGGTTCAGAAGAGGGAGGTTGTGTTTTACTAACATGTTGGAGTTCTATGAGGAGGCAACAAAAGGATACGATCAAAGTGGAGCTTATGATATTATTTATCTGGACTTTCAGAAAGCATTTGATAAGGTGCCACATGAGAGGTTGGGCATCAAGTTAAAAGAAGTGGGAGTTCAGGGTGATGTTTTTAGATGGGTGCAGAATTGGCTCAAACACAGGAAGCAGAGGGTGATGGTGCGAGGAACCTCATCAGAACTGGCTGATGTTAAGAGTGGTGTTCCACAGGGGTCAGTGCTAGGGCCGCTGCTATTTTAATATATATAAATGATTTAGATAGGAATATAAGTAACAAGCTGGTTAAGTTTGCAGATGATACCAAGATAGGTGGATTAGCAGATAATTTGGAATCCGTTATATCATTACAGAAGGACTTGGATAGCATACAGGCTTGGGCAGATTTGTGGCAGATGAAATTTAATGTCAGTAAATGTATTACACATAGGAAGTAAAAATATTAGGTTTGAATACACAATGGGTGGTCAGAAAATCGAGAGTACACCTTATGAGAAGGATTTAGGAGTCATAGTGGACTCCAAGCTATCAACTTCCAACAGTGTTCAGAAGCCATTAAGAAGGCTAACAGAATGTTAGGTTATATAGCACAATCTGTGGAGTACAAGTCCAAGGAGGTTATGCTCAACCTTTATAATGCACTGGTGAGGCCTCATCTTGAGTACTGTGTGCAGTTTTGGTCTCCAGGCTACAAAAAGGACATAGCAGCACTTGAAAAGGTCCAGAGAAGAGCGACTAGGCTGATTCCAGGTCTACAGGGGTTGAATTATGAGGAAAGATTAAAAGAGCTAAGCCTTTACAGTTTAAGCAAAAGAAGATTAAGAGGTGACATGATTGAAGTGTTTAAAATTATCAAGGGAATTAGTACACTGGATCGAGACTTGTATTTTAAAATGAGCTCATCAAGAACACGGGACACAGTTGGAAACTTGTTAAGGGTAAATTTCGCACAAACATTAGGAAGTTTTTCTTTACACAAAGAACGATAGACACTTGGAATAAGCTACCAAGTAGTGTGGTAGACAGTAAGACGTTAGGGACTTTCAAAACTCGACTTGATGTTTTCTTGGAGGAAGCAAGTGGATAGGACTGGCGAGCTTTGTTGGGCTGAATGGCCTGTTCTCGTCTAGATTGTTCTAATTCTAATTCTAATTTTCACAACATACTGGCTACTGTGGACTCCATTAATCCAAATTCTAGTTTAGAACTTTGGAGAAGTAGCTGCCAGAAAGTAGCCCTTGACACATTGAGGATAGCTAGAATAGGTCATAAATCGAGTCATGCCGGACACATATTTATTTATGTATTTTTTACGCTTTGGCCTTGAGGTCAAAAGACCCTAATACAGATTTTTGCTCTTTTTTTTAAGTTTTCATGTCTGCTTCTGGTTTTATCCCTATCTGTGTTATTGCATTGTTCAGCTGACTCTCACAGGTATTCATTTTCTTTTATACTATAACTCCATTTTGGGACATAACTGGAAGATGAAGTCCTTTGAGGAATATCGTATAGTTCTGTTGCTGGGTTTGAGCTCTCTGGATATCTAGTGGTCCATCTATGACATGTGTAGAAGTCTGAGCCTCCAGGTGCTTTGTGAAAAGAGAGACAGAATTGACTTTGAGTCTTGATTGACTTCCCATTGCTCCTCAGTCTTACAGCAGAAGTAAACACAGCACATTGGGACATCTTCTTTTAATATGCAGTGGCACTCACAGATCCAATAACCTGGGCGACTCTCTGTGAGAGTAAGTATGGTAATGTGTGTTAATTTGCCCTGTAATGGCATTACCCCTGATGCTGCTACACCCCTTAGAACCTGGATTTTGTATAAGGTGGATTTAGCAATTTATGCATAACATTGGCAAAGCAGGGAGCATTCCTGCATCAAAGCACATATACCCAGGTTTAATTTTGATTTATGGGTTCCAGGTTGTCTCTGTGGGTTTCTTCACATAACTCAAAAACACTTTAGGCACTAAAATAAGTTGGTGTGAGTAAGTGTATCCTCTGACAGACTAGTGTCCCATCGTAGAATAGCTGTTACATTTCACTTAGCACTGCAGTTCCTTAAAATGATAAACATGAAAAAGTTTGGTATGGAAAATGAAGAGATTGACAAATGCTCCTATATTTTATTTGCTTAGTGTTTTAGGCTTCAATGATGTTACTTTCTGGGTGCCATTGCTGTGCTGATGTGTCACTGCTCCTGAGGTCTGGGTTGAGTCATGTATAACGCCGTGCGTAGAACTCGCACTATAACATGGCATAAGCACAAAAGCCGAAATGTGCTTACGCACAGAAAAATCCAGATGCAGGAATCTGTTTGCACTCCAACTTCCACGTTCTTCAGCTACATAAATCCCGATCAGCGTGAAAACTAACACTCGTGCACATGCTTTATGTAATGCCCCAACTCCTCCCAGAATTACGCCTTTGAATATGCAAATCAATATAAATCACCCTTAAGCTCAGCATTCTGTGAAAAAAGAATGGGAAAAGCACGGGGGAAAATATAAGAATTTCAGCGAATACCAAGTGGAGGCAAAGGAAAAACATACTATTTGTTCAAATAAACCGTGGTATAATCAACAAAAGGAAGTTGATCGAGTGACACAGCGTGTTGGAGAAACTTGAAAGCTCATGTTCACAAAATCGTTCTTCAAAACGTTTAAGGAACATTGAAATATCTTCGTAGTACATGTTTAATTATAGTATCCTTCATGACACTCCCAGTGAAGAATATAGATTATTTAAATGAAGTTAAAGTTTTATCTGTATAATTTAATAAACATATTTTGCTGCATTTCACCTTAAAAATGATATTGTCATCATATGTAAATACGCGCTTTATAAAGTGGCTCAGGTTGTGCAATATTATAACTATAGTGCAAGTTTACAGTGGGGTGATTGTACTTATAAGTACAAACAGTTCTACAAGGTGCAATTGATTAAGTGCATTTAAAGTTCTTGGGATGAAACTGTTTCTGAACCGCGAGGTCCGTACGGGAAAGGCTTTAAAACGTTTTGCAGTGGCTGAGACAGCGTGTCCTTGAAGCTGTATACTGATAATTCTCTTTCCGATCAGCTGCTGCTGTGATTCACACTCAGATACAGTGATATAAATACTCCGAGTGGTGCAGTGAGAGTAATATGGAAAAAGATGATCTGCTGTGGCAACTTCTAACAGGAGCAGCTGAAAGAAGAAGGTGCAGTTAGAGTAACAACACTAAAGCAGTTATGGTATTTGGAATACTATGGCTATTCCCTGGACCATTATATTGTTACGAGTTAATTACAATCAGATCCATTACACTAATAAACAATATGCGGTTAGTTTCAGTGTATTTATAAAGCAGCGTCAGGAAAATAAGGTGTAATCACACAGGAACAGTAGCATTGCTTTGACGCTGGATGCCGCCAGTCTGCAAAACCGAGTGGAGAACTTGCGTACGACAAGGTATGAGGTATCGTGGAAAAGTGCGTGGCTTTACGGCAAGTGTAGGTTTTATACATCGTGATTTGAACGTGGAAAAGTTCTTACACAACATTTCTGTGCATACGCACCGTTTATACATGAGGCCCCTGTTCACTAGCTCTGTATATAATTCAGTTTTCCTCCAACATTGCAAAGATGTGTTTGTGAGGTTAATTGGCAACTCAAAATTGGCCCAAAATAAGCGAGTATTGGTGTTTGTGTGCAAGCATGCCTGGTAATGGACTGGCACCCTGTTCTGGGTCAGTTTCAGCCCCATATCCAGGCTGCCAAGATAGACTCTGGCCCCTTGACACTCTGCTACTGAATTAAACAGATTCGGCAAACAGAAGGATGAATATTACTTTCTCCATTTGTTAGTAATGAGTGTGGCACAAAAACATTTTTAAAAATATTTTCTATTTTAGTCTGGAATAAAAAAAACATTTAAAAGTGTGCACAAAATGTATTAATGTAACCATGTATTAATAAGTTTCAATGTGAGCACCAATTTGAGCTCTGCTGACAGTAGACCTGCAAGCTCTGAATATTTTGTATGCATCTTGGGACGCTGTCCCCCTTTAGCTTTTTGCAATGAAAATGTGTATTTCTGCTTGCAGTATCACATGAAAGTGAATTTCTTCAGCTCACAGATGTGGTCTGACAAGAATAACACTGTGGAAATATAAAGTTGAAAGTATGAGATATTAAGAAGATTTTATATACAGTATACTACTGTAATAAAAATGTGGCAGCTTTTTTGCAAATACCTTTTATTTTTAATCCAGTAAACATTTCTTGTATGAGATTATTAAATTGATCCAATATCACAACGGAATTATTTGGCCAAACATCTGTCTAGCCACAGTAAGCAACAGACTGAGGTAAGCTGCAAAAGACATTAACAGACCATTGTGAACGAAGTGTCACCAACACCACAAAAAGCCCATTGAACAAGACTTTACCAGATGATGTATGGAGCACACATCTCTGCAAACAGTGGAAGCTGTGGATAGCAGACAGAAATGTGGCAAGCCTGCCTCACTATTCTGCAGTCCTGCTTTGGACCTTCTAGATTCTTCTCATCATTACAGGGCTTATCCCATCGCCACATCTGTTTGGCCAGACAGATTGGAAAGAATGTTCCAGCTTCATGAAAACCAACAATTTGGACCCAGTCAATAAATTGTTACCATTCAAACAACCCCATCTTTGAGCTGTTCTTGGTGTGCCATAGCAAGAGTACAGGTGTCCCAAAGTTCCTAGTGATCAATTTGTCCACCAGGTCATATGGGGGTACCACAGGCTTGCAGTTCCAATCATTTTCTTATTTGGCTGTGCTGATCTCGCCAGCTTTTTTTCATGTTTCCAAGTGCTGCTAAGGTTTTGTCACAGAATGTATATTTACAGTGGAATATTAGTCAACAGGCACTGGTTTCAAGGTAACTTTTAATGACTTCTACGGCTGCTTTGAAGTTTTCCACAAGCCACAGTTCTCCAATCAATTAGCAAGTCGATTAACTAATGGCCACTTTAATATTTTGTTAACTCTATAAAGCACACAAAAATGTCTCTTAGAATATGCTGTAGGAACAGATGTGATATGACAAATGAAAGAAAATTCATTCCATCAAGCTTGTTTATTTAGCCAAGAGCTACACTGTCCCAATAAGTCATCCAGATACTTCTTAATGGTCATCAAGGTTTCTCCTTCAACTCCATGTCTTGATAGTTTGGTTTAGATTCCCATAAATCTTTGTGTAAAAGAATCACTTGGCTTCCATCTTAAATTTCCTTCTCCTTAATTTCCACTGGTGTCCTTGAATTTGTGATTGATATTTAAGCTGAATGAATTCTGCTGGATCTGCTCTATCATTGCCTTTGAGGATTTTGAATAGCTGGATTAGGTCCTCACGCAGTATTATCTGCTCAAGACTAAACAGGTTTAATTCTCGGAGTCTGTTAGAATACGAAATACCTTTAAGTCCTGGGATGTACTTGGTTGTATCCCTTTGCAGAGATTCAGTTTATGCTATGTTCTTCTAACAGCGTGCAGGCCAGAACTGCACACGATACTCCAGGCACAGTCTTACTAGGCATTACATAGTCTAAGGCATTAGACATTTTATTCGGCTTTTTAATTGCTTCTGCACTTTGTTTAGATGAAGAAAAATTATGTCAACATAAACCTTTTAAATCTTTTTAAGAGGTTGCTTCCCATATTTATAATTGCCGTTCCTTGCAAGTCACAAATATAAATTTAGCATATTTCCACTTTCAAAATATACATTATGTACATAAGGCATACGCTAAAAAAAATTTTCCAACCCTCAGCAATTTTAAAAATAGTATTATGTTATAAAAATGCATCTAAATTCATGACACCTTCTACTCATGTATTCATAAGTAGATACAGTTATGTTTGTGTTTGTCTCTCTCCTATGTAAGCCTACATGTCCTCATGAGCGTGGTGGCTTTCCATTCGAAGGTGACTGCATGAATAACTTTCTTGAAATTTCAATCAAAATTCTGAAAAGCTTTTACCCCTAACATTATAAGCATAAGATTATAAGAGTAGTAGAGAGCTTTCAGAAATTAGTATAGCCTTATTTCTGATCAGATTTCCTGAAATTAATGTGACTGTTCAATCATGACCCTTCTAGACAGCTACAGCACCTATAGTGCAATACTACATGTTGCTATATTTAATGATAATAATTTCCTGGTTGAATAGAAAAATGAGCAATTTTTTCATGTATTAAAAAGAAATTATTTGCTGTTCTGGGCTACGAGAGCTGGACTCTATCTTGGCAGACATCAGGCACAAGGCAGGAAACAGCCTCTGAACAAGATACCAGTCCATTGCACAGCATATTCATGCATGTATCATCATTGGGACATGTTAGATTAACCTAACCCACACATCTTTTAAAAATTAAAGGAAAATTGTGCATTCTACATCCTGCTTTTAGAAATTTTTAACAAATTACAATGTAATTTCAATGGAGATTGCATTTTTTCCATTAAAATGATTACAATACCTCATTTTTATTCAAATGTTTAGTACAGTCTGTGCTGTACAAGTGAAGGACCACAATGAGCGGAAGGGGATTGTTTAATATAAAATGGCAGTATGTCTTTAATCCATCTGTATAAAAAAAATATTGTGAATAATAAATACTTCATAGATCTTTTTTTTTTGCTGTACTGTTTTATAATATGGCAAATATTATAGTAAATTTAGCAAGCCCAGTTACCAAAAAGTAACTAAGTATTTCTGAATGTAAATTTATAGCAATACAAGTTAAAAAAAATACTCCATTCCAAAATATTTTTTTATTTGTTATTTACCCCATGTAGTTTGTAGTAGTGGCAGATAAACATTTTAAACTTATGGTTTCGTGCAGAATAGAGCAAAGTTTCTGATAGATTAGGATCCTATGGCGACAACATTGTGCAAACAATATCCAAAACCCATGAAAAAATCTCATATTGCTTGTATTGCATACTGTAATCAACATGTCAGATAATCCAGAAGTATGTTCTTAACATCCCAAATACCAAATATGGTTTAATGAGCCACTTACAGAAAATTTTGTCATGAAGAAAACAGTAACATTTCAGAATTTTCATCTAACAGGCATCAGGCATAACTCTTTATCTTAGTCAGTTCCTACAGTTAGAATAGCTGACTGTATATATGTTCTAGATTTCACCCTTTCTCTGTGTCATCTCTCTATGATAGTCCAATCATCAGCATCCATTGGAAAGAAATAAAAGCAACCATTGATAATGTCCTGATGCCAGTTCTGACTGATCTGACCAATATCAATTTAGACACAGCCAGTGATAATGAGTGGTCCATGACAAGGAACAAAATAAACAAAGAGAATTGGATCCCATCCAGTGAGATCATCAGCCATCATACCTGGTGATACAAAGACCCATCACTCAGAAGATGATTAGTAGTATTGGCAGCATGTAGAATATTCTGATAAGTCTGATAAGATAGCCCTCCTAAACTCATTGTCCAAAGTGCTACCACACTGTCACATCTTTACAGACAACATGTCTTGATAGTGTATGGTTATTTACAAACATTCAATGGTCAACATGGGCAGGTCCTGTTCCGTTATCACCTTTTTGATGGAGAACCATAATGCACAACTCTGTAGAAGACATAATGAACATTATGGACATGCACATTTCATCAAATCAATACCATATCATGCACATTTCCTACATATTTTTAATACAAACTGGATCACAGCTCTTGCAACCGGCATGTATGCAACAAATGACAACAGCATCGTTGAAACAGAGAAAAGGAAAACCAAAAATTAAAATATGATGTGAATGCAGAAGAAAAAGAAATCTCCATGATCCCACATTATACGTAAAGAGTCCAGCAAAAACAGAAACTTGCATACAGACTTCCGTTTAAGCCATGGGTGTCGAGCTCCAGTCCTGGAGGGCCGCAATGGCTGCAGGTTTTCATTCTAACCATCTTCTTAATTAGTGACCAGTTTTTGATGCTAATTAACTTCTTTGGCTTTCGCTTTAATTAGTTTGACTCAGGCCCCTTAGTTGTTTCATCCTTAATTAGCAGCCGGACAGTAATGAGACATAAAACAAGCAGGACATGACCAGCTCACATGTACCCATCAAACAAAACCTGAAAATAAAGATGAAGGCCTCAGTAAGGTTGATCCCTCAGGTTACCAAAACATTTTAGGAGTTCTTAGAAAAAAACAGAATATCAACAGTTTTGGAAATGTCTGCTGTGGCAGAAAGAGAGCAGCAACAAGCCATAGAATTGAATAACGGGTTTAATTAACAGCAAGAATCAGCTTCTCATTAAGGAACTGGTTGGAGTCTGAAGCCCCAATTTAGCTGGTCATCTGTTGGCTCGTTTCATGTCTCATTTCTGTTTGGCTGTCATTTAATACTTAAGACTTAATCCTTAAAAACAGGACTATTAAAACAGAGGGAAAAGAAGTTAATTAGCAGTGAAAACTGGACACTGATTAGGAAAAGGGTTAGAAAACCTGCACCCACCACCAGGCCTGGAGTTTGACACCTGTGGTTTAAGCAAAAAAAAAAAAAGGATAAATATTACAAAATAGTGACATGATTTGCATAATGATGGGGAAGAGCAGCTCATTCATCTCTAAGGATCTAGGTTTTATTCTGGGCCCTAGTCTGCACCTTTTTTCTTGTGTTTATGTGGGTTTTTCTCTGGGTATTCTGGTTTTTCACCCACGACCCAAAGAATTTCATCATAGTGGCAATTGTTAGGGCAATTGGAGGTGGACATGTGCCAGTTCCTTGGATGGGCTTCCATGCCCTCAAGCACTGATTGCTACCTTGTTCCCAGTATTTCTGTGACCAACAAATGCAAGTATACAAGTGTACAAATTTATACTGTTTAAAAACATTACCCAAATAAAATATATGATGTGGTCCTTTTCATGAATTCATCTGTGTTTTGACTTGTGCTTAAGTTGTATCCTATGTGTAAAGTAAGCCATGAAAGTCACTGTATAACATGAAGACACATTGATAATTAGGCAAAAAACCCAGTGTGAGTGTATAAATGCATCAATAACTGAAAATTGATTTAATATGACATATCTGAAAGATGGTCTGAAGAGCCAGAGGATATAGAAAAATAATAAAATAGCAAGTGCCCACCTGTGGTAGAGCAGACTTCACCATAGGAAGTGAGGGCAAGTCACAAATGAATGCCTTATAACACCTCTGTAATAATAAAATATTTTCAACAGTTGGATGGAGATGCAGTGGAAACAAATATTTTAGTATATCCTTCATTGAGTTTTTAACCATTCTGTTAAACTACTACTGCAGCTACAGAGCCCAGGAGAGCTTTTTCAAGCACCTCTCACTCAAGGAAATGGGTAGCGTCCGTGCAGAGATTACTTTAAAAGATTGTCTGTCATTTTTGTAACAACATCCTACAGTCCTCAGCAATCACATTTGTCAGCATGCAGGGAGAGTTCAGATTTAATAAGAAGCGGGTAGAGCCTGTGCTGTTTGCACTCACCTGTCATGTATTTATATTACCATAGTTTACCAATCTAGAAACATTCAAGTCTAATACAAATGAGCAATCAGACCTCTAGTTTTGCTAGTATCTATTTTAACTAGTTTTATTCAACAAAAACTAAACTCCAACATAACACATATTATCAATCTTTGCTTTTATGTAAATGCGTTTCAGTATATAATTAAATGTGTGTCACAATAAAAGTGGTTTTCTTTGTCCTGACACACAGTATGAATATTTTTTATAAAGTACTATATAACTACACTCTAAGCGACAGTTACTGTGGTTTTATTTATGTTAGACATGTATGTGTGAGGCATAAACATACACATTTATGGCGCTTTTCCACTGCATAGTACGGCACAGCATGGTTCAGTACAGCTCACCTTGGTTCGGCTCAGTTCGGCTCGGTTTGCGTTTCGACTGCAGTTTAGAACCGCTTTAGAGTGGGCGGGATTATTCACGTGTTGTTATAGTTGCGCCGCCTCTACTGCCGTGACACCGTGGAACTTTTACAACAACACGCAGACAACGACAACACTTTAACTCTACGACGCGCAAGGGTAAGCATCTAAAAAAAGCACATCACTAGCTAACTTTTATCACTGTTGCAAAGCATAAAATGAACTTAACTGTCTGTGTAACATTAAAATGCTGATTCTGTATATTACAGATCTTCCACATTTTGCAAAAAAGTCGCCGCAACAGACCATCTGTTTGGACATTTAACCGTGCTTCAGAGTGGTGGGATGTGATTGTTCCCGGTTTTACAAACACTCAGTGGCTGGAGAACTTTCGAATGTCTGAAGAAACATTCATCCACTTATGCAACAAACTGCGTCCAGCGATGGAGAGACGGAACACAAACTTCCGCGTGTGTGTACCTTTAAAGAAAAGAATAGCCAGTGACGCAGTAATGACGATTTTCTCCGGCCAATCAGTGACCAGCAGAGTTTAAACGTCACGTTTTGGTAACGGTTCGGTGCGCTTGGAACCTCGGCTGAGGTGGTACTAAAAAAAGGACCAGGTACTGTTCCCAGTGGAAAACTCCCCAAAAGTGAGCTGAACTGAACCGTGTTGTGCCGTACTATGCAGTGGAAAAGCGCCATTACTGTGCATACATACAAGTAAATATTGAAACATTCAAACCTGTTATTCAGCCCAACAAAGTTTTCTCAAAGCCAAACTAAGTGAAGATTTGATGGTTCCTGAAGTACTTTTGTCTGTCACATTAACCTGATAACTTATTCAACATGTCTACAGTTCGCTGTGCAGACAAAAACCTTCTAAATTTTGTGCGTAGTACTAGGCTGTTGTACCGTGTTAGCCATTATAAATGTAGAGAAAACCAAGCAAAATGACACCTTTTATTGGCTAACTGAAAAGATTTCAACCTGAAGAAGGGGCCTGAGTTGCCTTGAAAACTTGCATATTGTAATCTTTTTAGTTAGCCAATAAAAGGTGTCATTTTGCTTGGCTTTTCTCTAAAGTTTGTGCAAAATCTATTTTTAAAAAGTTTCTGTCTGAATCTTCTTGTTATATTTTAAAAGAAAAGCTAGAATCCACTGTACTATTTTACTACATGACTTTAAACATTTTAGTCATTTCATTTTCTTATTTCATTTTCCTTAAACTGAAAAGGTTCAGACCCTTCAATCTTTCCTCATAGTATCCATTCCATAGTCTCAGAGTTAGCCTACTGTAGTCGCTCTTCTGTGGACTTTCTCTATCTCTGTTATGTCGCTTTTGTAATATGCCGATTAGGCCTCTCTGTTACTCCCTTAACTGGCACTCCACATATTAACCTACTGTATACATACATATACATATGCATAGATAGAGTGTCCCAAAAAATGTATACAGTACATACTTTCCACCGATCTCCTAGAAAATCTCTTCAGCAAGTAGCTTGTGAGATAAGCATCCATTGCATTTTGAAGCATGTTTCTTGGAAAAACTGTATGTCATCATTTGTCCGTGTTCTCCATGAAGATGATCCTGACCAGACAGTTTCATTTTGTGTGTTGTACCTTGCAAAATCTGCAGAGGACATACAGTTTTCAAACAAGATTGTTTGAGGAAATGTGACCACATTTAAATTAAATGTCTCAATTACTTGCATGCCACACATTCAAGAGGAGTCTGGGGATGAATGAGGACTTTTATTTCAGGCAAGATGGAGCACCTCTCCACTATCATCATGATGTTAGAGCCTATCTTGATGAAAATCTGCCAAATAGATGAAATGGGCAAAGACGTAGCATTGAATAGCCCCCAATCATCATCTCCACAGTCGTTCACTAGAGCACATGCCAAAGGACATTTTTTTTATGGGAACACGTCAAAGATAGGTTTATCACACAAAAACCAACAAGATTAATAAATTGAGAGCAGTCATTGTAAGAGAATTTGTTCAAATAACAAATTTGCATTCTCTGTAAATCCTTTGGTCTGAGTTATCAGAAGTGCCAGGACTGGCTTGGCCAGAAATTTGAACACTTACATTATGATAACTCAAAATTATTCTACATTTAAATTCTTTAATTATAAAACTTACATGTATCTTAATAAACATTTTATATATAATCATTCAAAGTATGTACAGTAATCCCTCCTCGATCGCGGGGGTTGCGTTCCAGACCGGTGAAAATCCGCGAAGTAGAAACCATATGTTTGTATGGTTATTTTTATATATTTTAAGCCCTTATAAACTCTCCCACCTTGTTAACATTATTAGAGCCCTCTAGACATGAAATAACACCTTTTAGCCAAACGTTTAAACTGTGCTCCATGACAAGACAGAGATGACAGTTCTTTCTCACAATTAAAAGAATGCAAACATATCTTATCTTCAAAAGAGCGCCGTCAGGAGCAGAGAATGTCAGAGAGAGAGAGCGAGATAAGAAAAGCAAACAATCAAAAAATCAATACGTATTTTTAAGTATACAGAAGCACCGCGATAAAGCGGCATTTTGTAGAGGAACCTCCGTGTCCTCTGTGCAAACAGCCCCTCCGTCAGACAGAGAGAGTGAGAAAGATAGAGAGAAGCAAACAAGCGCCACGCGGGAAGCATATCTTATATCATTGAGGAGTTTTAGTAAATATGTAATACATGCTCTGATTGGGTAGCTTCTAAGCCATCCGCCAATAGCGTCCCTTGTATGAAATCAACTGGGCAATCAAACTGAGGAAGCATGTAACCTAAATTAAAAGACCCATTGTCCGCAGAAAGCGAACCAGCAAAAATCCATGATATATATTTAGATGTGCTTACATTTAAAATCCGCAGATAGAGTGAAGCCGCGAAAGTCGAAGCGCGATATAGCGAGGGATTACTGTATATGTTTTTAGGACACCCTGTATATATTCAGTGTCCAAGTTTGAGAAAAGCAGGAGACACACTACTCTTCACAGACAGCTGGCCAGGGGATAATCTAACTATGATAAGCTTCGTCCTAAAACACTGATGTCAAACCACAGGTTGGATAAAATATCTTTCATGCATAGCTCTTTATTCCAAAATCATTTTTACTTCCACCTTACTACTCAAAATCCAGGTTAAGTACACGTCTGGTTAATTGTTTACTCTATTTAATTTGTAGCTTATGTTCCAAAATATATTTTAGCTTGGTAATATATGTAAGCATTATGTTGGCTCATATATGCTTCCAAAGAGTTCCCGCATTGTAATTCTTCAAGCATAATGTGACTTAACATATATTAGAAACTTCTAGGCTGATAAAATGTCAAAATATTTTTTGGAATGTGACAATATGGTCACACAAGCTATAAATAGAATGCAACATAAAGACTTTTCATTAATAATTTGGTTTCAAAAATTCCTATGAAGGGCAGGCATTTTCTTTAATGATTTAAACAAAAATGAGATGTTAAATAAGGTCGCAATCTCAATATCCTGAAGAGAAAACTAAACCTGACCATGAAGTCTTATTTTTTAAAGTCGTGGCACTCACATTTATTCTATTTAAATCTCACTTGTAACTTTAAAAAATTGCTTTTGTTGTGTTTCATCTAGCATTCTACTCAATGCTGCTAGGAAATACTTTGGGTTTCTAAAACCCAGCAATGAAAAAAGTAGATTTAGAAAATGGATTGATGGATTAATATTAAATTATATTAAATAAATATTAAATATAAAAATATAAACATGCTGTTTTTGCCATTACAAATGTGATACTATATATGCATAATGTGTCACATTCAGACTTTTGTTATTGATATTTTAACATTTTTATTTGGTCTCTAAATGTATTGAGATTTAGCTTTAGGGTTTTTAGAAGTTAAGTAATGTCATGGTCAAATTTGTTTTTGTACTTGATACAGTTTTAACGCTATTGAAAGCCTACAATTGAACTGTTCAAAACAAGATTAAAAACTTACTTCTTTTCACTTGCATTCAGTGACCTTCAGTAATACTGATGGTTTCCTCTTTGTGATCATATAACATTATTTCTATTTATTTATTATCTATCTTATTTTATGTTCATATATTTTATTACTATTTATGTTTTATTGTTTATTGTTTTATTCTATTATTGTAAAGCACTTTGGCCGCATCATTACTATGTTGTTTTAAATGTGCTATATAAATAAATTGACATTGACATTCTTATAAGCGTCACTATTTTGAAAGTTATTTGTTGACAGTTGCTATTCTGTTGTTAGGTAAGATCACCCAGAAATGTGCAGTGTGTGACATGTCCTAATATCTCTCATATTTTGGAGTTACACACAGACATGATGAAAAGGGGGAGGCTTCTAAACAGACTTTACAGGCAGGCCAGGGCTTTCATTAGTATGAACTGATGAGGCTCACCCAGTCCAGCTAACTCCCAACTACCAATAGTAGACTTCGACCTTACTAGGCCCAAAATCGAGAAATTCGATTAAAGTTAAAAAATGCCTCACAAGAGCGAGAAACCATGGAAAGCGTGTAACCTAAAAAGCAAAACACACACCCTTTATAAAAGAAAAATATGAACAGCAAAGAAACGAATAACAAAAGGATGCTCAAAAGTGAAAAAGGAGTTGTTGGCAAGGCAATCCTGAGGCAAGTCCCAATGTGCAATCTAAATAATTGAGATCCAAAATGTAGGAGTAGAAATTAAGCAGGAACCAGAATATACAAACAAAACAAAATCTATACTTACAAACTCAAAATGACTTCAGTGAAAATGCTGCAATAGCATCTTCCCAGGCAGATTATAAAGCCAGGGAGGTGGTCATAAGCAGTAGTGATGTTAGGATGGTCCGCATCCTCTGGCTCTAACCACAAAACACATGGAATGGAGGCACATTTTAAAAGACAACACGTAATTTCAAACATAACAGAAAATACATAAGAATATGGAAAATAATAATAAAAAAAAACAAAAATAACAAAACAACAAATAAATATGAGCTATAGATACAATTACTGGGTTGCAAGTATAAAGGTCAAGCTATGCACTTTCTGGTTGTCCAAGAGTATGGATTCTCCAAAAACACCTATACATTCATTATTTGTTGTTATTGATATCTTGTTTATAAATGCTTTTTTTACCTTACTTTTAACTAAGATATGTGACTTACGATATGGCTCTGATTACTTATTCATTTTTATTTTTAGTTAGCAGACTTTCCCACACTATTTCCTGACTATAGTTTTTGATACATGTCTTGAATATTGTTTGCTTACCGTTTTGTCTTCCTGATTCCAACCCTTTGGCTTGAAAGTGTTGATTAAGGAACAACTCCTGATTCTAATTCCAATCCAACCTGCTGCCATCCTGCACAATCAGTATGTAGTACACCCCCCAGCTTATAGCGTGTGTGGAGGGTGTTACCAGATTTGCGTAGCAAGGAAGCTGCTACACTTTTAAAATGAGGGACAGATAAAATCAGGCTAACACCTAAGCCCTACCGAATTTCCACCCAAATATTAACAACACCCATTAAAAAGCCCCTTAAGATTAAATACACCAAGCACACAAATATATAAAATGATCCTTATTTGCTAGAATAACTATTTACAAATACAAAAAATACTAAACACACCCCACAAACAAACCCCCACACGACAATGATAACAGTCCTGTAAAAAAAAGTCCTTATTGTAAACGAGGGGGGTGATTCGGGAAATGGAAACTAGGGTTATATGATGGAAAGCAGTGCAGAACACTCCTATTCAATAAACTGCTTCCCGGAATATGGATAGTGAAATTCTGTTCTAACACTGGAGTCCAGAAGAATATTTTTCGGAGGTGCGACTCTTATCCAAGATCATCAAAGGACTGGATTGAGAGGAAAAGAACCCACCACCGTCCTTACATCTGGTGGCCAAGCACCATCCTTCTCCACTACAAATTTCCAGTAACTGAAAATTTTTAGGAGCTGCTGCAGGAGATGTTGATTAGAAAATGGTTGACTTGAAAAGTCTTGCCACATCCTTCTCTTCCAGTTTTATTGGTACAGTGAATAAAACACAAACTACAAATCACACAAGCCTCTCCATATCAGCAAACCTGTTTAAAGACACCGACCCCAATTTACAAACAGAAATCAGTACACCCAGTGTTGTCATTCACATTTAACAAATGCTCAACAGGACATACTTACATAGAAACAAAAACCCCCTATGTGGCCCCGCTACAAGTATATAACGTAGGTATGCAGTATACTAAAGTGGCTATGGCATTGGACGTTAATCCACAAAGTTGCTGTTTCAGCTATTGCTAGTGCATCAGTATATGACTCTTAGCAAACTATCTGATCCATGCTATGTGTTTTAACTATCTGTGCTATAAATGTAAAAATATTTGTAAACATTTGTAGTGCAGTTTTCTAAGTTCCATTTGTATTTGATAAAGCTGTTGGGAATACACACACACGCACACACACACATATATATATATATATACTGTATATATATATATATATATATATATATACAGTGGAACCTCGGTTTTACGAGTAACTTGGTTTACGAGTGTTTTGCAAGACGAGCAAAAATTTTTAATAAATTTTGACTTGATAAACGAGCGATGTCTTGCAATACGAGCAGTATGGATACACTGTCTGCTGAGCGTCATGTGATCACAACTGAGCTGATGGTTCTTCTCTCTCTCCTTATCTCGCTCGCTTGCCCAGCTCGTGTCTCTCTCTCCTTATCTCGCTTGCTCGCCCAGCGTGTCTCTCTCTCTCCTTATCTTGCTCGCCCAGCGCGTCTCTGTTTACAGCGCGTCTCTCTCTCTCTCTCCTTATCTCGCTCGCCCAGCGGGTCTCTCTGTTTACTACAGCATTGTGACTGTGTGTGTGTGCGCTGTGAAGTGCGAGTCCCCATCTTGCTCCCCAAAACATGAAGCTGAGTCTCAGTACTTTAACACTAGCTTTATTCAGCTTGAAACAGCAACAGTTATTTATTGCAGCGGGATCTTTATAATGTTCCTTGTATGACCCATTGACGACAGGCGCTTATAGCATGTCTGCGATCTTTTTGGATGCGCTTATACGGCGAACTGCTACAGCGCTGGGAGACTGCGATTGCTTTGGGACACTCTTCCGCGTGTCGTCCTGTTGGGTGGAATCCCACATGAGTTTAGAAACTCACACCAGCCATGATTCTTTTAAAGTTAAAGTGCAGGTTAATTTGTATTATGTATTTTACTTTATATTTTGTATTAATCATTTTTATATGAATAGTTTTGGGTTGTGGAACGAATCATCTGAGTTTCCATTATTTCTTTTGGGGAAATTCGCTTTTATATACGAGTGTTTTGGATTGCGAGCACGTTTCCGGAACAAATTATGCTCGCAAACCGAGATTCCACTGTGTATATATATATATATATATATATATATATATATATATATATATATATATATACATGCAGCTGACAGTTACAGAAAGCAAGGGTTTTGGAAAAATTTTTACATAGTCATCTAAGTTGAGTGCAGTGGCATTTCCTGGAGAATTTTATGAATATTGCTTAGTTTTATATATTCTGGAAATAACCTTGTCAGAGACAGAACAATATGCACACTCCAAAGGGAAAGGATATAAAGGAGTTGAGACTGCAATTACTAAGTTTGCTCATAATTATATTTTCTTGACACTAATGACAAATGGCTGCTCCCATATGAAGTGCTTTACTTGGCAGACTTTAAGAGTTATTTTACCAACCAGCTTTTAAGAAACAGGAGTTGGGACCAAACTGGAGTGCTATGAGGGGTTAGACTGATTTTAATAGACATATTAATTTCCTCTAAGGGACAATATTTGGATGAATTTAAAATCATCCTAACTACTGCAACAGATGTACATGGAGTGACATGTATGCTTAACCCCCAAAAAAATTACAGTGGCAAGATATCTGTGCCGTTTCTCTGAGAAGTCATCATTTAAAGTAAATTTTAATGAGCTTTTCTGTCACATCTGATTTATGTATGTTGATGAGTTTTCAAAAATATAGACATTTCAAATTTAGAAATCAAAGTTTATTTAAGAAGAAAGTGGAAGGTCAGCATTTTTGAAACAATCAAAAAAGGAAATGTGGACTAAAAATGGAAAAGAAAAATGGCAATGGCATGGCAATGACAGCAAATCATTTATCATTAAAAAGGTCAGCAAATTAAAGTAACTCTCTCCAGGATTGATCTAGATCAGTGATGTGGGTCCAGCAATTTTAAGGTTTTTCAAATGAAATACCCTACTGTCACTCTGTTTCATTTATCAATCATGACACTTGATACTGTACTGAATTCCAAAAAGAACAGCAAAACATCAGAAACACTAGCCACACAAACAAAACATTTAATGAATAATAAAGAAAAAAGTTCAATATTCAAGTCAAATACTTTAAATAGCAAACTACCTAAAGTTCAAAATAGTAAATATAAAGAAACAAAAAACTAAATCAAAATGAGAACTTGTAACTAATTATTCTTATGTCAAAATGCCTCAATCCAAAACTCTTTAATTCAAACAAATTCAAAAGGATCAAAGTGAAAAGTAAATGGGAAAAGAAGATGTATAGCCAAAAACTAACAAATGCCACAGCAAATATTAAGTGGCTGAAGGAACTTTAAATAATACCTCAGATGAGAAATTGGTGCCTTTAATTAAATTAGAGATCTCACTGATCCCTGCACTGCTTGCATAAGGTGACAGTAGTGTTTAGAGAATATGGAGTCAAAAGATGTATATGCTAGGCAACTTAGAAAATGTTTTATATAATTGGTTACATTTCTATTTTGTTTTGCGATTGGAGCATATGCTGGTAAAGTGACTTGCTCATAATCACGCAGTGTTAGTAGCGGGATTTGAACCCACCACCTCAGGGTTTGAAGTCCACTATACTACACTGCCTCCAGAGCATGAAGAACTAAAAATTGACATAGGAAATTTAACCAGGAAAACAATAATTAAATAAAGCTCAGGACATGTAGCAAGAATTGTGGTCAAAGAACAGTGCAGTAACTCGTAAGCCAAAAAAGGGTGCACTTTACCAGAGCCATGAAAAATGAACCTTAAGTCATAATCAGAGGGCAGATAAAAAAAGTTTTAACCAGTACATTAAAAAACTAATAATAACAAAGGTTTTTGTCCATAAATTCAAATCCTAAATAATTAGTTACGTATGGTGTCAACTTCTTAAAATATTCTTCTTATTGGCGTCATGACGTACGGCCTGCAGGAACTGCTTCCTAACAGACAGTCTAAACATGGTGGCATCCATAGGAAAGCAAGACAATATTATGGAAGAAGGTGAATAATTTTAGCAATGTTTAAAACAAAGAAAAAGATTAACTTAGTCACTAGATTCCTTGGCCTCAGAAACCCCAAAATCCACACTCAACTAATTGTTTTAGAACTCAAAGAATAGTTGCAAATATAGCAATAAAATTAATATTGAAGTTAATGCAATTTTGAAAGGAAAAAAAAAGTCAACTAATAAAGAAGCAAAGATAGAGAATTACCAATTACAAAACAATTAACTGAAACAAAACTTAAACCATTTATAAAAATTGTAATAGTTCCAACTGTTAAAATTGAATCATATCTGCTGAAAATTTAAATATAAAACAAAAAATCAATAGTGTACTGTTGCATTTTTAGAAGTGAATAGCACGGCATTGACTACTGGAAGCATTCATCATTTGTTCTTCGAGTAATAGAAAAAGAGTAAATTTATATTTTCAAAACAGCATCTAATGTAGTTAATATATGCCCATTAGAAAGGCTAAATAATTAAAAAAGAGTGTTTACAGTGATTTTAACTTTCAATCCACTTAATTCACAGCCAGTTAAGCACACACAAAAACTGGGCAATTTAGAAATGTCACTTAGGTTAGCATGAAGGTCTTTGGGATCAGAAATGAAAACCTTAGTACTTCAAAGAAAATTCATGAAGACATGGCAAGACCATGCAATAGCCACCCAGGCAATGGCCAGACTGGAACTGAAACACTAGACTGTGAAGCTACAAAGCAGCACTGCTAACTATGACAATAAATTAATCTGATTAAAGACAATCATTCAAATAAACATAAACAGAATAATTCCATATAAATCACTCCATCACATTAAATCTTACCATATATAAAATAATTAGGTGATAATAGTCCAAAATATGCAATATTGCAAAAATGACATATACAGTAACTGTGCAAAATATGTTGTCACAGATGGGGCACCATCAGGAGCTGTCAGGAAAGCATGAAGTTCTCATAGTTTCCATCCATAAGTCATACAGTATGTTCACAAGAAAGAACTGCAGTCATGTGGCGAAATCATCCAAAAAAGCATAATAACATGAGAGGATACATAGTGGGATTAGTTTCAAGGGGCAAGGGAAAACTAACTTAAATATTATATGTGTGTGTGTAAATATATCTACCTCATCCCCAGCAATAACCATCCTTTTGGGCTGGCATGATGATATATTTTATTCCTGCATACACTCCCTTCTGTTCCCTACTCTAGCAGACTTGCAAGCTTAGGGCTGGCCTTAAAGGTATGGGATTGTTTAAAAATACAGGGAAGAATTTGAATGTAATACTTGTTCTAACCCGATTTCCTTTTGCCCTAAAGTGGACTTTTCCGAGGGACTCTGATGTCACTTCTGACTACCATCCCACCTCTTCCACCTGTGCTATGAAAATATTCTACATTGACCTTGGAGATTTTTGTCAGTTGTGACCAGCAGCTCAACAAGGATAGGAGTTCGTGAAGAGCTGCTGATTACTTATGTTGGAAACAGTATCATTAAAAGAGCTGTACTTTTCAAAAAGGTTTTTTCTTGCCAACCTGACATTAAACATGAATCACATAGGTGCACCAGCTCTTTTCTCTTTGTTTGCAGTGCATCATTTACAACATATATATATATATATATATATATATATATATATATATATATATATATATATATATATATGCCCCCTGCTCACTTCACTCGCCAACCCCAGGTGGGCGCTATGTTCTAGCCACTTCACAGATCTGCTGCTCGTGTATGAGGAAGCCTATGTACAATTTAAAGAGATTGTTATTTTCATGGGAATTGTTACATATGCATAATAGAACTAACTACTTTACATTACAGCGAGTAATTAACCATAGTAAAAAATAGTAAAACGTAATAAATTGATAGAAAATTATGTTTCATGTTGCGTTAGAGGTATTAATTGTGTTATATGTTTTTATTCTGTTTGGCTTTGAAATTAACACGCAAATACTTTTTAAACTTACACTTTTACTGTAAAACATCAGTAAAAACTATTTTTTTAAATTAACTGTTTGTCAATATCGCATTAAACTTTGATTCCGTGTTTGGACTTACATCGTGACAACACAACGTATAACTGCCTGTGAGTGAATATCATTTCTTTCTCTCTAATAAATAATCTGGCTTTTTTGAATGTCTTCCATGTTATTTGTTAATTGTCATAGCCAAAGCTATTCTAACGGGAAACTGTAAATGTTTTAATATGAATGTCATATCAAGATCTCCTTTGGTGTCTAATGTTATCCGCTAAAGATGTACTACATTACTTTTCTTGTCGCCTGTTAAAATGTTCCATGTCAGAATTGTTTGACAGCATAGTCTATTGACCAATTTAACCAATTTAAATTTAACCAATTTAACCAGTTTGCCGTGTAACCATTAATTCATTTGACATCATCGTTTCTTGGTGCTAGGATTTCCCGTGTACTCATTTCTTCTGTTGATAACCCTTCAGGATTAAATTCTTCAATTAGATTTGGACATAAAAAGTCTTATATTGGGCATTTAAAGTGAGCTGAGAGCACAGGAACTGTGTCTGACAAAAGCATTAGTGAAATATATCTACAGTATATAAACCGCTCAATAAATTTAAAGGTACACTTTGAAAACACATCAGATCTTAATGGGGAAAAAAAATCATGCTGGATATCTATACTGATATGAACTAGGTAATATGTTAGGAAAGAATGCCACATCATTTGATGCAAATGAAAATTATCAACCTACAGAGAGCTGAATTCAAAGACACCCCAAAAATCAAAGTAAAAAAATGATGCGGCAGGCTAGTCCATTTTGCCAAAATTTCATTGCAGCAACTCAAAATCATACTCAGTAGATTGTATGGGCCCCACGTGCTTGTATGAGTTCCTGACAATGTCGGGGCATGCTTCTAATGAGACAACAGATGGTGTCCTGGGGGATCTCCTTCCAGATCTGGACCAGGGCATCACTGAGCTCCTGGACAGTCTGAGCTGTAAGCTGGTGGCGTCGGATGGACTGAAACATAATGTCCTAGAAGTGTTAGATTTAGATCATATGAGTGTGTGGGCCAGTCAGTGGTATCAATTCCTTCATCCTCCAGGAACTGCCTGCATACTCTTGCCACATGAGGACGGGCATTGTCGTGCACCAGGAGGAACCCAGGACCCACTGCATCGGCACAGGGTCTGACAATGGGTGCAAGGATTTCATCCCAACACCTAATGGCAGTCAAGGTGCTGTTGTCTAGCCTGTAGAGGTCTGTGTGTCCCTCCATGGATATGGTGAACCTGCTCTCATCTGTGAAATGCACAGGGTGTCAGTGTTGGACCTGCCAATTCTGGTATTCTATGGCAAATGCCAATCGAGCTCCACGGTGCCTGGCAGTGAGCACAGAGCCCACTAGAGGACGTTGGGCCATCAGGCCACTCTCATGAAGTCTGTTTCTGTTTGTTTAGTCCGAGACATTCACACCAGACAGACGTTAGATTTTATATATATAGAATTATAAAAAGGAAAAGACAAAACAAAGCTGCATAACTGTTTGGCAATGGTAAAAGGAATGGTAAACAGTATGGCTACACCTGTGACAAGATTACACAAAATGGCAATATACATAAATAAAACAGAAACTCAAAAACACAAGGTGGTGACATCACCATCAAAATGAAAAAAGTATTAACATCAAGAAAATACAAAGGCAACATGTATGAAATTGCACATCACCATAAACCAGAATCCATGCAACAATTAAAGCAATTAAATGGTTGAAATCTACAATACCAAAATAATTTAAGTTCTAAGCCGATTTGGCTCAGTTCAGTTTATTTTCGTATAGCACTATGACAAGTTCACAATTCAAATACTAACTTTACAAATGACTATGAATACACATGAAGAAACAGACAGGAAACAAAGTGGTTCAAAACTGATTGACATAAAAGTAGCCCAGCTATATCAGTTTGTTAAACAAATGTTGAACTAAGACAATGCCAGCAGGGTCACGTGTCCAATTTTTCATCAAGTTAAGGTTGTAGTCCATATTGATTACATACCTCAATGATCTACTTTGGGACAAAGAACAGTGCCCCCGTCACAGTGTGTGGATTGCAAAGTTTGTCCAGTCTGCCCAGTGTAGGATGCCACACCCAGCCTATGCTCCAAACCTGACCCTATTTAACAGCCACCTGCATGTCAATTTGAAGGGTTTCATATTTTGGATGTGTGATGCCAGTGATGAAGATGTCAAGACTGGCTTTAGAATCATAACAAATGTAATAAGTGTTGTCAGGGATGATGTTGAAAAATAAGACTTCTTTGACCCCTCATATATACTGTAGTGCTGAGTTCATTGGTTTTTGTATTGTATAGCTCAGTTCTGTAGTGAACAACTATTTCTCATTGTAAAAAAATCTCAGCATTATGAGATTGCCACATACATATTGGTAATAAGTGCTTGGAAGAGCTTTAATATTATTTATTAGAAACAAAAATAAATGTGTTCATTTTCTAAAATGCATACTTACTTAATGAGAAGAGTCACAGGAAGAAACGTGTTGTCTTGTCACATTTTACAACTGGAAAGCAGAAAAGCAGCCAGCTTAAAACACTACAAAGATCAGGTCATGGCTCACCTTTTGAATTATTTACACTCTGCAAAACATATTAGCACATGAGAGAGCTACAAATCCTGTATGCTTTCAGCAATGATAAAGAAGAGCTCTCTGTAAAGCGAAAGGTCATTGCTCATATAACTTGTTTCCTTCTGATTTGACCGAAGACATTCTCCACTCTTGCCACACTATTCATTAGTGTTTATTCAATTATTATTTATTTAATTTTTATTTATGAGTCAGAGTGTCTTGTTTCAGGTAGACAAGTGGATGAGACCTCACACCTGTGAGTCAGGTACTCACTGTTTATTAATCTTTTCTTTGGTATGTTAAGTAAACATAATCATCTTTTTTTAACCATTCATTATTTTTAATATACAGGCTGAAGCGTCATCTGGGATGCTCCATTAATATGTATGCTTTTAGATTTAATCTTTATCACTCAGAATATGTGTAGCTATAAAAGTTTAACCTAATTAAACAGCACACATAATACAGTATCTTGTGAATGTATAGTTTTTGAAATTTAGGATCCTGTACATGTTTTCTTCATATCGACCCCTCATCAAATCAAGATTCAAGCTTGAGATTTGGGGGGTCACAAATGTTTGTTAAGTACATACACTGAAAGGCACTGGACATTTTCTTGGCTTTCCTGCTTCCAGATGGGACACTGTGAGATAAGTATAAGGATATTGTATGTCTGGGTTTGGGGAAGTGATGGGGAATATAAGCACAGTGACACTAGAGGGTGCTGTCGCTCCTCAAACCCCACAGACAAACGTCCAAGACACCAGGTAAAAGCACCAGGAAATATTTTAATTATTTCTTTTCCCAATGTTGTGCTCCAAAGCACCACAACCACCACAATAAACAAATCAATAGTCACAATAATATTCCTCCTCTCCTCCCAGCAGCTCTGTCACACTCCCTCCCAACACCGGCTCTCCTGCTGGGTCTCCACCAGTCCTTTAAATAGTCCTTGACCCAGAAGTGCTTCTTCTCTGCTGCTCCGGTGACTTGTCAGCACTTCCAGGTCAGATGGAGAATTACATTTTTCTTCAGCCCGGAAGTACTTCTGTTTTTCAATCCCCGTGACTTGGGAGTACTTTGGGGCTATATGGAAATTAAAAATCCCTACGTCTCCCTGCAGCGTCACATGGTGGCACCTACGGTACCCACCAGGGTTGTGAAGCCAAAATCCATCTCCCATGGTGACCTGTGGGAATCCGGTGCACCTCTGGGCTGTAGGGAAAACACCATCTAGTGTCCTGAGTGTGTCGGCCGGGCCCGGCCATCCATCACACGCTCTAGCAACAATAAAACACATTATTTTATTACATATGTTAAAGTTTTAAAAGTATGTCATATCATAGATGATAGGATTGTACTACTTGTATATCTGTGTTATGTAACTGTATATTGATTCTTTATAAATTGCAGTATTTTTTATATATTGTTTATTTAGTTATATATAACTATTTCTAACTTGCTGTTTTTTCTCTTGTAACTCTCCGTATATATGGTATGAAGCACTTTGAGCTTCATTCCTTGTATGGAAATGTGCTATAGAAATAAAAATGTTGTTGTTGTAGTTATGAGAAGAATTGTAAGACTGTAAGTTCCTTTTTTTTTAATTTTGTATATTTGCAATACTAACTTGCCTAAACCACACAAATGAGGAAGTCCTTGCAAAGATTTTTTTGCTTCTTAAGGCAGGAGTGTAAAAGGATTGAAGTGGTCATTTCTGGATTTTACACAAGAAGATTGTGGTGTTTGAACCATTAGACATCAACTTCTTTGCAAGCAATGTGAATATTTACTAATTGGATATTGCTGTGCATATAAACAGCGTGAACAGGAACCAATATGGTCTGTCAAAATGACATTGGGCAGAGAATAAGGTTAAAGATGTTCACATTGTGTCCCAAAAATTAAGAAGCCAGCAACTTCAAGAAGAAGGAGGAAGAGGAAGAAAGAGAGCCAGAAGACATATTCTGTGAGACACATAAGAACTGAGAGCCACTTAAATACTGTTACACGTTGGGCATTTCGGTCAGCACCATCTGTGACAGCTGCTACACATGCATTTGAATGGTGTGATTGTCACATTCATTTGATTTGTTTCTGCTTAAGATATATTAAGTAATGTTAAAGGCTATAATAATTGACTAAAATGTTTATAACTGCTCCAGTGCTTGCCTTGTTGCTTTATCTTGTTGTCAGGGTTGTAAGGATTAGACGTGATACCTAGAGCATAGGGAAGTGGAGTCACAGTCAACCCTGGCTGAAGCTGAACTGTAGTCCCAGATACAAGTGCATTACAGCTGTGGGCTGTGTTTCCTTTCCAGATAGGAGAGTGCAAGGATAGGAAGTGGAGGATATATCTGTGTGGGTGTATATAATAAAGAATCTAAGAGTGGGAATAAGCAATTCTGTGTTTTATAATGTGGTCACACCAAAACCATTATGTGATAAAAGAGGAAGTTTCCCCGAGTAGTGTGCATGACAGATTGACACACATGAAATAAATGTTACTTTTTATACAGTACATACAAAGCTAAATGTCCTGCATTTCACTGTATTTTTCAGTGTGAGGAATATACTATATAAATACTTGCTGAAGTATGGGAGGACCTGTGCAATAGGGGAGTAGTGTTCAGGAGTACTGTGTTTGTCCTGCATATGAAGAAGCTTAATATTTTTTTATCCTAGTTTATTGTCAGTAGATAGATAGATAGATCAATAGATAACACTTCATTTATCCCAATGGAGAAATTTATCTTCTGATTGAAAATTTCTGTAATGACATACATTGCATCTCACATCGTTCAAGTGGAGTCAGGGGTAACACAGAGTACTCACTTTTCACAACTCTGTGAAGTGATCCAGGCCAGGATCCTTCCCTTGACAACATACCCATGTGAATGTATTTAGCTAGAACAGCAATCTTGTACATTTTCTTAAAGTATGGACCATCCCACACTCTCTCTCTCACTCATCCATTTACACATTCACTGTATATTTTCTCAGGGTGGCCCCGCATCTCAGGCAGGTCCGTATAGATGAAAACAGAATTTTCAAACCAAAACATCAAAACCAAGCACCACATACACTATACTATATGTATGAAAAGGCCAAAACATGCTACTGAGTAATATACTGTGAAATGTACACATTTCATATGTTTTGTAAGATTTGTGATTTATACAGTTACATTTCAAAGACATATTACAGAAACATTCTGTCTTACCCTGGAGGTTACTTTTGTATTTTGACATCTCTGTTTTTTTCTAAAATGTTTGGTTATAGCTTTATTTCTTTTAATTGTTCTACAGTTGTTAATTATGTTGACTTAGTTTCTTTTGTTAGTTTTGTTTTGTGTTTTGTTATGTTTGATTCTGGAGGAACTACACTCCAAGTTAGATCTCCGGACCAAAGTGTTTCACTTTGTGTTTTTGTAGAACTTGAACACTATTGAAGAATCTTTCTGCCACTGCTTCAGGGCAGTGGCATTAGTTAGCATCTAACTTGATTCTTCTGTTCCCCTTCATGTTTTGTGCTTTGTATCTTTGTTTGGTTAAGCTGTCCTTGACCATGTTGATTTCCATATCAGGTTTTCTAGTTCTGGCTATGTTTCAGGATTCTGAATATTAAGTATTTTGCATTGTTTAATTTATTTTAATATTTATTGATTTCTTTTTGACTTTTTAATTTTTCGATCTTGTTTTTAATTTAGTGTTTGTTTATGTTTACACTTTTTAAATTTTTTTCATTTTAGATTTTTGATATTTACTTTAGAGTTTACTTTTTATAATTTGAATATTAAATAATGTAATTTACATTTCATAAATATGGCCAAGTTCTTTTGAGTTTTTTCCCATTTTGGCATTCATTTGGGTGTAGTATCATAGTAGTTTCAAAGTTACAAATATATAAATTAACCTCTTTAAAGGCTTGATTTATAGATTTACCCCACTGGTGTAGTGAAGCAGATCACAAGAATAACCCATTCAACTATATGGCTTAACATTACTGTGAAGTCTGAATGGCATACATCACTATAGACATTACTGCAAACAAACCTTAGTTGTACATCACAAAGATATGTAATAAACTGGTTGTGTGTGAGTGTGCATTGCAACTGGCTCTTTTTCTAGAGTGAATCCCTACCATGTGTTCAATAATGCCAGAACAGGATCTGATTTGTTCCACGATCTTGAAGTGGATAAATGGGTGTGAAATGAATGTGAATATTACAATGTCGTAATGCTATAAAAGCAATTCAGTGGAGCACCACATCGCAGTGTTCAAGGCAGGAAGAGAATATTACCGACCAACAGTCTAAAAATAAATAATTGTACAATAGATAGCTTAACATAGCTTAGCAAAATAGGTATATCTGAATGACAGGCCTCACATGACATTTAAGTATTTAAATGTGCCTGTATTTGCAGTGCATTGTTCACCTAATATAAAACTACACAAGCCAATCTGGATAACTGCCTACAGGTCCTTAAAGTGGCCCATTATAAAACCTGTCTCTTTTCAGCAGAATGGTTGAATGTCAAAATGATATCTGCAGATTATCTTTTCCTCTGGCTGATCACACATTTTGTTCTTGGCTCATAACAAAGAATGATTCAAAAATGTATCCAAGTTATGCAAGGTATAAATGTTTGAAGTAATGCTATTTGTATCTTCTTAAAAAAAAGAAGAAAAATACCACTAATAAATCTCTATCATGACAGGTAGTAGTGTAACAGGTAATTTCTTAGTTTGGTTAGCCATTTAATATTGTGAAGGCCAAGATGCGCCACAAAGCCACCTCAGTAACGAACACACAAAACAGTTTTGGTTTCAAATAAAGGGATGTTTATTATACAAATACTCCACAAAAACAAGTTCTCTCTCCTCCAATCACCTCTCCTCTCTTCACCACGCTGCCCTACTACAGTTGATTGTTGCTAATCCTCCTCCCAGCTCCGACTGGCCTTGATAAGACAGTGTGGTCCCTTTTATTGAGGATCTGGGACTACTTTCCGGTGCTAGGGCTGTTGCCCGCTGGAAGAACTTCTGGGTTACACAAAAGTCTCACATAACAGAGAGTACATCTCCCTGTAGCATCCTCTTGCAGCACTCACAGACCCCAGCAGGGCTGCACTTCTGGACTATAACTCCTGGCATTCCCTGCTGGTTCTCGAATGGGTGCCAATATTGAGGGCTGCCTCCATCTAGTGACTGGGGGGGAATAAACACCCCTCAGAGGCAGTCCTTCCCTGTCCTCATCTTTTATCCCAGCCAGGGACAGTGCTGTACACATATCTGATTGGGGCACCTGTTCATTTACTTGAGTCTTCCCATCCGGGTAAGGCATCAACTTCTTTTCTGGCTGGGATGTCCATCGATCCATTTGAGGAGCCTTGTCCATGTGCAACATCCTTCCCTCTCTGGGCCAGGATGCCTTTCTGTTCAATCAGGGCCTAGGTAAGGTATCTTCCTATCTTCTTGTCGGTATGTCCATCCATCTCGTGTGTCATCTACACTATCTAGCTAATAGAATTTACAGGCGCCACCTTGCAGTGGCACAGGGATTAGTAATGCTGCCTTGCTTTTCCAAACACCTGAGTTAAATTTCCAAACCAGTCACTTTCTTTGTTAAGTTTGAAAATTCTGCTCATGTCTTTAGGAGTTTTCTCCAGGTCCTAAAGCTTCTTCCTGTATCCTAAGTTGAATGTGCATGAGTGTACCCTCCAGTGCAATTGGATGCCTTCTGCCTAATGTTTCCAGGAAGCTTCAGCTGCCAAATGTTAATAATGAGTTGGCAAATGAGGAACTAAACTGCCAAACATAACATGTTTATTTTGTTCTGTTGTATTAAACTACACAAATTTACCTTCAGACATCTGTCACCTGTGATTTTATTTTTGGTAGCAGTTTGGTGCAGTGGTTACTGCAGCTGTCTCCAGGTACCACTGCATGTTTCTCAATAGCTGTTAACAAATGCAAAATCTAATTTAAAAGACCCAAGATGATTAATCTGAAACACAAATGAATATATTCAAAATATGTACCATCACTTTAGGCATGTTGGCTGAGTAAAGACAAGTTCTAAATAAATTCCTTGATATATACCATCCTAAAACATGTCAAAGTCGCAGCTATAGGCCAGGGCCACAGATCATGGAGATGACCTCTAAATGAGTAATCACAGTGTTTACACTGAATTTTTACTCACACCTTCCCATCCGAGTTCTAAGATTCTCCTTCACTGTCTTCCTTTTGACTTTCTGTCATGTGCTTTTTATCGTCTCTACTCAAATTATTACTTTTGACAGATGAGTCCTTTATGTCCTCTTCTTATTAACATAAAAGAATATTTTTGAGGCTTCTCTGCTGCCAAGATCCTATTAGCCTCCAGGTGAAAATCCCCAGAGTTTATTAATGTTCACCATTGCCATCATAAATTTTATAATTTACAGAACCTGGAACTGTCTGCGGAGAGAATATAAAACACTTCAAGTAGACTCCTCAAGCATGGAGTTCAATTTGCAGCTGTTTTCAAATCATTATGATTACTGGTAATCATATTTCTATTACTTTTCACTTATTGATTGCATTCATTGATTGCATATTGACAGATTTGCTTTGCTTAACGGTTGGAATTCAATTATGTAAATAAATATTATGTGCATGCATGTAAGTGGAAATGAGATTTGTGGTATTTGTGTTAGTAAAATTTTAAAAAACTAATATTACGTACTGAAAAACAAAATGAGTACAATATGTAAAGGAAGAAAAATTATTATTGATTCTCTTTGTCTGAGCAGCCATCTATCAGTCGAGTGCAAACAGCTTATTATTACTTACAGTGGTGTGAAAAACTATTTGCCCCCTTCCTGATTTCTTATTCTTTTGCATGTTTATCACATAAAATGTTTCTGATCATCAAACACATTTAACCATTAGTCAAATATAACACAAGTAAACACAAAATGCAGTTTTTAAATGATGGTTTTATTATTTAGGGAGAAAAAATCCAAACCTACATGGCCCTGTGTGAAAAGTAATTGCCCCTTGTTAAAAATAACCTAACTGTGGTGTATCACACCTGAGTTCAATTTCCGTAGCCACCCCCAGGCCTGATTACTGCCACACCTGTTTCAATCAAGAAATCACTTAAATAGGAGCTGCCTGACACAGAGAAGTAGACCAAAGGCACCTCAAAAGCTAGACATCATGCCAAGATCCAAACAAATTCAGGAACAAATGAGAACAGAAGTAATTGAGATCTATCAGTCTGGTAAAGGTTATAAAGCCATTTCTAAAGCTTTGGGACTCCAGCGAACCACAGTGAGAGCCATTATCCACAAATGGCAAAAACATGGAACAGTGGTGAACCTTCCCAGGAGTGGCCGGCCGACCAAAATTACCCCAAGAGCACAGAGACGACTCATCCGAGAGGTCACAAAAGACCCCAGGACAACGTCTAAAGAACTGCAGGCCTCACTTGCCTCAATTAAGGTCAGTGTTCACGACTCCACCATAAGAAAGAGACTGAGCAAAAACGGCCTGCATGGCAGATTTCCAAGACGCAAACCACTGTTAAGCAAAAAGAACATTAGGGCTCGTCTCAGTTTTGCTAAGAAACATCTCAATGATTGCCAAGACTTTTGGGAAAATACCTTGTGGACTGATGAGACAAAAGTTGAACTTTTTGGAAGGCAAATGTCCCGTTACATCTGGCGTAAAAGGAACACAGCATTTCAGAAAAAGAACATCATACCAACAGTAAAATATGATGGTGGTAGTGTGATGGTCTGGGGTTGTTTTGCTGCTTCAGGACCTGGAAGGCTTGCTGTGATAGATGGAACCATGAATTCTACTGTCTACCAAAAAATCCTGAAGGAGAATGTCCGGCCATCTGTTCGTCAACTCAAGCTGAAGCGATCTTGGGTGCTGCAACAGGACAATGACCCAAAACACACCAGCAAATGCACCTCTGAATGGCTGAAGAAAAACAAAATGAAGACTTTAGAGTGGCCTAGTCAAAGTCCTGAACTGAATCCAATTGAGATGCTATGGCATGACCTTAAAAAGGCGGTTCATGCTAGAAAACCCTCAAATAAAGCTGAATTACAACAATTCTGCAAAGATGAGTGGGCCAAAATTCCTCCAGAGCTGTAAAGACTCATTGCAAGTTATCGCAAACGCTTGATTGCAGTTATTGCTGCTAAGGGTGGCCAAACCAGTTATTAGGTTCAGGGGGCAATTACTTTTTCACACAGGGCCATGTAGGTTTGGATTTTTTCTCCCTAAATAATAAAAACCATCATTTAAAAACTGCATTTTGTGTTTACTTGTGTTATATTTGACTAATGGTTAAATGTGTTTGATGATCAGAAAAATTTTGTGTGACAAACATGCAAAAGAATAAGAAATCAGGAAAGGGGCAAATAATTTTTCACACCACTGTACATACAATATAACCAACTGTTCTGGACTCTTGAGGTGTGTATTGTACTGCTTTCTGACATACAGTAACTGGAGCAATTGACCATTTTAGTTTTAAATAGGTGTCATATTCATATAATTCTTTTTTTTCCAGTATTTCTAATTCATCAATCCATCTAAACCAACTGTAAGAGAAAATATACTTTAAACTGCCTGTCTATTTAATTAGGACACCCTAACATTTGTAACAGTACATTTAAATTATATCACATCATATGTAACATTTAACTTTATACTGTATTTTTAAGACGTCTTATTTCTTTTCATCAAGTATTCACCCATGACTCTTAATGATTAACTATTTTGTAATTTTATATAATACTTATCTCAGAGGTGTGTTTCTGGACTATACCATTTATCTGTATCTTGATTGGTGTGTATACAATATTTGTAATCATTATATGTAATTATTAAAGGGAGATTTCTGTTAGATTTCTTCAGTCTGCCAATGCTGCATTAAATAAAGCATGTGGGGGCTCCACCGGCTGGTGTAAATAAAAGTTATTCATACTGTATAAGAATGTCTCAGAACTCTTTTTTATCCACTAAGTATTTTCTGTAACAGCCACTTAATCCAATTTTGGTTTGCAATAGGCTGAGGACTATCTCGGCATTATTTAGGTACAGGGCACAAGTGAACCCAGAATAGAATGGTGTAGTCAATCTCTGGTCTCTTTACTGCGAGGCAGCAGCACCATTGTGCATCCATTATGTTATTAGGAGTCTTAAGAATCTAATTGAAACACACATTATGAGGGAGGAAATCGGAGTAGTGCAGAAACTCTGTGTAGACAAGGAGAGACTGCTTTACAAAGATAGTGGCAAGGCCTGGAATTGAACTCTGGCTCCCATACTGTACCTGGAAAGCAGTGGTACTAGCCATTGCATCACCCTAGATTTTTCACATGCATTTATCTTATTTCTTTAAATGCACGACTAAACTTAAGCACAAATAATCATGGCATATTAAAATCAGTATTGATTTTCTTAGTCTCCTTTTTAAATTATGGGGGTGCAGTGTTAGGGATAATGCATTGTGCAAATATATCCTTAGGGTTTTTTAAAGAGAACATTGAAATAGAAAAAGAAGACCATTTTTATTCACGGCAAGCAAATACTTTTAAGGGTATATCAGTAGTGTGCAGTTTCTGGACAGCACATGTCCCCCCCAGTGTTCACATGTGGTACCTCTATAGCTACCTCTCTCCCCACATGTGAGTTTTGTGCATATTTGTTTAATTTGTGACTCCAACATCGCCCAGCATGACTAAGCATGTTCTGTGATAATCTGGTTTCTTTTCCAATGTGGGTTTTCACCCGGATTCTGTATCTTTGACCTTAACTAGTAGCTGAAGCCTATCCCATCAAGCATAGGGTGCAAAGCAGGAACAATCCACACACAAACATACAAGTATGCTCAGTCGGATGGATGGACTTTTAGGTGAGTTATAGTTCTTCCCTGAATATAACTGGCAAAGCATGCATTCTACCTGCATAATCTGTCCTTTCAGTAAAGATTGTCTGTGTAAATGTTTGCTCAAAATGTAAAAAAAACAGAGCACTGCTTTTAAAAATAAATCCCATAATTGGAAAAAAAAGCAATCTTTAACTGCTGGTTGTGGGATGAATTGGTCTAACGGCATGCTGAGCCCTTTCATTTTAAACTCACATTTACTCTTAGATAGAATTTTGCATTTCTGGCACACCTTGTGTGTGTGTGTGTGTGTGTGTGTGTTCAGAGCTCTAAAGTGACTTTAAAGTCATGTCTGATAGTGGCTGAAGCTGTTAGGTTTTTGGTACACCTCTTAAAAAATGGGCCGACGGCATGGCAATAATTATTCAAAAAGTAGGGCAACACTTCCCCGGCACATAATGTAAGTCACTGTGAAGGTGAGACACTCCACTTTTATAAGAATAACAGCAGTGTTTTGGCATGGTCTGGAAATACATATTATCTGCATGAAAATAATATCTTGAATGTACAGTATACAGTAATAATAATAATAATAATAATAAACACAAGCTAAATAAACACATATTGAATTAGTGATGAACAACCCTGGAAAACAATATTAAGTATTGTGGAGATGCTCACAAGGCCCAACATCATTGTGATTTTATTGAAGATTTTAACAGATAATTTGTGTTGTTTCTGTTTTCTTAATTGTGTCCCCTCCTTGCATTGTGTGTTGATGATGTCATCACTTTATCTTTTTTTTGGTTGCTATAATGTCACAGATATTTTGAAAGATGCTGATACATGCATGCAATGTAAGTGCCACCATCTTATTAAAGAGCAAGTTATTGTCTAAACATGGTTTTACAGGAAAAACGTTAGTTTAACTGAAGAAAACTCATCTCTTTGCCAATTTCTTTTTCAAGAACTTTTTGATCTTTGGTTTTATCTTTGTGTTAACTACTTTGAGCTTTTCTAGTCTATTTCTTTTGATTACGGATTGTTGTGAGATGACCCCTGCTCTGCTCAAATTACTCTCCTTGATTTGCCCATAAACACCGTTGCCTTACTCGAGTAAATATACAGACCTTTTCCTCCATTCCTCTTATTCATTCATTAGTTTTCTCTTATCCAATTTATGGACACAGGAGCTAGTGCCTAACCTGGAACCTCTTGGTGCGGGATAGGAATGAGCAGTGGACCAGTCCACTCTCAGGCATAAACACACTCACTTATACTGGGTCAACATAAGAGCTGCCAGATTCCTTAGTTTTGTAAACTTTCTTTGTTTGTTTCATTTTAAATGCATTAGCTTTATACGTGCATTTTTCTAATAAGATTTTCTGTAATTGTCAGATCATCCATGGTTTCCTGGAAAAATGCTTTTTAGCGATTGTCTTTTGCCTGGTAACAAATGGGGGCCCTCATGGCAACTGTCTGCACTAAGAAAGAGGACCAAAGGTAAGAAGAAACTGGCACCTTTATAAGGGACACTACAAGGAAAGGCAGAACACATTAAAGGAGAACACAGTGTACATTGTAAAACAGAAAAAATAGCAAAATGCGACTGTGTTTCTGAGCCTAACGTCTGTCTAATAGGGTGGCTCACCCACTTGTCCACCTAGTAAGCATTCTCTCAATAATAAGTTCTTAATGTCTTCATCAGCACCATGGACAGTAAAGATGGAGAAGAATTTTTAACCCCTTTGCTGTGGTCTCTTCTGGTCTGATGTTTCAAATAATTTAATGGTGTGGGAGTGTTCTGATTTTCCTACAGAGACACCAAGTTTGCAAATTCTGGCCAGAGCCTTCTTTATGCCATGCAAACTCTACCCAAATTCCAAAATCCCTTTTTATGCATAAGTAAATATTTAAATGACATAGAAAATTCTTATTTTTACTGCATACAACACACCCTTCTCTTATACGAGTCTTGTCTGTCATTTTATACAAAGTGAAATCTACTCCATGCTTCCATGACTACCCACTCCAATCCCTTCCCCTGACCGTATACTGATCTTCTTGCTCGTGGCCCTGCTCGCCCCTTGAGATGTCATCTGTTCCTGATATCCCTGCTCTCTGTATCCTCTCATTGGCCTTTAAGGTGTTGGTTCTAATAGGCTGTCAGGCTATCAGGAATGACACAATCTGCTTTCTCCATGTCTGCAACTGTGTGCTGTCTCTAGAAGGTACAGTAAGGGAAATAATTATTTGATCCCCTGTTGAATTTGTACATTTGCTCACTTACAAAGAAATGAACACTCTAATTTGTATGGTAGGTTCATTTAAAAGGAGAGAGAGACAGGATATTAACCAAAAATCCAGAAAGAACACATTACATAAAAATTATACTATAAATTGATTTGCATGTCATTGAGTGAAAGAAGTATTTGATCCCCTACAACCCAGCCAGAATTCTGGCTCCCACAGATTGGCTGTCTGCCCATGTGGCATACAGATTACAATCAATCAATCAATTAAAGATACTCCTGATCTCCACTCATTATGTGTATAAAGCACACCTGTCCACAGAACCTTGGCAACTTGAAGCTTCAGCTCCCTCCACAGATTTTTTATAGGACTGCGTTCTGGAGACAAGATAGACCAATCCATGACCTTAATGTGCTTTTGCTTTAGCCACTCCTTTGTTGCCTTGGCAGTGTGTTTTGGGTCATTGTCATGCTGGAAGACCCATCCACGACCCATCTTCATTGTTCTGGCTGAGAGAAAGAAGGTTTTCGTTCAAGATTTTACGGTACATGGCTCCGTCCATTGGTTCCTCAATGCGGTGAAGTTTTCCTTTATCCTCAGCAGAAAAACAGCCCCAAAGCATAATGTTTCCACTTCTGTGCTTGACTGTGGGGATGGTGTTCTTTGGGTCATACTCAGCATTCCTCTTCCTCCAAACATGATGGATGAAGTTAATGCCAAAGAGCTCAATTTTGGTTTTATCTGACCACAGCACTTTCTCCCAACCCTTTTCTGAATTATTTAGATGTTCACTAGCAAGATTTCAATCTTGGTGACTGTGGTCCCAACCGCCTTTGGATCATTAACAAGCTCCTCCCGTGTAGTTTTAGGTTCACCTTTCTCATGATCATCCTCACCCTGTGAGACAAGATCAGGATGTCTGAAAGTCATCTGTAAGACTAAAGAGTACCTTGTGCCAGGATGGTGGTGCCCATGCTTACAGAATTGTCAGCTGGCCACTATTTCACACTGCATATGCACAACAAGTTGTGTTTTGCTTTCTGCCTTATTACACCTCAGAAATTTCTTCCATGATGGTGTCTAAGTTGTCCACAATGCTAGCATGTCCTTTATGGGAGTTCTGAACAGATCTTGCTAGTAAAAGTTAACTTTTTGGCTTGTTTCATTTTTATCCTCCATCTTCTCTGATTTTGCATGTATCCAGTAATTTTCTCATAATTTATAAGAATCTTTCACCGAGTGTTACTTTGTGACCTTCTCTGTCTTTCAGAACATTTCAACAATCAGCTGTGTATCATGCTGACTCACGGTGGCCTGTGCCTTTATACAGGAAAGACTTAAAAAGGTTACATTTGTCCTCAGCCATGTGCTTTTGAAACCAAGGAATTTATAAAGTAAATGAGGTTCCTGTCATATGAGATGAAGCACAGCAGGGTCTTATTTGTTCCCAGTGGCTCAGATGTGTTGTTGAATGGCATACAAGTCCATGATGTGTTATCTTTGGTTTACAGCTTTGCTTTGACATGGATGGGGGACTTACTTAACATTCATTTTATTCACCCCATTTTCAGCAGTGACATCAGCTGGACACAATGGCTAACAGCAAATCAGTGACTGATATCAGCTTCACTATCAAGGTAACGAGTTACAGTCTGAAAAGAAAAACAAAAAAGCTTTCTTTCTCCTTAAGAAGATGAGCATAAATGCCTGAGAGATTATATAAGTGTGCCATCAGTCTTTGAAATACAAGAAAACTTGCATCTTTATTTCTTTTTATATCAGGTCATTGAGATGCTAGATTAAAACATGTCCACTGGGAGGACTGCATGCGACAGGTCTGTATTATTGTTTAATTATTTCACATTTTTCTTGTGGCAGTACTGCAGGGGGTGAAAGTGTGGAGGAAATTGAGCTAGAAATATAAAAATACAACTCTACTGGCCAGAATATTTGGCAAAAATGCACTAATTTTATAGTACATTTTATTGCAATCATAAAGTAATTTGTGAAAGAAATCAGCTTTACTCTCTGTTTGGCAAGAGAAACAAAATATCTGTAATTAACAGAAAAAAGACTTCATAGTAATATGAAAAGAACAGGAGAAACATTTGTAGGACAAAGTGGGTGCTGCCCCGTTTAAGGTCTTTCATAAGGCCTCCTCTGCTGAAAGTAGAAACGTGATAAAAATGCAGAAATCGAGCTGCCCCACTCCATCTGCATTTCACAAGGACACTGATTCAAGTACCTGAATTATTCTCTAGCTATCCTGTTAGTCAACATTAAGTTGTCTTGCTTTCAGAACCTCACCTGATAATCAGAAGTGTTAATTAGTGATGACCTGACATGTTTGTAGACACTTTTTCCAGTAAAAGAGTCACCTAAATGGACTGGCATATTAAGATTGTAGATCGTAGGAAGAGTGAAGGAGCACTGTTTCACTTTCAGGCTGGGATGCTAGAAATATAATGAAATCTGCACAATTTATAAATGAAGTTCATAAATCAGTCTTTTGTGGTTCAACATGGTGATAGAATTACTTCCACAAATAATCAAGCACACTTCTTGAAATAAACAAAATAATACAATTTATAACATATGAATAACAGAAGATGGATATATGCAAGTTCCGCTGGTAAAGGGATATCACATGTCTCTTGGGGTTCCATTGGTGCAAGACCCCACTCCTGGTACTATGTGATACTGCCTTGCATCTCAAAACACAAGGCTGTGTCTCAGTACATTAGCAAAAACCAGCTTTATTCAACTTGAAACGGGAACAGCACCGTTATTTATTGCAGTAAGATCTACCACTCTCCGATACACAGACACAGCAAACAAGCAGGGTCAGAACCAGATTAGTGGCCAAGTTATACTATTCCCTACCTTTATAATGTTCCTTGCATCACCCATCGACAACAGGTGCTTATAGCACCACCACGATCGTCTCGTAGTTGCTTCCATGGCACTATGCTGCTGTGCTGCGAACCTCCGGCTGCCTCGGCGACAGACAAGCAGCCCTCCACAGATGTGGCAATCATGCTTTGGCATGTCGTCCCATTGGGGGGTGTCCCAAAAGAGTTCAGAAACCTCACAAAGTATATAGATAAAGATATTTATGTATATAGATAGGTATTGACAAAAGACAATAACAACAACAAAAAACAGAAAATTCTAATCTTTCAATTCATGTGTTCAAGATTAAAAAATTCTCTAGCTAGTTATTAAGTTTCACGTGTATGCACTGTGATGTTCTGCTCAGAACTAGTTTTTGCTGGGATACCACCCCCTAAACATGATTCTGTGTGTGTCTGTGTGTGGTTGAGAAAGAGAGAGAGAGAGATGCTGCTCCTCTGCAATGGATTTAGGCTCGTAATAGCCAGAAATTATCCTTCACCATTTTATTACCCTTCAGTTACAGTGACATCAGTATCATAATACATTAGCTAGCTTTGTCCAGTCTATTAAATTATAATTAATAGTCCTCAGAATCAAAGTAGTTCTGCTTATGGTTTGATGTAAATGATGCTTTGTTCCTTTCCTAGTCAGATTTCTCTAGACATATTGGACAATCTTCAGCATGCTTTCTTTCTTTGCTTAGGAGCTTATCATTGCAGTTACTCTTCAAGGTTTTTAAAAACACAGTGTCCCCAGTTGCTATCATGCCTTCTCAGCAATTGGTGATTAGTCAGTTGCTATTTCAGCAAGACTCTCTGGACTTGTGCACTTGCTATTCCTAAGCCAGGTTATGACTAATGGCACCCTTGTCAAAACTCCAAAACAAATGAGTCTTACACCCTTCTAGTCCAGCACAGTTGCCATTTGGAGTAAAAGGAATGCTTCAACCTCTGTTATGGCCTCACCCTATAAGCTAAGAGTTCTGGTTATGGACAGCCAAAATCATTGCCAGGTAGATTAGAAGAGATGAGTTAGGTTTTATCTGAGGTTTTTAAAAGAAGACATAGAGGTCTTGTCACTGGTTTCTTTGGCACACATAAGCCCATCCTTTTTGTTGATCATTGGTGCATTGTTCTGTTTATCAATTTTATTCCACCTTGGATTTATGGATCTTTGCTCGAATTTGAAGTCCAGCTCATACCTCCAGGAGATGTCTTTGTGATATTACAAGGTCTGGCATTGATGATCTTATCAGATAACGTACAAATACTGCATTCCAACGAGGGCCCCTTTATACAAAATGTTGACTTTTTTAGATGGCAATAACAATGTCTGGCAGCTGCTGTTTAAGCCAGGACCTGGGTTCTGGCCATGGCAAAATGGATAGTGTTTGTCTTATAAGCTACAAGCTGAACACTTGCTTTCTCTTGCATCCCATATACAGAAATGGACTTGTAACTGGAATGATCTCTGATCCAGTTGGAAGAGGCCACACTCACTCTTTAAAACTAGGTACATGAACTTTGTGTGTACTGCACTTAGCCATATAAAGTCTACAGCCAACATTTACAGCATATTTGAATTCCGTTTTTAACTACATGAAATTGTAAAATGGTGTTAATTGGTATTAAAACATATTTTTATGTACTCTGCTAGTACATATAATTACATTCGATTACCAGTGTTATTTTAATATGACTCACTGCTACACGTATATTTAAAAGTAAAATTGTGATGACTAACTCTTTGATGAAGAAAAATTTTTAAATGTTACAACTTTTAAAATAGTTAACTAAGTTTCAAAGAAAACCTTAATGTTATGTTATGCATACATTTTCTAAAATCTTCCAAAAAATAAACATAAATATATGTGGATACATATACTGTATATAGTCACAGCTTGCTTCACCTGGTCCTGTTCCCAGTGGAGAGACCACTGGAAAAGAAGCTTATTACATTAGATGCATCGGCGTCTATTCCTTATTCTGGTTAGGGCATATTGCGGAAGGACCACCAGAAAAAAAAAACTGGAGTTTAAGCTCATTGAATGAAGGAAACAAGGTAGAGAGTAGGCAACTTCTTTTAGTTATGGAATTACAAAACTAGAAGGCTACCTAGGCAGTTGAGTTAATTTGTTAAGCCAAACAGAAAGCATACTGAGATCTTTTCATAATGCTCCAGGTACCTTCAGCCTTGGCATTACACATTTCCTGGAAAACCGATTGTCATATGCCAAGGATGTATTAGTACAATAAGGACACAGAAATCAATTATAGTGGGCAAAATTGCAAAGTGCAATTTATTCAAACAAGAATAAAAATAAATAAATAAATAAATAAAATAAAATGCAATGCAAATCTTCTTTGATTAATAAATAATCCAATAAATAAGCCATAAAAATAAGTAATCTTCATGAGAAGCAAAATCACTAAATAAATATATCTAAACAATCAATGAAAGCAAGAATAAAAGCACCAGCCTCTAACTCACTTCACTACTCTATTATAAAAAAAGTCTTAAAAGTAAATAAATATTCAGCATGCTCTTCAGCCTTTTGGTTCACAAGGAGCACCTTAGACGGAAGTGACGTGATCATGGTGAAGCCAGAAAGTGACGTCATTCTCTGGAGACGGAAGTGATGTCATCATGTTGGAGCCGGAAGTGACGTCATCTGCAGGAACCGGAAGTGATGTCATCATAGTGGGATCTGGAGTGTATGGTGAACCGTTTGAAATATGGGTTGTTGTGGGTATTAAATGATTATTTTTCTTCCTTAGTTCTGCAGGGTCAGAAAGAGAGGCATTAGCACCATCATACCACCCCCCATTTTGCAGCCTTTCACTCACCTCTGGACCTGTTGATTGCCTCATACTCGCACGTGTGTGACATGACCCCCCCCTCCAGTGGCTTGAACCGAGAGGTTGAAGGTCCGGGAGAGAGCATCTGCGTTGGTCTGTAGAGAGCCCTGACGATAAGTGACTCTGAATCTGTAAGGTTGCAACTTGAGGAACCACCTAGTGACACGAGGGTTAGACTCCCAATTCAGGGCCATCCACTTTGAGGCGGCATAGTCCGTCACCAGAGTAAACTCCCGTCCCAGTAGGTAGTAACGTAATTGTGTCACAGCCCACTTAATCGCCAAAGGCTCCCGTTCCACTGCTGCATACCTGCTCTCCCTGTCCAACAGTTTCCAGCTGAGGTATAAAATGTGTCCGATGCATTGGTCTGGAGGATAAAAGGATAAGAAAAGTTAGAAGATCTCAAAACAGGTGCTGAAGTAAGGGCCATCTTTAAGTCATGAAATGCAGCTTCAGTAGAATTGTCCCATACCACTTTAATAGGAGCCTTTTTCTTTGTCAGATTAATCAGAGGCACAGCTCTCTCGGAAAAACGAGGAACAAAGCGACGGTAATAACTCGCTAATCCCAAGAAAGCTTGAACCTGCCTCTTAGTAATCGGACGGGGCCATTTAATGATGGCATCAATTTTAGAACACTGTGGTCGAACTGAACCACCCCCCACCAGATAACTTAAATATCTGGCCTCACTCAAGCCAAAGAAACATTTCATCAGGTTGATATGAAGCCCGGCTTTAACTAGTGTGAGTAGAACAGATCGCACATGCAATAAATGATCCTACCATGTGCCAGAATAAATGACAATGTCATCCAGGTAGGCGGCACTATAGGAATTGTGGGGCCATAACAGTGTATCCACCAGACGTTGAGCCCCGTGCAATCCAGATGGAAGGACCTTGTACTGCCAGTGTCCACTAGGGGTACTAAAAGCGGTTTTCTCTTTAGCAGAATCCGTTAAGGGAATTTGCCAGTACCCTTTTATCATGTCAAGAGTAGTTGAAAACTGAGCACTAGTCAGCCTCTCAAGGAGATTGTCAACTCGCGGCATAGGATAGGCATCAAATTTAGAAACATGATTGAGACGTCGGAAGTCGTTACAAAACCTCCACGACCCATCTGGTTTAGGAATTAAGATGATTGGACTAGACCATGGACTATAGCTTTCTTAAATAATGTCCATCTCTAGCATTCGGCGAACTTCCAATTCTACTTCAGCTTTCTTTGCCTCAGGAAGTTGGTATGGTCTTTCTCGGACAATAACCCCAGGGTTTGTGATAATGTCATGCTCAATCAGCACAGTGCGTCCCGGCTGTTCACTTACTACGCCATGCACGGACAGAATAGTTGATTCTAACTCACTTTTCTGTCTGTCAGACAAATTCTCACCGAAATTAAGGGGTTGATATTCTATGAAAAGGGAGCGCGGCTGACCAGAGGGAGGCTCCGCCTCTCTATCCTTCCATGCTTTCAGCAGGTTGATATGATAAACACGCTCTCTTGGCCGACGATTAGGTTGGTTAACTAAATAGTCGATAAGCCCTTTTCGTTCCTTAATTTCATAGGGCCCTTGCCAATGAACCAATAATTTAGAGTGCGAAGTAGGAACGAGCAGCATGTCACGATCCCCCGGAACGAACTCACAGAGGGTGGTATTACGGTTATAATAACGTGCCTGTGCTGCTTGAGCCTTTTTCATATGTTCTTTTAGTACAGGCCGAATTTTATTTAACCTATCGCATAATTGTGCGATATACTCCAATATATTTGAGGTTGAGAGGACCTCCTCTTCCCATCCCTCTTTTAACATATCCAATAAACCTCGGGGCTGTCTTCCATAAAGGAGCTCAAAAGGAGAAAACCCCGTAGAGGTCTGTGGGACTTCCTGATAGGCAAAGAGAACGAGGGGGAGTAACTGATCCCAGTTCCTCCCATCCTCGCTAACTACCTTGCGTAGCATCTGTTTAAGGGTCTGATTAAATCATTCTACCAGTCCATCAGTTTGAGGGTGATAGACCGATTTTTTTAGATGTGTAATTCTGAGTAACCTAGCCACTTCCCTGAACTTTTCTGAGCTGAAGGGAGTTCCTTGGTCAGTTAAAACCTCTTTGGGGATTCCCAACACACATGAAAATCCCTACCAACTCCCGTGCAATTGTTTTTGAATTGGCTGAGCGCAAGGGAACAGCTTCAGGAAAACGTGTGGCATAATCTACAAGTACTAATATATATTTATGACCTCATAGCGAAGTTTCAATGGGTCCCACGAGATCAATTCCCACTCTTTCAAAGGGCACATCAATTAGGGGAAGAGGGATAAGAGGAGCACGGTCCTTCTTAGGAATCTGACGAATCTGACACTCCGGACATGAAGCGCAAAATCATCTGACCTCCTCATTAATTCCCGGCCAATAAAATCTGAACTTGATTCGTTCTAAAGTTTTTTCTGTCCCCAAATGGGCTCCGAGTAAATGCGAATGAGCTAATTCACACACCTGACGACGGTAAGTGCGTGGAATTAACAGCAATTCTTTTACAACCCCTTCAAGTTCTGCCACTCTATATAATAAATCATTTTTTATGACAAAGTAAGGCATTCGTGGTACAGACGCTGCGGACCCATGTCCTTTTGCTGATACTACTGCATTTCTAGCGAATTTCAATGAATCGTCATTCCATTGCTCCCATAAATGATGAAGGCGTAAATTTAAATTGGGATGTTAAATCGCTAATAGGATCAGGATTTACCTCAAGGGGCGGAGACTCGGGTTCTGGAGGACTTACAGGAGGGGGAATACCTCCTGTAGTGCCTGAGGTGCCTTCGTCTCCATTTTCATTATTTTGGGAGTTACTACACGGTGTGGAGGCAATCGGATTAGCTGAATTAGCATCTATTATCAGGCCCTCATTTATTACAGGAGCAGTTTCTGTTTTTCTCGTCCTAAAATCACTTGATATGGCGGATCCGTCATTACGGCCACTGGTGTGGCGTTCATGACATCACCTACCATAATAACACAGGAAGCAGCTCGATAGTATCGGGTGTCCCCATGTATACATTTTAGCCATTGTCACGGAAAAACAAAACGGCGAGCAACAATAGAAATGTTACTCCCGGAATCAAACAAGGCTATTACTTTGTACCTATTTACAATCACCACCCCTGTACATGGAGAAGATAAAGGGTTAACGACAGCACAATACCTCTCTCCCTTTCCCAACGAACAATCCATAGGCTCCGGTGTAGGGCAGGCAGTGTAGATATGTCTCAGCCCTCCACACTTGAAACAGCGCGGAGGTGGGGTGGATCATTCTTTCTTCTTAGCGGAGACATTAGCCGTTTGTCGGGAGGGCTCATTAAAAGGCACATGAACCTGTCGGGGTTGGCGAGAGAACCGTTCTGATCCGCCTGATTTACAGACACCCCAATGTCGATCTACCACCTCGACCAGGCTATCCAATGAGGTTACCTCCTGTTTGCGGACCTGCTGGGCGATATTATCTGGAAGTGCGTTTATAAATGTCTTGATGGTAAGCAACTCAGCCATTCTTTGGGCACTGTTTACATCTGGCCTTAACCAGCATCCCACTTTGCCCCAGACTTCGTACACTTGAGTACGTACGGCTCTTTCGGGGTCAAATTTCCAGTCACGCCACTCCCTCGCCTGCTGTGCCGCGGATACGCCATAGCGTTTAAATATTTCCTGTTTTAATAGATCATAATTGGATGCCTGCTCCTCAGACAGATCATAATAGGCTCTCTGCGCTTCCCCCTTCAGATAGGGAGCCAGAATGTAGGCCCATTCTGACGGTGGCCAGGCATTTCTTTTTGCGGTTCTCTCAAATATAAGGAAATAGGATTCCACATCATCTCCTTCCGTTAAATGGGTAAGTAGAGGAGGTACTGACCGTGATGTCTCCGCTCGGACTGTCGCTGCCGCCCGTGCCTCTGCTTCCGCCAATCGGGTTTGAGTATCTCCCAGCTGAATCTTGACTTGTTGTAATTCGTCTGTGAGAGTGTTCAATACGCTGTTCAGGTCTTGTCCCTCTGTCATTTTTCGAGACAATAATCCTGCCGACTACGCCAATTGTGATAACTCAGTCACAAGACAATTCTAAAGGTTTGGGGAATGGCCCCATATAATGTTCCTCCGGTCAAGTTGATAAGTAAAATTATTATCAAACATTTGACATTAGTTGTTTCATTCAGTCAGCTTTTATAAGATGGCTACAGGAAATGACGGAAGCAGGAGGTGACGTCAACATGGTGGAGCCGGAAGTGACGTCATCTGCAGGAGCCGGAAGTGAAATCGTCATGGTGAAGCCAGAAGTGACGTCATCATGGTGAGGCCAGAAGGTGATGTCATTCTCTGGAGACGGAAGTGACGTCATCATAGTGGGATCTGGAGTGTATGGTGAACCGTTTGAAATATGGGTTGTTATAGGTATTAAATGATTATTTTTCTTCCTTAGTTCTGCAGGGTAAGAAAGAGAGGCATCAGCACCATCATACCACCCCCATCTTGTAGCCATTCACTCACCTCTGGGCCTGTTAAATGCCTCCTACTCGCACGTGTGTGACAATATATATATATATATACAGGTATATATATACACACACACACACTGTATAGCTAAATGTTTGTGAATACCTGACCATCACACCTACATCAGCTTTTTAGTGATCCCATTCCAAAACCATGCGCATTAATATGGAGTTGGCCCCCTCTTAGAGAGTGTAGCTTGAGTGTGTCTGTGGGAATTTTTGCCCATTTGGCCAAAAAAAGCACTTGAGAGGCCAGGTACTGATATTGTATGAAAAGACCTGGCTTGCAATAAGCTTTCCAATTATTTCTATAGGCATTTAATATGGTTGAGTTCAGGCCTTTGTACAGGCCTCTTGAGTTCATTCACACCAAACTTGTCAGACTATGACTTTATGGATCTGGCTTTGTGAATAGGGACACAGTCATGCTGGAACAGAAAACGGACTCCTCCAAAATGTTGCCACAAAGTTGAAAGCCCACCATTGTCTAAAATGTTTTTGTATACTGTAGCATTAACAATACTCATCCCTGGAGCTAAGGTACCTAGCCCAGACAATTATGCCTCCTCCACCAAACTTTACAGTAGGCACTATGCAGTATAGAAGTTCATGTTCTTTTGGTGTCCACCAAAACCCAGATACACCTGGATGTATTATTTGTAGTTTTATTAATAACCATTACACTTTGAAAACCAACCTGTACTGCATAGATCAGATGTGGGAGGTTTGTATAAACATATTGGTGGCAAATTTTTTTACTTAAATTTTTTAAAGTAATACAGCATAGAATTATTTTTGTTTACCAACAAAGAGAAGTGTTATTTACTTTCTTTAAGCCAATTGTTATACGGAGTCAGTCTTCTTTTTGTCAAAAGAAAAAATAGTTAATTCAACCTGATACAATCTGATCAGCTGAAACTGATTTAATTTTTCATTGACTTTTCCATTCAGCTAGTTTACTGCTAGTAACTCTTTGATAATTCATATAAACATATTTGATGGACCACAAAAGGTGCTCAGATAGAACAGCACTTCCTTTTACAAATCCTGGGTGTTCAGTTCTTTATGTGCTTTTACTATTCTAGTTCCAAAGCACATACTTGATCTGGCACAGGGAGGACCGATGGAATTATGACTGTATTTGGTTAGAAAGAGTAGTGACAGCCCTGTGTTAATATATTATATTACATATTTCAGCATGTTCTTTTACAGCTGGCATATTTTCTTCTGTGTTTCAAGGTTTATTTAAAATTTCAAAACACAAAAAAAATGTTATTTTGACCAAAACAACAGCAAAAGGTTTCAGTAACATTTACTTTCAGCAGTGTGTGTTTGTTTTTAGTCAATAATACATAAACCACTTATACATGTCTCTAATGACATACAACTAAAATAAACTATGACAGCAAACCCCAAAGTAAGATTCAGAAATAATATATACTGTATATTTTGTTATGATAATTTAGAATTAAGACAATTAGCTTCATGTATGAAAAGAATTGATATTGTAAGAGTGATATTAATGCTTAGGAGATTTTCGTGCAATGTAACATTTCCTTGTCACTGCAGACATTTGGCAACATCACTGGAAGTTTCTCTTGTAGTAGGCCAGTCAGCTCACTAATCATGGTGCTTTGGATCTCTTCTCATGACAGAAAACTACATGCAGTATTCTCAAAGGAGTTTTTAAATTGGAAAAGGCAAGCAAACTCACAACTAATAGTGTTATTCTGCCAAAATGTACCTGCAGCAATGAAAAAGAAAATAAAAATAAAGGGTATTTTCATTGCTGTTGTGACACCCTTCTCCAGTAATTTGTCACTTTGGTTAAAAAACAAATGGCTCAGTCTGTTTTCGTACATGCAATCTGGAAAACTATTGTGTATGCCTTATGTCAGGGATGCCCATTGTTTTCATACACAAGGTCTATATTTGCCCCCTTCATCCTCAGGAGATCTAGCAGGTCCTAATCCCACTCCAAGTCATATGCAGTTACATAAAAGCTAGTTGACACACATTTCCATTTCAATAAATGGAGAGATTATTTCTTACCTTTAATGGGATGTTTGGCATTGGGGATAGGCTGCTAGTTTTTCATAATCAGAGCTTTAGGATCTGGTTGAAAGTTTCAGGCTGGCTGATAAGTGGCCAAATTGAAATCCACCATGACAAATGACAACTTATCATCTTTATCAACCTATTTATGTGAATCTACCTTCTCCCATATGAAAACAATAGATTGATCCAAGAAGGGTTGACAGGCAAAAGGCACATTTCCTTATGTTAGGATACTTGTCTTCTAAAAGTAGGCTCCAGAATCTCCCCTTCATGTCAATGGTCACTCTCGATTTCATCTGAATTTCATTCTGAAGGGTAATGATTTCAATTTTCCACTGCTATTGTGTCCAGGAGAAAAAGTGATCCTAATTTGGAGGCAAAGTTATTTCCATCAAAATCTGTGCTCAACAGGAAAAAACATATGCGGTGACTACTTCAATTGGTGTAAAATCAGTGAAATGTCCGTCAGACTCTAAACTTGCTCGGGTTCTGTCAAGTGGAGCTGGTCCTATGCCCTGACACTCAAGTTCTGACTGAATAGTTGAAAGTATCGTAGGTAGTGACTTTGCAGCTTTGTCGTACAAGCACTTAAAATCATTCACAAACCTGATTATGTCAATTACATTTTTGTTTTTTTTCCTGCAGCACTAAATTTAGTTAATTCAGAATCCCAGTTAGGTCAGTGAAAAATGTTAAATCTGTCAGCCATTTTCATCATCTAGCTGTGCACATTCAGCATGTTGAGACTGCTAGAGAAAGTCTTTGACTTCAGGCAATAGCTTGTGAAATCACTCCAGAAATTTACCTCTGCTCAGCTATGCCACATGCAAGTCTTTGTGTTCTGCATTAATCTCCTCCATGTGTTCACAGAATAGCCACCTCTATAAACTTTTTGACCGAATGAAATACGCAGTCTTGATTGCTTCATCCATCACATCTTTCATGTTCAAAACCTTACCACACAAAGCTTGTTGATGGATGATGCAACGATAATTAATAAAGCCCAGGAAATAATTTGTGTCGTTTACACAAGGTAATAAAACCATTATCACGACCTACCATTGCAAGGGCACCCACAGTGGTAATGGAGACAAATTTACAAATGAGTAGGTGGATCTTGTCAGTGAGTTCAATGAAAGTTCAAGTTCACGTTGGGGAGCATGCACTGGTACAGTTCATTGCAGTACCCACCACATGACAAAACAGCCACAGGATCTCAGTTAGCAACTCCCCAGGCAGACATGCGGTACAATCCCACCCTCCGGAAATTACCCTCTGTCTGCTGCAGCCAGGTGTTACGTGGGCGACCCCTTGGCCTGGCCCAGTCACTTGGGTCCCCAACAATGAGGATCTTACGAGCTGGATCACCCTTGAGGAAACACGCCACATGGCCATATTGCCGTAACTGACACACCTTCACAATGCAGGTAATGTGCGTTATTTGGGACTCCATGAGGAACCACTTATTTGACATATAGTCAAACCAACAGTACCCAAGGATTTTCCGGAGAGACACAGTACCAAAGGAGTCCAGCCTTCGTCTCAGGTCATTGGATAACGTCCATGTCTCACAACTGTATAGCGAGACAGGAAGCACCAGGACTCTAAAGACTTGGACCTTCGTCCTTTTGCATAGATATCAAGAGTGCCACACACCCCTCATCAGTGACCTCATGATCCCCCCTTGCCTTCCTAATTCTTCTATTGTTCAATGAAAACCTGAAAAATATCTCCATGTTTATGCCCTTTCAAGTGGCAAAATGGCAAGCAGCTCCTGTTTGGCACTCCTATCGTCAAATGTTATTCGTATGTAAATACACAAGTGGATCAAATCTACCACATCAATTCACTTATCACACTGAAGAGAATGAAGAGAATCACATACTCACATCTCCCAACATTCATTCTCAGTTGATCCTCAGGTTGTCCTGCTATTTCTTCACATCACCATGGATTCTGATAGATGTTAAGTTTGATCAAGGACATTTACCTAGAGGCAAAACAATAAAGTAACAAATGAACAGCTGCCATACAGTACTTTTCTATTTCAAAGCAAGTTATGGGTGAAGCCTGTTCTTAAACAATGCTAATTTTGTTGATGAAAGCTATGATGAAAAATACTTGTCAAAGACATTTTTCTGTGAAACCAACAGAACAAAAACTAAACAAAAATGCACATTTAATGATGAAAACTATCATCATCATTGCCGAAAAATAAATAAAATTAATATGATACAAGCAGAGAGCTGGACAATGAGCAATGTGAAGCTCTTTGCAGATCTCTTTTACACGTGACACAGTCCACCAACAAATAACAAGCATAAATGCAGTGGTGCAGTTTAAAAAACTTGTATGCCTGCTTGCAATTATATAACATAGTTTGGGTGCAATCATGAAATGATCATGTCAGCCAGAATCCTGCTCCACTTTGCTTTTGTCGGCCAACATGAAAAAGTAAAACTAGGTACGTAATGTTATCCAGCTGGTGACTTCCCCAATGCCGATACAGTTATCTCTGGTTCTCATTCACCCTGCACCCTCACCAAAATTGGACAGTTGAAGACTGGAAAAATGTTGCCTGGTCTGATGAGTCTCGATTTCTGTTGAGACATTCAAATGGTAGAATCAGACTTTGGCGTAAACAGAATGAGAACATGGATCCATCATGCCTTTGTCACGCTTGGGTCACAGATTTGCACAGAGACACAGGAGGTAGTAGAAACAAGAAGGATTTTTATTCAAACACTGCAAACGCATGAACTTAAACGTGCTCCATGACAAGTCAGAGATAACAGTTCCGCTAGGAGCAGAGAGAGATAAAAGCAATCAATTCCAAATCTGACAGGCGCTGCGCACGGCTTTTAAATCGGCGGAGTACCGCGCGAGGCTTGTATTACGCATTATAGTGCAAGGATAAGGAGCAATGTGAGGGTAGTCAGTGTTTCAGGCTTTGTGGTTTTCCCAGGGGCGTCTGTCTCTATTTGGGGTGCGATCAGCCCTCCAGCTCACACCTTGTTACCACTGTGCAGGCTGATGGTGGTGGTGTAATGGTGTGGGGGATGTTTTCTTGGTACACTTTAGGTCCCTTAGTGCCAATTGGGCATCGTTTAAATGCCACGGGCTACCTGAGCATTGTTTCTGACCATGTCCATCCCTTCATGACCACCATGTACCCATCCTCTGATGGCTACTTCCAGCAGGATAATGCACCATGTCACAAACTCGAATCATTTCAAATTGGTTTCTTGAACATGACAATGAGTTCACTGTACTAAAATGGCCCCCACAGTCACCAGATCTCAGATCTCTGATGGAACGTGAGCTTCGTGCCCTGGATGTACATCCCACAAATCTCCATCAACTGCAAGATGCTATCCTATCAATATGGGCCAACATTTCTAAAGAATGCTTTCAGAACCTTGTTGAATCAATGCCATGTAGAATTAAGGCAGTTCTGAAGGCGAAAGGGGGTCAAACACCGTATTAGCACGGTGTTCCTAATAATCCTAATAATCCTTTAGGTGAGTACATCCTAGTACATCGGTTTATTTTAGGTGTGCTGCTAGTAGGGATGTCACAAGAGCCTATACTAAATAGTAAGGTCGGTACTGCACTCGCGTGACCGCAAATATACAAATAACTTCAGATGGCACAATGATATGTGAAAAAATTGTGAGTAAAAGCTACATAAGAAAAAGGCTTACAGTGGTGATAAAGCACTGCATCAACACATTTGGAAAAGAAAACCAGCAGGAGTCATGTCTGGCAATGCTGTGTGTTTGAGAATTTCAGCGTGTGACTGGGGAAAACGTGCTTATTAATAAAAAAAAAGGCAACACACAAATTTTTTTTTTTATTGCCAGTTTTATCCCTTTTTGAGTTACATAGGAAACACATTCATGCAGCTTTGAGAGCGCCATCAGATGCGCTTAGGTTCAGGAGTGAATTGTAACTGTTTAGGTCAGGGGTCCTCAATCACAGTCCTGGAGGGCCGCAGTGGCTGCAGGTTTTTGTTCTAACCCAGTTGCTTAATTAGAAGGCAATTCTTGCCAATAATTTGATTTGATGGCTTGTTAGTGCTTTAACTCTGCCATGTCAGGTAGTTCTCATATCCTAGATATTTTCTCCTTTCTAAAGATATCATCCAAATAATTTGGAGGATAAAATAGATGAGTAATTCTCAGTCCTTCACTTTTTTCTCTTCACTTTCCTTCCAAGTATTTAATTAAACCCAATAGTGCATGATAAATACATACCGGTGTAAATAGTAACTAGTTAAATGGAGAAATGCTGGTTTCTTTTGTCATTTGCCTGTTATTGCTAATTAGGAGCCATTCAAAATCAAGAATACAGCTGTTTAAGATTAAAATAAGCAATAAGGTTCAAAATATTAACGAGTGTGACAACTAAAGTGAAACAGAAGTGTTACTTGAGCAATAAGTGCTTCTTATTAAGCAGTTGGGTTGGAGCAAAAACCTGCAGCCACTGTGGCCCTCCAGGACCGAGATTGAGGACCCCTGGTTTAGGTTGTAGTGTCACATATTTGTTACAGCAGATGAAATGACAGGGGAATTAATCACTTTTAATACTGTGTTCTATAGAGTCCCAATAAAGGAGCGGAAGCTTTGCATTCGTTCTTTGATGGTACTGAGCACATCTTCACATGTTCGTCCGTGCATCCATCCATTTTGTAACCAGTGAATACAGTTGCAGGTGAACCCAGCTTACATGCATCCACTTACACATACAGGCACACTGGAAGTCCTGACAACAGTCATAGAAATTCAAAATTGAGGTAAGTTTTAAACAAATTGGATATTTGGTTTGACAACACCATCGATGAAATGAGATGCTGCATTTGTTAATACTAACATAAAATGTATTTAGGATTTATTTCAGTGTATCTCCCAATTAATACAATTTTTACACATACAGTATGGCAAAATAGCATTGCTTTATTGCTGAAGAAGAATCAGCAAACACTACATTTGTGTCATTCATTTGATTTTTGAGGGCAAACTAATGTTTATGAGCATAACCCCTAAAATGTTAACGTGATAAAAGCATTTATGTTACAATGGTACTTTAATGAATGTAATGCAGTCTCTCAGCTATGATTAAATGGCTACATATACCTTTTGTAATTCTGGATTTGCACACAGTCTAAGCAATAACAAAGTCTGATCACTCATATGACTCATTTTAGAAACAGCACAGCAAAGAATCATTTACAAGACTTTTGAAATACTGGATTCACGTAAAATATTTGAATTATCTGTTAAATGTTACTCTTTAGTGAGTTTTTTTAACAAGCTAATGATGTAAATATACATTTTACAATAGCAAATGTTGCAAACCTAACAGAGTGATTCTCTGACACACCAGATTTCAAAAGAACAGTGAAGCCTTGGATTGACAGTAACTTGGTTTGTGACTGTTTTGAAAGACGAGGTAAAATGTTTAATAAATTTTGACTTGATAAATGAGCAAGGTCTTGCAATACAAGTACTGTGGTACATATACGCTTTGTCCGCCGAGCATCACGTGGGGATTGTGGGTAATCGTCTCCCATGCTCATTCTCAGTCAGTGTGCCTCACTCATATAGTCAACATCCGTATGAGCGTATACTGTTTACTGTAGCATGGAGACCATGTGTGTGTGTACTGTAACATGCGAGTCCCTGTCATGCACCCCAAAACATGAGGCTGAGTCTCAATACTTTAGCAAAAACAGCTTTATTCAGTGTGAAACAGGAACAGCACGGTTATTTATTGTAGTGGGATCTACCGCTCTCCCATTCAGAGACATAGCAATCAGGCAGGGTTGTGACCAGGTTAGTGGCTAAGTAATAATGTGCTCTTGCATTTATAATGTTCCTTGCATCACCCATTGACGGCAGATGCTTATAGCTTGACCGCAATCTTTTCTGATTCTCTTTTACAGCGAACTGCTACAGCACTGGGAGCCTGCGGTTGCTTGCTTCGGGACGCTCTTCCGTGTGTTGTCCCGTTGTGTGGGAATCCCAAAAGAGTTTAGAAACCTTACAGTGCATAAAGCATTTTTTTAATTTTATGTCCAAGTGTAGTGACTCTTCAGGCAAAAGCAACTGTCATTGGATAGGTTTCCTTGTTAAAGTCACAAAAAAAGTAAAAGATTCCAGTGAGCCAACAGATAGAAGTGATTCTGCTAGTTAGAGTGAAGATTTTGTATTAATCACTTTTATATAAATATATTATCTGAGTTTCCATTATTTCTTATGGGGAAATTAGCTTTGATATACGAGTGCTTTGCATTACAAGCACGTTTCCGGAATGAATTATGCTCGCAAACCGAGGTATTTTGTTATAAAAACAGCTGTTAAGGGTTTCTTTAAATGTAAGTATCCTAAATTATTTTGGAATTCACTAATGCAGGTTAGGTGCATTGGCAATCCAAAATTGTCCCTAGTGTGTGCTTGGTGTGTGGGTGTGTGTGCTCTGTGGTGGGCTGGCGTCCTACCCAGGGTTTGTTCCTGCCTTGTGCCCTGTGCTGGCTGGGATTGGTTCCAGCAGACCCCCGTGACCCTGTGTTCAGATTCAGCGGGTTGGAAAATGGATGGATGGATGGATGGATGAATGACTGACTGACTGACTAATTCAAAAGTACATATATAATAATGTTTGAATTTTTATTTGTAGTATTATTTTAAGCAGTATTTTACGTTGATAATAAATATTAGAGAATACATTTAAAATGTGCACATGGTAAGATAAATCAGATGCATGATGATCTCATTCTTTCTAAACTCTATGCTGAAATTAAATGTGTGCTGGTTGATCCAGCGATTTTTGATCGAACCTTATAGCAGCATAACTAAGGCAAGTTAAAGTCCAGGAAGATCTTTTGGAGTAAATGCTTTCTACACGTACTCTTCATTTTATGTTCAATAATCACTACATGTGGTTTAGCTCATGAGTGTACATGTTAGCATAACAGTTTCCAGGTACAGTATATTCTGTACATATTCATATGTTAAACAAGAGATCCATCTGAGTTTGACTACCTGACTACTTTACTTGTATTTTTGGTTGACTAAAATGGAATTACTTCTTCTCGACTAAAATTAATTAATTTTTTGTCAACTAAAACTAGACTAAAATAACAATAATTTCATGATAAAAATGTGACTAAAATGGAATTTAGTCAGAAGACTAAGACTAAATCTAAATCAAAATCTATTGTCAAAATTAATACTGGTCATAAAAAGCTGTTTTTACCCAAAACTCTGCTTCTCTTCTACTTTGTATTTTATTAACTCTGTCTTTTTATATGCCTAAATAAAGGTGATTTTATTTTTACAGCATTGAATGTTATGTCTTCTCTCATGTCATTGTACAGTTAAAAGAAAAAAGCTTTTAAGCGTGTGGATATGGGGCAGGTGTCTTAAGTGAAGTAAGAAATACAGTGTCTTATATACGAGGTGAGACACAAAAAAAACAGGACTGGGCTTGGGGCTTTCCTGTAAAACCGTCTGGAGGTCGGCTGGACGTGAATCATCGAACTATATCCCCTCCTACACGCCCTCTCAAACTGCCGACTGGCTAGGTATATCCTGTGAATAGCCCAGTCAGTATCTGCAGAACAATCGCTACATGAGTTTCCGCGATAATGTCAGGTGAAAAAAATTGAACAGTGAATCAATATCAAATTTCTCGTGAATTTTCTCTTTTTCCGTAAAGCAGTTTTTGACTGACAAAAACATTCCTGTCCTTGATCATCCATCCGATTTAGCTCCCTGTGATTTTTACTTTTTTCCCAAAAATCAAAAGTGACCTGAAGGGAATACATTTTTCTTCAATGGATGAAATGAAGACAAAAACGACAAGCCTGTTGAAGAGCCTCAAGCAAGAAGACTTCCAGCACTGTTTCAATCAATGGAAGATACATATGGAGCGGTGTAGAGACTGGGAGTGGGGAGTATATAGAAGGTGACAATGTTTAGAATGCTGTAATTCATCAATAATTTTTTATTTTACCAATCAGGTTATTTTTGTGTCTCACTTCGTACTTGAGAGTAATACTGCTATAAGAAACGGTATCCTTAGAAAGGCTTGTGGCCGCGCTATTTGGCATCAGAAGAGAGTAAAAAAAAACACATGTGGGCAGTTTTTGTTGTAGCATTGCCACTTATTGAAAAAGAAACGATTGATTTATTATTCCAATTAATGGTATTTACTTCCTCTACATGATAGAACATCAGGTTTTGTCTTTTACACATTTGGCTATTATATGGCAGTGATGAAATGTATCAGTGATAATAAACAGTCCACATGAATTATTCATTACTACTTCCACGATCAACCTGCAAACACTTCATGATCAAGTAGACGATCACAATCGACTGGTTGGACACAGCTGATTATGTTGTTAGCCAGACGAGGTGTGATAGTTGTTAAAACAGCAAGCATTTAGTTAGACTTGATATACGTAATGTGCAGTGTGGCTCTGCTTCCTATAGGCATCTGACCAAGCAATAGTAGTGCAGCCAACAGCACTTTCAACCCCAGCACTAAAGGTGATACCAAATATTAATAATGGAGATATAACAAGATAAGACAATGACAACATGTGATGGACTATCAATAATTATATTAATTGACTGCAAGTTTCCAGTTTTAACTGTTATGTTATTCACATACCCAGTGTTTCTAGTACTGCCTTGAACATTTCATAAAATGGCACTTGAGAAGAACCAAAAAAGGATGATGTCTTAAGAAATAATTAAAGAAATGCATCACTGTTTTGCAGGACAAAATGGAAAGGGTGGTGGGTATTTGAATGGGGGCATGGTGGGCATAGTGCAATAAAGACAGATAAAAATCCAACATGGAACAGTATACCCAACAAAAGGACTAACGTGTAAATAATATAAGTGTGAAGCCTGTAACAAGCTTCTACTGGTGAGTGCAACGATCACAGTACTTTTCATGATGCTGCTTGATGTAAGGTACATTTTTACTTTGCATTCATCCAAATCCCATATATTCTTATTAGGCATGAGAAGATACTCTTAATTCACATAAATATCAACTGCTGTATAGGCTTCACAAAACAGTGCATTCTCTGAAAATCGGATATTCACAAATGCCACTTTACTTTACTATGCAAAAAGAAGACTTTATGTTAACAATGTCCAGAAGCAGTGTTGACTTCTCTGAGCTTGGAGGCATCTGGGATGGACCATCACACAGTGAAATTTTGTATTGTGGTCAGATGAATCAGTATTCCACATCTTTTTTGGAAGAAATAGAGGCTATTTGCACCAAACCAAAGACCAAAAGGACCATCCAGGCTGTTATCAGCAACAAGTCCAAAATCCAGGATCTGTCATGGTATGGAGTTGTGTCAGTGCTCTTGGCAAAGGTAATTTATACTTCTGTGATGGTAGCATTAATGCAGAAAGTTTTGTTGAGGTTTCAGAGCAACATATACTTGCTGTCAAGATGACATTTTTTCCCTTCCTCTTGCATTTTTCAACAAGACAATGCAAAACTACATTCTGCACGCATTACACAGGTATGGCTGTGGAAGAAGGTGTTGTGGGTACTGGACTGCTATAGTTAAACCCCTACTCAAGAAAAATAATCTCGACTCCTCTGCTTTTGAAAAATTTAGACATATTTCTAACCTGCCTTTCTTAAGTAAAATTCTAGAGAAGTCAGTCATTATGCAGCTAAATGACCACCTCAATAAACATGCTATTCTTGATAAGTTTCGGTCGGGTTTCAGAACAAATCTCAGTACAGAAACTGCTCTCATTAAAGTAGTGAATGACTTGCAGGTAAAGGCACACAGAGGCTGTTTATCTGTAAGTGCCGCATTTGATACCATTGATCACAATATTCTTAGAAATCGCCTTAGTCAATGGGTGGGCCTCGCAGGCAGTGTCTTAAATTGGTTTGAATCCTACTTGTCAGGTAGAAAATTCTTTTTTAGTTGTGGTAATTACAACTCAAAGATACATGATATTCTATATGGTGTTCCACAAGGATCTATCCTGGGTCCACTGCTCTTTTTGATTTACATGCTTCCGTTAGGTCAGATTATCTCAGAGCATAACGTGAATTACCATAGCTATGCTGATGACATGCAACTGTATTTATCAATAGCACCTGATGACCCCGACTCAGTCGTTTCACTAATACAATGTCTTACTTGTGTCTCTCAGTGGATGAGTAGTAATTTTCTCAAGCTAAATAAAGAATAAACTGAAATTTTAGTGATTGGCAATAATGGATATAATGAGATTATTAGAAATAAACTTGATGCATTAGGATTAAAAGTCAAGACGAAGGTAAAGAATTTAGGGGTAACTGTTGACTGTGACCTGAATTTTAAATCGCATATTAATCAGATCACTAAGAGAGCATTTTTTCACTTAAGAAATATAGCAAAAGTTAGACCTCTTATATCATTGAAAGATGCTGAGAAATTAGTTCACGCTTTTGTTTTCAGTCAACTAGATTACTGTAACGCACTCCTCTCAGGACTACCCAAAAAAGTTATCAATCAATTGCAACTAGTGCAGAATGCAGCTGCTAGAATCCTAACTAGGAAAAGAAAATCCGAGCACATCTCTCCAGTTTTGATGTCATTACACTGGTTACCTGTGTCATTCAGAACTGACTTTAAAATACTGTTTATGGCTTACAAAGCCCTAAATAATCTCACTCCATTTTTTATATCGGAGTGTCTGACATCTTATATTCCAAATCGTAACCTTAGAACTTCAAATGAGTGTCTGCTTAGAATTCTAATAGCTAAACTTAAACGAAGTGGTGAGGCAGCCTTCTGCTGTTATGCACCTAAAATCTGGAATAGCCTGCCAATAGGAATTCGCCGGGCTGATACAGTGGAGCACTTTAAAACACTGCTGAAAGCACATTACTTTAACATGGCTTTCTCATAACTTCATCTTAGTTAAATCCTGATGCTCTGTATATTCAATTAATTATTACTATTCATGGTGGCTCCAAAATCCGTACTAACCCCTACTCTCTCTTCTGTTCTATCTCCAGTTTTCTGTGGTGGTGACTTATGCCACCACCACCTAATCAAAGCACCGTGATGTCCCTACATTAATGGATTAAAGGCCAGAAGTCCACGTGACCGTCATCATCAAGTCCTTCTATGAGAACCCTGAATACAATGAGGACTGATCATTTATGTTAGGTAGAATGCCCAGAGGGGGCTGGGCTGTCTCATGGCCTGGAACCCCTGCAGATTTTATTTTTTCTCCAGCTGTCTGAAGTTTTTTTTTTTGTTTTTTCTGCCCTCTCTGGCCATCGGACCTTACTTTTATTCTATGTTAATTAGTGTTCTCTGATTTTAATTCTTGCTTTGTCTTTTTTCTCTTTCTTCATCATGGAAAGCACTTTGAGCTACATTATTTGTATGAAAATGTGCTATATAAATAAATGTTGTTGTTAACAAAACTATAAAAAAAATGGATAGATACAAAAATATATATACCAAGACTATATAGTCTGAATACACACCAGAATGACTGAAAAGGAAAAACATTAAAATGAAAGAAAAACTTCTGACTTGGCAAAGTCACAGTCCCAGTCACAGTGAGGCATTATGCAGGTGTATTGCTGTAGGTATAAAGGAGCCCCAGTAGCGTTTCCTGATACACTTCTGCTGAATAATTAGTTGGCTGAAAGTACTAGGATGTGCAGCATTTTTCATAATGCCACTCAATTTTGTTTTAATTCTCCCCTTTACTTCAAAGTCCAGGGGGTCCCGAGTGTGTCACATAACTGAGCTGGCCCTTCTAATTAGCTTGTTGATTCAGTTGGATGTCACTTCCCATAAAAGAATGCAGTCTCCAAAGGAATAAGAGCCTGATCTACCCTTTCTTATATACAGTAGATCCTCTGTGTTCCAAGACCAGTCCAGCATGTCATTGATGTGGACTGCCAAGTACTTATATGAATGCACCACATTTACAACGTTGTATATCCACTGACTGAATACGCTCATCCAAATGCATATCTGTGAGTTTACCCGTAAGCAGCAATGGCAGGATGGTAATGAAGGAGCTGGAAAAATCAAAAATTATAATCCTCACAGTGCAGCCATCTTTGTTCAGGTTAGAATAAGCCTTGTGGGGCAAATAAATGATTGCATCCTCCACTCTAATCTTTGTGTGTAAGGCAAAGTGCAGTGGGTCCAGGTGGTCTTTCAAAACAGGATTTACACAGTCCAGGACCAGGTTTTCATGATATGAGATGTAAGTGACACTGCTCTGTAGTCATTATGTGAAGAAGCACCTGCCTTCTTTGGAACAGGAATAGTGCAGGATGTTTTCCAGAGCTGTGACACTTTCTGAACCCTTGGTCACAGACTGAACAGGTGACAGAGGATACCACAAAGTTCATCAGCACAGACATTAAGAACTCGAGGGCTGACTCCTGTGTGTAGCTTCCTCACTTGCCTCCTTACTTGGTCTTTAGTTATGGACAGTCCACACTGATGGTCAGAGGTGGACTCATTACTGGCCATTCCAGTTGATGTGGTAGGAGTTGGTGATGTAGTATGGATGGTGTGGGGAAAATTGTGTCAATTGGGAGGGAAAATCTATGGAAAAATTGGTTCAGGGTGTTAGCTTTGTCCAAATTACCTTCTGGGCACCTGAGCTCTGGATTGTTTTTAAGTCCTGCAATTATACCCAGTCCATTCCAGCCATCCTTCATACTATTCGGAGTGAGTTTGTTTTCTATTTTAGCTTTGTAAGCTGCCTTTCCTTCACTTAGCTTTTTCTTTAGCGTACACTGTATGTCCTTCAGAGCGTCTTTGATACTGGATTTGAATGCTGTCTTTTTCTCATTCAACAGACGTTTTAGCTACATAGTAATTCATGGCTTGTTGTTTGGAAAGCAACATACTGTCTTTGAGGATACTACAGTGTCAACACAAAAGTTAATATAGTCTCTGATGCAGTGACTGAGTCCTGCAATGTCATCCCCATGTGACTCGCATATCGTTTATGCTCTTTGGAAGCAGTCATTCAAAGCCATTTCAGCCTCCAGTCTTTATTTCCTTACTGTTCTGGTAGTAAAAGTGAAGGTGTACACCGTAAGAATTACATACACATCCAGTGCCTTATTTATATAGTAATTTTTAATTTTTTTAAGAAATACAGGAGTGGTGCTAGAAAAAAGTCACAATATTAAAAATGCAACTTTAACAAAAGGAAAGTGTAAAATCATTAAGTTGTTGATGGTGATCTACAACAGAGGATGTAGTTTTAAACAGCCAAATTAATAGATTCTTATACTTGGAACTCTTCTTTAGCAAATTACTCAAAGGCTGCTGTTAGTTGCAGTGTTAATTTTACTTTTCCACATCTGTGTCTCCTTTTAATGATATATGCTGCAGTTTATACTTTTTTGTACTTTCCTCCCAACATTTATGATGGGTCGTTACCAAAGAACATGGTATTTTATTGTAACGTCTAGGCTGGAGGGTTAGAAAACAAGGTGCTACAATATATGTACTGATTATGTCATTTTGTAAAATTCTGTTAATTTCTGGAATATGAATAAGGTGTCAGTCATAATGTCTGTTAAAACTTTATACCTTGCGGTTTAGTTACAGGACAATCTGAAACAGCCGAGGTACAGAAGCATGCAGGAAAAGGAATTCTGAGTTTTGTTTTGCATTCAATTTCATTTTATACATTTTATTGTCTTTAATACCAATTTTGTGTGTTTTATTGTTTTAATAATTTTAATTTTATTATGAATTATATATCTTCATATATAATAACCTACCATGACTGTTTGTTTGTCTGTTAAGGATTTTAAATCACCTGTAGCTCGCAAACCGTTTGATCTATTGACCAAAAATTTGGTACACATATACTATGTGACATCTACTATACGCTTTTGGTGTGATGATTGACCTCCAAGGTTATTACTCTTTTTATTTTTATTTTATTTTATTGGAGAATCAACTCTCAGCAGCGGCCAGCAGGGCGGCTGTGTGGCATATGCATAAGGGCGCCGTTCTCATCCCTACCACCTTCGCCATCACATCCCCTACCTCTTCATATCTTAAATCATTCTTGAGGCAAATTGAAGATTTCAGTGCCAGCTTAAGTGAAAAAGTAAAGAAAAAGTACTAAGTAATTGCAAAACAAACACTGACTTAATCAATTTAAAAAACGAAAAGATGCCGACAAAAGAAGAGAAGAAGCAGGCCGCTAGGGTAGAGAAAATCAGAGCTGTTCATTAAGCAGCAAGCGCATCCACCTCTGAGCAAATGAATACTAAACGTACAGAGAAAGAGGATGAAAACTAGGAATGCTCAAGTCAAGTGTATTCACTGCATGTTACTGTGCAGTGCACCGTTACTGGTAAATATATATATATATACAGTGTATATATATATATATATTTTTTTTTGTATATGTGTGTGTGAGTGTGTGCGTGAGTCTGCTCATCCGTGTGTTCTTGATGCAATGTCATCTTAGGGATCGGAGATCACAGATGTTCATCTTAGGCTTGCACCCTTGCCCTTTACGCACTGAAATTCTTCCAGATTCATTGAATTATTTAATGATATAGAGGGAGACATATGCAAATACATTTCAATAATTTTCTCACACATTTGAACTGGAGACCCCTGACCATCTTTGCTCCTCAATGACTCAGTGTTTCATGCTTTTGTACAAAATCAGAATTACAATCACCTGTTTGAAATCATATTGTTATTCAATTATTTACCTCATTACTGGCCCCTGTCCCAACTTTTTTTGGAATGTGTTGCAGGCCTGAAATGCAGGAATGGATGCATTTTAACAAATGAAATGAAAGATAACCAGACAAAACATGAAATACCTTGGGTTCATACCATCTGCAATGAAATAAAAGTCAAAGTAAATTTAAGAATCACTGTTTTTTTATTTGAATTTTCAATACCGTCCCAACTTTTTCTGATTTGGGGTTGTATAAGGAAAACCCTTAAAACTTGCCAAAAAAGAGTTTACACTGTTACTGCTGATATGAACATTGATATCTTTTTTGACAGGTATGAGTGAATCTCACAGTTTTCTACTAGGTTTTAAAAGATTTAGGCATAGAAACCATATTGCTGCTGCCAGGAAAAAAATCCAGCTGAATGGAAATAAGTGTGAAAGAAATAGGAAAGACAGTTTTAGATTATCAGGCATCAAGAACACTGATATTTTTTCTTATTTCCAAACAAAAAACTATAGCAATATTTTTCAAAATCTGAATTGCAAAAATTGTTACCTGAATTAAAGACGAATGTATATAAAGTACATTGAGAAACCTCAGTATTGGGTACACCCACCACAGTGTAGATTGGTTTCCCATCTGGTCTAAGAAATGCCTTGATTTATGAGGTTTTTCCCAAGGTTGTCGAACAAGTAGCAGAAAAATGCTGGTTCATGTTGATTTCAATGTGGTCCATAATTGGTGCAAGTTACATGGTGGTTGATTTTTACTTTAATCAGCTGGCACCATTTCATTTCACTCATACTGTACTAAATCAAAATTTAATCACTGGGAAGGCCCATTGCACTAAACTGAATTTAATTTTATTTTCACTGAACGATTTCAGGACTTTCTCTAGTCTTAACATTCTCATGCTATATAAAGTCTTACTAAAGGTGGGTACACTGCTGACAAGAAGAAATAGATTACAGCTTACCATTTAACACTGTTGTACCAGCAAAGCTGACCACCATACTCTTCAATTTAGGACTTAGTGCTTCCCACTACTAACTGGATTTTGGACTTCCTAACTAATAAATCTCAGTATGTAAAAATTGGCAGCATGATATCTTCCATACTATTAACATAGGCGCTCCACAAGGTAGTGTACTGAGCCTTCTTTTATATATATACTAGCAAAATACCCGCGCTTCGCAGCAGTGAAGTACTGTATTCAAATTTTTATTAAGAAGAAAATTAAACCTTTTTAAACTGTGGGACAATATGCCAATAATTATTTGTTAAGGATCTCTTTGTATACCATGTTGTCAGTTCGGCCCTCCGGTTGTAACATGACCAAGCTGTGCACTAAGCTTACTCTTGAGCTTGTAACTTACAGTTGGCCATGTGAACAGTAATCTTGTCTCAAATCTCACAGCTTGGATTGCTGCTGTCATAATCGGTTTGAGTTTCATGGTTTGTTTCAATTACGACAGTATTTGCAGGATTTGTTGTGTTGAAGTGACATTTGGCATCTGTCAAGCGTTGTAAGCACACAACCGGTTTCATCAATAAAATCACATCCAGCTTTTGAAAGTTTAAACATTCATAAACATCAAAGTGTCCACTACTGAAATCGTCACCTGTGAATCTAAGATGTTTAAGAGGCATTGGCAGTTGTCAAAAGGTGTACAATATTTGGCCATTTCGGTACACTTGAAAGCGACAAACCGAACAATTCAGTGGCAGCCATCAACTCACATGTAGAACCATAGGTGAAGGGCTTAAGCATTTCACTCTTCTAGTGCTCCTGTGTAGTATAATTATCTCCTGTACCGTCATCAGTCCACACCTTGAACCTGTCCCAGTCATTCAATACATAAGACAGAATGTTCCTCCGGATATCAAGAGTGAGCCTGATATGGCCGTGCAATATGTAACAAAGAGAATGGAAAAGGTAGGTGGTATCTCCGGGCATGGAAACCACTCGGTAAGTGACAGTTCTTTGATCGATAGAATTTCTTGAAGATGGGCCCATAAGTAACAAAGACTGTTGAAAAGTTCAATATGGCGGCCGACAGTGGCATCATACTACCGAAATAAGTACGTACATTGGCTTCAGTTAGTGGAGGGAAGCCGCCTACCAAATTTCGAGAAGATGGGGCCATAAATAAGAAAGTTCAACATGGCGGACGTTGTTGACCATTATGACCATTACGCGTAGAATTTCGAAATGAAACTTGCTTAACTTTTGTAAGTAAGCTGTAAGGAATGAGCCTTGCAAATTTCAGCCTTCTACCTATACGGGAAGTTGGAGAATTAGTGATGTTGCACAATTCAACATGGCAGCTGACAGTGGCATCATACCACCGAAATAAGCACGTACATTGGTTTCGGTTAGCTAAGGGAAGCCACCTACCAAATTTCGTGAAGATGGGGCCGTAAATAAGAAAGTTCAACATGGCGGACGTTGTTGACCGTTATGACCATTACGCGGACAATTTTGAAATGAAACCTGCTTAATTGTTGTAAGTAAGCTGTAAGGAATGAGCCTGCCAAATTTCAGCCTTCTACCTACATGGGAAGTTGGAGAATTAGTGACGTGTGGAAAATTTAATATGGCGGCCGACAATGGCGTCATACCACCGAAATAAGTATGTACATCGGTTTTGGCTAGCGCCGGGAAGCCACCTACCAAATTTCGTGAAGATGGGGTCAGCCTTCTACCTACACGGGAAGTTTGAAAATTGGTGACGTTGGAAAATTCAATATGGTGGCCGACAATGGTGTCATACCACCGAAATGAGTACGTACATCGGTTTTGGTTAGCGCAGGGAAGCCGCCTACCAAATTTTGTGAAGATGGGGGCATAAATAAGAATGTTCAACATGGAGGACGTTGTCAACCGTTATTGACCCTTATGACCGTTGCGTGTAGAATTTCGAAATGAAACCTGCTTAACTTTTGTAAGTAAGCTGTAAGGAATGAGCCTGCCAAATTTCAGCCTTCTACCTACACGGGAACTTGGAGAATTAGTGATAAGTGAGTGAGTGAGTGAGTGAGTGAGTGAGTCAGTCAGTGAGTCAGTGAGGGCTTTGCCTTTTATTAGTATAGATATATACGAGGTGTGGCAGAAAAGTAATGAGACTGATTTTTTATTTACCAAAGTTTTTATTTTTTTCAAACATCAATGTTATCCCCTTCAAAGTAGTTCCCTTGGGCAGCTACACACCGATGGAGACGTTGTTCCCACTGTTGGTAGCAGCGCTGGAAGTCTTCAACCGGTATGGTCTTCAGCATGTCCGTTACACTCTTTTGGATGTTTTCTAAAGTCCCGAAATGACGTCCTATGAGGACATTTTTCAGTTTAGGAAAAAAGAAAAAGTCACACGGACTGAATAGGTGAATAAGGGGCTGGGGAACCACAGGAATGCCTTTTGAGGTCAAAAATTCTGTTATGGAGAGGGCAGTGTGACATGGGGCGTTGTCATGATGGAGCATCCATTTGTCTGCAATGTCTGGTCTCACGCGAATGACCCTTTTTCTGAGCCTTTCAAGGACGTCTTTATAAAAAACTTGGTTGACAGTTTGTCCTGGAGGAACAAATTCTTTGTGGACGATTCCCCTTTTGTCAAAAAAACAAATCAGCATTGATTTGATCTTCAATTTGCTCATTCGAGCTTTCTTTGGTCGAGGAGAGTTTGCAGTGTGCCACTCCTAACTTTGCCTCTTGGTCTCAGGATCGTATTCAAAAATCCATGATTCATTGATCACACGACTAAAGAAATCTTGCTCATTAGCGATTCTGTCAAGAAGATCAAGATACTTGTTTTTTCGATTGTCCTTCTGCTCAATTGTGAGGTTTTTCGGCACCATTTTGGCACAGACCTTTTGCATGTGCAAATGTTCAGTCAAAATTTGATGAATGGTAAATCTGTTCAAATTTAATTGTTCACTCAACATTCTTAATGTTAAACGACGGTCTGATCTCACAAGAGTGTTCACACGTTCGATGTTTTCATTGGTTTTTGAAGTTGAAGGCCTCCCTGAACGGTGTTCATCTTCAACGTGTTTTCTGCCTTCCAAAAATGATTTGTGCCAGTGAAAAACTTGAGCTCAGGATAAAGAATGTTCCCCATAGGCCTGTTTTAACTTTTCAAACGTCACACTTGCCGATTCTCCAAGCTTAACACAAAATTTAATGGCACAACGTTGCTCCAAATTCCAAAAAAAAACCAAAAACACAACTTCGCTAATAGCAGTCACAAAAATCACGTAGTTAACGGAAGGAGTTGAAACTCGCACTGAGCTATGGGAGGGAACTGATATACGTGCTCTATCAAGGACAACAGCGCAGCGTTGCCAGATCACTTGCAGTGTTGCCAGTCTCATTACTTTTCTGCCACACCTCGTGTATATATATATATGGAAGAGAAGGTCTGTGATACGGTTTGCATATTTGCAGCTGGAGATCCACAAAGGGAGAAAATGAATCACATATCATGGTATACATTGGACAAACTTCAAAAAGAATTGCAACACGTATACAGGAACACCCCAACGCCGTCAGAAGAAAGGACTCACTATCATTGATCTATACACATACTAAATCAACAGGACATACATTTAATTGGGACGATGTGCAAGTAAAATTTAAAGCCAATAATATAAGTGCCAGAGAGCTGGCTGTATCCTGGTTATCAAATGAGAACGCCATCAACAGACACTTGGACATAAATCCAGCATATGCAAACTTAAAAAGAACTTATTCATAATAAACAAGACTTTATACCCAATAGCCACCCCAAGCCCCACCCCCGACCACACGGACCTAGCCACCCCTCCAAAGCACACCCCTCCCCAGTAAGTTATTCCTATATATTTCCTTTAATTCTTGTAAGTCTAAGCATTATCCTCTGATGTAGACCCCTGGTAGGGGTTGAAAGCTCAGGAATAAAAACTACTTTATGATGCGTGATTCATTTTCTCCTTTTCTCCCTTTGTGGATCTCCAGCTGCAAATATATATATATATATATATATATATATATATATATATATATATATATATATATATATATATATATATATATATATATATATATAAACACAGTCAATTCACATTATCCATTGGGGCTACATTCCTGAAAAACCCAGCAACCCAGAAACAGAAACTGCAGATACTGAAGCATTAATCATATGAATGGGGTTATGGTCTGGCAGACCCAATTCACTGTATGCTTTTTTTAACCCATTACCATAAACACATAATTTCATATACTATAAATCAAACAAGCATTTCATAACAAGCTGGCAATTAGGAGCAGTTAGCAAAACCCTGGGTCCTGTGGCCAAAACCAGAGGGAGGGAGGGAGTGAATACATCACAAGTGTTCTGGCTAGATAGTTAAGTTTGATCATCTTCTTGGTACTCCACCAGAAGCCATGAGTGACCATGGAATGGCCAATCCGAGGACATCACTAAACCATCCAGTCGGTAGTAGTGATGGACGATGTATATAAAGTGCAGGGAATTAATTAGTGACAGCTTATGAACCGCATTTACTGGGAATGTTTCGTTCATTGGAAGCAATTGCAAGCTCCAGTCCCAATCATGAATGGGGTTCAATGGCTTACTCATGCCTCTCTGCAGGCAGTCCCATCACATATCTGTTATTGCTCAATCTCACATGTTGATGCGGCATGATAGGCCCCTCAAACTTTTTTTCTATTATACATGGCTGTGAACAGGCAGGAATAGGCCATGGATATCACAAAATGGGTTACAATTATATAGAAGCAGAAAAGCATATCCATGGGAACTGAATCCATGGATAGCAAGGATTTAATGTGTATATGTAAATATGTGGACGTGCATACATTTTACCTACTTATTTAATTTGGTGTTAAATTTTTGTCAATTGACCTGACCATATGCGTGCAAGAATTTCATTGTACTATGAACATATCACAACTTGCTTGACTTGACTTTACTTGGTATTCAGTTGTTGCTGTACAAATATAAAGAAATCCATGGTATGTATGCTAAGAAACCATATGCTGTATCATTACAACTTATTGAACAGTCTGCATTGATGACACCAACCCAAAATGAATCAGGTGGAACATGCAATCTTTTTAGTTCCTCCCTGGCATATTTGCATTCCTTAGTAAACAATGCAACTGAGTCTCCTTGTTTTGAAGTGGAAAATGGGCATGCTAAATTGAATTTTAACTCTTTATTTACCTATTTCAGAAACACATAAATAATCAGCTGTTAGCTGATCTACTGCAGGCCATTTGCTACTCTACACATGTCATGACAGATTGTGTCATCTAATTGTGTTAATATTCTGTTTGCTGTTACAGTATCACCACTAGATGTTCTGGATAATGGAGGAGTTTTGGTACTTTCCTGAACCTTTTGTGTGAAAACTGCTGCAGGGTTGTGGTTTCTGATATAAATACCCTATAAGTTGGCATCATACCCATTACCACATAATCAGAGACATTTAATGCCCATTCTTCCTCAGAAATGCACACAAACACACACACACACACACCATCCACTGGTAGTGTATCTGCCTGACAGTTTTACGCAGCCTTCTCCATACATACTGTACAATGCTGTCACTAATTGAGTTGTTGATTGTAAAGGTAAGCACCAATTAACATAACACAATGTTCTCAAACCCCCTTAACCAAAGTCACTGGGGCTGCCGGTTTAAATCTGAAGAAAATACTTCATGGAAATATGAGGTGTTTTAGACATCATTAATTCAGCTCCCAGCTTTCAGTATTAATAATGGATATGACAAACAGTATGATATATATTTTGGAGAAAAAAAACATTCAGGGTATTGTATTGTAATCTTTCATTTTCTTTACTGATTCAAAGTGTTTTACAAAGTAAATTTGGCATATTAACTGAGAAGGTTTTTCCTACAGTACTGAATGTTTTACAAAACCACTATGTTGATTACCACACTGTTCTTTGTACATGTGGCAATAATGACCCTATAAACCTATAATGATTTCAATAATGTGATGTTGGTATTAAAAACATAAAATTTCAAGAAAAAAATAATAGCCAAAAAAAACAAAAACAAAATGTGCAAGTAAGCTTTTATCACCTTAGAGGTGCATGTTATTAGAGTATTCTGAATACATGCTCAGCAATACTCACTAGCAGCTCCCTGACCTTGGAGAACCTGCTTTATGTGACTGACATACACAAAACCCACTCCATATGTATTGCATGCAGAAAGCTGGAAGCGCAGAATAAAAGGAAAATAACATGCACTTTGAAAAAGAGAAAAAAGTTGCCCATGTTTTTATTTTAAAAAAGAAAATAAACAGAATATCATTCTTAAGGTGGAAATAGAAAATCTGTTCGAGCACAAAAGACTTATACATTTGATACAGACTCATAAAAAGAGAATAAAGGCTTTAGACAGGCACTGGCACAGATTAGATGTAAGAACAGTAAATGAAGGATCAGAACACAGATAACGATATGAGGCACCCTTAGGCAAACCCTGTTTAATTGCAAAGTAAAATAATAAACACAATTTAACATGTGCTACCGAATAGCATCCTGACAGACACAAGTCTATTGGTAGACTGAAGGCAAGATGCTGATGGAGCCGGTTAAGAGCTTTGCAGGGCAGAAGAGGCAGACTCAGGAGGATCGGAACCCGGAAGTGATGTCACTTGTCTTCCTGTTTCTGGTCATCAGGTCTGCAGAAGAAAGAAGAGGAGAGGTGACAGCGCCAACCCTCAAGTTGGACTGGAATTACCATCAGATGAGCCCTTAAGTTGACTCCCAAATGCATGTGTGTGACAGCACATTCAATTTGCAGGCCTCTTATGAAGTATTTCCCACACACTACTTTGCCAGACCCTGCTTCTCCCAACACATTTTTTGAGCATCACTGTATTTTTTTTTCTATATAGTACCTCTTATTGCAATCTTTAATATATATAACCAGAAACAAAAGCAGCAATTCTTTCTGGAATCTTTCTGAGGACTGTTTTATTTAGTAAAGTAGAGTACAGCATTTCTCCAAACTCACGAGAAGGCCTTAAGAAAACAATACTGAGAATGGTTTATCTACATGAAATAAATTCATACTGATTATGGCAAGTATGACGTCTGCTGAAAATTTACAATCAAAAAACCATGCTATAGTCTTGAGTGAATAATTTATATTTTTTTTTTAGTGTTTTTGTATTTTATGTAAAAATTACTTGCATTGTGCTGTGCTTCATTCTAGTGATCAATACAAATTCATTATGTATAAATATTGACTGAGATGGTATGTAACATTTATGCAAAGCTATTTTTAATTAATGTTTTGCCCTGCAGAACCAATTAACCACACTACAGGAACTCTTGGCTTGCATGTCTTATTTTTTCACTTTTGTTAGTGCAAACATCTCATAGGACCACCAGGCTACTACATCACGTTTCATAAAAACCTCTTTTACACCAGCAGGGAGTCGATTCTTTGCTAGTTTTTCTTTTCAGACTTTGGTTCAATTTTTCTTTGCACCTACACCTGGCCAACCATATCGTCCTAACGCAAGGGTGTGTTGTGTCCACTGCAATATCTGCTACCCTCTGCCTAAATGGAGAGCACATCCCAGCAATGAAGCCGGTTGTTGTCACAGCCATTATTTTAACACTGTGATATTTGCTTTAATAAGACCATTTCAACAAAAGCCTGCTGACATTTAATGAGAAATCTGTAGTAATATAAAATATTTCCATATGCTCGTATTGCTCAAATGATTATAAAATTATTTGTATCAGTAACAATAATGGAACAATTTCCTCATTAAATTTTGAATCTAGTTCTGAAAATAAAATAACCTCATAAGTAGTAAAGAACACCAAGCCAGAAAAGTCTACATGTAAGTAACTGATTTTATGAGTATCTTTACTGCCAAGTATTTTTTGATAAATGTGTATTATTAGTAGACATTGGATAGTATATTGCATACAATGTGTACACATTTCTTTATAATGACAGATATTCCAGATGCTGAAAAATAATTAGGCTATAAGTTTTGTAATTAGTTCAAATGATTTCAAATGTGTTCAAGTGAAGCTGAAACATAATGCAATTTATCATTTTATGGAACACAAGTTTAGTTTTACCACCAGATATTTCTCATTTGCTTATTCAAGAATGACACATATGTGCTTCTTTCATGAAGACTGATGAAATACTACAAAAGCAAACAAAGCAATAGCAACTTTTCTAAACTATACAACATTGTAATATCCCTTTCCAGGAAAGAGAAATAAAACCGCATGGGCTGTTCACTGTGCAATAATCAAAGAGATTTATTCCTGCTTTCTTTTAACCAAACATTCAAAGGAATGATAAAAGAACCAGCAACTGTTTACAGTCCTCCCATTATTTAGGCCAGGTGAGACGCCATGACTTCACATTTAGTCTTTCCTGGATTCACTTGCTCTTACAGCTGCTTGATTTAAAGCCGCAGCAGTCATCGGAAACCTTATGTAACACAGTCCCACAGCCTCTCATGGCAGAGAACTTTGTCATCCGACACAACCACTCACACACAAAGCTGAGCTTGTGGCACTATTCTCATCCAAAAACTGAAAAGCACACCAGTTCATTTTGGCCCCCTATTTTGCATCCCCAATCTATGCCCCTCAGCATCTCGGTTGCTGCTTTGCATTGACAGTTGGCAGATGGAGTTTCTCTGTACCTGTTCCCTTCCGTGGTTCTCTGAAATTTCCACAACTCTTGTGGTGCCTTGCTTTGTGAAGATTTTAGACAGATTGTTAGATTGATCCCTCATCCTATAGTTCCTCACCCATGAGGATGCTTCAAAATGTTGATAATGAGCTGGCAATTGGATAATTTGTCTAGGTAGGCCAAGACAAGTGGCAGCATCAGTAGAAAGCAATCTCTCCTCTGCTATGTCCAGCACACAATCATGTTGCTTTTCCTGATTGACATCCCGGTTGGCTGGCGCCTCAGACCTTTCTTCACCACTTAACGTTCCCTGGTAAGGTGCCTATCCTGATGCAGGAACACCCAATGCCCCTCGGTGACATCTGCACCCAGTACAACACTTTTGCCACACATTCAAGTACTTTATATGGCTCTACCCATGGACTGTCAACTTTTTGTTAAGCAGCCTTTTTTCTATTGGAAACTGTACACCAGGGCAATAAGTGTGTCATCTTGTTTTGGTGTCATAATGCGTTTTTTTCGGTTAGGCCAGCCTTGTGTAGATCGAGGCTCTAGAGCAAATATTTGAGTCATGTCGATTTGGTCCTTTAAAGAATAAGCATGCTCAGGTCCAGACTGCTCTCCCCCATCTGGTGGCAAACCATATTCTATAGAGGTCTAGATCTTGGCTCAACATTAGCAGGTAAGGGGTCTACTGTGTCAATTCCTGTACTGATGTCCAGCATGCATGGAGAACCGGGAGCAGTTGCTCATCATAGTTGTGCTGGTCTTTGTCAGACATCAAGGCTAACTAAGCTGACAGGTTTTGGCTAGGCCATCACTTTGGGGTTGGAACAGAGTGGTGCAAGGCCACATACATAATGAAATTGAAAAACTGTTCCAAAATTTCACTCCTGGTCTGAACGGAGTTCCAGTTGCATGCCAAACCTACTGAAATGCCCTCGACAAAGGCTGATAGGGAATGCCTCTGAACATTTGGAAAAATTGTCTTCCCTTCCAAAGATGTACTCATTTACCTGTCAAGAATGGGGAAAGGGCCCCAGAACGTCTATACCGATCCATTCCATTGGGAGACTGACTTGGTATTATTGGAGTAAGGCAACTGATAGTCCCAAAGGCCCCTTGAAAGCTGTGCACACATTGCAGAGGAGGCAGTGGCATTCAACATCTCTTTGGCAACAACCCTAATAAAATCCCTGCTGGAAGCACTTCACTGTCTTACCACTGAGTTACCAAATTGTCCCACTGGGTCAATTAACAATGAGGCTCCCTAGGGCTACCTTTTCCCTGCTGGGTCTTTATTAGGCCTTCACCCAGGTTCTCACGTCTTATTTTTTTGTGAATAGTCTGGGTTTTGTTGTCCTAACTAACCTCCCCCCACCCCTTCCTTCACTCAGTTGATAAGCACTCTTGTACCAGAATTTAGTTTAAGTCCAGCCTTCTACAATCATGCTAGCAAAGTGTAAATGAAGTGCAAGGTTCCATCCAACATGGGTACATGTGTCATCACATTGTCCAAATATACCAGACATCAGGAACAAGAGATGTCATTCAGGACACAGTCCATTAGCTATTCAAATGTTGCTGACATGTTGCACAGCCTGCATGGATGCACCCAGTACTGCAATCTGAATCTATCCCTGGCTGAAAATGCTTTTTTCTCTATGGCTTCTATGACCAACTCTACATGCATGTTGCCACTTTTAAAATTTTAAAAGTCAAGAACTGTATGGACTTGATTTAAAAATCAAGAACTGTATCAATCTGGGGAAGCAGATATGAATCATTCTGCATAACTGCGTTCAAACAGTAATAATCACTGTAAAACCACCATTCTCTTGGAGCACCAGAGACCTTGATGGCTCGAAGATCCCGGCATTCAACATGTTGTGTACCAGCGAATCTGCCTCGGTTTCTGAGCCAGGAGGATGTGTCATATAAGTTGTTTGATCGCATTTTCTTTGTCAAAGCTGTGGCAGAAGAGGTGTGTTCGGCCAATGTCCTTGGGAAACATGACAAAAAAGTCTGAAATTTAACAATAAATCTCCAAGCTGATGCTACTTTGGCACTGCCAATCCCTGTCTGCTCCTTTTCCAGAGGCCTTCCAGTGTCATTCCATTGCCTGCATTGGCTGGGGAGTCTTCCAGCTGGTTCACAGAGGCCTAGGCTGACAGTCCATCAAATGACAAGGGGTATTAAGTCCATCTGAACTTGTCAATCAATCAATCAATCAATCAACATTTATTTATATAGCACATATTCATACAAAAAAAAATGTAGCTCAAAGTGCTTTACAAAATGAATAGAGTAATAGAAGACACAATAAAAGATAAACATAAGTCAACATTAATTAACATAGAATAAGAGTAAGGTCCGATGGCCAGGGTGGACAGAAAAACAAAAAACTCCAAAAGCTGGAGAAAAAAATAAAATCTGTAGGGGTTCCAGACCAAGAGACCGCCCAGTCCCCTCTGGGCATTCTACCTAACATAAATCATCATATTTTCATGGAAGGACCTGATGATGATGGTCACGTAGACTTCTGGCTTTCAGTCCATCATTGTTGGAGCATCATGATGCTTTGAGTAGGTGGTGGTGGCGCAGGCCACCACAAAGAAACCGAAGAGAGAGTAGGGGTCAGTACGGATTTTAGAGCCACCATGAATAGTTATTATGAAGAATTGAACATACAGAGTATCAGGATTATGTTAAAGTGAAGTTATAAAAAGGCCATGTTAAAGTAATGTGTTTTCAGCAGTGTTTTAAATTGCTCTACTGTATTTGCCTGGCGAATTCCTATCGGCAGGCTATTCCAGATTTTAGGTGCATAGCAGCAGAAGGCCGCCTCACCACTTCTTTTAAGTTTAGCTTTTGGAATTATAAGGAGACACTCATTTGAAGATCTAAGGTTACGATTTGGAATATAACGTGTCAGGCATTCCGATATATAAGATGGAGCGAGATTATTTAAGGCTTTATAAACCATAAGCAGTATTTTAAAGTCAATCCTGAATGACACAGGCAACCAGTGTAGTGACATCAAAACTGGAGAAATGTGTTCGGATTTTCTTTTCCCAGTTAGGATTCTAGCAGCTGCATTCTGCACTCGTTGCAAATGATTTATGTCTTTTTGGGTAGTCCTGAGAGGAGTGCGTTACAGTAATCTAGTCTACTGAAAACAAAAGCGTGAATTAATTTCTCAGCATCTTTCAATGATATAAGAGGTCTAACTTTAGCTATGTTTCTTAAATGAAAAAATGCTGTCCTAGTGGTCTGATGAATATGCGATTTAAAATTCAGATTACAGTCAACGGTTACCCCTAAATTTTTACTTCCGTCTTAACTTAATCCTAGTGCATTAAGTTTATTTCTGATAACCTCGCTGAATCCATTATTGCCAATTACCAAAATTTCAGTTTTCTCTTTATTTAGTTTGAGAAAATTACTATTCATCCATTCAGAAATACCAGTAAGACATTGTGTTAGTGTATCGAAAGAGTCGGAGTCATCAGGTGCTATAGATAAGTACAGCTGTGTGTCATCAGCATAGCTGTGGTAGCTCACATTGTAACCTGAGATAATCTGACCTAACGGAAGCATGTAGATTGAGAATAACAGCGGACCCAGGATAGAGCCTTGTGGAACACCATATCGGATATCATGTGTCTTTGAGATTTGATTACCACAACTCACAAAGAATTTTCTCCCTGCCAGGTAGGATTCAAACCAATTTAAGACACTGCCAGAGAGGCCCACCCATTGACTAAGGCGATTTCTAAGAATATTATGATCAATGGTGTCAAATGCAGCACTCAGATCTAAGAGGATGAGAACAGATAAATGGCCTCTGTCTGCATTTACCCGCAAGTCATTTACTACTTTAACAAGTGCAGTTTCTGTACTGTGATTTGTTCTGAAGCCTGACTGAAAAGTATCAAGAATAGCATGTTTATTTAGGTGGTCATTTAACTGCATAATGACTGCCTTCTCTAAAATTTTACTTAAGAAGGGCAGGTTAGAAATGGGTCTAAAATTTTCAAAGGCAGAGGGGTCAAGATTATGTTTCTTAAGAAGGGGTTTAACTACAGCAGTCTTAAGACAGTCTGGAAAGACCCCCGTATCTAATGACGAATTTACTATGTCCAGAATATTGTCAATTAGAACGCCTGATATTTCTTTGAAAAACCTGTTGGTAATGGGTCAAGGACGCAGGTGGAGGGTTTCAGTTGAGAGATTATACTATGTAATTCAGGTAAATCTATCCTGGTGAAAGCATTTAATTTGTTTATAACGGAGTACCGGGGCTTTGGAGGTTCTGCAGTGTTCGGGAGATATACTATGTTATCTCTAATATCATTAATTTTTTGAGTGAAAAAAGTTTGGATTTAGTTAACTGTTTTCTAGTTGTTTTTGAGATTTTTATCATTAATTCTCAGTTTTTTATGTTGTGTTATCCTACTGGGGATCTCTGATTGTATTCTAGGATCCGAGATATCCTGAAAGGTAGGGTCATGTGTGTTATCAGACACCTGTGTGAAAGTGTTACTGTGAGAGCTTGAACTGAACAGGAGAACAAAAAAAACATAAAACAAAATTGTAGTCAAAGGATTAGAGGCAAAAAAGGGTAGCTTGGAAGCCAACCATTGAGCAAAACAAGCAAAGTCAAAGACTAAAAAAGAGTTCAAAAACTAAAAATGATACCTGAAGCTAGTCCTACTTTAAACAATAAGGCTAGGCCTATTTTTAAAAAGCTAAGCCTACTTTAAACAAGAAAATGAATCTAAGAAGTTGTTTCCTTTATCCAACTGAGAGATAATTCACAGTGGAAATGCTGCCATATTTATACCCTAGTGCAGGAAAAGTCATGAAAGTGACAACGGTTATGTGATGTGATACTAGCAACACAAAAACAAGGAATGGAATAAAATGAAAATAAACTTTGTCAAAATAAATCAACACGTAGAAATAAAACCTTTCACAATTAATAGTTCTTTAAAAAAAAGCACAAAATAATTCAAAATACATGTGTAAAAACATTTTATGTGATAATGTTCCTCACACTACAGTAACCATTTTTCCCAATATACTGTTCTGGAGACAATGGTAAGACTGCAAGCGAAGACAGACTTTACCTTTTTGACAGTCTTGCCTTCATTTTATTGTAGCATTTAGCTGTTTTGCTTGTGTTTTCTGCACATTGCTTTTGTGCTTTATTTTTCTCAGAGATTTTTCCATAATGTTGATTTATTGTCCCCCATAGGTGTTGGTGGAATAAGCAAGCGCTTGCATCTGACCAGGTAGGGTAAGGCTTATGAGGCAGACCATTGTGAGCCCCACTTTAAAGCCCCCAATTCTTCAAGTGCTATTATTGCTAAAACCCCTGACAACTCAGTGGCAAATTATGTGCTTTCTACATTTTTTCCTTGTTTTATGTGGCAGTTAAGAAGTGATTCGTACATATTTCATACTCAAATAAAATGGCAGCCATTAATTATTTTACTTTGCTCAACTTGTCACATGATAATCTATGTTAAATGTGGGGTAATGGTTTGGGTTCTGATTCCTGATGCATCTCCCTATCTGCCTGGGCGGGCTTAAAATTTCCTTTTTATAGTGCTGGAAAATAAAAGAATGTATTAAATTGCTTTATCTTTAATTGGAAAATTATGTTTTCTTCATATTATCAAGTATATTTCTTGAGAAGAAAGCTTTCTGCATGTACTGTACTGTTTTTGTCTATGATTTCCCATTTCTAAGAAATAGCTTGGTATGCATTAATGGATGGCCAGAAGTAGCACTTACTTTTATGGATTTACTCAGAAATAGCTCTGTTCTTTGGAAATCAACCAAGTGAGAGCTAGAATAATGGCATCAATCACTAAATATCAGATTTTTGCACATTATATATGTTTGCTAAAATTATTAACAGTTTCTTTATTTTTAATATTATACGAAATCACTTGAAATAAATATTTTTCCTTCTATGTGCAAATTACAAATGTTAGTTTGACTTGCAACTAATGCAATGGTTACAATAGCTACTGCAATTAGACCAGGTTCACATCGCAGCCCGGCCACTCAATTGCTGCTGTTTTCCTTTTCTCTATGTGTCTGCATTGTTTGTTATCCAGTTTTCCTCCAACATCTCAAATATAAGCAGATTAGGTAACTTACCAACGCTAAATTCCCCTTTTCATTTAGAAGATGAGAATTATATTAAATTTATCTTCACGGAACATAATGTTTTTGTTGAAATTAAGATTTTTCAGGAGATATCTGTCAAAATTCATTGGGAAACACTTATAGAATACCTGAGGGAATGCACAAAAATAAACTGCAAACCAGAAGGCTAAAAGATTTTACTAATCATATCCACAGAATGAATAATAAATATGCAGCATTACCCACCACTGAGCCGTGGAAAAGTGACTGGTTTTGCAGATATAATTTATATTTATTGACTAAAAAGGGAAATGTTAATATTAATTCCTTACAGTCTGCATTTTATTTTGATTTTTTTTATGTGGTTTAGTCTTTTACATTTGGTAATTTTATTCCATTTAGAACATTGGTTAGGCTGTTATTTAAGGTTGGTATCATAAAACATCATAGTGCAGGACCGTCAGTATCCTGATATTGTGGTAATCATTAAGTACCTTTTTTGATTAGCTCTAATTATGAATTTGTTTTACATTTTGACTTTTACCTAACATTTTTGATTTTACATAGCACTTCTCCTTTTTTGACTTCCTGGTAACAATTCTCTACTTGCCTTTCAACCATTTGTTTGCCTTTGCTAAGCAACATATTGAAGAAATACCACAAGGTACTTTATTCGTCAAAATGAAGTGAACATCACATGCTAAGAGGATTTTACAAGCATTTAAACCAAAAAGGCTGCATGCTCACACATCTATCTAGTAGAAATTTATATAATATAAAACACTTTTCAGCCATTTTGTGTGTTTATTGCTGGTCCCACCATTTTGTATGTTTGCTTTCATGTGCACTGACCTTTTACAGCTTTCTGTTGCTGCGATGCAGCACGCTTGCTGGGAACATGACATCATGGTGGCCACGTTTATTAAACAACATCCAAACTTTGTAGCAACATAAAGATAAGACTTCACAAAAATTCACTTTAAATTTATCTCTACCTCTTTACTTTATGATTGATCTCTTTTCTTACTGTGTTTTACCTTTAGCTCTTCTTCTGTAACAGCTCCTAAAATCTCTGACACTTGATTTAATTAAAGTGTCCATCAGGACTTATATGAGAAATCCCAACAGAACACAAGACACTCTTACCTAAAACTTTACACCGGGCATCAATTTCAGTTTTCCTAAGAAAATTACAAATCTTTTGTATCTTATCTGAATTATACAAACTCATTTCTCTTTCAAAACCAAAGTTAAGATTCTGGACAAAGGTCTTGGAAACAGAACATGAAAAGTGTTTCCTTCTGTTATTTCATAAGTTCTAACTGAATTTTGTAAAGGCAAACAATTACTGAATTACCTGTTCTCCCATCTTTCATGAATATTCAATAAAAGATATACCTTAGCAGCAGTCTCTTTACTTTCAGATGGGAAAAAACACCTTTGATGAAGTTTATTGTAGTACACTAATTTGGTTTTGGATCTAAAATATCTGCATGGATTAAACTACTGTATTATAGTAAAGTCCAAAAACCTCCATTTATGTATATAGTATAAATTAACATTTTTTTGCCATTCCCATTGAACCTCTTACCAATCCCATCAATAAAGGTTCACAGAATTTAGGAACTGTAAGGTAAGGCCTTGAATAAAATTACCCCTTTACGCATGACAAAGTAGTTTACGGTGTCTTATTAATCCATAGTCATTAGTTTCATATTTATTAAATATACTAGATAGCTTCTACAGAATTTCAGGTTTCAAAATCAATTTAAACAGCATATTTCCCATGAATAGGCTTACACATCACCTTAAATTTGAACAATTTTCTTTAATTGTCTTGCAGTTAAAAATCTCACAGTGAGAAAGACCTAGTGAAATTATTTAGCAGCCTGATGAAATGTGTTAAACAAAGCCCTCTCAACTGATCTTCACCTCACATTAGTTGAAAGAATTAATATTGTTAAAATTAATATCCTTCCCAAATGTCTATGTCTTTATCAGGGCATTCCAATATATATGAACAAATCCTTTTAAAAATATGATGCAATTGTAATTTGGTTCATTTGAAACACAAAAAAGACTCAGATTAAAAAAAGAAAAAAGAACTCTTCAGAGGTCTAAAGCAGAAGTGGACATGGCACTGTCAGACTGGCACAAAGAGATTATGGGTGTAACCAGGCAAATTCTTTTGTATCTGTTTGGTAAGCCATGGAGAGGAAATTGTGCATTTCAACTTTCCTGTATACTTTCTTGGACACTCCAGTTACAATTCTTTATCACCAACTAAGTAGAAATCTGGTGGTTTGACTCATACTTACAATATGGCCACAGGTGCAGGTGACACTTGAAAGCTGAGATCTTATTGTCACTTGTGTCCTCATGACACAATTACAGATCTCCACCATAAGTAAAATGCACAATATTTAATATATAGAATACACTTGTTTATGGGACCTTTACTGATTAGAATACTGACAATATATTTGCACCCTCTTAATAACTGTGCTTTTCATTAAACATTTATTTTACTGCATTCATATTAGAGACTATATCTATTAAATAAGCAAGACAGTCTGTCTATCCCACTTTTCACCACAAGACAACCACCAAGTGACAGAAAGAGTAAATATCCAGAAGCTACAGTTTCAGTAATTAATAAAATAAAATTGAATGCATGAACATGGTTAAAAACATTAAGGAAAACCCTAAAACAGTAAATTCTAATTTAGTTTGTTAAAGAATTATATATCGTCATCCACATGTGATCAAGGCTACTATTCTAACCATAATCAGAAAGGGAGAGGATGTTTTCATTCCATTCGTATACGTATCTATGATTTCCAATGAACTCCCATTTGAATTCAAAAACTTACATTTCTTGTACGTCTTGCATTTGCGATATCCATAAAGAAAGTACAAAAACAATCACTTAAAGTTACTAGAATTTACCTTAAAGAACCGTGCTGTTCACACGGCCAGCTAGTTATTCATTGCCTGTTTCAGAGTAGGACCAGGAAAGAATCTATACATTCTTGCTTCTAATGGTGAAACGAAAAACATTGTGTATCATAAGGCACTCTTAATCTGTTATTTATTAACAATTGAAGTTTGACTTTTGAACAATATTTGAATAATAAATTAATTGCCAAATAATAAATGGAAACTTTCCCTTTTTTCCAATCCGAGCGACAGCTGGGCATCCTCGCTAGTTAAAAACTAATGTACCTAACTTTCCAAATTTTCCCTCGTTAGCTACTATAGAAATTATATTTTCTAGGTGGCAAAAATATTTAGTGTACCCAAGCTAATTCAGTGTCTTGAAGGGTGTAAATAATCAGATGGCTTTCAATTAGATTTTCAGATAATGACTGGAAAACAGCCCTTGATAAAATACAGCCTTCCTCGTTTGTGAACCAAACTCTATATTGCACACAACTGTCTAGACTTTTATTATCCAAAATTTATCAGGGTCAATATGCTGTTTATGAGAGAAGTCATCAGGTCCCTGTCTTACAAGGTCACTTGTTTTGACAATGTCACTTACTTAAACCTTACTGGCACATGAACTCTTACTTATTTATCATACAGTCTTGGGTTCACAATAAGCATTAATTGTCCAACAGCTCTGTTTGGGGTAGCCGATGTTGAAGCTTTTATGTTGATCAAAATGAATATTTATCTTTATTAAAAAAAAATTGCTTTATGACCTCTTAATTATATCCATGTGACTTTCGTTTTTGTTTTGAAATATTTTGGTTTTTATTTTGTATGTAATTATTTAAAGAGCTTCTGTGATAAAAAAAAAATGATGAATAAAGATCTGTCTGTCTATCTGTACTCAAATGATTCTTCTTGTTTGCATTGTGGGAGGATAAATATATTTCCTTAGGAGGCTGGCCATGTCCCGTCTTAAACTCTGGGATATAAGGCTATTAAGTGTGGCTTATTTTGTGGTCTCAGGATTCCTTTGGTTCAAAACAAGGCGTTGTATTACGTAGTGGAGCCAGGATTTCAGCAAAAAAAAAAACTTTCTTCTGATATGAGCTAATTAATCGGTTCTCTAACAAGCCTAAAATTTATTGGACCATATGTCTACTGCTTTTTTTTAATGTTTTTTAAAGAGCAAAATAATATTATGTATGATGTATGGGGGTTAGAGCATTTAACTATGATGACTCAGAGGACAGACGGTATTCAGATTGTATCTTTAATTGTTGAATCCATTCATGTACTGTTATAGAGACCTCTGATTCACTCATTCATTCATGTGGCTTATTTTTCTTCCACACGGCCAATGGTTCATTATTACCTAATAAACATTCTTTTAACTTACATTATACTATTAGCAATCTCACTTATCTTGTTCAGCTGGATGAATCTTAGCCCACTTATTATAAAACATTGGGAATGGGATGTTCTGTTTTATTTAAAATGATAAAATATTGAATTCACTTTATGAGGGACAATTTCAAAGGTTCCTTAAAACCAGGCTAGCATTTGCCAATATAGTCCTCAATCATTCCAACAGCTGTTAACCTTTTGGATATTTCATTATTCTTGAGTTATTTCTTCATACTAAATCCTTTTCTTTTTCTATTCTCATGATGTGCAGGGAAGAAAGTATCTGAATTGTAATTTCTAATGCTAATTACACATATAAAGTAAAATAACTGGGAAACACAACCACATCAAGGAAATGATACCAGGCCTAGATGTTTACAGTGCATCATTAAAACAAGAGTTCATCTGTGGCTTTTATGTTGTTAAATACCATTTATGCTAAAATGAAATAAATACAATTGTTATTATGAGATAAATAATTAAATAAAAGAGTAATAAGATTAGATGACTTTAATTTAATTGTGAATTTTTCAGTTTAATGATTCATTTATATATATTGTATACTGTATATATATTCTAAAAAGAGACACAACAATGTGGAAGGGTTTGGACAGCACCCTGGTGACACAATATAATTGAAAGTTTGCAGATAGACAAAAACCACACAACACGTTACAGAAATGTCTTTCCAGATGCAAGTTCAAAACAGAAGTAACTCAAAAATGGCTGAACTGCTGGTCATATGGGTTCCAGGCAGGAAGGGGCAGGTCCACGAGCACAGACAACGGAAATGACATCAGAGGTGGAATGGCTGTCAATCTTCCATTCTGATGAGTGAGGAAGCGAGGAGGCATTAGCAAACAGTGCCAACCCCTGGGTCGGCAAGTAATTACCATTACCAGAGCGCACATGCTGATTGTATATATCAAGTGAAAAAACGCATATATATACAGTATATATGTGTGTGTGTATATATATATATATATATATATATATATATATATATATATATATATATATATACGCACTATTTCACATGATTACTTATTTTATAATTTAGATATTTAGATGGCTATATTAAGTGGCCACCCTGCCTCTTACTTGAATTTTATAACTTTAAGTATTAACAATAAATGCACATTTTGAAAAGTTTTTACGTATAAAAATATTTTAAGAGTGAAACATTGTCTCTATGGGCGGCACGGTGGTGCAGTGGGTAGCGCTGCTGCCTCGCAGTTAGGAGACCCAGGTTCGCTTCCTGGGTCCTCCCTGAGTGGAGTTTGCATGTTCTCCCCGTGTCTGCATGGGTTTCCTCTGGGTGCTCCAGTTTCCCCCCACAGTCAAAGACATGCAGGTTAGATGCATTGGCGATTCTAAATTGTGCTTGGTGTGTGCGTGTGTGTGCCCTGCGGTGAGCTGGTGCCCTGCCCGGGGTTTGTTTCCTGCCTTGCGCCCTGTGTTGGCTGGGATTGGCTCCAGCAGACCCCCATGACCCTGTAGTTAGGATACAGCGGGTTGGATAATAGATGGATGGACTTTGGCTCTATTAACCCTGCCCCATACACTAAACAAAAAAAAAAACAAAAAAAAAAACAACGGATCAGACTAGAAAAAAAAATCTTCTGTATAGTAGCAGGTTTGGTGCTTTCTTTTTTTGTGAAAAGGCCAGAAATAACAACAATGCAGATTCAATTACAGGACTGAGAATATCAGAACTGACAATAACTGATGCACACAGACTACATTTTTAAATTAATAAACAGTGTTAAGATTAATTCCACTTTGACAAATAAAATTATTTTTTTACCTGGGCAAGTGGCAGAACTGTTGGGGTTTTATTTGCCACGAGCCACAGAAGGATATCCTACTGTTGATTCAGCCCACTCTTCAACTGTAAACAGCGGTGATGACGTGCCAGCATTTCAGCTCTTTTTGTAGTTTCCTCATTCTTATTCACTGTGAATGTTCAAAGATCCGACTTGTATAATGGCAAGTGAGCAAGTAGGCTTTGCAAAGATTACTGAACAAACACTTTGAAGAACAGAGCAATCAATTTATTTGATGTTTTTTGGTGATGCAACATTGAAGGCAATAGATAACAAGCTATTACAGTCATTTAACATTACTTAAATTCATCTAATATTTTATCTTAATGTTCCTAGCTGTGAAATCAATTTACTCAACGATGCCAATTTTAAAAATCGTCATTTTTTTTTATACATTGTGCTTTTCATATTGACCTACCTTACAGTGCTTTTTATAAAGCAAATAACAATAGCACTGTTTAAAAATAATGTATTTGCAAACAGTAGGCAAAGCTTAGAATTTTTTTAAAAAGTGAACACTTTCTCCATTTGATTGCCTAAGGCTTGAAGGCTGGAAAATGCCAGCTGTAGTTTCACTCAAAGCTAATATTAATTTTTTAGTAGTTTAAACAGTTTATTATGTGTTATCTGGCACTTTTTTAAATAAATAATGATACTCAGACAACAAGAAGGAAATTAAAAATAAAACAGCAAACTCTAATGAATGTGATATCTTGCTGTAATACTCCAGGTTTCTAGCAAATCTCGTCACTAGAGATACAACATGCACATTGCTAGATTTTAGATACAAAAAGATAAATTCTAGTGTTTAATATTACTAAAAAGAATAATTGCAGAAATCAATGGTGAATCATTATAATAAATAACCACATTATGGAATTTAGAGTACACCCAGAAACAGTTGCATACACTCAAGAGATTTAAATTGGTGCAGTTTTGAAAATTAGTTCAAACTATTGGCTGGTAAAGTGCTTTGAAAAAAGGCTGTCAGTTGTGTCATGCATGTACCCCTGGGGACAACCTTCCAGGGAGTGAGAAGCTAAGCAACTCCATTTTAAGGATGAGAAAGGGTGTTTGCTCTAACCACTCCTTCTCTCTCCACTGCAGTTCCAAGAGGACCTCCCAGGATGGTTCCTGGCGCCGCCCACAATGCCGGAGCTGGCTCCACCCCTACCACCAGCATGCCCTAAAAACAGGTGGTCCCAGGAAGGAGGCTTCAACTTAAATGGAGACAGAGGTCCTGCTGAAAACAGATGTCTTGGGCTATTAAAGCCACTTTGTCTTTGTGCCTATGGGTGCTATTCCTTTTTTAAATTTTTTTTTTTACATTTCATAGGCATCCCTGGTCTGTTTCACACAGTCACAAGTGGCATAGTTGGCAGGATGACTGTGCCATCAGACTAATTGCCTCAAGGTGCAAGAGCTGGTCAAGCGCCTCAATAAGCTGAAGGTACAAATAGCTGCACAGCCAAGTGAACTTGGCTTGAACACAAGCAAAAGCTAAGTGGGAAACCACCAAAGCCCCCTCTGGGGCAAAGATACTGGCCCAAAATGATGGTACTTCATCCTAAGGATTCTGGCAATGATGTGGGAACCTTTCTGCTCAAACTCAAGCAGACTGTTCTCCAGCTACCTGGACCATACCAGGAATGGGCGCACATACTTGCCCTTGTCCTTGCTGGAGAGTCACGATGCATCTACTATGACCTGGAATACAGTGCTGCCCACAACTATCAGACACTAAAGGCAGAAATTTTAACCCACTATGATCTGACAACAAACAGCCAAGCCCAATGCTGCCATGAGTGGCGTTTCAACATGAAGAGCCCAACACAAGTTGATATTTGGGGAAATATATTGCTAGCTGTGCCCTGGAGAAAACACAGTGATTTCCTGCTCCACACACTCCCAGTGCTCCTAGCCTGTCCTGCACACAGAGGAACACAGGCAGGAATAGAAGTACTGATGGCAATGATTGAGTGACACATTTACCCTTTACTCTGAGGTAAGAAGAACCTCCCAGGTGCCCTGGGGAACTGCTCCATACAAATCCCTGAAGAAAATTGACTTTGGATACCAGGGAACACCAAGGTCACATTGGATACTTGGTGTGGACTGTGGCTGGACACAGGGAGAAAGGAAGTGTTATATGTCCACATCTAACAATCTCACTCTTTGCAGGCTCGGACAAACTGAATGGACATCCTGTATGGGCACTATATGACTCCAGCAGCAATGTTTCACTCATCACTCACCAATATGTCCAGTTGCAACATTAAGATGGAAAGTGTTTCCTGAATTCACGGTGTCTCACTCACTCACCTCACAGCTTTGTGTTGGGTTTCCTCCCAGGAGTACCTCCATAGGCATAGATTAGTGGTTAAGAACCACTCCATGATACTGGGCAGAAACTACACAGTGAAAATACAAGCCACAGTGTGAGCAATTCCAGGAGAAGATAAGCTTGGCCATGGATGGCCCTTCCCCTTCCCAAGGTGGTTCCACGCCATTCAAGAGAGCAGGTAAGAGACCTTAATACCCAGTTGGACGAGGTAGACTTCAAGGCAGTGAACACTGTTATGCCAAATGCCCCCCGACCTGCTCATCGGAGGCAAAAGGTTCTTCCCCTGGCTTCATATTAGATTCTCTAGTCACTTTTGCAGGTTGTGTCCAGACTGTCAGTTAAGCCAAATACCTTAACACAACTGCGCACCTCTCGTCCCACTGCTTAGGTTGATATTCTATTCGAGTGGATTGGGATGGAAATCGTCACAGGGCCATTGATATATTTTGGTAGTCATAGACTATGCCACCTGGTACCCCAAGGCCATCCCATTGAGAATGGCTAATTCAAACATAATTGCATGGGAACTTGAAGGGGTCTATGCGCAAAATAGCATTCCCAAAGGTATCCTCACGGATCAGTGCCTTTCTCATCTGGGATATTCCAGAAAACAAAACATCCATCTGTCACCTGCAGACAGACAGCCTGGTTAAGCATTCTGATCAGATGCTCAATTAGATGCTGAGGAAGGTGGTGCAGGCAGACAGATATGATTGGGCTCATCTTCTGCTTCAGGCCTTGATGGCATTCTCACCATCCAAATCATTATATGAGGGGCAGCCCAGGAGTTCCTTGGACCTCATACAGGAGAGCTAGGAGGAAGAGACCCTTCCTTCTTCCTTCAACATTTTAGACCATTTCAATATGCTGTGAGTATTGGTAAAAGAACACATGGAGGTGGCAGAGCACCAGCCTCCACAAGTTCCACCCGACAAACTTGGACAAATGCTCACATGTCAGTAATCTTAATTTCGGGGAAATCCTCAGCCCTCAGCGGATATGTGAAGTGGGTTTAGCCATTACTTTCTTCACCAGACTGGTGGACATCAAACCAGGCTGGATGACATAAATTCACCATGATATTCAGACAGAGCTCAGGGTCATAATAAGGGAGCAGCATATCACCTCCCTTAAGTGAAACAAGCCAAGGTAGAATTGAAAATCAAATAAATGCTAGACTTTGTCGTTACTGAGGAGAGTCTTAGCCCCTGGTGTAGTCCTGTCTTTTTGATACCTAAGCCAGACAGTACTTGGCAATTCTTCAATGACTTCCATTGGCTGAAGCAAGTCTCTCATTTTGATGCTTATCTCATGCCTTGGGTAAACGACCTCCAGGATCATCTTGGTAATGCTAGAACCTGTTCGTTCTGGATATGACAAAAGGCTTTTGGCAGATTCACCCGGCAAACTCCTTAATCTCCTACTGGTCACTGGTAGTTTGGGCTGCATGTTGTTTCAGCCACTTTCCAACATTTGGTGAAGTGACTGCTTTGGCCCCATGATGTCATTACCTATTCCAATACCTAGGAAGAACACATATAGTATGTCATAGTTGTTTTCTGTTCAATTAACGATGTGGGTCTATGGCTCAATCCCAAAAAATGTTCTTTTGAATCAACTGAGACCAAACATCTAGGCTATGTGGTGGGTGGAGGACATGTCAAGCCACAGTGCTCCAAGACTGTAGTCATTTGGGACATGGCCCCTTTCCTCAAACAAAAAGGCAACTGTTGGCATTTCTGAGGCTGGCCTGGTTAACCGCATATTGTTTATTAGTTTAACGCACTTGATTGTAATTAACCTGCAACAATATAATGGTCCATGGAATGGCCAAATTATTCCAAATACCATAGCTGCTTTAGCATTGTTACTCTCAAGTATTTATCCCATTGTATCTGAGTGGAATCACAGCTCTACAGCAGCTGATTGGAAAGAGAAGTATCAGTATACAGCATCAAGCATACGCTGCCTCAGCCATGCGCGCCCACATGGCAAACACTTCAAAGCTTTTCCTGGAGAGACCTCATGGTTCAGAAGCAGTTTCATCCCAACAGCTCTAAATGCACTCAATCACTCCATCAAGTGCTCCTTATAGAACTGTTTGTACCTATAAGTACAATTACCTCACTGTAAACATGTGATACAGATATAATATTGCACAACCTGAGCCACTTTATGAAGTGCGTATTTACATACAGTATAATGATATCATTTTTAAAATGAAATGCAGCAAAATGCGTTTTTTATATTATACAGATAAAATTTTAATATCATTTAAATAATCTATATTGTTAATAAGTAAACATGTGAGGACACGGTGTTGCAGCGCTATCGTTGAGCTGGCGCCCCATTCAGGGATTGTTCCTACCTCGCGCTGTATGCTTGCTGGGGTTGGCGCGACACTGGATGAATAGATGGACAGAATACTTAAATATGTACTACAAAGATATTTCAATATTCCTTAAACATTTTGAAGAATCGTTCTAATAAGTTCTAAGCTTACAGATGGCTTCACATCTATTACAGAGCTGATTGTGTGGTGTTTGGGTACTTGGAGAAAGAAAAGGAAGGACAGGAATAGGAGGTTAGTACATTTGAAAGAGACAGTACTGCTGCAATAAATTATTTCATCGAAGGTCACGCGTGGTGCAGCAAACATCTTACGTGAGGCAGGAACAATCTCTGGATGGGGCTCCAGTTTGTCACTATCACTGCACCACCGTGTTCCCATGTTTAATAACATGCTTTAATTCCTATCATTATAAAAATGATATCAAGTACACATCTCAGTATTTATTTTATTCAGAGAGCTGTAATATCATGAATGTAATGGATTCTGTGTCCTGTTGGAGGAATAGAAACCTTGTTTAAGAAGCACGTAGTGATTCACACACATAGAGCACATAGAAGAATACATACAATGCAAAGCATTTAACTTGCTACTTTAGATACAATGGTATTTGAGAAACTAGTAAATTAAACAATTTAAAGATGAAGTTTATAATGTTCTATTTTAATGACAAAATAAACTACGTGATTAAAGTGGAAATTTCAAGATTAAAGTTGACATTTCGAGCTTTTTTGCCACTGTGTGCCTATGTTTTGTCTTTTCTCTGTACCCTAATAAGCTTCCATATGACTCTCAGATGGTGGGCTACGACTCGCCTTTTCACGGCAACTTTGATATCTGACAACTTCTTTTTTATTTCGGGCACTGTGTGATTTTGTAAACTTGAACTTTCGAGTTTCTCCGAAACTCAATGTCACTTGAACAACTTCCTTTTATTGTTTATACCACTGTTAAAATCAACAAATAGTATGTTTTTCCTTGCCTCCACTTGGTACTTGTGAAATTCTTCTCTTTTCCCTCATGATTTTGCCATTGTCTTTTCACAGAACGTTGAGCTTAAGGGCTATTTTGTATTGATTTGCATATTCAAAGAGGCATAATTCTGGGAGGAGTTGGGGAGGGGCAGCAGGTGCGTGCATGTTCGTTACTTTCACACCGATCAGGATTTATGGAGCGGAAGAACGTGGAAGTTGGCGTACGCATAGATTCATGCATCTGGATTTTTTTGTGCATACACACATTTCCGTGCGCCATGTTATATTGTGAATTCTATGCACGGCGTTATGCATGAGGCCCCTGGTTTCTTTCACCTAGTCACAATCAATTGTTGGATTCGGTATAGTTCTGTCTACTGGGTACTACTGTAAAATGCCACCTGTATGATTATTTATTTTTTTTTTTTTATTAATTTTATTACAATCAATACATAGCAATCAAGTTTTTACAAAAAAAAAGAATTATGTTAAGAACAGATCGATGTATGATTATTGAGTAAATAAAGAACACTTCTTATTTTACACAAATAGCCTAAGGTTTCTCTTCCTCTTCTTATCACCTCCAGAATGCACAGCTGCAGTCACAATGTACTGTATATAAAAGCTTCCACAGCTACAGACACAAAAGAAAAATACTAATGAAGGGGACGCAATTGTTGGTGAATATGTTACATAAGCATGTTACAAAATGTTACAAACATACAGGAGATTTAAATTGGTGCAGTTCTGAAAATAAGCTAACACCATTCACTGATGATGAGACTTAAAAAGAAGGCTGCACCCTCCCAGTCACTTGGTTATTGGATTAGGAATTGTTGGATTAAGAACTGCTGGGCACATCTATAAACTGTCAACTGTTTTCTTTCTTGTTTTTCCACAAATTGCCTTCAGGTTCCATCAGAAACTGGACGAGTGAATACTATTGTTATGTAAACACCTTGCAAGTAAAAGGCAGAAATCAAGGGTCCAAAACCCGAGAGAGAATTCAGAATACAAATGTCAGAACCTGAAATATCATACTCAAATGGTATGAAGCAAAACTTGATTTATTGTGTTTAACTGCCAATAAAAAGAAAATTGTTTCTTTGTTAATTTATTGTAACTTCTTATTGTCTCCAGGTAAATAATATGAACTGTGCGGACTCCTTGGCTGAACTAAAGGTTAATTTAATTCTAGTTGTGTTTATGGTTTAGTGGGTAATAGCAGTCTTTTTGTCAATAAAGTTTGAAAAAGCCTGCAAGGAATAAATTGTAATTGAATTACATCTTAATACACACATACAAATGTAATTGACTAGGTTAGGTTTTTAACCAGACTAGGTTATATCAGCTGAAGAGTTCGGAACTGAACAACAAAAATAAGGAATCTCTTTTTTAGCAAGTAATGGCAGGCAAAAGAGCATACAATTTGGATAAACTGATGGGATGGAAGAATGTGCAGAAGAAGTGAAGGTAAATGCTGTAAAAACTAATTCCCACTCAGATTGTCAGGTTTTATATATATCTAAAAAGAATATAAAAGAAGATGTAATTTCATTAATTACAAGAATCCAATTTATCAAAACTCCAAAAGTATAAGGGAAGATATGAGATCATGTAGTGGAGGATCAAAGAACTGAGTAGATGGGATTATTAAATACTCTCAAAATTAAATGAAATAATTTAAAGTATAAAGTGAAACTGGTCAAATTACAGACAGTAAAGGAGACTGGATTGCACAACACTGAATGAGAACATTGAATAGCATGGATTAGCTTAAAAAAATCTCAGCAGTCCCGCTGGTTTGTAAAGAGTAAGCACAGTGGGCAGGTACCTGAAGTATTCAGTAAAACAGTTGGAGAAGGCAGTTAAGTCAGTGAAGCCTAACAACAGTCATGGTGCATCTCAAAAGTGCCATTGCTTATGCAACAGTATTAGGTACATGTTGTTCAATGATATGGACTTGTGTGAAAATCTTTGACTAACAAACTGAAAGAATTCTTGCAAGAATTAACTGAAATATAGGAAATAACCACTGTGTGAAATTGAAAGAGATAAGCACATACTCCAGTGATGTAGATGATACAATAAAGTTTCAACAGCAGCTGTAAAGTGTAATAAATTCTGCACAGCTATCCAGAACTGCTTTAAGGTTTGTCCCTGAAGTACTCTACTGTGTGTGCAAATAGATACAGTTGGCAAGATCTGAGCACAAGATCTGGGGACTTCCGGGGATTCTCAAATGGTCAACCCAGTTACAATTGGGTTCACTTCAGTTGCACTTTTGCAAGACTGAGGTTAAGCTAAAAGATTAACAAAACTAAGAAATGAGAAAATTCACTGATCTCCATCAGTCAGAAATGTTATAGAACAGATACTGTACTGTATAGACCAGGGGTGCCCAATACGTTGATCACGATCGACCAGTTGATCAGAAAGATAGTGCAGGTAGATCACGTTGCATTCAAATACATTTTTTTAAAAATATTAGTATATTAATATAAAATATTAGGATCATATATCCTCCCTATGGCATTTGCCACTTGATTGACATACAGGGCGGCCAGTCTGAGATCTCTTTTCTTCTAACATACTGGTCACCCCAGTAGATCTATATGATCTAGTTAGCCTTCCAATTTATATCGACTAAAGAAGGGATTTACAAAAAAATGTGTTGGTTATGGGCTGGATGTGGAATTGGAAGAGAATTTTTTTCCTCTCACAATGTCACAATCGAAGTGCATTTGTCTGATCTGTCAATCTATCATTACTATTCCAAAGAAGGAAAATGTGGAAAGGCACTTTTGAACTGTTCATAAAAACTACGCAACTGACTTCCTTCCGAAAAGTGATCTGAGGAGGGAACTAAAATCGCAGTTAATCGGACAGCCGTCATTTTTCACTCGGCTGAATTCAAATGCAAACACACCGAAGCATCGGTGAGTCACTCGATCATTAAGCATAAGAAGTCCTTCCAAGATGGAGAGATGATAAAAGATGCCTTCGTTGAGGTAGATGGCTAGGAAGAAATTCCTGCTGAAATTTGAAGACCCCTGGCCGGAGAAAAAGGAGTTTCTCCTTGTCATTAAACATGCAGAATACAAGCAACTTAATAATGATCAATGGCCACTAGACTTGGCATTTTTTTTTCGATCTGACCAACATGTTGAATGAGCTTAATTTACAGCTGCAAGGAAAAGAGAAAACCATGGTCAATATGATTAGCTCAGTTAATGCTTTCAAGCGAAAAATGCAACATCTGCCCTCAAAGCTGTAGTGCCTTGATTTGGGGAACATCCAAAACCTCGCGTCAGAACTGGAGACGCAATGGAAGGCGTGTGCACAACTTGACAGTAACAATTCGAGTGTTGCCCAATGTAGCGGAGTAAGAGTAGCGTTTCTTCTTCACAAATTTACTCAAGTAAAAGTATAAAGTATGGTGCAGTAAAACTACACTTAGAAGTACAATTTGTTTAAAAAGTTACTCAAATAAATGTAACTCGTTACTACCCACCTCTGATACTCAGTATACAGTAATCCTTCGCTATATCGCGCTTCGACTTTCGCAGCTTCACTCTATCGCGGATTTTACATGTAAGCATATCTGAATATATAACGCAGATTTTTTTGCTGCTTCGCCGATTTTTGCGGACAATGGGTCTTTTTATTTCTAGTACATGCTTCCTCAGTTGGTTTGCCCAGTTGATTTCATACAAGGGACGCTATTGGCGAATGGCTGAGAAGCTAACCAATCAGAGCACGCAGTTAAGTTCCTGTGTGCTGACTGGCTCAGCAACGGAGCGCCGAATTCGATTCTGCGGCGTTAACCAGGAAGTCGTGTGTCGCTCATTCAGCATCAACATATTTCGCTGTGTAAATAGTTAACTTTTATGCTCTTTTGTGTTTATCTTTGTGCTTAGTCAAGCCCTTTGTTATGGCTCCAAAACGATCTGCTCCTGCTACTGCTTCAGGGGCTGTGCCCAAGTGCTAACAGATGATGCTAACGTTTGCTAAAAAGGTAAAAAGTTTTGGATATGTTGAAGGAAGGGAAAAGCTACACCGCTGTAGGTCACCATTACAGCATCAATGAGTCCATGATTCTTTTTATTTAAAAAGGAGGAAAAGAATATAAGATCTATGGCTGCAGTGTCCTTTTAACCAGGGCGCAAAACAAGTCATAAGTGGACGTAATAAGGCAGTAGTCCAGATGGAATCTGCTTTAGGGATTTGGATTGAAGACTGCCGGAAGAAGAACAACAGCAGTGCTACACAGTTGTCTGAAGTGGCTCCTTTAGAAGAGCTGTAATGCTCTCCTTTGTTGTGCAGTAAAACTAAACTCATTGTTATAGGAAAAGTGTTTGTGTCATTGTTGGTGAGCAACCATAATTCATTTTCTACGTACAGTATTTAGTACATGTATGTATGTTTAGTGTCACTGTACACACATTTACTGTATACAATTTTTCTTGAATTGTACGTATTTATTGCTGGTGGCCTGTATATCGTAATGGCTGTAACATATGTGATATCGGAGATGCTTGATATCTTTAAAATAATATTTATGTTTTACTGTATATAAACAGTGTGTTTACATATATCATTTCAATGAATCTTACCTCATATCTAAGAGAATACAAAGGGTTTATGCTGTATAACTGTTTGGGAAATGTTTATAAGAGTGTGGGAGAGTTTATAAGGGCTTAAAATATATAAAAATAACCATATTAACATATGGTTTTTACTTCACGGATTTTCACCTTTCGTGGGGGGTTCTGGAACACAACCCCAGCGATCAAGGAGGGATTACTGTATATATATATATATAGCATTTTAATGTAGGTAGATCATTTTGACCTAGTCATTTTAAAAGTAGCTCCCCAGCCGAAAAAGTGTGGGCACCCTGGTATAGACTGTATACGGGTGGATTCCATTATGGATGCTCATTCCCACCCTTCAAAAATGGCCAGATTAAAAAAAATTATTTTATTAATACAATTGCATTGTTTCACAAATGTACTTCTATCATCTGGATACAATTACAAAAAGATTTAGCAAAGCTGGTGCTGTGGAGAAATCTACAAGGGAGGACCCAAATATTCCCGATATCAGTCAATAGCACAGAGTAGGATATCATTACCAAATGTGCCACTAGTTATTGTATGCCTACAGTTGATTGGTCTGCCAAGTATCACTGTGCTGAGTTAATTGAGTGCATATTACTTTCATTTATTCTACAATTGTGCACATGACTTTAGTGATTTTTCGCCAATCTACCATGGCAGATTTTAAATTGACAATGATAATCTTGTTTTTTGACAATGACGGATTTTCTCACAGTTTGTTTCAGAGATATTACATTGAGCTGCTGAGGCGTCTGTGTGAAAGCATCACGAAAATAAATATCCATAGAAGCTGTACATCTAAAATTGAATTTTTCACCATAACAACGCACTTGCAGAAGTGTAGTTAAGAAGCATAGGATGGTGGTCTGTAGGATGACGTTGGAGATCAAGAAGAGGAAGAAAGTGAGGGCAGAGCCAAGGATCAAATGGTGGAAGTTGAAAAAAAGAAGACTGCAAGGTTGAGTTTAGGGAGCAAGTGAGTCAGGCATTGGGTGGCAGTAAAGAGTTACCAGACAGCTGGGAAACTACAGCAGATGTAGTAAGAGTGACAGCAAGAAGGGTGCTTGGTGTGACATCTGGAAAGAGGAAGGAGGAAAAGGAAACCTGATAGTGGAATGAGGAAATACAGGTGAGTATACAGAGGAAGAGGATGGCAAAAAAAGAAGTGGGATAATAAGAGAGACGCAGAAAGTTGACAAGAGTACAAGGAGATAAGGCGCAAGGTGAAGAGAGAGAGGTGGCGAAGGCTAAGGAAAAGGCGTATGATGAGTTGTGTTAGAGGTTGGACACTAAAAAGGGAGAAAAGGACCTGTACCGATTGGCTAGACAGAACGACCGAGCTGGGAAAGATGTGCATCTGGTTAGGGTGATAAAGGATAAAGAAGGAAGTGTACTCACAAGCGAGGAGAGTGTGTTGAGCAGATGGAAAGAGTACTTTGAGAGGCTGATGAATGAAGAGAATGAGAGAGAGAAGAGGTTGAATGATGTGGAGATAGTGAATCAGGAAGTGCAACAGATTAGCAAGGAGGAAGTAAGGACAGCTATGAAGAGGATGAAAAATGGAAAGGCCGCTGGTCCAGATGACATACCTATGGAGGTATGGGGGTGTTTAGGAGAGATGGCAGTGGAGTTTTTAACCAGATTGTTTAATGGAATCTTGGAAAGTGAGAGGATGCCAGAGGAGTGGAGAAGAAGTGTACTGGTGCCGATATTTAAGAATGTGGGGGGGGGTATGTGCATGTGCATGAAGTTATGGGAAAGAGTAATGGAGGCTGGGATATGAAGTGAGGTGATGATTAGTAAGCAGCAGTATGGTTTCATGCCAATGAAGAGCACCACAGAGGCAATGTTTGCTCTGAGGATGTTGATGGAGAAGTTTAGAGAAGACCAGAAGTAGTTGCATTGCATCTTAGTACACCTGGAGAAAGCATATTGTCATTGATAGGAGCTGTGGTATTGTATGAGTGGCAGAGAAGTACATAAGAGTTGCACGAGGGAAGTGTGACAGTGGTGACGTCTGCGGTAGGAGTGATGGATGCATTCAAGTTGGAGGTGGGATTACATCAGGGATCGGCTGACAGCCCTATTTTATTTGCAATGGTGATGGACAGGTTGACAGACGAGATTAGACAGGAGTCCCCGTGGACTATGATATTTGCTGATGACATTGTGATCTGTAGCGATAGTAGGGAGCAGGCTGAGGAGACCCTGGAGAGGTGGAGATATGCTCTAGAAAGTAGAGGAATGCAGGTCAGTAGGAACAAGAGAGAATACATATGTGTAAATGAGAGTGAGGGCAGTGGAATGGTGAGGATGCAGGGAGTAGAGTTGGCAAAGATTGATCGAGAGTTTAAATACTTGGGATGAATAGTACAGAGTAATGGGGAATTTGAAAGAGAGGTGAAAAAGACAGTGCAAGCATAGTGGAATGAGTGAAGAAGAGTGTCAGGAGTGATTTGTGACAGACGGGTATCAGCAAGAGTGAAAGGGAAGGTCTACAGGACGGTAGTGAGACCGGCTATGTTATATGGGTTGGAGACGGTGGCACGGACCAGAAAGTAGGAGACAGAACTGGAGTTGCTAAGATTTGCACTGGGTGGGACGAGGATGGGTAGGATTAGAAATGAGGACATTAGAGGGTCAGCTCAAGTTGGACGGTTGGGAGACAAAGTCAGAAAAGCAAGATTGCATTGGTTTGGACATGAGCAGATGAGAGATGCTGGGTATATTGGGAGAAGGATGTTAAGGATAGAGCTGCCAGGGAAGAGGAAAAGAGGAAGGCCTAAGCGAAGGTTTATGGATGTGGTGAGAGAGGACATGCAGGTGATGGGTGTAACAGAACAAGATGCAGAGGACAGAAAGATATGGAAGAAGATGATTCACTGTGGCAACCCCTAACGGGAACAGCCGAAAGAAGAAGAAGAACAATGCACCTGCACACAATGTGGTGTCAGTCAAAGGGTTCATGAACAAAAACAATGGAGCTCTTGCCCTCCATAATTGCTGGATCTAGCTTCCTGTGACTTCTTTTGTTCCTGAAATTAAAATGACAACTAAAGGGAGGCAGACTCCGGAAAATAATGCAGGAGGCTGTAAAGATGAATACAAGAAATGTTTCCAGAAACGGGAGACACACTGGGATAAGTGGATTGCATCTCAAAGAGAATATCACCTCCAGGTGGCTAAAAAGGAATTGACGTAAGTTTTATACTAAATAATTTTTTTATCCGCTCGTATTTAAGTGCTACACAGGAAGAACAGGCATCCAAGCCGGGATGGAGAAGGATGATGATTTCTTGCCCAGAAGGGAGGGCATAGTGGAAGGACAGCAGGAGTTTTACACTTGACCCATCTGGAACCCCTTAACATTTTGCATCCTGGAATGGAGAGAAATATGAAGAATGGACTGGACAAAGTTTAATTCCTGGAGCAGTTCATGCCCCTATACAGCACTTGGCAGTGTTCCTTCAGGTGATGAGGTACCAACAGGGTGGCATGGAAATTGGAATTGCATGTGGACAATGGACAAAGCTCACCTGGGGGGAGTGGAGGAGAAAACAGAAAGAGAAAGAGAAAAAAGAATTGTGTTTGTGATTATAAAGAAACCTTTTGTAAGCTATTTATACCATAAAAACTTTTATTTGTAGTCAGAGCTTGTGTCTGTGAGGTTGTTTCTGAGGTCTGAGGTGCTGCAATGCCCCCTATTGGTGACTATATATATATAATGTTTAGATTTAAGTTCATTATTTACTACAAATCAAAATTTTGAAATTAAGTCATATAATGGTGCAGTGGCTAGTGTCTCACAGCATCTCATGCTAATGCCTATCCTTGCCACAGTTTCTGTGTTTGTGTAGGTTGATTGGAAAGAGAGTGTGTGTCACTGTGCCCTGTGATGACTTCCAGGATCGATTCTTGCATTGGCTCCCTAGTGGTGGCTCATTCCCAAGTGTATGTAGTATAATGAAACATTACCTACAAGTCTTCATTATTAGTGACAGCACTACAATATTAACAACATAAAGAAACAACAACTACAACATCATATCTATACTAATAAAAGGCAAAGCCCTCATTGACTCACTCACTCACTAACTGACTGACTCACTCACTGACTCATCACTAATTCTCCAACTTCCCGTGTAGGTAGAAGGCTGAAATTTGGCAGGCTTATTCCTTACAGCTTACTTACAAAAGTTGGGCAGGTTTCATTTCGAAATTCTACGCATAAGGGTCATAAACTGGAAGCTATTTTTCCCCATATAATGTAATGGAGTCTTGAGTTGGAGATGGCCGCGGGGGGCGGAGTTTCGTGTGACATCATCACGCCTCCTACGTAAGTACGTAGAGCACAAGGAAGAACTCCAAACAGCGATCAGCACAAAACGCCATTTCACAATTGAGAAGGCAGAAAAACATTATGAAGCAAATGATGCATACAAGCATATTCATAAGTACAGCTACTGCGGAAACAAAGCACGGCGTGAACCGTAAGTTTATATTAAATTAAGTTCATAGGCTACCACTAGCGTTTGTAATTTAGTGCCTGCCCATATAAGGCCGTCCATCAGCGGCAATCCAATACAAACACTGCCGGTAAATATTCACGGGTGAAGGACTGTGCTTATGCAGAGGAAGATGAGATGGTCAGGGTGGTGTTTGGCACAAACTCATTGAAACTGCGAGAGAAAGTTTTAAGTGCCGGGTCTTAGCTGACATTACACGAGATGGCACCAGTACAGCTGGGAACCTTCGATGCAAGAACACCAAGCGGCTCATGTGAACTGACGCAGTGCACAGACAAAAAGCAACAGTTCCAAAGAGTGCTGAACAAAAACCGAATTACACAATTGAGAAGGCAGCAAAAAAATATGAAGCGTCTTATACATAGAATCATATTCATAAGTGCAGCTACTGCGGAAACAAAGCACACGGTGGAAAAAGTGAATGTCCTGCTAAAGGAAGACAGTGTAAAAAAAAACCCGTGCATGCAGTTTGTCACATCACAGATAAAAAGGAAGACGAGCTGTTTATTGATGCAGTAAGGAACTAATCGATGAATGAAACCTCTTATCTTTACAACGATTGACAAACACGGAATGTAACTTGAACACATCCTACAAATACGAGCCTGATTGAAAGAAATAATGATAATCAAATCCTTGATGACAGCAACATTCAATAACACTCACAAAACAATTACTGTATATTGACAATCATGTTACGTTATTTTTAAAATGTTCCCTTTTCTTTTTCATAACTTCTACTTCTCCACTGCGATACACGGGTATATATATAAATGTATATATATACCCGATCTACAATACATACTTTAGCATAGACAAGCCACACGCTGTGGCGCAATTGTAGAGTCTTCGCCTCTAACGCCGACATTTGAGGTTCGATTCCCGAGAGGGGGTGTACTGACTATGTACGCGCGCTACCTGATTCATTTTACCTTGCATCTCCTTGGTTTGGGACGTATGAAAAAATATTAGGTTAACGCAGAATCATGTTACGTTATTTTTAAAATTTTCCCTTTCTTAGCACAAGCACAGCTGAGAAGCTTCGATGCATGTACTCCATAACGCGTTAAAAAATAATGTTACAAAAATGTTAGAGTCGGAATAAAGCGCGTTCCTACGACTGATCATTTCGACTTCGAGAAGCCTTGATAAAAGCATGGTTTTGTGCACACTGAAAAGCAAGCAAAATTAGATGCATTACAGAAAGCGGACTTTGTGGCTCTTACTGGGGATCATTGGACTTCCGTGACCGTTAGTAATTCTAAATACATCTAATTACAAAATGTTCAATGATCACACTGTTTTAGCCTAATGTACAAAATAATTTTGGCTAATGTTACTCAGAGTTTAAAGAGTAAGCTGGTCAAATTACCTTTTATGTTTCTGACTTATTTTTTAAGAAGAAAACTGCACTTTATGGTGAAATTTTGGTTATTATTATTTAAAGACAATACTATTCTGCAAATGTACTTAAAGTACTTAAACTACCACTTTATTTTTAAGTCTGCCCAATTTTAACCAGGGATGATATTTTTGTTTCTGTTTTGAATTCAAATGCAGTTTAAAGGCTTTTTTTTTCTTCAGAAATTAAAACAGCTTCAGTTTACAATATTCATGTCCATGTCTATTATTTGATTCTGTCGCCCACTAAAACCGTTTTAAATAAAAAAAAAAAACATTTGCGATTTGGGGCAAATTTACGTGTGCGATTACATACGATTAATCAAGATTAATTCTTACACAGCCTCTAATTAATTGGATTAATTTTTTAATCGAGTCCCACCTAATATATATATATGTAGATATATATATGTAGATTTGTATATATATGTGTATATATATATATGTATGTGTGTATATGTGTATATATATATATATATATATATATATATATATATATATATATATATATATATATATATATATATATATATATATGCCAGCAACACTCATATCAATGACAAAACAATTACATTAACAATCATCTTACGTTATTTTTAAAATGTTTGCTTTTCTTTTTCATAACTTCTTTAACACACTACTTCTCCGCTGCGAAGCGCGGGTATTCTGCTAGTATTAAATATAACATACTGTATATATTAGTGGATCCATTTGCCAAGTAGGAGTAGCTGTTGAGTAACATTATACCCTCTGAATAAAACTCTCTGAATCTATGGGTGTAAATGTCAGTGGTCCTGTACCATTTGCCAGAGGAAGAAAAGTCAATGTTCAGAATTGCCAATTTCTTTAAAAATGGTAGCATGTCACATATGTCCTGACCAGAAGGCAACTGTGTGTCTCTTCAATATTATCTTTAGTGCTTTGTGGTCACGAGCTGAGCCAGTGCCATACCTGATGATAAGCAGCTAATAATCATGGACATCAGTATGTAATTAAGTAGGCTAGTGTAGATGGAGCTGGCCTGGCTTTCCTCGGCCATTTAAGGAAGTAAAGACCTAGTAATTCTTCTTGAATATAACCAAGTTTTGATTTGCCCACTTCATGTTGTCATGATGGCTACTTGAACAGTGTAAAGCTGCTGGCCTTATCCACAATATATTCTCCAATGTAAATGGCTGTGTGGTCTGCCTGCTATTTCCTGATGTCTACAACCAGCTCTTTGGATTTGCTAACATTAAGGCCGAGACTATCGTCATGATATCACTGCATACAAAGGCAAATATCTTCTCTGTTTAGTCATCTTATCATTGCTGTTGATCAATGTTCCCTCTTACTTTTTAAGTTTCAGCACAAATCTTTTTTCAGTCATGAACAAAGAAACAAATAAGGACACTCAATGGGTGTCTGGAAAGCCAATATAAGCTAATTCTTTAAAAAAATGACATTAAACTACTGTGGTGGACTGGCACCCTGCCCGGGGTTTGTTTCCTGCCTTGCGCCCTGTGTTAGCTGGGATTGGCTCCAGCAGACCCAGGTGACCCTGTAGTTAGGATATAGCGGGTTGGATAATGGATGGATGGATGAACATTAAACTGACCCAATTTTTCTATGCATACCATTGTGAATGCTATTATAAAAGTCATTTTAAAGCAACTTTGTTATGCAAAAGATTACGAAGCAAGCAGCAATTAACAAACATTACATCCAATAACATTGAATTGAAGAAGAAAACCCTAACAATTTACCTTGATCACAGAGGACCCGCTAAAATGGCAGTATAAAGTGACAGGTTCACCATCAGTTTCACAAACACTAGAATATTCTGAAAAAAATCACACTTTTTCACAATGGTATGCAAAGTGTAATTGCTTTGAAGATAGCAGAGCAGGAAGTGCTGCTTTCTGTGAAATGCACAAACACAAACAAACACTGGCATGCAAAGCATTTTTATTAAGGTGAGCCATACGGCTTAACAGACTATAATATGGCAGTCAACTGTGTCTTTAACAGCAAGCCCCTAATCAGAGTCCAGTTTTGGCAACCCTGAACATTTTTTTTACCCTTGCAAATTTTTGATCAGTGGTGCAGCATTTTCTTTTTTTTTTGTTGTATTATTACCGTGTTTCTTGTAAATGATTTTATGTTTGGCTTTCTGCTTGGCACATGATGCTGTCAGTAGAGCTCTTGTAGATTAGGCAGATTCAATCATGAATGAATGTATGAATGGAAAACATTATTTGTTTAAAAAATGAAATATGTTTCTGGCAGGTAGTCATTTTTGCAAGTCCAGAATGTGATGAGGCAAGCAAATCTGCTCTTAGACCCTGATAACAATACGGACTTGTGATTTGTAGCAATATTAAATTTAGCTGTGAATGATTTTTCATTACCAAGTTATATGTACTGTAATGTACAATAAGAAAGGCAAGTTAACTTGCCTGCACTTTATAAAATCTTTTTTAAATCTCCAGCCATATCTTTTTTAAATCTCTAGCCATAAGCAGCACACATTTTCAACATTATGCATATATAAATGAATGAATAAATACATGGCTTGTGCATGAATAGTTTAAAGAAACATACCACTTTAATAAATACTTTTTCAAATGTGTAATATACTAGCTGCATTTGGTTGGAGTTGGAGAGGCATCATCTAACTCTTAAGAATTGCCCAGCTTAGCGGACATGGACCCCTCAGAACTTGCTGCCCTACTGGCTTTTGTAAGAAGACACTGGCAATACCATATCTTAGCCATATCAGTCCTATTAATCCTTGGTTGGAGAAAATACCTCCAGATAGACAATTTTTTTAGTGAAAACTCTGTTGCTGAGATGTTTCACTTGCTTCATTTTAACATTTTGTCTCTTCCTCTGTGTTGCTGTTTGCTACACACAGGTCTTTCGTATTGAGTAGTCCGTCATCTGGTTGAGAATGAGCAGAGCATACTGCTCCATACACACACAGGTCTTTTGTTTATATATGTCTAATGAATAGATAGTAAGTAGTACTCATGGGTTAATAAAACTGAACATTGTGGCTCACAAGAAACACTATGCCAAGATGTTCCTTAGAGGAGACACTGGAAGTAACTCCTAATTTATAGTACCTTATTAGGAAATGTGCAGATAGTTGTTGTAGGCATACAGTTGTCCATTTATGTTTTTAATGAATCCAGAATTGGGAGTTGCCTAGTTATTCAGATTTCACAAGAAATAGTTGATGGCCCAGATAAAATTGCCTGCTTCTGCCCTCCAGGAACACAGAGGGAATAGTTTTAGCATGTGTAAAAGGAAGGCCTGCATAATTCAGAGCTTAAAGTTTTGTAAAATCTTAGTCACATATACCTTATTGATTAAATGGTGTTCCCATGATGTACAGCACATGATGCAAAATACACTTTCTTGCTCCATTTTGTTTTTTCATTTCCAACATAATGACATGTGGGAAGGCAGAGACTTGCTCAGAAGCACGGAGTGAGTAATGGACACACCATGCATATGTACTCACACTCACTCATACCAAATCAATATAAGCAGACACAGAAAAAAAAAAAAAACACTGAAAGTCATTACAGGCTAAAACCAGGCTAAGAATTGAACCTGAGCCTGGAGGCTGCTTGAAAGGAAAGCTGTGCAGAGGAACACTGTGTCAACCACTGGTAGTTTAAAAACATTAGCAGTACTAATTAGTCTGAATAAAACTACAGTAAAGCCATAGGTTTGGCTTAGCACTTTCTTCTACATCTACTAAATCTCTTTCAAGTCTTCCTAGAAGATAAATCACATACTCTTGTGATCATTAAGAATTGATTTTTTTCATGTTTTTCATGACTTTATTTAGGTTTTTATAAATGCAAGTATAGTTTTTTCGGTTACAGACTCAATTTCTAGTTTTTGACCTTAAATAACACTCCTTTATGCTTTGTTTTTCCAAACACAATTGTTGTTTCACGATTGTGTTTTGGCATGATTTAGGGACATAGATTTTAGCTTGGTGTAATGACTTTGACCATTTCATAAAAATTCTCGTCTTTACCATCAGACATAACAGCCATACAACCACCAGCAAGCAGTGTACAGTAATCCCTCCTCGATCACGGGGGTTGCGTTCCAGAACCCCCCGTGATAGGTGAAAATCCGCGAAGTAGAAACCATATGTTTGTATGATTATTTTTAGATATTTTAAGCCCTTAGAAACTCTCCCACACTGTTTATAAATATTCTCCGCACAGTTATACAGTAAACCCTTGTTTATCGCGGTTAATCCGCTCCAGACAGATAAATGAATTTCCACGAAGTAGGATTCTTTATTTATAAATCTAATATTTTCGCAGTTAGAGCATAGAAAACCTGTTTACGACCTTCTAAATACGTTTTTTAACATTATTAGAGCCCTCTAGACATGAAATAACACCCTTTAGTCAAAAGTTTAAACTGTGCTCCATGACAAGACAGAGATGACAGTTCTTTCTCACAATTAAAAGAATGCAAACATATCTTCCTCTTCAAAGTGCGCGTAAGGAGCGGAGAATGTCAGAGAGAGTAAAGTAAACAATGAAAAATCAATAGGGCTGTTGCGCTTTTAAGTATGCAAGCACCGCGATAAAGCAGCGGCAATGAAGGGATCAATGCGAAGGTAGCCTTTCAGCATTTTTTACAGGAGCATCTGTATCTTCTAAGCAAACAGCCACTGTGCAAAAGCCCCTCTGCTCACATCTCCTCCGTCAAGCGCAGAGAACGTCAGAGAGAGAGAGAGCGCGAGATTAAAGCAAACAATCAAAAAATCAATAAGTGTGCTTTTGGACGCACCTCGATAAAGCGGCATTTCTTAGAGGATCGTCCGTATCCACTAGGCAAACAGCTTCTGTGCAAACAGCACCTCTGCTCACACCCCCTCCGTCAGGCGCAGAGAATGTCAGAGAGGGTGAGATAGAGGCAGAGACAAGCAAACAATCGAGCACCACGCAGGAGGCATATCGTATAGCATTGACGAGTTTTAGTTAATATGTAATACGTGCTCTGATTGGGTAGCTTCTAAGCCATCCGCCAATAGCGTCCCTTGTATGAAATCAACTGGGCAAACAAACTGAGGAAGCATGTACCATAAATTAAAAGACCCATTGTCCAGAAATCGCGAATCAGCGAAAAATCTGCAATATACATTTACATATGCTTACATATGAAATCCGCGATAGAGCAAAACCGCGAAAGTCAAAGTGCGATACAGCAAGGTATCACTGTATTTGTGAAACTGCACAATACATTTTGCAAAATGATACCAGCAAAGGCAGTTAATGTGGCAAAATAACACTGTCACTCTTGAGAAATAGCACAATATTTGAATGAAATAATGCTTTAACTTACAAAATAACATGAATAAGAAAAGTAGTATTGACTGGTATGGCTATGCCACCCAAAGATTCAAAAATCCAAAAATAAATTGATTATTTTCTTTTTCTGTATTGGTAAAACATTAGGAGAGTTTAGCAGAGAACAAATATTAAATCAAGTTTTTCCATTCCATAACACAACTCTTAGTTTTGGAGGCTTTTGACTTTATTTATTACTATTTAATTTAATATTTTTTTATTTATTTATTTTTTTTCTTCAGTATACTTCTGCTGGATTATGTGAATTTCCCCTTGGGATTAATAAAGTATCTATCTATCTAATCTATCTATTATATTTCTGATTTTTATTTTGGGTTACACAGAACAGAGCAGCAGGACACAGTTACAAAACAAATGCCATTGCAACCAGCTTCTTAAATATTCCATCTAGGTGACTGCAGCACCAATTACAACAGCACCTGGGAGTAAGTGACGTAGTATTAAGCACCATTCATACAGTATCTGTGACTTTGGCTGTTTCATTTTTTTAACTCAAGAATTCCATTTTTGTGGTTTATTTTTCATTTTGTCTTATTTTGGTAATGTGGCACAAAAGAAGTGCCGCTGACATCACTGACTACCTATAAAGACATGACAACTTTTCAGTGCATTATCCCTTGATGGATTCTCTGCATTTCAGTTTCTGTTAGTGGTGGTTAGTTTACTATTTCAAGTAAGCCCTAGTGCTTGGTTTGTCTTATGATGTCTTTTTAAATTTGACTCTGAATTTCATTTTTCCCTTTTAATTTGTAGTTTCTTGTTTGATTTTAATCTCCCAATTTAAACCCTTTGCTATTCATAACTATGTCTAAAAAAAAGCATCTATTGGTCTTGTGATTCTCACAATAATCTTTAGACACACCACGTTTCTATTAACAGTAGGATTACCAAACCCACGTAAATCCGTCCACCTTAATTCCCTTCGCACCTCTCCCTCAGCGTCTTTTATCTTATAAATGTGTTGATAACCTCCAAGCAGCAAGCAGCCTGCTACCACATCCCCCCCACTGCCGCACAGTTTTCTCAGCTCAAGTCTGTTTACCTGCGTGTCAGTTGCTTAGAGTTGTATAGAGTGAGAAGTCAAGCAAATGACACCTTTTATAAATACTATATTATTATTTGGAACACATGCATTTCATGTGTGTTCCGTGTCTGCAACAATATACGTAAACACATTGTTAAAAAATAAAAGTTTTTCATGGTTTAGTAATAATTGACAAAATATAGACATGAAGTGTATAATGTGTGAAGCCTGAAGTCCAAATATCAAATAAACACTTTCACAAAAGGTACAAATATAAAAGAACAAATGCGCTTCTATTCAAGAATATAACTGCAGAAGAAGAACCTGCGTTAGAGTGCGACATTGACACCCCTTTCATATAACCACTTTGGTGGCGCAACGGTAACAACTGTTGACTGGTAATCAAAACTTTACGGGTTTGACCCCCGGGCAACTCTGTTTTGAGAAGTGATTTTGCTCTTATTCTTATTATTTTAGAATAAAAACATACATTTGATTTGAGCCATTAACAGCCAGTGTAAATTTATGATACTTGGAAAGGTTAGCTACTGCTATTTTCACATAAAGACATCCTATAACAAAGGTGAACTCAGATGAGGATGAGGGTTCAATATCAGAGAAAGAATGCATGTCACACTTTTGTTGTTGCAGTACTTTGTATATGCACATGGGAAGCTCTGCAGTCTACTTGTGACTTTACGCTGTAAGAAGATAAGTAAATAAATCAAGGTAAATAGGTAAACAGCATTCGATGTGGCTTCAGATCTAAATACTAGCGTGGAGAGTTGCTCGCATACCGAAGAGTCTATAGCTGCGGGTGGAAGCTGCTGTCGCATATTTGCCGTCACTTTGTATATAAAAGCCAGATTGAATTTTATTTACCTATTTACCTTGATTTATTTAATTACTTCCCACACCGTAAAGTCACAAGTAATCTGCAGAGCTTCTTGTGTTTGATCGAAACAGGCATGCTCAAAAAATACATGTGTAATGCCACGAAAAGTGCACACTGACACTGCAGTTCATAAGCAATGGTATGAGAATGCAGTCAGAATTCACTAGAGTGGAGAGTCCCTCACATACTGAACAGTCTATAGCTGCAGGTGGAAGCTGCAGCAAAAGTGCAACATGCATTCTTTCTTCGATGTAGAACCCTCATCCTCATCTGAGTTCACCTCTGTTATAGGACGTCTTTATGTGAAAACAGCAGTGTCAGATCAGGGGAAGTGTGAACACGACTGAGAGAATAAAACTGAATAAAAAAAAAAACAAAGCTAACCTTTCCAAGTATCATAAATTTACACCGGCTGTTACAGACTCAAATAAAATGTATGGTTTTATTCTAATTTAGTAAGAATAAGAGCAGCTCACTTCTCAAAACAGAGTCGTCCAGGGTCTAATCCGTGAAGCTTTGATTACCAGTCAACAGTTGTTATCGTTGCACCACCAAAGTGGTCGTATCAAAGGGCTGTCAATGTCATATCCTAACGCGGGTTCTTTTTCTGCAGTTATATTCTTGAATAGAAGCGCATTTGTTCTGTTATATTTGTACCTTTTTTGAAAGTGTTTATTTGATATTTGGACTTCAGGCTTCACACATTATACACTTCATGTCTACATTATGTCAATTATTACTAAAACATGAAAAATGTTTCTGTTTTAATGATGTGTTTACATAGATTGTTGTAGACACAGAACACACATGAAATGCATGTGTTCCACATAACAATATAGTATTTATAAAACGTGTCATTTTACTTGATTTCTCACTCTATGCAACTCTAAGCAACCGACACGCAGGTAAACAGACTTGAGATGAGAAAACTGTGCAGCAGTGGGGGGATGTCATAGCATGCTTATCGACATATTTACAAGACAAAAGACGCTGACGGAGAGGTGTGAAGGGATTTAAGATGGGAAGGAGTTTTTTCATAGGCTTTGGTAATTCTAATGTTAATAATATACAAATTAGGCGTAGCTGCTTGTAAGGATTGGGGAGATTTTAAAAATACACATTAAAATGAAAACAAAGCATAAAGTAAGGATTGGGTAAGAAAATTTTAAAAAGTTATCAACAAGAATACAGCCAGATGGAACTTTTAACAGAAAAGGTGAAAGTTTGAAAACATCTTAAAAGGGACTCTTCCAAATATTAATGTAGTGATTCTTTTTATTTTTTTATTTGTTTAGTCTATTTTACCTTTGTCGTGCATTAATGTTTTGTTTTCTGATATTCATTGTATTTTTGTCATTATTTTGACACCATCATTTTGTGATCATTTTTCGTGGCCAGTCATGTCACAATGGCAGTGCACTCAGCTAACTACACTAGCATTTGGACAGATACCAAACACTACCTTGTGGTTATTTTACTGTTTTGTTTTCATTTTATGTATGTTTTTGATAGATTTGCATATTGACTAAGGGTTTTGGTTTTTCCATCTCAATTATTTTAATCCCTTGTTTGTGACCTTTGAACTTTTTTTGACTGCTTTTTTGTACCTTGATCCAACGGTACGTTTTAGGAAATTCTGCCTATTTCTTCACAGGAACACCAGGCAGTTCTTATGTCCTTTTTAGTTGCTGGTTTGTCCCTTAGGATTAGGATTGTTTATGAGGTTAAAGAGTTCTAAATTACATTTTTAGTTCTTGGTCATTAAGATTAGAGCTTAAGTTGCTGAGTTTTTGTTTTTTTGGGTTTGGTTTCTGACTTTGGTTTTGTTTTCTATCCTTGTTCTTCTAGTTCTTAAGATTTTTGCTCAGGTTACTGAACAGATTTTGAACAATGGTACTGCAATTCTTATTCTGGAAAAAATGATGTCTATAGTGCAAAAGGCACAAAAGACAGACATCTAGGGACAGAGGCCTAATGACCTCCATGAACAGTCCAGGCCACAATCTCTAATTACTGAAACAAAAGCAATTCTTTAGTTCTAACAAAAAACATTTAAATAGCTGTAGGGTGTAGCTGTTGTCAGGATGGTGTATGAGCTCCACAACATTCCCTATTTTCACCTGCCCCCCAATTCATTCTGTTCCTACACAACATTAATTATGCTGCACTCACATTATGGGTGGGATAAATGGAAGCAAAAATGACCATCTGGCTGAGGTGCATCTAAAATCAGTTTTCATTATTTTTTTTTGGTAACCTCTTCACCTGCCTTTTCGATGTTGCCTTTTGCCTTTTTATACATTAGTCTTTGGTTTCCCTTTCTTTTCTGGCCTCTGTTTTTAAATATGGATTGTTGTTCTGTTCATCTCTATCTACATTTCCAGGTTTATTTCTTTTATCTTCCATGTTTGAAGGGGCTTCACCCTCCATTTTGTATGCAAGCGGGTATTTCACATGGTCTGCTATCCTAACTTTGTTTAGTACAACAGGAGACTAAAAAGAAAAAAGATGTTGAGTTTTAGAGCAAAAAAAAAAAAAATAAACTTAGAAAAAAGTAAATACTTAAAGGAAAAACAACAAAATGACAACTTGTGGGGGAAAACTTTATAGGGGTCTAAGACTAAATTCCTTTATCTATTGGGGTATTGATTGACTTAAAGAAGCACCAGGGCAGTGCTTATATAGTTTTTTTCTCTTTTTTTGACCTTAGCTTGTCTCTGACCTTAAGTTTGTTATTCTTCTTTGAGAAATAGTGATTAAGTAGCCTTTAAGAAAGCATTCTTTCTTTTTTTCAGTTCTGCACTGTGCAAATAAGTTTAGAAAAAAGAAAGTCTACAATCTCAACAGAAAAACTGGGGTCAGGTTGGATGAAAATAATCATAAATGAGAACATTTTTGGTCATGCTGAAGAGAAAGAAATGCCTCATGGAGCAAAGTCTACACCTCTTACCATAACAGGATTTTTCTCAGTATTAATTTCAGGCATAGCGGGCATCGGGCTCAACTCTCAAAGCCTACACAGCTGGATGTCGAGTCTCATGTAGTGTGCATTGTATTTTTAAGTCATTTTTTTTCTTTTAGATAGATTTCCTTCTGCTAGAAATGTTTATAAATCCTTCTTAGGTAGGTATTGTGTACAGTAGGAAAAAATGTGTGTTTCCCTTTGTGACCTTCAAGGACTTAAATGTATCAGTGCAAGACTAACTTTACAATAGTTGAATCTTAAGTTTTTTGATTAAGTTGCCAACACTTTATTTTTGGTTTTCTTGTAGAGTAATGCCTGGGTAAATAGAGTCTTAAGTACTCTGTAATTAAACAGTTATTATATACTTGTGCCTCTGGTAATGGTATAGGCACATACACGGTTACTATGCAATGATGTTGAGAAACATATTAATTATCAAGTCTGAAACTTCCACTCAAAAGTTAAATTCTTTTACATGTTACATACCCCATGTAGTTTCTGGTGAAACCTGAGGAAAAAAGTGCATCTGACATTTTCAAGCAGAGTGAAGATAACATTTCTGATAGAACTGCGTCTGGACAACAGCAAACAATGCAAAAAACATCAAGGAAAAAAAAAATCTCACATTGCTCATGTCTTATAATCTCCATGTCAAATCATCAAGTCATGTTATTAAATTGTCCCAAATCCATGTATTTTTTCTAAGATATTGTTAAATAAACCCCTTCCAGAAGATGCTAATTTGAATTAATATCGTACCACCTGTCATTACATTTATATTAATAATGGCAAACCAAAACTTGGAGTACCTTGGGCATATTTAGTAGCAGTTTATGTAACTACATTTGTGAACTGACGATTACCAAGCATATTCTCCTCCTCAAAATGTGACTTGCTTTTCTTTGACTTTTAGTTTTCCGCTGGACACATCTGTCGGTGTACTTTGTAATAGTGATAGCATACAAAGCACAACATTAGCCACTGAATAAGCTCCTGCTGGTCTGGACTCAAGACCAATGAATGAGGGGAGGTCACAGATTTTAAATTCGCATTAGAATGCATTCCATTTTTGTTCACAAGGACATTTTCCAGAAGTAGTTTATTTAAAAAAATAGTAAATAATGTGTGTGTTTAGGATGCTATGAGCATAATTCTAGATGATCCACTTGACATGTGGATCATGTGACATTAATGTGAGTTATTTTTTTCATGGACAATTTTGATATTGTTTGCTGTTGACCAGCACTGGTCTTTATAGACACCTTGAAAATGTGGTTATCTCTGTTTCACATGAAAACAATAATAAAGTACAATTCTTGGATGGCTGTGGTGGGCTGGCACCCTGCTCGGGGTTTGTTTCCTGCATTGCGCCCTGTGTTGGCTGGGATTGGTTCCAGCAGACCCCTGTGACCCTGTAATTAGGATATAGCGGGTTGGGTAATGGATGGATGGATGAATTCTTGGATGGAGTACTCTTGTAAGTCTATATTGAGAGAGCATTTACAGTACAACGTGCAGTGCATACACAAGTAGTTAGTGTAGTTACTCCATAAGTATAATGGAATCAGAAGTATATAAAATAAAGTGTTATCAAGACAGAATGGCTGACTGAAATCAGTTCAAGCTTTGCATTGTCAGGACAGAACACATTTCTTTGTGATTCCTCAGGAATAAAACATTTCCAGAGATATCTTATCTAAACATCTATGCTTTGTTAATACAATTACATAGCATACAGTACTGTGATTTCACTTGAGGTCATGAGTAACAAGTCTAACAGTAACAAAAAACAGACTGTAGGAAAACAAATAACATAATTAGGGAGCAATAGAGAGGATTACAACCAGGTAATGTACAGCAAGCATATGAGAAGAACAAAGTTAAAGGATAGGCAGGAATCAAGAACCAGGAAAGCAAACACGAGCCAAACCAAAACTGGAGAAATCAAACACATGTTTAAGTCAAAGAAGTCAAAGCATCCTCAAACCAAATGTTCTTGGAAGTGCCTTTTAATTTCCACTGACATTAACAAGAAAATAGCTAAGAGATTTTTTCCAGATGTTAAGTGCCACAATCTTATATAGGCAGGACATAGTGACACAAAATTTCACGTGACCAACTTTAAACAAAATGGCAATAGCCATCTAAAACCAGAATACAAACCGCTGTCATCAGAACAATATGACAATTCAAAAACTGAAAGAAAAATTATCTATACACAAAATGTATATAAAAAGTGTATATAAAACTCTAAATAAGTATTACAGTTTCACAAAAATTCAGGCTACAATATGGACATGGTCTAATTTAGTTTAAAATTGCTTATCACACACATCTCTTGAGACTGAGACTGGCTAAAATATAGAAAGGAATACATCTTACTTTTATTGTCCTATTTAGTGTGACCCTGGATGAAACACCTCAGCCTGAGGATCGTTCACCCATCCTAATGTTCACAAAATCTTTGCTACCTATAACATTTGGTGGAATAGGAAGAACACTGAACCTGTTAGATAAAGTGCAAAGAGAAGCTGAAATTCTATGGTATTTAAAATCTGAAATAATTAAATGTACATTTTATGAAACAATTCAAAAATATATTGTATATGATAGTCATCTTTGGCAACACCTGGTATAGCAACTAATGAACAAAATCAACTTTGGTAATCTTGATTATCTTTACTACCTATATTTATGTTACTGTGCTGTTCATCTGTTATGTGTGTTGGAGAAAGTATTTGAATGACTATTGGATGGACTAGTTATCATTGAATTGTACCATCGATATGTTAAAATCAATAGAACAGACTGTCAAAACGTTGACAAGTAGTGGTCTCATAGCAGGTTATCACATTAGTGCACAAATATTTATGCATATCACGTAAGAATCACCATTAACTCTCGATCAAATTCTCCTATATTAAGTACCAGAAGTAGGGAGAAAAAAAACTGATATGCTGAGGAAGTCTTTTGATATAACAATCTATGCAGAAGTGCTAAAATGTTTGGTACACCATCTGTGGGAATGCTGAAGCAGTGCATTCTATTGGTACATGCATAATTAAATCCCTTTTGCATTCTAACATATGGTGTTCTTCAAATGTTGGTATTTCTGCAGAGATTCCTATCCTGACTAGTCAGTCCACTTTTAAGTCAATCATTTGGATTCATTTTGGTTTTCACAGTTTTACAACAAGGAAAGAGATTAATATGAAACATGCAATTTGGAAGCATCATGATATTAAAATCAAGTTCGACAGCATACTACAAACTATAGCATCTGAATTTTGAACACACCAACAGATCAAATGAAAGAGAAAGCATAGAAGCAAAAAATGGAAAATGCTTGTCACATTCCGGTGTAGATGTTTGTAAGCAGCTGTGAATGTCATGTAATGTCCTTTAAAAGAAAAAAATCAAAAAGATGAGAAAAACCACAAGATTTTTCCCAATCGTTATTTAGCATAGAACTTTCCTCAGCATTTGATAAATGAATAGTGTTCATTATGTTTTAAATTTGTAGGAAAGTACATTGTCAAAAACGACACGTTAATTGTCAACATGTACCACATAGCAGTGTATATTTATTTAGTCCAAAGATGTTGTTTTTTCTCTAAGAATATTTTAAATATGACTAGAGGGCTGTGCCCCTTCTTGCTTTGCTCGGCCACCCCCTCCCCCACCCACCCGGGGTATGCTCCAGGCCAGCCATTTCATGTGTCTGACGCTCGCGTTGTGAAGGGGCTTGGGCTAAACGCACAGTAAAGAGATGCGGTCAGATCAGCTGCTGTCTTGCTGTTGCTGCTGCCAAGCTACATGTTCTGCTTGTCGCACTGCATGTCGATCATTTAAAAGCCTGTGCAGCAGCTGTCCTTTTCTCTCACTTTCTTGTCTCGCAGGATGTTAAAGTGTCCCGAGAAAATCACGTATCGTCTCCTTCCAAGATTTTTTTTTTTTATAATAGAGATACACATTCTAACCTTAATCACTGGTTGATCAAGAAATCACTTAAATAGGAGCTGCCTGACACAGAGAAGTAGACCAAAAGCACCTCAAAAGCTAGACATCATGCCAAGATCCAAAGAAATTCAGGAACAAATGAGAACAGAAGTAATTGAGATCTATCAGTCTGGTAAAGGTTATAAAGCCATTTCTAAAGATTTGGGACTCCAGCGAACCACAGTGAGAGCCATTATCCACAAATGGCAAAAATATGGAACAGTGGTGAACCTTCCCAGGAGTGGCCGGCCGACCAAAATTACCCCAAGAGCGCAGAGACGACTCATCCGAGAGGTCACAAAAGACCCCAGGACAACGTCTAAAGAACTGCAGGCCTCACTTGCCTCAATTAAGGTCAGTGTTCACAACTCCACCATAAGAAAAAGATTTCCAAGACGCAAACCACTGTTAAGCAAAAAGAACATTAGGGCTCATCTCAATTTTGCTAAGAAACATCTCAATGATTGCCAAGACTTTTGGGAAAATACCTTGTGGACTGATGAGACAAAAGTTGAACTTTTTGGAAGGCAAATGTCCCGTTACATCTGGCGTAAAAGGAACACAGCATTTCAGAAAAAGAACATCATACCAACAGTAAAATATGTTGGTGGTACTGTGATGGTCTGGGGTTGTTTTGCTGCTTCAGGACCTGGAGGCTTGCTGTGATAGATGGAACCATGAATTCTACCGTCTACCAAAAAATCCTGAAGGAGAATGTCCGGCCATCTGTTCGTCAACTCAAGCTGAAGCGATCTTGGGTGCTGCAACAGGACAATGACCCAAAACACACCACCTCTGAATGGCTGAAGAAAAACAAAATGAAGACTTTGGAGTGGCCTAGTCAAAGTCCTGACCTGAATCCAATTGAGATGCTATGGCATGACCTTAAAAAGGCGGTTCATGCTAGAAAACCCCCCTTGATTGCAGTTATTGCTGCTAAGGGTGGCCCAACCAGTTATTAGGTTCAGGGGGCAATTACTTTTTCACACAGGGCCATGTAGGTTTGGATTTTTTTCTCCCTAAATAATAAAAACCATCATTTAAAAACTGCATTTTGTGTTTACTTGTGTTATATTTGACTAATGGTTAAATGTGTTTGATGATCAGAAACATTTTGTGTGACAAACATGCAAAAGAATAAGAGATCAGGAAGGGGGAAAATAGTTTTTCACACCACTGTATCTACAATGAAGGAGTATTCCTAGTCTTACTGTCGAGACTACTGAGATACTTGAAAGAGCATTTCCACAATTAAATAAAAGTAGAAGAAGTAAAAGGCATCACATCAAATATAACCATCCTGTTGTCTTTGTTATGTATAAAGAAATCAGAGTAGTAGAATTGGAGTAACTCCATAAAAATGTCAGAAATATATTCATATTATGTACACAACTGCTGTTTCAGGCTACATTTGAATCCCAACTTCAAACAGACAACACTTAATGACAAAAAAATCAGCTTTGCTTATTTTAGTTATATACAGGAAAATATATCAAAATAAATTGCATATAGACATTCAGTGAATATTGTAATGAAATGGCCTGTCCATGATATGGAATCCAGGGGAATGAATTTCTAGTCAGAAGTAGAAATAAATTCATATCAGTACATCAAGCAAGTGCTCAGGGGACCCATTTAATGACCTGGAAAAACTACTCCCATTGTTGGTAACCCTATAAATACTGTAATAGTGTCCAAAAACTGTCACTGAAGAGATTCTGTCTAATTAAGGCACACTGGGGACCTAGAGGGAGGTCAGACTACGCTTCTGACAAGCCAACGGATGGTAGCAATGACATTCTGGAGGAAGCTTCTGTCTACTATCAAGGTTAGGAAACCTTAAATTAAGCCAGAGGTAGGAAGAATAAAACAAGACTGAAATGTTAGAAATGCGATTTCTTGCCTTAATGTCTTCTGTATGTTTTAATTTTACTTTACACTCATCAAGAGACATACTGTAGAGCTGCTCATGAGAAAGAGCAATGTGCTGGCAGATGTTTGTCTACAAAACATATTCTCATACAGACCTGCAGCCATTTGAAATGCAAGGGGTATTTGACAAATTAGAGGTATCTACAGTATAATACACATTCTGCTTTACAACATCCTGTTCAGATTGTGGCCATTCTTTCTGTTCCAGAGGCAGCTCAGCTGAACCATTCAACTTTAAAGTCCGCCTCTTATTCATAAAGAATGGACTTAATGTTTGACAACTGAAGTCCAACAATATGAGTCATCCTTGACACTGCTTCTAGACTCCATATAGCCTATATTTAAAGATGAACTATCCCTGAGTAATCCTCCAGTTTGTATGAAAATATTTACAACCATGTTAGACTGATGCAAGAACAATTGTACAACCTGGGGTAGCTTTTTGCAGTGACAAAAACAGCAAGGGAAATGCATGAGTTTACAAAAAGGTTTAATGTAATAAGTGGAAATCAAACCCAGAATCTTACACTACTATCACAACCTGTGTAGCACATAGTTTCTCTGTTGGCAGTTCACATTGCAGTATTTTATTATAATTTATTTAGACTCCAGGTGGCAAAATCAAAATTTACTGTCACAATAGTAAAATATATGGTGTGATAATTTCCAAACTGTGTATGAACAATATAATTTGCAAAACAAAGTCAAAGTGAAATATACAGAGGAGTAGAGTAAGAAAATGTAATTGATGAAAACAGCTCTACACATTTTGGCCATGTTCAGGCATTTAGGAGAGGAACACTTTGTATCCTGTGGTTCCTGAAAACTGCTATCAGTGTTTTCTAGCAAAATATCAGATATGAATATTGGAGTGCAGAGCAGGAAGAAGACGCCAACATTAAAAATAATGTGCAAAATAAGATAAAAGCAAAATGCACAAAAAAAAACAAATTCTAGTTGAATAGATATTACCGTGCTGTGTGGAGTGCCTACTGGGGCACAATTTCCAGAGAGAAGGAGATTGCTAAGAGGTGATGAAACAGAGCAGGAAGAAAAATCAAGCTTGCTGCGCCCACCTCAGACTAGTTTAGTATTCTGACATGCTTTAGGTGGGCACCAGAAAGCATATTGATATTTTTATAAACTCTCTATATTTTCTGTTCCCTACTTTACCCAGCCTTAGTTTCCAAACTAACTTTCTTTAATGCTTAACCAAATTGTTTATACATGCAACTTCTTTACTGGTTGGCAGCAATAATACTGCAACATTATTGTCATTAAATACTTTACATTTTGCTGTACAATGTTCTAGTTGACCTCCTGTTAACTACAAGTTAAACCTGTTCTTGTTCAACTTTGACCTTTCAAAGTGTGATGAGTAAATTCCTTTTGTCTGTGATGTTCATAAATATCAATAGAAGAAACAACTGGAATAAAATCACTGAAACATGCCAAATAGCCTAACTACACTTTACCATGACTTCATAGCCGTTTTCACTGCTCTTCAAGTGACTTCTATACAAACAAAGCTCTGAAACCGATAACTTTTACAGTATTTGTCAAAAATGATTACATCGTATAAATCTTTCTGACAGCTGAGATTCTGTAAAGCTAGCCTTGTAGCTATTCAAACGCCTCAATGCATTACTCACCATGAACAGTTATTTAACTTTGTTGGGTTCCCTCTCTTGACAATCCTCACCTGCAGCATATCTGCTCATGATGATCATTCCCTTTCAACATTCTGATAAAAGCTGACTAAAGGAAGACATCCTTTCTGCTGCCTTTAAATAACATCAGCAAGCTTAGTATTTGACACATTTCTTTACTGTATATTTGTTCTATGTCTTAATAATGAATACCTTTTTTTGCTGTCGTTATAGTGTTCAAATTAGTTTGTAAATTTCTTTAGAAGTTGTGTTATAAAATAAAAATGCACAGAGTTTATAAATATCAATGCTGGTAAAACTTTTCTCTCTACTTTGCGAAAATGAATTCTTTGTGCTTTAATGATACTGCTGGTGTTATATTTAACAGTACATGTGTAATAACTTCCGAACTCACTTTAACTTAAGAATACATGTTTTTTTATTTTTATTCTAAGCCCCCTCACAGTGAGTCATAATATCTTCAACATTGTTATGAAACAAAACAAACATATGTTCTAAAATATTCAAAATAGAAAAAGGAAATAATTAATAGAAGAGAAGAAGAGAGTCCATGAATGGCACATGGTAAAATGCCTGTGATTTTTTTCAAACAATAGATCATTGCCTCCACTTCTTAAAATGGTCTTCGCTCAGATTATTTCTATTAGAATAATCTGTCATTTTTCGTGCTCTAATTTAAAGAAGATTTTAAGTGAAGCTCCAATAAAGGCAACATCTTCTATAATACTCTCACGAGTTGTGAAATGTTTCCACATGGATGTCACCTTTTTAACACTTCACAGATCAACTTGTATACTGCACTGGTGCATTAAACAGTTGAACCTTTTAATTCATTGGTATGATATATTTCTAGAAACCTCAAAGTTTTTGGCCATAAAATTGTCAGAATACTGGAAAGTGACTGTTGTAGTGAAAGTTGTATTTGTGCAACTCATCCCCAATCCTGAAAGAATGCTACAGAAAAGTCAGGTTGAGTCTATGCATTACTACTGGCTACTAAGGCTACATTCACAAATTCATTCTGCAAGGGATTCAAATCAAATATAACTGTGTACAGATATCTATTCTTTATCTGCAAAATTAATAAAAATTCATTCATAATAAATAAAATAATTATTTGACCTAATTGACAACAAAGAATGTCAGGTAAATACTGACTGCTAACTTGCGGATTTCAAGTTGCTTACAGCACAGGACATCTGTGAATTTCTCAACTCATGGAGTGCTCAAAGATGCTCTGAGTGGAATCATCACAGCTAGCTTTACATATAGAAACCTGTGGACGCGATAGAAGTTGGGACCGGTGGAGAGGTTTGATGCAAAATAGCAGTCTGACAATCTCAGAATGTTGAGGAGGACATTCCATTACTTATGACAACATCTGTAAGTCTTGGAAAATACAGTCGATTGCATTTCAGAACACACATAGCAAGTGGGTAATGACTCAGAATAATAGCACTTACATTTGACTGGGGCAGATCTATTAAAGAAGAAATTTCACATACTGACTTGTGGCAAAGGTTACATCCTATGACAGTGCCATATTTAAAGTCACTGAGCTCTTCAGTATGACCCATTCTACTGCCAGTGTTTGTTAACTGAGCTTGCATGGCTATGTGCTTGGTTCTATGCAACTGTTAACAATGGGTGTGGTTGAAACAACTGAATTAAATAATATGGAGGGATGTCCACATCCTTTTGACCATATAGCGTACTTACATGTTCATTCTTACTTCTTTAATATATGTGTTGACTCATATTGTAATTGAGAAACTGTACAGAGAAGCTGTAGGCTTTGGCCTTCTTTGCAGTTACCAAAGCGGTGACCGCAAGAATGTTCGGTACCCTAATATCAGTTCAGGAGACTTTTCAGTGTACACTTCATGGAAAAGTAACGTTTTGTGGGACATAGTTGGGGGTGTTTTATAGTGCTTCTTTGATATTGTGCTGATCATTGTGTCCCTGTATACAACTTTTATCCTTACTTCATATCCCTTTTGTGCCATTTTGCAAGGATTTTTTGTTATGAATGTATTATTCAAAAGACAGTCTGGTTTTAAAAAACAGCTAATTAGTAAAGCAGATTTGAGGCTTCTTTTTGCTGTTTCTTGTTCCTTTTTTGTAGTCATTAATAACAGTCCAATTTTGCTATGCACTGTAAACCTGAAAATGCAATGTATTAAGGCCCTGCACATAACACTGGACAGGAAGTGGGCAGACATTTGAGCAAAAGACTGCAATGACCTCAGTTAAATAGGTTGCCACCACTTGCTTTGTTGCTATCACAAAAACCTTAAAGATTACTCAGAACCAAATGCACGGGTCATCATAGTGGTTTCTACCCTAAAGCTGTCTCCCTGGTCAATCTGAAGTTTGAGCCACAAACACAAATCCCAGCTTCTTTCTTACAGTTCCATAACAAAACCTAACAAAATTACTTTATTAAATGAATAATCTAAGGAGCAATGCTAGTCATGTGTGTTATTGTGTCTTTTATAGTTTATATATTGTGAAAACGTGAGGTATATTTTGCTTTTCTAACATCAATGTTCTTGCATTGTGGTTGTAACATCATCACAAATTCTTATGCATATTGTTGTATGGCAACAGGCTCCATCTTTCCATTTTTTTAAATTTCTTTTTCCAGTTTCGGGTGATGAGGGTTGCAACCTTTCCCAGTAACATTGGACCAAAGGCAGGAAGAAACCGTAATAGGGTGCCTGCAGCAATAGCATATTCAATTCAATATGTCTGAAAAGTGTTTTGCAAACCAGTTAACAACACAAAAAGAATGACATGTCAGCAAAAACTACTGTAAATACAAGAAATTGTTTTCACTTTTTGATTTGTGTTTTTCTATGGCCTTGGTCACGGACCTCTGTTACGAGTGTCATGTTTATTGATTTATTTTTCATCCTTATTGCTTTGTAGTTGCAAAAAACGGTTGCTATCACTAAGTTCTATTACTTTGTGTAATGAGAAGTGCTGCAGCCTCTGCCACTCTTGTTTCTGTTCATTCCCTTGCAGGAATTTGAATTGTCGCATCGTGTCTGTCATATATTTATTTTCATTTTTTTCAGTGAAAGCTTTTGGAAACACAATACAAAGTTTCTTTTTTTTTCTCTCTTCTGCAAAAGCTCTTAAAATAATGTCTTTTTTTTTCTTTTTCTTTTAAACGACTTACTCAGAATTTTCCAGAAAAACAATACTTACAATATTCATAAAATGACTTCCTTCTCCTTTTCACATCATACAATAGATGCTCATAAATTGATCAGTGTCTGAGACTGTATGTTGAAGAAATCAGTCCTTAGATTCATCCCTTCCAAAACACTTGAATATGTTTTATAAGGGCCATCCTTCATGTATTCAAGATCTACTGGCCTGGGTGTGGGTGTGCGCAGAATGAGTACACAACAACAGTATTAATACAGTATATACTTAAGAGGGGCAAAGATACCAGCATCCCACTTTCATACTACGAAAAGAGAAGTGCACACCACAGGAAGAGTATTAAATGGAAAAGCTTTGAGATGAGTGAGAAGGAATCAATGTACCAATGACAATTCAAAGAAAGTAGAGTGCCAACTTGTGAGAGTGAAAAATACCAAGAGAAAGAAGCCAAAGGATGCAATGGTGTTGTTGATTATTTACCCAAACAACACATGCCTGCCAGATGACAAGTTTAGTAAAAAATATGTCTGAAAGCATTTAGGTCTGTTCTGCACTTACAAGATCTTGTTTATTTTACTAGATTTAATTACCTACTTTAATGTTCAGTTTGGAAAAAAAATATGTGTTTCAATAGTGAGGAAAAATATTTAGAATTAAGGTGCTTCAGTCTTTCCAAATAATCAAAGTATGATGCTAATAGAACCATAAGAAACGTGACACTTATGTATTAAGTAAGAATGTGCTAAGCTAACTGAACAAATGTAATTTAATGCAGCTACTAAAGCTATAAGAATGTAATTTCTTTATAACTAATGTAATGTACTGAAATAACCTTTTTGATATAATTGATATTTTATGGACAATGTGCGTGCAAAGAAAGTATAAGGAAGTGAGCATTGTCGAAAACCGCTGAGTTGCATACATCCTACAACCGTTAGGGAAAAACTTGCTGTAACTGGACTTATGTATGTGCAAACTAGCAGAAGTGTATTTCCTAAAACTGTGAAAATGCTGACAACTCTTTATCTGTAAAAAACAGTGTTTTCTGCACGTACAAATTCAGGATGTGGATAGGGGGGGGCTACAGCAATCCATGTAATAACCTCAAAATGAACTGCTGCGTTTCTTTTTTTTTTTCTTCTTGTCAATGAACTTGAGCATTAGAGGAAGTCTCTGCTTTCTGCTAGCAGGCTAGGCTGCCTGTAGCAACTTGGCAAGCAGGTGCTGCAAGCCTCTCTGCCACCAAGAATAAAGAAATTGCTTTTTACTTTTAATTGGTGTCCACCTTCTGTTGTTCTTTGACTTTCAGCATCCATTATAGCAATGTGGTAAAAATAACAATAAATGAAGACAGGAAAAGTACTACCAGAATAACTGAAGTTATTAATGTTTGACCAACTTGCAAGTGCAATCAAGTAATCAAGAAGGCTATGCTTGCATTTGTCATTATTTCATGAGTGTTTTTGTAATAAACAAGAAACACATGTATTTATTATTTTGAATCATTATCAGTGCTGCCAATTTGTGGATTTTTGTATAGCTGTGGTCATATTGTGCAGGGTGAGGCAGAAAGGATGGGCGTTTTTTACAAGATCACAACATTGTTAATTTTTTCTTACAAAGAAATGTATTGAAAGATTTGAGTTCATATTGAAATAGCATTTGACAATTTGTAGAAATGGAAAGGCAGGTCTAAATGCAAAATATGCCTTACTGAACGATTACTGAGGTCAAGGTCAGAAGAATACTTCCGAGCAGATCGACTTGGAATGTGCAGCAGTGCTAGTTGTACGCTTTCTACATTTTCAGGGGCACGTGCCGTTCGTGTAGCGCCCGGAGGTCTTTTGTTCATTAGTGTACCTCATGTATGAAGTGCTTTAACCCAATGTAGGATAGTGTTATGAGCGGGAACAGCTTTATTTCTGTGGATATTGAAATGGCAATGAAACTCACGCTGAGTAATAGATTGGTTGTTCTTGACAAAACAGTTGTACGCAAAAATGCTGTGTTCTATCGTCCACGGTTCCATGGCTTCAACTAAAAAGAAAATAAAAAAATGCTGACTTCGCGAACCTAACACCACCTACCACACATCTGTCACTCCACCTAGTGGTGAGTTCTAGCCATTTAAACGACGTCTGTCCTTTCTGCCTCACCCTGTATATCGCTGCTTTGCTTATTGCCAGTGATGTGACTCAGTCATTATTCCCTGACTGTAAACGTTTGTTGCGTGGCATAGCATGCATCCTGTTATTGAGATAAAAACTATTTTTATGCTTATAGAGGAGCATGCAGACTTCAAATAAAAGGGTATCAAAAGGGGTGAAGTCCATTAATATAATGATAAACTTCATTATGAATTTTGATCACATAGCCATTGTGGATCGCCTCCAATGGATATGAAACATAAGAAGCTGTTTATCCTGCATATGTGTGCGTCTGGACATCAAATAAAAGAGAAGATGGTGTAAAACGAAAAGACACATTGCTTTTGAAAAAAAAGAAAAAAGTATAGAAAACCCAAAAACAAACGAATGGAAATTGTAATGAAACATTAAAACCAAAAGCTTCAAGTACTGTTTGGTAGAACAGGGGTTGGTCTTGTGTAAAAGAGGTAAGGAATTACTTTTTAACTTGTGAAAGCTCTATGGCATCTATGTGTTCTGTGCACTGATGTTATCCCCGTACATTTTCAAATCTCAAATTGTCAAACTTTCAGGTCCCTTCTAAAGATTCTGAATAAGTGACCCCCATTAGAGTTTTCCCATTAGTACCTTCAATAATTTCCAGTCTGTTATTTTTTAATACCCTCCTGATTGATTCCTTTATACCTCATGATTTGATCTTATTGTCTCACTACTTGATATTCTCCTTATTCTTCTACATTCACATTTCAATGCCTCTCTCCTCAATTTGTTTTTCCACAACCATAACTTTCAGTCATGCAAAACTAGAGTTAATGATCTTTGGCTCGTTTGTCTCTTCGCATACCCAGAACCTTTTTTGCCATTGTGATTCTGACCTTAATCTTGTTTTCACACCTTTGGTTATCTGAAATTGATGAAACTAAATGATTTCATCTGCACTGCCTTTTACTCTTTGACATTAATGTTTAGTTTATTTATACAACACTGCTCACCTGCATCATACACTGAGTTTCCCATTTTTTGCAGTCATTCTTCATAGTCCCCCAACAAGATTTCAGTAATTAACATTGCACTTCATAATTCTTCATCATATCATATTTTAAGAATGGTAGGAATAATAATAATTATGTAATGATTAATACTTCTGCCTCATAGATCTGGAGACATGGGAGCCAATCCTGATAATACATTTTTAACACTATATTTATTTATTCTTTTTGTATGGCCGCATTTTTAGACGAACCTTACAAGCCGATCGACTCCGAGTGGCTTCTGTCGAAGTTTACCTTTCAGTAGTACGAGTGAAATGACAAGAACGGGAATTTTATAAATTCGGGAATGATTTTATATATTCCAACGCTGACTTTATATAATCAGGCTTTGACTTTATATATTTGGGAGTGACTTTATATATTCCAAAGCTGACTTTATATATTCTGTAATGACAATATATATTCTAACTCTGACTTTATATATTCAGTAATGACTTTAAATATTCTGACACTGACTTTATATATATTCAGAAATGACTTTATATATTCTGAAAATCATTTTAATTGCCTGTTTGGCACCCCATATGGCACTGTATAATAGATATATAAAAAACAGCTAAGGCGATAGATATATAGATAGATAGGAAGGAAAGGCACTATATGATAGGCAGACAGGGAAGCTGCAATATAATAATAAAATTACTGTTATTACTATATAGATATTATTTATTTATTTACTTCCTACAGCGTAAAGTCACGAGTGCAGAGCTTCCCATGTACATATACAAAGTACAGCGATGGCAAAAGTACATTCTTGATCCGATGTAGAATAGTCATCATGATTTGAGTTTGGCTCTGTTACAGCGCGTCTGAGAAAACAGCAGTGTCAAATGCGGGGCTTTTGAGTTGGGATCGTGAAACACGGCTGAGAGAAAAAAAAGCTAACCTTTACAAGTATTATAAATTACACCGGCTGTTACAGACTGGAATCAAATGTATGTTTTTATTTTAAAATAGTAAGAATACGTGCAGCTCACTTTTCAAAATGGACTCATGTGGGATCGAACCCATAAAGTTCAGACTACCAGTCAAGAGCTGATACCGTTGCTCTACCACAGCGCTCTTAGCAAATGCATATCAATATTGCACTCTAACGCGGGTTGTTTTTCTGTAGTTATATTTTTGAATAAAAGCGCACTTGTTCTATTATATTTGTAATTTTTGTGAAACACACATTATAAACTTCATGTCTACATTTTGTGAATTATGACTAAAACATGAAAAACGTTTCTTTTTTAACGGTGTGTGTACATAGATCTATGTAGACAAGGAACACACATGAAATGCAAGTGTTCCAAATAACGATATAGTATTTATAAAAGGTGTCATTTTGCTTGACTTCTCACTCTATACAACTCCAAGCACCTGACACGCAGGAAAACAGACTTGAGATGAGAAAACTCTGTGCCGGTGGGGGATGTGATAGTAGGCTGTTTGCTGCTTAGCCACAAATTTAGAAGAGAAAAGATGTGACGGATCTGCGAGTTTTTTCGTAGGCTCTGCTAATTCTAGTGTTAACCTTTTCAACTGACAAGTATCAGGTGATATGCCTCAGGCCTGAATATTTTGTCAAGCTGAACCAGAGTGCAGTGTATTCCAGGAAAGCTGAAAGGCAAAGCAGAATTCACAGTAATTCATTTAGTTAGTTAGTGTAGCCTTAAATTCCCTTGGAATAATAAATGTGAACTTAGTGATAATGATTCTGTAACATTTTCTGTTTGTTTTGAGAAACTGTAAAAATGTCATGGTGCTCAGCTAATACAATGAAAATAATTAATACAGGTTTCATGTTGGAGAATGTAGAAGATGTAGTAATGTGGAGTCTCAGACAAAGTGCAAGGGTTTCAGGCATCCAAAAAAAGCCAAAAAAGCACACCCAGACCTGTACCTGCCAACCCAAAAGAGGCTTACACCTGATCAGTTTTATCCACAACTCCCATCTACAGGTTCCCATCTAAGAAGGCCCAGAAATTTGGAACTGACTTTAACAGGTTTCAAATAGCAAAAACTGTCACAAAATATATTAAATTGACATAGAGGAGAGAGGGTGAAGATGAAGGGCAGATGATAAACTTTATATAAAAAGGATTTATTAACAAAACAATTGACAAACAAAATGCTCTGAAGCGCAAAAAAAGACAAAGGAATTTTCTAAAAAGGCAATCCAAGTTAAACAAGTCCCAAAGCAAAAATCTAGCAATTTGAGACCCAAAAACAAAAGGAAGAAGCAAAGAACCATTAAACAATTATTTAAACTGCACTACACACTCAAAGTACCACTGCTGAGATCCTCTTTCCTAGCTCAATATACAGGCAGAGGAAGGTCTCAGCAGCAGTCAGAGAACAAGGAATGGAACTACAATTAAAGAAACAGTGCATAATAAATAAATAATACACAAACCTTACCAAAAAAGCAAAGAAAACATGAAAAAAATAATTCAAAATTAACAAAAATAACAAGAAAACAATAAAACCATAAAGCCCTACAGGAGAGCAGCTGCTTTTTTATTAAACATTTTCCAATAACAGCTCACACACTCAGTTACTATTTAAAAATGTACACAGTAAAATGAGCTTTTGTAAAAAGCTCAGCTCAGTTACTACTTTGGACACATTGCAAAAAGCTCTGTCTCCTGCAAGAATTTTTTTTCCTTTCATTTTTCAATCAAGGCCATATTATTTGCACCTAAAGAAACCATCTTGGACTGAATGAAGACTTCATGAACCACCCAGATGATTGTATAATGAATGTATGATTCTTTGTATTGCTTATATTTGTTGCTGTTGGTTTTGATAAATATAAAAATAATTTTTAAATAAAAGCTTAAATCAATGTCAATTCAAATCAGTCTGATTGTTACTGGCAAGCAGAGAAGTTAAGAAGGTTCAGTCCTGGTCTAGCTGTGGTCCCTTGAGGGTACTAGAGAACACTGTTGTAAAGTCCCCTATTAGTGGTAAACCAGGTTGAATTATCAGTATGAAAGTAAAGTTCCATTGAGGTCCCTAGTGCTGAATTTGCTGAGAATTTGTGCACTTGTGGCTGCCTCTTTTTGATGTATTGGCCCTTTTAATTTAAGGTAATTTAGAAGGATTTTCAAGATTTACAGAAATTGCAGATAGAGTTTAAAGTGAGGTCATTTGTTCATTCATTTATTAATTTTCTAAATCTGTTCAAAGCAATTCTAAGGTTGTTGGATGCAAGTCATAGCCACTCCTGAAAGCACAAGGCACAAAGCAGGATCAAACCTTAAACGGAGTACCATTCCATTAGCCATTTCTCTTTTCCTTTATTTAGTTCTCAAAAATAATGATCCTGCTCCATGTATTCAACAGATAAAGATAGCAGGATGTCTTAATTTAAAATCCTTTTTTTTTTTATATTTACTTAAAATTCTCTGTACCAATACCAGGACAATACACCACAGTCTTTGAACAACAGGGGAAAATGTCCATCCATTTGGATCCTCACTTTACTAATATGACGGGATCAAGTTGCACTCCAAGAAAGTGGCCTGCCGCACCTTGGTTTATATCTAAATTATTGAAATGATTATGTAAGCCACCTCACATAATGGCTTACTTTGCCTCTGCTTCAGTTGACGACACTGCAAACACTTAGCTGTTAAGAAGACTCTATAAATGCAAGATGTTCAATTCTAAGTATGAATTTAAAATTATTTTTCTAATCTCAGAGGAAATTACAAGAAAGCCATCAAGATCTAATGTGCAACAAATAAGAAAAAACTTGAAGCTTCCATCTGTTACCAGTTGTCCTTGTTGAAGAATTTATTTTAAGATAACAGCTGGTATCACCCTTGCTTAGTCTCGTCATAATTTTAATACTTCTATCATGTCTCCTTTCAATGTTCATTAAAATTAAAAATATTTCAATCTTCTGTTAAAGCTCATACTATGTAATTTAGCAAACAATCTAGTTGTTCTTCTGTGGACTTACTCATTTCCTCTCAAGCTGTTACATCGTTCTTCTTGCAATACGGCGCTCAAAACTGCACACATCGTTATAGATGTACTCTCACAAGTGTATTGCTGAAAAGCAATAACCTAATTTTATCTTTACTTCATATGGCATGGATGCTAAGTAAACCAGTATTGTATTCTTAATTACTTCTCTAAGTTGACAGGAAGTGGGCAGGAACTTGTCCACTGCATCACCTTCTCATTAGGTCTTTCAAGCTGCAAACCTAAATACAATTCAATTGCATCTAACATTTTACATCCATATATCTATTATTGAATCTGCTTATTCTACACTGTACATTAATGAGTGGACACTTTCCTGCATTTCTGGATCAGGTTCCAGTCCACTACAACACACTTACTCACACATGCTGGGAGAATTTGTAATTGGTTTTAAGTTTAACATATATTTCTTCAAAATGTAAGAGAAACATTTGAGTACTCAAAGAAAAAAAAACACAGAAATGGCAAAAATAGGCAAACTTCAAAATAAATACCTGGCTAGATTTTAATTATGGTTATCATTTCTGAAGAAAAAGCCCAGGCAAAAATTCAAACCTTGGATTGTGAAGTTATAAGACTGTAGCATTAGCCACTGTGCCTACTTACAACAATGTTTTGCATTTGAAGGAATTAGGCTGGAATTAGCCAAATAAAAAGGACCATGAGATGGACAATACAAAATTACAGTAAAAACTAGAGGGGGGTGACTGGATACTGGAAGTTTAAGGGAGTGCGTAACACTTGCCTTTATACTGTTGACCCGATGATGTCATAGATTGCGACTTCCAGTGGTCACAATGTAGCAAACCCAAAGCAAATGTCAACAAAATGTCATGTATAATGACGGTGACCATGAGAAAAGTAAAAGGGTTTATTATCAACAAATAGTAACAATTAAAAATCATACAGAAATCCACAAACTTACCTAATCAAATTATACATATTCTAATCATTAACTAGCAAAAAAAGAGAACAAATTACATGACCCAAAGCTCTTGAAAAATGAGTGTACTGAATCATGATACACATCTGCTTTAGCTACTAATATGTAAAAATATGAATTTTAAGTTCAAATTTAAATGCTCACCTCACAGCATTTGGTAATCCAGGTAGATTAATGTGAACTTTCAGGACAGATTCTGGCCCTAACATCCCTGAATTGGAATAGAAAGATACTGTTTTATGTTGTATTAAAAGTTTAACCAACCTTTTGCTACTTTTTACTTAAAAGAGCTCTGTCACATCATGAGAAAAAATTTCACAAAAACCTGCAGCCACTGCGGCCCTCCAGGACTGAATCTGCTCACCCCTGTTCTAGAACATGGAAACTCATTTTGAGATAGTAATATACACCCAGAAGTGTAGGCAGATTTGGTAAAGAGGAACTTACAATTTTACTATTCAAAATGAGAAGCTTAATTTTATATCTAAACTAAACTGGAAGCCAATGTAGTGATTCAAGGATGGGAGTTATATGGTCACACTTCTTAGTTCTAGTTATGAAACTTATTGCCATGCCTGGAATTAAATGTATAAAAATAAGCAAATGATTTGAACAGCCTGACAATGAAGTGTAACAGTAGTTAATTACAGCATTTCCAAACCCTGTGTATTAAGAAAACACTGTAATGGTATGTTGAAGCCAAGAAAAGGAAATTTTAGATTTTATTGTGAAAATGTGAAAGCTAACGGTCAAATGTGTATGAAAGATAACTCCTACAATTTAGGTAGATTGAGACTTATGAATTAAAAGGCTTGAGCTTTTGCCTTACTAGCTACAAGATCACTATTCTACATCTGCTTTTTCTATATTTAAAGACAATTATAAAGTATATACTCTTTTAATTCACTAAAACTGTTAAAGGTGTAACAGATGAAGGTTTGTTTTATTTTATTATAATAAATGAGTGTCATCAGTATATAAATGAAAGTTCATTTTATATTTAGAAATGCTATTATGTAAAGACAAAGGAGAATTGGTTTCCCCACTAAACTGATATTCCTGATTGCCAAAGCACTGTCTTCACAGTTCTTGTATTGAAGAGTGTTTAGTGACGCAACTAAGAACATTACCTGAACTTCCAGCTAAATGTTCAAGCTGGTGTAGACAAATGTTACGGTCAAAAGAATGAAAGGCCGTGCTTAAGTCTAGAAACATAATGTATCAGAGTAAAATTAGTAAACCAATAACAACACATGCTAAGGCTCTTTCTGGAATTATGAGAAAAACATTTTCTCTAAAACCTTAAAATAAAAAGAGGTCAATTTGAAACTAATTATTCTATCATTCCCAAAGACATTCATAATGAGATCTGATTCTTTTGTAATGGTCTAACAATGGCCACTCTGAAGAGATCAGGGATGATGCAGTTCATTAAAGATGTATTCTGCATGAGCTGCACATCTACTAAATATAAAAAGTCAGATTTTCCTCAGACTGTCTGGAATTGAGAAAAATGAAGAAGTGGTAAGTTTTACTATAAACATCAATCAGAAGATTTCCATACTAGTCTTTAATTTAAAATTGCAAAAGCTTAAACACAAGATCTGATGAAACATTTTCATGTGCTATTAGATCTGGATTCAATAATTTTTTATATCTTAAATACTTCCTTTCATTTAAATGTTACTCGATTATGTGTTTTGCTACTAGTGTCTGATGCTTCATCCTTCTCAAATGACCAACATGTGTTTCTAATTTCAATGAACTGTGAAGTTGTGACCCCTAACTTTATTTTGCCTCAAGATTGTCTTTGTGTAACACTTTTCTTTGGTCACTTTGTAAGGCTTCTTAATTTTTCTTTAGTCTTCCCAAACTAGACTTCTGGGATTTTAATGGTTCTGAAATGCAGTATAAAATATAATTATGCTGTCAGCCCAAATTAATTTGATGAAGTTTCTCTCTTTTTTTCTTATACTGTAATTCATTTTAGTATGTTAATTTCCTGGTGAATATATCTTTATGAAATTGTGATGAATAGTGCCCCCTTTGTTGAGTTGAGAAATCTCACTAGCTTTTTATTTCGGTATAATTCTTATATCACCTATGGAAGATTATTTTCAATTTGATTTCATGCTTGCATGATATGAAGATATATTGTGGCTGTTTCTGGACCATTCTCCAAACAAAACAAGGTTATGAGGTCATAAATGATGTACTCAAAGCAAAACTGAAAAAATGCAAATACTGTGCTGTTAGATAATAAGAATGTGTTATTTATTCAGTCTTTCCTGTTCTATGTATGTTAGCTGCATAAATATACACGTAAGAGTCAGAGTAACCTAAAGACCAAGTGTTTAATAATGTACCACGAAAGGCCTCGCTGTTCCAGCTGCCCCTGATTTAAATGAAAAATAGTTAATTAGCCAGCGCTATAGCTAAAAGTTCATCACCATTTGACTCCATAAAGTTTTCTGTTATTTTCTCTTACAGTCTGTTTAAATTGTCTTTTCATTTCTGAACTCAAACATACTGCACAACACTTTTCTTAACTATTGATCCTTCTGACTTGTTGTCTGACAGAGAGACTGAAGTAAAACGTTGTTTAATGGATGAACGAGGAATGTTTTCTTTGCTGTTTTACACTGTGTTTAAGTTAGTGAAGCAGTAGAACAATATAGATTGGCCACAAACAATGAAGCAGCAACAACAAGTGAAAAATCCAGGATTTATAAAAGCATACACTAACACTAAAAGGGACTGAAACATAGCAGAGTACTTCACTTCTGGTGTTTTCCTCCCATTTCATGTGAGAAATGCCTTCCAATTAAGTTTCTTTAAAGCATATTAACCTCTTTTTAATAGTTTTCCTTCTCAGGACAAGCTGACAACCCCAGTGATTACATGGGGGCTAAGAAGGCATTGAAAGAACAAAAATATTACATTTTTTGTAGTTTACATTCTGTGTGCTCATTGTTCAATGGCTTTATTAACTTTGGACTGAGATTTAATTTATCAACTTATTGTTTTAGGAAGAGAGGAGATAGCAAACATATTGTAGCATCTAATGCCTAACCACAATTCTTATAAACATCCTCTGATACATTTGGAAACATCCTCAGTGATGTAATCTGGGGGTCATTGGGTGGTCAACATGAGACACTTTCACCTAAGAGACCTAGCAAGTGTTGATCAGGCCTTAGCCTGTGTCCAAGTAGTATTCACATGTCATGGCTCACTCCTTGTAGTTGACAGCCTCCTTATGGCCTGTTCACCTGCCTCTGTGATGTTTCTGATGGCTTTCCTTTGTTTTACACCTCAGATCTGTCGAGGGAATGGGCTACAAACCCCCTACATCCTATTTCTACACATATGCTTTGTGCTCTCCAGTCCTATCTGTGGCACTCAAATCAAGTCTGCATATTTGACCCTTTTGGCCTCCTACAATTGACTTTCCCAGAGAACAGCCAGCTCCAGTATAACCACCTTCTTTGATGTTTCTGACGCCAGTACACTCTCTGGTCACCACAATGTTCTCAGGTAACTTGAGCTGCCTACAAGTTCCAACTTACCCTGACAGTCCTTAGCCATTCCATGTAGGCCTGTAGGACACCTTGGCTGAGGCCACAGCCTAATACCTTCTTTGATAAAGACAATGCCTCATCAATCTACAGTATGATGCCGCTGCAGACGGACTCAGCTATTGCTGGCATCATCTGGTCATTGCACCACCAATACCAGGTACCTCCAATTTACATCTCTGCTGGCACAACTGGCATGATGGTAATTCAGCCTAGCCCTAGCAAAAAAAGTTAGATGGATCTTGAAGGCTGATTTATAAACTGAATCAATCAAGAATGTAATATTGTTGAAATGCTTTCTGAGTCTTCATTAACACTAACCAGTATATCCACTGGGATTGATTTAAGTATGAGATTTGAAAGGTTCAGTAGGTTTCTTTTAACAACATTTCTAATTTGCATATAGGAAAAGAATGTGTAGCTGAAAAGTTAAATTTGGAGAGTAATTGTTCATAAGATGAAAATACATTGTCTGTATAAAGATCTCTAAGTGCCTCCTTAATCACTGGTGTGTATGGAATTTTTAGTTAATATATACATTTTACAATTTATTACAAGTATATACTTAAATGAAGTTGTAACAATGAATTATTAAAGCATAAGTAAAAATGACTAACTAAAATGTTAACTAAACGCCTTGCCCGGGGTTTGTTCCTGTCTGCGCCCTGTGTTGGCTGGGATTGGCTCCAGCAGACCCCCGTGACCCTGTGTTAGGATATAGCGGGTTGGATAATGACTGACTGACTGACTGACTAAAAGTGGCTTAAAGCTTGAGCACTTGAGGTCTACCTTCCTTTAAAGAAACCAGCAGTTTGATTTTCCAAGGTTAGATTGAAGTAAATTAGTAATGAACACCCCTCCAGAATGCCCCCCCTCTTCAAATCACTCCTATTAGTGAAGCAACACTCAAGTAAAAAATACTGGTGGCACTAGATGATTGAATGAAATAGTAAAACTATGCTTATTAAGAGTCAGATGACGTGATGTATTTATTAGATGAGGTAATGGTAATAGAAAAACATAATTGTATGATTGAATACTCACTCCATGGACCACAACATTCATGCATATCTTTGTGCAAATAAAGAATTGTTCTGCATTCTCTTTTGATCTCTGTGAATGATTTCTTTGAAAATCTGCAGCACGTGTTCCATAAGAGGAGGTCAGAGAAGGTGGAAAAAGGTGGTTATCATGGAGCAACAGATGACACCTTCTTTACCTTGAAATGTGGACTGCATTGGTTCCATATTTTAAGTAATTAGTGGATGACTGGATTGCTACCAAACTGATGATAGTTTTTATTGAATGGAGCACAAAGTAGTACAAGGAAGTTTTAGAACAGAGTTTGTTTGTTATTGCAAGACAGGACAGTGCAAATTCATGAATTCAAGAATTTCTGCCAAGATTTCATTGTGTGTATACTAGGGGGCTTTGCCCCCTGCTAACTTTACTCGCCAACCCCTGTGTTTGGTTAATCAGATAAACAATTTTAATTTTGTTTTTCTTTGGAATTGTTTCAATTTCATTATTTTCACTTTTACTTTAAAGCTTCATTAAAAGCAATATTTTTTGGAGACACATTGTGACAATGCAATGTATAACTGCCCGTGAGTGAATATTTTTTATGTTTCTCTAATAAATAATTTGACTTTTTCTAATGTTTGTTAGAAACATTATTCTCACAGTAAACTGTAAACATTTTAATACGAATGGCATATCACAATCTCCTTTGGTGTGTAATGTTCTTTGGGTGTGTTAAAATTAGCATTGCTTCTCCATGATCATAAATATACACCTGACCGAATTGTGTATTCTTTGAAATTCAACTTTTCATTGCTTCAACTGTTGCGGGACCACAGATTCTCATAGCATATGGTCTATTATTGTGTAAATCCACGTTTTGTGCATAAGAATAATGCGAATGCGAAAAGACTTTGTTGTCTACTCTTTGCATTTTATTTCTGACCTCGATTTGTCCTGCACTTTTTTCAATTACACCTGGTTCTGATGATTAATCACCTTTTGTTTTGCAGTACTGCGACCGTTTCTATCTTTTCTTTGATACTGTAGCGACTGACATGATAAAGTATCACAAAAGTTTTACTTGAACAATCGCTGAGTTCGTAACCCCAGAAACAACTTTCTAGCACCCTCTCCAATCCCTCATCCCCCTTGCTTTTGCTTTCCAGGATTTCTTTTTATAATAGAGAGATTTGCTACCCAGTATTAAAATTGAAAGATAGGTAGTGCCATGCCACCTTCTGCTTTAGATCTTTGCAGAATCGCCTTTAAAATATGTGACTGTTTCGAATTCCAGATGAATGATGTTATAAATTCTTAAAGAATGATTTGTTTATGCATATAGGAATTCTCTGGGGTATCTATAGCAGCTTAGGGAGGATGTTCATTTAATTACTTTTTAAAATGAATGAGGCATCTTTGGAGGCTTTAGCAGGATTTGCCAATGAATTGCTAAGGTAGGAATTGTTAGGCACTTTTAAATAAAAGTTATTTTTCAGTGGTTTGCATTAAATTCTAACTTAATTTAGAACAATGTTTACTCTGATCATTAACATGAATTAATTCTTAATAATAAACCATAACTAGTGATTTATATACAATGAAAAGTGACTCCAGCTATCAGATTTCTAAATTGACATTTGGATTTAGAAAAGAGAAGTAAGTGTCTGTAATGGCAGGCAGATAAAAATGCATTTGGGGAAAGGAGCCCTTTCTCTTATTCTTGTTCTGCTCCACATCACTCTCCTACACCATATTAGTGATAAGTAAAAAAAGACACTGCTGTTTAAACCAAACTTGTAATCAGTACTACACTTGGGTCAAAAAACAGAAAATCAAAGCAAGCCAAAGTTAACAATGTGGAGATTCAAGTTAAAGACCAGGAATACATCAAGATTTAAATACAGGTGCAAATGCAGATAAAAGATACTTTTGTTTAAATACCACAGGGAATCAGGAAAGTAGGTGCTACTTCTCAATCTAGAGGAGCAGGTTTTTCACACTTAATATTAAAAAGCTAAACTAAAAATACTACACTAAACAGAAGAGCACAAGAGTGTTAGATAAATCAGGTGTAGTCATTGGTGCTTTTCCTACTTGTTGAATTAAACATGATTGTTAGAACGGGGATTGGAGAGATCATCCAAGATCAGTCCCTATACAGCTGCAATACTGTCCCTTTGAATCAAGTGTGAACATTGGGGGTTGATTGTGGCCCACCTTCAATGCCTTTGCCCACAGGGTGGGAAATTCTGTTTAACTACATCCTATAAGACAAGCATTAAAGACAATCATTTGAAAGATATTGTAAGTAACAGACTATTCAACTACAGCAATAGGTTAACTTGCATATCACAGCAATTCATCTTTGAAGTAGGCTTTAGATACAGTTGCACAGAACAAAGGTAGTTCTAGCAAAATAAATTCACCATAACTTAATGATACAACCCACATTTATAAATTGATTCAACTGAGGTTCATAGGTTTTGTTGAGAAGTTTACATTATCTAAGCTAATACACTCAGACAGTTCATTTTAAACACAAATAATGCCTACAAGATCACATGCTGGTGTAATACTGTGTGTTGTATTATTTTCACAGTCACAGCTGCCGGGAAAAAGTTTTAGCAAGTGTCACACACATGTGAATGGAAGACAACTTCAGGGCTTGTAGTATGTCAATAGTAATTCCACTCCAAGCTGGCACTGTTGTTCACATCCTCTCACTTTTCTTGCCATTGAACAGAAGATCGATGGAATGATTACCTATGACATCAATTCCATTTTGGAAGCAGACTGCCTCTTCCTCCCAGGATCTCCTAAAAAGACACCACCACTGAAAGGGCTCAGTTATTGATACACTTCCTTCTGAAGAAGATGATACTTTGCAGAACTATTTGCTATTTGCAATCTTTGTTTCTTGTCTTTGGCCAACAGATATTCCAATTACACAGGATTCACCATCCTGTGCCCCAACTCTTTATCATTGTTCTTTGTTTTTATTACTCAAGGCTAATACAGTATACTGCAGAAATGTCTATATGTATGCATACTCACAGATCACAGTATTGCACTGATAATTAGTGCTTTTTTGAACACTGGTCACAGCCACATTGACAATATGTCATAGGACATGGCAGAGCAGCAAAAGTAGAAGGCTTTCATGGCTGGGTTAGGTAGAAAATGAGTGAGCAGCGAATTAAAGTTACAGTTTGGTATTCCATTTGCTTATATATTTTATTGACCAAATCAGGTTTACTACAGTAATATAAGTTGTTTATTTACTCTCTTATAATTTGATAAAGTTGCAATAATTTATTTTGAGAAATAATACTCCCCTTTTTCCACATTTGTCTTCAGAACTTGTAAATTACATTTTGACCTACTAAGCCAGAACCTTTGGACTCCCCTGATTAAGTACACATGAAGACATTGTGTCCAGGGCCGGTTGCTAGTATGCTTTAGCTCCTCCTCATCCTCAGGGGATATATAAAAGGGTACATATGCCCATAAAAATGGCAGTTTACTTTATTATTCCCTTATATACATCACCACAAGACACAGTGTACATATGCATATCATACAAGGAACTCATATCTTTAATGTCCACAAGTGACACTTTTCTATTCTGATATTGTGTTGTGAGGAAAAAAAGTCAAGGTGACTTGCCACAAAAGCCCATAATGCATTTAGATTACTTTTGTCTTTGTAACAGAAGTTTACTGTGCATTATAATATATATTAAAGTCAACTATTAAATGTGGATCAATACACTTAAAATAGAAACAGAAATTAACTTTCCCAGTCTCTGCGTACCATTACCATTAGTCTTCGTTCACTCAGGAGAGACTGACATTTGTTTTCAGCACCCAGCATTCTTCTTTCATTTTTCATTTGTAGCTAAATTTTCCAAACACAGTAAATAGCTGCTGTTCCTCTCATTATCTATAAACACTGTAACCTACTAACTTAGACAACGCAGTATAAGAAAAAATAAGGATGGCAACATGAAACATTAGAAACAAATGTTAAAAATTATGATTATATATTATAACACAACTAGAATATGTCATTAATATCCAGAAAAACAATCCTACATATTTGTAATGTATTGATTCTGGAATTTTTAATGTACAGTTCTGTTTATAATTCTATACATTTATACAGTTGTGATGGACAATACGCATGGAGAGACATCCCGGCTGGGAAGAAGAGTGATTCCTTAACCGGACCTCAAGAAATGGGGCAAAGAAAAGCCCTATCTCACCTAGATGATAGGCACGGGTTAGATCCAGGAATAATACCTGGCCGGGATGCCCATATACAGTAATGAAAGGACTGGAGAGTACATTCAATTCAGTACATTTCCTGGTTTAAAGTTCCAACACGGACTACTGCAGGACATGCTGGAACCTGTAATGCCTTGGTGCAGCCCTGTGGTGTTCTGTGGGCGCTGCCATAGTAGGTGAAGAAGTTAACAATCCCTATATGGTGGGACTTCCAATTCACTCAGAAGGACCTCCTTCGGGCTATGCCCTAGCACTGGAAGTACTTCTGGATCTAAGATAAAAGAACAACCTCAGCCAGGCGAGTCAAAGAAACACTGTTTAATCAGAGTATAGCATCAAGTCAATGAAACGTCTGGGATATTAATCTAGTCAGTTAAGTAGCAGAGGGGGTTGTTAATCAGTTTCAGCTGCTTTGGTGTTAATGATATTAACAACAGGTGCACTAGAGGGGCAACAATGAGGTGACCCCCAAAACAGGAATGGTTTAACACTAGAATTGCCAGAGCCTACGAAAGAACTTATAAACCCGGCCCACCTTAAATCCCATTGTAGCTCTCCGTTAGCATCTTTTGTCTTGCCTGCTATACCAGAATCCCCCAAACCGCCACAAAACAGGCAACAAGTTCTCTTATCTAGGATTGAGCTACCTGACTAAGCAATCAAAAAAAGACTTCATAAGGTTGGCCTGAGGGCCCGACGTCCTCTAATGGGCCCTGTGCTCTCTGCCCAGCACCGTGGAGCTTGATTGGCATTTTCCATAGGATACCAGAATTGGCAGGTCCACCACTGGAACCCTGTACTTTTCACAAATGAGAGCAGTTTCACCCTGAGCACATGTGACAGACATAAAAGGGTCTGGAGAAGCCGTGGAGAACATTATGCTGTCTGTAACATCGTTCAGCCTGACCGGTTTGGTGATGGGTCAACGAGGGACACACAGGCTAGACAATGGCACCTTGACTGCCATTAGGTATCGGGATGAAATCCTTGGACCCATTGTCAGACCCTATGCTGGTGCAGTGGGTCCTGGATACTTTCTGGTGCATGACAATGCCCAGTCTCACGTGGCGAGAGTATGCAGGCAGATTCTGTAGGATGAAGGAATTGACACTATTGACTAGCCCCCATGCTCACCTGACCTAAATCCAATAGAATACCTCTGGCACATTATGTTTCTGTTTATCCAACACCACCAGATTGCCCCTCAGACTGTCCAGGAGCTCAGTGATGCCCTGGTCCGGATCTGGGAGGAGATCCCCTAGGACACCATTCGTTGTCTCATCAGGAGTATGTCCCAACATTGTCAGGCATGCATACAAGCTTGTGGGGGCCAAACAAACTACTGAGTACGATTTTGAGTTGCTGCAATGAAATTTCAGCGAAATGGACTAGCTTGCCGCATCATTTTTTCACATTGATGTTCTGGGTGTCTTTGAATTCAGCCCTCTGTAGATTGATAATTTTCATTTCCATCAGACAATGTGGCATCCTTTCATTCCTAACACATTACCCACTCCATATTAGTATATATATCCAGCATGATTTTTTTTTCCATTGAGATCTGATATGTTTTCAAAGTGTTCCTTTTATTTTTTTTGAGCAGTTTATATTAATCAGTCTTCTGCCAACACCATTTTGTTTCTTGTTCTATGTTTATCATCGCGTTGTGCTCATTTTTGCATGGTTGTAGCCATACTTTTTAAAAGTTGCTATGCCCATTGCCAGTCAGAAGCCATGTGAAGTATTTTGTTATCTTCCACATATAAAAGATGGTGGTGCACAGTATTGAAATCCAGCAGGAGAAGCTAAAAGGTGTTACAGTGGGTACGGAAAGTATTCAGACCCCCTTCAATTTTTCACTCTTTGTTATATTGCAGCCATTTGCTAAAATCATTTACATTAATTTTTTCCCTCATTAATGTACACACAGCACCCCATATTGACAGACAAAAAAAAGAATTTTTGAAATTGTTGCAGATTTATTAAAAAAGAAAAACTGAAATATCACATGGTCCTAAGTATTCAGACCCTTTGCTCAGTATTTAGTAGAAGCACCCTTTTGAGCTAATACAGCCATGAGTCTTCTTGGGAAAGATGCAACAAGTTTTTCACACCTGGATTTGGGCATCCTCTGCCATTCCTCCTTGCAGATCCTCTCCAGTTCTGTCACGTTGGATGGTAAACGTTGGTGGACAGCCATTTTTAGGTCTCTCCAGAGATGCTCAATTGGATTTAAGTCAGGGCTCTGGCTGGGCCATTCAAGAACAGTCACAGAGTTGTTGTGAAGCCACTCCTTCGTTATTTTAGCTGTGTGCTTTGGGTCATTGTCTTGTTAGAAGGTAAACCTTCGGCCCACTCTGATGTCCTTAGCACTCTGGAGAAGGTTTTTGTCCAGGATATCCCTGTACTTGGCCGCATTCATCTTTGCCTCGATTGCAACCTGTCGTCCTGTCCCTGCAGCTGAAAAACACCCCACAGCATGATGCTGCCACCGCCATGCTTCACTGTGGGGACTGTATTGGGTGATGAGCAGTGCGTGGTTGTCTCCACACATACCGCTTAGAATTAAGGCCAAAAAGTTCTATCTTGGTCTCATCAGACCAGCGAATCTTATTTCTCACCATCTCAGAGTCCTTCAGGTGTCTTTTAGCAAACTCCATGCGGGCTGTCATGTGTCTTGCCTCTCCTCAGTGTGTGGAGACAACCAGGCACTGCTCATCACTTGTCCAGTACAGTCCCCACAGTGAAGCATGGCGGTGGCAGCATCATGCTGTGGGGTGTTTTTCAGCTGCAGGGACAGGACGACTGGTTGCAATCGAGGGAAAGATGAATGCGGCCAAGTACAGGGATATCCTGGACAAAAACCTTCTCCAGAGTGCTAAGGACCTCAGACTGGGCCAAAGGTTTACCTTCCAACAAGACAATGACCCTAAGCACACAGCTAAAATAACGAAGGAATGGCTTCACAACAACTCTGTGACTGTTCTTGAATGGCCCAGCCAGAGCCCTGACTTAAACCCAATTGAGCATCTCTGGAAAGACCTAAAAATGGCTGTCCACCAACGTTTACCATCCAACGTGACAGAACTGGAGAGGATCTGCAAAGAGGAATGGCAGAGGATTCCCAAATCCAGGTGTGAAAAACTTGTTGCATCTTTCCCAAGAAGACTCATGGCTGTATTAGCTCAGAAGGGTGCTTCTACTAAATACTGAGCAAAGGGTCTGAATACATAGGACCATGTGATATTTCAGTTTTTCTTTTTTAATAAATCTGCAACAATTTCAAAAATTTTTTTTTTTTTGTATGTCAATATGGGGTGCTGTGTGTACATTAATGAGGAAAAAATTAATTTAAATGACTTTAGCAAATGGCTGCAATATAACAAAGAGTGAAAAATTGAAGGGGGTCTGAATACTTTTCAATCCCACTATACTTTGTTTTATTTTTGACAATGTTTTTTCCTTTGGTGTTTTGCATTTGCTTTCTCTCTTGACTCTCCTTGTTCAGAGACCATCTGCCAGTCTCTGACCACAATGCTGTTTTTCTTAACTTCTTCTATATAAATTTAACAAGTTCCACATTGTTTTTCATACTGACCTTACCAGATACATGTTTGTTTAAATTTTCTCAGTATTAGGCTGTTTTTAAGCTTATGCAGTTTAGTGTACATTTTTACTGAGGCAGGAAAGGCCATCATATTGCAGATACTGTAGATGTATTATTTTGCTTGAGCTACCCCTTCAACACCTCCAACCCACTTTTTCTTTTGTTTATGTTCATGTCCATTGTTTAATTTTTCTTCTGAAAAGAATACAATGGTGCTATATTGTGTGACTGGAAAAGGGCTAGTAAAACTAAAAATACAATTCACTGAAACGCCATGACTTTAGAGCTGCTTTTCAGCAGTTGTGTTTCCTTTGAATTATCTGCATATTCCACCTGCAGGCACCCAGCGCCACAATAGCTTTTACGCTCTGCTCTTTCATCTTGTGACGCAGCTTCAACTGACTCTAATGAGCAGAGCATTGGCTGGAATACTCAGACATGAACAATGAAGCAGAAGCCATTATTTCAGGCTTCATCTTAAATCTATGACCTCTAGGAGACATTTGAGCTGTCAGGCTCTATAGTTTCTTAAATGACAGACAACAACCGGCGATTGACTCATATTCCAACATGGCCGAGAGTCCATAGATGCAACTGAATCATTTTTGCCAAGTCTTATGTATTAATAACAGATGCAGTATCTGCTCTTTTGGCCTCCCACAGGTCTTACTTTCTGAAATTTTCTGCTACTTTAGTGCCGTGTGTTGAATTAAACAATGCAGGCACAAGGCAAGCCCTCGGAGAAGCAGCAATTTGATGACTGCAAACAAAGCAGCAGTGCACAGTTTAATTATTTCCATTCTCATCAGAAAAAAAATGTCCTAAGGACACTGGAGGATCTAAAGAAGTTTTCTGTTGTGGAAGACTCTGCAAACCTAATCTTTTTTAACTAGAATTTGTTTTATTTCAGTTTTATGCGGCTGAAATAAATAACACTCATAAAGGTTTTTTTTTTAGTAAACGCTGAGATACTAATTTATAGTTTACTCTGCTGAACTTACATTACAGTTTGGGTTTAAAGCTACACATACAAATTAGTGGCTTGCTGTCACATTTTAAGAAGGTTTGTGACAGGCTTTTTATTTAAAAAGCAAAAAACATTTTTTTAGAGTACAGCAAGACAAATAGAGTTAATTTTGACAACTACAAGGCACATATAATAAAAACTAAAAATATGGAATTTCTAGTTCACCTTTCCATTTGGCTCAAACATATCTATAGCACTGCCACTCTAAAAAAATTCTTTGGCTGCCAAGATATAAACATCCTGGCTTAAACCCACGCCAACTGCTTAATGAAATAGAAAATTGGCACAATACAAATTGAAAAATGAAAAATTTAATTTGCAACATAAATGATAAACTTTTAATTCTGAACGTTTAACATCATTTTGCAGAGCCTTATGTTTTGGGTCACATGAATATCTTGTGGTAACATATTGAAAACTCTGATAGGATATCTTGGCACACAGTAAGATGGGAGTGCTGATGAATATTTACTTATCCAGCAGAATGACAAGAATCTTTATTAGGAGATACTGTATTATGGTCTGCTGCCATATAATTATATCTTCATGATATCGGAAAGAGAGTCTCAAACCTTGCAAATTGAGGGCTTTTGAATGTCAAGCATTACATGCAAGGTAGAAAGAAGTCCTAAATGGGGTGCTAGTTCACATAAGGCCACATTCAAGCACACTCCCGTATTCACTTAATATACATTAGGCCATTTTAGAGCCATCACTCCTTCTAAAATGTATGCCTTTGAGATTTTGGAGTAAACCCACAGAGACATGAATGCGCAAGCTCTGCTCAAACAGTAATCTGGCTACAGCTTGAACCCAGTATTGTATTACAACCACTCTTAATATAGCAGCAACTAGTAAGAGCCAAATGCCTGTGAGACACCATTTAGTCATTTTCTTTCCTTCAAGCATTGTTTGGTCTTCAGTATCTCTCTGATGGTATGCTAATCTAACCTCTCTTGTTGAGCCCATGATATGAAGGAAATTGACTGACTCCTATATGGACTCAAGTGCCGCCTTTATTTTTTAGTCAAACAGCTGCAGTATAGCGTATTCAGTGAAGAAACAGGCTCAGCTACATTAAAGGATACCAGCATAGTCTTTATATTTACCCTCATAATGTTAAGCTTTGAAACAATATTGCTGAAGCCAATACATGATGCTATACATTAGCATCATTATATCAGCAGAGCAGTTGGAACTGAGGATAATATGTTACAAATATAAATTTGTAGACCTAGAGAGATATTAGCACAGTGAGTTTACAGCCCATTTAATCCCAATGCACCCTTTCAGTTGTAGAGTAATTCCTTTCCAGAGGCAAAAGTTTCCTGCTCATGAATAAAATCAGATGCTTCTGGGCATTACATGCTTTTAATAATGCTACTTTCAAACTATTCTATATATGGAGGGGAACAGTCTGAAAATGGATTTTTTTTTATGAAATCCAGGTTTCTCATAACTAGGTGGGACACTATTGCTATGTGCTACATTTAACTGATGCATAATTCTTTTGTATTGTCAAAGAAGTCCTCTTCCGCTGTGAGACATCTAATGTTCTGTGTTCTTTGGCTTGCGTTAAAATACTTCTTTTATAGATAGATAGATAAACATGATGCATACTAATGGAAGTTTGTCATTGTTCCTTCCAAAATCCTCTGGTTGAAATCACTAGATATTATAACACCAGTAACAGCGTACTGCACGATATCGTGCAGTGAATACACTTGACTTGAGCATTCCTAGTTTTCAGACTCTTTCTCTGTATGTTTAGCATTTGTTTGTCAGAGGTTGATGCGCTTGCTGCTTCCTGAGCAGCTCTTCTTTTGTCCACCCTAGCGGTCCGCTGCTTCTCTTCTTTCGTCAGCAACTTTTCGCATTAAAACTGATTGTTAGTTTTTGTGTTGCAATTATTTAGTACGTTTAATTTTACATTTAAGCTGGCACTTAAGTCTTCAATCTGCCTCAAGAATAATTAGTGAAGGTAGTAGGGAATGAGAATGGCACCCATACACATGCGCCGCACAGCCGTGCATTGCTGAGAGTTCATTCTACAATAAAATACAGTACAATAAAAATAAAAAGAGTTATAAAAATCATCACCCCGAAAGAGGATAGTAGACGTCACGTAGTATATGTGTACAGAATTTCAGGTCAATAGGTCAAACGGTTTGCGAGCTACAGGTGATTTAAAATCCTGGACAGACAAACAAACAGCCACAGTAGTGTATTATATAGAGAGATATAATATTGTTGATGTATGTTTAGCTAATCTCCCCTCTGAACCTGAACCTCACTGACTTTTCTTTTGTAAATGTATCAATTTTGCCTATAGCTCTTGTTTTTAAATGAGATTCTTCTTTGATTTCCCTTGTGTTTTCAAAACTGGCACCTTAACTACTGCTGGTGAAGTTAAGGATGGCAGGTATTGCTGTTGCCTGTAATCCATCACTCAAGATGCTTATATCTCTCATGTCAAAGGAACTTTTCAGCTTCCACCATCATAACTGCTCCTTCAACCTCTTGTCTGTTATGGAAGGAACTGCTGACTGAAAAGGAAGCTATTAAAAAACATACCCACTCACTAAAAATGACTGGTATTATTATTACTAATAAAGATTGCTAATTTAGATAGATAGATACTTTATTAATCCAGATAGATAGATAGATACTTTATTACTCCCAAGGGGAAATTCACATAACCCAGCAGCAGTATACTAATACAAAAAAAAATATTAAATTAAAGAGTAATAAAAATGCATGTAAAAGCAGACAATAACTTTGAATAATGTTAGCATTTACCCCCCGGGTGGAATTGAAGAGTCGCATAGTGTGGGGGAGGAACGATCTCCTCAGTCTGTCAGTGGAGCAGGACAGTGACAGCAGTCTGTCACTGAAGCTACTCCTCTGCCTGGAGATGACACTGTTCAGTGGATGCAGTGAATTCTCCATGATTGACAGGAGCCTGCTCAGCGCCCGTCGCTTTGCTACAGATGTTAAACTGTCCAGCTTCATTCCTACAATAGAGCCTGCCTTCCTCACAAGTTTGTCCAGGCATGAGACATCCTTCTTCTTTATGCTGACTCCCCGGCACACCACCACGTAGAAGAGGGCACTCACCACAACCATCTGGTAGAACATCTGCAGCATCTTATTGCAGATGTTGAAGGACGCCAACCTTCTAAGGAAGTATAGTCATCCAGCTGCACTCCCAGGTATTTATAGGTCTGTACCCTCTGCATAAAGTCTCCTCTGATGATCACAGGGTCCATGAGGGGCCTGGGCCTCCTAAAATCCACCACAAATTCCTTGGTCTTGCTGGTGTTCAGGTGTAAGTGGTTTGAGTTGTACCATTTAACAAAGTCTTTGATTAGCTTCCTATGCTCCTCCTCCAGCCTACTCCTGATGTAGCCCACAATAGCAGTGTCATCAGCGAACTTTTGCAAGTGGCAGGACTCCAAATCGTATTGGAAGTCTGATGTATATAGATTGAACAAAACCGGAGAAAGTACAGTTCCCTGCAGCTCTCCCGTGTTGCTGACCTCAATGTCAGACCTGCAGTTCCCGAGACGCACATACTGAGGTCTGTCTTTAAGAGAGTCCACGATCCATGACACCAAGTGTGAATCTACTCTGAACTTAACCCTCAAAACAGATAAGCAAATATCAAAGCAAAATGCACTTAGAACTGAATAAACTTTACCTTGACGGTCAAAGGCTGAACTTTTAGCTCAAAAAAGCCATTAAGAACTTTATTAAATGCAAAACTCTGTTTACAATTAATGAGAAATATGTGAAGGATTTCAGGCAATTGGTACTCCCTTGAAGCCTAATGAAGCTCAACCCAAACAAGGGGAGCTGAAGAAGAACAAATTGAAATATCTCATCTTGCCATAGTGCAAGAAAGAACTAGCTACCATTAAGGTTAGGTACAATTCCATGAAGATCAATTGGGAACGTGACACCCAAGTGAACTATTTCAGACGTGTAATCAGAATTCATGGTTAAAAGATAGCTTCCTCAGTTTTTGCAGTCTGACATGTTTTTGCTTCTTTCTTTTACGGTAAGAGCATCCCTTAACAAATCTTTACCACCTTGATTCAATCTCTACGCTTCAAACTTTTACTTACCAACTTTCTTATTAATCCTATTTGATGTCTGTGATTGTAGCCTTTATTTCATGCTAACCATACGCTCTGTGAAGTCTGTGCATACCTCTTTCATGTTTTACTGTCCAGATGATGCACACTCTCATCCTTTTTCCTTCAGTAAATCTTCTGCTGCTTCTAAACAGTTGTACCCTGTAATGAAATAATAAACATGGACCCACAGCTTTCATCTTAGCTCTGTTCTTCTCTTCCTGTAAAGAGAAGCCTTGGGTGTTCCTTCCAAACTTGCGTATATCAGTTTTTCCAGACTAGATTTTGACCACACCACAACATATCTTTTGTTCGTATTGTGAATTAACTATTGTTCTATCCCAGACCTCTTTCATTTCTTTTCTTAACTTATGTGAGTTTAAAATAGATATCTTTTAAATCAGGTGTACTCATCTCTCATCGACGCACAATTTGGCACAAATGTATAAGCACTTAGGTCACTGCACAAAGTCTGCATTTTCCCACTCCCATCTTTAATAGCTCATTCTTCCTTTAGGATGTTACTCATCTCATGCATAATCTCGATGCAATGCAGCATCACAACTGTTGGTGATATTTTTGATGGCTCAGAGCTCAGAACATTCTCTATTCCTTCTACTTCTTTTTCCATTTATCTACAACTTCAGTCTTGTATCAGGTCTTGTGGTACTTCTCCATCTTCTCCACTTTCCTGTTATTCTTCTTTTCACATTCTTTGTCCTTTAAGGTAAAATCTGCCTCTGCAACTTATGGCTTTTTATGCAAGGCTGCTTCCAAGTCCTTATCCATTCAATCAGTTTGGGAACATAATTTATTACTGCCTGATTATCTTGACTGGGATCTGATTTTAAAGAAAATTGCTTTTGTTTGTAAAAATCCTAGTCATCAACATGCTTAATTCAAATTTGTTCATTGACTGAATTTCACTCCCATAAACATTTTTCAATGAGCCTTTCTAATGACCCCCTTTGTTTTCTTTGCTCTTCACTTTCCATTTTCCAGCAAAGACTATTCTGCTTGGGAACAATTGAGGAAAAGTTAAATACCTTGCTTTAAGGGTGATATTTTGCAGTTCTTTATGCTTTTTATTTTCGGAACTCTTTCCTAAACTTCTTGAACTATCCATTGCACATATTAATGTTGCAGTTGCCTGCATTATTTCAAAATGGCAATTCTATATCTGACTTCTTTAAAAATCACTTTGATAGGAGCTATGACTTCATGCCCATGTAGGTGTTCTCTGATTTTTTTTTTTTTTTGTGCAAGTGTGCTTTCAAACTTCTCAGATTATGTTCTTGGGGATTTATGGTTGTATTTTATTTGCATTAATTGTATTTGCATTTATTTGATAAAAGTCTGAAAACAAAAAAGAGTGATTTACCTGCTCTTAAATGTTAGTGCTAATTCTGCACTGATGATTTTTCATGGTCTACCACGAAACTGTTTCAGACACCTGCATATATACTGTAAGTTTCCAGCCACATACAGCTTTTCATTTTCAATGCTGCCTGTGCCTTGTAGCTCCCAACAAAGTTCTATGCTTGATCCATTGCAGTTTAATGTTTGCATGACCACATGTTCTACTCATGTGACACCTCACTTGTACAGCCAGTATAGACCATGACTACCTCACTGGCATCAGTATTTCCAAAAATACAAAATGTCTTCAGCTCAAAGTTAGCAAGAAAGAACTGCTACCTGTATAATCAAATGGTAGTCTACCGGCATGGCTCCTTCTTATTAAATACTTGATTCTGTCAAATCACTTTATTGTCAACAGTAACAATGCTTGATTTTATACTTGATAACTAACTGCATTTTATTTCATACATATTTTCTCTTGTGAATGTTTCATTCTACCAATTGCATAACATTGCTTCTCTAAGTCTCCTTGACAAATATTGAAGTGTTTTGTGTTTTCTTTATCACTTCTTACCTGGATAACAATACTGATCACTTGAAAATACTGGCTTCAGAAATGCTCAAAAATCAATAGACAACTACAAGTTCAAATTGCAGTTGCTAGAATCTGAACTAAACCGTATTTAGTGATCATGTCACATCAGTTGTTGCAACGACCCAGACGATACTGGATTTCAGAGGTGGGTAGTAACGAGTTACATTTACTACGTTACATTTACTTGAGTAACTTTTTTTAAAAAATTGTACTTCTAAGAGTAGTTTTACTGCACCATACTTTTTACTTTTACTTGAGTACATTTGTGAAGAAGAAACGCTACTTTTACTCCGCTACATTGAGCAACACTCGACTCATTACTTTTTTCCATTTACACATTACACTATTTTTGCCAGAGAGAAATCACCAGTGCATCTCCTGCATGACTGTTTCACCAATCAGACATAGCAACAATAATCACATGACTCCGTTTCACCAATCAGACGTAGCCATGCAGTCACATGACCACACACAAACTTTCTGTGTCTGCAGGCTGTGAGAGATTTTTTTGTCTTGTGGGGCTCCTGTTCACTGCTAAACGGTCACAGCTTCACTGCAAGAACCTTGAGAGCCAATTCCCGCTGAATCTCAACCATCACTTCACTGAGTGAAGAACAAGCACGTTTTAACCAAACATGCACAGACAGTCATGGTAAAGTGAGACTTCTTGTACGTGCACAAGCTGTCTTGTTCTAATGTTATTTTTTATCAGCTGTGCTAATTGGAGGGCAAATGTGTGATGATGCCAGTCCCCTACAGACTCCCTCTTCCCACATGGGAGTCTGTTGAACCCACACCATCGATAGTTATGACCGAAATGTGCTGACATATCAGGATAATTCACTGGTGAGGCCAGAGGATGGTGGAAAAAGTGCTCAAGTGCTTTTATTAAAAACCAGTCAAAACAAAAGTGTCAATGGTGCAGTGTTCTAAAAAACAGTACATATATAAATCCATAAAAATCATTGTGAAAAGTAAGGATAAAAAAATCAATAAATACGTTAAAAATCCTAGGTTAAAATGCAGACTAACTCCTCCTGATCTCAGCCCACTTCCGTCTCATTCTTCTGGTTCACCCATTGCTCGCGTAGCCGGTGGAGACTCAGCAGCCACAAGTCTCCGACCTCCGTCTTGGCTGCCTCCAGCCATTATGGCCAGACCGTCCGAGGTTGGTTCTCCTCCCTTCTTCCTTCCTTCCTTCACGTTGTTGCACCTTGGAACCCTAGGGAGGGCACCTGCCTTGCTTGTCGCACGCCATATATATATATATATATACACTCCCGTCTCTGTGGGCCTTAATCACACGCCGCAGGAAGCCAATGAGGCAATTGAGAATGATTGCATCCACACATGCAGGCGCGACTCTCTCCAACTACCTTATTAACTTCGTGCAATTCCACCCACAGTGAGTGACACTGCTTTATGGATTTGAAACTTTTTTTTTTTTTTTGAAGCCACGGACCTGCTACACCACAGTGTACAGTATATCTTATCACTGAAAGTAGTTTACCTACTGTAGGTATTGGCTTCAAAAGCTTGGTTGTGAAAAACTGAGATTTAGAACTTTGTGTTATATGTGCATCTTTATTTTGTAAAGATGTTATTTATTTTTACTCATTTTTTTATTTTATTATTTGGAAATAGCAGAATTTGCACATTATTTTATATTTTTGTCTGTCTTATTCCAACAGTTCTAAAAAATAAATTATGTATTATGTTCAAACAGTTACTCAGTACTTGAGTAGTCTTTTCACCAAATACTTTTTTACTCTTACTTGAGTAATTTTTTGGATGACTACTTTTTACTTCTACTTGAGTAATATTATTTTCAAGTAACACTACTCTTACTTGAGTACAATTATTGGCTACTCTACCCACCTCTGCTGGAGTGTCAAAAAACTATTAACTTACAAAGCTGTCAACACCAACACCTCAAAATAGATTTCTATGCTGCTAATTACATGTAAGCTCATTAGAGATTTTCATTTCTCATCAGACTGTGCTAAAGATTTGGTATTGTGGTGGAACCAGGCACCAGTGAGCCCTAAACTCAAACACGAACACCGAATACAGTCCCGGGTTCAAATAATGGAAGATTTATTAATGCAATACCTTCAAAAAGTTGACAGAAGCACAAGTAATCTCTTTTCACACCACTGCACTGCCCTCATCCAGTCCAGTCCTTCCTCCCAGCTCCAACTCGCCTGGACAATGGAGTGCGGTCCTTTTAATTGAGGACCCAGGAGTACTTCCAGTGCCAGGACTGTTGGCCAATGGAAGTACTTCTAGGTCATACTAAAGTCCCATATACTGGGGAGACACATATCCCTGTAGTGTCCCTTTGCAGCTCCCACGGACCCCAGCAGGGGTATGTTGCTGAACTGCAATTCCTGGCATTCCCTGCTGGTTCCAGAATGGGCACTCTCATGGAGGGCTGCTGCCATCTATCACCTGGGGGAATTAAATAATCCCTCTGCGACAGTCCTCCTATGTCCTCTTCTTTAATCCTGGCTAGGGAAGGTATTTAGTACATGTTCAGTCAGGATGCCTGTCCATTTATTTGGGGCTTCCCGCCCAGGTAAGGAATCATCTCCTCTGGTTGGAATGTCCATCCATCCCTTAACACAACCTTGTCTGCGTGAGACACCATTCCCTCTCATGGATGGGATGCCTTTCTGTACTCACGGGGTCTCCCGTCTGGGTAAAGGATCTTCCCGACTTCCTGCCGGGATGCCTGCCCTTCCCTTGTGCCTCCAACAGTATTCATTTCATTTTATAGGCTCCACTTTGAGAGATTCCTTACCTAGGACTTTTTGTGAAGCTCTGTCCACTCTAACATATAAATCATGGGTAAGATATAGCTGAGTTTATTCTTAATTTTTAGATCAGTTCCTCTGACGTTAGCCTGCTAAAATGGATTCTTCCATTCTCTACTGTGCCATTGCTTCTACCCTTGTTCTGACTCACACTAATGTTTTAATTTTGTTATTGTGCTCATGTATTTCTCAATTGAAGGTAATTATAACTGTATTTGTCAAGTATTTCCATATAGCTCAGAATAGTTCAAATGCAACTACCAGAAAGGCATTCCAGCACTAGCATGACTTGTGTACATAAATAGAACTCCATAGTCTAAGTTTCTCTGTTTCACAGATTATAGTAAAATTCTAAGAAAACAGTTCACACAAAAATAATAAGTAAAAAAGTTAATAATACACACAAAAAGGGGGAAAAATGGAATCTTTTCATATTCTGCTTGAAAATTGAGTATCTAGGTTACATTTTTTGAGGTTTCTATATGTTATCTCATTCACCACGTTTACATACACAACATACATAATGGCCAGAAAACTATATGCCCTCTGTCTGACAGTTCAGGTTTCTTTCTAGCTGCCTAACTTCAATCTAAAGGCTTTTCTACTGTCACACAGAGCTAACATTACAAACATTCCATTAAGTTCATTTTATAGGAGGTTAAGCTGAATCTTCCATTATCTACGTCGTATGTTAATCTACATTATATTTAATATTTAAAACTAATGAAACTAAGGTAAAGAGAAGGAGAGAAATTTTGAGTTTTTGTAATTGCACTAGAGAAATTAGTGAAAGTAAACAGGTAAGAAACTGATGAAAGTAAGATCAGAGATACTGCAGGATTAATATTCTTCCTTTCTTTGTTTCCTAATTTGTGTAATCTTTGTACTTAAAACCTCATGTTTGTTTTATTAAATAAAGGCATTTTCATAACTCTGGCTTCCTTAGTTTAATTCAGAATGTAGTGAGTCACAATGGCACTTGTCTTTTTGTAACAATAAAAGGAATAAAGAAGGAAACTTTCCTGGATGTGGTGTCAGTCCATCACAGACCACATATACATCAGACCAATTTTTAGGCCAATCTGCCTAACAGTATGACTTTCAGCTCTACAAAGGAAACCAATGGGAACATGCTAGAACAGCAAGCAATCTTCACAAAGCTGGAAATTAGAACCTGAGTGCAAAAGCAGAAATGGCAGTCCTGAAATATTTACTTTGTAATTTACAAGGCTTGTCAACTCCTTTGTGGTATATTACTGTGATGTTTGACTAGCAAATCAAATAGGTCACTAAGCACAAGCATTAATACTTTATTACAGTTTTGTTCCTTTATCATAGCAACTAGCTGTGCTACACATCTAAAGTTTGCAGTGCAACATCTACTGGAATGTGTTTTGTAATGTATGTAGTAATAAAATGCAATGCATTTTCATTCCAACAGATATTATAACACAAACATTTGTAGTAATAAAATCCATCCATCCATTATCTAACCCACTATATCCTAACTATAGGGTCACGGGTGTCTGCTGGAGCCAAACCCAGCTAACACAAGATGCAAAGCAGGAAACAAACCCCGGGTAGGGCGCCAGCCCACCATAGGGCACACACACCCACACACACCAAGGACAATTTAGAATCACCAATGCACCTAACCTGCATGTCTTTGGACTGTGGGAGGAAACCACAGTACCCGGAGGAAACCCACGCTGACACGGGGAGAACACGCAAACTCCACACAGGGTGGACCTGGGAAGTGAACCTGGGTCTCCTAACTGCAAGGCAGCAGCGCTACCCACTGCGCCACCGTGAGTAATAAAATGGATTTCTACAAATGTTTGTGATGTTTGGAAAATAAAAAGTTATGTATGGGCAAAAGTAGATATAAACTTAGTATGAACTTTTATAAGCATTAAAATTTAGTGTGAAAGTTAACACGAATCAGGTATGCCAAGTACATAGTTACAAAGGTATATACCATATTTCTTTTTTAATTGAGCTCAGAGAGAAACCACCAATATTTAATAACACATAAGGACAGAGAAGGGGGAGAATGATGAATGGAGACAGCCTGAGGTCAGAGAAGAGAGAGCACCTGTCAGTTCAGGGCTGGTTAGGAAATAAGGGAAGCAAGGAATGATAACGAGTAACAAGGTACGAGAAATATTGGTGGTTTCAGAGAGGGCCTGGAAGAGGCCAGCTGGAGTGGGGAGTCAGAATAAGCAGTGAATGAGCTGTTTCAAGCGAGGTCAAAATGACAAGAAATGATGATATAAACTGTAACTTTTGGCTTGTTCAGGGCTCAACTCAGCTTGGCTTAATTGGGTTGAGTCTGTGTTACTGTTTATTGCAACAAAACTAATTACTCTGTGTTAGAGCCATTTCCTAGTTAATTCATAAATGTTTTACTAAATGATAGTGCATAATCTATGGGAGGTTCCTATAACCCACATAAGCTGAATTGAATTGGTATATTCTAGCTAATTTTAACTTCTCTGACTAAACATTATTCTCAGTTAGTGACCAGCCTTGCCATATGTAAGGTGTAGAGGGCACATTGTTTTAAACCGTGCCTTGCGTACCTTGTGTGCGAAGAAACATGTAAGACAAAGCACTTAATTGAAAGTGCTGTGCCGTACGTTTAAAGTGTACAGAAGAAGAAGTTAAGAATCTTTAAGTATAGAAAAAATTTAAGTTTTACAAGAAAAGCTTGTTTAGAGAAGATAAATGTTTTTTTTCTGTTTTTTGCCTATTATTCTATGTGTGTAACAACTTTTTTCTTTATTCTTGTGTGGATTGTTTGCTTTGAATTTCCACTAAAATATTTAAAAATGAACTTTTCGACTGAGAGATTTTTTTCGGCACACGTTTTACCTGTGCTTGAACTCGCCTTACACTCCTGTGGCTACACTCTGTTTGCATATCCTTCGACTCCTAGAGCCTTCTTTCAAAGTGAGAATCTCTGGTGCATTTTACGCCCTGACAGATGCACCATCTGCTGGAATGACAAGTGCACAACATAGGCCTGTGTTATATGCTATTTGGTATGGGATTCAAAAAAGCAGTCTTAATGTTTATGATGTGCCATCTGTTTGAATGACAAATGCAATGTATATGTCTCTGTTATATACAATTTAATATGGGATTCGTAAAAATAATCTTAATGTTTATGTTGTGCCATCTGTTGGAATGACAAATGCAATGCATTTATTCCTACAAATGTTTGTGGTGCGCCATCTGCTGCAATGACAGACACATGGCAACCGGGTGGACACACAGACACCTATCCTTTTATTGAAGTTAGCTGCGTCTTGACAGTATGCTTATATGCATGGTTTTAAGTTTGAGTTTTTGAAGTTGCCTTCCAATTTTAGAAGTCAATGACAAGTTTATTCATTAGTCTAACCTTTGGTTATGTTATATATCCTGTGAACACAGAATATTTTACTGGACTATCATTTTTGTGTTATCAAGCACTACTTTCTAAAGCCACCTCTTTATCACATTTTGTCTTAATTCAAAATCGTCTCATCCTGTTGACTGAAGTAAACATGTAAACAATATGTTTGGTTATGTAACTGTGTAATGGCACTGTATCTTTCTTCTACTGTATTACAATAGTAAATATGTGACAGCTCTCGGAGGTGGTCTTCAGTGAATTGAACTAAAAATAAACTGAACTGCAAATTTTAAACATGCATTCACTTTAGTGCAGCAATATGCATAAGGCATCTAACTCTGGATGATCAATATATCACAGGTCAGTAAACTGCCCACACATCCAGTATGTATCCACACCAAGGCTATTAAACCTACAGACATGCTAGGTATTACTATAGTAAATAAGGCACGGCAGGGTGGCGCAGCAGGTAACATCACCAGCCGTCAACATGTGGGTCCCAGTTCAAGTCTCAACTATGTAAAGTGAGTAACTCCACTTCTTCTTGCTGTGCTTTTCTTCCCACAGTTCAGCAACATTGTGTTAGGTTTGAGTTGTAAGCAAAAGAGTGTTCTTTTACTTTCTACTTTGTATCTTTTTTTCTGGTTCTCTATATTCTAATCCACGTGAAAGGAAAGCCTGTGCAATGATGGCATGGCATGAATTTTATATTTTGGGCAAGTAATTATATTCCTTTGTTCTTTTTAGAGATAATCACTAAATCTGCCTGCAGTGATCAACCATTTAAAACATCAGTCAGATCAATCCACTTGCAGGCATTACTTGATGAACTATGTTCTCTTTAGATTTAATTAAAATTATAACATAAAAAGAAACACTCTATTGATCTCTTCCACATTCACATCCCTTCTGTTGAGAAGTTAGATTTGAAGAGTCCAAAAATGATGTCAAAAAGTATTGTCTTAACAAAAAAGGCAGGAGTCTATAATTACTCTAGGATTCTTTTTTTATTTTTTGACATCTACTCTGTTTAAATCTAATGCATCCAGTGCTGCCTTTACTGTGAGGCATCTACAGGACATGATTATTCAATTTTTCTGTCTCTGCTTAGCATTTAACAGTTCAAAATATTTCATATGCACTTTGGCCTTTAAACATGACAGGAAATTATGGAAACGATAATCCTGCGAGCGAACAAATTGAAATCTGTCACTCTTCCCTCAAACAAGAAGCCTGCTTGCCACATATATACATTTTTTTGACAATGTGGTTTTTTTTTTTTAAACCTAGTAACATTCCTAAAATTTATAACTCTGACTATAAGTAGTACATCCAGATGCCCTCTATTTCTTGGGACAGTGTATATAAGCCACAGTTTTGTCTCCAAACTTATTCTTAAATAAAATCATTATTTGTCTCTTATTTTTGATGTGATTAATTTCTCATTCAAGTAAATTATGCCAAAAGTACATCTGATTTAAAATCTGTAGCCAAAACAGAATGAACCTAATACCAATAACCTCTAAAATAGACGTTGATTTTTTGTATATTCAGCAATCTCAGACAACCATGTACAACGCTGACTTTGTACTATCCCACCAGTGACGTCACGCGTCACACATACCTGGGGACACGGTACCTAACAACACCACCCACAAAATGGCAGTGGGCATGATGTTACATCTTAGCTGGGGTTCTTCCCCAGACAGGGGTTGTTTGTAAGAGATGAATTTGAACCCTGCTCCAATTTACACTTGGCGTGTGTCTGAGTCTCATATCCTTCTGAGCTTATGCTTAAAAGCTAATGCTGTTATTTTATTATTCACTATGATAAATGTATGTCTTGTTATTTTATATAACTCATTAAGAGAAATATGTTATATTTATGGTATAACCATTCTTCTACAGTACTAAGTTTCCTGTTTTTGTACCCAGCTAGATCATAATATATTTATATCCCATTGTTCTTTTCTTTTAAACCATGAGAAACAAAGTGAATGTGGAGAAACTCGCGCATCTCCTAAAATAAGAATAAAAATAATACATTTAAAATGTCATGTATATCCTAAGCAAACAGAACTATCAATCAAATTGTGGTCATGTAAGGTATCAACATCTGCCATGTCCCTCTAGCCACCAGGTATAACCAAACATTAAAAGTTTTTTTATTATGATTATGTAATGAATTCCTTTTTTTGATTATTTACCTAATCAGCGAATTGTATAAATATAACGCAGAGGACACTTTTTTCTTTGTAGCATTTGGCTAACATGTGACTAGCATGTAATGCACTTGTTACCTCCTCGGAGATTTAGATAAAGAGTAATGATTGACGCTTTCTCCTACTTGTGTTTTATTGCTGAAATCGGGGCATTCCAGTAGGGGTTGTCCGAAAGCATAATTTTCTTCCACAGGTTGTTTTGTGTCTTTGTTGTACATTTTTTATTTATTTGTATGTGTTGTTATTTCTTTTGTTTATGATTTACAGTATTTTTTTTAGTGTTTTATATATCTGTATCAAAGCCTGTGTTATGTTCCATGTGTTTTGTGAGTGGTCCCCCAAGAGGTGAGGCCACCCACCAATCATCACCAGGAATTGCCCTCCACCCTTGGAATCCAGAGGGTCTCACACAGTTTCTGGCAGTTCACTTAAAATGTGCAAGGGAGTCAGCGGGTTTCTTGTAGTCTTGCAGTGCTTGTGCTATGTTTACTTTTCTGGATTATTAACAATTTTTGCTTTGTTTTTTGACATTGCCTTGGATTCTGTATTGTTTGACTTGGATTTCTTTTCTTCAGGCAATACCTTTTGTCTTTTGTGCTCTACTGAGATTACGCTAAGAATAAATCTATTAATTCATAAAGATCCTATGTTTGTCCTTAGTACTAGTTGGGATTTGACATTGATAACCCCCTCTGGTAGTCATTTTGGAAGTGTTTGGGAGACTATGTGCCTTGAGACGTCCAGCTCATAACTCTTGGAAATCCAAGATGGAGTCATGGGATTGGAACCCAAAATGACAAGAAAGAAAGATGACAAAAAAGAAATAGGAATTCAAATCATAACACTACCACTGTGCAAAACAAACAATACAAATTTGCAATATAAGACTGGGTATCACTTTAGATTAGGTGGCGCAGTGGTAGTGCTGCTGCTTTGCAGTAAGGAGATTGTGGGTTCGCTTCCCAGGTCCTCCCTGTGTGGAGAGCACTTTGAGTAGTGAGAAAAGTGCTATATAAATGTAAAGAATTATTATTATTAGGTGTTCCCAATTACACTGTAATTACCATGTAATTACCTGTATAGTTAAAAAAGTACCTTGTATTATTGTGTAGCACAGTTCGATGCAATAATTAAATACTCAATTGTAATTGTTATTCCACAATTTACATACATATGTACTTATTTGCATTATCGCCAAAAACTCGTCAGCTTCTCACGTTTTGCTTCTTTAATAATACAGGGTACAGTAAATGTCCTGATAGCTGTATTTCAGGACTAGATTTTCTTTAATTGCTTCTCTTTTTTAACGTGATGGGGCTATTTAATAGGCCAATGCAATGATTAAGTGAAGTTTTAAGCAATTTTTAAAACATACAAGCAATTCAACCCAACATTACCTTGAAAATTCCAATTCACGTTCTTATAGTAGGTATCTGAGTTTGTGTATTATGTAATACATTAACCCATCCAGCTATTTTGAAAATCCATAAATTTGTACTTAACAGTGAAGAGCGTGAACCTATTCCAAACACATCAGGGGCAACTCACAAGTCCACCATGGGTCACACTCACGTATACTCATCCGATGCAATCATTTTAAGGCCCAAATTGGTTTGCCAATCCAATTAACTAAATGTTTGTGGACTGGGGAAGAAACAGGAGGAATTGAATTTGTGTAAATTTACAATGAAGTGGCTCCCAAAAGTACCCCGACATTTGTTGTAGAACACATTTGAATGTAACACTTCATACACTCAAATCTTTTGATATGCCTCTATAAAACCACATTCTACTACAGATAAAGGCAGCTCATCAGTGTGGTGTCCAGAGCTGCAGCCACAATGCTTCAAGAACCAGAGTTTGAGTCTTGGTCTGGCTCCTATGTCTTCTGTTTGGTTTCCTCTCACAAAAGTGCATTTAAGTTTGATGGGTGTATATATTTTATGATAGGATGACTATGCTCAGTCCAGCCTGGGTTCCACAGCTCTGTAATGAATGTGTGTTTAAAAGTGGATGGATTATTAGTTTTGAATGTTTGGGGTAGTTTACTGTGACTTCCTATCAGAAGACTGTGTTCCAAGCCAAAACACAAACCTAATTTTGGAAATCTTACCATCATCAAATACTGCTCAGATTATATTGTATTTAACCAAAACCAAGATTATTTCAAACATAGGCAGGCCATCTTAACTTCCAGTATGCCGTGGAGTATTTAAAATTAATAGTGTGAATTCAACCTACACAAATACTAGGCTTTCCTCTATAGAATTTAAGTTTTCCTTTAGCAATTCTCTAACCTGCAGCTAAGATAAAAAAGATCTGCTGCCATACTTACTATTTTTTTCAGAAGGAAAAACAACCCCTGTCTACTCTACATTGACGTGGAGAAGGTAAGTAGCTTTAAATACCTTAGAGTGACCATCACTGATAAACTGAGTAGGCACAACACATCATGAAGAAGGCGCACTAACTCCAATATTTTCTTAGAAGTCTTCATTGACTGAATGTCTCAGTTTTGGTTGACCAGATTCTACAGATAGGCTACCCAGTAGAGTCCGCATTCCCTGGCTGTATCACATTCTGCTCAGCTCAGGACCAAACTGCATGCTATCAGTCCATTTAACTTATATAACACATTAAGGTAGAAAGGGTAACAGTATTGCCGATGGCCTCAGTCATCCTACACAGTCACCTTTCTCCCTCTTTGTTTGGACCATGAGCACTTGTACTAGCAGATTTGGGGAGTTTTTAATTGACAGGTCACAGTGTTATTGAACAGCCACTCATCTTGACAAGTAGATCTTCTCGTACAGATATGTACATTGCTGTATTGCATTTATCATTTTCTTACTATTCTATTACTGTCAGTAGTCTGAAGGAGGCATTCATGTAATATTTCATTATACTGTGTACATGACAATAAACCTGAGCGTACAGCTCCTGTAAACAAAATATTTTTACTACAATACAGCAAGCTTGCTGGTCTAAGCTTCTGTGATAACCACACTGCCAGCCTTTTATTTAATTGGTGTTCTAAAATAAACCTTTTCTCAAATAGCAGTCTAATGCTAACCACTTTTTTAATGGGCAGCTTGTTGACAGTTTTCTTTGTTTTGGTTTAGATTTGCTTTATGGACTATTGTGAGTGAAAGAAAGAGAAAACTAAATCTGGCACACACAAATAAAAGTACTGGGGCTTCAATAATTGAATGCATAGACCCTAGACTGAAGCGTTTGCATTTGACGTTGTAAACTTTTCACATAAACTCCCTGCAAAGTACAAAATTTCTCAATATCCGCACAGTCTGGAAAGCCATTAATGTTTCATTATAAAGACCAGTATGGGTGTATTCATGGATCCACTTAGTGTAAGTCACTGCATGCAGCACTAAGTCAGCCTAATGTGCATCATTATTTATTGAACATGTTTCAGCTCTGCTTTCTAAATGGGCTGCATCATCTCTCTCCAGTGAAGAGTGATCGCAAACAGCCGTCGCTGCTGCTTCATATTCAGGGATTTTTTTTTTTTCAAAGCAGGTGCAGCTTTTCCAAACAGACAAAAGATATGCAAAATGTTGCCGTTTGATTGGTTAAAAAAGAAAGTCGCATTTGAGATGTCAAGCAAGCTCCAGATGTTTAAACCAATCCCCCGTGAAAGCTGGAATTCATTTACTCTTTATCTTGTATTATTAGGTATTTTAAAGCTTTGCTGGGTCCATGTTATAATAACTGGCTTGTAGGTTATGAGTGCCTGCTTTCCGTTTAGCTTCATGACTGTTTAATTAAACCTTCAGCAGTTAATTCTGCCTTGTGTTTATTGCACAGGGCCTATAGACTGCAAAGCTGACAGAAGCTTATTGCTTTTCTTTTTTTTTTTTTTAAAGAAGCTGGCCTGCCTTTAAAACCTTTGATTAGCTAGCACCTCTGTGCCACTGCCCTTTGCACCTCTTCTCCCTGAACGCTTGTGCAGTACACATTAACCTCTGCCTCGTATTTTTCCATTTTTTTCCCTCTTTTTGAAGTTCTTCTTTCAAACTACTCACTCTAGATGTTATTTCCTATTGCTTCCCAGGGGCCACATTAAATAAAGCCCATTCTAGAAAAGCTGCAACGTTTTGTACAATACCTAGTCGCTACTTACTGAATATGGGTGAGAATTTCATTTTAAAAGAGTGGAGATGAAAAAGTTGTGAATCTGCCAAAGTACAATGGATGCTTCTTCTGGTTGTTTTTTTTTTAAACCACATTTTTTTAAATGACGTAACATTATGCCACTTTGTGTTTTGCTAAACACCAAAACACCATGCAAATCTGAATACTTTGAAAACAGTGAGTTAGTCGACCATGGTATCTTTAAAAAGTGACCAGGAGATATGAAAATGAATGTGACTTGTCCCTAGCTAATGATTCCTAATGATGACTTATAAAGAACAGTGAGGAGATATTTCCACACTTTTAAGATGTTGATGCAGAGCCGTGCTGGAGGTTACATTTACTAATGGGGCTTATAAATACCTGGGAGTGTAGCTGGATGATAAATTGGACTGGACTGTCAATACTAATACTCTGTGCAAAAGAGGACAGAGCCGACTATACTTTCTTAGAAGGTTGGCATCCTTCAACATCTGCAATAAGATGCTGCAGATGTTCTACCAGACGGTTGTGGCGAGTGCCCTCTTCTACGCGGTGGTGTGCTGGGGTGGCAGCATAAAGATGAAAGACGCCTCACGCCTGGACAAACTTGTTAAGAAGGCAGGATCTATTGTAGGAATAAAGTTGGACAGTTTAACATCTGTGGCAGAGCGACGGGCACTAAGCAAACTCCTGTCAATCATGAAGAATCCACTGCATCCACTGAACAGTGTCATCTCCAGGCAGAGGAGTAGCTTCAGTGACAGACTTTTGTCACTGTCTTGCTCCGCTGACAGACTGAGGAGATCGTTACTCCCCCACACTATGCGACTCTTCAATTCCACCCGGGGGAGTAAATGATAACATTATTCAAAGTTATTGTCTGTTTTTACATGCATTTTTATTACTCTTTAATTTAATATTGTTTTTTGTACTGCTGCTGGATTATGTGTACCTGTTACCATCACCCAACCATTTATTAACCCATAGAACATAAAGGAAGATGTTTAAAACTCTTTGTACCAGCGGTTTCCAAACTTTTTCCATTGTGAAAAGTTCCTCCAAATATTTCCATGACACTCCAGCATAACAAGCCAGTTTTTTTTTACACATAGTTACATTTTAGAAGGAGAGTAGAGAGAAAAAAAGACAGAATTTCTATAGCAAGTTGCTCACATGTGACTGTTGAGTTTTACAAATTTCTTTGATGTTATGTTGATTGTGAGATATCTTAATGGGCAAATCTCCATCAAGCATTTGTAAACATTCTGTGGTTTATACACTACCATGTTTTCAGATTTTCCTTTTGTTATTATAGTGGCAGGCAGCATGATGGCGCAGTGGCAGTGCTGTTGCCTCGCATTAAGGAGACCAGGGTTTCTGTCCCGGGTCTTCCCTGCATGGAGTGTGTATCTACGTGGGTTTCCTCTGGCTGCTGTGGTTTTCTCCCACTGTCCAAAGACATGCAAGTTAGGTGAAATGGTGATGCTTAATTGGTCGTTTGATGGACTGGCAACCTATCCAGGGTTTGTTATGGCCCTGTGCTTGTTGGGATAGGCTGCAGCATCCACAGCCCTAGGACCTCATGCATAACACCGTGTGTACAACTCAAACTATAACATGGTGTAAGGACAAAAGCAGAAATTTGCGTACACACAAAAAACTCCAGATGCATAAATATGTGCATACGCCACGTTCTTCAGCTCCATAAATCCCAGTCACCGTGAAAAGTAACACACGCGCCTGCTGCCACTCCCCAAACTCCTCCCAGAATTGTGCCTCTTTGAATATGCAAATCAATATAAATATCCCTTAAGCTCAGCGTTCTGTGAAAAGACAATAGTAAAAGCACGGAGGGAAATAGAAGAATTTCAGCGAATACCAAGTGGAGGCAAGGAAAAACATACTGTTTGTTGGTTTAAACAGTGGTACAGTATAAACAACAAAAGGAAGTTGATCGAGTGACATAGAGTGTGGGAGAAACTCAAAAGCTCGACTTCAAAAGTCGTACAGTGCCCGAAATAAAAAAGAAGTCAGATATCAAAGTCGCAGTGAAAAGGCAAGTCGTAGCTCCACTGTATGAGTGTCATATGAAAGCTTATTAGGGTACAGAGAAAAGAAAAAAAAAGTAAAGTAACTTACTTTAATCTCGAAATTTCCACTTTTATTATGTATTTTATTTTGTCATTAAAGTAGAACATTATAAACTTCATCTTACTGTAAAATCGTTTCATTTACTAGTTTCTCAAATACCCTTGTAACTAAAGTAGCACGTTAAATGCTTTGTTTTGTATGTGTTCTATGTGCTCTATGTGTGCGAATCACTATGTGCTTCTTAAACAGGCTTTCTCTTCCTCCGACAGGATACAGAATCCATTACATTCATAATATTGCAGCTCTCTGAATAATTAAAATACTGAGATGTATACTTGATATCATTTTCATGATCATAGAAATTAAAGCATGTATTAAACATGGGAACATGGTGGCACAGTTATTGTTCATGCCTTATGCAATACTAGGCTGACCCGCCTTTTAAGGCGACCAACTTTTAAGATGACCTCTTCTTAAGGCAATTCAATATGTAGATCAATTCGATATTTTATACAAACTCATTAATTTGGTTATATTACATTTGAGCGGTATTACTTTAATACTCGTAGTTTCTGTTATTTTTGTGATGAAATTTAAAATTTTTTTTCTATATTGAGGTCGCCCTTTTGAACCCCCCTGATATTTACTACGCGGTGAGGCATTTGTACTCCATCAACATTAATTATTTCCAGAGACATAATTTTGTCTATTTTTCCAGCGCATCACGCACAAAAGCAAGGGAACGATGGGAGCACCAGAACTCTGCTCACATCATGTCACTTCGTACAGCAAGCTGCAGGTAGTAAGTCTGTGATAAGCGGAATACCGCTACGCTTTCCACTCATGGGACGGAAGGACAATCCTGACCGCTTTTATATAGTAAGATAAGAAAGAAGAAGAAGATATCGCACAGTCTGGAGTAGAAAATCATCTTTTACCTATAAAAACGAAACTACAAATCCCATCATGCATTGCAAAATGGACGGGGCGTGTGTGAAACTCCGCGCCTGCGTAGCACTCACGGGATGGAAGGACAATCCCGACCGCTTTTATATAGAAGGATACTTGCTGTGCCGTGCGCAACCTTTGATGAAATACTTTATTGCAGCAGTAAGTCTCTTTCAAACATACTAACCTCCTATTTCTGTCCTTCCTTTTCTTTCTCCAAATACCCAATCGCCACACAATCAGCTCTGTAATAGACGTTAAGCCATCTGTAAGCTGAGAACGCAGATTCTTCAAAACATTTAAGGAACACTGAAATATCTTTGTAGTACATGTTTAATTATTCCATCCATCTATCCTTCCCGTGTCACGCCAGCCCCAGCAAGAATACAGCGCAAGGCAGGAACAATCCATGAACAGAGCGCCAGTTTCTTGCTAGCAGTGTGACACCGTGTCCTCACATGTTTAATTATTAACAATATAGATTATTTAAATGAAGTTAAAGTTTTATCTGTATAATACAATAAACATATTTTGCTGCATTTCAACTTAAAAATGATATTGTCATATTATTGTAAATACGCACTTTATAAAGTGGCTCAGGTTGTATAATATCATAACTGTATCACAAGTTTACAGTGAGGTGATTGTACTTATAAGTACAAACAGTTCTACAAGGAGCACTTGATGGACTGATTGAGTGTGTTTATAACTCTTGGGATGAAACTGTTTCTGAATCGCGAGGTCAGTACAGTAAAGGCTCTGAAGCGTTTGCCGTATGAGAGCAGTTTAATAGACAGCATGGCTGAGGCACCATGTGCTTGATGCTGTATACCGATAATTCTCTACAGCTTCTGTACAGCATGATTCCCCACTCAGATACAGTGATATTAATACTCCAAGTGGTGCAGTGAGAGTAATATGGAAAAAGATGATCTGCTGTGACAACCCCTAACAGGAGCAGCTGAAAGAAGAAGAAGGTGCAGTGAGAGTAACAATGCTAAGGCAGCTATGATATTTGGAATAGTTGGGCTATTCCGTGGACCATTATATTGTTACAGGTTAATTACAATCAGATGCCTTAAACTAATAAACAATATGTGGTTAATTCCAGTGTATATGATAAAGCCGCGTCAGGGATGTGGATCTAAAAAAGAAAGGGAAACCACACAGGAACAGTAGCACTGCTTTGACGCTGGGCGCTGCCAGTTTGCAAAACCGAGCAAAGAACTTGCGTACGCCAGGGTTTGAGCTACTGTGAAAATGTGCATGGCCTTATGCTAAGTTTAGGTTTTATATATTGCAATTTGAGCACAGAAACGAGCGTATGCAACATTTTTGTGCGTACACACCATTCATACATGAGGCCCCTGGTCTGGATCAAGTGAGTAAGAAAAAAGACATGACATGGCATTATAGAGGCTTTAAAGCCATCATTTTAAAGAGCCTTTTCGATGTGAGCAATGTTCATTTTTCTCTTTCAACCAATACACAATTTATGTTGTCTGCATATTAATTGAACTGCTAGCGTGATGCATAAAACAATAAGACATAATGAAAAATGAATATTAAGCTACCCTATATTTATAGGGGGACGAAAGAGAAACTGAGTTTAGTTTAGTCCCATGTGTTATGTTATTTCCCAGCTTGCTCCTTCACTCAGCGCTCAACTGGAATCCTGGAGTATCGAGTCAGGTCAGGTCCCACACATCTAATGTGCTTATTTTAGGCAACTATGCACAAGTCACAAGCAGGTCATACTTTACAGGCACAATGTGAGTAAAAAGGTTAAAATATGGATGATAGGATTTATAAAAAAGCATGTACAGTACGAAGAAATATGTAGCATCTAGAATATTTAAGATATGGGCTGTGTTGCATCACCCAGTATGGAAAGCTCTGCTATATAACGTTCATATGGTATAATGTTTAATACGTAAACCTGAAAATGTAAAAAAAATATATATATGTCATAGAAGGATAAATCTACTCTATATATATTTAAAATCCTAAGCCTACAAGTGCAACGATTTTATGTGACTTTTTTGTCATGCTTTAAATCGGGCTTATTTTAAAACCTACATATATATGTTTGGTATCACTGTTTTCAGAATTTATCAAACTTTAATGTGATGTTGTTAGATTTTAAGATTCTTATTCCGTTTTTAAATTATAAACTAAAATATCAAGAAAATCATGGTTTTAAAATCAAGAAAGTCGTGGCTTTTATTTTTGATCGAGTAAACTTTCTTTCACAGGAACAAACTATTAAAAAAAATGATCTATTCATAACACCAATGTTTGTATTTAGGTGATTTAGTTAGCTGAAGGTTGAGGTGCCAAAGGCGCCAGGGGAGCTTGCCCCCCTAGTATATTATAATAAACAGTATAGGCTTACTGTTCTGGGTTGTTTCCTGCCTTGTTCACATAGAACCGGACTTCTCCCCATAATCCCAAATTGGTAAGAGTGGAATAGGGAATGGATGGATTGATCCCAGTGAGAGTCTGTGTACAGCACCTTCTACTGGAGTGCAATGGGAATGCAGAGTGATTGCTAAAGTGATCAGACTAGGAGACCTCTAAGGCATGCATGGCCAGAGGACAATTCAGTTTAACTAATATGAGACTCTGAAGGGCCAGATTAACAAGGGTGGGGCCCCCCTGGGCTAAAGACATTTTTAGGGTCCTACCAGCACAAATTACTGTGAGTGCACATCAACTTCAAGGTCTCAGAGAAACACAGAGTAAAATAAATCACTACCACAGACGTTTAGGTTTAAAATGAATGTCAAAAATCTGAAGAACAGAAAAAATGTGGGCTTACTCTCTGAAATCATAAGAGACAAAGAATGCTGTATCAAAGCTTGTATCTTTAATTAGCCATTGCTGCACAGCATGACAAGTTTACCAAGCAGCCATCACAAATCAAGGTTTAAAAAGTCAACTACAAAGCCGTATTGCAAAGGTCTACGAAAGCAGGAATATCAAATACTGAAAAGGCTGTTCTGTATATGAACACAGACAAATGCTTGCTTTTCAAAATTGTACTTTTCTGGATTTTTTTTTTTTTTTGCTGTAAAGTCCAATTTCTGAACTAGATCAGTTGATATCAGAGTCAAATAATTCAGTCTTTCCTATTCCATTGCAGATCTGAGCCTGTTCTTCACTAGCCATTGTGACAAGCAACGTCGGGTAAATCCTGAAAGCAGTGCCTACATTTGGGAAGATGTCCTGCAAGTTTCTTATTCTCCAAGTCACTGTAAAAGCACTGGAGCAGGAAAAATATGTAAAAAGTGCTTATGGATTCTCTGAACAGGATAATCTGCTAACCACTGCACTATCATGCCTCAAAAAATAAAAGACACAAACAGAACAATAATCACAAAAATAATATAACGCAGTAATATTTTCATTGTGCTATGCCATACACACTAGGCTACAATAGTTTTGTATTTTGGATGTGTTTTTGCACACCATTTCCATTTTTAGAATTTTTAATTGCTAGTTTGTATCAATCAACACTTTAAAGTGCATTTTCAGTGTTAGGAAAGCTACCTCAACCAACCCGTGTGTTTTTGGAAGCTGCCGCCTAGAAACATGATTACAAAAACAAAGGCGAAATTATAAATAAGTATTAAGGTTACATGTGTTATATTCTTGCTGAATCTGTAAAAGGGGAAAAGAATCCCATTTAGTTTAATCCTGTATGTTATTCTTTGATCAACTCACTACAAACTTATAAAATATTAATGTTCCACACACTTGGTCTACCTTCCAAAAGCTGTTTGTTTTTGTTTTTGTTTTTTGTTTTTTTAAGTTTCTGTGATTTATTGTAATATTTTGGTGTGTATTTTACTTAGTAGCAGAATTTTTAAGTTGCTGTTAATGAAAAGGTTTTGCCAAATAAAAAAATATCACGAGGAGGGAATACTTAAAATCATTACAATGCATCATTAAGTCTATTCAGTAACTCCATTTGTCTCAACTTGTATAAAATATGGATGGTCAGGGCACTGTCTTTTGGACTCAACTATTAGAAAGGCACACAGCGGAGTGGGGGGATAGGGGCACAAGGTGTAAGGGACTAAAAAGTTTAAACAATCACAAGGATTTTAAAGCCTTGCAAAGCATCATGGGGTGCTAGGAAAGAAGGTTTGCCTAAGCCAACCAAATGCCATATTTCCTGGAAATAATTCAGTGAACCAGGTTGCCAGCAAATCCAGCAAATTTTTTCCAAAAAATCCCTTTTTGGGGGAGCCCTGGGCTACTGCCTTGGTAAGCCCTTGTTGAAATCAGGCCAAGTCATAGTTCACACCAACTTAATAGAATTCATCTCAAAGAATTAAAGAAAAAAGGAAAACTGTTCTGAATATTTCCCAAAATGGAAGGGCAAAACTATATGCTGAAACTTCCGCCACCAAAAATGTAATTTAATTTATGGAATAATGAAATTAAAGAGCGGCACAGTGGCGCAGTGGATAGCACTGCTGCTACGCAATTAGGAGACCTGGGTTTGCTTCCCGGGTCCTCCCTGCGTGGAGTTCTCCCCACGTCTGCGTGGGTTTCCTCCGGGCACTCCGGTTTCCTCCCACAGTCCAAAGACATGCAGGTTAGGTGCGTTGGTGATTCTGAATTGTTCCTAGTTGTGTGCTTGGTGTGTGTGTGTGTGCCCTGCAGTGGGCTGGCACCCTGCCCAGGGTCTGTTTCCTGCCTTGTGCCCTGTGTTGGCTGGGATTGGCGATATTAGTTAGTTGGGATATACCGGGTTGGATAATGGATGGATGAATAAAATTAAATTAAATTATCAATGAGTCAATAATTGCTTCCCGTAACAATACTAATACTAATACTAACAGAAAATCCTAACTCCTGTTAACCCAATAATTGAACAATTAATACAGAAAACCAGACAAACAAACAATGATGAATTAGGCCAGAAAAGTAGGCAACAGGAGCCAAATATTATTCAAGAGCCTCCCTCAAAGTAGGCCTTACATACAACTAAAAGAAAAAACTAAAAACTAAGGAAAATGACTAAGCAGAAGGGAAAGCAAACCACTCATTATTATATTATTTCTTAACACAATATTTAATATAAAAACTGTATAAAAAAAAAGCAAAGGTCAAACAGCCATAAGCAATTCAAACTATTCTAGTACAAAAGATAGGAAGAGACAAGGGAGGACGTGAGCCAAAACTAATGCCACTGCAAATGCCACTGCATTTCTCTCAGGTGACTGCAGCTCTAATGACTTCAGCAACTGAGGGCCAAAACTCCAAATCAAGGCCACCATATCGGTCACCAATGAATATTGAAAATAATTATCAATTGGTAACAAAAAATATGCTGGAGAAAAACAAAACAAAAGGCAAAAAAGTGGAGCCAAGAGTAAGACCCTGATAAGAACCTGACAGAAAACCATACAAAAGCAAGCCAGGACCTCCATTTTGTGCCTGGTCCTATAATACAGTTATAAGCAGGACATACAGCCTTTTCAGCTGGTTTACCATGATCTACCTGCTAATATAAAGGATAACCTAACAATGTCAGCATTCAGTCAGGTAGAACATCTGCAGCATCTTATTGCAGATGTTGAAGGATGTCAACCTTCTAAGAAAGTATAGTCGGTTCTGACCTTTCTTACACAGAGCATCATTATTGGCATTTATTGTCTTAATCTTCTTTATTTACTTATTTGATTTGTACAATGCTTTATACTGTATACCATGCCGTTCTTTCTTATATTTTGTAAGTGCCTTGAGCATGGGAAAGGCGCTATATAAATAAAATGTATTATTATTATTATTATTATTATTATTATTATTATTACTTGGCACCAGCACTACTTTGAGTAAATATCTCCATCTGGCTAAGAAGCAAATTCAGGGTTGGATTAATCATATGGGCAAATGGCCGGTGAACTCACTGGCAATATCAAAAAACAAAAGAGAAATGAAATTTAAACAAAAACACTCGCAAAAAAAAAAAAAAAATTGCAGTTCTCTCATAGATTATGTCTGTCAGATCCATTTATTAGAATATTTGATGATACCTTAATAATTAAGAATTCTTCACGTCAAACAGTTCAAATAGCATTTGTACAAATCATTTCAAATCATTTGCAATTGCAAGTCTTTATGGTGCAGTTTCTTCAATTCTTTGCAAGCATCCCATTCCCCAGCCAGTCATTGCTTATTTGATTTGTATTTTTTGGTTTGATATACTTTGTTGGGCACTGCTGCATCGCAGTTGGGGACCCGGGTTCGCTTCCAGGGTCCTCCCTGCATGGAGTGTGCATGTTCTCCCTGTGTCTGCGTGGGTTTCCTCCTGTAGTCGAAAGACATGAAGGTTAGGTGCATTGGTGATTCTAAATTGTTCCTAGTGTGTGCTTGGTGTGTGTGTGTGTGTGTGCGCGCCATGCAGGGGGCTGGTGCCCTGCCCAGGGTTTGTTTCCAGCCTTGTGCCCTGTGTTGGCTGGGATTGGCTCCAGCAGACTCCTGTGACCCTGTAGTTAGGATATAGCAGGTTGGATAATGGATGACTTTGTTAGTTTCCAAGGGGAAATTACCTTTTTCAAGACCTTTATGGGTCACAGCACAGGGTCATTCATTGCACACCACCCATGGAGCAATTTTCAGGTTAAATGCCTTGTTCAAGGGCCCATTGGAATAGAATCCTTTCTGGCTGTAAAGGGATTTAAACCACCAACCTACCAGATACCAGTGCAGATACTTAGCCTCTGGTCCACCACTGCACTCCATGTTTGCTCCTTGTGCTTTTTTTTGTTTTGTTTAAAACATGATAAAAATGTCTCCAAAGAAAGAGGAAGCACAAACAGTCTTCGATTTTATCCTATTTCCATCAAATGCCATCCAAGTCTATGGATGATTCTTCACAGCCTTTCATTTCTGGAATATATAGAACAGTCCAGTCAGTAACCACAGTAACCATTGTGATGGACAACCAGAGCTCTTAGCTGGCTGGGATTTCGTTGTGATGAAAGAACCAGGGGGGAGAGCTTACACAGGGTATGACCTCACCAGTTGGTGCCTTGCTACAGTGCAAGGGACTTGGTCCTGGGAAGCTCAGCCCTCTTGGAGTCCATGGTTACTTCCAGGGGGTCCATGGAGAACTGCTGAACCCTTTCTTGCAGAACTTCTGATACACCCAGGAGTCCTGCCAGAAAGAGATTATAGGACACTTGAAGCACTTCTGTGTGCTCTATAAAAGGAGCCATCTCACTCCCTTCAGGGAGCCAGGGTCGGGAGGAAGGAGACAAAGCTTGCAAGGAGGAGTGGTGGCAGCAGGGGCAGAGAGAAGGCTAGACAGAAAGAAAAAAACAAAGTGCTACTTTATTATAGTGCTTGGTGCTTTGTTGTGCTGTATTGCTGTGGGAAAACGATTTGGGAAGCATATCTCAAAAACTAAAGCCTTTTTGTGTTGATGGACTTGTTTCCCACCTTACAGCACAGTTACAATAAGCACAGTGCACAGCACTTAATCTTCATTCTCGTCTTTCTCTCTCTTTGCCTCCACACCTCCTGGCAAGCTTCATCTTCTTCCACCCGACTGTCTCCTGGAGTAGTGGTTGCAGGTTGTTTTTATAAGGCAGCCGGAAGTGCTCCAGGTACTCGTTGACCTACTTCCGGCAGCACTTCTGGGTGTGGCTGATGTGCTGCAACCTAGATTTCAGCAGTAGCTGCAGCACCTCCTGGTGGCGCCCGCGGACCCCAACAGGGCTGTGCCAAACTCCAGTTCTCATGGAGCCTTGTGGGTGTCTGAGGCACCCTAGGAGGGATGCCACCTAGCGTTCCGGGGGTGGAAATGCTCTGCATACCCTCCCACCACTGGTCCTTCCAATGTAGTGCCATCCTGGCCAGACAAGGGCCCCAGCTGTACTCCACACCTGCTTTTGTACAGGTAACTAAGTATTGTGTTTTGCTTCACTCTGTTGATTTGTTATATTTAAGACTGTAAGAACTGAATGGTACAGTAATTAGAATTCTTTTTCTGTTTAATGTTCTTCTTTCTTTTCCATTTTGTTCCCATTTTTAGATCCCGCCTTTGTATATAAAATTGCAAGGGAAGTATCCTGTGGTGTAGCGGGTCCACAGCTCATGTCAAGTAAGCCATTTTTTGACATAAATAATCGCCACACTTGCGGCTTAGCGAGGAGGTGTGGTGTGTCTGGCCGAGCCGTTCCCGGGGAATTCGTGATGCGGGCAGTTCTTACTTAAGTTCATGGGTGAGGAGTCATCCGGATCTGTAATTGTTCCCAGGTGCTGCTGATTGCCACAGCTGATCCACGTACCCATAATAAATAGAAGCGCGAGGCAGCTAGGAGAGAGAAAAAAGAGAGAAAGAAACAGACGGGATGTTAAGTAAGAAGAAGGTGGCAGGAAGGAGAGAGTGGGTGCGGGCGAGTGAGCGAGACCAGGCTCGATGTAGCAGAGGCAGCTGGAAGGAGAGCCCCAAGAAAGAGTGTTAGGCTGACACTAGGTGGAGCTGAAGGAAGGGGTCACTCCAGCTGAACGATCAAGGAGCTGGAGTGACCGGTGATGAAAACAACTGGACATCAAAAGGCAGCGGCAGTCGTGAAGGCTTTGGGCTGGTTGAGCCCCTGTGTAAGCACTCTGGCCGCTGGGGAAAGAACCCAAGTCTCAGTCCAGATGGAGCCTGGACGTAGCCAGGGATCGGAGGGCTACCAGACCTGTATTGAGGGAGCTGCATTTTGCCAGTTGGGTGACTCCCTGTTGCGGGGCCTGGAAGGGAGAAGCAGAAGAGTTGCCAGGGTTAGAGAAGTCGCACCGTGCTTTGGAATTTTTAAAGAGACTGCATGCCTCTGTTTTTAAAGGATCTTTTTGTATTGGATTTTAACCTCCACCCTTTCACCTATTTTATGGATTATTTATTTATTGAAGATTTTGATGCACTGCACTTTACTTTCATTTGAACACTTATTTTGTTGGTTTTAAATAAAAGCACTTTGCACTTTTTGCACCATCCCCTTGCTATGTTGTGCCTCACTGCCTAGCTCATCGGTGACATTACCGATGGTGTCGAGTTGAAGGGCTCCCAAAAGCAAGATGGGAGCATGGAGCGAACCCACATCATCACATATCCATGCCTTATTTTGTATGTTTGAATATATTTCTAGGCAGAAAGAAAGGTATAATTATATAAATATGCTTTTAAAAGTCAAAGACACAAACTTTGTGCTTGTGGGAAATAACAGCAAGCTTGTGATTCACATTACCAGTCAAGATTGATATCACCGATTCCAACACTCCAAGGTGTCTGTCCTTTTAAAGCCTATTTGCTTTTAATATTGTGATTAAATTGTTTTAAGTGTATAGTAAATTGTATCTGACCTGTCTGCGTGTGTGTATAAGGGGGCAGCGAAGAAGCTGATGTGCAGGAGCCCCAAAATGAATCTGGAAAATAACAACAACTGTGGAAAGCCCAGCATCAAGCCACCATATGGTTCCACTACAATAATGGGCACCACCTTACTGAAAGTAACAGAATGCCTACCAAGAGTTCAGATTTACACCCTCAGGACATTTAAAACTGTGGGTTATGATTTATTTGTCTCCATTACCCTCTGCCTTACTTGAATAAATCTGAAACTGTTACACAACGGAGACACAGAATATGAGATTGATGGTATAACTACATGGTCAGATTAATTAACATGGAAAATAAAGTCAAATTATTATGTCTCATATTAGGGAAACAGGGCATTATAATAGGAAGTATTTTTGGCTAGGGATGCTAGGAATACAAAATAATAGAGGCAAGAAAAGAAATCCATTCAGGAGTAATACAAAAGAGAAGCTAATTCAGAGGCTTCAATAAGGTAAACAAGTGTAACTAAAATGGCCCTTTTTATAGTTTACATTCTCAAAGGAAACAGATGAATGCGCACACCTGATGCCTCAAAAAGGTGGCAAGAAGGGTGACATTTTAGTCAATGTGAGAATGGCAGTAATGTATATGAAAAGATTATATAATTAGTGCATTTTGTATTTAAGGGCTATAAGTTTATTCAACACAAATTCCAAAGCAAAAGAAAAAAGCTTTTTGCATCCTGCTTGTTGTGATGGAACTGGTCAGTCCTGTAAGGGTCAGCTAATCAAAGATAATAAGACAGACAGGCCACAGAATAATTCTGTCGCTGTCTGGGAGGCGGAGAGTGAAATCAGATAACACTAGCATTGTGTAAGCAGGAAGGAGCGATTTTGGTAAATGAGCAGTGCTCCTGCTGTGAGTCAAATGCATCATGAGGACAGAACGCGTTCAAAGAAAGATTAACCACTAACATAGAGAAGTGTGTAATTGTTAAAATGTATGAGCACAAAATCAATTAGCCTGAGCAGAGAGAAGTGATATAAATTTGTTGCTCATCCTGCCTAGACAATTTACAGTCTGGCGTAAATTATTGTCAGCTTAAATACTTATCTTGTGCAGAAAAAAAGTCAGCATATCCCTATAAACAATTATGAAATTGCCTGTAAATATTTATCGTTATGGAGTTGCTACTGTAATTCTATTTGAGACATTCCAGTCTTCAAACCAGAGGGCACCTCCCCCATATTGTATACACTGGGGAAATGCAAAAGATACTGAAGGAAGATAGCAAAAGATCTAAAAACACATTACTGGAAATTGCAAGGAGGACAAACAGCATAAAAAAACGCCCTAATGAGATAAGCAATTGCATTCAGTGATGCTTTAAGAAACAAGTGAGCCACGGATAATGAAAATAATAAAAGTCAGCTGACACAGATCCTAAAATGAGCTGTCAAGACAAATAGAAGTGGACAAGAAATGGACCTTTGTGGAAACACATTTTGAAACTGACCATTTCCACCAATAAGTAAATAAATAAATAAATAACAGATGAAAAAGGAGTTGGAGTCCTCAATAAAATATAAAGGGAGAAATGGGGACATTCTGCGCCACCACTTTTATCAACAAACATCACTTACACTATGGCTGAGTAACAGCATATAACTGCGACACGACATAGACACTTTGCATTCTGTTATTTGAGTTGTCTTTGCACAATATTCTTGTATTGAGTTTTTATTTAGAAAGGGTCATTGCTATATTTAGGGCTGTGACAATTCAACTGAATGGCAACTAATGGCACATCCAGACTAGAAAACAATAAGTTACGTTCACGACTGGGGACGTCTCTTTGTGCATATGATGGGATGAGCATACAATGCATTATGGAAGTTTCTGTAATCATCATTCCCAAAATGTGGAAAATGTGTTCTTGAGTTTCAGTTATGGAGCTGATGGAGAGTTCATTTTAGTTCAAAATGAATGGTATAACTTAAATGGTAAATTATAGAATCTCCAAAAAGAGTGGAACTCTGGTCTCTGCAACGCTAAAGCAGAATAAGCAGGTCTTAGAATGATAGTGTATGATGAGGCCTGGCTACCTCTCATGCAAGCCAGGTAGTCATCACATAGTATTTATCATTTTTAGATCCACGTAATCTTCTTTAGCATTGATGGGGTCAAAGCCCAGCCAGAAAAAATGGGTGCAAGGCAGGAGCAGACCCTGGCTGTGGCATCAGTTCATTTCAGTACATGGTCATACGGGTAATGGACTGATTTACTCACTACATGGAGTTATATTTTTCCCTGTGAAGCAATCTGATACACACTAGATGCTATCACGTGCACCCACACAGTACATCATGTATGGTTTACAGAACATAATGTGTGCCTGATTTTCAGCTGGGAAACAATGTAGGGATGCATATGATGGATTGTAGACACAGGAAAAGAATGTTGTCACGTAACATGCAGACTTCACACAGATAGGACATTCAAATATTGACAGTAGAGAACACTTTGCTGTGCAGTAAGTCAGAATGGATATAATCACAGTAGTTATCCGCGGAAGCTACATAACCAGGCAGCTTATATAGTGTAAGTGTTGTTCAGGTAGTTTGGCTAGATTTTTGACAAGCAGCTGTTAGGTAATAAGCAAGCTATGCTGTTAACTGTAGCAAGTGTGCTAGCTTCGGCCTTGGCTATATAGAACTTTCGGCCAATAAGAACTGACACGATTTAGTTGTATGTTGAATAACACAGAGAGAGCTTCTGTAACAAACCTTTGTAAAACTACTTGTTGTTTGAGCTGCACCATATTAAAAATAATTAAACAGCTGCAAAGATTTAATCTATCTTTCAGCTACAGAATGACAGAAAAAATTGAAAAATTGAACATCCATTGGCAGATGTGGTTTTCGGTGTTCAGTGTCAATGGACTGAGAACTCTTTTAACGAAAATCATTGTATTTCTGGTGTTCATACCACTAACAACTTTAAGCAGGAATACATCCATCATCCCATGCATAAACCCAAGTCTATCTCTCACCCCTCAATCATGCCTTTTTTGTGCTCAGTTCCTCTGGCAACATCAAGTCAAGTCAAGTCAAATTGGGGAGCATGCACTGGTACAGTGTGTTGCCGCACCCACCACATGACGAAGCAACTCAGGATCCCGGTTGGCAATCCCTTGGGCAGACACACGGTCCAGTCCCACCCTCTGGAAATGATCCTCTATCTGCCGTAGCCAGGTGTTATGCGGGTGACCCCTTGGCCTGGTCCAGCCACTCGGGTCCCCAACAATGAGGATCCTATGAGCTGGATCACCCTCTGGGAAACAAGCTACATGGCCGTAGTGCCGTAACTGACGCTTACTCATAATGCGGGTAATGTGCCTCATTCGGGACTCCATTAGCAATTGCTTATTCGACACAAAGTCAAATCAATGGTACCCAAGGATTTTTTACAGAGACACAGTACCAAAGGAGTCCAGTCTGTGTCTCAGGTCACTGGATAGTGCCCATGTCTCACAACCATATAACAAGACAGGAAGCACCAGAACTCTAAAGACTTGGACTTTCATCCTTTTGCATAGATATCGGGAGCACTACACACTCCTTTCCAGCAACCTCATGACCCCCATACTCTCCCAATCCGTCTACTGACTTCATAAGAAGAGTCACCAGAGACATGAATGTCACTGTGAAGGTAAGTAAATCTCTCGACAAGGTCGACACTCTCTCCGCAAACAGACACACTGCTGATGGTCACCAACAGATGCCCCACAGCTGCTTGACACCACGACCTTGCCCAACACCCTGTCCATACAAGCATTGAACAGAGTAGAAGCAAGAACACACCCCTGACGAACCCCAAATCAACTGAGGAAAACACAGAGGTCCTGCCTCCACTCTGCACAGCACTCACAGTACCAGTGTACAGGTCGGCCATGATATCCTGCAACCTCGAGGGGATCCCACGAACCCTCAGTATATCCCACAGGGCAGCTCGATTAACTGAGTCAAACACTTTACGAGAATTGACAAAGGCCACATCCTTTCAATAAAATTTTGCCTTGGTCTCCAGCTTTGCGTTATTTAGCACTGACCATTATTGAAATATGCATTTAAGATAATTTTTTACCTTCTCTATGGCCATTGAGACCCTTGTATTAGAACCTTTGTGTCTCCTACTTCTGTTTACTTCTGGTTATTTAACTTTTGGTTCAATATGCTGCTGCATTTGGCTTTACTTCTTGTCTCACTATTCTGCAAATATTTGTTACAGATTTTAACTTTTCTGACTGACTTTGACTGCATGCCCACCTAATGTTATTATTCGTAGCTTGCTAGCTCAGGCCATTGCACTCCTTTAATCTTTTTTGGTACATCCTTTAAAGTTTCTTATTTATCATCCTCCCTCTCAGGGAAAAAAAAAATTCAAAGGAAACCCAAATGTAAGAAAGGGACAGGAGAAAAGGTGAGTGGCACTGAATGTTAACTAGTCTGAGGGTGTGAGGCTGAATGCTTGTTTTTTGCAAGAGATTGTGAGTGTGCCCTGTCTTATTGTGCTTCATGTGAGAGTTGCACTCTTATAAACCAAGCTGAAGTATAATTATTACAAGTTTATAGGGTCACTAGCTGTGCTACCCATCTAAAACAGGTTGAAATCGAAGTAATCAATGTAGTTAATGTTTGCAATTGGAATCTATTTTGCAATGCATGTAATAATAAAATGCATTACATGTGTCATTCCAACAGATGGTGCAGTTGGAATGAGAAATACAATGCATATGTCTCAGTTATATACTATTTAGGATGGGATTTGTAAAAATAGTGTTGATGTTTAAGATGCTTCTATCAGTCACATAGAGGAGAGAAGGATGCTCTCATCTACATGCTCCACAGAGCCTACTCCCACTTGGACAAAACCAGTACCAAAGTCAGAATAATGTTCTTTGACCATCCCAGTGCTTTTACCACCATTCTGCCTCATCTATTGGGGGGAAAGCTCAAGGCTTTAAAATCTTAATGCTCCTGCAGTCTCCTAGATTTGACTACCTGATCAACAGACAGCAATTTGTAAGACTCATCAACTGTGTAACAGTAATGCTGGTGTGCAAATACTGGAGCTCCTCAGGGAACTGTCCTGTTTTCCTTCCCTTTTATCTTCTACACAACAGACTTCCAACCCAATACCAACACTTGCCATCTACAGAAATTCTCAAATGATTCCTCCATCATAGGCTGCATTAATAATGGAGACAAGTCAGAGTACAGGAAGGTTGTGGAGGACTTAGTCTTGTGGTGCAGGGACAACAACCTGTAATTCAACATCAATAAGACAAAAGAGCTGGTGGAGGACATCCGATGTGCCAAGGAGCTTATGAGACCAGTCACCCATCAGGGGGAGGACATGGAAGTGGTGTAGAGCTACAAGTACCTTGGAGTTCATATAAACATCAAACTGGATTAGTCTGACAACACAGTGGCACTGTACAGGATGGGCCAGAGCAGACTGTGCTTGCCAAGGAGAATCAGGTCTTTTGATGTGTGCAGCAAGCACTGGAAATGTTCGACCAGTCCATAATAGCCAGTATGGTATTCTACGCTGCAGACTTCTGGGGAAGAAACCTGAGTTCAAAGGAAGAGCAATGCCTGAAAAAACGTATCAGGAAAGCCTGCTCCATCACAGGGTGAACCTTGGACACACTGGAAGCTGTTGTGGAAAAGAGAATGTTGGCAAAATTGGATGGTATCATATAAAATGCCTTCCAGGAGTAGCTGTCTTGCAGAGCTTTTAACCAGAGGTGCATTTCACCACGGTGCGCTAAGATGCACCTCTGGGGCTCTTTTCTGTTCACTCCTATCAGGCAATTCAATGCTTCTATCCAATGTCCTTGTTAAGTTTATTTTTACTTATATAATTATTGATTAATTGATTGATTGGTTGTATTATCTGTCATGTTAGTCTGTATTCTTGCTTTTTATGTTTCTGCTGCTGTATGCATCTGAATTTCTCAATCGGTATAATAAAGTTTACGTATCTAATTTAATCTGTTGGAATGAGAAATGAAATGTATTTTGTTACTACAAATGTTTATGATGCACCATCTGTTGGAATGAGAGAGACATGCAACTAGACGGTCACACAGACAGACAGATATCGTCCTTTTATGAAGGCAAATTATTATCATATGTACAGGATACAGTAAAATTCTTACTTGCATGCACTAGCAAACACATTGTACATGATAAGAAAGAAGCATTTGAACATTTGAAGTAAGCTGTTATGATATGAAAGCACAGCTGTGAGTAGCCAGAAGGCAATAAAGTAAATTGTGACATGCACAAACAACAAAATACAGTGTTTTCTTGCAAGGCGCCCTTAAGAGACTGAATCGTGGCTTACATTTATATTGCTTAAGAGCAGTGCACAATTCACATGTGTCTCTTTTTATGCATGTCTACTGTGGGAGGCAATCAAAAGACAGTGCCAGCAGTCTGGGGCATTTGCTGACACCCTGTTTAATAGGTATTAAAATTCAGCCTACACAAGTACTTAAAGGAAGCAAAAATATGTAACCAACCACCCATTAGAACGTTCTTTTATGAATTGTATGCTTCTCCAAAGTGGTATCCTCATTAAGGGCAGGGTTAGTAATGATGACAGACTTCTGGTCATATCTTCTCTTATATACCTGTATAAGTCATGCAGTGGAAGGGGTGGGCCAGCATCACTAAGCTAGAAGTGGAGTCATTGTTCATCCCAAAATTTGCCCTCTGGTCTGAGGGAAACAAAAGGAGTTTACGTGAGGACAGTGTAACAATCTTATCCTTCCCTATACAGCCACTCCTGCGACTTGCATATGTGACACTACACAAGTCTAATACACAATCTGTAAACTTCCAAATGCATGTTGGTAGAGGAATAGTTGAGTGAAGTTTATCTGATGCTTTGATAGTTCACTGGCAGTCTTGTTCACTTTACTTACCAAACTCTGTTACCTCACCCATATTTGACAAGACAGGCAGTTCAGCTCTGGGTCCCCATCACTGTCATATGCGGACCTATTTCAGGTTGCTCCTTTGCCTGGCTTCCCTCAAGAGCAGCGATTCATGCAATTTTTTCATTGCTGATTGTAATCAGAATATAAGTTTGATGTCACTGTGCTCTATACAAAAATTATTTTATAAATCCACTCACATGTACAGGCCAGGGGTATTCAGCATTTAGAACTGCTAGGCAAGCATTTGAAGAGAGAAGGGGACAACTACAAAAATGGGCATTGTACTATTGTTGCATGTTAAAGACAAAATTGAATCCTCTCCTTGCCTTGTTTGGAACCTCAGTAACAGCCTGCGCGTGGAGAAAACAGTATGAAAGACTCGGAGCGCAGCCAAACATCTCAAAGCCGATGGACGGATGGGTGATAACGTCATTCGTCCTGCAAATCCTTCCATCGCAGCGACAAAAATGGCAGACTGTATACATCGAGATCCCACATTGGTAATTGTCTTGCCATTTGGCTTCCTTCATCTGTAATGCCGTATAAACAGTCATTAAAGAAAGCTAAGTTATTTTCTCTTATGTGATTTCTTACTGCCATATCACTATAGGAGAGGTATCGCCTTATAATATTATAGTATATCTATATAGTTTTCGGGTTACTTAAGACGCCGCAATTGTAAAAGAACTTATTCCAACTAGGGAGCTAGCAACCTCTAGAGGAAATATTGATGTTATCAATCTAATATTTTATCAGACCTCAGTGCCACTCATTTCCAGCAAAAGGGAGTAGAAAGTATACTGCTTTTTTAAATAGCATGGTAATAAAGTGGTAAGCACCACATCTTCACCTCACATACATGAGACAACCTTAGATTCAGGTAAATGCATCAAAATTAGATGTTTGTCCTTAAATAACACCACGTTATAAAGATTAGAGCTTAAATATAATTTCTGGTAACTTTACAATCCATTGAGAATTGCTTGCTTCAGATTTACATATTGTGAGTTAAAAGTGGAAGAAAGAGTCCAGGCTTCCTTCAGGCAAACAAAAGTGATGTAAACTTTAATTGAACTTGACCGTGCACAGCAAAATAGAGGAATCCAAATGAACAGTCTAAATTGTTGACTGAATGAAACAAATTGGCCATTTTGTCTTACTATGTATATCGGGCAAGTGGAAAAACAAGGACTTCAGCAACCTTGCTAGTAGGCAGTCACCTTGAAAAAGAAAAGGAGAAACAAAATGCACGCTGCAGACCAGTGTGTCTCATCTGCCATGATGGGCTCATTAAAAATCATTCCCATCAGTCTCAAAACGTGCATGACAATCCTTTGCCATACACAGCTGTAATGTATGTCTTGCTTTTATTTGGAGCATGTTCTGAATCATTCTAACATTCTAACATATTCCTCTTTGTTTGTTGATAATACAAATATGAAAACAATGGGTTGATCAAAGCCACATGTACCAGTATTTGTAACGTAACATACCTTCCTCAATGCTGATTAATCCAATTTAGGGTTGGGTGGTAGAGCTCATTCTGCCAACACTTGGCACAAGGGCAGATGCCAGCCATGAATTGGTGCCCTGGCACACTCATGCACATACCCACAAAGGGCTAATATGAAATTGCCAATTAACATAGCACACACAGCTTTGGATATGTAGGGAAAAAAAACTATAAATCCTCAAGGAGAACTCCCGGTGACACAATGAAAATGTGCAGACTTGAAACAGACAATGATTAGGCATAGGAGTTGTATAATGGTAAATCCAGTGTTATCTTCTGTACCTGCTCCAGTTTTTATATAAGAAGTAAATAAACCTAACTTTTGAAAGATGGTATGTTCAATTTTCCATTTCTTCTCTTAATACTTGCTTTCACCTGTTTTCTGAATCCACTTATTCCAATACATTGATTGCATTGATAGCAAGGTGCGGACCAGCCCATAAAAGATTGATAGTACATTGTAGGAGACACTTCCAAACATTCTCACATTCTCTCCAAGTTGGTCCAATCTGAGAATCCATCTAATTTAAGTGTGAGAAAATAAACCAGAGAATTCACAGAAACCCATACAGAACATGGGACATGTTCTAACTCCATAAAAACATCGGTTGGACTGGTATTTGAAAACATGTTTTAATATTTACTCAAGGATTTGGTGATTCCATTTAGATTTCCTCAGTTAGCAAAAATGTACACACATATTTGTAAGACTAGATGTTGGAAACCTGTGATCGGAATTGTCCAGCGACCACTTTCATCTTTTTACTGGGTGGGCTCTTTTAGGAGATTGAGACTCTACGGAAAATAGACCGCAAAATCATTCTGTGAAGTGTGCCACACTGAAGAATTCTATAAATACAGTAAAGACTCCATACCTGAAGAGTTTCTTTCCAGCCATCTTTCAAAATGAGCCATCTCTATTATCCAATAGGTATATCAGTGGTATTTTCCCCTAATACTGGAGTATGCAAAATGCTTTGAATTCTGATTACATTTAAATAAACTTGTATCCATTCACTAAAAATATATGTGCACAGTGATTTATTTAACTTTTAGATGGTAAATAACAATCAGCCACCCAATTTACATAAAAAATGAAGAATTATTAAAACATTTCCATTTAACTTTTAAAAAGTCTGAATTAGCGTAAGCCACCCTAACTCATGTATTCACAATAAATGTAATGATTTATTCATGAGGTTGTACACTAATGAAAAAGAATAGTTGCATCATAAATGTTAAATATTAAAATGTGTGTTTCAAAATAAATGTTTAAAATCTAAACATTGTCGTTTGCAATATTAATTTGTCATTTTCACCCTCTGATAGAGGTCTCTAGAGGGCTTGATCCACAGTTAAGGATCCAAAATAACATCACATTCATAATCAGCCATCCATCCATCCATTATCCAACCCGCTATATCCTAACTACAGGGTCACAGGGGTCTGCTGGAGCCAATCCCAGCCAATACAGGGCGCCAGCACACAAACACACACACCAAGCGACAATTTAGGATCGCCAATGCACCTAACCTGCATGTCTTTGCACTGTGGGAGGAAACCGGAGCACCCAGAGGAAACCTATACAGACACAGGGAGAACATCCACACAGGGAGGACCCGGAAAGCGAACCCTGGTCTCTTTACTGCGAGGCAGCAGCACTACCACTGCACCACCGTGCCTCCCTCATTCATAATCACTGACTCTGAAATAGTCTAAAATGATACCTCACATGCTTATGTTTAAACTTTATTATTTTTTACCTTCTCGGAGTGGCTCTTACAAGGGTTAGGACCACCAGTAAAAAATCAAATATCCTAAATATTATCATGTTCGAGATTCGCAATTTAGAAATAACATAAAGTGACACTCCACATGCCTGTAGTACCAATTCCCATTTTTTTCAAAGTTTTATGAAAAGAAGTAACTTTGACTCATATCCCATTACAAGATTTTCCCGTGATCACTTGATGTGGCATGAACATAACTTCAATCATTTTTGCTAAATACACTGTCACGCATGCGCGAGTAGGAGGCCGCAGACGGACCTTAAACTGCTTTGAAAGACGTTCACCGGCAGGGAATGGTGGGGTACTAACCTTTCTCCTTTGTCTTCCAGGAAAAAAGACGCTCCGCCATTGTAACCTTCCCAGCATTCCTCCACTTCCGGCTCCTCCCCTATAAAATGGCCGACGCCTTTGAACGGCGTTGCGCATATGAACTGTTTTTGTTTATATTTTGACCTGTTTTTTTCATTGTGTCCGCAATATACGGGGCCGGAAAACCCCCTTTATGCTGTCTGTTGCTTATTCTTTTACAACACTTATTGGTTTACTATCAGAAGTGTGTACCTTCTTGAACAAAATGTGGTCCAAAATGTGTCTAAAAATGAGTGATTTTGGATCTAGAGGCCGAAACAATGGGGGACAGTCAAAAAGCTCAAAGACATACATTACCAGAAATCAAGACAAGTTGAAAGGTATATCATATTTGGGAGGGTTTCTCACACCAGTGAGTAATGAGCTGCCAATCAAAAAAAAGAAAAAACTGAAGTGATTTCAAAGAGTTTATCAATAATTCTTATGAACACAATGTAAGGATAACACAAAACAAGTCAGAAAGGGTTGGGACACATTCGTGATTCCTGTATATTCTGAGAGGCAAAACAAAAAAGCATGGTATGATCATTAGGTCTTTTCAGACTGGCGTCCAAAATGAGACTAAGATGAGCTGGAGTGGGACGTGTTTATATAGGATCCAAGCAGGAAGAGGCATTAGGCAACAGCCCCTGGTTCAGAGAAGAACTACTATCATCAGTGCCCTTCAGCTGTCCCTGAAACGCACACTTGTAACAACAATAAGCACAAGATGTTATCGGAAATTGATGTTGATTCTGTAGGAGTTACTCCATAAATAAATGCTCAGTTTTCAGCAGTAACAAAAACTAGCAGTAATGACCCCTCAGATCCTGAAATTAACACTGGAACAGTATATTGGGTGGGTGAAGCAGTGCTTCATGATGCAGACTTACAGCTCAAGAGGACTGGATTCATATTTCAGGCCTTGTCAGTGTTACCTATTGAGATTCACTGATTACCATGCAATAGATGGATACCCAACCTTGTATCTGATGTTGCTAGGACCACGATTTGGATTAAAGATAATTAATATTGGATAAATGGATCGATTGAACAGTAAAAATTCTGTCTAGGCTCATCATTCACTCAGTTTTATAGAATCTCAGCCTCTTTTAGATGCATCCATCCATCCATCCATTATCCAACCCGCTATATCCTAACTACAGGGTCACAGGAGTCTGCTGGAGCCAATCCCAGCCAACACAGGGCGCAAGGCAGGGAACAAATCCCGGGCAGGGCGCCAGCCCACCTCTTTTAGATGCATTCACATATAATGTGAAAAGAACCTACTGCTATCAGCCTGTCTGATTGTCAATCTGCCCGTCTGCATGACAACACTACTCCCAGTAGATCAAGTTTTGTGAATTTTGACACTCTTATTCTTTAAGAAAACTTGTCAGGAAAGTTCAATTTTATTATTTAATGTTAAAATTTCAGAGCCTCCTATTGAAAAGGATTAATGACTTTTCAAACTTGTCTTACTTAAACAGGGAAACTGTGCAACTTCAATTATGGATTAGTTTACCTAGAGAAAGGTTACTTCAAATTGTATATTTTGCATATTTTCCTCTTTTACTCATTCAATGGCTCCTTCTGATTGCAAAAAGCTCAAAGGCTGGTAAAGGTGTGCACATGCAAAAAGTCGCTTACACACTAGCTGACTTCTCCTACTGCTTAAGCTAAGTTACCTGTAAAAAAGAAAAAGGTGCTTATCTTTATATAAACGACTACTGGTGGAAGTGTGTGTGTCTGTCTGTGCGGCCCAGAAGTGCAAGGCTACAGCATGAAGCTTAAAGAACCGACAAGGCAGCCCCACGTTAACGAGTCGGAAGAAGAAAAAAGTACAAGGCTACAGCATGAAGCTGAAAGAAAGCGACTCCATTGCCAAAGTGAAACTGCCGAGGAAAGACAAACTCATTTAGCCCCTAATACACAAGTGAGACAAGCACATCAGCAAAACAAAACCTCAGAGGAGAGAGAAACTCGGTTAGCCGCTGATAGACAATGGGGGTGAGCACGTCCACAAAACGAAACCGCCAACTCTGCATTTCAAGTTTTTTTTGATGATTTCAATAGTTTCTAGGAGCCAGGGCTTATATAGCTGTGTAGAAATAAATATAAGAGGACAGGAGTTATGTATCTCTCTGTAAGAACATAGTGAAGAAATACATATTCAGTATTTCAATTGCACTTAAAACAACATCATGGCTGCATTAATCTTCACATTATAATGATTCACGTTTTCTGTGACAATATAATTTATCAGAAAAGCTACAGACCTACTCTCTATCATGGTCTGAAGAAGAGCCAACAATTTTACATTGAGATTTCAACAGAAATTTTAAGTCTCCATCAGGTGTTTTTTTTCAAAATGTAAGAAATGTAAACTATAGTTAGTCACAGACCCTCCACAGTCTGCAACTAACAATAGGACATCACTAGATACCATTTTGACATCACTGTCTGTGAAAGCTATTCCATCACCACAAGCCTATTTAAGCTACGTTTTCAACTACAGGACATTGTAAAGTGCTGTTAAAAATTGCTTATTTAATGTAGTCTAACACATCTAATTGTATTCTATTACCACTGTTGTTTTTGTATAAGATTCAATAATGAACAAAAATGTGATAACTGACTCTTTGATGAAGTAAATAAAAGGTGTAAGGTGCTTAAACGTTTAGATCAGATCACTTAAGTTCCTGATCACACCTGAATTAAAAAATATTATTAGTGTGTTACAGTAGACAGTGTCCTATCCCATGTATTCAAGTCCTACTACCTTCAGAATCGTTAAAGAGCAAAAGCTCAACTGAAACTTCAGACTGGCCAAACTACTGAAACAGTTCAGAGTCAAATAAGGATGCCATTCATTTCCCTGCTGCATACCAAACATGAAAAAAGACTGTCAACTTTATTAACATTAAAGAGTGGTGAGTGATGAAAATCCTTCTAACACTAACTGCCTCAGTCCATTGACTGACAGCAGTTTCACAAGTACTATTGATTTTAGCAGTTGATAGTCCCTTGTCATGTCAGATCAAAAAATAATGAGTCCAATGTGTTAGAAGAATAGAACAGGAATGCTTCCATCTCGAGGTCAAGATGATCTTCAGCACTGCTGAACCTCAAAGAAGGCTCCTGCTTGGGTTCAGTGAGACAGGCATACAGTTACAAGTCAGGAGGGGTCCAGAGACATCAGAGAAAATCAAAGAATCTCACTGATCAGCTCAACACTTATAATAAAAGAGAAGCCCAAAGGTTTAGCAGAGTGATACGTTTACTATATTTGAAACCAAAAAATAGTATTAAAAAATTTCATCCCTTTCACTGGTGCTATAAAGATGCAATTGAGGTGTACAAATGAAGAAGTTCACAGAATCCTGCTCTTGTGTGTTAGTCACTGAAGTCTACTGTGCACCACCGAAGCTTGACTCCACCTATACTTTTCCTTTCCCACCTGTCCATTGTCCATTTCCTTATAGTGGGGCTAATAGTGCCAACCACAATAAAATATCTTAGTAAAACAATAACTGATCTTATAGCAAGATATCCTCAAACTACAAAAGGTAGACGATCTCACAGAAACTGAGTTAACAGTCACTTGCATCAAAAGAATATTTCATACACACACTCAGATCTCTTAGCTTCCATTTTCAGAAGAAATACCACAGGAGATCTACTGCCCATGGCTACCCACTTTCAACCTAGTAAAAAAAACCTTCTAACACTGCATGTTCGATCCACTCCAGGAAATCTCAAGGCTGTGAAGTATGACCATCACCGCCTTGATTTGATCTTCCTAAAGCCAGCATGATAGAAAATGGCTGAATTTTAATTACTTTTCCATATGTTGTAGACCTCATATTGCCTTCACAACTGGCTCATCACTATTTTCTCATTTCTTATGCCTCCGGACTACAGTCTCAGATATTAATAATAATAATAATAATAATAATACATTTTATTATATAATGCCTTTCCTATGCTAAAGGCGCTTAAGATACAAATATTTTTTGCATAGAACCATAAACAAATAAGTACAGGATATAAAAAGCATTAAATAGAATGAAAGAAAAAATAAACCAGAGTGAAATACTAATTGACAACGCAAATGTGGCACCTTTACACATGAACATGAACATGAACATTTGTCAGTTTCATATCGTAACCCAGAGTGATAAAGTCATATATGTTTTGTGTTTAGTTAAAGGATGGTATGTAACTATAGCTAACCTACTTAATATATTTATATTATGCCAGACATCAACACAATAAAAATACACCTTTCATCATAGCGTGAAAGCTGCACAAATCATTCGTCTATCCATTCATCTATTTTTCAATCCCACTTATCCCGAGCAGGGTCATGAAGAAGCTAGAGCACTGAAGTGTCTCACTTCAAATGTCAGGTGCCACGTTTGAAAGTAAAAGGACACAGAAAAAAGGCATATGTTTGGAACACCGAGGGGACCAATAGTCATGAAGCTCTGAGGACACGGAGCGGGTGCCATTCATGAAAGTAAAAGTGCGCAGGCTCTATATACAGAGACGTGCGCTCCTTAAAGTCCACGGTATATACACCAAGGTATGCGCACTCTTTAAAGTGTACAACCCGTGTAGTACCACTTTGGTTGTGGTGGTCCGCAGTATTGTCGCAGCCACACCCGCTGTGTCAGGGTGGCCTTCATGTTCACTGCTCCCCGACGTTCTGCTTATCTTTCATGGATGTCTTCACATATCAGTTGTTTCTAAGAGTACCTTGCAGAATACCATTAAACACTTGACAAAAAAGCTAAACGGGATGCTGGGAGCTGTCATTATGGTATCGCTGGATATCTCATTATGCATCTCAAATTTCATGAATTTATTCTCAAATATGCTTAATTAAATCCAGGGTTATCTCAGCAGTAATGAGTGCAAAGCTGAAAATAACCCTGGGCAGGGTACCAGTACATCACACATAAACACATCAACATTCAGACTCACACTGGGGCCAATTTACAGTTGGCAGTGAACCTAACCTGCATATCTTATGGGATATTTAAGAAAAAAATGAGAACCCAGAAGAAACTGACATGGATACAGAGAAGACACCACATGGAGAACAACAGGATGCAGAACGCAGGATGTTACATTTCTACCCAGGCTCCAATTTTGTCCTTGAAAAAAGAAACTAAATCAACTGACAAATTACAAGACCACTAGGCCCTTATTATACTGCAGTTATAGAGATTAATAAATCCGCATTGACCAGAGCAGAGGTGCTCAAGACCACTTTATGTTGATTTTTAATCTTTAACAGCCTTGTCCTTCTCCAAGCCTACCTGTACAGCAAGCAGCTTTTGAAGCACACCAGAGTCATTGTACTGCAAGAGGTATAAAGAGATAAAGTCCGCTAAGCAACCGAGTCAATGTTATTCACTGTATCTCAAAACCTTCACAAATCAGCTTTTCAAGAAATATTTCAGCCTTTCACTGCACACTGCTATTGCCTCTAAAAACCAAAACAAAAATGTGTGGATGTCTGCTTCAAAATTCTACTCATTTCTGAAACTATGAAATCAACAGAAAAGTTAGCAATAGTTCAAACCTATGAAGCCATGCCAGGGTTTCTTTACCCACACTTCTTAGCTGGTCAGTGGATGACCTGATCCTGCACATTTACCCTCAGTCTTTGACACTTATCCCACTATTCTATTTATAGATTAGACAGTAGATTTGACCTCAGCGCAATTGTACCTTCTAAGTTGTTCGAAAAACTGGGTTTAGTGGTCAACAACAGGTCCACCTGAACACATCTTTGTATCTGTTAATGATACTGTTGTGGTGAGGCTGACTGATAATAATAACATGCCAATAAACTGGACTAAGATGATGGAATAGACAAAGGTGTATCACAACAACAAACCAGCCTTTAATGTCTTTGAGACAAGAGTTTTCTGTGGACTTCAGTTGACAAAAAAAGTGCCAAATCCCAAGCAGCAGAATGGGAAAGTATCGACCACTTCATGAGCTGGATGCAAAACACTTGAGGTCAAACAACATAAAGCCTTAACTTTCTTAGGCGCCTGAGAAAATAATGGACAAGAGGATATTCCTAAACTTTTACCACTGAGCCATCAGAATCATTCTGACTGGTAGTCCTAATGTGGTATGGTAATAGAACAATGCAAGACAAAAAGACCTTCCGAATGTTGGTGGCATGCACTACTTATATGATATACCTTTCCATTAAAAAAAATGCACAGTAAAATACAATTTGTACATAATACATACGAATATGGTACAGCACATATTAAAAAAGATCAAAAATATATTTTAACTCCCAGTCAGTTTGGATGGGCTGCAACACTTCCAGCAACATCACACTGAGCACTGGAGTGCTGCAGGGCTGCGTGCTTAGTCCACTGCTGTTCACCCTGTTGACTCACGACTGCACAGCCACGCACAACACCAACCACATCATTAAGTTTGCAGATGATACATCAGTGCTGGGACTGATAAGCAGGGATGATGAAACAGCATACAGAAATGAGGTGAAACAGCTGTCCGCATGGTGTGAAGACAACAATCTATCTCTCAATGTCGACAAGATAAAAGAGATAATCGTGGACTTCAGAAAATCACATCCTGCCCAAATTCCTGACAAGTTCCTCAGTGTGCACATAACTGAGGAAGTTACTTGGACACATAACACCTCATCACTAATCAAGAAAGCCCAGCAGAGACTACACTTCCTGAGGCGGCTGAAGTGAGCAAGTCACTGTCTGGTATAGCAACTGCAACACATCCGACCGCAAGCACCTGCAAAGGATAGTGAAGACAGCAGAGAACATTATTGGAGTGCCTCTCCCTTCACTACAGGACATATTTTACCAACACAGTGTTTGCAAGACCTGCAGCATTGTGCAGGACCCCTTAAACCCCTTATATTGACTTCACATTTCTGCCATCCAAGAGAGGATACTGCAGCATCAAAGCCAGATCTGCAAGGCTGCAAGAGAGTTTTTACTCCCAAGCTGTCAAACTCCTTAACACCATGCTGCTCCCTGGGAACTTCCACACTGCTTCAACCACCTCTAAAAACAGAACTTTCCTACATGCAAGCCACTTTCCTGCAAAGACAAGTGTGCATGAAGAAAAGAACTGAAAATCTTTTAAGTATGTTGACACTCTTGATATCCTTCTGCTGTGAAACATTCTGACCTGTCATTGTTTACACATGTCTTAAACAACTATTATTATACACTGATAATTTCTGTATTATCTATATCTATTATTTATTTATTATATTACATATCTATTGACTATATTTATGTATCTAGATTGCAAATACCATACATTGCATTAATGTTCATATTGCTAACAACACGTCAATATTGCTGCTACTTCTTTGTCTTGTCTTTGCACAATGTCTTGTTTGTGTTTTAATTTAAAATTTTAATTTTAATTCTATTTTTAATTTACTATTTGCACGTCATGTTGTTACACTGTGGACCCTGAGCTTCGCAATTTTGTCTATCTGTATACTTGTATATGGTTGAGATGACAACAAAGTTCAGTGTGACTTTGACTTTTGACCTTAATAGCTAGGGTGCCCTGCTTTTTCAGATCTTTTAACATCCATCCATCCATCCATTTCCTAACCCGCTGAATCCGAATAGGGTCACGGGGGTCTGCTGGAGCCAATCCCAGCCAACACAGGGCACAAGGCAGGAACCAATCCTGGGCAGGGTGCCAACCCACCGCAGTCTTTTAACACTGGATTGTAAAAAATCAAAAAATTGCACTCTGTGAAATGCACATTACACATTTTAGTGATTGCCATTTGACAAAGGGGTGCATCAAGCCATTTTTGGAGGAATTATGCAATATTGTTTTTGGGCCCCCATTCTGCATGCGTTTTATAAAGCATAATATTTGTAGGAGTAAAATCTGTACGTATAGGCATGGGTATCTAGCTAATCATCATAAACATTTGGCACAAAAAAGTATATGCTACAAAATATACAATAAACCAACAATATAAACAACAATAATAATAATAACTATAAAACTGGACTGGCATGGGAAACACAGATGTAGCAAAAAAAGCATAAACAATCAAAACAGTAGCAGGACTGCAACTCAAGGTTTTGACTCCATTGCTAAAGGCTGATTTAAATGAAACGATAATCAGCTATTATTATTATTATTATTATTATTATTATTATTATCTCTCAAATGGGCCAATAGTAAAGTTTTCATTATAACTCTATAAAATATCATCCTCTGTTGTTCACCACCATCTATGATTTGAATAATTTTACACTTCACATTTGACACCAGTGGGCTAAAAAAGTTCTCCGCAGTCTGGAAAAAAGACTCTCCGACATTGTGCACTAATTGGATGGCGATATTGTGTTATTTGAATTTGTTGAGGAGGAAACAGTTTGCAGGAATCATGGGAAAATGTTTAAAGATAATTCTTATACTTTAATTTCATTGAATTATGTGATTATTTTTAGAGCCCTTAATCTAATTTATATCTTTATGATAAATGGGTTTCCATGATAAGTTAATAGTTATGCTGTCACCATCCCTGTAGGCTACCTTTTATGCTTGTGGGTTGAATAGAGAGTTTCCCACACTTCAGTCTGTTTAAATAGCTACTCAAAGGTAATTTTTCTTTTCTCTCACATAGCACAGATTTTTTAGAGGAATGTTAAATGCAAAAAAAATCAAGAAAAAAAAAGATTGCCTGTTAATATAGACCAACTGCTATATGTTTTCTGAAATGTTGAACATCATACATGTATTTTTCCTAGTGAACCTTGTAGTCAGATGCTACCATAATGCAATGCCCCCTCAGCATTCTGATATTGTCAAACTGCTCTTTTGGATGAAACCCCTCCACATCTTGCTCCCACCAGTATTGGCTCCTCTGTCTTGTGTTGTCAAGGTTTATGTACAGTTTTTCAATTTCACTTTTCTTTCATGCGTCTTTGAGCTCTTGAGAGCTGGTGAATTTTCAGACACCAAACACTGTAAAAAGATTTGGAGTCAGCATGTCAAGATCAGCATATGGCTGGTATTCTTGGTTATGTAGTAACATTTTTCTGTGCTATGATTTCATTTTTATTAATTTTCATTATTCATTATAGACATTGATGCACAGTCATGTCAGATTTGAATTGCTTGCAGGATTAATTTGAACAGTCAAACAAAAAAAATCAGACCTGAGCCAAAAATTGGAATCAAGTCACTTTTAAACAGTGACGTAGCTAGAGTTTGTGCCACTCGGGGTGGGGTGGTGCTTCAATTACCACCGTCCAACATATCTGAATATGTTAACCTATTTAAATAGAAAATTAAAATGATGTCTCTCTATTATAAAAAAAAATCCTGGCAAGGAAAAGCAGGGCGACAAGACGTGATCTTCTCGGAAGTTCTTGGAAGACATTTAAAAGACCCGCAAGGCAAAAAAAACTGGCCACGGAGCGTAAACATGAGACTTGTTGCCAACTGATTGTCCCAGGGCCGTCTCGCAGGGACATGGAACATGAGATCCTTGCAAGACACGCCCTTCTTATCAAATAAGAGCAGGTCCAGCCAGCAAAACACTTAATCATGAAAAGGTACATAGCACCCACAGATCCTGTGCTCTCAGCAAAGAAAAAAGAGCAGCACGAACAAAAGAGACCCAAAAGTGTTGGAGAGAAAAAAGGGCAGATAAGAGATTATGAAAGCAGTGGAATTCGAAAGGCTCAAACAAACGATGGCACGATACACATGCAGAGAAAGGTAAAGAATATGAAAGCAGTAAAATTCAAAAGTATTGTAGCATCCCAGCCAAGTTGAAGCCTTTTTTGTTTTAAGTGACTGTTAGGTCCGATTGAGGGAGGGCGGAGTACAGCATGGAAGACTGATAGTGGAGTACTGATTGATGCGGTAAGGGGGAGGTGAGACCCGTGGAAGGAGGTTTTGGAGATGGTGCTAGAAAGTTGTGTTTGGGGTTATAAAGTCAGTAATTGTTCAAGTAGAACTTTTGTGACACTTTATTACGTCAGTCGCTACATTATCAAAAAAAAAAAAGATAGTAAAGATCGCATTAACGCAAACAAAAGGTAATCAATCATCAGAACTAGGTGTAATTGAAAAAATAGCATGACAAATCGAGGTCAGAAATAAAAAGGACAAGAGTGGAAAACAAAGTCTTTTTGCCCTCGCATTATTCAATGCACAAAAAGTGGATTTACACAATAATGGACCATACGCTATGAGAATCTGTGGTCCCGCACCAATCAAGGCAATGACATGTTTAATTTCAAAGATACACAATTCGGTCAGGTGTATATTTATAATCACGGAGAAGCGATGTAAATTTTAACAAGTGACAAGAAAGGTAATGTATATATTACGCGAATAACATTAGACACCAAAGGAGATTGTGATATGCCATTCATATTAAAATGTTTACAGTTTACTGTGAGAATAACTTTTGCTATTAACCGAACAAAGGGGTTAGCGAATGAAGCGAGCAGGGGACGGAGCCCCCTAGTATAGAGAAAAATTAAGATAAATTTTGCATAGATTTATTCATATATAGAGAAACAGCAATAATTTTTCACATATAATTATTTATAAGCATCAACTAGACAAGAATATAGTATAGATGTACTGATAAGCCATGTTCTAATTATTAGTTTAATATAATTATGTTGCGAAAACCAGAACCAGTGTGGTGTACAAGTGATAGGTGGGGATGTTTCCTGTGCAGAGCAAGAACGCATTTGGATTGATAACGAAATGAAATTATAAATTGTAAATTAGTTGTTTATCGTCCTACAAATTATTATCGGTGTAATGTTTATGTTTATTTTTGTTATTGACGCATGAATTTCAACTGATGAGTCATCACAGAAGGACAGTCTGAAAATAATTTTTGAAGCATTTTTGGAAAAAAATCTGAGAATTTTACTTTTTTCATTCATAAGTGATTTTTTTACGAATCCTGCTGCTTACACAATTGAATTGTACTGAGCCTTTTGGCCAATAATGCCACCCCCAAAAATGTGCCGCCCTAGGGTGGACCACCCTCTTCACCCGCCCCTTGCTATGCCACTGGGCCTAATAGTAGTCTTAGTACTCTACATTAACACAGAGACTCAAATTAAGACAGCATGGACTCCGATCTAATATTTACTAGCAAGACTTTTCTCTAGCATTGTTCCAGGATTGGGGGTCATTTCCTCTTTTTATCCTCCACACACAGGTGTATGGGGGTCCTCCTCCATGCAGTGCATACTCCCAATTTGTACCACTGCAGTTGATGTAATGTTTTCATACTCTGTTTCATTTTGTTTATAGTATAACTGCAATCTCTCTTTACATTTACTTATTTTGGTATTTTTCTTGCTGAGGTTGCCTTTGCTTTTGCTTCACAGAACAAAAGAAGTCTCCTATATGCTTCTCATCAGTGAAGAAACATTAATACAGAAAGGAGCGCAAATGAAAATGTTATTAGCTTTGACTTGGAATATCTGGATAAAGCACTCACTCAGACGAAAGTGAACCTTTACTTCAATAAGAACTGAAGCAAAATGGCACATTTACTCCAAAAAGTTTACATCAGGATTTTTTTTATCAGGGAAAGAATGGATAATGCGCTGGGGGGCTGGTGCCCTTCCCGGGGTTTGTTTCCTGCCTTGCGCCCTGTGTTGGCTGGGATTGGCTCCAGCAGAGTCCAGTGATCCTGTAGTTAGGATATACCAGGTTGGATAATGGATGGATGGATGGATGGAATGGATAATGTGTTCATTTTAGTCCTGCAGGGAATACTTCATGAAATGCTCTTTGATCCTAAAAATGACAGCACATTCTCAAACACCAAGAAGAATTTCATAGACAATTGTGTATTACTTACCCATAAATAAAATGCACACATTTCACCTTTAGCAAATAAAGAACTGACAGCTGTGTACACGATTTGTCAGATCACGTTTAGACAGTGTATCTCCTAATCTGAATGAACAGTAACCATCAATGACTACCATTTGACAGCACATGTTTGCATCAGTGGACAAGGAGTTAATGACTGACTACAGAACTAATGCAATAGCATTTGAGACATAAAACTCGGAAGGGATGTTCTTTAGAAGCTTACTGTGTGCCACAGTCTGGAAGTGACAGTTAGAGTGAGGCCATTTCAATTAGTGCAATTCAAGGCCTTATGGGAGCCTCGTTCATACACTAAATGGTTTTTCAGTTGCGATCAGAATTCACTGACTGCCTTAATTGATTTTACACTCTGCTAAAAAACCTGCATCAGCAAGAAGGTTCACACATCCTATGTCAAAGATCAGAAATAATTAACTGGAACACATCTTATAGTCTGAGCTCCATTCATGACAATATAACTCTGGAAAACTATGAGACAAAAAAATGAGGCATGATAATGATAAGATAAAGTGACAGCAACTTGAGAAGAAAGTATCTCACACATCACCAAGGTAAAAAGAACATTAGTTAATAGACTATTATGATCTGCCCTGTCAGTAAATTTACTGCAGTATATCCTTTATTATCTTTAAATGATTTACCGTTGCACTGCAGATTAAAAGAAAAACAAATAGTTTCAATGTTTAGATATCAAAATATCCAATATTCTTATGCAATACATTTTAGAATTAAACTGAATGTCTGCAGTTATGCATGTCTATGAGGTGTAGCATCGAACGCTACTCCAGTCATGCATAAATAAAGCATGATACCTTTAACTTTATTTGAATAAGAGTATTTCATTATTACAAAATGTTCAATAAACCTGGAAATCCAAAACAAATTAATGCCTTCAAACTAAAAGCAGAGCCCTAAAACTATATAAATAGAACAAGTGCAAAAAAGCTCCCCAGTTAACAACTGCACAACAATAAGTCAAAGCATTCATTACAGTACATGCCAATGTCTAAACGGTGTGGAGAATGATTAACTTTTGAACGTGTGGTACGAGTATCTCATTGAACCTGACATCTGGAAGAACTTGTATCTCTGTATCCAGTCGCTATAGACATAGCCAGCTTGTTGGCGAGCTTTGCTGCCATGTCTCAATTGCCTACTATAGTGCTGCCATCTAGCAGATAGCCACAGAAGGCTTCTTTTTACTTTCTCATATATGAAGTATAGGGAAAGTATTGAAATCGGGCAAAATTTCGACCTCGAGATTTTGATGAATCTAAAGTCTAATTTACTTTTTTGTAAGGAAAGTATTGTAATCATCCAAAAATTCAATTTTGAGATTTTAATGAATCCTCCCCGAGTCCGAAAATAACATTTTTGGAATTATGTCTGTGTGTCTGTCCGTGTGTGCGTGCGTGCACGTGTATGAGTGTGTATGTAAACACAATAACTTAAGTACACTTTCAGTTAGGTCAACCAAATTTTGCATACAAGTATTAGGTACAAAACAGATTTCTATCATCAGCTATTTCTGCTAACGGAAGTGGTACTTTTTTATTCATGCAGCTGCAGAGTCTGATTTATTCAACTTTACTTTTATAATAATTGTTCAATATACAGTAATCCCTCGCTATATCGCGCTTCGACTTTCGCGGCTTCACTCTATCGCGGATTTTAAATGTAAGCACATCTAAATATATATCATGGATTTTTCGCTGGTTCGCCGCTTTCTGCGGACAATGGGTCTTTTAATTTATGCTACACGCTTCCTCAGTTTGATTGCCCAGTTGATTTCATACAAGGGACGCTATTGGCGGATGGCTTAGAAGCTACCCAATCAGAGCATGTATTACATATTAACTAAAACTCCTCAATGCTATAAGATATGCTTCCCGCGCGGTGCTTGTTTGCTTCTCTCTATCTTTCTCACTCTCTCTGCCTGACAAAATGGCGCTTTATCGCGGTGCTTCTGTATACTTAAAAGCACGTATTGATTTTTTGATTGTTTGCTTTTCTTAGCGAGCCTCTCTCTGACATTCACTGCTCCTGACGGCGCTCTTTTGAAGATAAGATATGTTTGCATTATTTTAATTGTGAGAAAGAACTGTCATCTCTGTCTTGTCATGGAGCACAGTTTAAACGTTTGGCTAAAGGGTGTTATTTCATGTCTAGAGGGCTCTAATAATGTTAACAGGGTGGGAGAGTTTATAAGGGCTTAAAATATATAAAAATAACCATACAAACATATGGTTTCTACATGATTTTCACCTATCGCTGGGGTTCTGGAACGCAACCCCCGCGATCGAGGAGGGATTACTGATTTGACTTGTTGTTGATGGTTCTTTAATGTGCATAATATAAAAATATAATCATTGTCTTGTGGTTTACTCCTCAAATATCCATCCCCATATCTGAGTACAGTATACGAGAAAGTCTAGGGGAGACCACTCCCGATTTTATTTTTTTGGTGGCCACAGCTCACAGAAAATAATGCTATAAACAGACAGTCCATAGTTATAACGTTCTGAAAAAGGTATAAATCTGCTGATATTTTGAAAAAACTAGATTTGTTACAAGACAAATATTTTCATGACTATGATCGAGATAGTGACAATCAACTGGGTGATGTTGAACGTATAGGCTCTGGTACTGGTGCTGAATGCATTTCTTCATCATAAGGCATCTGTCTTGTCACGACTATCAGGACAGAACTACATGGGCATTCTATTGTCCCAACAGTCATCAACTACCAAATGTGCTGTGTGTAGCATGTGTGGACAGGCCAACGAAACATGTCATATTTACGGCACATGTGCTTCTAAGCCTGCACTCTGCTCGGTGCCAGGCTTCAAGGACTCTCATTCAAATGCAAACTTTTAGTCATGTTCCTGGTGAAAATAAAGTAATTAACAGTTTCTTTACAATTTTGACGGAATTACTACTGATAATATAGCTGTTGCTTTCTAATGGATTTCTTTTTAAGAGTTATTAATTATATATGCATAGACCTACACTGCAGCATCCTGGTAATAAATGGTCCAGTGGTCAATGTTTTAATGTTACGCATTCAATTAGATGTAGCTATTTTTTTTTATTTAAAGTTTGTGGATCAGACCAAATGGGCAATCAGAGCGGTCTGCAAATTGGGACCTGGATGGTTGTAGTAGGTGCAGGTTTGTGTTCCATCTCAATTGCTCATAAGAAACCAATTTTTTGCCAATAACAAATCTTATTTAATTTCATGGCTTGTCAGTGTTTTCATTCTGCCATATCAGGTCATTCTGATATCATAGATTTTTTTTACTTTCCAATGATATCATCTGTAGCAGTAGGGTGGTGTACCATGTTAGCCATTATGGATGTAATGAGAAGTCAAGCAAGATGACACCAACAATGGACACTATGAGAAGAACTGTAAAGCTTATGGGCAACTTCATGACACAACAAAAAGGAATGGGAAGCTAAGCTGAAGGTATAATTTAACACATTACAACATGGTTTAAGCAGCGACAAGAGATTTATGACCAGATATGATTATTATTTACATCTCTTGGACTGACCCAGACACAATGGAAAATTGATCAAATTCCTCAAAAGACTTTGTTGGAGTTTAAAGTTTAGTTTAAAGATACATCCAAGGATCAAAAGATCTTTACTATACATTGTTTTCCTGCTAAATGATTCTTAGTGAGGTCTGTTAATTTTTTACATTGAAGATGAGCCACTTAAATGTTTTCCAGTGCTGTCTCTGTCTTAGTGTCTATATAAACACAGTGAACACCGGTATCTGTAAGTACAATCTGGCCTCAGCTGCCTCAAGGGCTTGCATATTGTAATCGGTTCAGTTAGCCAATAAAAGGTCACATCTTGCTTGACTTCTCATTGCAAGGATATCATCCAAATGAGTTGTAGCCTGAAGCAAATAAGTCATTTTCTCTTCAGTTTCCTTCAAAATATTTTATTAAACTTGATAAATCATGATGAATACACACATGTGTAAATGGTACCAAGTTAGCTGGAGAACTGCTGGTTTCTAAAAAGAAGCAATTAAAACAATAAATGCATATGTTTGGGATCAAAATAAACAATTAATAGTGGGAAACTTAACAATGAGACGACCAAAATGAATTATAAAAATGTTGCTTGAGCTATAAGGGATTTAAATGCAATAACTGACTTCTCGTTAAGAAACTGGATTGGAACAAAAAACCTCCCATGATCTCCCAGAGCCAGCTGTGCAAAGCCATGAGCTAGTATATCCATCCTAAGTGAAATTCCCTTGGCAAATACTGTAAATGCTATAAAATCAAGTATTGAAAACACAGGAGAGCTGTAATAAATGAGAAATGGCAGCTGTTGATTTTGGGATGAAAAATATAATAGCCACTTTTATAAGATGCATATTATTCAAACTCCGCCAATCTAAATTAAAAAACAAATACATTTATCAATGAGTTTTACAACTCTTCATGAACAAAGTGCAGTTATTCTGTACAAACCAATTTACATTTTATCCTTTTAAAATACAATAATAAACTTCAGTAATATGTATCTAGTATATTATGATGGACTGTTGCCTTACTATGGGTTGTTTAATGCTATGTGCCTCATGTTGCCAAGGTAAGCTCTGTCTCCCTAAGATGCTGAACTGGATAAGCAGTTTTGAGAATGCATGTACGCCTAGCATCATCTTTAAAGTGGCTGAGTGAGCTTGCAAATTTAGTCTTCATAAACCAATCAGTCTTATAAGAACACACAAATGGTCAGACAGCATAAGGAGCAGACCTGAAGGCATCAAACATGAATCTGAAGAGGATTCTTCAGGCAGTTTAAAATAATTTTTTTGTGTATAGAGATAATGGATCAAGAAAATTACAAAATCATATTTGTTATTTACAAAATATAGAAAACAAGAAAACAATACCTGTATACCAATAGCCATATTTTTGGCTTCCATTTGGCATTTGTATGTTGTTTAGTAGTGTACACTGTATATATGTCTGTTCATCACTGCCAGAGCCTACATCACTATTTATACCTTTCTTCCATCCATCCATCCATTTTCTAACTTGCTTATCTCATTCAGAATCACAAAGAGTGTCTACCTATCCAGACGTTACTTGTGCAAGGGGTTGAATAATTCCAAGAAATAGTTGGGCCTGTTCCATAAATGACTTATTTGATGCCACATTTTTTTCATTAGAAGTTTTACTTCCAGAGTAACATAAGCTTACTGAATTGTCGGTACGTTTTGGCAGCAGATTTCTTCTATGACATTCTCTTGCTCGGTCAGTGCTTATTTCTCTAATTTTATTTGGAGTCAATACATTTTTCGTTATTCTGCTCTGATTTTTTATTTTGGTAAATACATGGGGGAATCCAAAGGTACCTTTATTTTCTTGATGTAACTTATTATAACAGGCAATAATATCTAGAATATAGGTTGTCTAAAAATATAAATGTTTAAACAATTGTGTAATTATCTCATTTTAAAGTGTAAGGGAGCTGGATAAACCAGTTTCTTGCTACTGCTAGAGTTTAATAGATAAAAAATATGATTTATTTGCATCTTTTTTTCTTGTTTGTCTAAAACTGGAGAAAGTGCTGAGAAGAACTAAACTGTTCTCTAGGTGGTGTTGCTCCTAAGAGGTTTCATTGGTGAGTAAGGGGCTACAGAGATAATAATAACTGGGGTCTCTCTCTCTCTCTCTCTCTGCCATTTTTCACCCTGAGAAGATCACATGTCTCTTGGCTTCCATATTCACACAGACCATGCTACCTGGCCTTATGCAGACAATGAGCTAACTAAGAGAATCAAGTGTAAATACAAGTTTATGTGCTACCTAAAACTACACGTCTAGCACTATCAGGTTGTATGGTTTGCAAAGCCACATTCTGTTTGTTTTTTCCTTATGGCACTGGTTATAATACACTATTTAATCTTTAATAATTGGATAAATGTGTAACTTTTTCTCCTGCCCTAGGGTAGCAGATGTAAAAGGAATGGGGAAAGTGCTGAACTACAAGACCTGATAGTGTGGTAAGAGTATGGGGTTTGAGGCATAATAAAGAGTATAAAGAGGAGGAGAATAGTGTCACCCTAGGACCCTCCTACTACAAAGCACTTATGTTGTTGTTTTATGTTAGCATTATGTCACGGGATACACATGGCAGCATTTTGCTCTTTCTATGGGAACTACAATTTAGGGAAATGCTTGTTAGACCACACTATTCAGACATCACTGTAATATCACTAGGGCAATGTTATTTAAGACAGCACCATGCCAGGCTCTACTGCACTAGGTGTTAAACACCGATCCTTGAGTAACTATCTTCTTCATTAGTGACCAGTTTTTGATGCTACTTAACGTATTTTTACCTTAGTTTTAATTTACTTGACTCAGGCCCCTTAGTTGTCTCTTTTTCCTTAATTAGCAGTCAGACAATAAGGAGACACAAAACAAGCCGCCACACAACCAGCTCACTTGTGCCCATCACACAATATCTGCAAATAAAGAAAGGCGATGGTCTCAGTAAGGCTGATCTCTCAGGTCACCAAAACATTTTGATGGTGGTCTTAGAAAAAACAGAAAATCAACAGTTTTGGAAATGTCTGCTGTGGCAAAATGAGAGCAGCAACAACCATGGATTAAATAACGGGTTTAATTAACAGCAAGAATCGGCTTCTCATTAAGAGATTGGTTGGAGAGAAATTGGTTGGAGTTTGAAATCCCAGTTTATCTGGTCATCTGTTGGCTCGTTTCACATCTGAAGAAAGGAATACATTCACAGGACTGGATCCTTAAAAACAAGGCTATTAAAATGAAGGGAAAAGAAATTAATTAACAGTGAAAACTAGTCACTGATTAGGAAAAGGGTTAGAATGAAAACCTGCAGCCACTGCGGCCCCCCAGGACCAGAATTTGATACCCCTGCGAGTCTACTGCATGTAAATGATTGCATATAATCCTCTAACCCTTTACTGTGCTTCTGCTTTTTAAAGAACTCCAGTTTATGACATGTTCTTTTTTTCTTTTTACTTTGACTTTAGTTAAGGAGTTTAGATTTGCACATTAGAATTGTTTTCCCGGTTTCAGCCCTCGCATTTGTTCCTTGTCTACATCTTTATCTCCTGATGTGTCTCTTTCTACTCACCTTGCTAGAGCAGTACGCCCGTGTACTATTTCTTTTGAAGGCTACTGTCTAGTGTTGTGTGTCTATAATGGCTGTGGATATAATTCTATAAAATGAGTGGAAGTGAAAATATCAACTGCAGTAGTCTACAGTAATCATGTAATCTTTGATATTTCAGGAGATCAGATCTGTTGCATCACCCTGTCATTGTCTGTCAGGAAATATGCATCTAAAAATGTTCAGTTTAGTCTGTGTCACGATTCAGTAGGGTAAATGAAAAAGTTCTGCTGCTTTATTTTCCTCACTTTACTTTCTATAGCAAGCATCCTTAGGTTTACATTGTCAAGTTAGATGAGACTAAGAACACTTATTTTTATATCATACACATCACTGGGCCGTACAGCCCTCAACAGGATTAGGCAGATTGGAAAATGCATGGAAATATTGCTTGTTTTTGGATATGAGAAAAATATTTTACAGGAAAGATTGAAACTTGTATTGATTTCCTTTTGGTTTCAGGTAACATTAACCTTAAGACTACTCTGCTGATTAAATCTAAATGCTTTTCTAATAATGATTTCAAATCAAGGAATTGTTTTAGTTTGCTCCATGCAAATGTTTGAATCATTATTTCCTGCTTTGAGTAATATGGAGGTGTTTGCATCTGAATTTGACATACTGGTTGTTGTGATGTAAGATTTTGCATATAACTTGATAAATGTTTTGTATGTCTTTATTTGTAATCTAGGCAAAGCAATGTAATTTAGTCTTACTTTGGTGAGAGGTAGTTGTGTTTGACCCCCCGTTTACGACAGGATTTGGGGGACTGTGTCTTAAACCAGTTTGATGAGTATTTCTTTGCTAAAGTCTTTCAACCCCCTGCCAGGAAGCCAGGATGTTTAACATATGGTATGGGGGCGGATATGGTTTATGGTCAGATGTTAAGATGTTCTATTTCACCCATTGGTCTGAGACATGGCTGTTTGGAATTGGCTTGTCTCAGAGGCCTTTAAGTACCATGATGTCCTAATGGTTCTAGGAATTGGAGAGAACATCTATAAATGTACGTGCTTAACCTCACACTCTCTCTCTAACCAACATATGATGAAGAAGCATCTCTCTTGCTAACCTGTGATGATGTAGAAGTATCTTTCTCTTGTTAACAATTGATGAAGACCATCACACCATGAACTGAAGACAACACAATGAAGAGCACAGCTTCAGCCATTTTGAACAGACATGTTGCTAAAAGCTGAGCACCAATGATGCCTTAACTAGAGTCATTTTAAGTAACTACAAGTCTGTGTGCCACCTGAATAACACATCACCATTTTATCAGGTTGTATGGTTTCCAATATTCAAATGCACTTTGCATTTTGTTATTATTTATGAATATTATCAGTAATACATTTTTTTATGTGTAACTTAACTCCTGCTTGTCTTTTTACTACATCTAATTGCCTGAGGTTATAGATATAGAAGGGAAGGTGGGGATAAATTATATAGAATAATACCTTATAAACAGTGGTAAGTCTGTGAGATTAGGCATTCTAAGGCTACATGTTAATAATACAATAGGGGAAAGTAGAGCAAAATATATCACTCTACCAAGATAAAACACTGGTCATACTGTATCTGGAACCTGGATTCCTAAATCTTTATGTTACTATGAAATTATTCATAGCAGTAGAGTGTTGTACTGTGTTAACCAAAGATTGATACAGGAGAAAGTAGGGTGAAATTACACCTTTTATTGGCTAACTACGTAGATTACAAATGCAAGCTTTACATCTTGCCTGATGAAGGGGCCTTAGCTGCCTTGAAAGCTTGCATTTGTAATCTACTTAGTTAGCCAATAAAAGGTGTCATTTCACCCTACTTGCTCCTGTATGAAATTATTGGCAATGGTTGTCCTTGGTTGTTGCTAATTGTTGTTATCTAAAAGTAAACAGTTTGGGCTTCCTGTAATTAAAGTAAAATTAGTTAATGATTTATATTCAAGTCATTATTATAGACAGCCATCTGCTTCTTCAGGATGTAATTTCTACTTTGTTTAATACAATTTTAATTTACAGCAGTTCAGAACTTGTTCTCTTAAGTAATTTCAATTATGGCTGGCTATCAACTTTTTCAGATCATTTTAAAAGTGCAGGGAATTTAATCTTCCAACCACTGATTGTGGAGCCAGTGAGACTAAACACCAAATGTTCACTTAAATCAACTTTATGGGGTATAATTTTGACAAATACCCTTTACAGTACATTTCTCTTGTTTTCTAATAATATTAGTGCCCATTGCTTGAGTTAAGCAATTTTAAAGGACCAACAGAATCTATTTAGTTTCAAACAAGATTTTCCTGAATGAGGTTAACAATTATCATCTTGATCTTGCTTGATTTTTCATATTAATGCTTCTTTTTGTTATTTTCTAAACAAATTATAAGGCATTTTTAACAAATGTTAAAAAATACAGGAGCAGTTGAAAACATAATATGTTTTTCATATAATTCTTTATAGTCAATTGATAAGGGAGATATTTGTTGAGCATTCCCTTAATTAAGCAGTCTACATGGATAAATTATATAGACTTTTGTGTACATTTTTGGTTGGCTATACAGCTTTCCCCACACATAAAATCCATCACAGGCTTTCTGCATTATGTGGAGACACCACTGTGCCATTGGGGAGTGCTTATGAATGGACTGCAAAGTTCAAAAATGGTCAGGCAAGTGTTAAACATGAAGGAGGAGCGGTATTCCCTTCCATGTCCACTACTGTTGAGAACATTGAGTAAGCAATGACTCTCTTGTTCAATGAATTTCTGTTTAAATGATATTAGCTTTTGGGTTTTGTTATCTAGGAATTGTAACTCACTTGTATTTATGTTCTGAGCTCTTCACTTGCGACTATCAATTTTTTTAACATTGTCCTTTAACAGTTGTTCCCCAACAGTGTCCCAAATTGATGTTACTTGATTATGTTGATGATTCTGATGAACCAACAAGTATCTATATATATAATTCACTAAGGCAAGACAACCATGGAAAGCACGCCAGAAGGGGCGTGGATTCACCAAGCTGCCGACAAGTAAGATACCTATGGTGCACGCAGGAAGGAGAAACCGGCCACCAACTCCAAGCCCATTGGATACGACGACGACTCGCAGGGCCACGCCCACCAACTCGGACGCGATGACACAGAAAAAATGGCGTCATTTATATTCGTCTGTCGTAGAGGCCACATGCAGTGCAGGTCAGGTTAATGTCATGTGCATGTCATGCACCTCCAAGCTACGTTGACTGTTCATGCAGCGTGTGAAACAGTTTGCGAGGGGTATCCAATGGGATCCTTAAAAAAATCCTTTACAACTAAGGTTAAAGCACAATGAAGTAAGCAGTCTTTAAAAACCGACTTTTCGGTTACGACACATGACCATGTGCACCACAGCAAACTGTTTTACACGCTACATACAGCTATTCAAATCCGCGCCAAACATGCGTCTTCTTAGATGCTCCTGCAGGAACACGGAAGACATTTTCCTGCCCACCAACACTTCTTTTTCACCGGCCGGTGTCTACCCTCGCTCCCTAGTGATGGGCGGAGTGAAGCCTCATGAAGCATCAAAACGTTTGAAGCAATTGTGTCGGAAATCGTATCGAAGCTTCAAGCATTTGACACTCACCTCTTTAGTGACCCCTCCTGGCCATTTTCATTAACATTACACAAACTCATGATCCACTTCAATGACGTCTGTTATAACTCTTATTGCTTTTATTTTTTCGCTGCTACAGACTGACAACGAAGAGAAGGGTTCGTCAGCAACTTCTAGTGTCTGATGTCTAAAAATATAAATATATATATATAACTAACGCCGACAAGCAGAATGCACTATACGATAGCAAGAGTTAAAATAAGACGCCTCACGCATGGATTCCCGGCTCTTTCAATTAGTATTTACCTTTGCACTGTATCATTATAATCGCTCCTGTTATTAGTATTAGAATTAACCCTCATCTTTTCTTGAGATCACATTTAATAGCCTTAAATGTTTTCCTTGGTTTGACTTAATTAAAATGGAGTAGACGGAAAATAATGGTTTATCCCTGTACTTTGCCATGATATAGGTAAGCACATTTGAGAAAGAAAAGGTGAAATCCTTAAATCAGTTGTTATTATTCGATCAAGTATTGAAATATTTCATTTATTAGTACTTTACAATATTTTGTGGAGCACGAAAGTAACGAATTAGCTACAACGAAATGACGCCGTCAATGGCACAATTAACTAAGGTGGTTGCTTTTCAAATTCTGAACGTAGTGCTAGCCCGAGTTCGATCCCACTTAAAGACTCATCAAAATTAACAATAATAAAAAAAATGATCAGAATTGAAATCTTTATAACCAATTTGAACTAAATAATTTTGAGAGATACTGTGGAAGGATCGCATAAGAGATCTGTTCGGGAATCACCAAAATCACCATCAAAATGCGATGTCTAATTGCGGATGGCAGCTCACATATTTACATTAATGCATTTCTATTCATTGCCATTTGACATCCATGAACCCTCCATTGAATAAGGCAGTGGTTCTCAAACTGTGGGGCGAAGTAACAAAAAGGGGGCGAAGATGTGAAAAAGAAAACATCTGTTGGAACCAAAACAAATTAACTTAAACTACATTCTGATAATAGAACAATAAATACTGTATAGAGTTAGATAAATGTCGATAAAAGTTAAGTAGGTATAATCAAATATGCATCTACATTTCAAAAAATGTTGGGCCGCGATTAAAACTGTTATGAAAACTCTGGTTGCAAATACTTAAAGGTTGAGAAACGCTGGAATAAGGTGATAACAAAGCCACTGTGGTAGATCAGGTTGAATTTGCTCTGCTGCACCAAACATTCAAAGGTGTCGGTCAGAGCACATCAGAGAGGCTGAGAGACACGACGCAGATCAGTCACCGGCACAGACACACACGGGCACTCCAAGGTGAGCAGTGCACATATCAAGGTCGGCATTAAAGATTGAGTGCTGAGGCAACAAAAGCAGCGGATAAACACATCTGGACCTGCTGTTGAAAAAGCATTTGCTTTTAACAGCAGCATCCCTCCCTGGTGAACACATCTTCAAGGTCCGGACAGGTGATCAGTAAAAGTTTTTAGTCACAGCACAGTGCAATAATAAAACATTTCCTAAAACACATAGTTGTCCAGTCTGTATCATTCCTAAGCAATCTTCCAGTAATAGAGGCGCAATCCCAGTTACTAACACATTAACACTCAAAGCAAGAACACATTCCACCTTATCAATTTAATATTTAAAAATTTAAACCGCTAAACCCGCCATCAACAACTACAAAAACAGTTGAAATCGTTACTCAAATATTTTTTGTTATAGACATAAAACAAGATGCACGTTTCCATTTGATATATCTTTACTAGTGTTCTCGCCTTGTTCGCTCCCGGTCCACGCTGGAATTTGCTGTTTAATAAAAAAAAGAAAAAAAAACAGACTCTTTTGGGTCATAATTTACAGGAGTGGACGTGGGACCCGAACCCACGTATGCTTTAGTATGAAGCGGTAACGCTACCGCTGCACCACTACTATTTTCAGGAGGATGGTATATAATGTATGTTTTTTAATGTATACATGTATGTATGTAGTGAAGACGAAAACAATTATATATAGATGTATACTATATGACATACCTTCAGTGTTGCATGAAAACGTTGAGGCTAAGAATGGATATTTAGGAGAGTATTATAGTGAGAGATGTGTCGTCACCCGTATTGCTAAAGCTCTTCTTTGCAGCATTATGCATTCAACAAGTCGGCGTTTGTATGATGTATAATTTATAATTTTATTTTTTGCCACAACGTATAATCGGGCACGATCATTTAACATGTATTGATCATCTACAAACTTTCATTTCAATGGGAATTCTGTTGAGTTTTTTAACTCTGTTGATGCCATATGTAGCCTACTTCAAACGGGAGCTCGTTGAACAAATAATGAGTGGAAGCTTTGCGCAGAGTACTGAGATTGCGTCATGACGAGCTTTGAACGGGGCTCCAAGCCTCAGACATGCGTACTAGTTAGATGATGACGGAGCTACGAAGCCTCAGACATGCGTACTACTGAGATGATGACGAGGCAACTGAAGCCTCAGACATGCATACAAATGAGATTGCGTCATGACAGGCTTTGAACGGGCACAAGCCTCAGACATGCGTACTACTGAGATGATGACGCGGCTACTGAAGCCTCAGACATGCGTACAAATGAGATTGCGTCATGACAGGCTTTGAACGGGCACGAAGCCTCAGACATGCGTACTACTGAGATGATGACGGGCACTGAAGCCTCAGACATGCGTACTACTGAGATGATGACGCGCTACTGAAGCCTCAGACATGCGTAGTACCGAGATTGGATCATGATAGGGCTTCGAGCAGACATGGTCACTGGTTACTGAATCTTTGTAAAGCCTCAGCACACTGAAAGGCATTGACCTCTTAATTTTGAGAGTCTATCTGACACTTAACTCTCTAGTTATATTTTGTAATTCGTATTGACATTACACATTTCAGTTGATATGGTTAAGCTACAATTCAGGTAGTTGCTGAGAATTAATTATTGTTCTTGTGGATTGCTGTGATTTCCTTTGTCTGATACATAGTGTCAAAGATATATTGTCATATATTAACTTTATATATATATGAAAAGATTAGGTAAATCGTTCAACCTTTTATGGAACACTTAATTTTGTTCAAAACCGTACGTCATATAGTATACATCTATACATATAATTTTTTCGTCTTCATTAGGAGAATACAACAATGATACTCTCGTATCAATTAAACCATTTTAACGTGCATATGTCAAACAACATATTTCATCCGCCGCAGTAAGAACAGTAGTAGTAGTTCAGTTGTGCAGAGCTCGTTAATTATCCGGATTAGGTGGCTCAGTGGTGTTGTCGCTCAGGTTCGTGTCGCTGATCCTCCTCTTGTGAAAGTTTTTTTTCTATTCCTCCATTTAACAAGCTTGGACGGATAGTGAGCGAATCGAGCTATCGAGGGAAGGTTGGGCCACCGTAGTCGGGCAGGTGGCACACGCCCTAATTATATTGTGTATGTAAAGAGTTTCACTGTAAAATGTAATAAGCTTCATATTTGTGTGTTTGGAGACCCAGGTGTCGTACTGAATTTGTATTGTAGAAAAATATACTACTGTCCATTATGCCTAAATGTGTCTTTTCGTGTCTGATCGCTATATGGCACTTCCAACTTGGGACAATTCGCTATAAACAGTTTCAGCCAACCTTCTAAACATGCAGAACGACAGTGTGAACCTTAATTGTTGCGGCGCAGCATCTTCGTTTCAGTCAGTCATTGTCCTGTTAGACTATTTACTGTTAAGTGCTGCTTGAGCTACCGTTTATAGTACAACAGGTGGCCTACGTAGTTCTTAAATCGATATTGAAATGCACACACAAGTCTCCTAAATTATTTATTGAAATGCCTACATTTACAGTGTCCGTTTTAGGAAGTCGTAGTTTTTACTTGTTCCGTTATTAGGAATTATAATTTCTCAGTGTCACATATTATTCGTTACTACTCGCGAGTCCCGTATCATTGAGATTCTGTTTTATATTCTGTATAAGGAAACTTTTTAAAAGTAGCGTTGATTAAACTGACTATAGCAGACTTGTCATCTTCTTAAAATGATTTTATCGATTTGATATTGACAATTAATCATTAGGTCAAACATCAAGGAGGATTTGAGTTAGCATGGACTGCACTGTTTCTTTTTTCGTGACATCGTGTCAGTAGAGAGTGCGTCACGTTAACAATGCATTCTGTCCTAAGTGACAGCGCACACACTTTTTTATATTTCCTAAAGGCCAATGTGTCTCAATTTTCTCATTAATATATTTTGACAGTGTCTTTTAGTGAGAATGATTATAAACATATTACCTGTGTTCATTTCCCATGTAGATCTGTAACGTTTGGTGAGTATAAATAATAAGTAACAACACATATAATAGTTATGTTGCATTGTTTATGATTAACAAAATTCATCGTTTATCTGAAATGTTCTACGTATACAGTCGATTTATTCCACTTCTGAAGGTGTACATTGTCGGTATTACTTTATTACATGTTATTACTTTAACATGGCCTTTTATAAATTCACTTTAACTTAATACTGATACTCTGTATGTTCAATTCTTCATAATAACTATTCACAGTGGCTCCAAAATCCATACTGACCCCAACTCTCTCTTCTGTTTTTTTCCGGTGGCCTGCGCCACCACCACCTACTCAAGCATCCTGATGCACCAACATTGATGGACTGAAAGCCAGAAGTCTACGTGACCATCATCATCAGGTCCTTCCATGAAAACCCTAAATACAAAGAGGACTGTTTCATTTATGTTCGGTAGATTGCCCAGAGGGGACTGGGCAGTCTCGTGGTCTGGAACCCCTACAGATTTTATTTTTTTTTCTCCAGCCTTTGGAGTTTTTTTTTTTTCTGTCCACCCTGGCCATCGGACCTTACTTATTCTATGTTAATTAATGTTGACTTATGTTTATTTTTTATTGTGTCTTCTATTTTTCTATTCATTTTGTAAAGCACTTTGAGCTACATTTTTTTGTATGAACATGTGCTATATAAATAAATGTTGATTGATAGATTGAATGATATTCTCCATTGCATTTGCTCCCGAGTGTAACGTGTGCCAGTGTAACCGAGGGATGGCAGACGAGCTCACGTACCGGGTGACAAGGCACATTCTCATCCTGATGTCCAGGCTCTTGTCATAAATATTCCCATCTTGTGCTTTTCTCGTTCCTGCAAGTTTACTATTATTATTGGACATGTAGAGGAAATGTGTTTTATTTTATGTCTATGAAAGGAAGGACGGTAAAGCCTTGAATGAAACTGAGTGTTGATGCTTTGGGTAACAAGACAGGTTAAGGAGCAGAGAACATTGAATGTGATATTGACTGGGGATTGTGTAACTGGAAGATGGTTTAAGAATACAGAAACGGCAAAAACTTAGTCTTTCAGTAATTCTATTTACATCAATTATTTACTCTGTTGTGCTGCACTTCGGAAGATTACTTATTTACCCCCCCAGCGCAGCCTTTGATAAGATGAATTCACAACTAAAGGAATGTTCATGACAAAGTCAGGTGCTTTTTTGAAAGTTTGGCTCCAGATGTGCTTATCCAGCTTCTCCTTCTTCTCAGTACTTGAGTGATCTTTACGTTCACCTTTGGATGAATTTGCAAAGTTTCTTTACAACTTTTTTGTCTCATTAACGCAGAAATCCCAAGGCTTTCCTAAAATTGCAGAAGACACTGTTGATGGCGCTGATTCTGTTTTAAAGACAATTGTGATTAGTTATGCAGAACACGCTTTTACTCACATTGCTTTTTGGAAATCAATAATACAAATCGGCAACAGATCTGGGAATCACTGAATAGTAAAACGTTTAATGAGGAATGTCTTGCGCATATACTGGTGTAATGACCACGTCGGCTTTAGTGAAGCATTTCTTAGCCTCTGTGATATGATCGACATGGGGTAGAATAGATTCTGGATTGTTACAATACGTGCTACCTTACGCAAAATATGCTCATCGATTTGTTACAGATTCTTGGTGGACACAATTCCACACCGAGGAAAAAGGTGCCCCATGTAAATCGTTCATAATGTCTCCAAAATATATTTGTTAACTTTCAAACAAGTACTACTTAACTGTTTTATACAAAATCCTTATTTCAACATATGCGAGCCCCAACTAGGATTTGAACTCGGGTTAGCGTATTTTATCAATATAACACAGACAACCGCTATTTACGCTTTGAGCCAAAGCACTTCAGCAGACTAGTTACTGACCAAATCGACTGCTGACTGCGCGGATATCAATGACGTCATTACGCTAGCGTGCTCAAAATCACGTGACGGGCGCATTTGAAGCAAGCCTCGAAGCGGTGCTTCGATCTCCAGTGCTTCGATAGCTCGACACAGTGTCGAAACCTGAGTATCGAGCGGCCCATCACTATCGCTCCCTAGGCATTCACACTGCCTGCCCATTTGCCCGGACGCAAAAACTCACCGACCACCCAGTTAGTCCCTTTCGTCTGTGGTAAGAGTCCGCATGCATGTCTGAGCCACGCGACGTTTGTAATGCTGCAGGTTCACTATTGTGTTGTATTTTGCTCTCTCCAGAGTTCCATCTTTTCATTCACTTACTGTTGTATTCTCACACCAACCCATTTTAGACATCCGTGTCTTTCCATAACTGTTTAGCATTCAATAAATAATTATGCACGAGATTGACCGTGGGTCTACCCAGCGCAGATGAGGCCCACTAAGTGTGACTCATACGCTCCCACCCATTACGTCCATACCCTTTTGTGCACACCCCCCTCTTACGTGGTCGGGTATCTTGGTGGATTATATATAGAAAAGCAGCCAAAACCGAGGGGTATCACATAGGGTCCTTAAAACATTCCTTTACAACTGAGGTTAAAACACAATGAAATAAGCAGTCTTTAAAAACTGAGTTTTCGTAACGACGCATGACCGCATGCACCATAGCAAACTGTTTTACACGCTACATACAGCAATTCGCATCCGCGACAAACATGCGTCTTCTTAGATGCTCCTGCACTTTGTTCACACACCCCCTTCGCTACTGGATTATATATACAAAGGCAGCCAAAACCTCACAGAGCAATGAAAAGTCTAGAGTTCCATCTTTTCATTCACTTTCTGTTGTATCCTCAAATCCTCCCTTCTTAGACAACTTTGTCTTTCCAGAAGTGTTTAACCATCAATAAATAATTATGCGGCGTTTGTTATGCCGCGGGTTCACTATTGTGTTGTATTTTGCTCTCTCCAGAGTTCCATCTTTTCATTCGCTTACTGTTGTATTCTCACACCAACCCGTTTTAGACAACCGTGTCTTTCTAGAAGTGTTTAGCATTCAATAAATAATTATGCACGACATGGAGCGTGTGTCTACCCGGCGTGGGTAAGCCGTTGAACCCCATTCGGGCTGCAAACCGTGGAATTCCCACTAAGTGCGACTCATACGCTCCCACTGCTTACGTCCCAACCCTTTGTACACACCCCCCTCCCACCTCGCTACTACCGTGGTCGGGTGTCTTGGTGGATTATATATAGAAAAGCAGCCAGATCCGCACAGAGCAATGAAAAGTCTAGGTCAGTCACACGTACATCTGGACTGTATAAAGATGATGACTCAAGTGACGAGTTGGAGGTGGGCACATGAGCGGGCAGTGCATACTGAACGAGAAATCAGCAGAATAGCAAGACGGAGGGAGCTGAATGGACGTCCTTCTCCTCTCCTCCCGTTCCAACCTCCGCGCCGTGCACCCCCAACCCTCTGCCTGGCAGGAGGCGGCGTGAGAACAGTCCGCCAGTTTTCAGTCACGGACGATTGTGTGTTGGTTCGTTTCGTGCATTGTTACAATGTTGCTTTTCTTGCTGAATTATTACATTACCGATTTTTCAAATGTTACTTTTCTCCCTGTGGTTAAAAATCATTAAAAAACCGGCCTGATTATGTGGCGTATGGTACGCCGCGGGTTGGCTAGTGTCATATATTGGTAAAATTTCAACCCATAAATACTGGACCGATGCTTACTGCTCTTCTTTGGTGTAAACGGACAGTGGAGTGGTCATGTTTATTCCTTCAAAACAACAAGCAAAAATGACTGATCAAGATCAAAACTTTACCACTTCAACCACAGGCACTCTATGTTTCCACATGTGCACCAGGAAAAGCTATAGAGCAACCTAAACAAAATTTTACAAAAGTATGGATGTTTATTGACTTAATGATAGTTTCAACTTCTGATGTTTCGGAAAAGTGTGCACTAGTTTTATAAAGTCCTGGTCAATGATTCACCTTCTCCCATTAACTAGCCCAGAATAAGTGAATTTGAGTGCGCCCAGTGATACAATGGTTTTCCCCACCAGAGATGATTCCTTCTGTTGACTCAGTATTGCTGGAACAGTTTACAGCTTTTCAGAACTTTTTAAAGAACTCTATGGTGGTGCAATGAGTTACCCCAGATCCAAACTCTGTCAAAATCTTTATGGAGTTTCCAGATGTTCCAGCTGTTTTTGTGTATTTTGTTTTAGTACACCAGTTTTCTTCTACATCCCAAACTATTCCATTCTAGGCTAACCTAACATGCAGATATTTGGGATGAGTGTGGAAAACTGGTATACACAGAGAAAAATCTGTGTAGATGTACAGTATGTTATGCATAAAAACATTTATATTCTTAAAGACTTCAATTCAATTCATACAGGGGCTTGAGATTTTGTATTATTACAATAAAGATACATTATCAGACACTAGTAAAATCAGTAAAACTTCTAACTAAAGCACTTTGAGCTACATTCTTTTTATGAAAATGTATAAGTAAATGTTGTTTTAAAAGGCATTCAGAGGAGAAAGGTATACATAAAGTTCTGAGAAACCATGGCACAAATAAAGAACTAAAAGCCATCTGCAGTTACTCTACTTAAGATATGGTAAATTATTTTATGGACTGTGGCTTTGTGCAATGTGTATTCCCAGGATACCTTTAAAGTTTAGAATACCGTTAACCTCAAGGTCTGAGAAGTCCTATAAATTACTTTTGGATTTATTCATCAGGTCCACATTCCCAGTGGGAGGGGAAAACAGTACTGTTTAATTTGAATAAATAAAGCATTGACATCTTGTAACCACAGATAATTACATTTACATTGCAAGTATGTTCAGTAATTGTGAAGTACCTGGAAAAAAATTGGATCAAATCAGGAATGTTTTATTTTTGTTCTTAATTATTTAAGAGATATCCTATTTCTGGCAATTTACATTTAAAGTGTTTTTGTACAAAACTTTGATAACATCTTGCAATTACTGTATAAAGTGAATCTAAAGTATGATCTAGACTTGTTTGCTGGGATAAACATGAATGAAAGACAGTTGGGCTTAATAATTTATCATTTAATTTTCTATCTGCTCCACCTATTTAACACCATGATCTCAACCACCTTATCCAAGCCTTTCTAGTGGAATTCCCACTCATTCTCGTGCCAGCAAAGAGATGTAGCAGATGTTATAGAGGATTATGACTGGTACATCTCCTGAAGAGGGCGTCCAGTTGGCATCATCACCAGACACCCAAACCACCTGAAATGACTCCTCTTGATAAGGTCATGCAGCATTTCTGTTTCAATGTACCTCATGTACTGTATGCCTGTACTCCTCTAATAATAAAAGTCTAACAAAGTTTGTGCCTAGTGACCATGCACAAGAATCTCGTCTCTACCACCTGTATTTGTGGTCTTATTCATTTGATAACTCTCCAGATTTCATGAGCATAAGTGTTATGTAACCAACTAGAGAGCTGTGAACAATGAATGGTCAAACTAACTGTAGATATGTGTAGATAAGTAATTTTCCCGTGGCTTAGCCTTTTACCCCTTATATATTGTATATGTTGTTAGGTGAGATTAATTATTTTAACTACTTTTTATATGGGGAGTAGCTGTCTAGAATGTTGACATTTTTCAGACTTCAAAGTCATAATACATGAAGATACGCTCATTCCCTTTATTCAGATTTTAAGTTTGGACAATGCAAAAGGTCTGGTTTTGAAAACGGTGTGCAGTCATTTTTTTATGTGCATTGTGCATCTATTCTATGTGTTCTCCGTGCCTGCATGGTTTTCTCCAGGTTTCACCTCAAATCAGAATGATGTCAAGGTTAGGTTATCTGGCTGTTTATGAGTGTGTTAGTGAGTGTAGCAATGATGGACTACAGTAGTGTCCTCTCCAGGAATGTTTCTGGACTTGGCCCAGGTGTGTTTTTGTAGTTGCTGTAAAAGCTGAGAAAACACACTTTTATAATCTGCCATTTCAAAGGTATTGTAAATCTTTTTAAAAGTTTTCTAAATTAAATAATAACTTGTTGTTATCATGCTTTAATTTAATACTATTAAGACTGTTATTAGTGTGTATGTTGTTCAGGTAACAGTCAAAAATGACCAATTGTTTTTCTGATAACCACTGCACCTCCATATTGCCTGAATTTGTGAATTATGACAGCATTAATCACCTGATCACAAAAGTAGAAAGAGCACACTTTTTTGTTTTTTCCCAGCCTGCACATCACAGGACTGCACATGAAGTGAAGAACTGAGATAGAGGCCAACTACAATTGCAAAACAGAGATCACCAAAATTGACTAAAGCAAAGCCCTTGATAGACAGAGTTACTCAGAGCTTCCCAGAGCTGTTTTATTTCCAGAAAATTATTATAAATTTGTGTTCACTTGAAATGATTTACCAATTTGCTCGAGCTTTGTTATTTACATGCTATATCTGTATATACATGTTTGGGTTTATAAGCCCAATTCTGGCATCAGTTTTGATTAGAAATCATTTTTGATGATTATATATTTTTGGTATCTGTTTTTCCAGGAGGTGCAATTTTGAGCATTAGTCATTAAGATGTTTCTATACAATTGCTCTTAGAGGAGCGTACTGCTGGTGACATTGTTGGAGTGGCATAAGAAGTCGCCAGCTCACACTTCCTGTTGGCAAAATGATAAGAACATTTGGAAAAAAGTTTAAAGAGTGGATCTTTACAAAGATGTTTTAAGATGATTTATTTTTATGCTAACATGGCTGGTCATGTTGGGTGTCGTATTTACATTATCCACAAAACATTATCTGATCATTTGTTTAAATAGAAAGTGTAAAAGCTTTGCACCATTGTAAATCAAAGACATTGCTTCGTTATGTATGTTTTTGTTATCTACACTCTAAAAAATTACAGTGCCAGAGTGGTTCTTTAGAGTGAAGCCATAGAACAGAGATCGGCAATCTTCTTAGAGCAACGAGCCATTTTAGCCCAAGATTCACAAAAAGTCACAATGGGTAGAGAAGGGGGTTTGAGATACTATTTTTAATGCTATGCTTCAAGTTCTGTGGAAGACGAATGTTCTCTTCGTTCCCTTGTACTAATTCATGTCTGAGAAGTAAGCTTTACGAAACCAAGTAACAGCATGCTTTGTTTTAGCAAACAGAAAAATATTTGTGCAAAGGACTCAAGGTCTGAGCATTCCACACATGAGTCTGCCTTATCACGTTTTCCCTTAGCTTACATCTGAACGCCATAACAAAAGGGGCCAAGAAATCAAGTTGCATAAGGGGCGTTGAAGGGGCTCAAGGATTGTGTATAATAAACGTGTTGACTGTTACATTTCATAATGATATTAAATCACGCATTCTAGGGGTATAAAACTGGACCCCACCCAACAGACGGGGTTCAGAAGAGCCCTGACGCGGTCATGTATATTTGATTGTCTGCTTTTCTGGAACTCTTCTCACCGTGACTTTGAAAATAAAGCTACTTTATAACCGTACCTGTTGTCTGGTCTGAAACCTTCGTCCACAGTTCTCATAGGAAATAAAAAAAACTATTTAATGAGACCTCTGACACTGCAATTCTGCATGGTTGTTTCATGTTCAGTGAGTAGTTGGAAGTCTTCGATTTTAAAGATTCCAAGCTTACATCATTAAGCTAAATTCTTAGCTTGCATTTGATATCATTTATGTTGGAGAAAACAAATTTAAGTGGACCCTAAAAATCATCAAAATTACAAACACTACTATTCTGAGTTGACAATAATAGTCCGGAAGGATATTCCATGTTTCAAAAAGCAGTTGTTCCTTCTTTCGACAGTTGTCCTTTTGGAAAGTTCCATCCGTTTGTAATTCATGGCTAAAGTTGCCTTTTCTATTTCCAGGTTTTCTAGTTCCACTTATAAAGATGAACATTTTGAAGACCACAAATATTTGCTTTTCAAGTCTATTAGTTGTAGTTCAAACAGAGTTATGTCAACTGTTGGAAATGGTGAAAAACTTATTTGATTGACATTTGCCATAAGTGGTTTCGTCAAGAACAAAATGGAGTGGACTTTTCAGCTCTAAAATCTTTGCGGACACCAGTAAATAAATTTCTATCAATGACGCTTCCAGTAGTTTCCAGATGTTTTTTTTTTAAATATGAAATTAAAGAGATTTCCATTTTTCAAGTCCTCTGCAAACAAAAGTAGCTTTGTTTGAAGAGGGTAACAAAAACTTTATTTTTACCTGTAATTACTGGGTGGTCCATCTGTAGCGATAGACACCAACTTTTTGATGTCAATTTCCCTAACAGTTGAAAGACCCTCACCTCAGATGTGTCATTTAAGTGGTATCAAAGCCAGTAATTCTTCATGGAGACCTTTATTGGAAACATACCGACTCAGAAGAATAATTTTGTGCAGTTCATCACATGCCAAAGAAAATACAGATGCCTGTTTTATTTCATTAATCTATTGATCTGTCACATTCTTATCCATCTTAATGATGCTGTTGTGAACAGTATTTGTGGATCGTGGAGTGCCTTTAATTTTTTAATATCTTCTTTATTTTTGAAGTTAGAGTAGAAACGTTCAGCCAAATTTGAAAATCACATTTTTACATATTCTCCATCTGTGAAAGGATTTCCATGCTTTACCCTAAAGCTAAGACCAGAGTGTTCTGACTGATAGCAACGCAAGAAATGGCCCATCTGGAAAAGACTAAATGCTAAGCAGTACCAGGTTATATGGTGTTCACACAACATTTTGCTTATGTTTTATGGCACTAAGGCTCCCAACGGTGGCAGTACACCCACTGGTGAGGCGCTGAAGAAATCTAAGGGGGGGATTTCTGGTCCAAGACATACTAAGGGGGTGTTGGGGACCAGCCACTACCCCCTTGGGCAGTACTTGCAAGAATGTGCTGAAAAGATTGATTAATACAACAACAACATTTATTTATATAGCACATTTTCATACAAATAATGTAGCTCAAAGTGCTTTACATGATGAAGAAAGAGAAAAAAGGCAAAGTAAGAATTAAAATCAGAGAACGCTAATTAACATAGAATAAAAGTAAGGTCCGATGGCCAGAGAGGACAGAAAAAACAAAAAAACTCCAGACGGCTGGAAAAAAAATAAAATCTGCAGGGGTTACAGGCCATGAGACCGCCCAGCCCCCTCTAGGCATTCTACCTAACATAAATGATCAGTCCTCATTGGATTCAGGGTTCTCATGGAAGGACTTGATGATGACGGTCAAATGGATTTCTGGCCTTTAATCCTTAAAGCTCATGGTGCTTTGATTGGGTGGTAGTGGCGCAGGTCGCCACCACAAAAAAACGGAAAAAGAACAGAAGAGAGAGTAGGGGTTAGTACGGATTTTGGAGCCACCATGAATAGTAATGATAGTAATACTAAAAATCATCGAACGCATGTTTCAACCAATTATTCAAAATGTCCATTAAGAAAGACCCGTCCATATTAAATAGTAGGTAATGGTACATTATATTTACAAGTTTGCACAAGTCATGCATTCTCAGATCATGCAAGTCCTTACAAGATTAACGCATGTGCAGAGGACCGAATCTATGCATGTTTTGACAGGTTCATTGAACATTACAATAAATATGTGAGAAGTTTTTTTTTATCTATACCAGATTGTTTTGGAATTCCTTCAGAGCAAGTGTAAACCTAAAATTACAGTGTGGTACCTACAGATCACGTTCAAAGGAAAACTTACGTGGACCTACTCATTAAAAACTAGATGGCTTCGCTAGCCAACCCCCATGGCACGCTCTACGTGTCTGCAACTTCGCGTCTCTGTTGCTTGCGTATGTGGAGTTCACTTTCATAAAACAACAAATCTTTTAATTCTTGTGGATAGGCCTCTTCATTGAGAAGAAAAACTACTTTTCTCTGATGGCAACAGGAATTAGATGATCTACAAGTCTCCCATCATCATAATTATCCAAAAGAGGATTTAGCATGATCAACAATCTATTAACAAAGAAAGGAAACAGATTGTCAATAGTGGAGTTAAGATTGCTGATGACAAAAATGGCACCAAACATCGAAAAATTAGTGTCATCACACCAAGCTCAGCCCTCTCACTAATAATATTATATTCATTTTTTAACAATATATGTTTTTAATCATATCTTTGAGCAATACACCAATATTGTTAATATCTTCTAATAAAAGAATTTTTCAAATCTGCCCTTGTTTTTCAATATATAGTATAGTTCACCCAAGGGGGGGCACTATTGAATCACTCTTTGAAAAAGTGGGCTATGACGCAATAAAGGTTGCAAACCTATGGTTTATTTGATCTATAATATTTCAAAGAATATGTGTAACTTTTCTCCTGCCTATTCTTTTACTCTATCTGGTTGCCTAAGGTTACAGAAAGAGGAATGTATTGAACTCCAGTACCTGACAGTGTGGTAAGAACATGGAATTTGAGGCACTCTCTTAAGGTCTACATAATAAAGAGTACAAAGATAGGAAATAGGGTCACCCTAGGACCCTGCCATAGTCAAACACTGGTCATTTGAGTTTGTGGATCAATCAAAATAAATCTCTGAGCGTTGTTAGTAATCGTTATTAGTGCTACAGACCCTTTTCCTGTCTTTGATTTTTGGTTTAGCAATTTTCTTTAACGAAAGATAGGACAGATGCATGTATTGACCCATTTTCCAGTATTGTTGATGCTTCTTTTCTGGGTCACATCCATTATTCCAAATTTTGCTTGTTTATCATGGTAAACGTAGTACAAAGAGTCTATATTTTTCCTTCTTTGTTTTCTTGTGGAGACAACGCATTAACAAGTAGGTTATTGCAACCTAACCCTCACAATAGTGGGGATGTCCTAATGAACCTACACTTTTTATGATTACAAACGGATGCTTGTAGATGAAAATATTACTTACAGTATATATATATATAGGTCAATATGTGCAAGCTGTATCTACTTTTCTAATGTGAGCCTAGCCGTTACACACAGAACTGTCTGACTGTTGTAGAAATGTTATAGTTGTACTGAACTACTGCACCTAATGTCAGTTAGGTCTGGGCTCTAATTCTGCTATTAAACAGAGAATGTTGGTTTCTTTTATTTGAACAGTAACATTTCTTAAAGGTTAAGTTTTGCTGATATTTTTTTCTTGTCACTAGCTTGACTGATTCTCATGTAGTAATTTTATCCTACAGTGAGAGGGGACACAATGAACATGCACTGTGAAAACTTTACCAGAGCAGTTTACAAATGATATCACTCACTTGTTTCATATGGGATTCATCGATGCAGTTTTCAATCCAAGTTCCATCAATGCAGAGCCTTTCTGCGCTTAGGAATTTAAACTAAAATGTGTTCTGTCTGCTGGATGACATACAGAAAATAATCACTTGACTGATTAATAATTCAGTTATCATTGATCATTTTCATTTCACGAGATTAGCCAGAGGAGTCACAGGACAATATACCTGAATCAGATGCAAGATAACTGGTTAAAGGAGCATCAAATAGAAATTACTTGACGCACCTGCTGAAATCAATCTGATTAGAGACCTGCCAGTTACACCATTTTAAATTACTGTCCATTCACTAAATATAGAAAAGGACAAAATGTAAAGCGGGTGAGTTCACCGTGCATTACCCTCAGATTGTCGGAGTAGATCAGAGGTTAACTGAAAAGGTGCAGCTGCCCATTTCCCAGCTAAGAGCATCCTGCAGCAAAGAATTCTGAAGCAGCCTAAGATGTGGTCTGCCATTTTATTGCAATCATGTCATTTGTCATAGATGATCCACTTAAATTATGGAGATGTGCTGGCTGATTTTTATTATTATTTTTGTATCAGCCTTGCAGAGAGCCAGTAATTCCTCCATCTGGCATTTGCTAGCCATTTACCCACAATCCTTTAAATGTGCAAGTATAGTATGTTATATAAAGCAACATTTTATTCATTAACAAGTTTGCTTTACAAGAAAACTGTGAAAAAAGCAGAATCTTACAATGCCATCAAGGACAGAAAGCAAACATGATGCTAGTCTTTCTAATACCAGTTCTACAGAAACAAAATTTTTATTATGTTACTCTATAGCTTCTCTATAAGTCTCTCATTCACAGTTGCAATATCTGTTAGGTCAAAAGGGCAATGTAAGCAGAAGTGAAAGCCAGATATGAGGGTCCGGATGAATGGTGTTCAGAACAAAAAGCAGCCCTTTCATGCCTCATGTAGTATAATGAAGAATTAAAAATAAATAGGGTTTAAAACTAAGTGTAGTTTTCAAAATTTTATATGATAAACAACTATAATAGATTATTAAAAATTACAGTTGTAGTAGCACCACCTTGTAAGATAACTGTTACAAACCTAAATATTTGCCCTTTCAATTAGTACCATTTTTATTACAACATTAATTAATAAGTGGGTAGGAAAGTTTTAAGTTTGTTCAAAACATTTTGAGTAACCATCTATACATATAATTCACTAAGGCAAGACACCCATGGAAAGCATGCCAGAAGGGGCGTGGATTCACTAAGCCGCCGACAAGTAAGACACCTATGGCGCACGCAGAAAGGAGGCACGCCGGAGGTGAATCGCCATATGCAGCGTGTAAAACGGTTTGCGAGGGGTATCCCATGGGAACCTTAAAACAATCCTTTACGTTAAAACACAATGAAGTAAACAGTCTTTAAAAACCGAGTTTTCGGTTACGACGCACGACCGCGTGCACCATAGCAAACTGTTTTACACGCTACATACAGCAATTCGCATCCGCAACAAACATGCGTCTTCTTAGATGCTCCTGCAGGAACATGGAAAGTCTACGTGAGCCACAGGTGCATCTGGACTGTGCAAAGACAACAACGACTCAAGTGACGAGTTGGAGGTGGGCACATGAGCGATGGCGGTCCGGCAGTTTTCAGTCACGTACGATTGTGTGTTGGTTCGTTCCGTGCATTGTTATAATGTTGCTTTTCTTGCTGATTTATTACATTACCGATTTTTCAAATGCTAATTTTCTCCCTGTGCTTAAAAATCATTAAAAAACCGGCCTGATGTAAAAAATGACATAATCTATCTTCCTCTCAATACCCATGAAAATAAAAGTACAGATATTTGTAAATTAATTATGCATAAAACAGTCTCTGGCTGTGTGCTTCAGGTCTTTGTCATGCTGAAAGGTGAACTGTCATGCCAGTCTGAGGTTATGTGCACTCTAGAGAAGGTTTTCTTCAAGAACTTCTCTGTATTTGGCTGCAATCATTCATTTCTCCCTCAGTTCTGACCAGTTTCCCTGTCCCTGCCACTGAGCAGCACCCCATAGCATGATGATGCTATCACCAAAATACACTGTAGGGATGGAGTTAGGGAGGCAATGAGCAGTGTCCGGTCTTCTCTGTTCTGCCTAAAAAGTTTTATCTCATCAGACCAGAAAATCTTTATTCTTGTGCTCTCAGAGTCTTTTAAATTGTTACATGCTTTTTACTCAAGAGCAGCTTCTGTCAAGCCACTTTACCATAAATGCTTGATTGATGGAGTGTTTCTGAGATGGTCATCTTTTCCATCGGTTCTCCCATCTTGGCATAAAGTTATATTGTGTTCTTCTATGACCAAAACTCTTCTTGCCCGGTTACTCAGTTGGGTCAGAGAGCCAACTCTAGGAAGAGTCCTGGTGGTTCCAAACTTCTTCCATTTCATAATTATTCAGACCAATGTTCTTCTGGAAACAGCCAAAGCTTTCAAAATGGTTTCATACCCTTGCCTTAATCTATGCCTCCCCATAATTTGATTGTGGTGGTCTACACAGAGTTCCTTGAACTTCACGTCTTGGTTTTTGCTCTAAAATGCAATGTGAATTGTGGGAAGCAAATACGTTGCAACTGACCGCAATGTGGAGTGCGACAGAAAAGAGTCTGAATACTGTAGGTATACGAATGAGGCATTTCAGCTTTTGATTCTAAATAAATTTTCATACGTTTCTTAAAATGTTTCCACTTTGACAGTATGACTTATTTAATGTAGATTGATGGGCAAAAACGTCAAATATATCCCTTTAAAATGAAATCTGCAACCTAAAAAAATGTGTAGAAAGTGAAGGGTTCTGAATATTTAAGTCTTTAGGACATGGGAGAAGAAACAAAACAATCATAGGGAGGATGAGCAAACTTTACACAAATAGAGACTAGGATAAGGTTTGAACCCAGTGTCCCAGAGCTGTAATTGGGTGTCACTCGAGTTTTTTGTTAATCGGCTTCCCTAAGGTTAATGTGAACCATTGATGACCCGTAATATTTCATTCTTGCAGATATTATTGACATGATTAAGGTCCCAGTTTGCACCACTTCAGAACTTGTGGAAAATGTATTTTAAAATAAAAATATACATCCATCCATCATCCAACCTGCTACAACCCAACTACAGGGTCACGGGGGTCTGCTGGAGCCAGTCTCAGCCAACACAGGGCACAAGACAGGAAACAAACCCCAGGCAGGTCTCAGCCCACCACAGGGCGTGCTCACGCACTAAGCACACACTAGGGACAATTTAGGATCGCCAATGCACCTAACCTGCATGCCTTTGGTCTGTGGAAGGAAACCAGAGCACCCGGAGGAAACCCATGCAGACACTTGAAGAACATGCAAACTCCACACAGGAAGGACCCGGAAAGTGAACCCGGGTCTCCTAACTGCGAGGCAGCAGCGCTACCACTGAGCCACTGTGCCGCCTAAAAATATACATATAAATTGAAAATATTCAACAAACTTCATAATTAGCCATCAACAGACAAAACTTACTCCTCATGAAAAAGACTTAAGACTTCAAGTGAGCTCATGACTGTCCACAACTAAATGGTGTACACCAAGAAATTTCAGAAGTAATGCTTGATTATATAGAACCCATGCTCTGTGAGGTAAAAGTTCAGGAAGATTAACCACAAGTTACATCACTCTCTGTTATGGTTTTAGTTTTAAAATTACACATATGGTATAACAACACCAGAAAAAGTAGGCCAAGATTGATTTCATAGTTATGAGCTGTTTGATAAGACGAAGGAGCTGAATCTTTTTATTTTAATCACATATATGATGTATATTACTTTAAAATGAGTTCTTTAATGTATAGGCACATGATAAAGTTGATCAGTCGTAGATTTCTCCCAAATGCTGGCATTGCAAAAAAAGAAAGTAACACAACACCTGAGAAGAGCTGGTGTTCCTGAAGGAATACCCTATATAACTAATAGTTGGCAAAAGGTTAAAAAATAAAGAAAAATAAATAGTGTGCTAAGGCACAGCTAATGCAGCTCATGATTCAGTCACAGTGATGGTTTCTCTTCAGTTGCTGGTCCATACTAATGGTGGACAGTGGAGTCTTTGGGGCTCACAATCCTAGAAAATGGAAATGGTCTGGTTGGAGAGTAGTCAAAAGAGCTCTACCAGGTCATTCTCTTCACGACTCCAGGAAAAACAGACAAACCAACAAAGTTTGAGCTTGTTTTTTCTTGGCCGTGTGGGCAACAATCTTAATGGTCAGGTCCATATGTCGTTTTCTTGAGCCACACTTGCGAACTCATACTGTGGGATCCCAAGGCATTCCCAGACCATCTGGAATATGTAATCCACCCAGCAAATTCTGGGTCTGTCCCAGAGTCTCTTCCCAACTAGTTGTACCTCTGCAGGGAGGCATCTGGAAGGTATCTGTATTAGATGCCTGAACCATCTCAATTGCCACCTCTTGATGTGGAAGTTCAGTGGCTCTACTCCAAATCTCTCCCAGATGTCTATGCTTCTAACCCTGTCTTTAAGGGAGTGCCCAGCTATCCTGTGGAGAAAGCTCATTTTAGCCGCTTGTGTATGCAATCTCGTCCTTTTGGCCATTATCTAAAGCTCATGACCATGGGTGAGGATAGGGATGAACATTGACTGGTAAATCGAGATCTATACCTTCTGGCTCAGCTCTTTCTTCACTACTAATATCAGTATAGTGACTGCATAATCGAGCTTGCTGCCCTAATCAGCCTGAACTTATCATCCATTTTTCCTTCACTCGGGAACAAGACTTTGAGATACTTAAACTCCTCCCCTTGAGGCAGTAAGTCACCTCCCATTTGGAGATGACAGTCTACATTTTTCCTACTGACAACCATGTCCTAGTGGAAAAGGAGCTGAGCCAGAAGGCAAAGCTCTGTATTTACCAGTTGATCTATATCTCTACCCTCACCTATGGCCATGAGCTTTGTTGGACACTTAGTATTTAAATAAACATCCCTAGTGAAAAAAGAACAAAAAAAAAACACCAGAAGTGTGCATTTCCTCAACTAGAATAAGGCAGTTGTTAGGTAACAACAGGTGGGGTTACTAGCAGAAAACAGTTATTTGCAAAATGGTGACCTTTAGTGTGTCTTAACATGAAAACTGTGCAGGATGTCACATTTTTAAAAAACATACTTCACCGCACCAGGGTGATGCGAAAGAGAAGCATACATGGGAGTGATTTGACTGGTGTGGTACGAATTACATGCTCTGTGCTGTTGCAGAAAAGAACATACATAAACACACATGGGAACAAGGCTGTAGAGAGTAGTATTACTTGTTTTACACATAGAAAAAATTTTTTAAAAACCTCAAACTTTTGTGTTTTGTAATTCCAAACTCTCATGTAAAACTATTTTAGTGTATTTAAATCAAAACTTTCCTGTTTGACTTATCACTACTGTTGTGATGTGAAAATTTGTATACAAGTTGATAAATATTTTGCATGTCTTTATTTGTAACTTAGACAAAGCAATGTAATATTAGTGTTACATTATTGATAATAACAGCAATGGTTTGATGGTTTAAGAACTCCTTCACCCCTTTTTGGGTCATTTTACAACAGGGTTGGGGGAAGTGCCTCAAACCAGTTTGGCAAGTGTTTCTCTGCCAAAGTCTCTCTCTCAACCCCCACAGGAAAGCCAGGCTGCCTAACTGCCAAGCTTTACCTTAACATATGGTTTTGGGGGGTGGCAGGTGTGAAGATGTTCTGCCCCCCAATCCCCCCCCACCGATTGGTCTGAAGTATGGCTGTTTGGAACTGTCTTGTATCAAAGCCTTTAAGTTCCATGAAGCCCTATTGGCTCTAGGAGTTGGTCAGAAAACCTAAAAATTTGCATGGTTTACCTTACCCTCTCTCTCTCTTACCAAACTGATGAAAGATCATCTCACACCATGAACTGAAAAGGACAACACAATGAAGAGCACAGCTCGGCAGCCATGTTGAGACAGGCATGCGACCTACTCTGAAGAAAACTGACCACAAAACGATGCCTTAACTAGAGACATGTTAGGTAATTAACATGTCTATATGCCGCCTGAAACTACACTTTGCCATTTATCAGGTTGTATGGTTGCCAATATTCAAATGTACTTTGCATATTGTTATTATTTATGAATATTATCAATAATACAGTACATTGTTTAAATTGTAACTTAACTCCTGTTTGTCTTTTACTACATCTAATTGCCTGAGGTTATAGGATGGGATGTAGAAGAGAAGGTGGGGAGATGTATCACGGTACAATCCCTTATAAACAGTGTCTGTGAGATTTGAGGCATTCTGATAAAGGCTACATATTAATAATACAAAAGGGGAAAGTAGAGCAATATATTACTCTACCAAGACAAAACACACTACTCACACAATATGCATGCTGCAGATAGTTGAGTTCTGGCATGTGGTTGCTCACAGATTGTACATGCAAGCCTTGAAGCAGGCATAATTCCAACAATCAGTACTGTGACACTTCAGCAAATACATATAGCAACACAAAGACACCAGCAGTATATTGTAGATGACAAAAAAATGAAACAAATAAATAAGTACCCAAAAAACAATATCACCTTTTGACGGTGTTGTTCAGCCACGCTCTACCGGGTCCCACCAGGATCCTCAGGAACACGCAACTGCCAATAAAGTTTCCGATAAGACGAGCAAATGAGGACACCGCACAAGGCCAAGGGAAAGTGAAACAATGCTTAGTACTTTTATTAAAATAGTCCATCAAAAACAAAGCACTCAATAGGTGCAGTGCAGAATTCAATAAATTAATCCAATAAAAATGAAAGTGGAGGTTAAAATTCAAATAAATAAATCCATTAAAAACAAGTTTAACAACCATCTGGCAGAAAACTGTCCTTTTCTAAAAACCCAATGCATCTTTCTTAAAACTGACGTCTCCTCTGCTTATGCCATACAGGTTTCGTAGCATAGGAGTCACTCTGCTGACAGACATGGCCAACCTTCTATGGGTCTGGGTCCTGGCTATTCCATGGCTACAGTAAGACTCTCTCTCCGGACCTAGGCTTGGGTCCCAAAAGGCCATACTGCTGACATTGCACAAGCCCCATCGACTCCCAATGCCTTCCCAGTCTTCTGCAGTGAGTCATTCACACACCTGGTCATTCCTACTCCTCATACATGCTCAGCCGGTGTGACACATTTCAAGCACATCGAGTGTTGGCTGCACACTTCTCTCCAGGGGCTCTTCTCTCAGCTGCCTGCCTTCTCTCTCCCTTAAGCCCACTGTCTTCGCTCACTCACTCCTGCATTGGCGCTCATTTTCCCTCATGTCTTCCTGCTCTCTTCTCTTTTTTTAACCTCCACTCTGATTTCTTTGTTCTCTGGATCATTCTCTTTCGTCTTTTGATCTTGCACCCCCCTTTTATACGCTGGGAAGTGGTTGCAGGTGCTATTACCTGATTGCTGTCCCAGGCTGATAATGAGATGATCAGACAATGCGCATGTGCCGGCAAGGCAAGGCAATGCACCGACAGCTGACCACCTAGGGCAGCAATGTTTTTGGTGATGGCATTTTGCCAGCTTTAATAGATGTAGCCATTGGTGTCGGGAGGGGGCAATCTTTGGGGTCCCTGCTCTCAAGTCTGATGTTTATGAATGACTCATCTGGATCTCCAAGGATGGCACCCCCACCTGCTCTTTGATCAGACATTCATGTCTGTCTCATGTGAAAATCAACAAAAAAAAAAACTCAATTCCATATGTCATCAAAGTACGAATTGCACAAAACACCAAAGGGGAAATCCCCCTCTTTCACTCTTCGATCTGCAATAATGTGTATAGCAAGTGGCTTCACGACTCCATGGTTTGTGTGCGACATTTTCACTTTTGCCTAGAGGGCAACAAAAGAGCGGGCACTGTTTTTTCTCAGCTCCTATCAAAGCAAAATCCTCAAAACTACAACTGCATTACATTATTGAGTGTTTCTATAAATTGACCATTGCAAATCTTGTTTCTTTCATGCATTGTACAGCATAAAAGGTCATAAAATGTCAGGGTTCGTCACTGTCTGTCTTGCTCTCTGTCTTATTATCTTGACACTTTAAGTTCAAAAAGTGAGGCTCATAACAAAAGATTGCTAAAATCTGAATCTTGATTTGCATCCTTATTTCTGAATTACCTTCCAGTTAATAACAGCATTGAACATTGTCCATTATAATTGAACTAATAGATGCATTTGTTATTTAAAGGGAAGACTGAAAGACAAACAAGTAATAATATTTTGCCACAGGCAGATGCAGCACTTCAGGATTTATGAAGGTGGTAGTGAAGTGTGCCGAACTGAGACCCATCAGATGTATTGTGGTTTAATGGATTTTTATCATCCATTTATCTTTTTTGAAAAAAAAAAAAAATATTTTCACTTAGTTATTGTTGAAGGGAGTCTGAGCCCGGAAAAGTGGCAATGGGTACAAAGCAGGAGTAAACCAACCATAATTCATCACAGACAGACACACATACACAAATACGAGGCCAGTTAAAGATAACTCAGATGAAACTAGAGTTACAAAAGGGGCCTCCTCAAATTTAGAACTGTATAGTATGTAGGAATAAGAAAAGAACAAGGAATATATTTTTGACTAATTGTACCTTGTAATTAGCTGTACCTTTTACGACATATTGAAGCATCTCCAAGAAAGAAAGAAGGAAAGAAATGGACTTTTCCAATTTGACATGTCTTTTGACTACAGTGAGAGAACAACAGGACGCCATTTAGCAGCTTCATGAGATGAAGTAAACCTTGTTTTCCATATTTTAACCTCTTGCACAGTAAACACAACAGCTTTGTTCTAAGTAAAGGGTACAGTTCTTTCCATGTCTCATCAAATTGAGCATATTCTTGTTAACTGATTTGCCCAGGGTCATGCGCAGTAGTAGACTTTGAACCTGTGACCTTGATGTTTGCAGTCCATCTCCATAACTTCTACATCTTATGACCTGCCAAAAAGGATTTGGAAATAAAAAACACCAAATGCTACTTACTTGGGCTTTATTTTTATTTACTAAGAAACAGTGTGAGGTAGAGCAAAAATAATAACATACCATAGCATTCTCAAATGCACTTAATCCAATTCAGGATCATGGCGGGTGATAATCACAGTGCATCAGAAATTGTGCATGACATATTTTTTATATTAAATGATTACAGCAATGGCTAGGTGAACTGAATGTCACGCAACCCGAGTATTTAAAATATTAATTACAGGCAGATAATGTGTAACAGAAATCCAAAAACTCTTACAGTTGACGCCAGTACATTAGTAACTTTGGCAAATGCTGCCTTATCTAACCTAAAAGTACAGGATAGTATAATGTTTTGTTTGTTGTGACTATATAAACACACAAATGTCCTTAAATTTAAACCACCATGCTACTAAAAGCTTCCTGTTCTGATGATTTTTTTGCTGAGGTTATGCCCAAATTATAGCAATTTTGTGTATAAAAGAGATGATTTCTTTTTATTAAACACTACATGAATAAGCATGGGTCACAGCTAACTTAAAAGGTAACATCATACATTATTTTATGGCGGATTAGCTTTCTAAAATGAGGCACCAATTGTTTATCATGGCACCACGTTACTTGTAAGAGCTACAATACATTCTGTATACTTGACAATATCACTCTGACAACTACTATTCACAAACATAGGGGCTGAATAATTTGGTTTAGTTCCTTGACCACTTAATCTATAAAATGAAGCTCTTCTACCACTGATCTACCCACTCAAGTGACTAGCTTGAATTTATGACACAGACAGATAACACGTGCCTCTCAAACACTGTATTGGTTTAATGCTCTAGACACAGAGTGTAGAGCTTCTTTAAGCACAACCAGGGCTCATTGGTTAGAGTTTTGTTACACAGTGTGCCCAAAATCAAACTGCAGCACATATTTGTGACAATGTTTTTGATTAATAGGTGGGGTTTGGGTGCCATGGAGACGGTCTGTTTTATTCTCTCACTATTTTAAAGATTGCAATATTTTATTTAATATATTTTCAAGGTTGACTTGTTGATGTTCAATAGGAAATTGCTCATATAAAAAGTTTTCAATAAGCAAATTCTTTTCAGACTGGCAGACTGAAGTACTGTATATTTGATGTTGATATATTCAGAGGGAAGTAGCATGAATTGATGATGATTAGAAAGGAGTAGCAGAGCAGTCACAGATCAAAGACAGGGCTCTTGACCAGTGAATGAAGAGGAAAGGCAGGTCTTCAGTTTTAAAGCACAGAATTATGGGAATGTGTTTACCTATTTACCATTTTTTGCTGCTTTTGTTTACTGTGTTTTACATGTGAGTGGATAACAGACACAAGTAACATGAGAATTTTTTTTCACAGACATTTTGATGTCTTTTGTTGTTGTGCAGCATTTGTTGCCATTAGGTTTCACTATCTCATAAACATTCTCTTTAATCTTCTCTTAGATAAAAAAAAAATGTTATTGGCCATCACGGCATACTTCATGGGATAAGTAACATATAAATAAAAAAACATTTTTGTTTAGAGCATTCCTTTAAAACAATTAAGGGGAGCATATGAAGGAGAGAAAAAGTCACATGGAACAACTTCTCCTGGGTCATTTCAATCAGCACTGCTGAGGCCTGGTGGAATAACCAGAATGACCCCTCTGCTCAAAGAAGAGAATGCTGGAGCATATTCTCAGCTGCTACCCAAGAAATTTAGTAGAAGGTCGCTATAGGTGGTATGATGTCCAGGTGCCCCAGACTATAACAGACACAATCTGCAGTGCATTCAAAAGTGGCTGAGAAGAGATCCCTGAAAAGAACGTAATCTGTTTTGTCAGAGGAGGGAGATCAACAATGCCAGGAGTTGCTCAATACCACCCAGGACTGCAAATGAGGGCTGACCTGGGAGAACAAACAGCAGGCAGTGTGGTATAGTAATTAAGGCTTTGGACTTCAAACCCTGAAGCTGCAGCTCCAAATCTAGCTAGTGACACCGTGTGTCCATTAGGAAGTCACTTGACCTGCCTATGCTCTGATTGGAAAATCAAACGAAATGTAACCAATTGTATCATAAAATTTTGCAAGTCACTTTGGAAAATGGTGTTAGCCAAACAAGTAAATGTAAGTGTAATCAACTAAAGTTCCTTTCACATATGTACAAGACAACTATTAGTCTGTGTTATAATCATTATTTTATGGCTGGTTAGCTTTCTAAAATGAGGTACCAATTGTTTATCTTGGCACCATATTGCATATAAGAGCTTCGATGCATTCTTGACAATATCACTCTGACAACTACTATTCACAAAAATAGGGTCTGAATAATTTAGTTTAGTTCCTTGACCATGTAATCTATAAAATGAAGCTCTTCCACCACTGATCTACCCACTCAAGTGACTAGCTTGAATTTATGACACAGGCAGATAGCACGCGCAATTGACACATTATCCTGGTTTAGTTCACTGTATCATAGGGAGAATGGATGGGAAAGAACTCAGGGAAAAAAGGGGCAAAGTATGAAGACCTCATCAACAACTGTCATTCTACAGTATAGGCTAGAAAGCAAAGTGTTGGCCTGTGGAGATGGGATGTCTCGGCTTTGCAGGTCTCCCAGCATGGCCTTTGCTGCACTCAGCTTACAGAAGAAAGGATGAGGAAAGCTATTGGCACCATCATGCAAACAGCTGAGAAAACATCACAATATCTTTGGATGAAGAATGCAGATCCATGGACTGGGACTGTGGTGCAGGAATTGGCCAATATCAGTTGGGTCATCTAGGAAAGGGTGTTGTGACAGGCAGCCACGGTCATTACCCAGCCGGGACACCAGCTGGATGAAAGGACTTGGGGAGAGAGCATATGTGAGGCACCACCTCCCCTGGGATGCTAGAGGGCAGCCCTCCTGGTCAGTTGTTGCACCATGGATTCTCACTGGGCACACTGGGAGTTGGAGTTTGGTACAACCCTGTTGGGATCCATGGGGGCCACAAGGAGGAGCTGTAGAGCCCTACATTGAACTTCCATCACACCTGGAAATGATTCCAGGTAAAGCTGATGAGCCACCTGGAGAACTCCCAGGAGCTGAATAAAAGGAGATGCCTCACTCCATTTAGGGAATGAGAGTCAGGAGGTGGTGAACAAAGCTTGCCGAGAGAAGAGAAGAGAAGAGAAGAGAATAGAAGAGAGAGAGAGGAAAAGGATTGAGCTTTGGTGTTGTGGACATTTTGCTGTTGTGGGGAGAGAAGAAAGCGCTTCCCCACCTGTAAATAAAGGTGTGCTGTGTTCAGACACTTGTGTCCTCCCTGTCAGTGGCTGGTTAGGGTGGCTGCACACACCTTGTGCTCCACAGTGTATGATGTTCAAATGACCCAAAACAAACAATGACCTCAGGTGATGTCACTGAAAATGCACCTTAGTACCACTTCAAGCAATGTTTTAAAAATAAATAAGAAAAGGGTCAGATAACATGGTTATCGTTCATGGAACACTAAGGCAAAAAAAATTCAAAGTCATCAACTTATCGAAAAATTGATGAAAAATGTTTCAACTTGCTAAAAAAGTAATTCTCTTATCACTTATTAGCCTTGCCATATTAGTTAATTCCAGGCAAGTTCTTAATGCAGAGAATGCCTTTAAATAAGATAGCTGCAGTGAAACGGCATGCTGACACATGTATTGTACATCCATTCCTAGGATCCATGCCAAGGAAAACAATTTAAAAAGATAAATATCTGGAAAATACTCAAGAAAATAAAGGAATAGCACGATGAAGTTAATATTCCCATAACATTATAGCACACTCAGACTTGGTTCCTGCTATGGAGCTCAAGATGTGCATTAACATCCCCACAACCCTAAAATCAATAAAAGAGTTTGCATGTGAATAATGTGTACACCTTGCCTGTCTTTTGTGTAGGAAAGTACTGAACTGACTGGGCTCCAGTCAAAGCCGACTAATGTCACCTACATCGTTTTCATTCTTAATTCCCGGTACTACTACATTTTGAGTTCTTTTACAATTTTCATTTTAAAAGTGTGTTCATCATATTGCACCTTGCAATAATGTTGTCTGTACTGCACTGGTAATAATATGAATCAAATCAAGATTTTCAGCTTCAATCAACTTTAAACATCACACTGTATGCATTTTGCACTCCAATGCAAATATAAGAGTATTTTCAGTTCTAAATTACAACCAACTTAATAAGGGGCCCTTAATTTTCTGAGCTGTTGTATACTAGTGAATAATATGAATCCCTATGAATCAACTAATGTTTACTTTAGTTAGTAACATTAAAATAAGCATTGTGAAAGTATAAAAGGTTCCATATTCTTTAAAAATGTAACAATAAGACATTTAAAGGGATTCCCCATTTTGTCAGGCAGGTCAACAATAGGCTTAAATTAAGGTTGTTGTGACATTTGGCATAATTAGGTAATTTATCAAGTCTTTGCTGTTTTAATTGTGTATTCCTTACTGTTTAATTGTTAAGTACCTTAGTTATGCATTGCCACATGTCGCCAATTAAATGTGGGCTCTCAGGGCATGTAAGCTTAATGAAGTGGGGCTCGTGTTTAAGCTTCTGAAAGGTGGAAGGAGTCACGGAATTAAAAATTAAACACTAAGCATAGCTGGGTCTGCTTAGCTACAGGGTGCATTCAAACCACTTAGGACTGCATTTGAAGCAGATAATCAGGGTGAAAGAAGGAAAGCAGTAAGCTGCTGCTGGTTGCTTGTTGAAAGAACAAAGGCAAGTTTACACTATTGAGCATTTCGCCTACACAAATTCCATCTCTTGCTAAAACCAATTTCATTTATTGCGTAACCCCAAAACCAAGCTTACATGCTGAAGTGCAAAAGACGTCTTTGAGTGTTCTGCCCACAAATGCTTTTGAAAGAAGTGTAACAAAAATGGCCTTTTGGGTTTATTGAATGCTTTTATAGAGAGGTATTATGTCAAGCTGACATGTCACAGTATTTTAGACAATCTACTGGTTTTGGAAACAATACTACTTTTGTGCTTAATACTATGGATGTGGATTATAACGCAAACTTTATCATCATAGTATTTTAAGATATTTTTTAGCATTTTCCCACCTTCTTTGGTATATCATCCAAAACATCATTGTGACTATCAAGTTCAAGTATACTGTGACATAGTAATTCATGGATTTTATCATAGTTTCAGGGCAAATAACGTGCCACACATAAATATGTGAATGCCCTAGCTTACTGTGAAGGTTTATGAAAATAGCTAAGGTAAGAGATTCTCAGAGAGGCTAATTAGAGCACTGCATTTGGGCATTCATCAGAATCTCTTTGGCACATGCTCAGGGTTCAGGTTAATTTACTGTAAATGACTTGACATATTCTGGTACCTTTAGGAAAGCAGCCTGAATAATTCTTTTGTACAATAAATAAGTGAACAAACAGGACAGGAAAACCCAGAGAATCTGTCAATATTGCAGACATAGTAGAGTGTTTGGTACAGGGGTGCAGTGATATCTGGGGTCACTTTCGACACCATCTGAATGAGTAGTCTCTGCATATCCAACCATCTTAATAATAGGTTAAGTGCCTGTGTGTCTGTCTAAGTGTCTATTTGGTCAGTACGTCTTCCATCATTCCAATAGATGGCACATCACAAGCATTAACACTGCTCTTATGAATCCCATACCAAATGGCATATAAAAGAGAAACATGCATTGTATGGTACTCTGCAAACATTAACATTGATATCTACGTTGATTATTTAGATTTCAACCCACCTTAGACGAGTAGCATAGCTAGTATACAATAAGAGCAATAGAAGATTTTTCAAAAATTACATTCGGAACAAAATAGCTTGTCAGAACCTATTCACTTACAATAACTTTTGTAAAATATCATCAAGTACCACATTTCACACCACAATGCCATACCACAATTTTCTTACATGCATGCAGACTTCCCTAATGTCAACATTAACTTACTCGACTAATAACATCTGTCCATCTTTTGCTAATGATTAGTGAATTATCATCAAAGGACAGAATGCTGGTGCCTGGTCTGTCTTGATTGGCATCAGATTATTGTGATACCCTCTGACAGCATCATTTTCTAACAAAATACAGGCATGTACAGCTGATTTAAATGGTAATTAAAATGAGAGCTTTTCAACGACCCACTGCTCAAGAAAAAATATTGACTATGAACCAAGTAAATTAAATTGGCAACACCTCAAGTTTAGAATTGAATGGCTTTAAGGTGTAAAAGGACAAGCCACAAAAACCGACAGAATAGAACTACTGAACACACTACACAACTCAAAGTGGCTAACTACCACATGGCCATGTGTTTGATGGTCAGTGTGAGGACTGAAAGGATGTTTTACAAATATTCTCTGTTCTTTCTGCACCAGGATTCAGCACTTCTTCAAAACAGGAGCATCACAATGCTGGCTTTATTTACATGAAGTGAAAGTATCACAAATAGATGTGTTAAAATTAAGATACAGAATAATGTCTGGTGAACAATGCCTTTCTGATGTTGATCTTCATTCTTTTTCTTTTTTCAAATTACTTTGTGTGCCTTGCGATACGGTGGCGCAGTCCAAAGTCATGCAGGTTAGGTGCATTGGCGATTCTAAATTGTGCCTGGTGTGTGGGTGTGTGTGTGTGCATGCCCTGTGGTGGGCTGGCACCCTGCCCGTAGTTTGTTTCCTGCCTTGCAGCCTGTGTTGGCTGGGATTGGCTCCAGCTTGTTAGGATATAGCAGGTTGGATAATGGATGGATGGATGTGTGTGCCTTATCGCCTCTCTTTGCTGTTGTGTGCTACACTGTGATATCTGGGAAAATCACACAGAAGATATGAAAAAATGAAATTTAAAAAATTCTAAAAAAGGTGGTCCTCATTTTAATAGGGGAGATGACATTTAAGCCCTATTGCTAAACTAGAAAGTTCAGGATGGACATGCACACACAGTATACAGAACACTGCCATTGAGATGATAGAGAGTATAGAGAACACTGCAGGGCCAACTGGTCCAGTACATCAGTCAGAAATAGGCTTACTGCACCCAGCACAAAGACAATTTCACTTAATACAAGATGCAATATTTTTATAGATAAGAAATTAGTTTTAGCACATCATAAAACTTGGGAATAAGGCATAACAATAAAAACCTGAGGGTTGTGTTAAAAATGTTAATAAGCTAAATTACTGAAAGAAGCTTATTACTTATTTTGCACAACATCTGGTGAGGCTGTGCCCCACTGGCCCTTAAGGCAGAAGCACCACTGGTAATTAAATCAAATAACACTTTAGCAATGCAGACGTTAATGTGAAAAGCAAAGTCAAAACAAAACTAACAAAAATAAAACAGCATATTAATAACACAGGCTCAACTCAAAAGTGTGTAATCCTGTATAAGGTAGTCAAATGAAATGAAATCAAAATGTAAAAGTCCCATATATTACAGAATGTTACTTATAGATGAGCAGTCAAGCTATTACTAAATACCTCAAAGAAACATACACAATAAACTGCAAAATGTCTCAAGCAGATTGCTTAGAAAGGGACATGACAAAGAATTTCTTCTTCTTCTTGGCAACTCATACCTGACAAAAAGGTGTATGATCACCACCTACTGATACCATGTTAGAATCACATATTCTACTCTCATGTTATACTGGTGATTACCAAAGCTGAAATTTGACCCAAATCATGCCAATCAATCTGCCTTCCTTTTTGTTTACACCCATAAATTACCTGATTTAAGCAGATTTATAGAAATCATAATACCATCCGACATTTCTACTCCTATCCCATATCTCCTGCCATGTTCTACGTGCCCAACCATTTTAATTTCTTATTTACTACTGAATAACTTTTTCCTTTCCCATAGTAACTCATATTTCCACAAGCTATCTTCTACATACTTCTTGCACTGTTTTTAATACACGTCACCTCCCTCTTGACCAATTTGTAATACTAAAATACTGAAAGAGCCTCTTAGGACAGCTTGTTATATCATACAGTACTACACTCTAGCATTGTAGGGTTAACAGAAAACTTTGCCATTGTTCTTATGAATTCTTAACCCTGTTCTTAATTTTGGACTTATTTGTCTCATGTGTATGCATTTCAACAGACATTTCTGTTTTCATCTATTTTCAAAGATAAATTGTTAGTTTTGATTCCCTATTCAATGCATACCAGCTTTCCCGTGTCATGCAATTTATTGTGCATAGCGCTCTGAGTACACAAAGTATTGGGGTCACAGCAGAGATATGACCAGCTGGCAGCGAGAAGGAGGAAAACAAAAACTCTACTTGGCAGTATTCCTACAAAAAAGATAGATCTAGGGGTCCACAGTTAATAATAAAGCAAAAAGTCACAGTCAGAGCAACATTTGTGCTGACCCAGGCAGAGCAGTTGCACTCCCTTCCTGTCATTCTACAGTTTCATAATTTTCTTTCGATAGTGTAAAATAAAGTAAATGAAATCCTTTTATCATTGAATTTTAATACATATCTTCACTCCTGTACTGTCAAGGTTTTAAGAAAAGAGCAGGCCACCAAGAACTAAATGGTAGTGAGATGGACCTGGAGATGAGAGAAGGAAAATGAAAGCAAAACTACTGTAGCCAAAAATACAAATAACTGAAAGCTCCAAAACCCGAAGTGTAAAACAGAAATTGAAGTAAAGAATCATTCAAATTCCTAGCTCCCTGAAAGAATTTTTATTAGCTAAATGTACCACAAAACATTTGTTCATAAATCTACAAAGCTACATTCCAGTGCTAGCCTACCACCATCTTAAACAGCAGCGCCAAAATCATGTCATGAGCCCAATGTCTGGCTGTCATTTGATGGCAGCATATTACCATTGCTTCTAATAATTTGGCTACCACCATGAAAAACACACAAAATGGTGGCATAGCGTCATTAACATAATGGGGTTATCCATAAATAACTTCACACTACTGTGGCATAAAATTGACCACCACCACCTCCATCACAATTCTCCTAGTTCCCTTCCAGTAATGACATCACAAACTTCTTATAAGTGGACTTAACACCCTCAAAATGCAAAACTCTTATCATTTTGTGTTTTACTAAAACAAATTATCAACAGTTTTAGCATTAACCGCACATGCAGCCAGTTTTTAAGGGGTTTAATGTTGCATAATTATATAGCGAAGTTTGATGAACCGTTTTATTTTAAAACTTGCCTATTCATTGTGCCATTGTCAACAAGAGGTGATGTGCCATTGTGAAAACAGGAACACTGCTGACGTAAACATTATTTCCAGGAACAGAGAGTCCACCTAGGTCCAGATCATCTTCATACTTAATATAACTACTGTTTATTTGCATCCACCATAAACAAAGCACAGGCAAAACAGATGAAATGAATTGACTATACGCAAGACCTAAGACGCAAGAACTGCAGATTAAACTCAGCAGTTTCACAGCTAGTCTGCCAGCAAATATCCATGTAGTCATGTTAAACTACAGAGGTGGAAAATGGGGATGTCGTCAGTCTTCGGTAACCATGACTGGCTATCACTGTATCAGCTGACTGAATGTGACACTGTTTGGTTGTTTCGTCATTAAATTCCAAATAGGCCTACATATGGATGTTAGCCACATGTCATACATTAGTTGTACATCGATTGATGGCTTAGCTCAGAGTGTGCTGCTGCACCACTAATGATGTTGGGTTAAGTGTTGTGCATGACAGCAGAGTGTTCCTCTGTGCTTAAACTCATGACTTGAAGGTATAGCTGGCTCTGTTCATTATCAGTACTGGTTATCTTACAGCTTTGTGACGTTATGATATGTCAATGCCCACCTTCATCACATACCATAACAAAAGTCGTATCACCCCCTTCCACCACGTCAATGATGGATGTCCCCTTGTGGAAAATTAATAACTGTTGTCATGCATATGTATGGAGGGAATGTGTTAATGGCTCCAAACCAGAACCCATAACAGGGATGGGCTTTGGTGCAACATGGTACACCTCTCTTCTTTTCCAGTCCAAGAATGGAGAATGACCACACCGACGATCTATGACGCCAGCCCTGCGGCACCCAGACATCATGCCCTTTCAATTCTTGGTTCTATATTAATGGTAAGCCAACAAGAGACAGGTATACATGTGATCTTACAACTGCTGGAGCCACGTTCACCTGCAGCAGCACTTTTTCGTTAAAAGCCTTGGAAGGAGTGTGAAGCTTTTCGTTGTTTCCTTTAGTGGCCCGGTTATAAATAAGCAAGGATCTCTAGGAGACTCCAGCACTTTATGGTGTGTTGTCCCATTGTTCTCCAAAAAAAAGGCAAGGTGAACAAAATTCAAATTCATAACAACCACTACAAAAATGCATCCAGTTTTAAAATAACCATGGAGTCTTCTGCCAGTGAGACGAGACACAAACTACTACATATTTTAAATTAAAGCAGAATTTGTTGTTCCTGAGTGAAGAATGTGGAGACATTACTGGGAGGTGCAGAGGTAAGTAATCCTATTGAGTGCAAACATTACAAAAGGAAATACCTATGTAAGAGTTTTGTCAAAATCTCAGCCTGCCAAAAAAGTCTGAACTCTCCTAGGTGACAATCAAGCCATTGATTTGTCATGTAAAGGTAAATGAAAGGAGTACATTATACAAAGAGTGACATTTTACATTAAAGTATAGCTCTCTGTATTGAAAAATATTTGCCAGTACACTCACTGATGAACACAGTCCATGTTCACATTGAGTCTGCATGTCATGGTATAAGGGAAATTTACAAAAACTAAAATTTATTACTGTGGCACAGAATCATCCCCACAGCATTATTGAGGTTAGGGACACGAGTGTTGGGTGAAATGTTGTTATTAATGGACTCTCTTCTGTTACCCCTAACCCTGACAACACAACACACAGACATCACATCACGTCTGCTTCGATCCCAGATGTGCTGCCTCTCCTGCTCGTGGGATATTTGAACAACAGGATTTAAGGAAGTTGGTGTTCACATCGACACTGAGACTGAAGAATATGGAGTTCCACTATGATGAGATGTATCAATTAGCCTGAGAGGAGGCACGGAAGGCCATACAATATCCTCAATAATTGCTGGAAATTGTCTTTTTTCCAATTTTCCTTTTGCATTAAACAGGGTGCCAGCTTGTTCTCAAGCCTTTGTTTTCTTTGTCTTGTTCATTCATTTTACAATGCACACAGTATATCTGTCAGCGCAAATGGTCTGTATAGCCAGAAGAATGACAAGTTAAATGTATTAAAATTAATCTTTCAGTTGCCTCTCCAGATTCAATCTTCCATTTTTTGGGGAGTAGAGGAGGAATTTGTTTTCACCTTACCAAATAAAAGCTTTGGCACTTGTTTCCAGATGTATTGCGTTTTGTTATTATGGCAAACATTGCTATGAAAAAACACTTAAAAAGGAACAATGTATATGCTCCTGTTTTATTCAGATAATAAAATAGTAGATTATATATATTTTCTGGGAATCCTAAAATATTCTACTTTCTCATTATTGTTTTTATATATTCTATTGCAGGTAGGAGAAAGTGGGCTTTCATCCTAGTTACCTTGAAATATTCCTGAGATCTCGTAAATTTGACAAGATCTCAGAAAAAGGGAATCTGTAATGTTTGCTGCAGTGCAGGATCTGATTGAAATGGTAATGGGAGACTCAATAAAAAAAGCTATGGTCTAAGCACAAAGCGATGTACAGACAACAATAAGCAAAGTCATAACAGGGAGCTCTGGTCAAAGCAAAGCGTACACTTAGCAAAGTTCCTTTTCTACTCGTCTTCTTAAAAAAAGAAGTGCACTTCGCAGATGCCAGGAGTAAACCATGTGCTGCAGATGATAATGTTCATAGGTTGAAACTTTGCATCTGGAACAAATTGGGCATGCAGGTGTTTATATGTCATTGGAAATGTACATGAGCAATATACACACATTCTTATTCTATATACTGTACATGTCGATCCATTTATCCAGACTAGATAAATATGCCTTGCATTTCATGCTCTTTTGATCACTGTAACCTCTTTAATGCTTCTTTATGTAATTTTGCTGGTGCTGGATGGCATCATTTACAACAGACAATAGTAGTGCATTGCTATGGTTATTATTTTGTATATAAACAGACCACACTTGAATTCAGTGGCAAGACTTTACCTTGTCGCCCTGCTCTGTTTGAATCAATTTACAGAAATATATAAGTGAAGAAAAAATAAAAAGCAGATTTTTTGTTTTTTTCTAGTCATACAGAATGTGAATATGGATTGAGTAGAAGTCTAATGGAAAGCACCTGTGTGTTTATTTCAGCATTCCTTTTGCGTTAGTTTTTGTTCGTTCACTTGTCATGTTATCCTGCCAGATATTGCAGCCATTGTGTTTTTTATTTAAGCACCTAGTTTATTGTTGACTAGCCCGATTACTTGTTAAAGACATGCAAATGAACACATTTAAAAATATTTGATATCTCTTGCCCTAGGTACCTTCTGCATTCCTCATATGCCTTTCCTTGGTATCTTTGTGTGATTCAACCTTTCTCTCAGTTGTGTTCCCATAAAGCCTGCTTCTCAGATTCTGTCATTTCGAGGTATCTAGCTTGCTTCTTTTCTAGTTTTTGACACCACCAATGGTAGACGAGCTCCTATTGCTCTCTGTGAACACTTCCCATCTTTAAAGAAGACTCTCAGCATACCTCCTATGCTTTTACTCCTCTATGTGTGTCCGAGCTTCTCTTGCCCATCACTTTTCCTGTTGGTTGCATCACCAAAGATAATCTGACCAATTAGATTTTTCATAAGGACTAGACACACACCCACACATACAAACAGACAGTAAGGTCTTAAGATATAGTTGATAGATAGATACGCAGGGTTAGATCCTTACCTTCTTAAGGCCAATACTGACATGAAAATAAACTTTCTTACTTCTATAGATAGAGGAGGTTGCCATCTAGCAAACAACACAATTATACCCTTTAATGTTTTAGAATGACAGAATCCACTAGATCATAACAATTTAAATACAGCTATGCTGGGGCCAAAGCCAATCCTGGTAGCACTGGGACCACTCCCAGATGGGGCACCATTCTACTGCAGGGCGTACTGACTTCTATACTCTCACTCGCTTCCATACGGCCTGCTTAGAATGATTAGATCATATTTTTCAATCAAAGTTATTTCTTCACACCTATGGTATATATTAATTTGCCACATAAAGCTATATTCTAAAGTTTTTTTTTTTTATTTTAAAAATACCTTGTCTGTTCTTAAACTGTACAATAGGGTTTAAAGTAAACCCAGAATCAAAAGACTTAAACTTACCAAATACATCTATAGCTTAAGATGAGAAGGTCATTAGTTGTTCATTTGAATCTTGAGATGGCATAAACATTGTAAAACAGTGGATCTTTGTCACTTTAGAAAGGAATTAACACAGAGCTTCCTGTGTTTCATCGACAACGGTATGCTGACAAACTACACATGTAATGTCACGAAAAACACCTGCGGACACTTCAGTACGCAAGCAATGGTACGAGAATGCAGTTAGACTTCTTTAATGGGCACATACACTGTCTACATCTAAACACTAGTGTGGAGAGTCGCTCGCTTGCAACACATTTACGACACAAAAGAGGCTGTCAGAGAGGTGTGAACGGATTTAAGATGGGCCGTGTTTTACGAGTTTTTTTATAGGCTTTGGTAATTCTAGTGTTAAAAGAATAAACTAACTATTTGGCAGTGTGGTGTAGTTGGTTAAGGCTCTGGTCTTCAGAATCTGAATTTGTGGGTTCAAATCCCGTTAATAGCCTGAGCCTGTGCTCCAATTGGAAAACCAAAAGAAATGACACCAACTGTATCATAAATGTTTTAAGTCACCTTCGACAAAGGAGAATTGGCTCTGCACCTCATCTTGGCAAATTTCTCTCCATCCAAGTAATCTGCATGTCTTTGAGATTTTAAAGGTAACTGATGTAACCTGAAAAACGTGCACAAGTAAACTCCACACAGACAATATCCAGGCCAGGATTTGAACCTAGTGTCAGGCAACATCCATCTTTGTATAAACTAAGCCTCAAGCTTGAAGAGCAGAGCAAGGCCCTGTCACACCTGGCTGCACAGAAAAATTGCCATTATTGAATTAACACTTTTCATTTGGAAATAAACATTATTAATGGCTACATTGACATTGTAAGAGTTAATTTAACACCAGGATTTTAAAGTGTACAAATTAGTAGGAAACATCAAAATGAGCAGGACTATGCATAGGAGTACTACCAAATCCAGATAAAGGATATCTTTTTCTATTAATGTCAACAGTTCAAAACAGTAACTGTATGACGGGCAGGAGGACATAACATACAAGGGCAGGCAAAGCACTGCTTTTGTATGTTAATCACTAAACAAATTCAAAACTCAGAACAACAGACAAGAGCTCAAAAAGCACCAGACAGTGAGCTCTAAATCTACAGGACTTGATAACAGCCAGGGCCCCATTTGTATTTGTCACTGCTGCTTTGTAAGTGTTGCCAGGCAACAAAGCCCAATTGGCAGGCCCAGGAGCGAACAGCACGTGAAGTGACAGGACTGGGCAAAGCCTGCCTGAAACACAGCACTCCACATACATGTTGAGGAATCAGGGAAGGTACATGGCAAATTGCTCCTCCAAACCCCTAACTTTTACTAGGCTTTAAGCACAGGGCACACACCCTGGAACCAATTTCAGTGCACATTACCAATAAATAGTGTGTGGGTGTCCTTAAAGGCTGGAACTAGAAGCGCCCACCCAACATGATATTAACCACCTTAGGGAAAAAAAGAACTCCTACTTGATGAATGAGAAAGAGCGTCTACACCTGAATTATCTGGCTGGTACCCTCAGGCCTTGTCCACATGTACCTGGGCATTTTTTTTAAATGTAGCTTTTTATTTGTGTTTATGTGTAGACAGGGAAAACAGCGTTTTTGGTTCATGACATGAGAGCAGACGCCAGAATCTTCTTTGCTTGACGTCAGTGTGTGCACCATTATCTGTTTTGTTTACATGGGGCAATTTTATGCAATGGTGAACATAGTTAAAGTAGTGCTTGAGTAAATCTTGTTAACGGAACTTTTTTTTGAAAAACCCAATTATTTTATCACTATATTCAGCAACAGAGGCACTACAGAGGTTACTGCTACATCGAACACTCTGATGAGACCCAGCCATCAGCATCACTGTTTTTGGACAACTTGGTTGGTGTTGGTGGGACAACGTTGGTTGTTGCTGAAGAATGAAAGGAGATTTTTCATTTGTCAAGGACATCACTATTGTCTTTGAGTAAGCTGCTTCGTTCGCACATCCAAAGAAAGACAACTGTAATTAGATCACCTGTCACTGTTGGTAACGGCACCTTACAGCAGATTTTTGCATTTTCACGAGGATGGAGATTTTTTTTTAAAAAAACAGAGAGCAAGTGGATGGAAGAAAACCCCCTTTTTAAAAAATACCCGGGTACATGTTTATTAGGCCTCAGTCTGACCGTCCACTGAGGGAGGAGTTGTAAGAGGACCTGGTAATATAAATCATGGGAAGAGGGTGATAGCCCAGTAACATCACTGATGTAGTAATACTCTGGGTAAGAACTAAAAACCGCCTTAATTCTACCCCCTGAGCTTTAATAGACTAGTGATGTTACTGATCCACTCTTTTCTAGTGATTTATAAGATAATGGTAGCATCACAGAGTGCAAGAACATAAGCAATTTCACAAACCAGAGTAGATCATTCAATCCATCAGGCTCGTTTGCTTAGATAACAGCTAAGATGTTCCTATAGCTCATCCAAATACTTCTTAAAGGTTGTCATCATTTCATGCCACAATTTTTTCAAAGCTCCCATATGAAAAAAATATCAAATTTTTTTTGCTGTCAAAACATAGATAAATGTGATTGTTCTCCTTTCAGAAACGACTAAAGAAGTGTGTCTGGTCACTAGGTAATAGGTTATAGTGTTAAAAGTGCAATGTGGTAGTTGAACCCTAGTTTAACACTTTCTATGCTGCAGTTTGTTGAATTAGAGACAATGTTAACAAGTAAACAAACTGCAAGGGAACAGGATCTCTGGACATACTGGGAAAGCATCCAGTCGCCAAAGGTCATAAATAATAATCAGAAGCCAATGTTAGTGTTGACTGACATCATCTCTCCACAAGCACTCATCCACAAATATCATCACGAATGAAGCTTGACAACCAAACAGGGGTTGAACAGTAGGAGGAGATGGCAAATCTGTTTAATCCCCTCAAGATGCAATTTGGGCTGCAATTTCACAACTAATGTTGAGCCATTCAAACCAACAACTCTGCTTTATCCTGACATTGGTCCCATTGACAAGATACTGTTAAGAATATCAGCCAGTATCACTGGTGGTGGTACCTTTGGTGATATAGGCCCTGTTCCACACAGCAAATTCCTCACCTTTGAATGTGCAGAAGGTCAAGTGGTCAGCCTTTAATGAAGAAACTATGAAAAGATTGTCGCAGGCGGCTGGGGGTGGGCTTGTACCTCCTCCAGACCGCGAGGGGGTGACCGGCCTGGTTGTATTGGGGGCCACGGGTAGAGGGCTTGGAAGCCCAACCCTGTAGGGGCCCGTAGCTACCACCAGGCGGCGCCCCGGTGCCTGAAGAAACCTGGAGACCAGCACTTCCGCCACACCAGGAAGTGCTGGGGGGAAGAAGACAGGGGACACCCGGAGGGCTTCCGGGTGCGCAGCCGGCACTTCCGCCACACTGGGGCGTGTCTGCGGAGGAATGCCGGGAAGCAGCTGGAGCCCATCCGGGTTCCTATATAAGGGGCTGCCTCCCTTCATTCAGTGGCGGAAGTCGGGTGGAAGAAGGACGGAGCTGGAGAGAGGACTGGAGGCGGCCAGAAAGGCATTTTGTGACTGTGAGGCCTGGACCTTGGGGAATCGGTGCTGGAGGCACTGGGGTGTGCACTGACTAAAACCTGTAAATAGTGTATATAATAAAGGAGTGTGTTGGGTGCAGAAACAATGTCCACCTGTCTGTGTCCGGGTCCCATTCCACAAGATTCATCAAGTGGGTTGTGCTCTTGCAGCTCAGTATAGGTAATACACCTGAAGCTAAGCATGTTTGGGCCCAGCCATTACTTTCACAGGAGACCATCTAGGAAAGTTTGGGTTGCCGCTGGAATAAGTGTTGGTGAGGCCATTGGGAGTGCTTGCCTTGTGGTCTGCATGTGGATCCCAATGCCCTAATGCAATGACAAGGACACTGTGCTATAAAAATTGAGGCTGTCATTTGGATAAGATGATCTTGACTCTCTTTGTGGTCATTAAAGATTCCTTTGCATTTTTCAAAAAGAGTAAGGTGTTTCTAGGTCCTGGTTAAATTGCCCAGCACAGCTTTGCCCATTCTGGTCCACTAATCACCCCCTGTCTCTAACTGACTAACTCTCTCTCTCTCATTCGTCACCTAATAGCTAATGTGTGGTGAACATACTAGTACAAGAAAGGCTGCTGTTGCATCACCCAGTTGGATGAAACACATTGGCGGTGGCTGAAGAGGCCCCACTGTCTCTGTTAAGAGCTTTGAGTAGGCTAGAAAAGTACTCTATAAATGTAATTAATTAATGAAATTATTCTCTTGCAAATTCTGCTGAAGTATAATACATTCAAGTGGTAGGTTCAACAATGGGATCAAGCCAGGTCCTAAATTAGGCGCTGACAGGATTTTCATATTTTCTTAACATACAGTATTTTATTAAATCTGTGCAAGTTTTTTTTGTAGCATTTTCTCATTGAAATCTACTCTGCGTTAGCATTGCTTGTTTTCATTTCACACTTCCTAGTATATTTGCATTATTCAAACTATAATGTTTTCATATAAATCTGTTTTTTTGGGCACAGCATTTATTTGAGAAATTTTAGCTAAAATGAGAATGCTTCCAAAGAACTTTAAACAAAAACCATGAAGCTCCTTTTTCTACATGATGTATTTTCTTTGCAAATATTTTCCAGAAATCCTGAATGCTTAGCTGATCCTCATATATTGATTTTTTATGGAAAGCATCCTAGTATTTTCAAAGTGCCCATAGATCAAGCAACAGTCAAGAATGTTTGAAGTGCGCTGTGCTCTTTATTTATTTATTTTTTTTGTCATCATTACACTTCTTTACTTTGAAACAAAAATTGCCAGGTTACACTAAAAAGAGAAAAAGGGTTTAGGAAAAAAAATGTTTTGTGTAAAAATTAAAAACTTTATTGATTATTTTATGCAAAAAGATATGTACAGTACAGAATATTAATGACCTGGTCAATATCTTTAAATTTAAAAAATGGAAATAGAAAGGTATCGGTTGTAGCTCACGGCTCCTATATTTTATGACAATGGTTGTAAAAATAAAATCAATCTCTTTATTGATTACTTTATGCACAGCTGGTTTTGTATCCTTTTTTTGTTCCAACTCAATGATTTTTTAAACCCATCTTCATTTGATGTTATGTCATACAAATTATCCTTGCAGTTAAACAATAGCACTTTGCAAAATATTAGTGAAAATGAGCACAGCTTTCAAGTATAAACTTGAAAGGTTTATTTAAGGTTACTTGATGTACTTATTCTTCAAGCAAAAATGCCACAGGTTGACATCAATCTTTCATGTCGATTTTCATGAAATTATTCTTTTCAGCTCTGATAAGTATTTCTACCTTTATCAGAAATCATACAGTGGTAGATTGCAATAAATTTGTAAGTACTGGCTTATCTCACTTAAATGTTATCTAAATTATGTTTTATACAGGTGAAAAAATGCATTTACACTATATAGTTTGAGCAGCCCAAGTCACTTTAAATTGTTATTACAGCCTAACATTTAGTATTGTAAAGTCTTTGTTATTCTTCAAACTGCCTGATTCTAGGTCAAAATTGCTTGCTATTTTCTAATTGTTACCTTTACTCGGTTTGACTTAGCACAGTATTAGCACAAAGACAAGACAGCAGAAAAGAAACCTAGCAAATTTAGTGCAGATAGATCTTGATAAAACTGAAAAATGTACAGAAATTACAGTTGATAAAAGGCTTCAGGTAATCCCAAGGCATTGTGTAGAGTATGAACTTCAACACTGCACAACAGCCAGTTTAAAGTTAGCACTTAAATTGTGTATTTGTGGTCAAGAGGAGACAGCTCAAGAAGATGAGACAAGCACTCCGACAAAAATGTATTACTCCATGGATGACAGAACATTTATTTAAATAGCGTAGCAAAACCAAATTAGACATTTCTAGTCTAGTTATTCTAGGTGGTCTACTTTACATAAACATGTTCTCCTGTCTCAGACAGAGGTGTCCTAATTAGTAGAGATTGGGGTGCTCTGTCCATTCTGCCTTCTTCAGTAGGCTTCTGATCTTCTCTTGAAAAAAAGCATAACGTGCTTTGGGGCAACTGGAGTTCCTTGTTACTCTCTCTGTGCTCCTCTCTCAATTCACATGAGAAGGCTGAGCAAACCATAAAATTAAGAATAACAAAAATCCATATGTATCAATTTACATTTTTCTTTAATTCTATAAGAGTTCATTTTTGCTGTGAAGAAGTCTCTAAAAGTCAGAACTTAAGCAAAAGGTGAGAATGACAAATTGTTTTGGCTTCTTCTTGGTAAAACAGTATTAAAGCAGACAGACGTGCAAAACAGCTTTCATCTATGAACATACAAAATGAGACTGGAGGTTTAGGGCAATGGAACAGTAAAGGCAAAATAAGTCAGGACAAATGTATAGAGCAAGAAAAGGGGAGGAGAAATGTGAGAAAATACGGAATACGCCAGGCAGACAACAGTAATGTGGACAATTAGGTGAGGTCAGGTAGTGATTACTGGGAGTTCCAGGGTCACAAAGGTTATGCAAATCCTTGCAAGTACTCATATTGGAAAAGAAGGCAATACACAGGAAAATTGTATTATGGTCAACATAAGAGGGGCTCCTTGCCTTTGCACACAATGTGGCCTGGACAGGTTCCAGCTCCCTGTAATCTTGAAACTGAATTAACTGGATTCAACAAATTCATGGTCTGATGGATATAAATGTTACAAGTGAAATTATGTAAACTAGCCAACCCGCGGCGTACCATACGCCGCATAATCAGGCCGGTTTTTTAATGAGTTTTAAGCACAGGGAGAAAATTAACATTTGAAAAATCGGTAATGTAATAAATCAGCAAGAAATGCAACATTATAACAATGCACGGAATGAACCAACACACTGAACTGAACTGACTGAAAACTGGCGGACCAATCTAGTTGATGTGAGCTAAGGAAATGTAGACGCGCGCCTTCTGTTCTGACAGATGCGTCGACGATGTATTGCTGGAAGAGTTTGCCACTGGAATGCAAAACACTAAATGAAGATCTCATGGCAAACCTGAAAGCATAAAACTGGAGCTGTGTGACTCGCGTGCTTTTCACGGTTCGCTTTTACTCAACATGGGTTAATTGTATGTGCCAGCCTGGATCTCCGAAAGGGAATAGCAGTGGAAAAACCATGGGGTCACAGTTCATATTGAGAACAGAGATACGCTTGCAAGCATCTCCCCTTGGATATATGCAAATGTCGCGTTGTGCAGGAGGTTCCCCGTCTTCACCTACAAAGCAGCAACATCAGTTTGACAGGACGGGGCGTTATACCTTCTCATATCCAGACCTGGTTTTTCCATGAACACCATTTGTACAGCAGTAACAGAGTAACCGTGAGTGATAATGTCATGCATTTGCATGTAAGACTTTGTGAAGGGATTAACCTGGCGTATCATGTTGTCTAGTTGAAGCAACAAAATGTCACTGCAAGCGCTATTACATTCCTTTTGCAAACGTTGACTGGTAGCCTCAGCAGAATCGAAGATATATAGCTGACCGTATTGTGGTGACGTGTCAGGATTGTTATATAAAGGAGAGACCTGGTGATAAATTTGACCGTGGATTCTGAAAGCATATGGTCCTTGTCCAGATGGTTGAGCGATCTGTGCGCCCATTGACGCGAAAGCTAAAGCAGAGTTGTATTCCCTGATATGATCACAGTAATTTCGGGACAGCGGGTTCTTGCCAGTCAAGAGGTCTTCCAATAAAAGAGGGGGCTTGGATAGCGGTGGCAAAGACACCTTGCCGGCATGACAACACTTAGTGTAATGTCCGGATTTGTTGATCTCTGCTGGCCAATGAAGAGCATTGCAAGAAGCACATAGTGCGGTAGGTAGTCCAATGTTATGTTCTTGGAAGTGAAAGGCGGTATCTTCTTGAAAAGCCGCAGAAAAGTGAATGCGATGTTTGTGCATGAACGATTTAGTGCTGTGTTGACACTGAAGGGAATTGGAATGAGTTGTGTCGAAGCATTTCTGGCACTGTTCACATTGCATAATTCGATCAGTGGAGCGTGTTTTTAAATGCATGTTGAGAAATCTCTGCACTCGGAACATTTTTGAACAAATTGTGCATTCAATGATCTTTTTGGAATGCGTTCGTTCAGTGGAATGGGTGTGTAAATGTGCTTTGAGATATTTCTGGCGTTTGAAGGTTTTGGAGCAGTGTTGACACTGAAAAGAATTCATCAGGGAATGTGTTTTGAGATGGTTAGTAAGGTATCTGCGTGCGTGAAAGTGTTTGTCGCAAATTTTGCATACAAATCTTTGCGTTGAATGGATCTGCATATGGTTGTGGAGATCCATCTCACCTGTGAAGTCCTCATTACAAAATGTACAATTGAAGGTGAGAGTGGAATGAGTTCCTGTTTTTTGAGAGCGCGAGTTGTCTCGAAGTATTGTTGGCAATGTTCACATTGTATCATTCGGTTAGTGTTGTGTTTTTTCAAATGTGCGTTCAGATATCTGTGCACTCTGAAGCTTTTGGAACAAAAGGTGCATTGAAAGTCCCTGTGGAATGCGTGTGTTCAGGGAGGGTGTCTTTAAATGTTTTTCAGGAAGAGGAGAGTGGGCAGGTGACGTCACATTAGTGTGGCGAGCAAGTGGGTGTGCACGCTGTGTGCACATACCGACAGAGTCAAAAGATGTCACCAGAAGGTAATCACATGGGTATTTGAGAGGCATGAGAACCTCGTAATGCCAAAGATCCAAAGGACCGCTAAAGAGCAGGGATATGAAGAGACGCTGGGCCGGATTGTAAACTCGAGGAGAGGCATGAGGACGTTCTTGGAAGTAAATGCGAATAGTAGCTGGAAGAATTTGGGACATTGCCACAATTTCTGCCTCGCCACCATAGACTCCGGACTTATTCATGTAATCAGCGTATTGTTGAGCAGACTGTATAACAATGCCTCTGTGACTAAGAACAACGGACACCGTGTCACCGAAGTTATCCCAATGTTGGCAAATAAAGCTAACAGCCATGTTACGAAGTTTGAGAGCAACAGTTTCGTCAATGACATTTCTCCAAAAAAACCCGACTGACAAAAACAAACAGTTACCTGAAGCAGGAATTTCTATAACATTGAAAGAAGTGTTGTTTCCATGAAATACATTTGAAGCGGTAGCCATGGAGGGCAAAAGAATAGTCAACGTGGCTCACAGCTGGGTTTGGACCGCAGCACAGACCAAAGTGAGTGAGTATGTGTTTGATGAGCTGTTTGATTTGGCGGGCAGTGGTCTGAGGTGCATTCCTGAGCATGTGGGAGGAGGGGTAGAGTTTCTGGGCGCGGCTTCGTTGTTCCTTTCGCATGGTTTTTCATGGTGGACGCGGTCAGGTGTCGAAACCGAAAAGAATAATGAAAAGTCAACATGGCTTAGACGTGCATGCGGACTCCTAGCACAGACGAAAGGGGCTAACTGGGTGGTCGGTGAGTTTTTGCATCCGGGCACATGGGCAGGTAGTGTGAATGCCTAGAGAGCGAGGGTAGAAGCGGGCCGGTGAAAAAGGAGTGTTAGTGGGCAGGGAAACGTCTTCTGTATTTCTACAGGAGCAACTAAGAAGACGCATGTTTGTCGCAGATGCGAATTGCTGTATGTAGCGTGTAAAACAGTTTGCTATGGTGCACGCGGTCGTGCATCGTAACTGCAAACTCGGTTTTTAAAGACTGCTTACTTCATTGTGTTTTAACCTCAGTTGTAAAGGATTGTTTTAAAGATCACATGGGATACCCCTCGCAAACAGTTTTACATGCTGCATATGGCGATTTACCTCCGCGAGAAACATGCCTTTATGAACAATCAACGTGCAGGTGCATGTGGCCTTTACGACAGACGAATATAAATGACGCCGTTTCTTCTGTGTTGTCGCGTCCGAGTTGGTGGCCGTCTCTCTATGAGTTATCGTCGTATCCAATGGTCTTGGAGTTGGTGGACGTGGCTCCTTCCTGCGTGTGCCATCGGTGTCTTATTTGTCGGCGGCTCAGTGAATCCACGCCCCTTCCGGCGTGCTTTCCATGGTTGCCTTGCCTTAGTGAATTATATATATAGATATTTATGAAAGGTGAAGTTTCACTTAAAAATTATTCCAACCTTTTGTTCATGTTGAATTTCCAAAATAAAGATGCTGATAAATTTAATCTATTATAATATATATGATAACCAACAAGAGTTGGTATTTTAGAAACCTATTTTAATTAACAAAGATATTAATTTAATTTGCCTTTGGGTTCTCTGAATTTTGAAAATACACAGCGGAACTGATACACATCTATGAGATCTGTGGAACTTTCTTCAACAGTTTGCTAATTTCTGAAGGTACATCAATACAGTTTAAAACCAATAAAAAGAAAATGAGTTTCTAAAGAAAGTGCGTTGCTATTATTCAGCATTTCTGCTCAATTCACATTCTTCTGAAAGTCAATTACCTGTATTATTCCTAAAGAAATCCCAATGACGTCACTCTGCAAGCCTCAAGCTACAGTGTCACATCCTCCGGGCTCCCTGCCACTGAAGAATCTTTTCCAGGACTGACTAATACTCATTGACTGTGCCATTTTAAACTCTCTAGTTTAATAAAAAAAAAAGACAGAAGAAATAAATGAGATCATCTGCTTTAAAGCCAGAGTCCTATGATTCACTGCATCACATTCTCACCCCTCTCTACTCTCTCATTTATAAGGTTCACAGAAGAGCAATGGTCAGTTCTCAGGTAGAAGAGCACACTTTTAAGTCAAATTGTCTCTTTTATTATGCTTTGCACTCCTTTGTTCCACTTGTGATATAATATTACTTAATTTAAAAAATGACAAAATATATTATGCCTGTTTCTAATATTGTCATCTTATTGTAATAAATAGCCAAATAATAATTTGTTCCCTGTACCTTGATGCAAAGGGGCCAGAGAAGATGAAACATTTCCTGCATTAAATAAGCAACTGTTTGAACTCTTTTTCAACTCACCATGTTTATTGTTTTCTAATTTACAATCTCACTCAGAGTACACAAAATGACTAATAATTGGAACTTCACTAATTAAAACAGTAATTTAAATACTTTGTAACTGGAGTTGAATATCATTTATATTATAAAAACACATTAAATACATATTTAAGTACTTGTTTCTGCAGCAATAGCAGATACTTTAGACCATAAAAAAGGATCATAAATTAATGTAGCAGTGACATTTCTGGATTTTCCAGTTTCAGCTAATTATAGAAAACAATACGGCTTTATTTTTTTCCTTACACTGATCTTCAGGCTGAAAGACTCAAAACAGAATTCTTGTTTCTTGCATACTTAATTCATACTAGACACTTATTTCATATCAATCCTTCTTAATATTACAACAATAATTAGTTTAAAGGTCATGTTCTGGGTTTACCAAAGCTAACTGGATATCTCCCAGTGTTGTGTAGTCTCGCATCAATCACTTACAAACCTCATTCCTTGGCTTTTTCTCATATACGTCTCCTCATTGTTCAAATCTTTTTTTTTTTCCATTTCTTTTCATTCTACATGCACCTCAGCCTGCTTCCCCTTGACCATTATGGAATATGAATTTTATTAATGTTACAAAGGTGTCATTCTGAAATGTTTGTAAAAATCAACTTTTTGGCGATAAGCACCACATAGAGCTGTGAGTTTTTACTATTAATATTTTTACTTGTCTTGTCTGACCACAGACAGAGGAAGTGTTAGCGGAAACAGCAGATCAATCGTTAAACTAGCAAAAATTCAACTTCCCACTTTTAAAAAGGTGCAACCTGGCTAAGATAAAAAGTTCAGAACCTCAAAATGTAAACTGCCATTTTTTCTGGACTTTCCATGTGAGTAAAGGAAAAGCCCTTGAACCAGTGGATACCTTTGTGTGTCCACATCACATGAACATATGTGATATGGTATGGTTTGTCAAAATAGCACTGGACAAAGAGGGGTTTAGGTTGTCTCACCGCAGCCCTGGCAAGCTTTTAAAAGTCAATAACTTTAAGTGAAGCAGGAAATGGGAAGAACAAAAATCAGATGCTTCATGCTTTGCAGAATTGCAACTGAAAAGCCTCATTAATGCTGGTATGCATTTGGCTGTGCTGTAAACAGTTGTCTGTTATAGTTCCTATACGTCCAGATTGTACAGGATGATTTTGCCAGATTTAATTACCTTTCATTTTTTAGTTTTGTTTTTTGTTTTTGTTGGATGATTCTCAACTCTATTTCAATGTTAAAAGTGAAAGTTCATCAGAGCTTTCTCAGCTCACAACTTGCCTCAGTGAAATTTAAACATAGTTAAGAAAATGAGTTGCTTTTTAGTCACTCTTGACAGTGATCCTCATCAGAACTTCTTCTAATGCAAGAAATCTTGCTGTAATTTTTGATTTCTCCCTTTCTTATTCCATTCATTCCTCTCCTTTTCTAATTCTGAGAAACTTGTCCAAGCTTTTATCTCATCCAGCATTGATTATTGTAATGCCCTACTGGCAGGGGCCTCTTCTAATCTTATATCACAGCTCCATCCAATTCAAAAATCTTACACTTACACGAACCAGCAAACACATAACACCCATCCTGCTTCATCTTCACTGGCTTCCTGTATCTTACAGAATTGAATATAAAATTCTATTATTAACCTTCAAAGCTTTAAATGGCCTTGCACCAGACTACATCATTGGTCCTCTGATTCAGACAATCTTGTTGTGCCCCAAACTAATCTGCACTCTCTGGGTGACAGGGCCTTTAGCTGTATAGCACTCAGACTATGGAATGATCTCCTGAAATTAATTAGATCAGCTGACTCCATTCATTCCTTTAACACTAGAATCCCTGAAGCCTACAAAAAAACTCATAATCCTGGCCCACCTTAAATCTGTTTGCACCTCTCCATCAGCGTCTTTTGTTTTGTAAATGTGTCGACAAGCACAACAGCCTACTAACCCCCAACAGCCGGAGCTCATCTCGGGCAAAAAAGTTCTTCCAGTCCAAGTCTTCTTTATCTGTGTGTGAGATCCTTTGAGTTGCATATGGTAAATAATATATTGTTATTTGGAACACATGTATTTCATGTGTGTTCCATGTTTACGATGATCGAATGACAGGAAATGTAAGAAACACAAAAAATGTTCAACAAATACCAACGAATAGAAACTTTTTTCATGCTATAGTACTAACAAATTTTGACATGGAGTGTATAATGTGTGAAGACTGAAGTCCAAATATTAAACAAACAAAAGGTACACGTATAAAAAAACAAGTGTGCTTATATTCAAGAATATTACTAAAGAAAAAGAAATCAGGTTAGGGTACTGCACAGATACGACCTCTTGAGTGGTGCAGCAATAAGAAGTGCTAACTTATAATCAAAAGGTATTGGGATTGAATCCAGGCACCCTCCAGAATTACCATTTTGAGTAGAAGCTGCACTTATTGTTACTATTGTACAATAAAAGCATACATTTGATCTGAGTCTGTAACAGACGGTGTAAATGTATAGTGCTTGTAAAGGTTAATGTTTTTTATTCAGTTTTATTCTCTCAGTCACGTTCACGCTCAACCCTGATCTGACACTGCTGTTTTCAAATAAAGATGTGCTATAACAGAGGTGAACTCAAATGAGGATGAGGGTTCTACATTGGGAAAAGAGAACAGAGCCCTCGCCGCAAGAAATGTCCACTCACATATAAGAGCAACGCAGCTGCACCAGGTGTAAAGGTGAAACATGGCACCGTTTGGATGCAGCAACAGGTCAGGCAACATCCTGCCAGTCAGACTGCGCCACACCTGTCCTCCAACGAAGCAGCACAGCCTACAGAGTTTGCCAAGGTATCAGGCAAAGTCCTGTTTGTGATTATGTTTTGTGATGGTCTTTGTATAAAAAACATGTATATGTCACTTATATAAAGGCCAGATTGAATGTTATTTACCTTGATTTATTTACTTATCTTCCTACAGCGTAAAGTCACAAGTAGACTGTAGAGCTTCCTCCGTTTGATCAACACGAGCATGCTGACACAGTACATGTGTACTGAAGTGACTTTAACTGCAGGTGGAAGCTCCTGTCGCACCTTACACAACTGTGTTTGATCTTATTCAGGAAAAGATCCCAGTTGCCCCCCTGGAGAAAGAGTTTCCGAGACTAAGGTCATAAAGCTTATGAAACCGTTTCTAGACAAAGGGAGAACCGTAACAACAGTTGCGTGCCCTAACAAGATGGGCAGGAGTTACCATTTAGTGAACAGAAAATAACATATATCTGCTGTTAAGCTATGTTTGCATAATCCAGATGGAGCAAAGAAATTTCTGCAGTGGTTTTGATAATGCTGACACCATAGCACAACTCTTAACTTGAATACACTCTCAATTGCATGATTTAAAGTATAAATGGAAAGAATTATTATTATTATTACCTCATATAGTAATATTCCTCAAATCCAAAAGAGGAAGACAATTACAATCAGTAAATTGACCATGACAATCCTGAAAAATATTGAATTTCAACATGACGTTTTGTGGTAAACTAAAGAAGTGTCTCACTCAACATTTATCAACTAAAAATCTGATAGGACACTGCAGGCACATGAAAAATAAACTTACAAGGTGATGTCATTGCTTTCAAGTTGGCAAAGACATTTTTCTATCATTGCATATGCAGTGGGCCTATTCAGCACACTTGAATATATCAGAGATGTCTTCCTGGAACCTTCTTCCAGCTGACTTCAGAGTCTCCCAAGTACCTTCTAGCTGAGATATCATGTGCATTTTTTCTTTAACAGTGGCTTTTCTGTTTTTTTTTCTTATTGTGCGATCACTCCATTTGTGTAAGCACATAAGTTTTACGGATGTGCCGCACTCATGTCTTAATGAGTGATTGAGCTGAACTCCAAGGGCTATTCAGTGACTTGGATATGTTCTTGTATCAACCCCATGACTTGTGCTTTTTAGTCACATTTTAATGAAGCTGCTCAGAGTGCTCTTTGGCCTTTGTGTAGGTTAGGCCACAATACTGAGAAGTTGGGTCTTCAAGATAATGTGCATTTATGCTACAATCATTTGAATCCCTTGACTGCTGAAAGGTGGTCACCATTTAGCTAATGTGACTTCTAAAAACAAATTGCTTCACCAGTGATGATTTAGGAGTGTTATATTAAAGATGAATGAATACTTACATATTCAATTATTATATGTTTTATATTCCTAATTAATTTAGACCACTTTGCAGAGATCTGTTTTCATTTTGATATTTAACAGTGTTTTTCTGTTCATTGATGTCAAAAAAACCTAATCATATCAACTGTGATTCTGTTGTGAGCTGAAGTCCCAAAGCACAAAGTCTTAAATCCCCAAAACCACTTTTCAAAATGATCACCCATGACTATAATAAGGTTAAGCAAATGCATAATCCTTATAAAATAAAAAGATTTACTTTCTCAAACAGCTCCATTGCACAAAAGAAGATCCATGGAGCACAAAAGGCAAAAATGAGTTGTCTAAAACTATAACTCAAGCCAAAGAAAACATAGTCACAATACAGGATCCAGATACAAACTCAAAAATGAAGCAAGTCAAAGACCTAGAGAATCACATAAGCACAGCACAACAAAAGAACTCACCAATTCCACAGCACATTCAAAATGAACCTTAGAGGAGCTGTGGGAGCCCCTATGAATTTATAGGATGGAGGGCAGTTCCTGGTGGTGAACCTCTTGTGGGGGGGAATTTCCCACAAAACATATGGAACATGGCACAGGCATAGAAAACAAGACAGCTCATAAACAAAAGTAACATTAATGTACATCAACGACTCAAAACTGAACAAAAAAGGCATAAAACAAGATTTTGAACAACAGCCAGAGGAGGAACCCTGGCTGAGATATGACAAATTCAAATACAAGTTGTATAATAATAATAAAATGTGACAACTTCCAAGAGGGTGAATACTTCTTATAGGTACTGTAGGAAGCGCACAGGAGGCATGGCTTTAAGTTGTAAACTCTTAAGACTAAAGTTTGTTTGGTGGAGCACCTTCTTACATACTCAATATGAATGTTGTTCTGCAAACAACATGGAGATTAAATGACTTTTTTTCTTGGGTGTGGAAGTCCTTTACTATGTTTTGAATATCAATGCTTAATGTACAGTCTTCAAGATGTATATTCAACCTTCTGTTCATTTATTATCTAAGTCTAGTGATTATAGGGTCATGGGGAGAGAGATGGAGTTTTTACCTTCAGTATTAAGCAGTATACAGGAACCAGTTCTGATTAGGATGCCAGACCATCACAAAGCACACTTAAAGACGCACACACATTATTTTATACAAAGCCAATCTGTTGTTGCCAGTCAACCTAAACTGCACATAGTTGAGACAACTCAGAGAAAACTCTACGGACATGAGCAGAAAGTCATTAGACCATGCTGTATTTTACATATGAGAACAGCATTTGTATTATGGTATTATTATTCTTGCAGACACTATTACTACATAATATTCACTAACCATCTTGCAAGACCATGACAGCTAATAGTCTGTTCTGGAAGCAGTGGGTGCTCTTTGCACAACTCACTGTAAATCCATTGTAGAGCCCACTCATGTACACACAAACAAAAGACACACTCATTCAGGGTCCATCTGGAATTCCAGTTAGAGATGTAGGAAACAAGTTGTGTACCTGGAGGAAAACACATGAGGATACAAGGAAAATATTCAGATTCTACTGGACATCGCCCAGGTATGACTTTTAAACCCAGACACCCAGAAGGACAACCCACTGCTACTGTGCCACCAGCTATTGTTAGTACATACAAATATTATATTGAACAGTGTTTATACATGCAAATAAATTATTGTTTTTCTAACATTTACCTGACTAATTACTTTCTTGAAAAAACTAGCTGCAGGATAAATTGGTCAAACAGGGTTAAGAAAAAAAAAACAAAATAAAATGTTTTTCATGCCTGCTGAACTATAAATGTTAAGTGTGGCAACTTTTTTTGCCTGTGTGAGTACATCTGCATGGCCCACGGCATATGGAAAAGGTCACTGAGTAACATACACATCAATCACTGTAGCGTGTATCATCAGAGCGATATTTAAGAGAAACCTCAAACTACCATGTGAGAAAACACATTGCGGATGGTAAAAACTAACTTGATAAATGACAGTGTTTCCTCATGGTGTGGATTGTATAGTTCCTTAATACCTGGTAGATGTGTTAGGCAGTTTCTAAAGTCATTATCTCCGTTTTTGTTTTCATTCATTGGACAGCCTACAGAAGGGCTAGACAACCCACCTCCTTTTGCAGTCAGACCGTACAGCCCATTTATCTTCTCCTCTAATTAGACATCTTAAATCAAACTACAGTCTGTATGGATTTTATCACTCTGAAAAATACAGAAACATACTTGCTGTTTTCATAGCTTTTACTGCACACACTTGAATGTATTCTCCATAGTTATAGTTCATTTTAGCTTAATCCAACTTCTTGCTTATTTCCTTAGCCAGCATCCAATTAGCAATGAGATGTAAATAAAGAAGTAGCTAAAAGTCGCTAGCTATCCATTTGCTTGTACAGATGTTTATCCCTGGTTTAGAAGCAAATGAAAGACAATAGATTTGGGAATGCTGATCCCTTGTGGGGCACGGAATACTGTACAGGAAAGTGAAATACAGACTGGCATAAATTTCTCACATGTTAAAGGGAAAAGCGAGATCAAGTCACATAATTAATTGAAATGCTCCATTAACAGCTACAATTGGCGTCTAATTAAAGACACCAGTTAATATAAAGACCTGCAGCTACTGAGACACTACAGCACAAGCTGCCCGCTCTGGCGTAAAATGTACATGGCCATCTGGATAATAAATTGGAGCTGAACACCACTATCAACGAGTCCTTGGTTTCCTAGTTACATTATAATATAGTTCACCATATTGATCACAGATATTTTTCAGCCAGCAATAAAATCAGTATTTAGGAGAATCCTTCTTGTTACTACATGGACCACTGTACACAAACGATGTAATAGTACTGTTTTGCTTTGTATTGCTGGATGCTGACATTTACCAGTTAAAATCCTGAAAGTCACTTTAGACCATTCCTTGTTTAAAGATTTCTCGCTTTACAGTACTATTCCAGATCAAGGATATGATAGTTCCATTTTTTAAATTCTTATTTCTTTACTATTTTCACTGGCCGTTTCGTGTTCAGTTTCATTTTAATTTAGTATTATGAACTTTTGACCATTTCTGTTTAAGTTTTTATCATTGGTGGCCATATTTACTTTTTATTTTGTGAAAGTCTTTCCAATTTAGTTTTAGCTTAAAATGGCTACTTAATGGATATGAAGAAATGCATTCTGAACTTGCATTGCAAAAGGAGTCTAGAGACATACAACTATTCCCATAAGACTTAGTGAGTCTGTTTTTCTTCCAGCAACCTGCACAGTTATATTCTGAAACTTGAAAAAACATTTCACTTGCATTGTAGGATCAGGCTCTTTATTTTGGTAGCACTAGACCTTTTAAACATTTTATCAAGTATTTTATGGTATCTTATGAAAGCGTGTAATTCACACAAACTCCTGGGCATTTAATAAACAGCTGTGCCAGTACACTTTCTCTCTCTTTAGAACATTAGACATTTTTTGACAAGAACAGGCCATTTAGCCAAACAAAACTCCCCATTTCCTATGTGCCGAAACTCTCTATTATAATAAAAAAAATCCTGGGACGAGATGTGACTTTTCAGAGAGATACTTTCATGTCCCGTGAGACAAGACTTTTTGCCAAGAAATTTAACCATGCCCGGGGCTGGAAATAAAAGACAAAGAGTAGATGACAAAGTAGAACGTCGTAAAGAATTAAAAAATGATGGTGCGGTACACATGCAGAGCAGGTTAGAGATAATAAAAGTACTAAAATTCAAAAGTCTCAAAAAAATGATAGTAAAGATCGCATTAGCGCAAACAAACAGAAATTATTACTCAGTGAAATAATGGAACAGCGAAAAGAGATCGAATATATTGTTCGGATTGAAACTTTAAGTCGGAGTCTTGTAGATCGTCTAATTCGTGTTGCCATCAGGGAAAAGCAGTGTTTCTTCCCAATGAAGAGGTGTATCCACAAGAATTAAAAGATTTGTTGCTTGGTGAAAGTGAAATCCACATACGTGAGCGGCACAGACATGAAGTAGCTGGCGCTTAGCACAGGTCTGGGTTGGCGAGCAACGCGAGCACTTTGCCCCCTAGTTTTTCCAAAATAATGAGCACTGAAGGTTCCTAAACTCCTGCTGTTTACCACACTACTTGGTAAAGTATGTTTTTCTGTGTGAAGAAAAAATCCTAATGTTTGTGTGAAGTTTCCAACTTTATTCTAGAGTTCTTATTGAACTTATTTTAAAATAACAATCCATTCATAATTTTAAACTCTTCAATCATGTCACCTGTTAATATTCTTTTGCTTAAACTGAAAAGCCCTAGTTGCTTTAATCTTTCCTCATAATTCATCCCCTGTAGTCCTGGAATCAGCCTAGTTGCTTCTCTCTAAACTCTTTCTAGTGTTGCTATGTCATTTGTGTAACATGGCCACCAAAACTTCACACAGTACTCCGATACTCTACACATCGTGCTATTAATGTAACATCCTGTTAGCCTTCTTAATAGCTTCTGAAAAACGTCTGGAAATTGATAGTGATGAGTCTCCTGTCTTCTGACTCCTAAATCCTTCTCGCAAGGTGTACTTTCAATTTTCAGACCTTGTTTATTCATACCTAACATTTGCACTTCCTACTTGTTATTTATATGCCTATCCAAATCATTTATTTATTCTAAAAATAACAACTGCCCTAACACTGACCCCTGAGGGGCACCACTATTAATTTCACCCTTTTCTGATAAGATTCCTCACACCATCACCATCTGCTTCCTGTGTCTGAGCTAATTCTGTGCTTATCTACACACTACAGCCTGAACTCCAGTTTCTTTTAGTTTGATGTCCAACTTCTCTTGTGGCACCTTATTATTTATCATGACCTTCAGAAAGCATTTGATATCTTATGTACTATTCTGTTGCTTCCTTATAGAATTCCAGCAGGTTAGTAAAACATGACCTTCCTCATCTTTCCTTAATAATTCCTTTGATTAATTGACCTGTGATGCATGTTAAGCTTCCTGGCCTGTAGTTGCTTGGATCTGCCCAATCACCCTTTTCATATAATAGGATAATATTTGACATTTTCCATCCCTTAGTAATTTCCCCAGTGCACAGTGACTTTTTAAAAATATGTGTCAAAGGTTTATATATTTATTCGGTAACCTCCTTAAGCACTCGAGGATAAATATCATCTGATCCTGTTTATTCTGCCCAGAGGACAAAAGAAAATGAGAATGACTGGAAGCCGCAGAGAAAAAGTATAAAAAAAGCAATGAGACAAGACCAAGGTCAAAAAAGATTGCCGAGATCAAAATCAGTAAGAGAACAAACACAAATTAACGAAATACAAGCACAAGAATGGTTTTGGAATCCAAGTCATTAGATAAAAAAGTCAACTTAGAATGACCCTTTTATCCTGATGAGGAATGACTAACAGGACCTCTGACCTTATGACCTCTGAACTCATGCCCCTTATTAGGCAAAGGCTGCCAATTTAGCGCAGCTGAACAAAAAACAAAATGGCAATGGTGACCTGTTAGATTTCAGCCTATTTAATCTGAGCAGTACTTCTCTCTCTACAATTTCCAAATCACTACGCTCCTACTTAGTAGTCCCTGTTACAGCTTGGTGGTTATCAACTTCCTCATATGTGAAAACCTCAGAAAAATGCAAGTTTAGCATTTCCTATTTCACTCTCTGTATATTCTAACTCTTCCTTTGCATTTCTGATACACTTCACCTTGTCTTTCTGCAATATACCTTTCTACTGCCTTTTAGCTTTCCTACTATCCTTTTTAACAGCTACAATCATGCTGTCATATGCCCTACAGTTTCCACTGGGTTTATTAGTCTTGTATGCTTTATAACTCCTTATAAACCCAGTGCAGATTTTTTTTTTAATTTCCTGCTAATTCCAAATTTTTGTGTTTGATCAACTGCGGTGAACAGACAGAGAGAGCAACTATCTGCAGAGATAATGATTTGTTGATCAACATAATTGTCATTTTATCTTCTTTGGTGTGTTTGTGTTTTTTCAGCATTGCATAGGCCTCAACATACTGTATTTACTGACATCTTTATGAAAGCAGTTTTTTTAAAGTCGTTGTGTTCTTTCCCTTTAATTGAGTTCCACATATCAGACTGCCGTGTCATAAATTAAACCGTGTCATACTTGAAGTACCCCCAAACAGGACCTTCCTGTTTACAACTAATCATGTGCTCACTGTCCATGTTCAAAAACATGTTCTCTGTGTCTAGACCCTTGACAACTATCTTGCACGTTATGTTACACAGCCATATTGTGCATAGACTTTTACTGAAAAAGCAGGGACAGTCATCAGCAAGGTTTCTACTGAGGACCTGTTGAGCATGAGCAAACATCTTCAGCCACATTACCCTGGAAGCATTGCTTATTATTATGAAATATAATTATCTATTCATATGTAATAATCAGAAATGTTTATGCTTTACAGCATACTAAAAATGCATTTATTAAAGTGACATGTTTATTTAAACTATCTAAGTGGATGCACTTTATTCATTTATTCATGAAGCTGAACAGATTTGTTGCTCATGAAGATAACTTAATAAAAACACATTTTAGTAGCATTAATGCACAAGAAAAATATTATAAACAAGTAAAGGTGCACTGCACGAATCCACTTGACTTGAGCATTCCTAGTTTTCCCCCTCTTTCTCTGTACGTTAAGCATTGGTTTGCTCAGATGTTGATGCACTTGCTGCTTCCTGAGCAGCTCTTCATTTCTTCACCCTAGCGGCCCACTTTTTCTCTTCTTTCGTTATCATCTTTTTGCGGTAAAATTGACTAAGTCAGTGTTTGTGTTGCAATTACTTAGTACATTTTTCTTTAATTTTTCACTTAAGCTGGCACAAGTCTTCAATCTGTGTCAAGAATGATTTAAGATATGAAAAGGTAGAGGTGACGGCGAAGGTGGTAGGGATGAGAATGGCGCCTGTGCCACACGGCTGGCCGCTGCCGAGAGTTGATTCAATAATAAAATAAAAATAAAAAGAGGAACAACCTCGGAGGTCAATCATCACCCCGAAAGCGGTTAGTAGAAGTCACGTAGTATTTGCGGACCAAATTCAGGTCAATAGGTCAAACGGTTTGCAAACGACAGGTGATTTAAAATCTGGGACAGACAAATGAACAGCCACGGTAGCGTATTATATATAAAGATCATTTAAACTTGATTTAAAATTGGTACAAATCACATATCTATATGCATCAAAAGCAGTAACACTATTCTGGACTTGTAAGTCACTACCGAACAGAAACAAATTACATTTTTTAACAAATAATATTTTCCATCCATCAAGTAATTCATTCATAATTGAATCCACCCAATAGAAAAGGGCCTAGTCTGAAACCATCAGGTACAATTCGACCTCAATAACAGTTCAATAATGTTAGCTCTCTAAAGAAGACAGCAATAATACAGCAAAATGTTGCCATCACCAAGTCTGCTGGGACTATTCTCTGCTTGAACTGCTTGAATTTAGATGAGACTTCAGAGCTTTCTTTTTCTTCTACTTTTTATCAGTTATTTATTCCAGCTCTCACCAAAAAAGGGGTCTCCAAGTGGTGGCTCTGACAGAGACCAGCTAGTCTCATCAACTCCCCATGTATGTGCAGATTGGCTCACTGTCGTTAACACCTTCCAGGTCACTTCAAAACCTTGGTGTGGTAATTAATGAGCAGCTATCTTTTTTTAACCACATTTCTACTGTTTATCATTCATGCAGGTTCATGCTGTACAATATCCCCAAGATCAAACCCTATCCAACAGAGTATGCCACACAACTTCTGGTCCAGACTTTGGTCTTATTGCGACTGGCCTACTGCAACACGCTTATGGCAGGAGAACCTGCATGTGTTATCAAGCCCTGTAGATAGTTCAGAATGCAGTGACCTGTCTTGTATTTAACCAGCTAAGATAGGCACATGTCACTCGTCTCATCATGTTGCCACATTGGCTCCCTGTAGCAGCACACATTAAGTTCAAATCCCAGGTATTTCCCTACAGAGTAGTCAATGGGTCAGCACCCAAGTATATGGAGACACTGGCGAGGTGCTATGTTCCTTCTCACCCACTCAGGACTACTGGACTAGTGAACAGTGTCTGGTCTCAATGCAGACTCTTTTCCTGTGCAGTTCCCACTTGGTGGAATGGTTAACCTACCTCCTTTCATACTGCTGACTCCCTCATTGTATTTAAGCAGTGGTTGAAGACCCATCTGATTTATGAAAATCTGTCTTCTTCTTCTTTCAGCTGCTCCCGTTAGGGGTCGCCACAGTGGATCATCTTCTTCCATATCTTTCTACCCTCTGCATCTTGTTCTGTTACACCCATCACCTACATGACCTCTCTCACCACATCCATAAACCTTCGCTTAGGCCTTGCTCTTTTCCTCTTCCCTGGCAGCTCTACCTTAGCATCCTTCTCCCAATATACCCAGCATCTCTCTTCTGCACATGTCCAAACCAATGCAATCTCGCCTTTCTGACTTTGGCATGAAACCATACTGCTGCTCACTAATCATCACCTCACTTCTTAACCTAGCTTCCACTACTCTTTCCCATAACTTCATGCTGTGGCTCATCAATTTTATTCCCCTGTAGTTTCTGCAGTCCTGCACATCCCCCTTATGCTTAAATATTGGCACCAGTACAGTTCTTCTCCACTCCTCTGGCATCCTCTCACTTTCCAAGATTCAATTAAACAATCTGGTTAAAAACTCCACTGCCATCTCTCCTAAACACCTCCATACTTCCATAGGTATGTCATCTGGACCAACGGCCTTTCCATTTTTCATCCTCTTCATAGCTGTCCTTACTTCCTCCTTGCTAATCCATTGCACTTCCCGATTCATTATCTCCACGTCATCCAACCTCCTCTCTCTCATTCTCTTCATTCATCAGCCTCTCAAAGTACTCTTTTCATCTGCTCAACACACTCTCCTCGCTTGTGAGTACGTTTCCACCTTTATCCTTTATCATCCTAACCTGCTGCACATCTTTCCCAGCTCGGTCCCTCTGTCTAACCAATTGATACAGGTCCTTTTCTCTCTCCTTAGTGGCCAACCTCTCATACAACTCATCATGCGCCTTTTCTTTAGCCTTCGCCACCTCTCTCTTCACCTTGCGCCTTATCTCCTTGTACTCTTGTCTACTTTCTGCTTCTCTCTGACTTTCCCATTTCTTCTTTGCCATCCTCTTCCTCTGTATACTCTCCTGTATTTCCTCATTCCACCACCAGGTTTCCTTTTCCTCCTTCCACTTTCCAGATGTCACGCCAAGCACCTTTCTTGCTGTCACTCTTACTACATCTGCTGTAGTTTCCCAACTGTCTGGTAATTCTTCACTGCCACCCAGTGCCTGTCTCACCTCCTCCCTAAACTCAACCTTGCAGTCTTTCTTTTTCAACTTCCACCATTTGATCCTTGGCTCTGCCCTCACTCTCTTCCTCTTCTTGATCTCCAACGTCATCCTACAGACCACCATCCTATGCTGCTTAACTACACTTTCCCCTGCCACCACTTTGCAGTCTTCAATCTCCTTCAGTTCAACTCTTCTGCATAGGATGTAATCTACCAGTGTGCATCTTCTTCCACTCTTATACATAACCCTATGTTCCTCCCTCGTCTTAAAATATGTATTCACCACAGCCATGTCCATCCTTTTGGCAAAATCCACTATCCTCTGACCTTCTTCATTCCTCTTCTTGACACCATACCTACCCATCACCTCCTCGTCTCCACTGTTTCCTTCACCAATATGTCCATTGAAATCTGCTCCACTTTCTGTCCCTTGGGTACACTGTTCATCACTTCATCCAACTCACTCCAAAAACTTCTTTCTCACCCATTGCACACCCAACTTGTGGTGCATATGCACTAACAACATTCATCATCACACCTCCAATTTCCAGCTTCATAATCATTACATCTCCCTGACACTCTTTTAACCTCCAAAACACTCTTGACATACTGTTACTTCAGAATAACTCCTACCCCATTTCTCCTCCCATCCACACCATGATAGAACAATTTGAATCCACCTCCGATCCACCTGGCCTTACTCCCCTTCCATTTAGTATCTTGCACACACGATATATCAACCTTCCTTCTCACCATCATATCTGCTAACTCTCTCCCCTTACCAGTCATACTGCCAACATTAAAAGTTCCTACCCTCAGTTCCACTCTCTTTACATGTCTCCCCCATCTTCTTCTCCTTCTTCTTCTTTGGCCAACAGTGGCCCAATTTCCACTAGGACCCTGTTGGCTAACAGTACTGGTGGCGGTCATTGTTAACCCTGGGCTCGACCGATCCGGTATGGAAATTTGTATTGTTGTCTGCCGGATGCCCCTCCTGACATAACCCTCCTCATTTATCTGGGCTTGGGACCGGCATGAAGAAACACACTGGTTTGTGCATTGTGGCTGGGTTTGTGAAAATCTGTCATATTGATTGAAAATGAATCTTTACACTGTGATCCTTTATATTGTTGGGTAATTTGCTGTTTAAGTGTAATTCTGTTTTATCGATTGTGTAATCTGTGATTTTAAGTTATTAGTTATCACATCTTTTATGGTGTGGTAATCAAGTTTTGCTACTTATGCTACAACTCTTGCTGAACAAATAGGCCCTAACCTAACGTTACTTGATTATGTTTACTTCATTTGTAAGTCGCTTTGGATAAAAGCATCTGCATATTATTCTCTCTCTATGTTTAGGCAAATGTAGTTCAGGACCTGCATTCTTAACCCTGTACTAACAGGATTTTTCAAAGAAGTCTCTGCTGTCCTAATTGAGAGTGTACTTGTCATAATGAACTCATCATCAGATGAGGGGGGTCTTTCCTGACTGTCTAAAGACTGTAGTTTGTAGTTTGATTTCAGTCTTATTTAACAGGTAAAAATTCTGTGTTAGTTGTGTGATTGTACTTTGGGGACCCATTATATTGTATATGGTGTACCACAAGGATCTATTCTGGGCCCGCTGGTTTTTTCAATCTACATGCTTCCATTAAGTTAGATTATGTCAAAGCACAAGGTGAGCTACCACAGCTATGCAGATGGCATACATCATTATCTATCAATAATGTGATAACAATGCTGTTCTTGGCTCCCTGATCCTGTGTCTTACTTGTATTTCTGATTGGATGAGTAGAAACATTCTGAAACTAAATAAGGAAAAAACAGAAATCTTAGTGATTGGCAAACATGGAAATAGTGAGGGTATTAGAAATAAATCTGACCCCCTAGGTTTGGAAATCAAGGCAGAGGTAAAGAATTCAGGGGTACTCATTGACTCTGACCTGAAAAAAAAATTGAGCACATCTCATAAGTTTTAGCAGTGTTACACTGGTTGTCTGTGTTATTCAGAATTGACTTTAAAATAATACTAATGGATTACAAAGCCTTAAATAATCTTGCTGTGTCCTATATTTTGGAATGCATGTCCCCCTATACTCTAAGTCGCAACCTTAGATCTTCAAATGGAAGTGGACTTTTGCTGTTATGTACCTAAAATCTGGAATAGGTTACTGATAGAAACTTGCAAAGCTATTACTGTGGAACATTTTTAAAAACTTCTAAAACCCATTATTTTAGTATGGATTTTTCATAGCTTTACAGTATTTTAGTTGTGTTCCTAATAGACTATATGGGCATAGAATTATCATATTCTTCAGGGAACCACAGTCTTTACTAATCTCTACTATTCACTGCTGTCTTTTCCAGTTCCTCTGTGCTAATGAATTGTACCACCACCACCTGAACAAGGCACCATGCATCCACATTTGATGATGCAGTGAAGGCGGGTATTTCAGATGTCCACAACATCAACTTCACCAAATCCCATCTCATGAAGTAAGAAATCAAAAAGGAATAAATTATGAACATTCATGTTAGATAGAATTCCCAGTGGGGTCTGGTTGTTCTTTTGGCATTGGAACCCCTGCAAATTTTGTTTTTTTTGCTTTTATTCTGTCCACCCAGTACTCACCCAGAACTGACCCTTTGTTTCTTCTTACTTATTCTTTAATGTTATTGCCTAATTTGAATAGTTTTTTCATGTCTGGTAAAGCACATTGAGCTACATTGTTTGTATGAAAATGTGCTATAAAAACAAATATATTTTGGTGTTTTTGTTGTTGTTGGACACAAATCAAACTAATTGGATCACTTTAATGCCTAATTTCAAAAGAATTCACCAATTGGCTTTCCATGTCATCATTCTCTTTAATTAAACCCTTGTGTGCGTCCAGTGTCTGTGTGTGTGTGTCTTCTGGTGAAGTGCGCATGTTCGGGGCCACACAGCACGTGTTCAGTCTCTTCCTGTGTATTCCCTGTGGAGAGAGAGACAGATACACACACAGGCGCGTGCGAGTCACACACACACACACACAGGCGCGTGCAAGTCACACACACACAGGCACGTGCGAGTCACGCACACACACAGGCGCGTGCGAGTCATGCACACACACACAGGCACACACGAGTCACGCACACACACACAGGCGAGAGACAGACACACACACGCACAGAGGCGTGCGCTTAAGAGACACACACGCGAGACAGACACACAAAGGCGCGCACGTGCATTGTTGCAATGTTACTTTTCTTGGTTGTTTATTAAATTACAGATTTTTCAAATGTTCATTTTTTCCTCTGTGCTTAAAACTCATTAAAAAAAGAGTTTTTAGCGAGCGGGTCATAAGGCTATAGCGCAAATTCTTGCAGTGTTAGTTTTCTCTGTTGTTCAAGGTTTTCTTAGTGTTATTCAATGTTTTTACATTTAGTTTACTATTACGCTGTGCTTTCTATGGTATAGTTAACTATATTTGTGCTTAAAAACTTAAAAAAATATATATTTACATACAGTTCATACGGTCTGGAACGGATTAATTGTATTTACATACAATCCTATGGAGGAAATTACTTCGGTTCATGACCATATCGGGTTACAACCAGAGTTTTGGAACGAATTATAGTCATGAACCGAGGTTCCACTGTATTACTGTCAGACAAAATTACAGGCATTTCACGGAAATACAAACCAGTATTACTGAGAGAGAAAATTAAAGGCACACAATACAGTGACGCATATTACAATCAATCAATCAATCAATCAACATTTATTTATATAGCACATATTCATACAAAAAATGTAGCTCAAAGTGCTTTACAAAATGAATAGAAAAATAGAAGACACAATAAAAATAAACATAAGTCAACATTAATTAACATAGAATAAGAGTAAGGTCCGATGGCCAGGGTGGACAGAAAAACAAAAAACTCCAAAAGCTGGAGAAAAAATAAAATCTGTAGGGGTTCCAGACCAAGAGACCGCCCAGTCCCCTCTGGGCATTCTACCTAACATAAATCATCATATTTTCATGGAAGGACCTGATGATGATGGTCACGTAGACTTCTGGCTTTCAGTCCATCATTGTTGGAGCATCATGATGCTTTGAGTAGGTGGTGGTGGCGCAGGCCGCCACCACAAAGAAACCGGAAAAAGAAACAGAAGAGAGAGTAGGGGTCAGTACGGATTTTAGAGCCACCATGAATAGTTATTATGAAGAATTGAACATACAGAGTATCAGGATTATGTTAAAGTGAAGTTATAAAAAGGCCATGTTAAAGTAATGTGTTTTCAGCAGTGTTTTAAAGTGCTCCACTGTATTTGCCTGGCGAATTCCTATCGGCAGGCTATTCCAGATTTTAGGTGCATAGCAGCAGAAGGCCGCCTCACCACTTCTTTTAAGTTTAGCTTTTGGAATTATAAGGAGACACTCATTTGAAGATCTAAGGTTACGATTTGGAATATAACGTGTCAGGCATTCCGATATATAAGATGGAGCGAGATTATTTAAGGCTTTATAAACCATAAGCAGTATTTTAAAGTCAATCCTGAATGGCACAGGCAACCAGTGTAGTGACATCAAAACTGGAGAAATGTGTTCGGATTTTCTTTTCCCAGTTAGGATTCTAGCAGCTGCATTCTGCACTCGTTGCAAATGATTTATGTCTTTTTTGGGTAGTCCTGAGAGGAGTGCGTTACAGTAATCTAGTCTACTGAAAACAAAAGCGTGAATTAATTTATCAGCATCTTTCAATGATATAAGAGGTCTAATTTTTGCTATGTTTCTTAAATGAAAAAATGCTGTCCTAGTGGTCTGATGAATATGCGATTTAAAATTCAGATTACAGTCAACGGTTACCCCTAAATTTTTTACTTCCGTCTTAACTTTTAATCCTAGTGCATTAAGTTTATTTCTGATAACCTCGCTGAATCCATTATTGCCAATTACCAAAATTTCAGTTTTCTCTTTATTTAGTTTGAGAAAATTACTATTCATCCATTCAGAAATACCAGTAAGACATTGTGTTAGTGTATCGAAAGAGTCGGAGTCATCAGGTGCTATAGATAAGTACAGCTGTGTGTCATTACAGCCACATACAAGGTCCCTTGCCATTTAATACAGACTGTTCCTACTAATGTTTATGCACTACTGTTCTAGCGCCTGTTATTTTAACGGGCTTAATGTCTAGTATTTTAATAATTGATTACCAGACAGAGGGTCATGGTGCTAACCTTCCCTTGTAAACTTTTATTGGAGATTTCTTGACTCTCTTGACTCCCTTTATTGTGTGCTACTGAAAAATGTTGTTTGTTGAAACTGAAAGTGTGTTCACATACACCTCAGGAGAAAAATCAGTAAACAGTAGGCTATTAGCAATTGGTCTATTAAAAAAAATAAAAACAGATTTTTTGCTTCAAATATTTTTAATTTTATTTCAGTTAGGTTTCGAATATGCAGTTTTAATTAAATACTTTTTTAGTTGTTACAGTTTTCATTAACAATAGTAATCTTGGCCCATATTATTTAATATACTATTGTTATAAACTGTGTTTAGTTGACAACTTTTTCCAAGGCCACTTACATTTATGTTACTTTCAACCATTACAAACTCTTTTTCCCAGAAAAGGGTTCAAGCAGGTTAAATTACTTGCTCAAGATCCCTGTTTTGATTCTCTATAAATTTTAAAGGATTATTTATTTAATGATTGCATATTTTATTTTGTGAATTATTTCTTTTCTCACAATTTTATTTTGAATTTCTGTTCGCATCCCAAATTTTATGAATATCTAGTTTTTGATCTTTCTTTCTATGACCATTTCTAATTATGTGAACCATGTTTGCATTGTATGCTGTCCAAGAATTCTGATCATTTCCAAACTGTCAATCTCCCAATTGATTTTGTATTTTATTATACTTTTTGGTTTTGGTAATTTGATCATTCTTGTCCTATTAATAAGCACTATTGTGATCCACACTTTTGCCCTTTTTCTTGGATCATTTCCTGGTTTGTTTCATAACTGCTCGTTTCACGATAATCTTCTTGCTCTTTTTTGACCAAGACATGTTATTCCCAAAGTGAGGCACACATTGCAGATGAACCAGCAGGTTGTGGTTTAACACTTGAATTGCCAAAGCCTACGAAAAAACTTGTAATCCTGGCCTACCTTAATACATTTGCACCTCTCTGTCAGTGTCTTTGGGACTGGGCGGTCTCTTGGTCTGGAATCCCTACAGATTTTTTTTTTCTCCAGCCTCTGGAGTTTTTTTTTTGTTTGTTTTTTCTGTCCACCCTGGCCATCGGACCTTACTTATTCTATGTTAATTAATGTTGACTTATTTTTATTTTTTATTGTGTCTTCTATTTTTCATTTTGTAAAGCACTTTGAGCTACATTTTTTTTTGTATGAAAATGTGCTATATAAATAAATGTTGTTGTTGTAAATGTGTCAATCAGCACAAGCAGCCTGCTATCCCACTCCCAAAACCCAAATGCAGAAAGGGCAGAAAGCTCTCTCAGCTCAAACCTTGTTTATCTGGGAGTGAGGTACCTAGAGCTGTATTGGGTAAATAATATATGGTTATTTGGAATACATGCATTTCATGTGTGTTCCATGTCTACAACAATCTATGTAAACATATCGTTAAAACACAAACGTTTTTCATGTTTTAGTAATAATTAACAAAATGTAGACATGAAATGTATAATGTGTGAAGCCTGAAGTCCAAATATCAAATAAACACTTTCAATAAAGGTACAAGTATCACAAAAGAAGTGTAGATTTGTTCAAGAATATAACTGCAGAAAAAGAACTCGCGATAGGGTGTGAAATTGACACGCCTAAATACGACCGCTTTGGTGGTGCAGCAGTAAAACCTGCTAACTTGTAATCGTAATCCCGTGGGGCAACTGGGATCTTTTCCTGAATAAGATCAAACACAGTTGCGTAGGGTGCGACAGGAGCTTCCACCTACAGCTAAAGTCAACGAACGGATTTAAGGTGGACTGCAATTACATGTTTTTTTCATAGGCTTTGGCAAACCTAGGGTTAAAGCTCTATGCCTTAGCCACAACACCACATTGCCTGTAGATATGTGACTTTGGTTAGAGTTCACTCAGGATGACACTTCCCTCTCTTCTGCTTATCCTCCCCTGATATAACAATAGCCAGATTTGAACATGAGGTCTTGTAACTACAGAGCAGCCTCATCTTTCACCGTATCAAAAGAGTTCTCCTTTAGCTCTGTAATCCAAAAGCCTAGAGTTTGAGCAGCCACAGAACTCAAAATCTGATGGTTCTCTGTTTTATTCACACTATTGCTTTTTCAGGGAGAACAAGCAGATAAGATGAGAGCCCTAAGCAGACACCTAATAGCAGTCATTCTCTTTCAGCATTGCTTCACTTGCACTTCCCATTATATTTGCCCCTCCCCTGATTGATTTTAGGTCACATCATTATTTCTTTCTGCTCAGGATTTTGCACAGTGGGATGCCTCCTCTTAGCTGCTCATCCTCTGATGGAAGCAAAGAAATTCAAACTTCAGATTTTTGAGTCCTGGTGCTGCTGCTGATTTGATGATGAGAGGCTGGTAAGGAGGCATCACCATGAGCAGAGACAATATGTGTTTCGAGTACCCCTTTCAAGAACTCTCTCAAGTCATATGTTGGCACATCCATGGTGTGTAGCATGCCAGAATAAATGAATTAATTCATACCACTTTCAGCTTGTTGTCATAATACATGTATACTATGTCCATAGTTTGCCTCTTAGTTTTGACAGCTTTAGAAAGAGTTTGTTTTCTGATCAATAGACAAAGTAAAGATGTGGCCATATAAACACACTGATGACAATAAGAAAGTTACCCCATACTTTCATTTATGCAACAGAGTGAATTTATAAGTATAAGTATAAATGAAGAGTGCTGGGGATTGACATGAGGCTTGTCCTATAAATTCATCCCAATTGTATATTCAATATAAATGCCACCCCTTTCTATTCATTTGATCACTTTGAATGACAATAAAAATGGCTACATCCCCTCTAATCCATGACGTGGATATGGAATGAGGTTATAGCCCTCAGGAGAAAAGAATGGAATAATGAGTTTTGGCCAGCCAGGATCAGTGAAATTATTGCTTTATGGAGAAAGCAGCAGGCACAGTAATTGTTGGAAAGCTTTGTGGGGGTAAATGGACACATGCTGGTTACAATAAAGCCTCTGTCAAATCTGACTCTGTATACATTCATTTAAAAACACTCTCAGGCAAGATAAACCAATGACATTTATTGTGCATAGAATGTGAAATATAACTTTTGTCAACCATATAATAAACAAAGAAAAGGGAATGGGTCAGTCCCTCATTCATTGAAATTGGAGGCTTTAATGCAGAACAATTCTGCAAAACAAGTAGCATGTATGCTATTGTAAAGTTTAAGGTCTGCATGCATGAACACATCCTTGTTCAGCTAGACTGTCGGCTGGTTAAGTGAGATACTAAGGGTCGTGAACAAAAAGCCAGTGGCATGATTTAAACCTGTGACCTTTTACTTTCAAGTTAAACACCAGTAGGCTAAAGCGGAATAAGGATAAATTCTCCTGTGTGTCACCATCTAGTCATTTGGGAAAAAAATAAAAATAATACCCTTTTGCTACTAGATTGCAATTTTTTTCTGTCCTAGAAATCTTGAAACCAGTAATGAATCAGAGTTTGCAGCCAGTAAGACCAGAATTAAGTCATCTATATAAAAGGAACACCAGATTCAGTTATTTTTGTATTGCGCTGTTCAGTGAATACAGGCTCAGAGCGCTGTGACAAGTTCACAGGTAGATACAAATTTTACAAATTACTATTTACACAATGAGTACACGTAAATGCACAGATTTGTCTAAACAGACAGCAAACAAAGTGGTCTGAAACTGATTAATTTAGATAAAGGCCAGCAATGTCTGTCAAGTAATATTTGCCTAACTATAGCTAGCTCACAATTCAGAAGAAAATAACAAAAAACTCTGTTCAACGACATCCCTGAAGAAATAAATCTCTGGAGGTTCAGCTAACAGAGAAAGTCAAAAACGAAGTCCAACACAGTAACAGTCCTAGAGACCTCCGCCAACTGGCCATCCACCTTCTCCTGAGAATTCTACAGTAAAAGTCTGCGTCATGTGTCAAATCTTATGACAGAATCTTTCTATTCATTGCTTTCAATGTGCCCTGTAACTTAGAATCACAAAAACACAACCCTTAAACCTGGAAAAACTTAAAACAAGGCTACTCCTTTGGAGATTCGTTGGACTCTGCTGAGTCTCCTAACTGGTCAGGACCCTTGACTTAGGAAAGAGATAGATAATGAGAAAAACAAGGAATGGACAGAAATGTCTGCTTGTTTTATTGGAGATAGCCAGACGAACAGGATCAGTTTGACTAAGGCAGAAATAAACAGAACTACGGGACAAAACCAGTGATGAATCATAAACAGGCAAAGATTAAAAACACAAACGATTTCATTCACTGAGCAAGAATTTGAGTTAACCCTAAAAAATTCAAAAATTACATTGTTAGTAGAAATGAACAAGTCACACAGTAGCTCCTAAGCTGTTTCTTTCACAAATATGTGTTGCCTAAAGCTTCATCTTCTCATCTTGCATAAGGAAAGATCCAACAGGGACATTCTGCATTTCACCAGCTTCTACCAGGAAATGACACCTGTGACATTGCACAATGCATGTTCATGTACATAAATATTAGTTGAATATTGCTAAATAAAAATGCGTATAATCACTTGCAAAGTTTTCAACAGAGGATTGACAAGAACATTTCTTGAAGAGTTGCCACTCATCATTTGACCTGTCCCAAATTGATGAATCCGGAAAACAAATTAAATTAGGAAAAAATTCTGTTCAATGTTTGCACAAGTCCTCCTGCTAAACATGTTGAATTTTCCTTTCAGTTTTAAACAACTAAATTAAATATTATAATGGTCAACATCTGGCACATGGAGGCCATTTAAAATATGCATTAAAACCAATTCTGAGACAATTTTGCGTTGGGAGTGAAAGCAGCATGGAATGGGTAAGTCCTTCTTGTTTAACTGATAAATGTGCAGCCTCCACTTTGTGTTCTTGTTGGCCACCTAATACAATGCCCTCAATACGTTCAGTAAATATAGCACACTTGCTCATTGGGAGGCAAACATCAGTCAAAATTCAAGTTCTCTGTACTGCCAGGGATGGAAAAAGGCAAGCAACTAAACCAAAATTAAAGAATAGACAAGGAGATGAAAGAGAAAAATGTTTGTAACTAGTTAAGTCAGAACCACCAGCAAATAAACTACCAGCATACCAAGCTCAAAATCTTAGCCAGAAGTCAGAGTCAAAATGTAAAAATCCTGTCACTCCACATTGATTTGAGCTAGCTTAGTGCTCCACAAATATTTTTTGTTTATCCAGAAATTTGCCCATAAAAAGCCACCATCTTAAATAGTGGCACCAAAATGATGTCACACATCTGTTCTGCCAAGATAGAGGCAGAGAGATTGTTTTGCTTTTTCCAGACATACCAGGACATACAACAGAGTAAATAGTCGGTAATGGTCAAAGGTTAAAACTGAAGAAGCAACAAAAACCAAAACACCAACCAAAAATCTCAGTGAAATTAGAGCACTTTTCAGATGCTATAATCTCTAAACAAAAAATCAGAAATAATGCAAAAAGGCCCACTGCATCATCAATTAAATAGGATAGACCCATTGACATCATATGGCACAACTTTTGGTTGATATGCACTCATTACCAAAAATATACAGTAGAAATGCAAAATGGGGTACCTGGAGTAAAACAAAGTGCTATTGTGTAATATAAACAAAATAAAACTAATAACAAAATCAATTTAACAGCATAAAAAGAAATGCAGAAAAAACATAAAACCCTAAACTCATAACAGTGTTTAACGTCCAGCAGTCACTTGATAGCAACGTAGCTGTGACAGAGTAGAAGCACAACCAAATTAACGATGCATGTAAGCCAACACAATTTACAAAATGGCAGTGTGGTGACAGTTAAGATTCTTTATTATTATTCTTGGCTTTGTTTATTTAGTAACAATCTGCAAAAATGCTTTGCGGTTCTGGAACATTTTTGTTATCATTTTTTATCATCTTGTTGGTGATACCATCATGCCACTATTCTGTATTCACAATTCATTCAGGAAACATTGTTGTTAACAGTAATGTTTACTTGTTGGGTACTTAGCTGATGATAGAGCTGCAGGTTATGCTGCAGTTAAGACCAGAATTTGAGATGGCACTGTGGTAATGCAAGCATCCACATTTCCTGACAGGTTTGTTTATTCTGGGACAGGGTTTTCTGACACTAAGGATTTTTAGAAGTGAATTTCTGACTTTTCAGTTTTGTTTTGCAAATCTGAGTTATGGTGATCATGCTGAAAGACTTTGTAGTTTAGATCTGTTAAACCAAAGTTCTCAGTTTGACCTATTTTTTTTGGCTTCATCTCCTGCTCTCTGTATTCATCGTTTTGTTCTTCAGAGTCTGCTCTATAAATAGTTGGAAATAACCACACAACTAGCAGCACAATAGTAAATTTAATATGCAAAACAAGAGTAAAATTGGCATTAGTAGAAAAATAAGATTCACAACAGTCTATAAATTAACCTAAACTGTAGAAATTTAATTTCAAGGGTTTTTGCTATGGACCTGCTGCCATTATGTGTATGTATGTTCTTGGTATATTAATTCCCTGCCTTAGATTATTTAAGGGACAGGGTAATCTGTGATTTTTTAACATTTTATTGAATTTATTAAAATCAAACAACCTTCCATACAAGCAAGTCAAATTTTACAAAACTAGGTTCAAATCAAATCAACCCCCACCCATGAGAAAGAGAGCTAGGTCAATATTGTGAAACTTCAATAGTAGAAAAAATGAAGTGAGTAAATAAATAGAATAAAAAGGGGAAGAGAATCCACTTCCACAATTTAAATGCTTATTCTAAAATGTTATTAATAAAAACCTGCTAGGTTTTAAAAAAGTTTTGCACAGATCCTCTAAGTGAGTATTTAATTTTTTCCAATTTCAAGTAGTATATAACACCGGCTGCGGTGGGTTGGCACCCTGCCCTGGATTGGATTCCTGCCTTGTGCCCTGTGTTGGCTGGGATTGGCTCCAGCGGACCCCGTGACCCTGTATTCGGATTCAGCGGGTTAGACAATGGATGGATGGATATAACACCGGTTACCCACTGACTGAAAGAGGTGAGTTGGGATTCTTCCAGTTAAGCAAGAAAAGCCTACGTGGTAATAGTGAAGTAAAGGCAGTTACAGTGTGTTTGTCCTTCTCCACTTTACGCCCATCTGGAAGAACACCAAACACAGCTGTTAATGGATTAGGAGAGATTGTGACACCAAGGCTGTCTGATAGGCATTTAAAGATTTTGGTCCAAAATTATGTTAATTTGGTGCATGCCCAACATATGACCCAATGAGGCTGGAACTTGATTGCAACATTCATAGGTTGGATCTTGCCCTGGAAACATTTTGGACAATTTTAAACAAGACACATGTGTTCGATAGATGATTTTGAGTTGAATAATTGTATGCTTTGCATATATGGAGCTAAAGTGAATTCTGTGCATTGCTACTTTCCATTCCTTTTTCGAAATGTTGAGTGAGAGATCCTTTTCCCAGTGTACACTGCGAATCTGAGATTTATTTGGTGTTTCTCCAGGTGAAGAGCAGTTCTAAATATCACACAGATATCATGTCCACATATTGTACAGTATGCAGCCACACAAACTCTTACATTTACTTACCAGAACACTACAGTGGCTAGAAGTTTAATTGCATGAACATGAGAGTCAGCAGAAACTGTTTTAAGAGATGCTAGTGATAATCATTATGAGATCCATTCTTCCAGAAGACAATGACAAGTCAGAAGAAAGTATGTAATGTATAATGTAGCAAATAATGGAAACAGCAATGTGTTATGAAAGTATGCTCAATGGCCACCTAAACTAAATCTCAACCAGACCAACCACTGAATTGCTTCCTGAAAGAAGCATCTGAAAGTAGCAAATATAAAAAGTACTAACAATCCCACAAACATTAAAATTGTAGTATTAGTGGGCTGTAAGCACTAATTGATATAATGAAAAAAGCAGAAATCACTCCAGCAGAGAAAACAAATTGCTAGGGCATGTGGCAGGACCATATGGTCCTCTGCTCATTCTCTCATTTTTATGACAGAAGTAAAATGACAAGCAAAGTGCAATTATATATAAAGTCCTCACCTTTCACTACCACTAATCTCAGGCTTCACTCTTTTGTCGTGTCAGAGTGCCAGCCTCTCAGCCTTTGGCCTAGCTAAGCAGAGGATTCTTAGCAAGTGGGTGCTCGCAGACAATTATCTGTTTTTACGTGCTGTAGGCCATCGCCAGTAGTGCAGCTTGTAATCAGGTGAGATTAGAGTCATACTTGCCTATTCTTAAAGTCAGATTCACATGGACTCCTTTTTTTCTTTCTATGTTGAAACATTTTTCCTGGACACATTTGTCATAGATAGATAGATAGTAAGTGCAAGCAATTATTTGCTCAACCTGTAGACTGTACAGCCCTCAAAAAAGTGCCACCATATTTGACTGTAACTGTTTTATTAAAACAGGATTAACATTGTATGTCAAAGACTTATAACTGGTTAACCCATTGAAGACACCAGAGGTACTGTAGTTTACTGTCCTTGGTAGCTTGTAAAGTATCAGTGATGCTCATCACCCTCATACAGATTTTTCAGAAATGGACTACTGAAGTATTTGTACAAATTTCTGAATATACACCTTTGCCAAAGTGGTACCTTTGCTGTTCCATGGCACTGCCATTTAAGGTCAGCATGAAAATTGCACAGAGCCAATGCCAAGGTAGGGAATTTGACCCAGGCACCACAGCCAGCCCCAGGATCATCTTAATGTATGGGCACAATGTCCACTGGCCATGGGCCCATGATGCATCTGATGCTTATGTATGTTTCTGTTTTGCTATTTGCCTGTGGGCCTATGATGTTCTTAAGACAGCCTTGGTCAAGCCCCACAAGTGAAAATAAATTTGACAAAAATAATTTCCATCATCCCACAACATCAGGATTTTTTAGACTATTTGTGATGTTAGTCTGTTTCATTGCATCAATCAGTAGATGAAGCATAACAAACAACATCTCGGTTGGTATTGATACCCTAAAAGGACACTGTGATATCCAATGTAGTGGGAAGTGGCCCCAGCCTACACTCTGGACATTTGATAGTTTATGAACCGAACAGGATCAGTGGAGAGATGAAACACAGACACAACTTGAAGGGTAAATGGTGCAAGTTTATTTACAAAAGTGCTGTACAAAAAAACAAATGCAGTAGTGTCAGGTGAACTTTGAGACACAGTCCTTCAGCACTGACACTACACACACACTCCAACAATAAAGGTTGCCTTCATGGCCCTTTACAGACCCTATGATCATCAGAGGCGACTGTGTGCAGAGGGTACAGACCTATAAATACCGGGGAGTGCAGCTGGATGATAAATTGGACTGGACTGCCAATACTGATGCTCTGTACAAGAGAGGACAGAACCAACTATACTTCCTTAGAAGGCTGGCGTCCTTCAACATCTGCAATAAGATGCTGCAGGTGTTCTATCAGACGGTTGTGGTGAATGCCCTCTTCTACGCGGTGGTGTGCTGGGGAGGCAGCATAAAGAAGAAGGACGCCTCACACCTGGACAAACTGGTGAGGAAGGCAGGCTCTATTGTAGGCACGGAGCTGGACAGTTTGACATCCATGGCGAAGCGATGGCGCTGAGCAGGCTCCTGTCAATCATGGAGAATCCACTGCATCCACTGAACAGGATCATCTTTAGACAGAGGAGCAGCTTCAGCGACAGACTGCTGTCACCATCCTGCTCCACTGACAGACTGAGGAGATCATTCCTCCCGCACACTATGTGACTCTTCAGTTCCACCCAGGGGAGTAAACATTAACATTATACAAAGTTATAGTCTGTTTTACCTGCATTTTAATTAAATTTTTTATTTATCAGTATGCTGCTGCTGGAGTATGTGAATTTCCCCTTGGGAATAATTATCTATCTATCTATCTATCTATCTTCTATCTATCTATCTTTTATCTCTGGCTCAAGAAGCTCCCCCAACAGGAAAGAAAACAAAAATGCATAACAACAAAAAGAAGTGTGTGTTTATACAAAAACAAAAACAATTGCACCAAACCCAAAATCTAAATTATCCCAGCACCAAATAAGTATATATACCCCCACCAAAAATGATCACTAGGAGATATATAACTATATATACAAAAGAATTTGTACAAACCCTCAACACACAAATGGTAACTGAACTTCCTTATAACCTCATAAATACCGCTGCTTCAAGTTTAAAGCTTCTTTAACTTAAATTTCGCACATTAAAACAGACACTGCCTGTCATTGTCACCAATCAGTCACACTTGCTTATTATTTTAGAGCATAAAAGCACATTTGATTGTCACAAAAGCTGCAACTCCACCTGGAAATGGAACTTCCACCACACACCCTTCTCCCACACATCGGCTGTGCCTGGTCTCTACAGTTCCTACAGAGCGTCAGCAGCATACTTTATTGAGCCAAAGAAGAACTTGACTGCTTAAATGTCATCCATCTTGATGCCTCTCCTTTAAAATTATTACACTTTAGCTACTTGAATAATGAACCCTAAATATAAAATTATGGTACAAGGCTGTCTTTTAGGATTAACAGGAGTAGAATGTCAATTTTTGACATGCATGCTGTCTGTTTTCATGTGAGCTAAAGTGAGGAACCTTATTATTCTTATTTAATTTGCAAATTAGAAAAAGATCAAAGTAAATAATGAAAACCTGAGCTTAAACAAACCTCATTTATGCAGTGTTGAGGACTTTATGGGGTAGAGGTAATCTGCTTAAAAGTTAGCACAACACATAGTTGTAATGTTAGAGCCATGGCTTTTTTTCAGTTTTATTATTTTTTAACAGTTTTTTTTATTTTTATGCAATTGTTGCTCATATTGTCCTGTTCATTGTTTAGTATTCATGCATTGTGTATTTAAATTGTTTGAATCTGTTCCTTTCATATTGAGATTGAAGCCCACAACAGGCGGGGCCACAGTGACATCACTACTGTGGGACCACCCTTGACTTTTATATTGAAGTGATCCCTCTAAATTATCAATGACGTTGGCGGAGAAAAGATCAGAGTTGTGAGTATTGAATTGTCTTTTCTGGGTTTTGTGGATTTATTGCTTTTCTTTTTGGATTCTGAGGACTGGGTGGCTGATTTGGTCTTGTTCTTCCTTGGTAAGGATTCTTCATTGGCCTTGTCCTTTAGGAGAGAGGGTTTACAGTTTCATCTCTCTTGAAGGACATTTTTGTATTTTTCTGCCTTTTAAAAGTAATTTTGAATTTTTAAAACAAATGCCTCATTTGGGGCCTATGCAGGCCTGAAAGCCTATCTCTTGAGTTTAGAGTCTGGCTGCCTATTTCTGACAGTGACCAGTAAAACCCAGGACATGTTTTCATTTGTTTGGAATCCTATTCATGTCATGAAATGTGGGTTCCTAAGCACCAAAACCTCAAAAATGCCCACTAGAGGGGGAAACCATCAAAACCCGACTAGTCAGGAAAGGGCAAACACAAGAATTATATGAAAGATATATCTTCAAAAAAAATGTTCTCCATATCTTCAGGATATCTTCATCTCTATATAAGAAAATAAAGTACATGTCATTGAGGACACCCTTATAAGATGTGCTCTTTACATGCACAGCTTTTTTGTTTCATATTGTTGTCTTTTAAAGTGCACTGTGTTGCTGATACAATATATGGCTAGTTTGTGAACTGTGGAGATCCATTAGCAAAGAAAGTCCCAATAAACAATAATAAGAATAGCTGAAAAAAGCGGAGCAAAGAGGAAAAAATACAAACAAAAGTACAAAATTAAACAGAAATCCACCAAAACCTATATTTCCCAGTGAATTCAATGAACTACAAGGGACTGTGGGTTTGTCCTCAGCCTTTATAGGACAGTCCCTTGGTGATGATGAGCAGGTGCCTCTGACTCTTGGTACATGGAAAAAATATTTAGACATAAAAAGCTGTTAACATAAAAAATGAACAAAACAAACATGAAAGAGCCATTTGAACCCCATGTAGGAAAGAACCTTGGCTGAAACACAGCAGTTCATCCCTTTTTTCCATATCATGCTGCTGCATTACAACAACAGTAATCATGTACAGTGGAAAAAGTATGCAAATCCACTCATAACAAAATATAATATTCTCAGATGTAATATGTCCAATTTAGCATCTTTTGGGGGCTATAGCAGTGTGTGCAAGTCAGGAAAGCAACCATGAACTCAGTGCCGGTCTACTGCAGGGCTTATTAATGCACAGGGTCAGTTCTGAATCACCAATTAACCTAATCTGAACATCTTTGAGGATGTGGGAGCAAAACTGGACTGACATAGAGGAACCTTATGTGAGGAGAATGTGCAAACTGCATTCAGACAACAAGCAGTTGCAAGACTCCAGCCCAGTATGCTAAATCCATGATGCACAACACCACTTGTAAATGCACTCTGACAAGTGCTAAATATTCTTTGAAAATCCATAAAGAAAGCCACTCTGCCACCTTAATTAAGTGTAGTCTTCTTAACACATGATACAAATAACTAAAGCTTATGCATAACTGGTTAAAACATTAAAGATATGACTTTTTTAGGACAGGCTAGTGAACAATTGAAAGGAAATAAATTGTGAACCAATGATCATTAAAATGAATGAATCCATATTAAACAGATGGATTGCATGGTTACTACTTCTGCCTCATGGATCTAAGAACTGTGCCCAGTTCTTGTCTGTTTTCACTGTACCTGATTTGTCTACAAGGCTCTCCGAGTCCCACATACCAAAAGAGTCCAAGAATTTCCCACGTTTCATAGATGAAATGTAGAACTGTCAAACTAAATCTTAAGAATGTTCAGAGATAAGTCATCCAATGTGTTGTGGTCTATTTTCCTGAGGAATTCTTATAGGGCACATTTGAATTTTTGCTCAAATTAAAGTACATTAAGTGCATATTTTCATATTGGACCATACCATATCTATCGTCTGTCTCCCTTAAGCAGCATGACATGACCATTCTGCTGACTGCAGTCATCTGGCCCATATGCAGAAGCTGCTGCTGTAGCTCTATTAGGACCAAAACGAGCTTAACAGATGGGGAGCTTTATTCTTGTCTCAAATTCTCATACATTCTCTATTAAAAACAAACCTAAATTAAGACATATTCTTTTATATTAGCTTGAATAGATCTGTGATGTTTTGAAAATAAATTCCAACAAACATCTACTTGTCCAAGGAACGTCTCACACCTTACTGTGGTCAGCCAACCATTTGCACATTTTTGTTGAGATTTGAAAAAAAAACCAAGTAACTTATAATTTAGGTGGCTCATTGAAACATCAGTTAGTTAGTTAACCTTTCCTACAGATACAGAAATTGTGGTGTTAGTGCCAACCATGTAGTTTGTTTCTGGAGTTTATTCATCCTCAGCATGGGCTTCCATTGATGTGTATGTAGGTTAAATGTTTGTATGTATTTGTGGATCATTAGGAATGTCTGCTTAAAACCATTGTCTCAATCAAGATTGGTTCCTATTTCACCCTCAATCCTGCTGAATAATGTTATAGCTGTCTATTACCCTGTAATGGAAAAGTCGACACATAAAATGGATAGATGACTAGATGTTATCTTTTTGGAATATAGCAACTTCCAGTCCTCTAATATTAGCGTTAGGCATTTCTGGAAACAACTTGGGACAAATAAAATTCAACAAGTATCAGTTGAATCAATATCTTCTGAAAAAAGTAATAAAGATGAAAAATCCTTATATTTTGCTCCAGATGATGTTTGACTCTAACAATTGTGATAGACGGCCGGCAGCTCAACCCGGCCAGGACACCCACAGAGTGGAGGACAGAGGGAAGGCAACCTCTTTGGGACACTACTTCCCCCAAGACGTTCTCTGCAGTGTAGCGTATCTGCTGGGTACCATGGGTGCCACTAGGGAACGCTGTGTGAAAACCTGAGGAGTCATATCTTCCCCATAGCCTGGAAGTGTGAAGTCACAAGGACGGAAGCCCTGAAGTACTTCTGGGCTGATTAAAGAACTTGAGTTCTCCATCTGACCCGAAAGTGCTAGCAAATCAAGTGAGAGGAAGAAAAGAAGCACTTCCAGATTGAGGACTATTTAAAGGAATGCTGAAGACCCTGCAGACGAGCCAGAGTCAGGTGGAGGTGGACAAAGCTTGCTGGGAGGTGTGGAGGAGAAAATAGAGAGAGAGAAAGAGAATTGTGTTGATTATTGTAATTACTTGCTGTTTATTGTGGCTGTGGTGCTTGGGGAGCACTGCCATAAGAAGAAAATAATTAAGAGGATCTTCTTGGTGCTTTTCCTGGTGTCCTAAGTGTCTGTTGGGTTTAAAGGGGCAACAGTGACTCCTAGTGTCCACACAATATAAAGAGTTTTTTCATGAAGTTGAGAAAAGCCTACACAAACATTTATTGTTATGTTATGTTTGATCACCTTAGCACTGTTATGTGGACACTTTCAACAAAGCCATCACACTAATGCACTTGATACTAGGAAGGGTATCTTTAATCCTTGGGAGAGCTACAGTTTTATATTATATTGTCCCTGTAGTTTTCTGAGAAATGTGAATGCCATCCACTGTGGATTCACATTCAGATCATTTCTTTTTTGCACAGTTTATTGTGTTGCCGATTTAAATTTTTAAATAGATACATTTGCAATTTTGGCTTGTCAATCCACACTCAATAACCCATAATAATAAAGTGAAAACAAATGTAAATTTGTAAATTTATTAAAAATCAAAAACTGAACTGTCCCATTCCTAGAACTATTCAGACCCTTAATTCAATATTTTGTAGAAGCCCCTTTGGCAGCAATTACAGCTTCGTGACTGCAAGCTTTGCAGACCTGGGTTTGGCCAGTTTATCCCATTCTTCCTGATTGATCCTCTCAAACTCCATTAGATGAAATGGGAAGTGTCTGTAAACTGCTTTGTCTCCCCACATATGTTCTATGGGGTTTAAGTCTGGGCTTTGGCTTGTTTCTCTCAAGGACAGTCAGACACTTGTCCTGAAGCTATTCCAGTGTTTTTTTGTCTGTGTAAGGTCATTGTTATACTGAGAGGTGAACCATCACTCCAGTCTTTTTTTCAGGGATCTCTCTAAATTGGGCTGCATTCATGCTTCCCTCAATTCGGACCACTCTCCCTGTCCTTACCACTGAGAAGCACCTCCATAGTATCTATGCCACCTCCATGCTTCACCATAGGGGTACTATTAGGAAGGTGATGAGCAGTTCCTGGTCTTCCCCAGACATAATGCTTGGAGTTCTCCCAAAAGGGTGCAGATTCCGTTTTTACATGGATACATTTGACACTCTGGTCTGGTCTCATCAGACCAGAGAATCATTTTCATCTTGCTCTCACAGTCCTTTAACCTGAGATATGCCATTTATTCAAGATTGGCTTCCATCTAGCTACGTGGTCATAAATGCCTGATTAATGGAGTGCTCCTGAGATGTTTGTCCTTCCCACAATGTCTCACATATCAGCAGAAGACTTCTAAAGCTATTATAAAGTGAGTTCTTGGTCACATCCTAGAACTAGGCTCTTCTTACCCAATTGCAAAGAACTTTTTTCCCCCGGGGGAAAATTGTCTTTTTACAGAACCGTTTTAAATAAATAAATACATAAATAGATAGATAGATAAATATGTATAAACCCACACTATGGTCTGCACACACATCAGAATGTCAAAAAGCAAGAGAATTATAAAGTAAAACTGCTAACTTGTCTGTCACAGTCACAGCGAGGCATTATGAGTCCCAGTAGTGTTTCTAGACACACGTTTCACTCAGCTTGGCTGGATGGCCAACTCTAAAAAGAGTCCTGGTGGCACTAAAAGTCTTCCATTTCATAATTATTGAGACCACTTTGCTACTGGGAATGATCAAAGCTGGAGAAATGTTTTTATACTCTTGTCCTGATCTATACTTCACCACAGTTTTATCACTGAAGTATACTGACAGCTACTTGGACTTCATGGCTTGGTTTTTGTCCTGAGCGCTGGGTGAATCATAGGACCTTATATACACAGCTAGGGTGCTTACCTCCTGCTCGCTTCGCTCGCCAACCCCCTTTCCTCAGCTACATGTAAGCCACTTTGCATCTCTTCAGCTACATGTAAGCCACTTTGCATCTCTACTGCTCATGTTGTGAAGAGGGGGGCTGAACGCACCCCAAGGAGACACGGTTGCTTCTCCGAAACCCCCTCTTAAATGGTGATACAGTGGGAAAACAAATACAGGATTTTTGTTTACCTCCTCTTTGCTCGATCAGCTGCTGGCTTACTGCTGCTGCCGTGCCGCGTGATTTGCATCTCAAGCGGCGCTTCGAACATTTAAAAGCCTGTACAGCAGCTGTCTTTGTCATCTACTCTTATTTCCGGCCCCGGGTGTAGTTAAATCTGTTGGCACAAAGTCTCGTCTCACGGGATGTGAGTTTTTGATATTTTAGTTTATAATTTAAAAATGGAGTAAGAATCTTAAAATCTAACAACATCACTTTAAAGTTCGATACATTCTGAAAAGAATGATACCAAAATTATATATGGTGGTTTTAAAATTAGTTTGATTTAAAGCGTGACAAAAAACATCACTTAAAATCATTGCACAAAATTGTTGCACTTTTGGGCTTAGGATTTTATATATAGAGAGTAGATTGTATACCTTTCTAATCTGTGCCTTTCTGTCCAATCAATTCAGTCTAACATAGGTGGATACCAATCAAATTCTTGACACAGCTCAAGGATAATTAAAGCAAGTGTCTGAATACTAAGGTCTGAATACTAAATGTGTATGAGAGATTTCAATTTTTATTAAATTTGCAAACCTTTTGGAAAACATGTTTTCACTTTGTCATCATGATATATTGAGTGCAGTGCAGATTGATCCATCTACAAAAATCTATTGGAAAGTCTAGGAGTCTGAATACTTTCTTAATCTACTGCACTTTGTTTACTGTCTTTCCTATATTGCTAGTAAGACTAGCAAATCTGATCATCACATTTATGTAATTCAAAACACCTTCATAGTGTCCTGTACAGCACCTTTGCTGCTTGCTGCAGTAGGCTTGAAATACTCCTTAGTAATATCAGTCCAGTGTCCACTTTGCAGGTAATTTGCTAAACTTTTCCTGCTTCAAAAAATCTGTTTGTGTTCTTTTGAAATCTCCTTACTAAAAGATAATGTGCTAGTTTATGTCTTATTTATGGATCCTGTTGACTCTTTCTGATTCCTATTCTGATGTGTAATGGCCTGTCTTTTGACGTAGTTTGCAATGTGCAATAATGCAGAGCACTTGATCTGTGAAGGTGATGAGAATTCTTTTTTTTTCTGCAATTTTCCCTCAGTTGTATCCATTTTCTCTTGTAGTGTTTTCCCCCAGTTTAGAATGTTCAGTTTTGTTTCTTTCCAGTTAGCATTGATTGAGGAATGTGTATTTGGCTGATCCTTTTTATTTTGTGCTGTCATATCTTTAAGATGTCTTTATCTCTATATAAAAAAATATGTTATTGAGGACTCTCTGGCAATATGTGTTCTCTTATACCCACAGCTTTTTTGTTTCATATCGTCATCTCTTAAAGTGCACTGTGTTGCTGGTACCATACATGGTTAGTTTGTGAACTGTGAAGATAAAAGCTTTGCTTATCTTGACAAAAGGTGCCCACTTACAGACTGCATTAGATTTACAGACAAAACTCCTTTCAAAGCACTTCTTACTGGGCTGTGTTTCTTTTTATCGGGATTGCTTAAGCTTACAGTGCACAAAATGTTGACCACTTTGTCCAGTAACATATCCAATATTAGGAAGCTGTAGTGTAATAATCACACAAAAAACCTACTATAGCACTCAAGGAGCTACAACAGAGCTAGTTTGAATCATTTCACTGTTCTACATGTTACAGTCTAGGTTTCACCCATGATCCCTGCCTGGAAACATCAATAACGAGACCAAAGAAGAGCCAGGCAAATGAGGACACAAACATTAAAAAGTTAGGTGTAACAGTGCGATGAGGTATTTATTAAAACAAAAGTCCACAAACAGGGATTCAAACCCCTAAGTGCAAAATATGTAGTGCAAATAGTTTATGGAATAAATAAATACTATAAAAAACAGTGCAGCAGAACCAAGCTGATTAAATAGGTAAAAATCAGTTCTAATTCCTTTGGCACTTACTCGTAAGACATGTCCCCTATGACTACAGTCTTCAAAGAAGTAGGCACCCACACTTGATCTGTAAACAGTGACCCTAGCACTTCCTTCGCCCTGATCCTAACCAATCCACAACATAAGGACATGTTCGCCACACTTACTCAGTCAAGATGCTGTGCTTTCTATGGCCACAACAACCTCAGTTTCTTATTTGGCAAAAGACCCGTCTCCGCTGCTCTGTATCCACAACCCTGAAATCCTGTGTCCTGAACTCAGCGGCACAATATGCTCCTGTTCTGTAACCCCCGGGCGGGAGCCTTCTCTAACACCTCCTATTGGTATACACTGAGAATAATCCAGTGCCACCATCTCCCCTGCCTCTACGCACAAGTCTGACACTTTATCACACCCTTTTTAAATGCCAATATACGGGCTCATGTGTTGCGATGATGGCCTCCAGAATGCTAATGAGACAAATGACCACCGCGCTCGTCCACATGTGAATGCTTGGATGGCCAATTACCCACTAACACCCCCTCACCTGAGTGTGCCTTTTATTTATGTATTTATTTATTTACAAACGCGTATTACCACCACACTACTTTAACACTCTTCTGTGTCACTGTACTGTGTTACTGTATACCAACTATTATAAAGAAACAATGTTTTTTTTTATTTACAATTTGATTTAGCTTGAAGCACTTCATGTGAAAAGTTGTTGCTGACAATTAGTAGTAGCACTTTAGAATAAGGCCTTAAAAAGTAAATCTATTAGTCACATATCCACTCTAAGAATGTTGTGGCTAAGCTCTGCTTACCAGCTTCTAACCAGTGATTTTTGAGTTGCACAGAAGCTCTCGCTTCTTCCTGAGCAATAACAAGTGAAATCTCCCCACCCTGTAGATGGGACCACTTCTAAGCTGCAAGCAGCGAGTGTGTGACTTCAGGCTTAGTCTCTCCCAGCCCCCTACACTCATACAGATCAGGGTTGTCACACTGTGTAACAGAAAGGATACCTTTGTTAAACTCTTCTTACACGGTAGCAAGTGACCAATAGACACATTACAGCCAGTCCTCATTTTAAAATGGTGTTATTGGTGCATTGAAAATCTTATCAAAGACAAAAAATATTTTTGTTGAAACCATTTTAAGTAACAGTAACTGGCTAAGTAGCTACTAACCAAACCAGCATGTTAACTAATTAACTTTCTTGTTAATTTGTTATATTATTACAGTATTCTTCATCTAATGCCATGGAAACAAATTTCCAGGAGGGGTTTCTGCTGTTTGTTTATTCCTAACGTTGTTATTATGACCCAGCCACACTAATGGTTACTTTACTAGAGAACCTGTTTAATAGTGACGTTCTGCATAATGATGTTGTATGAAAAGAACAAATTAATTAATATACTGCAAGTACATAGAAGGTACTGTCAACTTGTGTTTCTGTTCAAATATTTAATGTGTAAATGTTTGCAGACTGCTCTCGGTGCCCATAGTTTAATGTAGGATGCCATTTCCATTTAATTCTTACCATTTTGTCAATATAACAGTAAAAACATAGTAAATGATATTCGCAATATAGTTGGCACAGTGCATATGTTGTTTTCCAATGTCCTGGAAAAATCTAGGGTTGACAATTAATGGCACTGCGATGATCGTGTTTTGCTATATGAATCCCTTAGGAATATAGCGGCAATGCACCACAAAATAGGCACAACCAGTGTGGTATTGAGGTTAAGGCTTCATACCTTGAGGTTGTGATTTCAAATCTCACTACTGATGCTGTGGGACTAACAGCAGATCACTTCAACTGTCTGTAAAAAAACAAAAGAAATGTAACTACTACTTATATCTCAGAAGTTGTAAGTCACCTTGGATAAAGGCATCAGCCAAAATAGTAAATGTAAAATGGCAGTGCCCCTGAAAACCAAGATGGTGTTGAAAATAGACACAGATAATTTTAAATTACTTAATAACAAAACCAGTCAAAAATGTATAAATGTGAATGGATTCAGCAACCCTAAAAGCCTAAGAAAAACCAACAAACCCTAAATCAAGTCAAAGATCAAATGAATCTAAAATGCATGCGCTAAAGTTCCTGTTGTTATCCAATCTCGAATGACTGAAAAACATCTGGGGTTGACCTTTTATGTGATTGTGAGGATTACATCAGGCACTGCACATTACCATACTAATCCATTTAGAACATAAGAAATTTGACAAACAATAGGAGACCATTCATTCCATCAAAACTGTTTGTGTAGCTAATAGCTAAGCTGTCCCAATATCTCATCCAGATTTTTCCTAAAGGTTGTCAGGTTCTTGCTTCTACTACATGTCTCAGTAGTTTCTTCCAGAGTCCCAAAACTCTTTGCGTAAAGATGTGCTTCCTGGCTTCAGTTTTAAATGCACTTCGATTTCATTTCCAGGAACATGGTGGCAACTGCACCACAAAATGGCCACAAGCAGTGTGGCGTAGTGGTTAAGGGTTTGGACTTCAAACCCAAAGGTTATGGATTCTTACTGTGCCACTGACGCTGTGTTACCAAAAGCAAGTTACTTCTGTTGCCTGTTAAAAACAAAATAAATGTTATCAAGTGTATCTTAGATGTTGTAAGTCACTTTGGATAGAGGTGTTAGCCAGATAAGCAAATGTAAAATGGCAATGTCCACAAAAACCAAGATGGTGTTGAAAAAGGGCACAAACAATTTAAATCTACTTGAAAACCAAACCAACAGAAAATGTAACACTGGGAATGGATTCTACAACCCTATAAAACAATATACAGTAGGTTTAATGTAAAATGCAGTAATCTCTCCAGTAAATTACATAAAAATTAGAAACAAAATATAATCATAACAACAAGGCTGAAGTGGCTACTTATTTGTGGTACCTTATTCACTTGACTATTCATTTGCTTCCAACCAGCTACTTATTCACATACCTTGTGCAAATCCATCCATCCATCCATCCTCTTCCGCTTATCCGGGGTCGGGTCGCAGGGGCAGCAGCTTAAGCAGAGAGGCCCAGACTTCCCTCTCCTCAGCCACTTCTTCCAACTCTTCCGGGAGAATCCCGAGGCGTTCCCAGGCCAGCTGGGAGACATAGTCCCTCCAGCGTATCCTGGGTCTTCCACTGGGGCCTCCTCCGGGTTGGACGTGCCTGGAACACCTCACCAGGGAGGCGTCCAGGAGGCATCCTGATCAGATGCCCGAGCCACCTCATCTGACTCCTCTTGATGCGGAGGAGTAGTGGCTCTACTCTGAGCCCCTCCCGGATGACTGAGCTTCTCACCCTATCTTTAAGGGAAAGTCCAGACACCCTGCGGAGGAAACTCATTTCAGCCCCTTGTATTCGCGATCTCGTTCTGTCGTTCACTACCCATAGCTCATGACCATAGGTGAGGGTAGGAACGTAGATCGACTAGTAAATTGAGAGCTTTGCCTTATGGCTCAGCTCTTTTTTCACCACGACAGACCGATGCAGAGCCCGCATCACTGCGGATACTGCACCGATCCACCTGTCGATCTAACGGTCTATTCTTCCCTCACTCGTGAACAAGACCCCGAGATACTTGAACTCTTCCACTTGGGTCAGGATCTCTCCCCCAACCCTGAGAGGGCACTCCACCCTTTTCAGGCTGCAAAGCTGTTACTTATTCAACATTAATAGAAAGACAGATACCTTTGATAAATAACAGTTGAGTTTTGTTTGGTACCAACATGGGTATCTGGGTCAAAAAAACCCTATCATATCTAATGAATGACAGTTACTGTGATTTTTAAATGGCATTATAAAGGGATAAATTTCATTAGGCCACCCCAGTTTTCACAGTTTCAAGAAAAGACAAATGTTAAGTTTCAGTTGAGATTTGCCTGGCCCAATGTGTATAACTGGGTCAAATGGACTGGCAAAGTTGACACAGTGTAATATTTAATGAATAAGATTTAATGTGATGTTTAAAGGACACTGTAAAGTTGTGTAGTTTACAAAGCCTTAAATAATCTCGCTCCATCTTATATATCGGAATGCCTGACACGTTATATTCCAAATCGTAACCTTAGATCTTCAAATGAGTGTCTCCTAAGAATTCCAAAAGCTAAACTTAAAAGAAGTGGTGAGGCGGCCTTCTGCTGTTATGCACCTAAAATCTGGAATAGCCTGCCAATAGGAATTTGCCAGGCTAATACAGTGGAGCACTTTAAAACACTGCTGAAAACACATTACTTTAACATGGCCTTTTTATTACTTCACTTTATCTTAATCCTGATACTCTATATGTTCAATTCATCATAATAACTATTCATGGTGGCTCTAAAATCCATACTGACCCCTACTCTCTCTTCTGTTTCTTTTTCCGGTTTCTTTGTGGTGGCGGCCTGCGCCACCACCAACCTACTCAAAGCACCATGATGCCCCAGCATTGATGGACTAAAAGCCAGAAGTCCACGTGATCATCATCATCATCATCATCAAATCCTTCCGTGAATACCATAAATACAAAGAGGACTGTTTCATTTATGTTAGGTAGAATGCCCAGAGGGGACTGGGCGGTCTCATGGCCTGGAATCCCTGCAAATTTATTTTGTTTTTTCTGTCCCCCCTGGCCATTGGACCTTACTCTTATTCTATGTTAATTAATGTTGACTTATTTTATTTTCTTACTGTGTCTCTTATTTTTCTATTCTTCATTATGTAAAGTACTTTGAGCTACATTTTTTTGTATGAAAATGTGCTATATAAATAAATGTTGTTGTTGTAAAGGGTTAAATGTTATTGGATCACCCCAGTTTTCACAGATAAGATAGATGCCTTTGTTAAACTGTAGTTGAGTGTTGCTTGGCCTAACATGGGTACCTGGGTCAAATGGAGTGGTAAATTTGGCCCACTCTCATATCTAAGGAATGCGTTTTGATGTAATGCTTAAAGGGCACTGTAAATGGTTAAATGTCCTTAGACCACCTCAGTGGCCATAGTTTTGAGGAAAGACAGAAGCCTTGGTTGAGTTGCAGTTGTGTTTTTCCAGTCCCAATATGGGTAACTGGGTCAAATGGACTGGCAAAACTGGCATACTGTAATATCTAAGGAATGAGATTTAATGTGATGTTTAAAGGGCACTGTAAAGGGTTACATGTTGTATCCTTCAGACGAAAATGACCATGGCGTAGTTTGTATTAGCAGTAATCCTAACCTACTTCACATGTCCCTACATGTTAAAAGCCAAAAGTCATCAGTGCAATCTTGTTTTAGTAAAGGCAGCAGTTATTTTATTATTTTGTATTTTACAGCCTGCAATTGTGGAGACTTCATTCATTGACTTTTACAAAGAATCAAACTATAGGCCTTTCTCTGCCCAAAGGTTTCAACTACCCACATTTCAGCATTCTGAATATTTGATAATTTGAATATTAAAAATAAAGCAATAGGGTTTCTCTGCCAAAATGAAATAGACAGATAATTGTGGTTGTGTGCATTTCATTCAGTAGCTATGAATGCTACAGCTTTGCAACCACAGAAGTGATAAAAATATAAAATTAGAAGAAATAAAAGTGCAAAGTAACTATTTTGTGTAGGCTGAATGTATTAACCAAATCCCAGTATCATAAAATGCAAAGTGCATGTATTCAATACATCTGCTTTATTGTGCTGTCTTTTGTCCAGATTTTCAAGTCTTGTGTTTGCTTATTGGATTCCATTTTGCTGCCCTTGAAGCTTAACACAGTCAGTGGCTTCAGTGGAACTCATCACAAGGAAGCAACGGATTATCTGGATTGGCTTTACAGCAGTGTAATGCTAAAATGTAGAACTAAAGCTGTAAATATTCTAATAAGTAACAATTAACATTAATAATTAAGAGCGTGATCTTGAAGATACGTTTGATTTTGTGTAATGAATATGGCATACAATATTATTAGAGAAGATGATTTATGAGTTCATTATGTTAACATGGGTGTCCCTGCATTTCTACACAGAAGATGAAACAGACACTTTGTCACAAGCATTGTTTGTTTTTAATCCTGTTCATTTTACTCGGTGCTTTAATTGGTGCTGACCTTTTTATTTATTGAAGGAACGACATTGATTAGTTGCACCTGCGGCGGCACTCATTTAATTAACACTGCTGACTGGATATAAAGGTTGTGGGGCTTTTTGACAGAGCTTCAGTTACATCAAGGAGGAGAGCAACAGCTATGCCGATACCACCAAAGGTCCTTCATGAGCTTACCTGAAAAACCACATGCGGATGTCTCTCGGGAATTCTATTGCATTTGACATTTGCCAATCACAGAGAAGAACACATAGAATAATTTCTGTCTGTGCGACAACTACTGTATGTAAAGCCGTAAGGGGTAAGGATGAACCACTGAGTGCATTCGCTACATTCAAAATGGAAATGTATTAGGATTTTTCTAAAGCCTGAAGGTGTAACCACTTCAGAGTTGGTTTCAACTGAAGATCGATTACGGTAGGAATCTTCAATGTGAATTTGAACATTTGAAAAGCTTTGCCCTTTCTGTTAATTGGGGATAAATGCTGTAGAAGAAAAAGAGAACACCTAAAGCTTGTGGACAGAGGGGTTGAGAGGTTTGCATTGGCATGGGAAAGATGCTATATAAATAAAATGTATTATTATTTGAAACCTGTGTAATGAAACAGGACAGCAAGGAGGACCCCGTCCGACTCCCCACTCCTGACGTCAAGTCACAAAATCAACCGGAATGTTCAAGAAAATTCTAGAAAAAAGCCAGAACTGAATCCTTTAAGTAGTTCTCTTGTTTGCTAGCTAAAGGGATGTAAGATACGACCTGAGGCTGGCATGTGAGTGAGGAGGGCCCTGTCCCGCTTCCCTCAGCCTGTTACGTCTCTCTCGGATTTACGCAAATAAATCGGTACCGCAAGCAAACTATAATAGCGCGATGAAAAAGGTCGCAAAATCAACCGGAATGTTCAAGCAAATTATAGAAAAAAACCTGATCTAAATCCGTTAAGTAGTTCTCTCGTGAAAAGCGAACAGATATACAGACTGAGGGATGTTGGATTTATATATATATATATATATATATATATATATATATATATATAAGAGAGAGAGATTTGTATTTGTTTGATATCTAACATATTGTATGGTTTAAAACATAATACATTTTTTGATTCACAGTCATATTCTAGTAGGGTTTAGTTAGATAGCAATGTTGGGTAAACTCCTGAAAAAAAGCCATCACATGAAAAGAAACTTTGGTGGCCTTATATACCGGTACTCAGAGGTGAGTCCATTTTTATAAAGTGATTTCCCAAACTCTTGGCATTTTGTAATTGCAGTAGTAAATCCAAAATGACCTTAATGAATAAGGTACATGTCAAGATTGCAGTCCATCCTACAAGAATTTTCTCTGAATAATTTGGAAGACACATGCCCAAGCGAAGTAGAGCTGACTGGGAATGCATAAGGGGCACAGAAACAAGTACACAACACCCTAAACAAGTTTATACAGGACTCTTAGATAATTACCCAGAAAAGTCTTTGCTAACATAATGATGCTGACAAAATTCTGACACCCTTTAAAGCTGTTTTCTAGTTCAAATAAGTATATTTATCATTCGTATCCAGAAGTGCACCTTGTACCTGTTGCATTATCCTGCTGGGATATCCTAAATGTATAGCTTGTGTGTTCTTCCTGACTTTGCGTTGGTTTCCTCCCAAAAACACAATATCGGGTTAATAATCTGAATTATTCCAAAATGATTAACTATGGGGCGGCATGGTGGCGCAGTGGGTAGCGCTGCTGCCTCGCAGTTTGGAGACCCAGGTTCGCTTCCCGGGTCCTCTCTGCGTGGAGTTTGCATGTTCTCTGCATGTCTGCATGGGTTTCCTTTCACAGTCAAAAGACATGCAGTTTAGGTGCATTGGCGATTCTAAATTGTCCCTAGTGTGTGGTGGGGGTGTGTGTGTGCGCGCACCCTGCCTTGCTTTTATTGGTTGGCATTGGCTCCAGCAGACCCCCGTGACCCTGTAGTTAGGATATAGCAGGTTGGATAATGGATGGATGATTAACTATGTATATGATAGAGTGTCCTGTCCAGGGGTGATTAAATCTTCTGCTGCTACAACAGAATAGCTCCTTGTGATCTTGTAATGATGGAATCCGGTTCAGAATACTGATGGATCATTCAGTAACAGCTTGTAGCTGATGAAGTTTCTCTATAGTATATAGCTAGGGTGCGACACATAAAGAGATCAGGCCTAGGGTTCAGTCCTGTTACTCCAGTACCCCTATGGCTATTCTTTTGACTCTAAACAATGTCTTCATGAAATCCAATTCTTGCCATAAACAGACAGCCTAATTTAGCTTAATCAACTTATAAATGCTAAAAAGTGAAGGCTTTATCTTAGAAAAATAAAATATGTAAAAGGACTCCTCTGATAATAAGCACACAGAGGTCTTAATGACACAGACATTTTGACTCCCCTGGAGCATGCATTGTCAGTTCCACCTGTGCCTGCTCTTTATTAAGTCGCTGCTATTTTGAAACAGTTAAGAGGCAGAACCGTAACAATTAAGTAAATGAAAATGAAGTAGAGAAATGAAAAAGATAATGAATGATTGCTTTTGACTCACAGCCTTAATGCACATCTGCCTACATTTCTTGGAGAAATAAAGCACACACTGAAAGGAAAAGTAAGGCTTCTTATTATCACAAGGTGCTCCATAAAATGCAGCTTTGGTCGGAATAAAAATGAGCAGCCAAAGGAGCTTCTGAAGAACTGGAGGTAAAAATCGCTCTGTTACCTTGGGTACTTTAACACTAGAGTTCATAGTCCAGATATGGGTCAGTCTGACTTTCATGCTGTTTTCTGATCTTATGGGCACTAACAGCCATTCAAGTTTTGTGAGAGAACAGAAATTTCTTCATTTTATAGGATTTTATTATGAATTTATTGTCCTAACAGAGGAATAGATTTTATTGAAAGGTAAACACAGTAAACAGAGCAAGAAATATATTGCTACCCGACTAGCAAGACCAGAACATAAAAAAACACAGCACTGCAGTTGTTCCTGGGCATATACTAGTGTTAAGTTTAAATATACAAGCTGTAGTAGTATGTCCTGCCCTCCACGGACAGAAAGCGATAACTATAGACAGATGGAGGAGAAAATGGATAAATAACTTGAATGCTTGTGTGGTTCTATGTATACATGTAACTTGTATCCTTAAATGATTGGTGTGTTTGTGTCTGTCTGTCTGTGTGTATATATAGTTGTATAGTTATGTAACTTCTTTTTTAAATTAAATAACACTAGGGGGCTCTGCCCCCTGCTCACTTTGCTCTCCAACCCCCGGGTGGGCGCTACACTCTAGCCACATTACAGCGAGTAATTAACCATAGTAAAAAATAGTAAAACGTAATAAATTGAAAGAAAATTATGTTTCCTGTTGAGTTAGAGATATTTGTTAAGTTATACATTTTTGTTCTGTTTGGCTTTGCAATTAACACGTAAATACTTTTTAAACTTGGCACTTTTACTATAAAACTTCAGTAAAAACAATATTTGGAATTAACTTTTTGTCAATATCGCATTGAATTTTGATTCCATGTTTGGAGTTCCATCATGACAACGCAACAAATAACTGCCCGTAAGTGAATATCGTTTCTTTCTCTCTAATAAATAAACTGACTTTTTCAAATGTTTGTCCTTGTGATTTCTTAATTGTCATAGCATAAGCTGTTCTAATGGGAAACTGTAAACATTTTAATACGAATGGCATATAAAGTTCCCCTTTGGTGTCTAATGTTATCCATGGAAGATGTACTACATTACCTTTCTTGTCGCCTGTTAAAATTTTACATATCAGAATTGTTTGAGAAATTTTGAATACAACTAATCTTTTTCTGTTACGTAGCCCATCACTCATTCATACATTACACCATAACATTACGATACATCCTTTTTTCAACAGTAATTTGTCCGATGGAAGACCGGACAGTGTTAACGTTTGTAGATATTCATCTTACGCACCATCACCACCAACTGTTTCAGCATAGTCTATTGATACACATTTAACCAATTTGCCATGTAACCAATCGCCAATTTTCACGTTGATGCATTTGTGTTCATTGTTTCTCAGTACTTAGATTGCCCATGTACTCATTTCTTCCCTTGATAACCCTTCGGGATGAAAGTTTTCAATAAGATTTGGACATAATAAGTTTTCTTATATTGGGAACTTAACGTTAGGAAAACGTAAAAATTTATAAGAGCTGAGAGCGCAGGGACTGTGTCTGACAAAAGCATTCACATGAATGAGAGGTGAGAGGACCGTGGGCGTGGGCTGTTAACTTGAAATGGTTGAGAAGAGGGCAAGACTTGAAAAATCTCCTGGCAATAGTCTTGTCTTGCAGAACTTGAAAAAATCTCATGGCAAAAGTTTTGTCTTGTCTCAAGATTTTCCTTTGTAATATAGAGATATGTCAGCACAAAATCCAGTGTAATTTTTCGGTACTTTTCTGTATCAAGAACTTTTGCTCTCAAGGTTTCTCAAGACCAGGGGTGGCCATCTCCAATTCTGGAGAGTCACACTGGCTGCAGGTTTTTGTTCCAACCCATTTGCTTAATTAGAAGCCAATCTTCACCAATAATAGATCTTATTTAATTTAATGGCATGTTAGTGTTTAAACTCTACCATATCAGTTCATTCTTAAATCACAGATTCTTTATTTTCCTTTGTAATTATACATGTCCTGATCTGGATTTTCACTTGCTACTGGTTTACCTTTGTCTACAGGTCAGGTCCAAATCTAGATCAAGAGAAGAACATGGAGATTGGTAAGGCACATACTGTGGAAAGAGGCATTCAATGTCACACGACAGTCTCTTGACTAGGACCTGCAAAGAAAACAAAGACAGGGGTGCCCAAAGCAGACCTGGAGATGGAGTCTAAATGAAGAACTCAAAGCCATCAACCTGTCTTGCGAGGAAGGAAAAAGATCACTGGAGATTGGAGGAAGTAGAAGACAACTGTCGAGGCCCTATGTTCTACAAGTATTAAAGAGCATTCAGTGAAAATGATAGTATCATCCAAATGATTTGAAGCCAAAAGCTAATGAATAATTTTCAGTTCTTCACTGAGTACTTAATTAAACCAAACATGAATACATACGATTGAGAATGGAGACAAGCTAGATGTGAAACTGCTGGTTCCTTTGTCATTTGCATCTTATTGCTAATTAGTTAGCAGTTAAAACAATGAATACAGTTGTTTAAGACTAAAATACGCAATTAATGGTTCAAAACCTCAATAAGCAAGACAACTAAAATGAAGCAAAAAAATGTCACTTGAATAATAACTGCTTCATCAGCCATGAATGATTTTTCATGAAGCACCAAACCTTAAGCCACTTGGCCCTCCAGGACCAATGTTGCTCAGCCCTGATTTAATGGGTTTGAGTTAGTGCTGGGCAGTATACCAGTTCATGCCGAAAACCGTTTTTTATTTTTGTTATGATATGGATTTTTCTTATACCACAACACTGGTTTAAATTACCTAAACAACGTTGGGAATGTGGCACAGCGGAAAACTGTTTAAGGGGGACCTTCTTCACTGCTACACCGCTAAACACACACAAGGAGTTCATGCGTTAGTGGAAGTGTTGTGGGGGGGCTCTTTTTCACTGCTATACTGCTAAACACATACAACAGAGTACATACAGTAGTGGAGGTATTGCACAGTGAAAATGGACAGAGAACATTCTGAAACTGAAGCTGTAGCAGACGATTGAAAGTTGAACATGATGGCAAAGAAGAACTTTTGCTGGAAAAGGAGTCACGTCTGTTGTCTGGAGACATTTTGGATTTAAAAGGTTGGATCTGGACCATTATGTTCAAACGTGTGAATACTGTTTCTGTACTACTGGATAATACTGCAAGCCAAGTTGTACTTGTTTTATTTTTTTCAATACTGTGTAATGTACCTGGGTACTCTGTAATAATGTGACGACATGTTGACTTTATTCTCATAATTTGTTATTAAAGTAGAACATCGTAAACAAAACTTCATCTTAAAATCTATATATATAATTCACTAAGGCAAGACGACCATGAAAAGCATGCCGGAACGGGCGTGGATTCACTAAGCCGCCGACAAGTGAGACACCTATGGCGCACACAGGAAGGAGCCACGCCCACCAACTCGGACGCGACGACACAGAAAAAATGGCGTCATTTATGTTCGTCTGTCGTAGAGGCCACATGCAGTGCAGGTCAGGTTAATGTCATGTACCTCCGAGCTACGTTGACTGTTCATAGAGGCATGTTTCTCGCGGAGGTGAATCGCCATATGCAGCGTGTGAAACGGTTTGCGAGAGGTTCCTAAGGGGATCCTTAAAACAATCCTTTAAAACTGAGGTTAAAGCACAATGAAGGAATCAGTCTTTAAAAACCAATAAGCCCTGTGCCTCTGTTTCATTACCGTCTCACCTGCTTTACCAGTGCAGGCCCTGCAACAGTCGAGACGCTCTGTCATCAGCTGACCTTCTCTGTGCCTGACCGGTTCACACAGAGGCAGCGCAAGAGAAAGCCGCGCCAGAGACAGACAGAGGCACACACACAGGCAGCTGGTGGGCGGCTCTCCGTGAGTTTCTCTTGCGAGCGGACACATGACCAGGCGGTAGGGTTACCACTTTTAATACAAAAAAATAAGGGAGGCGCAATTTCATTCTCAAATAGGGACGATTCCGTATTTTAAAGGGCGAGTGGCAACCCTACAGAACTCTCTCTGACAAATTGTGCAGTTGGCTTGATAACAATTTCCGCTACCACTCTGCAGCCAAGTATTTGTTTCCTCCCACTCTCTGCGGTATTTTTGCAGCCGCTTGTGTTTAAGCTCTGAAACTTTAAGACGCAGGGGGTTACCTGGAGAAGCATCTGCCATTTTTTTAATATTACTCTCTGCCAACACTCGGCAGACTCTACTTAAAAGACCCGCCCTCCTCATTGGACAGTTAAAAAAACCAATCAAACTAACGATGACATCAAGTATTACCCAATCAAAAGTAGGAAAGGAGGCATCTTCATAAAATGCATGTGGGATGATTTGCATGAGACGCTGCTTTAAAAAAAATGATAAAAAAAATACGGGACAAAACCCGTCCCGTATTGATTCAAAACGGGACGCGCAATTTCATTCTCAAATACGGGACGATTCCGTATTTTAAAGGACAGGTGGCAACCCTACCAGGCCGTGTGTATGCTTCGAGAACGAGGCTGGACGCGGCTTGCGACCGGGCACATGAGCAAGCAGTGTGTATGCTTCGAGTGCGAGGGTGGATGCAACATGACCATCTAGGAAAAATCATGTCGCGGATGTGATTCGCTGTATGCAGTGTGTAAAAAAGTTTGTCACAGATGTGAATCGCTGTATGCGGTGTGTAGAACAGTTTGTCCCTGTATCTTTCCAGAAGTGTTCAACCATCAATAAATAATTATGCGGCATTTTTTATGCCGCGGGTTCACTATTGTGTTGTATTTTGCTCTCTCCAGAGTTCCATCTTTTCATTCACTTACTGTTGTATTCTCACACTAACCTGTTTTAGGCAACCGTGTCTTTCCAGAAGTGTTTAAAATTCAATAAATAATTATGCATGAGATTGAGCGTGTGTCTAGGCGTGGGTAAGCCGTTGAACCCCATTTGGGCTGCAAACCGTGGAATTGCCACTAAGTGTGACTCATACACTCCCACTGTTTTCACCCCTACCCTTTGCACACACCCCCCTCCCACACGTAGACTGTTAATAGAGGCATGTTTCTCGCGGAGGTGAATCGCCATATGCAGCGTGTAAAACTGTTTGCGAGGGGTATCCCATGGGATCATTAAAACATTCTTTTACAACTGAGGTTAAAACACAATGAAGTGAGCAGTCTTTAAAAAACGAGTTTTCGGTTACAACGCACGACCGCGTGCAGCATAGCAAAGTGTTGTACACGCTACATACAGCAATTCGCATCCGCGACAAACATGCGTCTTCTTGGATGCTTCTGCACTTTGTACACACCCCCCTCCCACCTCGCTACGCCGCACGGACGATTGTGTGTTGGTTCGTGCATTGTTACAATGTTGCTTTTCTTGCTGATTTATTACATTACCAATTTTGCAAATGTAAAATTTTCTTCCTGTACTTAAAAATTATTTAAAAACCGGACTGATTATGCGGCGTATGGTACGCCGCGGGTTGGCTAGTGAATATTTAATTTACTAGAATTTCTCAAACCCCGTCATAAGTTATGTAGCACATTAAAGGCTTTGTGTTAAGTGTTCCCAGAGCCGTGTTAATCGCTAGACGTTTCTTGTCAAAATTTTAGTTTAGTTGTTTGCAAAATTTGTTCAATAAAAAGGTTCTATATTTTGACTGTAACTGCCATGCAATGTGATTCCTTCTCTTCATTAGTGTCACCCTCTTGAAAACTAACACTTTAAAGGGCCATGCAAACCTGTCTTAATACTTGTGTGTACATTAAAATGTTTTTTTGTACAATGTACAGTTCTCATGACAGTGGAATAGGTTATTCTTAGCCAGTCTACTTCAACAATTGCAGTTGAAAATGTGGTTAACATCCAGTCATGCATGGGAAAAAAATACCGTCCAATACCGTGAAACTGGTGTAATTTTGAAAAATACAGTGATATAGAATTTTGGTCATACCGCCCAGCACTAGTCTGAGTCTTAAATTAAATTAAGTCATTTAGTAGCAAAAACTAGTTGCTAATTACTAAAATGGTTAGAATGAAAACCTCTAGCCACTGTGGCTCTCCAGGATTGGAACACATTGGACCAAGTAATAGATGCCTGGCGCGATAAATAAATACAAAAAATATATAAAGGTTGTCAAGGGATGTGAAAATGGCACACATGCTTGCACGCTATAATTTAGTATGAAAATTTAGTATTATGGCTATAAATACATACATCTCTACCAACTTTGAAGTCTGCATTCTACCCACAGGTTGTCCAAATTGAAGTTTCTGGAGTGAGTTTCTTACTATCTACAGCCACACGTAAGATTAGGAGACAGTTTTTGAGCTCAAATAAGATCATGTTCCCACCAGACCAGGGGTTGACGCTGTCCTCTAACTCTTTCTCCTCTTCCCCTGCAGTTGAGCCCATGAATCGTTATCCTAACACCACTTCTGATCCCCAGAAGATAACCTAACAATGCTTCTTGTTCCGGTCCCAAGAACCCACCCACTCTTAATGTCATATCCGGTCCAAAGATGCCATTCTACAATTACATCACTTCCTGTTTTCTGATTATATATGACAAGCCATTTTGTCATGCATTTTCAAATATATGGGGTGGATCCTAAACTCTTTCACCTGGTTTTGCATCTTTTCTTACACTACATATCCACTGCATTCATTTCTGCAGGTTGCATAGCTTTATATTATATGCTGCTTAAGAATATACAAGTAAGATTCAAATTTGTGAAACCTAAAGTTCCATCCATGAGCAAAACATTAATATAAGGATGTATGAAAATGCAGTAGCAAAACAAGCAATAACATAATGGTTATGCTGCTTTGTGCCCTACAGTAACTACTCAGAGTGATTCTGCTATTCAATCTACTATATTAACTCAAGCCAGCCTGCCAGTCCAGCACCACAACATAAACTGCTTGTAATCAAGATTCACCAACTTTCTTTGTGGTATCACATGCTTTTCATCACATTTCCACATTTTCTTAGTCATGCTGAAGATGGTGGTTTATGCAGTTCACATGTGCCCTTGGATTTTCTTCTGCCACTACATTTACAAGTATCCCTCTCTCTTCCTTGACCACATAATTCTGGTTGTCACAGTCTTTTCAGTCCCATACACTTTGAAATTACTTTAAGTCACTGTTACAGTCTCAACCAGCTCTATGCCACTGTGTGTCTTATATCTCAAAAAACAGATCAACCTTTGTTTGTTTGTTCCACACAGCAAATGGGTCTCTATCTTTGATGCACTCTCTTTGTTAATTTGCGCCATGGCTCATTCGCACGGACTGTCCTGTGTCAGGTGGAATACTCCTTTTTAGTCGCACTAAACTTGCCTTCCCTCTTTGTTTACCTTCTCACCTCATGCTGCATCAAAATCTTTCTTCCAAAAAGATTTTTTTCTTTCAGTTCATTAAAAACAGCCCTGTCTTGTCCACCTGCCCTCATTTTTTTAATGGATGAGGGATTTGGATCAATGATAAGAGTTCCTGCTGGCAGTCCTTAGCTGTCAGCAAAAGTACTTCAAGTCTTTGAGGTGTAACTGTTAAAAGAACAAATCTGAAAGGTCTACTTTGGGGAGTGATGCCGTTTCTGTTGTTTACAGATTGTGTTACCCCTTGAGCTTCAATTTCTGAACACCTGAGGATTATTTATTGCACTTTAAAAAGAGTGTCATGTATATTTGTATTATGCAGTATACAACATAATTTGTCTCGCTTATTAATTTGCTTTATTATGTGTGCATTACTCATACCTGAGGCACTTATTTAGCATTATATAAAGCTATATAAAATATACAATAAGTGACATGGCAGGGCAATGGTATGATTTTTCTGCCTCACAACTCCAGGAGATGGGGTTCAAATCCCACTTTGGAAACTGTCTGTAAGGAGTTTGCATGCTCTCATTGCGTGGCCTTTCTTGGGATGCTACAGTTTTCTTGTCCCCTTAAGATATCCCACATGAGGTGAACTGGCAGCTCCAAAACAGGCCTTATATTAGTGAGGTTTTCTGCATTTTATACAGAGCTGGTTCCTGCCTTGCACCTAATGAGGCTAGGATAGGTTCTACTCCCTATAGCCCACTAATATAATACATTAAGCGGCAATTTTATTAAATACACTTATCTATTGGTGTGGTGTTCCTGCAGAACAGCACACATTTGGGCATGAATACTACAATATGCTGGAATGCATTATTCTGTGTTTCACAATTTCTGCAAACTGGATTGATGCACATTCTTGCTGCTAACCATTCTTTCTACCTCATCGAAAAGATGTCTAATAGGATTTAGACCCATGGACTGGGCAGACTACTAAAGCAGTGCAGACTGTGTCATGTTTCCAGAACTATTCAGCACTAAATTTTATGCTTTGTGAGGCGGTGCATCATCATTCAGGAAGTATTCATCTGAGTGTGAATAAACTAGCCATGAATGGATGCACTTTGTCAGCAATGATGTTCAGATACACCTGTGTGTAATGTGTGCCAGGAGAGCATTCACCACACTATCACACTGCCATCATCAAACTGTACTGTTGGAACCAAACAGAATATCTCTATTCCTGTACCAAATTCTAATTCATCCATTAGCATGATGCAAAAAGAACCTGGATTCCTCTGACCAAGCAGCTTTTTCCATCCTCCGTGGACAATTTTTAAAATTTCTTTGCCCATTGGAGATTGTTTTTCTTGGATACCCAACATGGTCTTTGACTGTTGTAGTCCATTCAAGATAAAGACCAATAAGTGGTGCATTCTTAGATGACATCTTTCGGGCCAGTGTTGAATGTGATTGTGATTTACTTGGATGTAACCTGCCTGTTTGCTTGAATGATTCTCACTATTCTCCATTGACCCTCTGATCCACAAGATGACTTTAGTCTATCAGACCACTTATCACTCATGGTTTTTTGCTTTTTGCACCATTCTCAGTAAATTCTTGAAAGAGTTGTATGTGAACAGCCCTTGATGCTTGGTGGCAACTTTCATTATCATGTTAGAGTTATTAAGGTGACTCGTTTTGCCCATCCTAATGTTCATTTGAACACTGACTTATTTTAGAATCGCTGGTCTGTCTGATTTATACCAGGCTATGATGTGATGTGCTGGAAGGCAGAATTTGTATGAAGGTTGAAGAGTGTAACAAACTGGTAACTCAATGTAGGTAGGTTTCAGGAAATGGAGGGATGAGTTTATATAAGATAATAACATCTGCTAATTAATGTTCTATTATGTAAAACATGCTTAGCCAGTGGAACAAAAATTTGCTTTATGTGTTCTTGCCCCAGCTGCCTGATACAGTGAACTTTGCACATGACCTCCCTTGAAGATATAAAATTAAGCAATCATGAAGGACATTTCATCACTGTAAATATTAAAATAGTTGAACAGACACTCCACATATTTTGAATGTGTATCAAGCAGAACTAATGACTCCAATGCTTTTTACTTCAATTCAAATAATTGACATGCCACACTGTGGTTATTAAGGTCCCCTGTTCTTTAGTCTTGTCTTCAACTTTCAGGTAAGTTTAGAAGTGAATGTTTTCCAAAATCCTCATTCTAACATTAAAACCCTGTAAATGTTAAACATTAAAGTACACTCTGGCAAGAACAAGCAAGATTAGTGTAGGTGATAGCATCTATTACTATAGTCATCAAAGATTCATGGCAATGTGCAGTGGGCTGTGCCCATTATGAAAAATGCACCAGTGTAATACACACACAAGCAGATGTCAGCCCTTGACACAACTGAGGATACAATTTTCTAAAAGCTCATCTGCTGTGTGATTTCCCTTATCTGGACATTGTTTATCAGAAAATGGATTTAATGGATTTTTTTAGGAAAAATATTACATTTTCAAATGTGTTTAATCCAAATCAGTTCATGGTGACAGAGCCTACTGCAGCAGTACTGGGTAAAAGGCAGGAAGAGGAGACAATGTGCTATATTTGGCATCACAAAATGTTTACTCAGATCATCACAGGGCATAGTCATTCACAGGGACAACTGAAACGGCTGTTGATTTAATTTTATGGGAGGAAAGCCCACCCAGATATAAGAAAAAATGCAAAAATATATATTGACAAGGATTCCCACCCAGGCCACCAGATTCACGACACAGTAATGCTAACAGTGTCACATATCTGACCAATTTCTAGAGGAATGCAGCAGCATTTTCAAATGAAATCCTTTAAAACATTAGATTGTCATTTTCTCCTTTCACTGGGACAAATTTGTCAGCATGTTTTAGCATTAAGGCTCAATTTAATAAATTTTGAAGGTCTGACAGTGTATAATATCCATGAATCAATCTGTAAGATTGAAATAAAGTAAGAAAAATAAGGAAAAAATCATGTCTGATTGACAAAGCAAAAAAAAACTAAAACAAACAGCTTAGCTAGGAGAGTCATCCAGATTTATTTTGACTTTGATTTTGCATACCTTGAACGTGGTGCGAAACCCAGCTTTGTTATATTCTTATGGGCAAATGGAATGACCCCCAGTGGTGCAGCCATTAACAATATCTACTGCCTTTAACAGTGTTTTATATCCTCTCTCACTTTCCAGAACGTCACTTCAAAGTTTGTTCAAATGATTTCTCTTTATCAGATTAAAATTGCCTTAAAATAAATGTGAGAACCAGTATCATCACAGGGTCAACATCACAGAACTGATGCATGCTTTTCATTTCACCAGCTCCGTTTTGGCCAGTTGCCTGCACTATTGTACCAAAATGGCCAGGGCACTGATAGCTGTCCAAATGGATTACGCCTGCAGGATATTGTAGTGTTTGACCACACGCTGGCTTATCTTTCTTCAGAATTTACAACATGCTGAAGCTTTTGTATTTCTTTATTCTGCTGCCATTAAGCCTTTGACATGTGCTGAATATTTTGAATTCAGCATGATCTTCTTATTGATTAATGTTTAGAGGTCTATTCAATGGTTTATTTAATATATATATATATATAAAAAGGGCATTGCTGCATTTTGTACATGATCTTGGGCTAGTATATTTTGTGAAAAACTAGTTTTGGATTGACTCCTCATGACATTTAATTAGAAAAACTACACTCCAGAAATATGAGATTTCCACTGAGACCAGTACTTTACCCTTAAGTTTATACAGCATATTATAAGATCCCAAATAAACAGGCATAAAGTGCCTATAAAGGTATTCCCTCCTTGGAAGATTTCACATTTTATTGTTATACAACTTTGAATCGTAGTATATTTAACTGGGCTTTTTTGCAACAGAAAAAGACTATTTGATGTCAAAGTAAAAGCAGATCTCTGCAATATTGTCTAAATGAATTACACATATAAAGCACAAAATAACTGACTGCACAATTATTCTCCCACTTCAAGTCAGTATTTAGTAGTGACATGCATGTGTGTCTTAATTCATCCTGGGTAAGCAATCCCACCTTGACATGAGAGTGGGCACTGTGACAATGCAGGTTCTGCTCCATGCTCACCATCGTCTGTCCGGGAGCCCAGAACTCGACACCATTAGTAATGTCACCAATGAGCTTGACAGTGAAGCATAACAAATGGAGCAAGGGGATGGTGTAAAACAGTGCCAAGTGCTTTTATTAAAAACTAGCAAAATACCCACGCTTCGCAGCGGAGAAGAAGTGTGTTAAAGAAGTTATGAAAAAAAAAAAGGAAACATTTTAAAAATAACGTAACATTTGCTTTCTATTCGTTTGCATAAGCACAGTCCTTCACCAGCGATTATTTAATGTTAGCTCAGACCAGGCACTTAAAAGTTTCTCTCGCACTTTTGCTGAGTTTGTGCCAAATAGTATTCTATCTCTGACCATCTCATCTTCGTTTGCATAAGCACAGTCCTTCACCAGCAATTTTAACTCAGTTACAAAGTGATCCAAAGTCTCGTTTATACCCTGCGTCCTCTCAGTAAACTTGTATCTTGCGAATATCGTGTTTGTCGTAGGCATGACAAACGCCAGTGGCAGCATGTCTATAAACTTAATTTAAACTTACGGTTTACACCGTGCTTTGTTTCCGCAGTAGCTGCACTTATGAATATGCTTGTATGCGTCACAGAGGAGTAGCTTCAGTGACAGACTTTTGTCACTGTCCTGCTCCACTGACAGACTGAGGAGATCGTTCCTCCCCTACACTATGCGACTCTTCAATTTCACCCGGGGGAGTAAATGCGAACATTAATTTTATTTTAATTCTTTTCATTTTTATTACTATTTAATTTAATATTGTTTCTTTGTATCAGTATACTGCTGCTGGATTATGTGAATTTCCCCTTGGGATTAATAAAGTATCTATCTATCTATCTATCTATCTATCTATCTATCTATCTCATATTCTTTTGCTGTCTTCTCAATTGTGTAATGCATTTTTTGTTCGGCGCTGTTTGGAGCTCTTGCTTGTTCTCTGCGTACTGCGTTCACAGTCAGTTCATGTGAGACACTCAGAGTACATGCATCGAAGGTTCTCAGCTGTGCTTGTGGTATCTTGTGCAATCTTGCGATGTCCACGGCTTTATCTAATGTTAGCTAAGACCCGGCACTTGAAAGTTTCTCTCGCACTTTCGCTGAGTTTGTGCCAAACACTAGTCCATCCATGACTATCTCATCTTGGTTTGCATAAGCACAGTCCTTCACCCGCGAATATTTAGTGGCAGCGTGTCAATTGGATTGCTGTGAATGGACGGCCATATGGGCAGGCACTCAATTACATGGGAGGCGTGAAGATGCGGGACGCAACTCCGTCTCACACGGTGACCGAGCTGCAGGCTATGGCCGTATATATGTATGAAAGAAGGTTCCAGTTATGACTGTTACACGTAGAATTTCAAAATGAAACCTGCCTAACTTTTGTAAGTAAGCTGTAAGGAATGAGCCTGCCAAATTTCAGCCTTCTACCTACACGGGAAGTTGGAGAATTAGTGATGAGTCAGTGAGTGAGTGAGTCAGTCAGTCAGTGAGGGCTTTGCCTTTTATTAGTATAGATCAATAAACAAAACAATGTTCAAATAAATAGTGCAGTGGCTTCAAAAAAGTCATTAAATAAATAATCCATAAAACAAGTGCTGAAGTGGAGGTTAAAAACAGCGCAGGAAAAAAAAACACAATCCTTTAAAACAATGACGAGGTTAAAACAACGCTGGAAGTAGTCTTTTACCTGGCGGATCCCCTGCTTCTCCCATCTGGGCCCCTCAACAGGAGAGTTGCTCTTCTGCAGTAGCTGACCTTCTCTGCCTACTTCTACTGGTTGGTTTGCTTCACCGATCCCTGGCTCCGATAGACTCCACCAAACAGTGACATAGGATCCCCAAAGACCAGGGCTCTCACGCTGGGGAATCCACGTCCCAAGTCCCAACTCCCAACTCCCGCTGCCTTCCCGGCCTTACGCGGCCAGCCGTCCTTCACCAGTCACTCCAGCTCCTTGTTCGCTCAGCTGGAGCGATCACTTCCTTCTGCCCCACCGAGTGTCGGCCAAACACCCCTGCTTGGGCTCAATGTCCAGCTGCCTGCCTGCGAGCACGCGCTCACTTGCTCACAATGGTTCTCTCTCCATACTACTTCCTGCATCCTCTGTCTCTCTCTTCCTTTTTTTTCTCCCTTCTTTCTTCTTTTAGCTGCCTTGCACTTCTATTTACGAAGAGGACGTGGCAGCTGTGGCAAACCAGCAGCCCCGAGCACAATCACGGATGCAGACAATTTCCCACCTGTGCACTTAGGTGAGAAATGCCCACATCACGAATCATCCCAGGAACTGCTACAGCCACACAACCACCACGCCCAACTAAGCTGCGAGTGAGGTGATTATTTATTTAAAATTGGTCTCTTGACATGAGCTGTGGACCCGCTATACCACAGGCACTAACGCTAACAATATCATCTCTTTATGTTCCCACTGCCAGGAGCAGACGTCCAGTGAGGCCAACTGATTCCGGCCCTTCCAGTTGGTGGGGCTCACAGAAGGTGGTGTCTCATTCTGGACCAAGAGAGAAGGAGCTCTGCACAAGGCCTGATCACTTCAGACTAGCAATTACATTATAGCTATGTTCTGTAGAAGTGGCATTTTTATTTGAATCCTTTTGTTCCTATTAAATAAGGAGACCTGATTGGCATCCCAACATTTTTTGGGATCAGTCGTCATTACTAGCACAATCACAGTGGATGTACCTTTGGCAGCCTTGACATCTTTGCGTCTGTGTGCACAGATCTCTCTCAAGCTCTGTCAGGTGGCGTCCACTTCTGGATTTTAACATTGTTGTTTTTACTCCATTCCTGTGTAGCTTTGGTTTTGTGCCTGGGATCATTGACTTGCTGGAAAACAAAGCTTCTCCCAAGGTGCAGGTTTCTGTCACACTGCATTAAGTGTTCTTTCAGGAGTCCCCTGTATTTAGCTGCATTCATTTTACCCTCACAAGCCTTCCAGAGCCTGCTGCAGTGAAGCATCTCCACAGCATGATGCTGCCACTACCATAATTTATGGTGGGGATGGTGTGCTTTTGACAATGTGCTATGTTTGGCATAACAATGTTTAGTCAGTTTGCCAAAAAGTTCAATTTCAGTTCTATCAGATCATAAAACCTTCTTCCAGCTGACTTCAGAGTCTCCCATGTACCTCCTCTCTCTCTGCCACTGCCCCATAATGATGCGACTGGTGAAGCAACCTGGGCAACAGTTGTTGTCTGCACAGTCTATCCAGTGTAGATAGATAGATAGATACTTTATTAATCCCAAGGGGAAATTCACTAGGGCCAGTGTAGGTTGTAACTCCTTCAGGGTTCTCATAGGTTACTTGCTGGCATCCTCATTATTTTTCTTCTTCCTTGGGATGCTTCCCTATGCAGATTTATAGCTGGGCAATACAATACAATACAATTTATTTTTGCATAGCCCAAAATCACACAAGAAGTGCTGCAATGGGCTTTAGCAGGCCCTGCCTTTTGACAGGCCCCCAGCCTTGACTCACTAAGAAGATAGGGAAAAACTCCCAAAAAAAACCTTGGGAAAGGCAGTTCAAAGAGAGACCCCTTTCCAGGTAGGTTGGGTATGCAGTGGGTGTCAAAAAGAAGGGGGTCAATACAAAGCAATACACTCGCCATACTCTTTCCATTTCTTAATGATTGATATAACTAGACTCCAAGGGATATTCAGTGACATGAATATTTTGTTATATTTATCCCATAACTTGTGGTATTCAATCCCCTTGTCATGGAGCTGCCTGAAGTGTAATCTTCTCTTGTGTAGGTTAGGCCACGATACTGACTCACCACATGTTGTACTTCCAGATACAGAAGGATTTCAACTACAATCAATTGAAACCCCCAGGTGACCTCCATGGAACAAATTTTATAACTTGTTGGCTGTACCAGTGATGGTTTAATTGTGTCATATTAAAGGGGGCGATCAGTTGCTTTGTGTTTTACATTTATAATTAACTTTGCAGAGATCTATTTTCACTTTGACATTAAAGCCTTTTTTCTGTTGATCAGTGTCAAAAAAGTCAAGTTCAACCTCTTGTGATTTAATGATGTATAACACTAAAATGTGAAAAAATACCAAAGGCATGAAAACTTTTTATAGGCACTGCATGTGCAACAATTCAGTTAATATAATTAATTAAAACTAGGGAGCATGACAGTATAAAATATGGATGTATTTAATTGCTTCAGAGTAGATGTATGACTGTTATGCAATATATAGAACAATTTATAGTGATCACAAATTGAAGTCATTAAATACATTTAACTGTGCATATTTTTCTTGATCTGTCACTGTCTTTACAATACAAAATGAAATCACTTATTTTCCTGGTAAAAGCCATTTTACAGTGTTTCCACTGCCATTTTGTGGCTAAAGTAGATGCCTCTGAAATAGAAAGTGCCATTAAAATGACAAGTGATATAATGTGAACTTTCAATAGCAGCTATCTCAGTATTCCCTCAAGGAGCTGCAAAACCTAGAGCTTAAAGTCAAACATAAAGATATGATTTCTCCATTAAAATCTAAATGAAATACAGCATTAGGCACTTCAACACACTAATTTAAAAATGTTTATGATGCTTTAGGGCTACTTGGACTATTCTGTTTCTGCTAAATCAGCAAAGGGGAGCTGCTCTGTGTTAACATTTCTTCAATTAAACTATGCAGGTCACTTTTTATCGATTTGAGATTCTCTTGGATTTGGCTTAAGCATCTTCTGTTTGGCTGCTGATGTAAGCGTAGTTTGGCCTCTTCCCCTGTTATAGACGCTCTCAACTCATTCTGGCACTGCCTCGTTGCTCTCTTTGGTTCAACACTTTCAACAGAGGATGGAGCTACCGGCACATCTCTGCTCTCTTCTCATCATCATGCATCCCACCTGAATGTCCTCAGATGAAAGTAAGTGAATCTGTTTCAGTTTCTTAACAGAGTACACTGCAATAACAAGTAATTATCAAACTAATAAGAAAGAAAAGCGTGTGGATGAAAAAGAGGCCAGGGCACTAGCCCCTGAGTCACCATCCATAATTTAAGGAAAAGCTGAAAATAGCACAACTATTCACTGTTTCGCTAATTAAAATAAGATTCTAATTACTTAGTGACTATTGCCAGATTTCAGACAATTATAAAGTATATGAGTTAAACCTTAAGAGTACAGCATGCCAACTGCAAAATTAAGTAATTTATAACGTATGAAAATGAACCACATTTTAGCAATTTCCATGTTCACTAATGTATAGAAGCCATAGAGCCTTCAATGTGAATAACAATCTGCACTTCTGGATTTAAAATAAAAAATACATTTTAGCATTACATCTAGTAAAAAATGTGAAACTTTTATTCATATAGGAATACTGATCTTGCATAGTACAAAGAAAAAGTCCTGCTGTCTTGTCAGACGATGGTGACAAACGTGGCCTCCGGTCCCTCCTTCGCCCCCAAGCATCTGCTGCTGGGCTCATCTGTTTCACTTTCTTCTGACATTTTTGTCAGCTCTAAAATTCGTCTTTTACTCATTCACTGTTTCTTACATTAAGAAAAGCCCACTTGCTGCAATATAGCAGAGTGCACCTCATATCTAAAAATGGACTTGGAAAGTATAAACAGCACAAAACACAATTAGTAGATTTCACACAAAGAATAAATTTGACATAGAATATGCTTTGCATATTCTCAAAGACAGTTAGTATGGCGTTAGACCCTGCCGACTGCAATTTAGGTGCCTGATGGGCCGGAGTCCTGGGCTTTTCCAACTTGGCACTAAGTTAACTAGACTGATAAACAGGGTTGATAACTGAGTAATAATAATAAATATTATTATTATGATACCACATGCACTTCAGAAAGGGTCTGGCAAGTACTTTGATGGGAGACCAACCAGGAGAAGCTAGGGCTGCTGAAAGAAGAGGTGTTGAAGAGACCAGCAGGAGGGCGCTAACTCTGTTGTCTGAAAGTGCATCCCAATGTTCCAGTGCAGTGACGGAGACACTGTGCTGTAAAAATAGAGCCATCCTTTGGATGAGACATAAAACTGAGGTCCTGACTGTCTGTGGTCATAAAAGATCCCTAGGCATCCTTCATAAAGAGTGGGGTGTATCCCGATGTCCTGGCTAAATTGCCCACCATGGCCTAGTCATTCTGGCAAACTAAGCATTGTCTGTCTCTAATTTCTCACCACCTAATAGCTAATGTGTGGTGAGCGTACTGGTGCAAAATGGTTTCCATCGTATCATCCAGGTAGATGCTGAACATTAACGGTTGATGAAGTGGCCCCCCCACTCACTATGTAAGAACATTTTGAGTAGTGAGAAGAGCACTATATACTGTATATGTTGTCGCAGATGGCTAGGGGGGCGACTCAGTCAGGACGTCTCGGACAACCGGAGGAGGGCTTATGCCTCCCTCGGACCACGAGGGGGCAACCGCCCTGGTTGCTTTGGTGGCCACGGGTGCAGGGCTTTGAAGCTCAACCCTGTAGAGGCCCATGGTCACTGCCAGGGGCGCCCCAATGCCTTGGGGACCCTGGACCTCAGCACTTCTGCCACACCCGGAAGTGCTGGGGGGAAGAAGAGCAGGGACATCCAGAGTGCTTCGCCACACTGGGGCGTGTCGGTGGAAGATTGCAGGACTGAGCTACTTGGAGAGAGAGTGGAGGAGGCCTGAAGAAAAGAGGCAGTGTGAGGCCTGGACTTTGGGGAGTCTTGAGGGTGTGTGGTGCACTAAACTTGTAAATAGAAAGTGTAAATAAACGTGTGGTGGTGCTTAACAACATGTCTGCCTGTCTGTGTCCGGGGCTCGTTCCACAATGTACAGAGTTATTATTAATATTATTTTCTGACTCAGCACTAAGCCAATTAGGCTGAAAAACAGGGTAAATAACTGAATAGCAACACGGTACCTGCTGTCGGTGTGGAGTTTTCTGTGTGGGTCATTCTTCAGGTACCCCAGTTTTATCATACATCCCAAATGCATGCTTTCTAAGCTGAGATGGCGACTCCTAGTTGGGCCACTCTGACTGAATGGGTGTTGGTGCGTCAAACAAATGGAGCCTGATAAGTGCTGGCTTGGCTCCAGTGGTTCAGCAAACTGATAGATGGGTAAATAATCACAGTATCCAAGAAAGCATGGAGTTAGGTTTTATTTATAATCCATTGTCACACTTCATACTCTATAGCAGTTCAGACAATGGGCCTCAGTAAACTGCCAGGGGGTGGATGCAAAATTAATGAAAATAATTATAAAGCAACATCAAAATAATTAAATCACTTAATATCAAGCTACATAGCGGTGTCAGAGATATATTTTTAAAGATTACTCCTTCATCAATATTCAAAACATGTTACATATGGTGCACAACAACACCAAGACCCATTTTAAAGTGCCTTTTATACATCTGTGTAGAGTTTAGCTGCATCACATTTTCACCAAGCGTTAATTTTCAATTCAATTTCTGCATCATGTCTGGATAGAGATCAGATGGACTCCTCACATACACACGACAATTCCAGGTTTAGTGTCTGCTTGGTTTTATCTGTTCAGCACAGAGCACCTCAACTACTAACCTGTATTTAGAATGCAAACTGGCAGCTCATAAAAACCCAAAATGAAGAAGGCGACCTGCTTCACTGCCTTAAAGAACTTTGCTGTTTAACATGATTTCATGAAGAAGATGTTTGGTTGACTTCATAAATGCCACTGGCACCACTCCACTCACCTTTTTAAAGCTTTACAGGGGTCAGGGCTTACCTGACTGCTGCCACAGCCTTCCTCAAAGCTTAAGTCTTTTCTTTGGACTTGATTGTTGCAAGTGGAGAGAAAATGCATTTGCAGTTCCACTTGTGTTCAATGTTGCAATCACTGCTTGGGAAAACTCCACTGTTGAATCCAGAGGATAATTCTGTTATTATGTTATGAAAAAATGTCGGTCACAAATAATTCTGAATTCTAAAAATGTATTTTGATTATCCTCAAGTCTCCCCCTCTTCTGTAAGCATCTGCTGCTTGGTACTTCTGTTTCACTTTCTTCTGACATTTTTGTCAGCTCTAAATCCATATTTTACTTTTCCCTGTAAAAATAAAATCTACTTGATGCAATACAGTGGAGTGCACCTCACATATAAAAAAGGCTTGAAGATTCTAAACATGTGACAAACAGATTTTACAATAATGAAGATTTTCCACTAAGAATACACTTGTTATAAAATATGCATTGCACTTTCTCAAAGACAGCTGTTAGAAGTAATTATAGAAAATAAAGAAATTTATGTTTAATATGTTAAAATCACAAAACCGCATTAGACAACGTTGACAGCAATTTAGGTGCCTGATGGGTCAAAGATGTGATTGTGTCTAAAGACTTGTGAGTCAAGGGCTTCTCCTGCTTGACACTTGGCCACCTACTGTACTGTAGAATGACAAACATAGCAAAAGGAACGATGACTGAATGGCAACACAGTATCACTTTTTTAAAGATACAGAGGAATCATTTGCTGGATGCTCTTCCATGGCTTACCTGACTGCTGCAAGCAACTCTTACAATTCTTCATTGTTGCATGTGGAGAGAAAACACATTTGCTTTTTCACTCTTGTTAAATTTGTGGCTATCACTGATGGGAATGCTCTAGTGCTGAATCCCGAGGAGAATAAGGTAGCTTCTGTAATTAAGTTGTGAGAAAATGTCTGCCGCAAATAATTCTGCATTTTAAAAATTGCTTTGACTTTCATGTTTTTATTTATTTATTTTGAGAAATATGCAATCACTTGATGCTTAATTTAAAAAGTTATATTTTGGCCAAGTGACTAGTGAGCTACAAGCAGTTTTTGTTGTTATCAAAAATATTTGCAGTGACAACTCTATTTTTTAATAATTACTTGCTATTATTTTTCCTAGAAAAATGTCTACTTGTTTTATGTTATGATTAGGAAATTCAGGCTGAAGTAAAAAAAAAACAACTTTTATATAATAAAGCACACAGGCTGTTTTTGAAATGGCCCATTAATTGTGTATTATGCTTTAAAAACACAGGCAGTGTAGGAGCACTATTAGCAAATATGCTTTTGTTAATAAATGGAAATTCAAAAACAAGCAGCAAAAGTACAAAAGACCTGTGTAACTGGGCCCTGACATATTCTTTCAGATCACCAGGGGAACTTGAAGGAATAACAGGTAAGAACCACTGTTCTGGAGCCCTCCTTTCTGTTAAGCCCAAAAGCTTTTCTTGTCACCACTGCACAAAGCACGAATGAGCAGAACAGAGCGGCACAGAACAGAGCAGCACATCTAGGATATTTTATTACTCTTTATTACTGCATGTACAGGAATTCTAGAATTTCCTTTTTGAGGACTGGAGGCATGCCAGCTAGTCTTGCTCAAAATACAAATGCAGCAGAAGTCGTTTAAGGTTTAAGTTTTATATCTACTAACAAAAGTAAATTTGTGAAGTGTGCATTTCTCCTTGGGATTAATAAAGTATCTATCTATCTATCTATCTATCTATCTATCTATCTATCTAACAGTCTCAATTCACTTCAGTTAAGTTCAGTTCATTTTTACACATGATTAACACTATCATATGATGACAATAAACTACTGTGAACGATAGGGGGCGCTCTCGCTCCCTTGAACCCCTGTCCACGACTCCAGACACCAGGTAAAAGTCCTCAAGTTGACTTTATTTTTCTCCCACAGTGCACAAAGCACACTCTCCATCACAATACTCATATAAATCACAATAATTCAATAATACACAATCCTCCAGCTCCCAGACACGTTGCCACCCTTCCACCCAGCTCAGCTCATTGTCTTGGAGTTCCCATAGTCCTTTTATACTCCCTGACCTGGAGGTGTTTCTGCCCAACAGTCCACAAGTCCTTATTCCTTCTGGGTCAGGGTAAATAGTCCTTTTCTTCAACCCGGAAGTCCGTCGCTCTTCCTATGACGAACCTCCGGGTCACAGGGCACGAAGAAGCCCTCTGTCCTCCCTGCAGCTCCCTCCTGTGGACCCACGGCATCCAGCAGGGCTTTGCATAAAAACTCCATTGTCCATGATGCCCTGCTGGTCTTCTGGGGACCTCCATGCTGCAAGGAGGGCTCCACCTGGCGGCTTGAGGGTATTCGCCGGGATAAATGGCCGGCCATCCTTCACACTACATGTTACATCTTCACATGCATAATATTCATATCTGTGCAAATAAACCCTAAAATATAAATACATCTCAGTCATGCTAATATACAAGTTGTAGCTACCTGATGACAGTGCTGGGCTTCTGTGGACTGACCCACATCTCACAGGCTTGATCTCACTGTGGGACATTGACCTTGGGCATGCATAACCAAGCCCTGTTAATTTCAATCATGTTGTGTTATTATTTCATTGTCAAGAATTATTTGAAATTAATGTGCTTTTCTTGTGCATCAGAAAAACGACTAGTTTGAAAATGGAGTAACATATCAATTTGAAATGTTTTCTGAGCAAAATGGCTAATGAATCTTTTTGGATGTTCTGTGAGGTTTACAGGGAAGAATACATGAAACATACAGGTGTATTTGATTTTGATGAGGTCAAGAGGATGTTAAAGACAATGAATGCAAGTCAAAAACCGAACACAATGTGCAAAAAGTTGAAGAAATCATGCAAAATGATCACAAGTCCAAATTCAAGGCCATGTTGATTGTTTTCTTTGACATTAGGGTAGGGGTTCTTAACCTGAGGTCCATGGATTCAGGTCCATGAGGGTCAGATAAAAATGAACATGTACAGTGCATTCGGAAAGTATTCACAGCACATCACTTTTTCCACATTTTGTTATGTTACAGCCTTATTCCAAAATTGATTAAATTCATTTTTTCTTCAGAATTCTACACACAACACCCCATAATGACAAAGTTTACTTGAGGTTTTTGCAAATTTATTAAAAATAAAAAAACTGAGAAATCACATGTATATAAGTATTCACAGCCTTTGCTCAATACTTTGTCGATGCACCTTTGGCAGCAATTACAGCCTCAATTCTTTTTGAATATGATGCCACAAGCTTGGCACACCTATCCTTGGCCAGTTTTGCCCATTCCTCTTTGCAGCACCTCTCAAGCTCCATCAGGTTGAATGGGAAGCGTCGGTGCACAGCCATTTTAAGTTCTCTCCAGAGATGTTCAATCAGATTCAAGTCTGGGCTCTGGCTGGGCCACTCAAGGACATTCACAGAGTTGTCCTGAAGCCACTCCTTTGATATCTTGGCTGTGTGCTTAGGGTCGTCTACCTGCTGAAAGATGAACCGTCGCCCCAGTCTGAGGTCAAGAGTGCTCTGGAGCAGGTTTTCATCCAGGATGTCCCTGTCCATTGCTGCAGTCATCTTTCCCTTTATCCTGACTAGTCTCCCAGTTCCTGCCACTGAAAAACATCCCCACAGCATGATGCTGCCACCACCATGCTTCACTGTAGGGATGGTATTGGCCTGGTGATGAGCGGTGCCTGGTTTCCTCCAAATGTGACACCTGGCATTCACACCTAAGAGTTCAATCTTTGTCTCATCAGACCAGAGAATTGTGTTTCTTATGGTCTGAGAGTCCTTCAGGTGGGCTGCCATGTGCCTTTTACTAAGGAGTGGCTTCCGTCTGGCCACTCTACCATACAGGCTCAATTGGTGGATTGCTGCAGAGATGGTTGTCCTTCTGGAAGGTTCGCCTCTCTCCACAGAGGACCTCTGGAGCTCTGACAGAGTGGCCATCGGGTTCTTGGTCACCTCTCTGACTAAGGCCCTTCTCCCCCGATCGCTCAGTTTAGATGGCCAGCCAGCTCTAGGAAGAGTCCTGGTGGTTTCGAACTTCTTCCACTTACGGATGATGGAGGCCACTGTGCTCACTGGGACCTTCAAAGCAGCAGAAATGTTTCTGTAACCTTCCCCAGATTTGTGCCTCAAGACAATCCTGTCTCAGAGGTCTACAGACAATTCCTTTGACTTCATGCTTGGTTTGTGCTCTTGACATGAACTGTAAATTGTGGGACCTTATATAGACAGGTGTGTGCCAAATCATGTCCAGTCAACTGAATTTACCACAGGTGGACTCCAATTAAGCTGAAGAAACATCTCAAGGATGATCAGGGGAAACAGGATGCACCTGAGATCAATTTTGAGGTTCATGACAAAGGCCGTGAATACTTATGTACATGTGATTTCTTAATTTTTTTATTTTTAATAAATTTGCAAAAATCTCAAGTAAACTTTTTTCACATTGTCATTATGGGGTGTTGTGTGTAGAATTCTGAGGAAAAAATGAATTTAATCCATTTTGGAATAAGGCTGTAACACAACAAAATGCTCTGTGAATACTTTCCGAATGCACTGTATATTCACTACCGTACTGATGATTTAGAGTAGATTTAGTAGTAATAGTAAAGGTAGTAGAAAACGTAGTAGTAGTAGTAGATCTGTTTTAATTTGAACAAGAGGATTGTATTTCATAATTATAATGAGTAGCCATTACTTTCTGTATTAAAAAAAGTTTTTTTTTTAGATTGTTTACTTTAAAGTTTAATACTTTGTGTATGTTATATATGTATGAGACAATCAAATCTCGATAAATAAACTACATTATATTCATTGCATTCAAAGTTGTGTTTATGTGAATGTTTCTGAGGAAGGGGGGTCCACAGCTTTCATCAGATTCTTAAAGGGGTCCGTGACTCAAAAAAGGTTAAGAATGACTTCATTAGGGCAGAATTTTGGAAGAATGGGTTCCTGATGGATTGGCAACAATTACAAACAAGCTCTGGAAATGTTGCAAGAAAGGGGCAAAAGAAAGATGCCACGACTGAGGAAACACAGTTTTATTAGTTTAATCAGGCCAATGCACCAGCGCACTGAAAAATCTCAGTTAAGCAGTTTTGGCCACGAAACACATCACGGTGCTTGAACACCCTCCCTACTCAACAGACCTATCTCCATGGGATTTTTTTTTTATTTTATTTTCCCTAAAGTCAAGTTTGCACTCTAGGGAAACCCATTTAAAGTCAGTTACTCAGGTGAAGAAGAATGATGGAGATTCTGACACAACTGATGGAACATAACCCACAGCACTGCTGATCAATTTAAGACCAGAATGCAGCAGTTTGTAGATGCAGGAGGAGAGTATTAGATTAGATTAGAGCACATAAACTTTATTAATCCCAAGGAGAAATAATACAGCCAATCAATCAATCAATCAATAAATCAATAAATAAATGTATATTGTGCAGATATTTCAGAATGAACTAAACGAGTAGATTGGGAGGAAGCATTGAAATGCCTGATAGAAGTGAACAGAAAAGACCTCCAGAGGCACGATGTGAAGGAGATTTTTCATTAAGGTAAACAAGAGGTAAAAGGAGATGAAATGTACATTTTCTTCTTTAAAATTAAGTTATGTCATCAGTCTTGTCGTTTAATCTCGTGAATTACCATTAATGGAAGTATGCTATTTGCTACATGAGTTTAACAAAACTTCAATTCATCTGTTGATCGATGGTAAACATTGTCAATCAAGGTTGTATTGGATTTTGTTTTGTTATATTCTAAGCAACAAATTAATAATGGGTAATATTGGTAGTGCACATTTTAAAAATAAACTGTAGCTTTATAGGCTCATTTTTGTCACCTAGAACATTAGAACAGTTTTGACAAAAACGGGACATTCAGCCCCTCAAAGCCTGTCATTCTTATTCACCTAATTTGTGTTAAATTAAGTTAAATCCTAGTTAATTTTGCCAAAGTACAGCAAAGTCAGAGAACAAGAGAATACAATCCCAAGGAAAGTGCTGTCTATGCACCTTTCCTAAACACGTAACAATAATGGGACATGACATTTAGAATGATTTATTTAAACTAAGCTGTACAATACTTCACACATACAATACAACACATACAATTCAGTTGTTTTTGGATACATCAGGAAAGTCTGTAAATGAAGTGGCCCCTGAAATCACACAAGTTGGTGAGCCTTTTGAATTCCATTAGTTCCTATGTTTTGGCATTGATGAAGTATCCAAAATATCACAAGTGGCTTGCAAAACTTATTTTTAGATTTTCAAGACATCTTTGTCTGATGTCATTTGTTTGTCCTTGGTTTGCCTTCTATAGTTAAATATGCAGCAATTAAACAAAATAAGACTCCTTCAAAAATCCCATCTGCATGTTTATATAATTGATGATGTAGTATATCTGGAGCAGCAATATCAAGACATTGAATTGAGGAGCAGACACAGATTGGTGTTGCAGTACAGCCACAGTGAAGTACAATCTAAATTTGCACAGGAGCCATAAGTAAATCTTCAGGACAGAAGAACAGACAACAATTGTGGCACAAATTCAGGTAAGTACAGTTATGTTCTTGCTGAATTCATTGAACATAATATTTAAATTGTGTTTATTTGTCACCAACTACAGTCAATTGTGCTTCATCATCTGCTATGGAATATAAAGATAGGATTGAAGGATAGATGGTAGGTAGGTAGGTTGAAATCTCATGTTAAAATGTGTATTTTTTGGTGTAACTTTATTTAAAAGTGCAGTTAAAGCATCCTTTGTAAAAGTTGCACTTCTTTAGTTTTGAGCAACTGATGAAGATGTTCTGACACCTAATTCTTGTCAGTCAAAATTTAAAATTTTTCCCATAGCAGAACTTGCACAGAATGTGCATTATCATTCAGTAAAAGGAGTCCCTTTAAATGTCTTTATGGGTACCAGACACACTTGTTTGAATTCCTTCCTTAGCCTCATTATTTCCAAATGATTAAAATCAGCCTAGGATCAGGTTCTAGAGAACTTAAAGATTGCAGAATCCACCATCAAACAGTTTGCAGACCAAAGATGGAAGGTGTCATTCTTCATCATCAGTACATCAAGATATAGGTTTATGGCCTCCACAGGCCAAAAAGGAAATAGGAAAAAATGTCACAGTAAGAGAAGAGGGGAACATTTAAACACCTGGCCACAAATATCAAACATAATTGTTCTTAATATTTAAAAGACTTTATTAAGAAAAATATTAAAAACAGGAAAATTGGAATATAGTAGGAAATAATTTCATAACGGTAAGCCTTTAAAGGCAAACCTAAGCAAAACCAAGCCAGTCTGCAATCAAAATCTGAGCCAAACAAACATGGACAAGAGTCAGAGCCCCAGAGGCCAGATTACAACCTGCTAGTGCATTAAACAAGAATGATGGTTGTCCTATAGTTGCAGTGTCTGGGCCCACGCCCCAGGTTCAATATATAAATAACAGAAAATTTTACAAAAGAATTTACAGAATAACCACACATAAAAATAAGGCAGTACAGTTAATCCTCACTGTCGACTGATTTCAATTCCACAGATTAGCTTATCCACTATTATCCACCATTAATAAATGTAACCTATTTCAAAACCCGCAGACCACTCTCGCCTTTTCATGGTCATGGCCAGCAAAAAAAAAAAAAAATTCCAAGAGACCTGTTGTGCAGCAGGGACATGTGGGATTGATCATTAACAGGTCTGTGACGGCTTTAGATGTCCTGCATTACAATGAATAGATCAACATTTGTTTATCCGGCGCTGAGAGTCATAGGTAAGCCATTGAACCCCATTCGTGATGGGGACTGGGGCTTACCCACAAAACAAGGAATTCCCAGTAGGTGTGGGGTCATAAGCTTGTACTGATGTAGTTCCTGCCCTTTGTACACTCTGCCCATCTGTACTAGTGATTGGATTATTTAGTGAGGTCCTCAGTTTGGTCCTCTGATTGTGGCCTCTAATGGAGCACCTAGAAGAGGATCAAACTTGACTACAGAGGAAGTAAAAGTTGTAACAAGGTTTCCATGGATGAAACTGCAGAAGGCTCATTACTGATCCTCAAGGGGCAAGAGCAGAGGACTGCTTCCTATAAGACCAACACTTCAGTATCTGAAGTTTCCATATCTGCAAGATTTTTGTGAAACATAGCCCTTGTAGATAATGTGAACTAACTGTAATTAGATATTTAAAACACATTCAAGGAAAAACATGGACAAACTGCCAAAAAAAATCAATAGAAAATAGCAAAATAAATATAATAAAATAAAGAAAACAAAGACCAGACCAGAGATGGAACCCTAGTTGAACCATAACATAGTTCACCCTGGTGTTAAAGTAGTGCTAGCAATTGGTTTATTTCCCTATCAGTACCTATTGCCTTGAGCTCTGGGTATTGAAGAAAACAATGGAATTGTGAGAACAAACTGTTGAAATGAGATTTCTGCACAGGGTTGGTTGGCTCACACTCCGTAAGGAACTCAGCAATATATGAGGACACTAGAGTAGTTCCTTAGCTTCTCTGGACAGAGAAAAACCAGAAGTGCTGGTTATTAGCATGTACAGTACTTAGAATGTCACCCTGCTACATCCTACTGATGTTTTCCAAGGCATTGCCCATTAGGAGAAGCCCTGGGGCAGACCCAGGACACGTTGAAGGAGTTAGTTCTTTCAGGTTGCCTAGAAGGAGCTGGAGATTCCCCAGTTTAGTTAGGAAGAAGTAAGTGTCTGAGGATTGTACAGTTAAGTTTAGCATGTTGCTACTGTTACCCTCCTGAGATCTACATATGATGGACCACTCTAAAACTACCTGATCTAATTCTTGGATTCTGGTTCTGCTCTGTTTTTAAATGTAGCCTACATCTGACATACCAGTGCTTCTTTTTACTTGAGATTTAATTAATCATTTAAATAAGGACAATTTTAATTTCAATTAAGCAAACTGTGAAAAGCGTTGTTTCCCCAGGACAAGAATGCAAAAGATATTGCCATAATCCCACATGTGTATGCTATAATAAAATACATGAAAGAAGTGAAAAAACCTGCACAGTTATGTAGGAGTAGACATGTTATCAGTTCAAAACTTTGTAATGATGGCCATTAGTTTAAAAGTGCATAGAACAGAATGAAATGAGAGTGATTATAAGAAAAGGTTCCATTTCAAAGTGTTTTAGAAATAAAGAAACCCTGAATTAGAAGCAACTCAGTTCTAATGAAAAAAGATGAAAGCATGGGAAGCTAAACAACAGATGATGGAGGATAACACAAGACTTGACAGAAATTATAGAAAAAATGATATTTGGAATTGGAGTGTTACTTAAAAGAATGTGGAAGATATTTTAGAAGCAGAATGCTTTGGGGAAATCAAATCAGAAACCTTAAAATCTATGAAAATTTAAGGCAAAAATGGAAACCTGTTTGAAGAATACAGACAATAAGTATAAACAGAAGAGACAAATGACAGAAGAATAACACCAAGGGTGAAAGAAATGTCTAATGTGGAAAATGAAGATAGCTCGATAAGAGAACTGTAAGGTGGCAACTGTTGAGCATCAAAGGTTGTGCTCAGTTCTCCATGCTATTACCACCTGTGTGAAGTCCTACATGATGAGTACATTCAGTTAATTAGGAAGTGTGGCCACTTGTGTGAATATGCCTTCTGATGGCCTAGTGTTGTCTCCAGGGACTGCTCCTTCGTTGCATCTGATACTCCTGGGATGAGTTCCAGCTTCTTATGACTGTAATGGAAAAAGCAGGCTCAGATAGTTAATGAGTAGATGTTCACGGCTGAATTGCAGTAGGTATCTTTTCAATGGTCTCCATACAGGAATTATCAAAAGAGCACAATGGTTTCAAAATGCTGCTGCCAGAGTCTTAACCCAGACGAAATGCCCAAGTGAAAAAGTTCAAGTAAGCTCAAAGTTTCAACTAATGGTAGAATGTAGGGGTGATGCAGAACCTAAAAGGGTAAAGCAGAAAGTATTCAGTCTAAATACCCATCCTCACCTATGGTCACAGACTCTGAGTAGTGGCCAAGAGAATAAAATTGTGATAAGAAGGGGGTGCTGTGCGGCTGATTCCACTGCAGTATTGTTGGACTCACACTCAGTGATTAAGTGAGGAGCTGAGCATCATGGGAAGATCTCACTTTAATATTGTGGCTTCTCTGGATAGAGAGAAGACTGTTCAGGTGGTTTGGGCACGGCAAACTTAAGTCCAAGGTCAGTTCAAAGATATGTTAGGGATATGATGCGATTCTAAGACAAACAAAATGTTCTTGAGGATAAATGAACCTCATCTGTCTAGTTTGGCATGTTGCTATCACAATGTCCAATGGAAAGAGGGATCTGAACGTGAAGTCATCAGTCCACAAGAAATTCTTTTTAAGAAGCTGAGTTGGTTCAGCGTTCGCATCTCACTTTACAATGTGATCCTTAAAAAATACTAATGCCTTTTCTAGTATTGAAAGGAAAAATACTGTATTAAATTATATTGCCTCTCACCTCTTCCTTTTTCCTTCCTAAGAAGACATTTAACCTTTTTGTATTGTGTAATCATCCTGATTATGAAATGATTTCTGAACACAGAGCACATTATACGAGCATCTTGAGGAAACTGCTGAAATTCAGCTTGAAAAATAATAATTTTAATTATGAGAAGCTGTCAGGTCAATGTCCAAAAATTACCCACAACAAATTAGTGGAGTAGCTAACTCATATGCAGTGCATTCAGAAAGTATTCAGACCCCTTCACACAGTTTAATTTGCAAAACATTGTCATTACGAATGCAGATTGAGGGGCAAAAATGACAAATGTATCTATTTCAAATTAAATCTACACTATAAAGTGTGCAGAAGATGAAGAGGTCAGAAAACTTTCTGAATGCTCTCTATGTACATGGCAACAAGGTGCTGCAGGTAACGATACTGCTTTACACTTCTGTGACCCAAGTTAGAGTCGTAGCTAAAGTGGCTTCTATGTGGAGTTTGCATGTGCTCTCCTTAGCGTGTAGATTTCCTCCCAAAGTCCAAACATGGATGCATTTGATTAATTTGAAATTGAAAATTGCTCTGCCAGGAGAAAAAACAGTAGGATCATTTAAAAAAAATTGGACAGGAAAGAAAGAGAAAATAAACACAGTCAAATAAATATGCAGAGGTCAAAACTAGAAGACTGATAGTCTTGCTGAAGCCAGGAGTATAATACATATGTCTGGAATCAACCATGAGCGAATTTTACTTAAAACTGAGTGGGAACAATTTGACAGCCCAGTGAGTGTCACATTTCTAAACAAATCCAACTCCTCATGAAGGCAGTGCTCAAAGCAGGGGCGGCAATTTTGAACTGCAAAGATCAGAGGTGCTCTTGCGAAGCTGGTCCAACAGACAACAAGCTTCAGTTTATGATAGACCATCTACAGTTGAATAAAAACCCTCATAGACATATAAATGTTTGTCATGTGTGCAGAGAGCACATTGCACGTTTTAAAAATAAACAAAACCTGTTGCAAGCGAGAAACCTTTCAGTGACATCAGATTATACTTTGAGGTTCAACAGGATCAATGAAAGAATGGTAACTGTGGACAATATGTTGTCATAGTTGCTGTGGGTGCTCTCTGGTTGTTCAGCATTACAATGATGGTGTAGGAGTTGAAGTAAACTTGAAAGGATTGGCAGCTATGTTTATGAAAATATGAACTTCAAAATATGCAAGTAAATGGTGTGTCACACTCTGTCAAAAGGACTCCCGTTAAGAGAACTAATAATGAAGAGTCCCAGGAGATGTAGAGTACTGATGCAGAACTCAAAACAACCAAATCAACAAATCTGCACCAGTAATGCACAGGTGAGGCTGCACAGCACTCACAAGGTGTTTGAATCTCTCATCCAAGCATAGGCGTACATCCCAGGAGATTGGCAGAACTGGAGCAAGCTGCAAGTCCCAGTCCCTTTGATCATTAGATGTGATAAAAGGCAGCTGTGTGGTCAGTGTCTGCCAGCCCATCACTCTGAGGTGTAAGTAGGCGATTTGTGTTTTCTGAATGCCAAGTCTGTCGCGCCTGGCTTTCAAAGTTTCTCTCTTGGTCTGAATGCAGCTCAACAGGCCAAACAAACCTACTAAAGAACCCTAAATTAGGGCTTCAGTGACAGTCTTGGCCTCTTGATTGAACAGTGCATAGGTCTCTGACCATTTGGAAAAATATTTCAATATAACTAAAACAAACCAATTCCCATTTTCTGAGCAGGGAATTGGCCCAAGAATATCTATGGCTACCTATTCCATTGGTGCCCCTGCCTGATATTGCTGCAGTGGGGTAGTAGACCTTTCCTGGGGTCCTTTCCTGGTTGTGCAGGCATCACACCTGCTGCAGTGGTCTTCTAAATTGCACCTGCACTGTCCCCAATAAAACACCTGCCACACCTGCCTCAATGTCTTAGTGACCCCAACATGGCCCATTCCGAGTGCCCCATGCATGTTTCTCAAAATCTCTTTGCACAGCTGTTGTGGTACCACAACCTGCCACCTCCCTTCTCCAGTCACTGGGTCCCTCCACTGTTACTTCGGTAACCTCCCACTGCTAAGCTGTCCCACCTGGGCCTGGGACTACAGGCCCTTAACTACTGGGTGGCTCAAGTGCCACTCCTTCCAGCGGGGATGACGCTCTTCCTCTTTCCAGTGGACCTTTTTTGATCTTGGGGTCATATTTCTGTCTAGCCTGTCGCTTTTGGGTGTAACCTGGCAACAAGAGAACTCTGCATTGACCCCTTTCAGGGTACTCCTGGTCTTGATCTTAATGTTCTTGAGATTCATAACAGGCACACCCCTGCGTAGGATTGTTGAGACAGAGTGTCTGCATTCTTGTGTTGCTCTCCAGGTTGGTGCTTCATGCTGAAGGGGTATGCCTGAAACTCATCCAAACAATAAATAATCTGACACTCATATTTTTGAGAAAACAGCAACCACTAGAGATACCACAGCCACAGCAGACAACAAAGTAGAGGCCACACAGGTGGTGCTTAAAATGACACACTGCTTCCACCATGGCAAGGAGTTCCCTTCAAGTCATGGAACAATTCCTCACAGTTTTGCTGACAGCACGGCTATAGTAAGCCACCACACACTCATCTTCTGGGTGTTGCTGTGACAACACAGTTCCCAAGCTCACGTCACTAGCCTTGGAGTCAAGAAGGAATTACAGGAAGATACTGAGAGGTGCTGAGATTGGAGCACTGCAAAGGGTTTCCTTCAATTTACAGGAGGCAGCTTGTTAACCTTTTTTCCATTGGCACATAGACCTGTACAAGGGTGCTGCAGTAGTGGAAAATCACCCGTAGTTCCTTGCCAACAAATAAATAATAATAATAATAATACATTTTATTTATATAGCGCCTTTCCAATGCTCAAGGCACTTCACAGATTTTAAGAAAGAATGGCAGGGTATACAGTATACAGCATTGTACTAAACCAGATAAATAAATACAGAAGAGTAAAATAGTAAATTTAGAGAAAAAAAGCCTAACAGACAACATAATTGATGGTCTAGCACACACACACAGGTTACATGAGCATCTTCAAATAGAGGTAAACTGAGAGATAAAGTCAGGTAGAGCTGAAAGCCTTCCTGAACAGATGAGTTTTGAGTTGTTTTTTAAAAGAATTCATGGAGTCAGCTGATCTAATTATTTTCGGTAGGTCATTCCACAGTCTGGGAGCTATACAGCTGAAGGCCGTGTCACCCATGGAGTGAAGATTAGTGTGGGGCACAACAAGATTGCCAGAATCAGAGGACCTTAGTGGGCAGACAGGCACATAGTGATGCAGAAAGTCACTGGTGTAATTTGGCGCAAGGTCGTTTAAGGCTTTGTAGGTTATTAGTAGAATTTTATGTTAAATTCTATACAACTCAGGTAGCCAGTAACGGCGAAGCAGGATGAGTGTGATGTGCTTACTGCTGCTGGTTCAAGTAAGGACTCTTGCAGCCAAGTTTTGACTAAGCTGGAGCTGTGATATAAGATTAGAAGGGGCACCTGCCAGTAGGGAATTACAATAATCGATGCGGTATGTGATAAAAGCATGGACAAGTTTCTCAGTATTAGAAAAGGAGAAAAAGGAGAAAAAGGAGCGAACAAGGGAAATGTTATGGAGGTGAAAGTAAGAAAGTTTCTTAATGTGATTTATGTGGGCGGAATAAGAAAGGGAGGTTTTAAAAAATGACACCAAGATTCTTTGCAGTAGAGGCAGGTCTGATGAGATCACCACCAAGATGGACTGGGAAGGAGCTCATTTTATTAAGTTGCACTTAATAAGAGTCCCAATTTGCAGGAGTCCAGTTTTGTTGCAATTTAAATTTAAAGAATTCTGCTCCATCCAGGTTTTAATTTCACTGGGCTGAGCTGCTGTGAGCTGAGAAAGCTCTGATGAAGTTCCACTTTTAACATTGAAATAAAGTTGAGTATCATCTGCATAAAATTGATAACCCAGTCCAAAGCTAAGAATAATATGGCCAAGGGGAAGCATATAAATACAGAAAGCAGAGGACCGAGGACAGAGCCCTGAGGAACTCCTTGTATGACTGGTGCTGTGCTGGACCTGCTGTTGCCAAGACTAACAAACTGTTGCCTATCTGTCAGATATGACTTGAACCCCTGGAGGGCAGTGCCAGAGATGCCCAGCATGTTCTCCATTCTGCACAGTAGAATGTCATGTCTGACAGTGTCAAATGCTGGACTGAGGTCCAACAGAATTAATGTGCCAACCCAAGGAACTCTCAAACATGTCTGTAATCCTGTGGCTCTGGCCACTTGTGCACTTTAGATCCTTTATCTTTCCCTATGATAATACCCCTGTGACTGTGGCCCAGGAATGATATTTCTCTTCTAAGAAGATGGAATTTATTAGGGTGAAGTTTAAGATTGGCTACAATGAGCTTTTAAAGGACCTACCTCAATCACTTCAGAGTCTCCAGTAATATCTCACCATGGACCAATAAGTCAAGAAGATGAGGCACTGAATACCAGACATACTTGCCAACATCTTATCCATCAACCATTCAAATGTGTTGGGACATTGCAAAGTCCTAAAGGCATGACTCAGAACTGACATAGACCCTTTTCAGTAGAGAATGTAGTCTTAAGTCAGTCTTCAGGCCTAATAGTGGCACCAACCACCATACACTTTGCAGACCTATAAAGGAAAACCAGGCTGATCCTCCATCAAGACCAAGGGACTCATCAATTCAATGTAATGAATAGGAGTCCTTGATGGTTAACAGTATTTACTCTCCAGTAATCAATGCGAAAATGCCAGTTGCCATCAGCGTTGATGTCACAATGCACAAGATGAGTGCATCTGTGGAGGTAACGAAGCGGTCCCTAAAGTCATATTGCAACTGCCAGAGCTGATGCTGTTGCTTGTGTGTTAGTCTCTTCTTGTTGGCATTCCAAAACGTTCAGACAACCTCCATTAATACATGGTATTAATGGGAATAGATACAAGTTCCCCCTGGCAAGCTACTGCAGGTGGTACTTGTTAGCTTTGCTGGAGCCCTAACATGGACAGTGTCCCATCTCCTTGAAGGACCAGGGTCCCGATCTGAAGGTCAATTTCGACTCCTGCTGATTGTAAGAAATCAAGTCCCAAGATACAGTAGTCTTTAATTTCAGCCACCCAGATATCCAGCACCCATTTCTTCTCAGCAAAACAAATGTTTGCTTGTGTTCTGCCTGATATGGGGCTGTCTCACCTGTAGCTCTCATCAATTTAGTAGAAGTGGCAGTATGCAGGACTTCTACATCCAACACATCAGGATGGAAAATGGATGCAGTGAACCCTGTATTAAACCAATGCCTTGAAAATATGACCTCAAACTAAAAATGGAATGTGGGTAATCTCCCTCATTCAACCAACCACCTGGGACTGTTTTTGGGGCCGGTGTCATCTCTCCCACACCAGCCCCTTTCCCTTTCCTGGAAGAGTGCATACTTGGGCATCCTCTTGTTTATCCCAGCAGGGGCAGTCACACTGCAGTTGTCCAGGTTGCCCATAGTACTGGCAAAGGGGAGGGTAATTAGACATTAAGAATTCCAAAATCTCCTGATGGTAGCATCATGGCTTTCTTCTACATCTATGGCCTTATTTTGCTGGACAGATGCAGGCCTCCTTCCACTGCCTGACCCTGCTGATGCAAGAGGTACCTGACAGGCCCCTGTAATTATCTGTTCTATCTCCTGTTCGCAGACAAAACATGTTTTAAAGTATCAGGCTTTCCAAAAGAGACCTGCTGCCAGAAATATGGCTCAAACCCTGCAGAAATGTATTCTTCACCAACTCTTCCTGAAATGAACATAAATACTCTTAGTGTACCAATGAAGTTGTAATACAAAAAGGTGAATGAAAAATGTGATGCTGCAGCTTTTATGAATAAAAACAAAAAAAAGGGTACTTTCACTTTCACAATCGGTGTCCTTTTAAATTGTGTACCTTAGCAGGCTCCCTCCCAGCAGCCTCAGCAGAGCAGGCTGAAGAAGTCTGGTGATGCATAGATCTCAAGGTCTAATGGGAGATGGAGTCCAATCAAGCTACAATGTGGTAGCCATTGGTATTGTCAAAGCAAATTGGTGGTGCCTGCGAAGAAAATTTATACTAATAGCATGCATATGATGTTATCATTAAATAAAAATAATATATTTCAAAGAAATTTCTACTAAAGATATCTAGAACTATTTTAAGGACCAAAAATTGATGATTCATCATAGTTGATTCATGCATGAGTGTGTCCCACAACTAACTGACTGATTCCTTAAATTGAATTTGTTATTTCTGGAACAACCTGTGCATTCTTGGAACCAAACACTGATGGGTGGATGGATGGATGGATGTTTGTTAGAAAACAAAGTTTTATCCTTTTCATGTTTATAAATCATTTACATCCATAGCAACATTAACTATTAACTAGCAGATTTTTTGTCTGCGCTGTTTCTGGCTGTGTTCTTTTTATTAATGGTTGACTTGTCACTAGTTGTTATATTTACGCCAATGTATACTGTATGTATAAATTCTCTTTTTGTCTTTTATGTTCATGTTTTATCCGTTAAATGTTATCATTTGTGTTATTTATAATTTTAATTTTTATAATTAGGTATTTTTTGTCAGTTGTGATTATTGTTTAGTTTCTCTGTATGACAGCATGTTCTACTTTGTTCGGTGTTTTGTGGGGGTGTCCAATGGAGGCAGTGCCACCTGTCAATCTCTGGAAAGGAATTGTGCCCAGCCACATAAAGGTTCATGGGATTTGCAGTCACTCTGCAGTACATTGCATGTACTTGGTGGTTGGATCCTTTTTTGCTATTAGCAATTCTATGTGTTTACTGACTTTTCGACTATTTGCTTCAGTTTTTGGGATCCTGATTTCTGGTGAGTGTTATGGGACTTGTTTGCTTAGGACTGCCTTTTAGGAAACTCTTTTGTTCTTCCATTTGCAGTTTTAAGGGTTTTTTTCCCTATTTTTTTGTTGTGAATAAATTTCCTTCTATAAAGATTTTTCATTGTCATACACTAGACAAGCCGGGGGTATTTGAGACTAGCCTGCATTTTAGCCTGTTGTAGGCCCAAGCTGCCCACACTAGTAGAAGTTAGGTTTACCTCCTCTAAGCAGGCTGGTGGGATCCATGCGTGCTTCCCTGAATATTTCTAAAGGCCTTTTATCTCTTTGGCTATTTCAGGAGAGTCAATCACAACCCCAGTGATGTATGAAACTACCAAGTTTTGATTTGCATACAGTTTTATAGAACTGATAATAAAATTCAATACACTATATCATGCATATGCATTGTGGAAGTATGCTAGAGGCTCTGCACCAGAGGTAAAATGAAGAATGGGTTTAGACGGGACACAGTAACCAGCCTCTCTTTCTTTTTCCATCCCAGAGAGGAAGACACTCGTACCCCAGACAGAAGACATCACTTCTGCCTCTTCCAATAGAAACCAAATAAAAGAGCAGACCTAGCTAGATGTTGGTGTTCATTTTGAGAATATGCACTCTTCATGTGCTGTGCAGCTTCAAGTTTCTGCTCTGTCTTAGGATTGCAATCATCGAGGTTGTGTACCAAAAAACTACCAAATATTTGGCAAAGTGGGGTTCATACTACCAGATCACAAAATGTCTACACATGACATGAAATGAGTCTTTTTTTCACTAGAGATCTTTATTTAAATATTGAATGACCTGTAGACGTTTGCAGAATTAAAACATTTAAGTGGTTTCTAGACAGATCTAAAAATCACTTTTCATGTGTCAATAGCATGAATTTCACTGGATTTGAAACATAATTTGCATTGCAATTTATTTTTCTTTGCAAAGTGAAACACCAAGTTTTGCTGCAAACCGAACTTCACACAAATCATTTTTTTCATTGCTTCTTACTACTGTTTTTTCGTTTTCAGGCAAAGACTAATTCTTCAGCATATTAATTTACAATCCCCAAATAATAATAACAATAATATATTTTATTTAAGTTGCGTTTCATGACACCTATGATCACCTCATAGACTAAAACAGGCCATTAGTAAAATCTACAATAACAGAACAACAGTAAATATCAAAACATTAAGTAAACGTTAATCAGTAGTGAAAGTGGCATGCACTAAGCAATACTGAACAGAAGTAAATATCATGTGGATCGCAGTCCAAAGGCCTGTTGAAATTTTTAAGGCCGTTTCAAAGTTTGTAATGGAGTCCATATTTCAGATGTGGAAAGGTAATGTGTTTCAGAGTTTGGCTGCAGCAACGTAGAAGGCCCTTGCACCCAGAGTACTGAGGTTAATAGTGGAGACAGTTAGTAAATCTGCAGATGATGATCACATGGAATGAATGGGAGTGTAAGGTTGGAGTAGGTCACTGATGTAGCTGGAGGCCAAGTTATGTAAAGCTTTAAATGTGAGGAGAAGAATTATGAACTTAATCCAAAGTTCCACAAGGACCCAGTGGAGCTGAAAAAGGTGAGGTGTAATATGGTCTGCTAGCTTGAATGAGCTGTAATCTGTGAGAGTTTGTTTGGGATGCCAGAAAGAATTCCATTACAGTAGTCAGTGTGAGAAGTAACTAAGACATTGACTAACACCTCAGTGCTAAGTTGTGTCAGAGCAGGGCAAATTCTGGCAATATTCTGACTGTGGTAGAAGGCAGTCCAGTAGACATTATTTATATGTGTGACAAAGGAAAGAGTGCCATTCAGAATTATACCAAGGCTCCTTACCTGAGTGGAGAGGGGTGTGGTGCAGTTATCAAAGGAGAGGGTGAAACTGTTGTGCTCAGCAAGTACTGATTTAGAGACTATGATTAGTAATTTAGTTTTACTGCTGTTGAGCTAAAGTAAGTTGATTGTCATCCAGGCCCTTATATCCTGCAGACATTAAGTGAGGGTGTCAGGTAGAAGAGTGTAGGTAAGTTTGATGGATAGGGTTGAGTGTCGTCAGCATAGAAATGGAACTGTATATCATGATGATGGACGATATTGCCAAAGTGGGAAAGATAAATGATAAACAGGAGTGGCCTTATTACAGCATCATATAAAACTGCCTGGGTGACTGCAGAGCTTTCAGATTGGGAGGACTTGATTTGGACAAAATACTTTCTACTTCTACGATAGTAAAAGACCTAGTGATAAGCAACGCTTTGAATTGAAGGCCTAACCAGATAATAAGAGGCCTTGTTTTAAAAGACAGAGGTGCAGAATTTGAAACTGAAAATATATTGTCATGAATAGTGTTGACAGGCAAAATTCGGCCAAGCATTTTTCACAGCAAATGTCTTCGATTCACCAATCACCATGGTCAACAAATTTTTCCTAAAAATTTCAATGCCGTTAGGTGAGCTTTTTTTTCCAGTGCTCCCTGATCCCTAGCCAGGCCAGTGTGACATCACAGAGCTGTAGCAGCCAATGTTGGATGAGGATATCACTACCCGATCTGTGCTACCTGCCCGATTTGCGTCACGAATGCACAGAACTTTCATGTATGTGTACTGTAAGCGTACTCCACCTGAATAATTTATGGCATATACATGCATGTGTGATAGCACTATCTGATTGGTACTTAAACCAGATTTGCAGGTTTTATGCATTTAAAACTAAATAAATAAACACATAAAACACATTTGAGGGGTACATTAGCAGACCATAATGAGAATATTACGAACATACTTTGTTGTTCTATATAGACTCATTGTATGTTGTGTTTTCTGCTCAATTAAGCATGTAATGTTTGAAGTTGCATAGAATATACTGGGTAGTGGCAGATCAGCCCTCCGAGTGTATAACGCTGATCCCTCTCATCATAGTGAATGTGAGTGTTAGTTAGTCATAGTGATAGGAGCTTGGGAGATGCAGAAAGAGAGAAAAAAATGTATCATTTTATCTCAGAGAAGTATTGTGGTGTAGTAGTTAGCACTGCAGCCTCACACCACACACCAGATTTGTGAGAGAATAATTTTAGGGTAACATAGTTTGGACATGAAGTGTTTTGGTTTGCAGTGCATATCATAGATGTATATATAATATGTAAGCATTTGTCTTCAAAACGTGTGAAGAAAAGTATTGAAACGGTTAAGTAAATAAAAGACAAGGATTTATTAGGAGAATGGTTGACGTAGTACACAAACTTTACTAGGAGATGATTAAGAGATCAGCAGATGTCCTATAAACAACAACACTGGGCAGTTGTCACATACAATAGACCCCTTCTCTTTTTTTTTTTATCTTTCTGTAACAGACTACTGTGATGAACACTCCCTCTTCGGCATTTGCTGAAGAGATAACTAAAGACGCAATAAACAGGTTTCCTCCTGCCTGGTTTCCGACTCAAAGAGGTTTTATCAAACTTGTCCTAGTAGAGGATAAATGTCTTGCTTTAATTAATATGTTAATTTCTTTCACACAGATCACATTTTTGGCCACAATAATCAGTCCAACATAGCTGGCAGATGCTTCTCTGGCCAATGGGGACACTTAAAACACCATTGTAGCGTTATACTCCACCCAAAACTAGTTTACGTTCTCCTTCCCTATTGACTTCAATGCGTTCACCTGAGTTTGTTGTAATTCCAAATTCACCAAACTCGAGGCAAAGCAAGTTCAGCGGGGTTCGCTCATCATTAGTGACAAACAGAAAAGAAAGGATGGAAAGAAGATTGAGACAAAAAATGTCACCATTTGACTAGCCACTAAAATAAAGCAGCCATCAAGTACAGATTTCTTGTGGTAATCTCCAGAGCTGTAAGGAAGTAGTATTATGACTTGTGGCACCATAAAATATAACTTAATGTAACATAACCCGCTTAATTCAATTCATAATTGTGGGGATTAAATATATATGTAGCTAAACAAATAAATACAAAGGATTCAATTACTTCTGTTATTGCCCTGCTGGCACACTCATGCCGGTGGTTGTTTATTAGTTTATCCGTTACACATCTTGGCCCAAATTGAAACCTTGGGCATGTTTGTCTGATCACACACCTATGTCTTTATTGCTCAAAAGTCTATTTAATTCACTCTATTCAAACAGAGAGACAGCCATATGACTCTTGGTTTTATCTGCAGTTTTTCTATTTACAATCAGGCTTTTTTTATTCTACAAGCAGCTGCTACTTGAGAAGGCAATGCTGGCCACAGAGCTTGTAAATTTCACACAATCATTTGCTGCCAAAAAAACTGAGTGAAAATATGTTGGTCTATGAACAATGGTCATATATCAGTATGAAATTCCAAGTCAGCAACTTGAACATCCTGTCAGTTTTCTGGCCCTTGCATAGGGAAGCCTTATTGCTGGAATGCATTGAATCAATCAATTTGTCAATCTTCATCTCACAGAGTGCCTTTAATTTGCATCAAACAATAAATAACTCTAATGCACAGTTTCACATTATGAAATAAAATAAACAGCACTGCAAGGTGCACTGAAGCATCAGAATAAACTGTAACGTAAGAGAACCTGCATGAGAAGGTAAGCCATCAGAGAATTCAAAGAGAATTATAGGATTTAGCTTCAACAATGCAGATGTGAGTCTCAGAAATTTTGAAAAGCTACAGGTGCTTCATAAAAGATGAATGCTAGGAAAACATAAAAAGTTTCAATCATATTTTATACAAATAAAAATGTTAAAACCAAACAAATATGTCTGATGCTAAAGGACAAGATGTGAGAGGAGTAAGGATTATATTGACTAGTGTTAATATTGCGGTTTTATAAAAAGCCATGAATTTCTCTGTTTCTAAATGTATTTCCATGTACTTGTCTTTTCCTTTAATGCATGCTTTATTTTTCCTTATGCCCCTTAATTTTTTATACACTGTTGGTGTTCAACCCAGTTAGTATTATAACATTAGTGTGGTGCGCCAGCTGGCATACCTCAGTTATCCTTTAAACTATATTGTCTAGTGAAGTATGCTCCAGATGGGACAGCCAGTAGCAAATTAGTCTAAGAGAAGGGACCAGCAAAAGACCAAACCATCAATGACCCCTGGTGGCTGGCTGGCCCATGTAGTGCCCAAAACGCCAAATCAACTGGCCACCCACATGATTAGGGCTGAGGGTCAGCTGCAATGCCAGTGAAGAGAACAAACCCATTGAGCTTCTCCATCCAACTCAATTACAATACCCAAAATAATATCAAGTTGAGATTTGAGGATCCCTAAAGTTCAGCTCCCAACCACACCACTTGGTAATTATTTCCAAATATCTATGGTTCTTGGGGAGAAGAAAAACGATCTAACATTTGTGCAAAATCTGCCCTTAACATGTTTCCAATGTGTGTCTGTGTTCTTGTTGCAGAATTTATTTTACATTAACAGCCGAGATCCACTGTACTCCTTCCTTTCATGATATTAAATACTTTGATCATATCAACTGTTAACCTCTTCGACTGTACGTTTCAGCCTCTTCTCACAGTTCATACCTCTCAAGCCTTGAATCAGCCTTATCACCATTTTCTGGACTTACTCTGGTGTTTTTCTAATATGGAGAACAAAACTGTACACAGTACCCCCGATGAGGCCTCACTAGTGTGTAATATAACTTAGTCAAAACCTTCCTTAACTTGTAATCCACACATTGTGCTATATAACTTAAGATCTTATTAGCGTTCTTGATCGCTTCTGAACACTGCCTGGATGTAGATAGTGATGAGTCTGTTACAACAACAACAACATTTATTTATATAGCACGTTTTCATACAAATGATGTACAGGTAGATCAAAGCGCTTCAACTCCCTGATCCTTCTGATAAGGCATATTTTCGAGTTTTAGACTTTCCATCACATATGCGCCTATAACATTTTTACTTCCTATGTGTAATTCTTTACATTTACTTACATTAAATTTCATCTGTCACATATTAGCCTAAGCCTGCATGCTATCCAAATTCCTCTGTAACAATTTAGCTGAGACTACAAAAGGTGCTATTCTACCTAGTTTGGAATTATCTGCAAACTGAAGCAGCTTATTGATTATATTCTTGCCCAGGGGCCTGATGTATAACGCCGTGCGTAGAACTCGCACTATAACATGGCGTAAGCACAAAAGCCGAAATGTGCTTACGCACAGAAAAATCCAGATGCAGGAATCTGTGCTCCAACTTCCACGTTCTTCCGCTACATAAATCCCAGACAGCGCGAAAAGTAACGCTCGTGCACACACTTTATGTAACGCCCCAACTCCTCCCAGAATTACGCCTCTTTGAATATGCAAATGAATATAAATCGCCCTTAAGCTCAGCCTTCTGTGTAAAGACAATGAGAAAAGCACGGGGGAAAATATAAGAATTTCAGCAAATACCAAGTGGAGGGAAAGGAAAAACATACTATTTGTTTAAATAAACCGTGGTATAATCAACAAAAGGAAGTGACATAGCGTATTGGAGAATCTTGAAATATCACGTTCACAAAATCGCACAGTGCCGGAAATAAAAAAGAAGTCACATATAGTCGCCGTGAAAAGGCGAGTCATAGCCCACTGTCTGAGTGTCATATGAAAGCTTATTAGGGTACAGAGAAAAAAAGGCACACAGTGGAGAAAAAGCACGAAATGTCAACTTCAATCTCAACATTTCCACTTTAATCACGTAGTTTATTTTGTCATTAAAGTAGAACATCATAAACTTCATCTTAAATTCGTTTAATTAACCAGTTTCTCAAAACACATCATAATTAAAGTAGCACGTTAAATGCTTTGTTTTGTAATTGATCTTCTATGTGCTCTATGTGTGTGAATCACTACTTGCTTCTTAAACCGGCTCTCTTCCTCCAACTGTACACAGAATCCATTACATTCATGATATTACAGCTCTCTGAATAAGTAAAATACTGAGATGTATACGTGATATCATTTTTATGATGATAGGAGTTAAAGCACGTTATTAAACATGAGTTTCACGGTGCAGTGATTGTGTGCAACCTTTGATGAAATAATTTATTGCAGCAGTACTCAGGAGCGGCTCTAGGCTTGTGGTGGCACTGGGTAGAAGAAGAATCGGTGGCTCCTTCGCCCGCCAATGTCAGTAAGGTAGCTTATGCACGTTGGATGGCCACATCCGTTGCAGACACTGCATAGCCGCCTCATGCTCATGACACAAGCATTTAACTTTTGCCAAAATTTGTTGCTGCGTTTTTAGCTGTGTTGTTATTTTCTCTTTCTGTTTTATATCCAGTATATTTTGCGTAGCTGCCACTGCAGTCCTTGCTTTTCTTTCCCCAAATACCCAATCATCACACAATCAGCTCTGTAATAGAAGTTAAGCCATCTGTAAGCTTAGCGCCGATTCTTCAAAACGTTTACGGAACTTTGAAATATCTTCGTGGTACATGTTTAATTATTCTATCCTTCACGACACTCCCAGTGAAGAATATAGATTATTTAAATGAAGTTAAAGTTTTATCTGTATAATATAATAAACATATTTTGCTGCATTTCACCTTAAAAATGATATCGTCATCATATGTAAATACGCGCTTTATAAAGTGGCTCAGGTTGTGCGATATTACAACTGTAGTGCAAGTTTACAGTGGGGTGATTGTAGCCTACTTATAAGTACAAACAGTTCTACAAGGAGCAATTGATTAAGTGCATTTAAAGTTCTTGGGATGAAACTGTTTCTGAACCGCGAGGTCCGTACAGGAAAGGCTTTGAAACGTTTTGCCGTGGCTGAGACAGCGTGTCCTTAAAGCTATATACAAATAATTCTCTTTCCAATCAGCTGCTGCTCTGATTCACACTCAGATACAGTGATATAAATACTCCGAGTGGTGCAGTGAGAGTAATATGGAAAAAGATGGTCCGCTGTGGCAACTCCTAATGGGAGGAGCTGAAAGTAGAAGAAGAAGAAGGTGCAGTGAGAGTAACAACGCTAAAGCAGTTATGGTATTTGGAATACTATGGCTATTCCCTGGACCATTATATTGTTACAAGTTAATTACAATCAGATGCATTACACTAATAAACAATATGCGGTTAGTTTCAGTGTATTTATAAAGCCGCGTCAGGAAAATAAGGTGTAACCACACAGGAACAGTAGCACTGCTTTGACGCTGTGGGCTGGCAGTCTGCAAAACCGAGCAGAGAACTTGCGTACGACAAGGTATGAGGTACCGTGGAAAAGTGCGTGGCTTTACACTAAGTGTAGATTTTATACATCGCAATTTGAACGTGGGAAAGTTCTTACGCAACATTTCTGTGCATACGCACCGTTTATACATGAGGCCCCAGATCATTTGTATATATTAAAAGGAGCAGTGGCCCCAGCATCAACCCTTGAGGGATATCACTGTTACATTACCTTTGCATCCTGAGTTTCAGCCAATTGTGTACCCATTTACAGACTGTGCCTTGAATTTACACTTCTTTTTGTTTGATAATTAATCTTTCTTGAGGTACCTTATCAAAAGCCTTTTGATAAACAAAATAATAATATATGGGCCTCTGTTATTGTATGCTTTTATTGCTTTCTCATAGCATCTTAGTGATTTTTTTAGTCTTTTTGCTAATAACTCCTGTTCTAGACATGTGTTGGAGCTTTTCCTTAATAACTGTTTCCTTAATTTACCTGTAATTTACATTACGCCAACAGGCCTATAGTTACTTGTATCAGTCTGATCACCCTTTTTTTTACAGCGGGATAATATTTGCTAGCTTCCACTCTTTAGGAATGTCCACAGTGTGCAGCAATTTTTGAAAAATACTTGCCACTAATTTCCTTAAGCACTTGAAGATAAATATTTTCTGATGCTGGTGAATTGTTATGTTTTAGACTATTATAGCTAAGTACTACTTCTTCCTCTATAATTTCCAAGTCACTATGTACCTCCTTAATAGTCCCTGTTACTTTTAGGAGGTTGTTGACTTTTTCATATTGTGACAGATAGGGGGCACTATCGCTCCCTTGGACCCCTGTCCAATACACCAGACACCAGATAAAAGTCCACAAGTTGACTTTTTTAATACAGCACAGTGCACAAAGCACCCTCTCCTCCACTATACTCATTAAATTACTCAAAACAATCACAATAAACAATCCTCCACTCCCAGACGCGTTGCCCTCCTACCACCCAGCTCAGCTCGCCGTCTGGGAGCTCCCAGAGTCCTTTTATAGTCCCTGACCCAGAAGTGTTTCAATCCCCAGTCCATGTGATCTTTTATCACTTCCGGGTCAGATAAAAAGTCCTTTTCTTCACCCCGGAAGCACATCATTCCCCTTGTCCATGTGACTCGTACGTACTTCCGGGGCGTAGGGTAAATAACCATTGTTCCTCCCTGCAGCGTCAGCTAGTGGCCCCCATGGCATCCAGCAGGGCTGTGTATAAAAACTGCAATGTCCATGATGCCCTGCTGTCTTTGGGGAACCTCCATACTGCAGGGAGGGTTCCACCTGGCGGCTTGGGGTTATTGGCCGGAATAAACGGCCGGCCATACACCACAATATGTATAAACTTCAGTAAAATACAAGTTCAAAGCATTTCTTACTTTACTGACTCCAAACACCTGTTCTGAGTCAGTGAAATATGAAATATAGAAAAGGAACTAAAGAAGAAGTCACAAGCACCTGGCTGGATGTGACACCATTGAAGTTTTTCTGGTAAACAAAAGGAAATTTTTGACTATTGGTTGAGTGAATGAGCCTAATAAATGTTAAGGTTTTTAATATAACTTGAATTTGGTGTTTGAAAGAGTAATAGCTAGAGGCTAGGTTGTTCTACTGGTAGACATTCTCACAGGGGCTGGGTCCATCTTTGAAGCTGAGGCCCCCCTTGTGATTAAAATCTCTATAGTGACAAGGTCACAGGCAGGGCTGAGATTGATCAGACATGATGAAACTGCTGGAGCTGTGGGGTGCTTTAGCTAACATAACTTCTCATTGTTGCATGATGTCAGGATTTAGAGTCTGGACTGTAGGAAAGAGGGTGTGAGGCCTTAAAACAAGCAACAGAGCAGGCTAAGATCTCAATTGGTCTGTCCACTCCAATCCAATCAGTTCACCCAATACTGACTTAGGCTATGGCCTACTAAAGCCAGAAATGGGGAAACTATCTTTAAAGTTCAAAATGCCTCTAAGAATTCTCTAGTAAGGTTGTCTTCCAAGGGAAAGGAAACCATAACAAAAATCTTGGGCTTGAAAAGACAATCCACAAAATAATCTTCATTAATCAAAAATATTTATTCAACTCAGAATGATATGCCTTAAAAACAGTCTACAGCAAACAAGTCTGAATCACAATTCACAATAAGAATCCTTAAATACAAAGCAAAAAGCAATCCAGAATATCCAACACAAAAGAACAATACTTACAGGAACTACTTCACCACTTTAAATGCACCATCTCTGAGGTCTCCTCTGGCTTTGACTTAAATAACCAGAGGGAGGTCTCGGTTCAGGCACAGTGATGTCAGGTTGGCCCCATCTCTTGGAGCTCCACTCACATGGAACAGGGAACATAAGTTAACTTAAAGGCACATTAATTAAATAACCATTAATAAAAAAAAACTGGCAGAAATAACAATATAAAAATAATAATACAAAGGTAATATCAAAAACAATACAGCATCTAAACATACATTAAGCCATAACACATGGAAGGTGGTTAGAGCACCTTAAAACTGGCAGACTGGAGTGGTGGTCCTCATTTTTTAAAAGTAAGGTGTGTTTTAATCAGTGAGTGGTCACACTTATCAGCCTCTCTGGAAAAGCCTATGCTGGGCTACTTCACAGATCCAGGAGAAACAATGTACTGTAGATATTGTGCTAGCCATTGAATTGTAGACCAGCTATTTAACTTTGAAGATTTTTAACAAGGTCATGAAAATTTGCTAAAATCATCTACAGGTGCTTTGTGGATTTAGATCATGTACTCCCATAGTATCTTGTGGGCACGTGTATGCCCACAAGTATGTGGGCCACTGTTGGGTGGCACTCTTATGAAGCGAAACTTGAATTTACATACTGTAATTGACATAAGTCAAATTCATACAATGTGAGAGTGGCACATACTGTATTGTCTCCTCTCCTATTTATGATTTTCACACAGAGGATATCAAAGCACAGCTAAAGACTAAAGAGTGGCAACTTTGTAAGGAATGCATCTCGACTGTCTACTACTGAAGTTGTCTTTCTCCCCACATCAAACTGTGATATCCTCACACACCAAAACTGTTCAGTGCTCTATGTAACGTGCCAAGGATGAGAATCATCACCTCCGTATCTAATATTATGAGTATCAAAGAATTGATTCTTCCATGTAGGTAAGTGAGGTGCAGCTTTCTCAGTTGGAGGAGTTTACATACTCCTGTGTCTTGTTCATAAATGACGGAAGTGGTGATTGTGAGACTGACCAAACTCACTGCAGTGAAAGCAGTTTTGCAGATATTGCTCCAAACCATTGTGATGAAGTTGGAGTTAAATCCTAGGACAAAAACTTTGATTTACTAGACAGTCAACATCCTCAATTATGGTCATAAACACTGAGTAATGACAAAAAGAAAGAGGTTGTGAGTGCAGGCAACGAAAATGAGGCTTCTATGAAGGGTTTCTGGGCTCAGCCTTCATAATAGGGAGGGGGGCTCAGCAGTATGGGAGAACCTTGGAGAAGAAATGCTACTTCACTAGACTGAGAGGAACCTGTGGTGGTGGTTTTACCATTTAGCTTGAACATCTCCTTTGGTGCCTCTAACAGGAGGTGTACAGGGCATTGCCTATTGTAAGATGACCCATGAGTCGTTTTAGCATGCACTAGAGGAATGATGTGTCTCATCTGACCTAGGATAATTTAGGAACTCCCCAAGTGGTTTTAGAAGAAGTTACTAAGGAGAGGGTGGATAAAACTGGTATCACACTACACAACTTTCCAAAAAATGTTGAGCCATAGCTTTTATTTACATAATTTTAAGAAAGTCACAGTCAGTCATGGACAGTGATCATCAGTTGTGTATTGACCATCAAGCACTCCGCAACTCACAAAACAAAATCAAACTGACTTGACTTTCTAGTAGCGAGTCACCAGTCATATTGTTAGGCTTTTGTTTGTGAAAACTGACAACCAAAGAGCCCACAAACAGGGAAGAACAAGAACTTCTGCAGAAAAGAAGGAAAGCGAGTTGTTTTGAACATCTCCTCATTTTGTATTGGTTGTTATGTTTTATAAAAGCTACTCAAATGGCCCTGCATGCTGCCTTTTACATTACATTAAACATTGCGGCACACACTTACTGCTCAAAAAGCCTTAGCAGCTGAAAGGCAAGTACACCATCCCCAAATGTCTTTTACTTAGTGGCGGGTAGGGGGATCAGTTGCAGCAGTGACTGTTTTGTTTTCTGTTTCAGGAATTAATGAATTCAGGAAGTATGTTATGGGGATCCCTAGTGTCATTTCAAAGCTGAAAAACATGTTTTTTATTAAGTTTTCTTGGTATTTATTTAAAAAATGTATGTGGAAAATGATATGAAGAGGTTGTTTTCTCTACATTTATGCAAAGGCCCAGATGATTTGATAATGTTCAGACATTATTATTATCAGAGTGGTGGCTCTGAGGCTAAGGATCTGCGCTAGTATCCAGAAGGTTGCCTGTTCGAATCCCTGTCTCTGCCAAAAGAGATCATACTCTGCTGGGTCCTTAACCTGCAATTGCTCCAGGGACGCTGTGCAATGGATGACCCTGTGCTCTGACCCCAAGGGGTATGCGAAAACTAACAAATTATACAAGAAATTGTATAAGGCGAAATAAATAACAATAAAGAACCTTCTTTGCCATTACAGTAGAGTCCCGCTAATCCGAACTAATTGGGACCGAACCCTGTTCGGATTAGCGAAAATTCGGATTAGGCGGAGTTTTGTCATATAATGCCATATATTGACTTTATGAGGCGTATTAAGCGTCTGATGTGTCAAGAATTAAAGGTAAGAAATTACATATTCTAGTGCACTGCTATTTAAACTGCACTGTAGTGTGACTGTGATTGGAGGTAAAATCGATATGACGGGCGGTACGTGAGTAGTAGCGGAAGGGCAGTGACCTAGACCTACGCATTCCTCTTGATTTCCGTTTCCAAACTATGAGTCACTGAGTCAGTGTCCCACCTGCTACTGCCGAGTGATGTGTTTTGTGCAATGTTATTGTTCGTGTGCGCGCACTTGCCCTGTGTTTTGTGAGTCCTTGTGAGTGGTGTGTAGTGTGGTTTCTTTACATTCTGTGCTTGTCCCTGCTGTTAATCATCATGGCAAGCAAACGTAAACATAACTCGTGTACATTAAAAGAAAAACTGGAAGTGTTGAAAAGACTTGACAAAGGTGAAAGTGCCACTCAGTTATTGAAGGAATTTGGTGTCGGGAAAGCAACAATTTCCGATTGGAAAAAGAACAGAGGTAAAATTGAGCAGTTTTGCGCTACCACAAGTGAAAAAACGATTGAAAACGTAGCAAGACGACAGTGTCTTCTTACGAAAAATTGGACGAAGCACTTTTCTTATGGTTTACACAAGAAAGACAGAAAGGAATCCCTATCACTGGCCCTCTAATTCAAGAAAAGGCGCTTCAATTGAACAAGCTCATGGACGGTGACGTATCATTTACGGCTAGTTGTGGTTTCTTAGACCGATGGAAGAAAAGACACGGAATCAGGCAGCTTACAATAACTGGGGAGAAATTGTCAGCAGACAACAAAGCAGCTGTTGAATACCTTGAGGAGTTCAAATGCATCATTTCTTCCTACTCGCCCCAGCAAGTTTACAACGCAGATGAGACAGGACTTAACTTTAAAGCATTGCCTACCAAAAGTCTTGCATCACAAGAGGAACGATCTGCACCAGGGTTTAAAATGGATAAACAGTGCCTAACTGTGTTGGCCTGCAGCAATGCTTCTGCCACAAATAAGCTTCCACTAATGGTTATTGGCAAATTGGCAAAACCACGCTGTTTTAAGAACATAAACATGAACTCTCTCCCTGTTTTTTACAGAAATCAAAAGAAAGCTTGGATGGATCGTGCCTTGTTCCAAGAATGGTTTGACAAGCAATTTGTGCCAAAAGTAAAGGCGTTTAACAAAGAAAATGGATTGCCTCCTCGTGCTTTGTTACTTATAGTCAATGCTCCGTCACATCCAGAAGAAATGCAAGTTGTTTGCGATGATATCAAGGCTATTTTTCTCCCACCAAATGTCACATCGATTTTGCAGCCAATGGACCAAGGGGTTTTGCAGGCTTTGAAACAGAATTATAGAAAAATGCTTCTTCGTAGCCTACTTGAAGATAATGAAGAGCTAACAATTTTGGATAAACTCAAGAAAATGAACATCAAAGATGTTATTTACTGGGTTGCTGAAGCTTGGGAAAACACACGCAAGGAATCCTTACAGAAGTCTTGGAAAAATCTCTGGCCTGAGCTAGAGTTTGTCCAAACAGTTTTCCCCCCGACAAAAGAAAATTGCGAACTTATTCAATTGGTGAAAAGAATGCCAGGTTGTGAAAATGCAGAAGAAGAGTGCGTGGAAGAGTGGACGGCCGTTGACGACTGTGGCCATGAAGAATACACAGATGATGACATTGTGGCAGCTGTGCAGGGAACGTCAGCTGATCTCGACGCAGACGACAGTGAGGAGGAAGGGGACGCGCCGACTGATGTTGTTCCACACACTGCCGCAGCCAGTGCCCTTGATCTCGCTTTGCGCTACGTTGAGCAACACGCCGATGCAACCCCAACAGATGTTATGTTTATGCGGCGTTGGCGAAACATTGCTTCTTCAAGCAGTTTTAGTTCGTTGCGTCAGAAGAAGATCACTGACTTTACTTCTTAGATAATGGTTTGCTTTTTACGTTTTGTGTAAATGCTGTACAGAACATGGATTCTACATATGTGAGTAAATTCGAACTTGTTTCAATTTGAAGTAAAGCTGTATTTTGGATTTTTAGTTAGACAGTGAAATTGAAAAATTACAAGTTTCTTAAATGTACATTAAACGTACGACATAACTTGAAAAAACTTGTTTTCTTTACTTTTTCCAGTTCAGAAATTTTATAAAAATTACTGTATTTTTTCCCCTAGTCCTGTTCGGATTAGGCGGATTTTCGGATTAGCGGGGTTCGGATTAGCGGGACTCTACTGTATTTGAATATAATTTGCCATAAGTTGCCAAAATACTGGAGTTCTTCATCATATTTGCTCTTGCTGTACTAAAGCAACAAAAAGAGAAATACTGTAAGTGAGCATATTCACAAGAGTGCGGAAAAGAGATAAAAATCCTTAAATGTATAAAAAATCTACGAAGAGTATGGTTGTAAGACCCAATCTTAGAGAGTTAATGCTTTAAGTGTTTGCTTAATTTGAAGAGAATGTAATTTTCTTTCATAGCTATAGATTATGCTATAGTCTTTACCCCCTATAGTTAACATGAAATAGAACGTTCTTGGCTATATCTGTAATATAGTGTTTTAATTAAGTCAGTGTGTTTTGGAATTAGTGTCATTGTTAGCATGGACTTATTCATACATTTGCAGTATGTCAATGGGATAGGCATACAGTTTTCTGACCATTTAGAAATGGTTTGACATTTTGAGAAAACTTAAAGAACGAAACAAGATATATAAGCTTTAAACAGAACTTTTCTTTTCTTTGCTCTATCAATTTTTCTCTGTTTTTGTGTGAATGATTTTGCCTTGAATTTTCACTAAAGCTTTTAAAAACAAAGATATTTTGTCTGTGGAATCATTTCAGCATGTCATACTATTTCCAGAATCCCATGAAGTATACTAAAACTGCAGAACTTTGGTAATTTTGGGTAAACGCAGCTACAATGGTATTTAATAACCTTGGCATTAAATGGTAGCAGACAATTACAGATCCACAGCTATTCACACCACGTGATGTGTACAAGCTGATTGTAAATCTCCTGCTGTGAGATTTGATAATCTGGTGGAGTTTGCCTGATTGTAGAGATTAGAACAGTTTGTTTCCAGGGTGGCCGGAATTCTTTTTTTGGTACATTTGGCATTGTTTGGTAAAGAACTCTGCAGCTGATGGTATCCATGATTTTTAACAGCTGCAGATATCAGTCCTTGGTTGGCCTTTTAGTCTCATCTAATAATAACAGCATATGATAGTCCTGTCATGATTTTTTTCTATCATACCACAATAAAAGTTCAGGATTTTCCTTTTTCCTCATTCCATTGTGTCTCAGGCACATCAGAACCTGAACGTGGTAGAGTGTAGGCTTATTTTCAGTATTTTAGCAGGACCAACGGAGTTAGTTTGGTATTTGTATCCTGAGTCGTTTGTTTCCACAGTGTTTCTATTTTTCAGACTTCTTAAGTCAGTAAGAAGTTCTTTTGCATTCATAACATTCACTGCCAGTTGTCACTACACCATTCTGCCAAATCTGCCGCCTAGTTCTTCTATGTACTCTCATCCGTTTGGATTAAACCTATAATGGGGGCTTCACTAACAGCATATTTGTTACTGCATTTGGCTTTATTGTTACAAGTGGAGTCAGCAGTCCGGAGGGGTTTAGGTAAACTTTCCCCAGGTGAGAGTTTGATTGACTATCGTTATAACCAAATTAGAAAATCGATGGTGTAAAGGCAAATTCAGGACCATATAATATGGAACAATTTTGTTGTAGTAGAAATCAATAAATATCTGCTTAACTTGTCTCAGATGTTGAGATGGTGAGACAGCGTCATCCATTAAATTTTTAACTAGACACCAAATGGAGTCAATCCTGTAGACCGGGTAAAAAGAGAAGTTCGTGAAGTCCGTTGTTTACCACAATAAAAGTTAACAGAAGAGTCTCAAATCTGCCACTCCACGTCAGTGTTGCAGAAGGATGGAAAAAATTCCAGGCACAAAGCAGAAAACAGAATTGTTTTGGGCACCATTCGAAAATATCAGCTTTTGTGGCTACATTTTAGTTCTACTCCTAACAGACTATAAATGTACAGAATTATCATATTCTTCAGTGGATTTGCAATCATTATTAATTCCTACTTTTCTCTGTTTTCTTTTCAAGTTTTTCCTGTGTTGGAATTTTGGGCCATCACCACCTTATCAAAGTTCTGAGATGTTTGAATGAAAGTGGACACCCCAACTTGCCACAAGACCTACTGCATTGAATCCTCTAAGACGAAGAATAAAAAAAACAAAGAACTACTTAAGAATATACATTAGGTAGAATAACTAGATGGGATGAGTAGTCATTTGGCTTTGAAAACCCTGCAGATTTTGTTTTGTTTTTCTCCCCCTTATCCTGAGTTTCTCCCCAGCCATCTGACCTTATCATCAGACTCATCTTCTAGGACTTAAAAATGATTCTGTATAAAAGGATTTCACTTTTCTATTATCTATTTTATGCAAGTGTATATGATTTATTGTTGTTTGTTAATTATTCGTTCCTCTCATCTAATTTTAATTTGTTTTTCTTTTCTTGCAACTACTCATTTGGCATTTTGTAAAGCACTTTTAGCCACATTCTGTACATTTAAACTGATACAGAAATAAATATGGTTGTAGTAGAAATGTGAAAGAAAAACCTAGAGTATGTGGAAGAAACTCTGTGGAGACGTGGGGAGAATGTGCAGCTCCAACCTGGCGGATCCTAAGTCTGGGATGTTGGGCCCATTGGGCCATGGCATTAATCACTATGCACTATTGCTCCCCCAATTTTTGCCTTTTTCAGGATTTTGCACACACAGAAGAGGACGCCACAAAGCAGCACTTACTACTTGTATGCTTCTACTTGTATAGTGTTCCAAATCCCATGTCACCTTCAGTAAGAACAAAAATAACAGTTGTTCCTGTTTCAATCCTAAAACATGAATTTTCTGCTTAGTCAAACAACAAGTAAAACACTTCATGAGTGTTTGTCCAATTTGGTGTATCTCTCATTCGGACAGATTGGTTTCTTCTTCCTCTTCTTACTTATTCCAAATGTTTTCTTTCCACCTGTCCATATACAACAGCTCCTTAGGTCTATATGGTCAATCCCCCCATTTCTTTTTGTATTATTATTCTGACATTCTAATATTCTATCTGTGCCTCTTCATTTTCAATTTAAATTTACCATCCCACCTGTGAGAAAAACATCAGGGAGCCAGTGGGAATGGGAAAACTCTGGAGAAAGCATCCTATGCAGATCCAACCTACAGTATGTTCTAAATGTTGTGTAGCCCAGGTTAAAAATGTGCTTAACAAACTAACTGATTTATGTAAACAAGTTACTGATGTAAAAAAATGTAAATGTTATGTTTTAAACTGTTTGTTTTAGTACAGCAGTTCGTTACCTGGTTATGCAGACTTTTATTTTGATAACCGGATGGGTAGAAAAAACGGAAGGTGGTGGAAGAACCGCGAGAGGAAGGAAAGAAAAAAAGAAAAAAGAAGGAGAGAGCAGGACGCCGAGTTGGTGTAGCAGAAAGTTTGGGGAGACAAATTATCAGCACGATAATTTGCTGGAATATGAACTGCTGATATAAACGGAGAATTTCGATTAGACGTTCGCAGTGTCTATCCGGCAATGAACCACTCGTTAACTCAGCGAGGAGAAGTAGCAAGGTGAAGAGGCAGTAGCTAACGCAGCTCAACACGCTTCTGGTGGACGTTCGTTCATTTGGAGACGCTTTCAGGATTAGCTCAGCAGCGGTTCCCTGCTCGTGGATAGAGGCGGAGAGGTCGGAAGGATTTGATGGACTGATAACCACATTGCCAAGTAGGGTACTTTTTATTTTGTTTTGTTGCTCCTGGTGGAGTGAAGGGACCGATAGGTTTTTGGTCGCAACGCTCACAAGCTACGACTCAGGCCTGCAACGTTTTGTTTTAAATAAAGTGATAAGAGTGAATGTGTTTTTATTATTAATAGTGTAATATAGTTTTTGATTATTTCCAGTTTATTACTTGTGTTTTGTTGGTTTATAATTAAAAGGGCAGTTTACCATTGTTTTATAACCCAGTTTCTTGGTGTTTTTCTATAAGTTTGTTTAGTATAAACCATTGAGTTGGGAACAAATGTAACAGGTAACTTAATCTACCTTTATTTATTTTTTATTACCTGACCAGTGTACTTAATCAATAATGTTTGTTCATAGTGACCCAAGACTCAAAATATTAAAGTAATTAAAATTATACTAATTTAGGCATTGGAGTGAAGAACTCGGGGCCCCTTTCTACACACTGTTAGAGTAGACGGGCTACAGTTGTGTAGCAATGCAACTTGCTGCTCCACCGTTTTAATGACTGAGCCATAGCATTAATAAGTCTGTCAAATGTCTTCTTAAAATTCTCACTAGAAAAGTACAAAATAAACATTTCATGTTTCATAATTAGGTAATAATATAATAAAGAAGATGGCCATCTGTCACACATGTGATCAGTCAGTGGTGTTCAGGTTCAAACTGCATCTGATAGTTGTCATCCCATACAATGTTGATATCTTGCAAGGTGCCATGGTAACCAATAAATAAACTATTACTGGGCAGGACTCCTAACCAATGAACTTCAGTTCAAAAGGTCATTCTCATTTAAACAAGTTAACCAGCCATTCTGAGATGATTTTGATGTTATTTACCTTTTAGCAAAAATACAAGCATTTGGGACATTATGAGCATACAAATGAATTACTGACACATGGATTATGCAACACAAGTAAACTAAGAATTTTTTTCAGAATGTTTTGATATTGCTTGCTGTTAGTTCAGGACTGGATCTCTGTTAAAGTCTCTCCATAAAAACATCAGATTAAAATTTTTTCTCAGTCATCACTACAATCATGGGGTTAGGCAAATTAAAAAATACCATTTTTGGGTGGAGTATTCCTTTAAGATCATTGTGTAGTTTATTGTGTTTGTTTTCCTTGTTGCTATTTCTTTTTTTTATTGAATTCCTCCCACAACAAATACAAATACAATAATTCTGACTTTCTCTGTGCCCTCTTAGAGTAGTAATTGTCACTGGAAGGCACAGGGAGTAGTTATATAGTGCCTTTGAAAAGTATCACCCACTTGGAAGTTTTTCTGTTTTATTACTAGAGAACATTAAATCCCAGGGTTTTTTTGACACTGAGCCACAGAAAGACTTTTTAATGTCAAAGTGAAAACAGAGCTCTGTCAAATAATCTAAATTAATTAAAAATATCAAATACAAAATAATTGATCACATAAGTATTTACACCTAAATCTTCACTGGTGCAGCCAATGGATTTTAGAAGTAATTAGTTAAATGGGGATCAAGGGGTTTCAACTGATTGTTGTATCAAAGCAATCATACCACCAGTGAGAAAAGCTGGAAGTCAAAGGTCCAACCTATGGTGAGTCAATGTTTTGGCCAAAAATACACAATGAAGACAAAAGAACACTCCAAGCAACTCATGTAAAAGTGATTGAAATGCAAAGGTTAGGTAATTTAGACAAGAAAATATCTAAATCACTGAATATTCCCCTGGATGGTCCAGTTAGATGGATCATTAAGAAATGAAAAGAGTATGGCACTGCTGTAGATCTGCCTACAGCAGGCCTCCACAAAACTGAGAAATCGTGCAAGAAGACAACTAGTGAGGGAAGCCACCAAGAGACTCGTGATAAAGCTGAAGGAGTTACAATCTCCAGTGGATGAGATGGAAGAGACTGTGCAGACAACAAGTGTTGCTCAGGTGCGTCACAGATTTATAGGAGAATAGCAAACAGAAAAAAATGACATGATATCTTGGCTAGTGTTTGTGAGAAGGAGACTCTTGAGTCAGCTGGAAGGGGGTTTTATGATTTGATGAGACCAACATTGAACTCTTTAGCCATCAGACTAAATGCAATGTTGACCACTGCACATTATCTAAAACACACCATTCCTACTGGGAAGCAGTGGAAACGAGTTCTCCAGAATGATGAATCCATCAGAATACCAGACTATCTTGTAGTCTTATAGAAGAATCTGAGTTTGGTGGATAACAGGAGAACACCACTTTCCATTACACTGCATAGTGCTTACTGTAAAGTTTGGTGGATGAGGGGTAATGGCAAGAATAGTCTGGGGCTGTTTTTCAGAGTTTGGGCTCAAGGCCCCTTGGTCCCAGTGAAGCATACTGTTACTGCTACAGCATACATACATTTTAGACAAATATGTGCTTCCAACTTTGTGGCAACTCTGGTTCCAACATGACCATGTCCCTATGCAGCCAGATCCATAAAGACATAGGGGATCTCGATTGGCCTGCACAGAGCCCCTCACCTCAACCCTACTAAACACCTTTGGAATGAGCGGGAACATTGATTGAAATTCAGACCTTCTCCTCTAACATCACTACCTGACCTTATAAATGCACTTTTGGCAAATCTCAAAAAACGTATGAAAAGCCTTCCTAGAAGAATGATAGTTGTTATAGCAGCAAAGGGTTACTCCATACTAATGACCATGGTTTTGAAATGAGATGTCCAACAAGCTCATATTGGTGTGATGCTCAGGTGTCCATAAGCCATAGTGTTTAATGATGACTAGGGGGTGCACAGCACATCAACAGATAGGACACCAGAGCAAACAGAACAGAACCATTATTTGAATTTCATTTATTTATAAAAATTTAAGTTTAATCAAAGTTAGCACTTCAGTTTAGTATCTTATGCCAGGGCTTTAACAGTGCGTCTCCAATTTCACTGCCCAAGGAAAGCTCTTGTGAAGAGTTTCTGTCCTTTTCAAGTGCAAACACAAAGTATTTTCTTTCTTCCCACTTGAATCCTCCTATAGTCCTGGACATGGCATCCTCTACTTGGGGATGTCCTTTAGTAACCAAACCCTAAATGCAATACCATTCCATGATGGTTCAAACTATTGTGCATCTCCATAATATATGTTACCAGGCCAGTTTGGGGGACCAGTTAACTTAACAAGCATATCTTTTGACCATACGGTAGGAACAAATGGAGAAAACCCACTCAAACATATTCACACAGATAGTGACCAGATGAGATCCATGTGCTAACCTCTGTGCCTAGTGCCATCTCTGTATTATGTGCATAGTGTGTGTGTGTGTGTGTGTTTATGCATTCAGTACATGCCAGAGTGTGCACTGGTACAGTCAGATGTTTTTCTCTGTGTGTTTTGCTGCGCTGCTGATTCTCCTTCCACTGTAAAGAATTGATGTTGCTTCATGTAATATTCAATTCTGAACAAAGTAACCTATTGCTTTTTAGACATTGTAGCTTTCATCCAAATTCAGATAAGGCCCACACCTCCTCCCAGAGGCTTTTACTCTTAGAAGATAACTCTGGCTGCTGAAATGGAAAAAAAAATTAAACAATGTAAACAAATCCCATATCACCTTTTTAAAAAAATTGTACAATAAGGGGATTAAATATAAAAAGCACACTAGCAAACGATAACCTTTTGGTGTGCTCAGTAGTTACGTATTTCCCTTTTCACTAACAATAAAAAAATGACATGAAATGTTGCCCCCTGCTGGACATCTTTGTATTCACTCCCCTGTCATTACAGCTGCAAAATGTTATTAATCATAGCCTTAACTAGCATGTTTCATATAAAAAAGGTTCACTTCTTTGTTTGCTGGCCTCAAAGCAGTTAGCTAGCAATTGCAGCTAAACAAAAGGTTTTATGCCAGGCTGGAGAGTTAAATTCATTTTTTACTGCTGAAATGTAATCTTCCTGGCAGCAGTTTGTATTGCCATTCAGTTATTGGGACACAGACAAGGATTTTCTTAATAGATTTTGTTATTAACGGGCACTGCTTTTCAGGTGTTTGTCAAGCATTTTTCTTCACAGAACAGGGATGATTGACTTTTCCCTGTCTGTGGTGTGGTTTGTTGGCGGCTCTCATCCAGTTAAGTAATAAAAAATTATCTCTAGGTGCTCCCTGCTGATCCTGTTACATTGTTGTGACCACAAATGAGTTGGAAAAGGATGGTAAATAAGCCAATGACAGAGAGATGGTGCTAGGGGACAAGTAAAAGTTGTAGTCAGAAAACCGGTCAAGGTCAAAGCTACAAAAGGAAGCACAAAGTATCAACCATTTGAAGCCAAAAATGTTAACCAAAATGAAGGGCTCTGTCTAACCAGAATCCAGTAAAGTTCAATATAAATCAAGAGTTTTAAATCCAAAGCTCGAATGCATGGAAATGGGAAATGCTTTTCCTAATAGAGCCTCTCTTCACAAAGCAGCCTCTTCACCTTATCTAGTAAATTAATCAATCACAAGCCAAGTGAAACCCCAGAGATGGTTTTCTGAGGAACCATTTAAATACTAAAACTTAAACAAAGAGCCATAACTCAACAATTGGCAGCCTTGATGGACAAAACGTTTCTCCAAGTGTCAATTTAAAAAGGATTGAACCCAAGAAACCAATGATATGACATCTCTTCCTTCCTTTAAAACCATTTGTATGGCCTAAATCTGGGCTTCCTCTATCAGCTCACTGCTCTCAACATGGCCATAACTTTTGCTCAATAGCAGAGACCCCCATGCCTATACAGTAGGGTGTGGCCATAAAGGCTAGAGCAATCCCTTTAACTCCAAAAGGTAACCAGTGCTAGACTGAAAAAATTGAAGACTGTACGTAAAAGGAGTTAGATGAGGAGTGCCATTAGTCAAAACCTTGTTATGTTAGTAAGAGAACAAGCAGAGAAATATCATATGTAGAGCCACACATTCATCTTGCTGAAAGTGATAGCTGAGGACCAGCATGCTAACCCTAACCCTAACCCTAACCCTAACCCTAAAATAAAGAAAGAAAAGATCACTGAAGATCCTTCCACATGTCTCCAGAAAGCTGACCAGGAACAGAACAAAATATCATTTACACCAAAACATAAGTACACCTAGTTTCATTCCAAGAACTAGTATTTAGGATGAAGCCAGCTGATTTTTATTGTATTGGTATTACTGTAACTGAAAGATAAAAAAAAATTTTTGAAGGATAAGTCTTAACTGTTATAAGTTTCTTAGTAAAACCACTAAGAAAGCTCAGAGCAGTATTTTACACAAGCACACGCAGAATATGTATGATGGGGCAATAAGCCAGTTCAGACTAGCTGTGAGATAATGAATGCCACAGTGTGGCAGGAGAAACTGAATAACTAAGTAAACTTATGCATCTTAACCATATGGACTGAAAGATCAGAATTCATAAGTTGTGTACTATTTTATATAGGAGTGTAGATTTTCTATTAAACTATCATAATTTTATGTTTTGTATTGTTTGTTATTGTCCTTTTGTACAAACGGTTCCTAACTAACTTATTTTGTTTACTGCTAAACTAGAGAAAGTCAATTGTTTTTTTTGTTTTTTTTTTTTTTGTATTGGGTTAAAATCAGGAGAACAAGCTCCTGTGAACAGCAGCCTTACATAGGCAAACATAATTACACCAAATGTCACATGATCTCCCATCACATGACAGCCATACAATTAACAAAACACAAAATGGTGTCACCAGAATCAAAGTAAAATTAATCAAAAAGTTTAAATAAACTTTCGAAAACTCCAGAAATAAAACTGTTTCCTTGCACTAACCCACAACACCTGCTAGTTAACATAAATCACCTGCTCTACCAAACAGCCAGTCATGTAATTGTCATTTAATATACACAGCATGCTGATCCAGTCAAGGGTGTAGTTGTTATGTTGTTGGGCATGAGGAGTGGGAGCTGATGATGTTGTAAACAGATGTCACTATTTAGAGGAGCAGTAGAGGACAGTAAAGGTGGAGGATGACAAAGCTGTGTTGGTATCTGCGCAGTTGACTAATGGAGTTCAACTATTAGCTTACACTGCTCCTCAGCCAGATGTTGGGGGTTTGTAGCTGCCCACCACAGTGCAAATCTCTGGAGGTGTGACTCCACGGCAATTCATTTGGTGACTTTGTAGGCAACATTTAAAGTATGTCTCTATGATCTGTTACGTTTATTTCATTGTATCTGATGTTATTCATATGAACAGAAACCAGACACATTTAGGCAATAAAGCAGACAAAAAAAGTTCCGTGTCTCTAACACAGTGCCTTTCAAATAGTGGGGCGCCATCAAGGGGGGCGCGTTTGACCTCGGGGAGCATGCTTTTTTATACTTGTACTTAAAATGTTAAATGTTAAAGCTTTTGTTTTCACATGTAGACTGGTGTCCTGTAGATGCCATTTCACTCTTTTAGGGCAGATGTTAATTTTTGTTGTGTAGGAGGGGTTGAGGGTGCACGTCGACAAAAGTCGACATCCAAGGGTAGAGGGTGACAATCAGCTGTTTATGGCGACAAAACTCATCATTACATTAAAGGCATTCCCTCTCTGCTTGGTGGAATGTTAGACTCATTGACTTGGCATCTAATCTTTGCGTGCTCGTGAGTTACAAAATGTAAACAAAGGCAAGATGGCATCGACATCTCACAAGGGAGCAAAGCGAGTGCAGAAAATAAAATACTCAGCAGACGATGTTTTACGCATTATCGCTGAGTCAGACTCTGATTTTTCACAATCTGATTTTGTTGAGAGTGATCAGGAAATCGAACAAGAGAGTGAGGAAATGGTATCAGCTGATCGGACACCAGCCGATGCCGCCCCAACTGAGCGCATTCGCGCAGCTGATGCACCTACGGCAAGGTTCGTGTGGAAGGAATACCCAGACATTGATCCGTGGGAGCCAATAAAGCTACCTGATTTCACAAGACGGCATGGCTTGCTGTTGGACACAACAGATTACCAGCCGCTGGACTACTTCGGGCTGTTCTTTCCTAATGCTGCCTTTCAGCTACTGTCAGACGAGACAAACAGATATGCAGAGAAATGTTTTGAATTGCGGGCTGCGCTTGCACCTCATTCTCATTTTTCAAAGTAGAAACCCACAACAAAAAATGAGATGAAGGGCTTTGTGGAATTACAAATAGAGATGGGACTAGACTGGCTATATAACTTCAGGGAGCTTTGGTCCAAACATGAACAAGAACTAGGACAGTGTTTTTGGTTTTTTTTTTATTTTCATGGACATTTTTATATTGTGGTCCCGCATTGGATTATGTAGTTGTGAGCTTTATTAGAAGGTCTGTTATTTCCTTATTCAATGAAAAAATGACACTAAAAGTTTTTCTTGGCCATCACCACAAACCATTTTGAGTATGTAACATAAAAAAGGTGAAGTATTCCCTTAAGTCCCTCTGTAAAGGCTCAATTGGTAAGCAAACAGGATAGGGAATGAAGTTAAAAGTAAAAGGGTGAAATGAAGTGTTTTGGAGTGTGAAAGTACACAAGCCACCCACTAAATTCCACTAAACAGAGTCTAACATGCTGGACAACTGCCATTTCTTCTCTCTCCTGTGAGTTTGTGTTTTCTTCTTACCCCCAGTAAGAAACCCCTACTTGGTGTATTTGGCCATGTAGTTACAGGTCAGGGAGGCACAAAAAGATGTTCCATGGCGAAAATACAAATGAATGCCGACAATTAATACTGACAAGGGTAAAATGCAGATTTGTACTGGTATTTAGAGTAATTCTGTGCAACTAAATTAATAAAGACTTTTTTTTTTGGATGTTTCACGTCCTATAATAATCAGGTATTGACCTAATTCACTTTTAGTAAACCACTGCAGAGCTCAGGGGAGAACTAGAGGACAGTTGTAACCATCAATATAATTACAAAATAACTTGGTTACCTCAATAACATCTTGTGTGTGGCAGTGATGTGTGTCTACACAGAAAGGATGACCCACTTACCTAGTAAGGAAAACTGCCAGCAGCAAGCTTTAGTCCACCAAGCTCCACAGAAGCATTGTGAAGAGGGGGCTTCTGACTGCAGCTGCTACCAAAGATTCTAATATACTAAAAAGGTGAGTGGCATATTGATTTATTGACTTGGACAACTCTTGGTTGAGCTCTCCTGTCAATGACCTTTTACAAGCAAAGAAGCCAGAATGGAACAGTGAACACTTTAATGAAGAAGGTTTAATAAACCCTGTGTAAAGGTCAAAGGGCAGTATGTGATCATTGTGATCTGCATGACCACACACTACAGAAGAGAATGAAGAAACACATTAGAGATGTGCGATATTTATAAAAAAGAACATTAAAGGGGTCAGAAGAGTTATTGACATATGCATAGCTCTTTCTACCTTTAACCCCTTTGCCTTTTTCATGACAATATATTTTGCTGTATGACAGTATCAGACACAATAGATAACAACAAATAAAAACACACCAATAGGAATGTGTTAGTTAGTTAGACAACACAGCAAACCTTAATTATGGTTAAATATCTAACAGAACAGAAGCCTTTTCAGAGCTTGTGTGTTGACCTTTAACACTTCCCCTTATCACAAAGTAAAGTATAAAAAATGCAATCTAAGCGTATGACCATTAGGCTGCTACGATTTAAATCTGAGAGAGGAAAAGAGGACGCAGCGACACAGCCATGCTTGCCAATTGTATTCCAGTACAGTCAACTACTACCTTAATGTCTACCTGTCACTCTGTAGTGTGCATAGTCAGGTACCGTATAATTTAGGAGATATACTCTCGTCACCAAAAGCAGTGCCATGCAATGTCCTGTGGGACATGAAAACTGTCAAGAGGCCATGTCAGTTGTTAACAAAGAAACAAATCAACCATATCGGAATGCTCATCCTCAAAACAAATATCCCCAAAGTTCAGATTCTGATAACTGATTTATGGTACCAAGATGCATGTGCACTTTTTCACCGTTGTGTTCTCTAAGGTTGTTTCTGGCCAATGCGGGCATACATTTTTTTTTATAAAAATTGATCTTTGTTAGAATTTTAAAATAAACTACCTTTTATTTTATGTTCATTCTGGGTGCATGCTAAAAATATACCCATAAACACAATGGCATTAAGCATGTGAAAGGTAAGGGGTTCCAACTCTGTGTCATCTGACTACTGCCACCCACCAGTGGCTTGCATTAGAATCTGGGGTGCCCACGTCTGCTGTCGTTTCTCCCATTTTGTTATTATTGTCAAGAACACATTTGTGTTTGTATTCACATTTTTGGATATGTTATTCATTTCTATTTCTTTGGTATTATTTTATTTTATTGTATTGTTTTATTTTATTATTTATTGTTATTATTTAATTTCTTCCACGTGAAGCCTGAAAACCATGAGTACTGATTTAGGTCATTTAGGTTAGGGCAGGGGTCCTCAATCCCAGTCCTGGAGAGCCGCAGTGGCTGCAGGTTTTTGTTCTGACCTGGTTCCTTAATTAGAAAGCAATTTTTGCCAATAAAGCACTAACAAGCTATGAAATTAAATTAACTCTGCTATGTCAGGTGATTCTCATATCCTAAATTTTCTTTCCCTTTCTATCATGCAAATGATTTGAAGGCTAAAATGGACGAGTAATTCTCAGTCCTTCACTTTTTTCTCTTGATTTTTCTTCCAAGTATTTAATTAAACCCAATAGTGCAGATAAATACACACATGTGTAAATGTAAATACGCTAAATGGAGAAATGCTGCTCTCTCTTGTCATTTGCATGTTATTGATAATAAGGAGCAATTAAAATAGCTGTTTAAGACAAAATGAAGCAATAAGGGCTCAAAATCACTAAAGTGAAGCAGAAGTGTTACTTTAGCAATAAGTGCTTTTTATTAAGAAACTGGGTTGGGGCAAAAACCTGCAGCCACTGCGGCTCTCCAGGACCGTGATTGAGGACCCCTGGGTTAGGTAGAAGGCCCAGTGGGGGCTGGCTGGTCTCTTTGCCTTGAAACCCCTGCAGATTGTTTTTTTTCTCCAGCCTTCTGGATGTTTTTTCTTCTGCTCAATTGTGAGGTTTTTCGGCACCATTTTGGCACAGACCTTTCGCATGTGCAAATGTTCAGACAAAATTTGATGAACAGTAAATCTGTCCAAATTTAACTGTTCACTCAACATTCTTAATGTTAAACGACGGTCTGATCTCACAAGAGTGTTCACACGTTTGATGGTTTCATTGGTTTTCAAAGTTGAAGGCCTCCCTGAAAAACTTGAGCTCGGGATAAAGAATGTTCCCCATAGGCCTGTTTTAACTTTTCAAACGTCACACTTGCCGATTCTCCAAGCTTAACACAAAATTTAATGGCACAACATTGCTCCAAATTCCGCTGTTCCATTTTGCGTGACACACAACCAAAAACACAACTTCGCTAATAGCAGTCACAAAAATCACGTAGTTAACGGAAGGAGTTGAAACTCGCACTGAGCTATGGGAGGGTACTGATACACGTGCTCTTTCAAGGACAACAGCGCAGCGTTGCCAGATCGCTTGCAGTGTTGCCAGTCTCATTACTTTTCTGCCACACCTCGTAGATTGGCATGGGGCCCCTATGCTCGTGGGGCCCCCGGGTAACTGCCCAGCGTGCCCATGCATTAAGACGGCCCTGAACAAATTAATGTTCACATTTTTGTTGTATTAGTTAAAGTGTGAACAGTTTTCTCCACCGAAATCCACTGAAGGAAGGTGTCTCTGTGTTTCAATGGTCATGTCTATCTAAAGCAGATAAGTCAAGTCATTTAGTTATATAGCACATTTGAAAACAACAGGAGATGGCCCAAAGTACTTTCCAGTTATAAAGAATAAAATAACAAATACCACTTGCATCATAAAATATATGAATAAAACAACATAAATAACATAGCAGAATATAAAATAGATAAAATAAGCATGCAAAGCAAATAAGGTACGCAAGTAACAGCTTGACGTCTGGTTGGAAATTGCCCTTGCAGCACTGCATTATCATGAAATGAGCGGGACTCACTAAGTTTGAAATTAATTGGCCTACTTACCTACTTACTTATTCAGAAATGGCTGTCATCATCAAGTTCTTCCATGTGAAGCCTGGATACCATTAGGACTGACTGAGGTAATTTATGTTAGGTAGAATCTCTAGAGGGGGTTTGGTGGTCCTTTGGCCTAGGAACCCCTGCAGATTTTTTTTTTTTTTCCAGCCGTCTGGAGTTTGTTTTTTTTTTTGTTTTTTTCGTCCTCCCTGGCCATTGGACCTTACTTTTATTCTATGTTAATTAGTGTTCAAAATTTTTTATTTTGTCTTTTTTCTCTTTCTTCATTATGTAAAGCACTTTGAGCTACATCATTTGTATGAAAATGTGTTATATAAATAAATGTTGTTGTTGTTACACACAACCTAACCTCTTAAACACTGATTAGGAGTGATGCTTGCTCACTCAGTATTCCACACAGGGACTCACTAGCTTTGGTTTGAGTGATCGACACAGGTGTCCCCAGATGTCTCCTACTCATTAAATAGTAACACACTTAGTCACCAGATGCACGCCAGACACTGGAGGTGGATATGTCATAGTTAATGCCACTTAACTAAATAGTGCATCATTCTTTTCTGCGCTGCTCACTGTCGGAGGCATCCCACCTCATCCGGCAACCCTGTTGGGAAAATCCAACCCACCCCAGCTGCCCTGTATTTACTTTATTACTTCAGTCACTCAACATGTGCAGACAAAGTGTAGAAATCTAAAGCAAAATATACTGAGTCCATATGAGACAGTAGGTTTTTGATTATTAAGAGCCAAGAAATGAGCATAGTCAGAAACAAGCTGAGGTCAAACTGAGAGAGAAGAAGAAGAAACAGAGAGACTGAGACAGTGTGTCTTTGAGATGGCTTATCTAAGAGTTTGGTGAATGGATGGCATCTTTGATATCCAGGTGGATGTTTTTCTCTTTCTCTAGCCTCAGATGATCCATCCTTTATACCAAACTGCCTAATAGGGTTCTGGACCCCATCATACTGCTCAAAGCCAATTAGAACATTAGAACAATCTAGACGAGAATAGACCATTCAGCCCAACAAAGCTTACCAGTCCTGTCCACTTATTTCTTCAAAAAAAGCATCAAGTTTTGAAAGTCCCTAAAGTCTTTAATTAGGTGACTCTCTGCTGATGAATAGCTTGTCCCAAAAGCTTTAATCTTCAAAAATATGTGCAAGCACCTTGTTAGAATTGTTCACCTATGCTGTGTCCAATTCCTTAGTGACAGATGCTTTCCACCTAGTACCTAAGTCAGAAATTGACTGTTGGTATAAATGAGCCCCAGTAGTGTTTCTTGACACACTTCTGCTGAATAACTCATTGGCTGAAAGTCCTCAGTGTTGGTGTGTCAGAGAGAGAATGTGCAGCATTGTTCATGATGGCATTCAGTTTTGTTTTAATTCTCTTCTCTTCTTCTACATCCAGGGGGTTCAGAGTATGTCCCATAACTGAGCTTTCCCTTTTAATTAACTTGTTAATTTGGTAGGCCTCTCTTGAAGCAATGTTACCAGCCCAGCACACCACAGTGTAGAAAATCACACTGGCCTTCACAGAGTAGTAGTAGCCTGCTCTGGCCTTTCTTATATAGTTTCTCTGTGTTCTGAGACAAGACCAACCTGTCATCAACGCGGACCTCCAAGTACTAGTAGGAATGCACCACCTCTACCTTTGCTCCTTGAATAGTGACTGAAAACAGAGATGTTTTGGTGCAGCGAAAGTCAATAACCAGTTTCTTGGTTTTGCTGATGTTAAGATGCAGACAATTCTATTTGCACCAAGAAACAAACTTTCCAACCTGACTCCTCTACTTTGTCTCATCCACTGTCAGTACACCTCATAAGTGCAGAATCATCTGAGGATTACTGCAAGTGACATGACCTGCTGTTATATTTGTAGTGTGGTACCTGGATGAGGGTGGTACCCAGCCGGGATGCCCAAGATGACCTGGGGGTCACGGGTACAGAGCTGGGACGCTCGACCCTGTAGGGGCCCGTGGTTACTGCCAGGGGGCACCCCAATACCTGGAGGACCCTTGGGAGAAGAAGAGAGGGGACACCCAGAGTGCTTCCGGGGATGCAGCCGGCACTTCCGCCACACTGGGGCGTGTCGGTGGGAGATTGCCGGGAACAAATCCTGGAGCACATCCAGGTGCTTATTTAAAGGGGCCGCCTTCCTTCAGAGGATGACTTGAGTCGGGAGAGAAGAGTGGACGAGGTCTCTGGAGGAGAGAAGGAGGCGGTCTGAAGGCATTGTGTGTTGGCCAGAACTGTGGTGTATTGGGGACTTTTGGGGACTGCACTGGACTTTTGTAAATATGGAGTACTGTAATAAACATGTGTGGGGTGATTACAACGTGTCTGCCTGTCTGTGTCCGGGTCATATTCCAAAGTAGTCTGAGGTGTACAGAATGAAGAGAAAAAGAGTCAGGACTGTTCCTTGTGGTGCTTCAGTGCTGCTCACATCCCATATCAGAAACACAGTCCTTGAGTCATACAAACTGCAGTGTGCCCAACAGACAGTCCATTATCCAGGACACCATAAGCTAATCCACCTACATATCTCTGAGTTTACCCCTTAACTGGGATGGCTGGATAGTATTGAAAGCACTGGAGAAATCAAAAAACATAGTCCCCACAGTGCTGCCAGCTTTCTCCAGGTGAGAATAAGTCTTCTGGAGCAGATCAATAATTGCATCCTTCACTCCAATCTTTGTCCAATCAACAAACTGTAGTTGGGTCACAATGGTCTGTCTACCACAAGAAGACTCATATAGCCCAGGACCAGTCTCTCAAAGGTCTTCATGATATGAGACGTAAGTGTCAGTAGTCTGTAGTCATTAGGTGAAGAGGCCTGCCGGCTTTGGAGCAGGAACAGTACAAGATGTTTTCCACAGCAGTGACACTTTCCAGAGCCTTAGGCACAGACTGAACAGGTGACAGAAGACACCACAAAGTTCGTCAGCACAAGCCTTGAGAAGTCGAGTACTGACTCCATCTGTGTGTAGCTGATGGTCAGAGGTGGACTTATCACTGGCGATACCAGTTGACATGTTAGGAGTTGTTGATGTAGTAGACATGGTGTGGTGAGTCTGAAGGTGGCAGTGGGTTGGAAAAATCTATTAAAAAATTGGTTCAGAGCATTAGCTTTGCTCACATCCCCTTCCAGCACCTAAGCCCTAGACTGCTTGAGTCCAGTAATTACACCCAATCCATTCAAGACATCCTTCAAGTTATTCTGAAAGGAGTTTGTTTTCTGTTTTAGCTTTGTAAACTTCTTTTGCTTTTCTCAGTTTTTTCTTTAGCACACATTGTATGTCCTTCAGAGCCTCTTTGTCACCAGATTTGAAGGCTGTCTTTTTCTTATTCAGAAGACTTTTTAGCTCCTTAGTAATCCACAGCTTGTTGTTTGGAAAGCAGCACACTGTCTTTGTGGGTACCACTGTGAAAGGTGAAGTGTGAAACCTACACGTGAAATAGAGCCTCCCCGTAAAAACAGACAATTAATTTAAGTCATTTTTTTAGTCTTCAAGTTCACATTAATTTTGTATCTTAATGACATGTTTTTAGATGACTATTTTAAATTAATTAGCTATATTTTGTATAATCCCCAGTCATACTTTGTATGACCCCCAGTTTCTGTGTGTTTCTTGATGATTTAATAATTTCCTTTATCTGAGAAGTCACATAGGTCTATACGGTGTCTGTACAAATACTGTATCACTTTAAAAGGAAACAGATTCCTCAAAACGACAAACGTCTAAGTTTGTTTCTTCATTGGTGTACCTTCATAGTTCTAGTTTGTGTGTTAGGCTCCTCTCTCCTTATTTTTATCACTTTGCCCTAACTTCTCATTAAAGCAGGCATTGTGCAAAATTAGCTTTTCTTTCTTTCTGTGCAAGAATTATCTGAGATTCCCTGACTACAACCAACATATTACCCCACAGATAGTTATGTACATCTTGCATTATCATTTCTGTGCCATTGTGGGAGAAGTGGGGAGGATCTGGTTAAATATACAACACTAGCCGAAGCCCGCCGTAGCATACGGCGTTGTAAGAATAGGAACGGAAAACGGTGAGAAAGGAATTCAGAAATCAAGAAGAAATAAATACTTCCTGAAAGATGCAGGTGTGAATAGGTGTTTTGGTGGTGACGACAGATAATGAGTCGAAAGATCTAACCCTAGAAAAAGCCACATACAACTGACCGTGGCTGAAGACTGGTTGTTAGAATTATTGTGAAGAGTAAAAAGCATGTGGGTATGAGGAAGGCCGCGCTTCTGAAATTCGATTACGTAAATATAATCAATAACAACCTGAAGAAGATGTTGTTGTAGAATGCCTCTAAGTAATTCCTGCAGCTTAATCCAAAAGACTCGTACTATAATATCAGGTCTGTGCTCCGGTCTTTGGGTAGCCAACAGTGCATGTAGAATTTCTGGCCAAGCAGGTTTTACATGTGAAAGTGATAAATAAATGAGGCTGTCCGAATTTACGTACTACGGCCATGGCATCCTGCTAGTTTTGTTGCGTGTATCTTGGACTTCCTGGAAATGTGGACGGTAATATGATCATTTTGCCTACACGTACATTTTTATTTTCAGCATTTGCTTGCAGTGCATCTGACAGTCCTTTGTATTGTCCCACGCGCAAATCTTGTTGATCTAATCTGAGATAGTTGAGACGTGCGCCCTCTGTTTTAACATACGCATCTACGACGTACTGTTGGAATAGTTCGCCGCTGGAGTGCAAAATACTAAATATATTCCTCATTGCTAATCTGTACACGTAAAATTGGCATTGAGTAAGCCTTCTTTGCTTGGCGGTTCTTTTATCAGGAACATGTTGTAAATCTTTGTGCCAGCCAATGTCTTCGTAAGGGAATAAAAGTGGGTAAACCATAGGATCGCAATTCATATTGAGCGTGGAAATCTGTTTACAGGAGTTGCCTTTGGGACAGATGCAAATGTCCCTTTCGGCAGGCGGTTCGCCATCTTCTCCGACAAATATCGCTGCAACATTGGTGTGACATGTCGGGGCATTGTATCGTCATAAATCCTGCCTAGGGTTTTCCTCAAAAAGCATTCGTACAGATGCTGTTGGATTGGACTGAGCGATTTCATGCATGTGTTTGTATGATTTAGCGAAGGGTTTGATGGTTCTGAGCATGGAATCTAGCTGGAGAAGTAAATTTTCGCTGCATGTGGAGTTTGATTTATTTTGTAAGCGTACTGCAGATGCTTGGCGAACCAGCAGCAGCAAGCACATCACACCCATTCTGCTCCGTCTTCACTGGCTCCCTGTGTCTTACAGAATCGAATATAAAATCCTACTAATAACCTACAAAGCCTTAAATAACCTTGCGCCAAACTACATCAGTGACCTTGTCCATCACTAAGTGCCTGCCCACCCACTAAGGTCCTTTGATTCTGGCAATTTTGTTGTGCCCCACACTAATCTTCACTCCATGGGCGACACGGCCTTCAGCTGTATAGCGTCCCTACTCTGGAATGACCTACCAAAATTAATCAGATCAGCTGACTCCATGAATTCTTTTAAAAAAACAACTCAAAGCTCATCTGTTCATTAAGGCTTTTAGCTCTGCTTGACTTTATTACCCTTCTCTCAGTTTACCTCTCTGTCAAGATGCTCATGTAACCTGTGTGTGTGTGTGCTAAACCATCAATTGTGTTGTCTGTTAGGCTTTCTCTGAATTTACTGTCTTAATCTTTTTTATTTATTTATTTGCTTTGTACTATGCTATATACTGTATACCCTGCCGTTCTTTCTTATATTCTGTAAGTGCCTTGAGCATGGGAAAGGTGCTACATAAATAAAATGTATTGTTAGTATTAATGCCATGTCGGCTGCATGTGGGCGGGACCGGTTTTGAGGTGGAAGTAGGACGATGGTCCTAGCTTCCTAGCTCTGATGGAATGAATCAGGGTTTTGTAGACAAAGGTTTTCCCTGTTCCTGCAGGACCATCTAAGAAGAAGCATGTTTGTCGTGGATGGGAATCACTGTATGCAGTGTGTAAACATGTGTTTGGTGAGGTGTTGGGGGCGGGCACATGAGCAGGCAGTGCGCATGCCTCGAGAGCGAGGGTGGACGCAGGAGGAGGGTTAGAGTTGGTGGTTGGGGCTCTGTCGGCGTATCCCATGACATGGGAGGAGGGTTAGAGTTGGCAGGCAGGGCTCTGTCGTGCGTACCCCATGGTCGGGCAACTTGGTCGATTATATATATAGATGAGTATGAGGTCTAGTTGTAATAGCTCTGAATTACGTGGGCTTTGCTTTTAGCAACTAGGCCACAATAGATTCAGAAAGTATTCAGAGCCCAGATAATTTTCACATTTTGCTATGCTGCCACCTCATGATAAAATCATTTAAATTCATTCAAATTCATAATCAAATAACACTCAATACCCCAGAGTGACAAAGCAAAACCAGGATTTTAATAACTTTTGCATATTTATTGAAAATAAAAAATGGATATATCAATTTGACACAGGCAATCAGACCCTTTACTCAGCACTTTGTTGATGCCCCTTTGGCAGCAGTTACAGCCTGAATTCTTCTTGGGTTTTGATGCAACAAGTTTTATACACCTCAGCAGATCCTCTCAAGCTCTGTCAGGTTGGATAGAGACTGCCAGGTGAAAACTGTTTTCAGGTCTCTGCAGAGATGTTTGATTGGGCTCAAGTCCAGGCTCTGGCTGGGCAATTCAAGGACATTCCCAAAGTTCAAACTAAGCCATTCCTGTGTTGTCTTTGCTTTGTACTTGGGCTCATTGTTCTGTTGGAAGGTGGACCTTCAGTCTAGTCTGAGACCCAAAGTGCTCTAGAGCAGGTTTTCATTAAGGGTGTCACTTTACTTGCTCAGTACAGCTTTCCTTTAACCCCGACTAGTCTCCCATCCACTGAAAAAACAAAACCACAGCATGACCACCATTCTTCACTACTGGAATAGTAGGTATTGAGCAGTACCTGGTCTCCTCCAGACATGACACTATTCTTGGTTTCATCAGACCACAGAATCTTAATCCTCACAGTCTGACAGTCCCCTAGGTGCTTCCAAGCAGGCTACCATGTGTCTTTTGCACACTCTGTTATAAAGTTTTGCTTGATAAAATTTTGTAGTGATGGTCATCTTTCTGAAATTTTCCCCCATCTTCAAACAGGTTCTCTCAAGCTTAACCATAATGATCATCGGGTTCTTCTTCACCTCTCTTACAATGGCTCTTCTCCCATTATTGCTTAGTTTGGCCAGCTCTGGAAAGAGCTGTGTTTGTTCCAAACCTATATTTAAGAATTATCAAGACAATTATGCTCCCCAGAAACATCAATACTACCAGGATTCTTTGTAGCCTTCTCCAGATCTGTGCCTCATCACATTCCTGGTCTCTATGTTCTGCAGGTGATTCCTTCAACCTCATGGCTTGGTTTTTGCAATGATACATATTATCACTTGTGGGACCTTCTATAGATAGTGTGTGTCTTTCATAATCATGTCCAATCAATTGACTTGACCACAGATGGAGTCAAAACAAGGTGTAGAAACCAGGGACAAAATGTATGATTCTCTTGCTTGATTATACCTTTACTGAGGCATGACAGTTGGTGCCAGACAGGATAATCTGAGCATTTCTGTAAACTGTTGATTTGCAGGGGTTTTCAAACATATCAGTCTACAGAGTTTACTCAAAATAATGTGATAAACAAAAAAACCTTCAGTGAGAAGCAGTTCTGTGAATGGAAATGTCTTGTTAATGAGAAAGGTCAGAGGAGAATGATTAGACTGGTTCAAGTGGACAGAAAGACTTATGTAACATAAATAACACAAAAATGTAACTGTGGTAAGCAGAAAAGCATCTCAGATTGCACAAGATGTTGAACCTTGAGGTTTTAATGGGCTACAACAGCATAAGTTCATGTTGGGTTTCACTTCTGTCAGACCAGAACAGAAAGCTGAGGCTACAGCAGGTACAGTCTCACCAAAACACAACAAGACTGGAAAAGTGTAGTCTGGTCTGACACATTTCTATTTCTACTGAAGCATACAGATGCTAAGGTCTGAATTTGGTGCCAGCAACATAAATTTATGCAGCCAACCTGACATGTGTCAACAGTCCATGCTGGTGGTGATGGTGTAATGGTGAAGGGGATATTTCTTGGCACACTGTTGGCCTGTTAATACCAATCAATCATCTCTTGACCTCTTTGTGTATTACTGCTAATTATGTGCATCTCTTCCACAATTGGCCACAATTTAACCCATCTTCTAATGGCTACTTACAGCATGATGATGCATCATGTTACAAAGCAAAATTCATCTCAAACCAGCTTCATGGTCATGACAATAAACTCAAGTGTTTCTCAAATCTGCAGAAACTACGTCAGGCTATTGTTTAAACATGGATCAGAAATTCAAAGCAAGGTTTCCAAAATTTTGTGGAATCAATGGTATGAAGAACTGAAGTTCTGTTGAGGGCAAAATAAGGCCTCTCCTCAGTTTTTCAGTAATACGTTCCTAATAATTTGCTCAGTGAGTATATTTGTGTAACACAGTTATTGTGGTCACTCTAATTCTGGCAGAATGCACTGAACATTTAAAAGCTCATTAAATCAGAAATTTAACAACAGAACTGGAAATATCTAACAAAAAACATCAGCACATTCAAATTCAATTTAATGTACATAGAAACAACAAATGGACTTATGAAATTAAAAAGTTAAAATCTTAAAGGATTAAGTGTATAATGCCCTTGTGACTTTGGAGAACATTATTGGGTCTTTTTTTATTTTGATATCTAGCGACAAAAGTATATATTCAGCTTTGAGTGCTTGGAATGTGCCGCTGTCTCATTTACCCCAGAGGCAGGTTGATTGAATATACTGCATTGACTTTGGACGTGTGCTGCTTTTCAACGTGAATCACCCTAGATACAGAATTGTGTCCGCCTGCTTCCATCCCCCAACTGAGATGTCATCAGTCGCGTGCCTTGGGCTGTTAGCTTAAATTTGGTGTGTAATTTCTCCTTGACAACTGGATGCATTAATGGAGATGCCTGGCTGCATCAACAAGTGTCACAAGTGAGTCTGTACTCCATTCCTGGACCTTGCCTTTAAACACCATACACATTAGAACTAAATGACTGGTAGCTCTTTTCATCAGTGTATTAAGCTGGTTATGTTGTATGTTGCTCAGAAATGTATAGGTTACAATATACTGCTTTTACATTATTGACTTGTTAATGTTTCTTGCTTAAGGCTAACAAGCTCCATTAAGAATTCCATTGTTTGCTGTGTGGGCAAATGAAAAAAAAACAATTCACCACCATAACAGAGAAGGACATAGCAAGAACAATCATTGACAGGGTGCCAGCTCATTGCAAGGTGTATACGAGCACATACATACACTAGTAACACCAACTTAATATCACCAAATTCCCTAACCTGCACCCTTTTTGAAGGAAACTGAAGCACCCTGAGAAAACTCACCAGGAAAACATACAAACTCCAGGCAGGGAACAGCTGGGATGTGACCCCCTTAGTGCGAAGTAGCAGCACTACCGCTGTGACACCATGCCCCCATGAAAATGGTATCAAGTATACATCTTAGTATTCTAAGATACTCTGTGTGGCAATCACTGCCTGCGCACTCCGGTTGGCATAAGAGAAAGCCCACTTAAGAAGCATGTAATTATTAATGTCTGGGTTGGGGAACACTTAGAATACAAAGCATTTAACATGTTATTTTAGTTATGATGGGGTTTGAGAAACTGTAGTAAATTACACTTTGATTTTAAGTTGAAGTTTAAGACAGTCCATGTCTAGTAAAGACACTTCTCCCTTTGCATGTCTAATTAGAGTAAGATGTTTAAGTGCTGACCTTCTCTTGTTTCAGCAAAATACAGAAAATAATGACATACTATTTAACCAATAATTAACTGGGATAGTAAGAGTAGCAGGGCTCTAACATAATTAAGTTGAGAAACTATATACATTTTAAGAATAGCTAGTCTGGAATGAAAAAAGTGGGGAACACTGGACCAGGCATTGAGAAATTCTTTAATGCTCAGTGATACTGGCTGATAGTTATTAATCACAGTGGAAAGTAAAGGTGGAAAAATATACAGCAGTAGATATCTGGGATGGAGGATGGAAAAGTATGCTGCTCACACACATTGTTAAAGGAGGTCTTGTGTCATAACAAATTCCAGTTCATACAGTGGAGGAGGAAGACTGCAAGAGACAGAGATGGTGATGGGTCTAAGACATGCAGTAGCCACCTAATGTTGACCTCAGCATGATGAGATTGATTAAACCTGCCTGATCTGAATTAATCCATTTGTTAATAATTTGCTGCAACCATCTTGTAAGTGGCTTTGCCAGGATCTTGGCATCCAAATTCATCAAATAAATTGGGTGAAGGAGCAGTTGATTGGGTCTTTACTGTGTTTCAATAATAAAGTGATTAAAGCTGAGTTATTTGTGGGATGTAGTACTTGAGACTTGAGAAAAGAAGAATTTAAAAAAAAGAATTAAAAAAAATATATATGTGTGTTTGGATAAGCTGGAAAAAAAATCTGCAGGAACTCAAAAGACCACCCAGTCTCCACTAGGCATTCTACTTATTGTTTCCTTATTGTATTTTAGGGATTATCGTAGAGAATTCGATTCTTTTGGAAAGTCAGGGTATCTGCTTACATTCATGCACGACAGGAGGCCGCACAGTGCTTTGATCAGGTAATGGTAGTGGAAAAGATAGCAGAGAAAAGTAGAAATGAATAATGTTTATAAATTCGTTGATGAATATGACAATTCTATGCATATGTTGTTTAGTAGGAGTAGAGCTGAAACGTAGCTTTGAAGAAGCCAAATTAAACAAGTATACAGTATTTTCATTTAGCATCATAGATTTCATCAGTGTTCGAAGTGGGCAGGAATGGTTCCTTCTCTTCTACCATCTTACCCTCTCCTTACTTTCTAACCTCTGATTGTACACCGAGTGCTGGTCAGGCACCTGGCAGCTTTAAGATTACCAGTTTCTTTGTTTCTTGTATGTCAAATCCATAGAGGATACCTAAAGGCTGATAACAGTATTTCTCAAGTATCGACGAGAATTCAGATTGGTCAAAGTTAACATACAGGAGTTATTAATCTTGTGCTCTTTAGAACTATTCAGTATTTATGTAGCAGTGTTCTGCGAAGCTCTACATATTGATGCCTGCTTTCATGATTGGAAAAACAAGGGAGAAAAAAGTAAGATCTACAAACCCCAGAGATCCCTTATCTTGCCCTCACTCTGTTCATAATGGTATGAACACTGAAAATTCTGAAATCCACAAGGAAAGATTACCCCAAGTCCGAGCAAGGTCATTGTCAGTAATGCTGGACAAAGAAGTAGTTCCATTATTTTAAGAAAACTTACGACTACTAATTCATAGCTGTAAACTGGGATGTAGCTTGGCCCATCTGCGTATTAGGGACTTGAGCTGTCAGATAAGTGGAGTGAATGTATTGCCTCCTGTAGTGGTGCATAGAGTGCTAGTCAGCAAACTTCACTAAGAAAGAAGATAAATATTCATAAAGAATCAAAAGCATACAAAAAAGCGATGAAAGAAATCATGAAAAAATCATCTTATATGAATCTGATTATGTTCTGTGCTTTATGCAAAGTTCTTGCCATAACCTACATAGCTGGTTCAAGTTTTATTTTTTTTAGAGGTTGCAGTTTCAAGTTGTGTGTGCATAAATTGCAGAATCCTATGCCTTCTTTTTCTTTGACTGGCTTTCTTTATTTAAAGTGGTTTGAGTCACCGGTCTTTACAGTATGATGGATAGAACAGCAAACTGCAAATTATACCTTATTTATTTCTTTACCCATTTCTAGATTTAGGAAGCACTGAAATAAAAAGAAAACAGATTTCCTCATGTCACTTTTCGGAAGCTGCATTTTACTTTTGACTGCTGATATTATTGCTTTCTGGAAACAACCAATATAGTTAAACTTGGAGACGCTGCAGTAAGAAATTCACACTAAGGAAGGCTATGGGTCTGCAGTGTGGCGTTGTATCAGAGTTTTGCGTCAGCAGCACTTGAAATATGTTGTTTAATCAATGAGTGTTGTGGACGTGGTGCTGTGCAGCATGAAGAGAGCTGAGACAGAGAAAGAGTTCAGCTGATGTCACCATGACCTGCTCCAGTTCACAATATGCTTACAGGATTCCTGCGTGATCAGCCAGGGAAGCTCTCCTTCAGCTTATGCTTTAGGGAGCTGCTTCTGAGGGCTCTTGTAATCCTGACTTTGTGGGTTTTGCGGCTCACTGCTGGCAAAATGTGTGACTAGCAATGGATGGCAGTGTGATTCCACGACGATACAAACATGTTAAAACGCATCAGTATTGGTGAACGAAAATAAGCAACCGTAGGAAAACACTTGCTTAGATATGTGGCATCTGTTCTCTTGAGTTTTGATCTGTCTCTAAAATTCTGGTCACGTACAAGTCATAAGAATTACCACTTCTTGCTTACATTTTACTTTCTATATTTGTACTATATTCACTAACTAGCAAAATACCCGCGCTTCGCAGTGGCAACGTACAGCCTTAAAATTTTTATTAAGAAGAAAATTAAACCTTTTTAAACTGAGGGAAAATATACCAATAATTATTTGTTTAGGATCTCTCTGTATACCACATTGTGAGTTCGGCCCTCCGGTTGTAATATGACCAAGCTGTGCGCTGAGCTTACTCTTGAGCATGCAACGTACAGTTGGCCATGTGAACAGTAATCTTGCCTCAAATCTCACAGCTTGGATTGCTGCTGTCATAACCGGTTTGAGTTTCATGGATTGTTTCAATTATGACAGTATTTGCAGGAATTGTGTTGAAGTGACATTTGGCATCTGTCAAGCGTTGTAAGCAAACAACCAGTTTCATTGATAACTTCACATCCAGCTTTTGAGAGTTTCAACATTCATAAACATCAAAGTGTCCACTACTGAAATCGTCACCTGTGAATCTAAGATGTTTAAGAGGCACTGGCGGTTGTCGAAAGGTGTACAATATTTGGCTATTTCGGTACACTTGAAAGCGACAAAAGAACAATTCAGCGGCAGCCATCAACTCTCATGCAGAAGCATAGGTGAAGGGCTTAAGCATTTCACTCTTATAGTGCTCCTGTGTAGTATAATTGTCTCCTGTACCGTCATCAGTCCACACCTTGAACCTGTCCCAGTCATTCAATACATAAGACACAATGTTCCTCCAGATATCAAGAGTGAGCCTGATATGGCCGTGCAATATGTAACAAAGAGAATGGAAAAGGTAGGTGGTATCTCCGGGCATGTAAACCACTCGGTAAGTGACAGTTCTTTGATCGATGGTGATCACCTCGATAGACCTGTTAATGAGGGTACGGTTGGAATGATAAAGGAAATGGGTACCTGAACAATGTAAAGTAAGTCTAAAATACCTACACAATAACTATAATCATAATAAATGAACAATAAAACAACGGAGAAGCCGTGGATTAAATAAAAAGGCTGTAGTTATCAACAGGGAGACGTGAATCCTGTGGCGAAGCAAGGAAGGGAATGTAGAGACTGGAGCGACAGACGGCCTTATATAGGCAGGCAGCCAACAACGTGGGAGGCGTTGGGATGGGGGACCCAACGGCGTCTCACACGGTGACTGAGCTGCAAGCTATGGACGTATATATTTACGTAAGTAGGATTCAGTTAGGGTTGGGAACCCGCGTACCAAATTTCTTGAAGATGGGCCCATAAGTAACAAAGACCGTTGAAAAGTTCAATATGGCGGCCGACAGTGGCATCATACCACCGAAATAAGTACCAATTTCAGCCTTCTACCTACACGGGAAGTAGGAGAATTAGTGACATTGGAAAGTTCAATATGGCCGACAGTGGCGTCATACCACTGAAATAAGTACATACATCAGGTTTGGTTAGCGCAAGAAAGCCTCCTACCAAATTTCGTGAAGATGGGGTCAACCTTCGACCTACACGGGAAGTTGGAAAATTAGTGATGTTGGAAAGTTCAATATGGCGGCCGACAGTGGCGTCATACCATCGAAATAAGTACGTACATCGGTTTCGGTTAGCACAGGGAAGCCGCCTATCAAATTTCGTGAAGATGGGGCCATAAATAAGAAAGTTCAACATGGCGAGCGTTGTCAACCGTTATGACCGTTACGTGTAGAATTTCGAAATGAGACCTGCTTAACCTTTGTAAGTAAGCTGTAAGGAATAAGCCTGCTACCTACACGGGAAGTTGGAGAATTAGTGATGAGTGAGTGAGTCAGTATAGATTTGAATATTCTGTACCAATATTCTGAGTGTACTGAGTATTGTCACAGTGTTTTGTTAGTTTACTCCTGTGTACTTAGTTCTTCAACTAAATTTGTTGTTTATAATTTATCATATGTTATGATTTTGAGTCTCCGCCATAGCAAAAAGGTCCTAAAGACCCTAAAGCAGGCCAGGACCTTCGCTGACTAGCCCATAAGTGTCATGAGTCAAAGTCAAAAGAGGCTGTGAGGCCTACAACAACTTTCAAAGGTCAGGTCAGGCCAGGCCTCCTTTGCCAACCTGGATTAGGCCTCACCCAATGGGCTTGACTCCTAACTCCCACAGACTTGCTTTGGACTAAAGGAGCAGAAGCTTCTAAAATCAATTTAATTGTCTTAAAGTGCCTCTCAAAGAAATGAAACCATAAAAACATTTGGTTGATGAGCCCAAAGAAACAAGGAATCTTTATTAATGAATAAATATTTATTTAAAAGGTAAAAAATGACAGAAAGACACAAAAAGAAGCAAAAACAAGAAAAAAAAAATTCACAAGAAACAAGTCCCAATTCACAATCCATAAGAAGAAACCAGTAACAGAGCAAAATACAAGGCACATCACTCACAAAAACTCACAAAAGAACTTCAATGGGCCATCCCAGGGCTCTCCTTTAGCTTTGACATCAGAGTCACTCTGCCTTGTGGGAATCCACCCGAAAAGAACATGGAACATAGCCACATTTAAAGCGCAGTACATAATTATAAGCATAACAGAATATACATAAAAAAGTAAAACAACTCAGAAACAAAAAGTGAATGCAATAAACACATATAATACCATAACAATAAAAGGTTCACCCAATCCTGACAGCAGCCTACAACCTAAGCAGGCCTAAACTGGGAAACTAGCTTTTAAAGTTAAAATGCTTTTAATGTCTCAAAGGAGGGAAACTGTGAAAAACTCTTGAAAAGATACCCAAATTGAAGAATTTTTATAAATCAGGGTATTCATTCACAAAATAGAAAAAAAAATAACAATAATGCTCAAAAGAACAAAAAGGAGTTACATAAATGGCAATCAAAACAACAAAATATTAGATCATAACAAAAACAACCAATGTTATGATTTGGTTTCTGTTTATATTTTTATGTTTATTTTAATTTGTATGATTCTGCACATGTCATCGGGGTTTCTGAAGATATAGATTTAGTTTCTGACATTAGTTTTTCATTCTGTCATTTCAATTATGATTTAGATGTTTAATTTCTAGGTACTTTTTGGCCACCATCGTGTATTATAACGATCGCCACAGGTGACGCCTCAGATGGAATGGAACCAGTGTGAGTTTTTTTTTATGGTGGCTGGAGTGCCAATTCTTCTAGCAACTCTCAGGTTTTTCCCTGCAGGTAGGATGCGACAATGCGCTATACCAGTGTGTGCTCCTAACCATTAGGACAGCACTTAGTGTTTCCAGGCGTGTGTCCTCAGACATTCTGACCCATGGGGAATCAAGTTGCAGATTCAAAATTGTTTTCTACATTCTTTGTTTTCATAGGTTTTTGTGGTACCCAACCTTTTTGTGAATATGATTTTTGTCTCATGTCTTGGCCTGGTGATCATGTCTTCTGATTTCCCAGTTTTGTCCTTTGTCTCTCCCATGGCTAGCTCCTTGTGTTCACTAAACTTATATGTCAGCTTGCTGACATAACCATGAAGTCTAAATACATAATCCAAAATCAAAAATCCAAAAACAGAGCAAAATACGACAGAAAAACCAGTAAATTCACATGAATAATAATACTTACAACTAACTCCTTCACACCTCAATATATCGCTACTGAGAGTCAATAAATAGCCAGATGCAGGTCTGGTGATATCAGGGTGGCCCCGCCTCTTGGGGTACCACCCCCATAACACAAGCTATGGATTCGCATTTAAAGAGAATGAATACAAATAATGAACAAGTATAATAAGAATTACATCAAAAACTAAAACAAATATTAATAAATAACAATAGAACAGAAAATAAGTATAAACCAGGAAATAAACTCTGGCTGGCATGTACTGTAACATTGTGCATTGGAAGATTTTGTCATTTATTTTGTTAATTTGCATTGTAGTCTTACTTGCTTAGTAAAGTGCCAGTGAAGTGTGGAATATAATATAAAAGCTGATGGATCAATGAGCAAATGTTGAAACACAATAAACGAAAGAGTAAAGGAATGGAAAATTTAAACAAACAATATCTATATCTTTCTGTTTTTGTATTTCCAGGTTTTCTTAAGTGTGTGAAATGTTCAAATATGGTTATGGTTAGGGTAGGGTTTACACATAAGAAGATCTGAGGCAAAGATAGGGTTTCACTTGTGCTGCTTATTTGTATAACTCAATCATTAAATTAATTCCTGAAATGTTTTATATTCTGATACAAATATAGTTTATTAGAGAAAACTGTAATAAAATATAAAGAAAGTGTTAACCAATTATTCCAATTGAAAAAGAGGTACTGTTTATTTGAGAAAAGTAAAAACCAAATTACGCACTTCCTTCTATTCCGCTTAAAATAAGATATTCAATTGAAAAACTCTTGCTGACATTTAATCCTCAAAGGAATTTTTCGAGGACAAAATTTAATTTTGAATGTATTAAATGTCAGTTTTCTAAAAATAAGATAGACACAATGGAGAATATACTTGTGAATGTTCTGTTCAGTTTTGGAACTCAGTAAGGAGAAGTTTAAAATGCTTACTTTTTAGAGGTCTTATTTTACCTGAAAATTTGGTAGGTGAAGAGTACTGTTTTTGTTTTAAAAGTTATAAAATTTATCTCAGGGGTGCTCAACACCAATCCTGGCGGGCCACATTGGCTGCAGGCTTTTGTTCCAACCAGTCACTTAATTAAAAACCAGAATGTGCCATTTAATGAGATATTCTGCTCTGTCTAGCTGGTGTGATTCTGCTGCATCAGAGATTCCTCCCAGCCTTTGGTGTGTTCAACTTCAGCAAAATGGATGGAGTGACAGTGGAGGATTAGAAACTGTCAATCCCTCAAGTTTTTTCTTTTTTTATTTTACTGAAAGCAGCCACTTAATGATAAATACACACACACACAAAACACTCACATATGAATGTTAATGAAGATGGCACCAACTTGGCTGATTAGCTGTTGTCTCCCTTGTGTTTTGTTACTGATGTTAATTGACTTCTTTAATAAAAACATGAATCAAGAATAAAGAACATTTAGTTCTTGACAAGCAAGTGATTTAAAATGCAGCTAAAAAGGTAAAGAATCAAGTGACTTCTGTGCACTAAAAGTCAGAGCAGCAGTAAGTCTTCCTGAATTTCAAAGAGAAGTAAAAGTCACATTATTATTAATATCGGCGTGAGCAGACAGAGGACTAGAGTGAGCCGTCTGCTTTAGAAAGGAGCTCATTTAGCAGGATTGACATTGCATTAAATTAAAAAACTGGTCAGAACAAAAGCGCATTGTATTAAAGTTGTAAATATGTGCAAATGTTCTGAGCTTGTCCTCACTGAAGAGTGCTATATGGAAGAAATTATAAATTAAAGATACTATGGCCCATCCTGGCTTTATTAACTAAATGAAACACAGAGAGAATGGTTTAGGTGATTTCTAGAATTCATTTACAATTACGTATAAATTGTAACACAATGTCTATAAAAGCATTTATGTGAAATCCAGCTTTCTTCTTCTTCTTCTTTTTTCGGCTGCTCCTGTTAGGGGTTGCCACAGCAGATCATCTTCTTCCATATCTTTTTGTCCTCTGCATCTTGTTCTGTTACACCCATCACCTGCATGTCTTCTCTCACCACATCCATAATCCTTCTCTTAGACCTTCCTCTGTTTCTCTTCCCTGGCAGCTCTATCCTTAGCATCCTTCTCCCCATATACTCAGCATCTCTCCTCTGTACATGTCCAAACCAACGCAATCTTGCCTCTGTGACTTTGTCTCCCAACCGTCCAACTTGAGCTGACCCTCTAATGTACTCATTTCTAATACTTTCTGTCCTCATCACACCCAATGCAAATCTTAGCATCAGAAATCCAACTTTCTGAAATCCAGCTTTCGGTTTATTATAAAACTTACCTACCAATAATAGCAAAAGCAGAACAGTGACAGTTGAGATTTTTTTAAAAGCAAGACATCATGTCTGCCATCTGCGTTAAAGAGTTTCACGGTATATGGCTGTGAGCTAAGAGATGAGCTGAGATATCTCTGAATGTAACAGATACATTCAATGTACAATCAGCAATGGATTTTGCAATTAAGAGTTAAATATAAATTCTATTTTTAAAAACATAACTGTATGTGAAAATTCAGTCTAAAAGTCTGTTTACTTTTATAACTTAAGTATTTAAGCAATTCTGCTCGACTGCCTTGAATAATAATTCCAGCCAAACATATGATAATTATCTTCTTCTTAAATATTATATATTCAAATTCTAATGCATTTTAGTCAAGTGATTCAAGTTTTGTTTTTTTCTACACAACATTATTGTTATGTTCCTGACAAAAAGGAGGAGACTGGACAGTGACTCTGATAATTCTGAGGTGGTAGGCAGGGATGAGGAGCCCCAACGGGCCACCTCAAAACCAGTTCCCAAAAAGAGAGATGTAGTGATGGTTGGGAACTCAATTACCGTAAATACCCGCATATAGGACGATACCATGTATACGACGCAGTTGATTTTTGACCCTAAAAACCATGGAAAAACCTGAGTTACTAATTAAAAGCTGCTGCCGCCAGCGCCAGTGATTATATCCATGCGTTTGTTTTAGGCTGGAGTCTCTCTGAACAACAACAAAGAGTGAGAAACATACTAGACGGCGAAAACGACATATCGGTGACATGAAATTTCAAAATAAAACAATTACAATAAGGCATACAGGTGTATTGTAAAATGAGCTTTCAAACGCCGTGTCATTCTCCAAAATCGATACGGTATCAGCGATGCTACACCTGAAAAATACTTTAATTTGAAATGGTGTGAAATGCTAGTGCGGGGGCGACGGCTAATTGCGCGCGGACGGAGGCATGCCCCGGTAGCTACAATTGCAGCACTGCTAACCGACTGTCGCTTGAAAACAAACCTTGAAATTCAAATTGGATTCATACCACTCCTCTCTGTCCTCATCACACAGCCATCGAAGGCGGAGGAGAAGGCGAAGGAGAGGCACTCACACACGCGCACACGATCATAAAGTCCAATGGACGCTCCCATCTACACGCAGAGAGCATCATGCAATGAATAACACAGAGAAAACTAACATTGCAATAGTTTGCGCTATAGTGCTAGGAACCGCTCGCTAAAAACACTTTTTTTTTTAATGAGTTTTAAGCACAGGGAAAAATCCGTAATTTAATAAGCCACCAAGAAAAGTAACATAATAACCATAATGCACGCTATGAACCAATCGCTGTAAACAGAACTGAAAAGAAAAAAAGCCTTTTCTACCTTATGCGTCCAGTCCTCCCTCTCTCGCTCTTTCTTTCGCGAGCCTGGAGTGCCTGTGTGTGCCTCTCTCTAGCGCGCGGCTGTGGGTGTGCGTGCCTATCGCTTGTGTGTGTGTGTGTGCGCGCCTCTGTCTGTGTGTGTGCCTCTCTCCCTCGCGCCTCTGTGTGTGTGTGTGTCTCTCTCCCTCGCGCCTCTGTGTGTGTGTGTGTTGCGCTCTCTCTCTCTTGCTCGCTCGCTTGCTGCACAGGAAATGCACAGGGAGAAACTGAACATGTACAAACCGAAACAGAAACTGTATCCATGTATAAGATGCACCTGGGTTTTTAGGCATACTTCTTAAGAAAAAAAATGCGTCCTATATGCGGGTATTTACGGTATTAGGGGGACTGAAACGCAGGTGTGCTCCAGAGAGAGAGAGTCTCGCACGGTGTGTTGCCTTTCGGGAGCATAGGTTGGAGACCTCCCTGGAAGGGTGGATAGGCTCTTCACCAGAGCAGGGGTGGATCCAGTTATTATTGTCCATGTTGGAACAAATGACCTACATAAGGGCAGTCTGTCAGTTCAGCGATCCAAATTCAAAGAGTTAGATGCCAAGCTGAGTAGCAGAACTGAAAAGTTCTGCCTGTGCCATACGCCAGTCCAGGTAAGATTGAGGAGATTAGAAGGCTCAACGTGTGGCTCAAATCTTGGTGCAGGGTGGAAGGGTATAGGTTTATGGGGCATTGGGACTCCTTTTGGAACAGATGGGACCCATTCCGCCGTGACGGGTTACATCTGAACTGGAGGGGCACCAATGTATTGGGGAGGCGTATGTGTAGGCTAGTCGAGGATTGTTTAAACTAGGGAATGGGGGGGCAGGGAGTTTAGGACAGGCCAGGTTTAGATCTATACATGGAAGAACAAACAATGGTGTAGAAATAAAAATGCGTAGTAATGTAAATTTTAACCCAACATTTAAATGTAGAAGGATTAACACATTAAAAATTGCTTGCCTTAATGCTAGAAGTATCAAAAATAAGGTAAGTGAGTTGGAGTTGCATGTAGCAGAGGTGGGGTTGCTGTTTATGCCAAACAGGGTTTAAATGTAAGTCATCTTTAGTTGGATGATGAGCCCCATCTTAGTGAGGACATGTGGCTTCGCCTGGAAAATATTAGGGAAAGAGGTCTTATTTTAGGAGTGTCTTATAGACCACCCAATTCAGACAGTAATTTCAACACACCTTTTTAATAATTTCAAAAAGACAAGTTTACAGGGAGATATTATAGTCATGGGGGTTTTAATTACCCAAATATTAACCTTGCAGATGGAGGAGTACAAGATCAGGAGTAATCATAGGTCAAGCCTATTTGGATTTAGTATTTTGTAATAATCAGGATAGAATTGAGGGTGTAGAGGTGATTGAACCACTAGGGTCAAGTGACCATAATGTAATACAATTCTCAGTATTTTGTAAGAGTACAGATGCAAAGACTAAAATTGTTAAGTTGAACTTTGGTAGGGCTAATTTTGAGCAGATGCGACAAAGTCTAAGTAGGATACACTGGGATAAGCTTTTAAGTGTGGAGACAGTCGAGGAGCAGTGGAACAAGTTTGAAAATGTTTTACATGTAATGCAGGACAGATACATACCTAAATGTGGAATTAATAGGAAACTAAAAAAAAACTCCACAGTGGATTAATAAAGATTTAAAAAAGAAGTTGCAAAGGAAAAAACTGCTTTATAAGGCATATAAGACTAATGACTGCAAAGTGAATCATAGAGCGTATGAGAAAATGAGGGCAACCATTAAGAAGGATATCAGGGAGGCTAAAAGACAGTTGGAGAGGAATATAGCAGATAAGGTGAAAGAAGACCCCAAGAGATTCTTTCAGTATTTTAGTAGTAAAAGAACAGTTAAGGAGGAGGTCAAGTTCATCAGGAATAGTAAAGGGGAATTAAAAGATACAGACAATGAAATAGCAGATGCCCTAAACTTACATTTTTCTGAGGTGTTTACAAGTGAGCAAGTGGACAACCGCACAGAGGTAAACGCAACTACTAAGGAGGTACTGAGGGATTCGGAAATTGTAGAGGGAGAAGTGCTGCTCAGATTAAATAAGATGAAATCAAACAAATCACCAGGCCCAGATAATATTTATCCTCGTGTTCTTAAGGAGGCTAGTGAGTACATATATAAACCCTTGACACATATTTTTAGGAAGTCACTGCAGAGATTCCAAAGGACTGGAAAATGGCAAATATCATCCCATTATATAAAAAGGGTGACAGGGCAGATCCAAGCAACTATAGGCCAGTAAGCTTAACATGCATCACAGGAAAATTAATGGAAGGAATTATTAAGGATAAGATTGAGCAACACATGACAAGGACAGGAGTTATTCTGAACAGTCAGCATGGGTTCAGAAGAGGGAGGTCAAGTTTTACTAACATGCTGGAAATCTATGAGGAGCCAACAAAAGGATACGATCAAAGTGGAGCTTATGATATTATTTATCTGGACTTTCAGAAAGCATTTGATAAGGTGCCACATGAGAGGTTGGGCATCAAATTAAAAGAAGTGGGAGTTCAGGGTGATGTTTTTAGATGGGTGCAGAATTGGCTCAGACACAGGAAGCAGAGGGTGATGGTGGAGGAACCTCATCAGAACTGGCCGATGTTAAGAGTGGTGTTCCACAGGGGTCAGTGCTAGGGCGCTGCTATTTTAATATATATAAATGATTTAGATAGGAATATAAGTAACAAGCTGGTTAAGTTTGCAGATGATACCAAGATAGGTGGATTAGCAGATAATTTGGAATCCGTTATATCATTACAGAAGGACTTGGATAGCATACAGGCTTGGGCAGATTTGTGGCAGATGAAATTTAATGTCAGTAAATGTAAAGTATTACACATAGGAAGTAAAAATGTTAGGTTTGAATACACAATGGGCAGTCAGAAAATCGAGAGTACACCTTATGAGAAGGATTTAGGAGTCATAGTGGACTCCAAGCTATCAACTTCCCAACAGTGTTCAGAAGCCATTAAGAAGGCTAACAGAATGTTAGGTTATATAGCACGATGTGTGGAGTACAAGTCCAAGGAGGTTATGCTCAACCTTTATAATGCACTGGTGAGGCCTCATCTTGAGTACTGTGTGCAGTTTTGGTCTCCAGGCTACAAAAGGACATAGCAGCACTAGAAAGGTTCAGAGAAGAGCGACTAGGCTGATTCCAGGGCTACAGGGGTTGAATTATGAGGAAAGATTAAAAGAGCTGAGCCTTTACAGTTTAAGCAAAAGAAGATTAAGAGGTGACATGATTGAAGTGTTTAAAATTATGAAGGGAATTAGTACAGTGGATCGAGACTTGTATTTTAAAATGAGTTCATCAAGAACACGTGGACACAGTTGGAAACTTGTTAATGGTAAATTTCACACAAACATTAGGAAGTTTTTCTTTACACAAAGAACAATAGACACTTGGAATAAACTACTAAGTACTGTGGTAGACAGTAAGACGTTAGGGACTTTCAAAACTCGACTTGATGTTTTCTTGGAGGAAACAAGTGGATAGGACTGACGAGCTTTGTTGGGCTGAATGGCCTGTTCTCGTCTAGAGTGTTCTAATGTTCTAATACATAGTTTGTAGTGTGTTGGACTCGATGATTTCATATCAATGAACTCAGTGCTATGTTACAGCCAGGGTTTGTTGCTGGCTTATCTTAATTTGCTATTTTATTGTTATTTTTTATTACGTAAATATTTATTTATTGTTGTCTTATGTTAAGAGCTGGGGCCATCCTCTGCTTTTATATTCTGGAGGAAGAGATGGTCCCAATAGAGTTTCATTGAGCGTTGCTGGAGTTCAGTTTTCAGAACATTATTTTCTTTTAAGTTATCTGGTTTGGTTGCTATTTTGCAGTTCTTGGATTTACAGATTTGGACTTGTTAGATTTGAATTGATTTTTTTGACAGACACTTTTTGACCCTTTAACCACTGTGCTTTTTTGCTGAACATAGAATAAATTATTCATTTATAAATATTTTGACTTGTTCTCAAGCCAGGCTTGTTATGGTTTTTCTCTCCCTTGTAAGGTGTTTTTGTGTATTTTTGTGCATTTCCTCATTTTGTCTGTATGTGGAGTTTGGGGTCAGGCTGTCTGAAGTGAGGCTGTTTTGAAGCAGACAAGTGAAAGTTGTGTGCACTATTCACAACACTCCAATGCTAAACGTAAACTTGGACAGAGTAATTTGTACTGGAATTACTTTATCTCTAAGATTGTAGAAGTAATGCACTTTCTTATGTAACCACTATAAAGTAAGTTGCTTCCACATTTATACAAATGTCGCAAATGTGCATTATATATATTATGATGAAAAATACTGTAAATGTGTTACTAGCTTCATCTATGTTTAATATATAGGACATTTCAAATACTACTGTGTATTTTCTAATTTTGTGACCTCTTCCGTAATGTTTTTACACCCATCTCCTCTTGGCACCATTAAATTCCATACATAATATCTATAATGGATTCAGAAAGTATTAAGATCCCTTCCCTTTCTGCACACTTGGTTGTGCTGTAGATTTAATTTTAAATGGTAACTTTGCAATTGTTGCTGTCAGTCTACACTCAATAACCCATAATGACAAACTGAAAGTATGTTTTGAGAAAGATTTATACATTTATTAAAAATCAAAACCTGAAATCCAAGCCCTTTGCTGTGGCACTGCAAATTGTGGTCAGGTGCATCCTGCATGCTTTAATTACTCTTTGAGATGTTTCTAGAACGTGACTGAAGTCTACCTGTGAACCAAATGGACAGGACCACCCCTGTGTAGATAAGGTCCCACAATTCACACTGCATGTCAGGTGTAAATGAATTGATGCTTGGGGGCACTATTGCCCCTTTTAAATCCAACAGACAGATGCTCTGGACACAAGTTAAAAGCACCAAAAAGTATTTTAATTTCCTTCTTCTCTAACTGTGCCTCCAAAGCACCACAGCCCCAATAAATGCAATAAAAAACACAATAATCTTCTCCTCCACCTCCTCCTGACTCAGGCTTGCTTGCTGGGTCTCCAACAGTCCTTTATATAGTCCTTGACCTGGAAGTGCTTCCTTCCTTCTGTCCTCGTGACTTGCCAGCACTTTCGGGTCAAATAGAGAACTTGAGTTTTCTTGTCAGCCCAGAAGTACTTCGGGCAAGGTGTGCACTAAGACTCTCACCATCTTCCCACAGCATCCCCTGTAATCACCCATGATACCCAGCAGGGCTGTGTTGCCGAACTCCATGTCCCATAGTGCCCTGTGGGAACCTGTGACATTGTTGCAGTCTAGGGGAGCTGCCATCTAGCGTCTTGGGGAAAGCAGTGTCCTAGAAAAGCTACCTTCCTCCATCTTTCCATCTTAGGGATGTCCTGGCCGGGTTGAACAGCCGGCCGTCTCTTACACAGGACAGAAACAAAGCCAGCAAGTCCAAGGATCTTTCTGGAGACCTGTGATCAAATTGTGGTGAGGTACAGAGTAAGGCAAAGGGATACAACAACTATTTCTAAAGTTTTAAGTGTTCCCTGGACCACAGTGGCCTCAGTAATTGTGAAATGGAAGAGGTTTGGAACCACCAAGACTCATCCTAGGGTTCGTCACGTGGCCATATTGAGTAACCAGGCAAGAAGGGCCTTTGTTATGGAGGTGACCAAGAACAACAGAAGCTAACGGAGACTCAGAAGTCGTTTGCTGAGATGGGAGAACCTGTCAGAAAAATGGCCGCCTCAGCAGCACTCCAACAATCAGACAATTATGGCAGAGTGACAAGACAGAAGTCACTCTTTAGTTAAAGGGCACATGGCAGCCTGTTTGAATGACACTGGGAGCATAAAGAAAAAGATTCCCTGGTCTGATGAGACAAAAATGTACAGTACCTCCTTGGCAGAAGTCTAAGCATTATGTCTGGTGAAGACAAGGCACTGCTCATCTCCTGGCTAATACCATCCCTACAGTGAAGCACAGTGGTAGCAGTATCATGCTATGGGGGTACTCCTCAGTGGCAGGGGCAAGTAGACTCGTCAAAATAGAAGGAAGGAAAGCAAAATACAGAGAGCTCCTTGAAGAAAACGTACTCCAGACTGCATGTGAGTGCAGAATGGGGCGACAGTTCACCTTTCAGCATGACAGTGACCTGAAGCACACAGACAAAACAATGCTGGAAGTGACTTCAGGACAACCTCGCACTGTGTGGACAACTCTATTGGTATTTCATAAACTTGAATAAGGGATTCGTTTCACCATCAGGAGAGGCTATCAGTCACACAAAATAAATTTGAAATAGTAAACCAACCAGTAAGTGAAGTTGCATAGAATATTTCTTTGTTTTAAGAGAGATGACTCCGAAAACTCATCAATGTTTTTTTTTTTCAAAAGAAAGTTTTTGGAATTTCAATAATGTCCATAGCATGCTCTATCCAAGATATTTCACTGAAAATGTAACTTTATCCACAAATGTCCTTGAAGAATAAGTGTGCCAAATGTCAACAAAATCAGTTCACTGAGAGTCAGGTTGTTTCCAGCAAACATAATGACGACAAAAGATGCTGTCACATTTTATTCAACTGCACCTAAAAAGAAACTTAACATCACAAACAGAGTATAAGCTCCACAACAAACTGTTGCACTAACATGAAAAGCAACATACTCCTTCAGTGCAGTACAGCATCAGCCACCCTGTTACCTTGTGACTAATGATGCATTGCTTTGGTTCATGTTCATCCATTTCTCAACCTCCCAATCTAATGCAGTGGGCCTGTTCAAACCACATTGGGCACATAAGAAGAACCAGTCCTGGATGGGATGCACATCCACTTGCATTGGACTTGTTTAGAATATCCACTCAACATAATCTTTATTGATTTGTAAAATATGGGAGAAGACCTAAAAAGACTCTAGGGGAGCCAGCCTGAGATTTAAATCAAGCATGCTGGATCCTGAGGTAGCAGCACTATTGATTGCTCCTCCATGCCACCCTCTGTCCACAGCTCTAACATTGTGTAATGGTTGTCCACTTTGTGTTAGCAGCATTTAGGTCCAGTAGCATCCTCTGCTTTAAGCATATCCTAAAAATAGCATCTGTTTTGCAGCATATACATTCTTTCACAGCCAGCTGCTCTGTAAAATCCATTGCTGCTTCTAGTGTGCAGGCCTGGATGAAGGCAGGATTTATCATTAATAAGAAAAAAATTCTGCAGCACTTTAAACTGTGGCACTACAGCACCCACTTTTGGGTATGCATGGTATTGCAGCTCTAAATTTAGAATTGACTTCATATCAGTGCTGAAGTTTGCCTTTAAATATTACTTTACAAAAAGGAGGTCTGATTTATTTATTTATTTGGTCCCACTGGAGAAATTTGCAAGGTCTGATTTTTTTTTCCCCTAATGAGAGCAATGGCAGTCTGAAATGAGCCTGTGACATTCTGCATCCCTCAAGTTAACATGATTATTCCACACTTCCGACATTTTCACTCGTGGGCCGATTCTCTGAAAGCAGCAGAGGGGCACCCGATCCGAGCACAGGCCTGCTTCAAACCTATTGATACCAAAGGAGCCTGGGCTGTTGTTGAAATCAATCACTGAATGAGTAAATTAATTGCCATCCCCTGAAAATGCAATAAACTCCTGTCGTTGATTCTGCTTGCTGAAGATGCATTTATAGTAAAAATTCTCATGTCATGAAATGTGTGCTGGTGCCTGTGTTACAACTGATATTAGGATGTGTTTCAAAAATCTTTAGACTTGCAAGAGAGGATGACTGCCTGCAGGTATCATTACACAGGAAACAGGGCCATGTCTTCATGAATACTACAAAGAGCCCTGCAGTACAAGGATGATGGTGGCTGCTGGTGCCCCTGAACATGTGAAAAGGAGAGATGCATTTGAACAATCTTAAAGGCGCAAAAAGAAGCCAGTACACTAGAAAATGATACAATGAAATAGCAATTAAAGACTGAGAAACTAAGGTTTTCCTTTTTTTTTCCATGACTGACTATTAGAAGAAAACAAATGATCACCACTACATGTTTGATCTACAGCTTCAAACCCAGACACCCCAAACTGTTCAGATGTCCACATGGGCCTGTTATGAAAAATGGGCTTCACTTCTGTTTCTTCCTTATGCTTCTTCTTGACTTGGTTCAGTACTCTAGGATCTGAGGAAATACATTAAGAAACCCAGGGGAAGACAGAAAACACTGAGTTATGACAGTCTGAAGCCAATTACAGCAGTTCTGCCTTATTTTCACAGCAATCTGTCAAAATTTCCTTCATATGGCGCCCTTCACAGAACACACCATCACAAGGAGAATGATCAATTGTACTAAATACCATCTAATTTAAGAGTCTTATCTTAAATAAGGATCTGGTTTCTATACATAAACATCACTGACCCATGTTGTAAATGACATTCTAATATCTTCTGATGAATGAGATTCCACAGAAATTATGTTGATGTATTTGCATCACCTTTGACACCATTGACCACTCTATTCTATCACATAGGCCTGAAAATTATTTTGGGCTCTCAGGCACCACCCACTTTTGGTTTAATTCATATTTATCATATTAATATGATATCAACTTTTATAACTTTCATATTAACTTTTACAACAATGTGCTTCCAGTATTCCGTCATCATATTCAAAGTTAAATATGCAGAGGTCAGTACTTGAACCTTTACTGTTTTTACTTTATGTGCTTCCATTGGGAACTATCATTAGAGAATGCAACATTAACTTTCATTTGTATGCAGATAATACCCAGCTACACCTTACTTTTGACCAAATATTTTTTTTCCAGTAGCGTCCTTAAATAAGTGTGTCTGTGAATTAAAAGAGTGGATGGAAGATAATTGCTTGTCTCTTAATATAGAAAAAACAGAAATGTTATCTACTGGGGGAATGATGCAGATTTGCAATAATATTCTGCTACCGGTTACTTCAGTTGGTATAAATATTAGTTTTACTGCATTAGCATGCTACTTAGACACCAGTGTGACTTTTAAATCACAAAACCTGTTTTTTTCTGCAAATATTGAAAAATTAAGACTGTTTCTAATTATGGTGGATACTGAAAAATTAATTTGTGTATTTCATTCTAGCAGAATTTACTATGGGGATTGACTGTTTAAACCATTCTACAGTACCAGCAGCTTTCAGTTAATTTAAAATGCTGCAAGAATTATTACAAGAACTATAAAGTACTACCACTTAACTCTAGTTGTTACACTGATTTCCAGTAAAGCTTTGGGGCAATTTCAAAATCCTTCTTCTTACATATAAAGCCGGACATGACATAGGTCTTGATTACTTACCTGAACTTATTACTACTCATAAACCAGAGTGCCCATTAAGATCTGAACATCATTTCAAAAGATGCCCACCAAATCAACAAGTTAATAAAAAAAGTGCAGGCTCAGTTATGGGATGCACTATGGGCTCCCTGGAGGTAGCAGAGGGTGAAAGAATGAAAACAAAAGAGAGAATGAAAACAAAATTGAATGCCATTATGAACAATGCTGCACTGAGGACTTTCAGCCAATGAGTTATTCAGCAGAAGTGTGTCAAGAAACGCTACTGGGGCTCCTTTATACCAAAGCTATACGTCTGCATAATGCCTCACTGTGATTGTGACAGCCAAGTTATCTAGAACTTTTCTTTCTTTGTAAATTTTGTTCCTTTTTAGTTATTCTGGTGAGTGTTCAGACCATATTTTGTATATATCCCCCTTATCAAGTGGGGTCATTTTTGCTAAATCGCTTGTAATTTGACCTCTCCAAATTAGAATCATTGCTGTTATTGAACTATCTGGAGTATAAACACGTTTGGTCTCTTTGTAAAGGTAACATTTCTCTAGTTTCACCCAGAATCACTGTAGGTGTGACTGATCAAAAGTTATGCACATTAGAACTCACAAAAAAAACGAATTTTTTTGTTCTTGCCTAAGTTTTTTTGTGAAAATAAAGGCCTCTATAGCTGCAGTAGGTAGGTGGGGACAGAAACACACAATGTACCAACAGAATAACTTGTTGACTACTCACATTTCAAATTTGAAAAGAATACCTGTAAAAATGACATTTTTACACCAGTTTTTATGTGGGCATGTCCAGGGGCTTTTTAGAAGGACCTATGGTTTATCCATTATCCACATTTTGGAACGTATGGAAAAAGTGTAATAACTTTTGAATGCTTCAACCCACAGATATCAATGAGGGCTCCACTGAAAGCTTACACCTAAAGGAATCAATATCTACACACAGTGTCACTCTATTAGTTATAAAAATAATAAAAACAATAAAAAATACACATTTCAATATAAAAATAGTCAACACAAGTCTTATGGGCCAAAAATATATATATATATATTTTATTTTTTACTTTTTTTTTTATAAAATGCACACAAACTATATACATTTCTTTTACAAACTGTTACAACACAGCTCAGCATTTTTCCATGTGCCACTGATGGCAGCAATCCCTAGCAGGCAGAAAGCACAAGGGCGTGTCACATGTCGCTCTCTGCCATTAGACGTCTCCTGGGCCGATTGATTACTTTCACGCGCGTACATGCCTCTAATACTTTTAATCGAGAGTGTATTCACGTTTATCTGTACTTTTATCCATATTTAAAATGCGAAAAAACTTAATTAAATCACAATAAACAAGCACGCACCAAGTCTGCAGACTGGCACAAATGCCACCTTCGCGCAGCTCCGATCGTTTTGTTTACAAGTTGGTATGGCAAGTTACATATCAAAATGCTCGGCTGCTCATTGGCTGTAAGTTTTGAGTGTCACTCACAGTGTCCAATCAAACTGGTAGATTCTACCAGGGTTTGGAGTTGTACGTCATCGTTCAGCTGTCTGTGACACTTGTTGGCTATACGAGGTGCCAGTCAACCCCAGACCCGTCATAATTGGCCAACTTAGGTGTCAATCAGAAGCTAACACTTCCGTGTAACATGCTGTAGCATGGTTATCGCCGACAGAAACAAATTACGTCTGATATGATCAATAGAAATGAAAAAAAATGACGTAGCTAGTCTTAAGTTATGAAACGTTTTCTGGAGTTTTTGTCCCTTTGAGGATATATCGTGTGTTTATGTGAATTTCCCCTTGGGATTAATAAAGTATCTATCTATCTATCTATCATCTACTGAATTATATTCGCTGGCGCCTTACGGACAGAATGAGACCAATACTGCTCAGAAATATTGATGTTTGACTTGGAGAGGGTCTTCAAAGGTAGGGAAAGTCAACTCTTAAAAGTATGTACTTCTCTGTAAAAAAGGCTTTAGTGTCAGTGCTGTGGTTGTTGTGTGTCAAAATGGTTTATATCATCGGTAAGACGAGACTTTGAAGTTTCATTTGATGGGTAGGGTGTCGAGATGCATGACAGATGGGCATGGACACATGGCTGTAACGTCGTCAAAACGCTGTTATGTCCCGGGACCGGTACGTGTGTGCATTAAGGGAATATATATATATACAGTATATATATATAATGTCCATTCATTTATTTATTTAAAGAATTTCTGTAAAGGGCCAAAATTTCTCCTAGGATAAAAAAAGTTGCAATCATATATCTGTCTAACATACAGGCCTGCTAAAGATTTCATGGAATAAGAAAATAATAGTGGAAGGTCAAGCTTTTAGTTATCGGACCCCAAAGTTGTGGAATGATCTACCAACTTATATAAGAGATGGCTCTTCAGTCTTAGCTTTTAACTCCAGGTTGAAGACTCGCTACTTTAGTCTAGCATACCCTGACTAGAGCTTCCAATTAGCACCACGCCGGATCTTCTGTTTGTTAATCACTTATATATAAACATATATAGTAAAATAATTAAGAACTGCTGTTAACACTCCTCTATTGTGTGTCTCTTCTCAGTATCAAGCGGTTTCCCTGCCCATGAAAAAAACTGCTCAGAATACTGGGATCAGTGAAATCAACAGATGAAAAGATTCTGCCATTAAATTAGATGGTCTGCAGGGACTCTGCTGTAGCTTGCCTAGGATGAGGGTGAGCGGCCAGCTGGTTGAGGTCAATATGGACTGTGACTGCGTCTGACTTTATGTTATAGCAGATCTTGGTTTCCTAGAGGTTTGTTCACTCCAGGGATGCCGCTGACAGTTTTTGTTTTCCTCTCTTCTGTTCTCAGCTGAGTATAGTTATGATAAATTAATGGACTGATATTGTTAGGCTCCGTTTATGAGCCAGATTGGAACTGCGTTTTTACTGTGCGTTTAAACAAATTTGTGTGTTTATGTATATTTTTTATGTAATTAGTAATTTGTAAATGCACTTTGCCTGTGAACTTGTTACAGTATTCTGGGCCTGTATTCAGCCAAGAGCACTAGTGTGTTTTGACAGAACAATTTCCCCCTGGGCATTACAGTTTTTCTCGATTGGTTTGGCTCATTTCTTGAAACAGAAATTACATTCTTAAAACTATAAGATCATTTGGCCAAACAGTCTTACAGTTCTGCGCAACATTACAGCTCACTAGCAAAAGGTCATATCTTTCCCAAAACTGTTCATACATGCTTCAAAATAGATTCCTTTCCCATATAAAGAGTCAGTACCATCAAAATGTCAAAGATCTTTCTCAATTGCGTTGGCTCATTTGCATTCACTTAGTGCGTTTTTCCAAAATAACCTGGATGGTTTAGCACAACACCATGGATCACCTGCAAAAGCTCGTATCTCTCCCAAAATAGTTTACCCATGTGTCAAAACTAAATTCCTTTCCCATTTAAATAGTTAGTGCCCCCAAAATGCATCGTCCCTTTGGCATCGTGTAAGCACTGCAAGTCAAAATGCCTAGATGTTTTGTCACTATGGCAGAGGTCTAGCCAACAGAATACAATTATGTATAAAACTGAAAAAAAAAGGATTTTACAGTAAGAGCAGCCTCCAAAGTTTGACATCAGACACACTGCACTCCTACTTCCAAGGAAATTGTAATCATTTTTATTGACACACATAAAGTAACTTCCATACATTAGAGTACATAAAAATGTATACAGTATTCTGTACATGTACGAAATATAAACACAAACAAAAAACAAGAAAAATTATATCTAGCCTACAGTAGGGCTTACAGTAAATAAAGTTTCACAACTAAGGTAACTTTCACTGGTTGTTGTCGTCACCGTCCCTCTCCTGGCCACCATCCTCATCCTCCTGGCCATCCACGCTGCTCTCTGTTTGGCCATAGATTCTCATCCACATCAGCGGATATTTTCCCTTGCGATGCAGCGAGGAAGAAACGGCGCAATGTCTCAACCATCCCCTACACTGATCCCCTGTAATGTCCTCACATGCAGCATCCATTGCATGGAGCAGGGATCTCTGGTCTTGAGCCTGATGTTCATAGACTTTCCACCTCCAAGCGGAAAAAAATTCCTCAATGGGATTAAGGAAAGGAGAGTATGGTGGTAGTAGCTCCATGAGCATCCTTGGATGGGTGGTGAACCAGGCCCTGATGAGCGCCCACGGTGGAAATTTACATTGTCCCACACGATCACATAGTGTGGTAGGTGAGGCCCTTCGAGACCTCTCTCATTTTCTGGGACCAGATGTGTATAAAGACGGTCCAAGAAAATGAGGAGCTTTGAGTGTTATATGGGCCTAAACTGGGGATGTGTGTGGCCACACCATTCTCAGATATGGCAGCACACATTGTTAAATTGCCCCTCGCTGGCCTGGGACATCCACCGTGGCCCGCTGACCAATGATGTTACGCCACGTCTGCGGCCCTTGGCCAGGTTGAAACCAGCCTCATCGACAAATACAAGGATGTGAGATGTTTCATTCCCTTCCAATGCCATTATTCTCTACAATAGAGTAAAAAATCAAATCAGTCATATAGAGGAGTCATACACAACAGAAATAGAAAATTACATGGGATTGTTCTATGTTCTCCTCCACAAGTTCAATATAGCCTGCTACTGGCCACTACTCCAGTGGTTCCAAACCTGGGGTACAGGCCTATGCAGAGGCACTGCAGGGAGTATTTGACACAAAGAGGGAGAAACACTGTTGCAGTTTTAGGCAAAATGCTGTAGTCAGATAAAGCTGGATTCTAAAGGTAAAGAGGATACTGAAAACCAAACAAATTGGGAACCACTGCTTACTGTAATGTTACTATAATAGACAACCAATAACTGACTTACATGCACATACTGGTACCGCAGCTCTTTCACTCTGTCAGAATTCCTCTCAAATGGTACCCTGTAAATCTGCTTCATGGTCATCTGATGCTTCTTCAATACCCGGTCTATTGTGGAGATGCTGATAGAGTTGACATTTTGGAATATGGCATTGTCTTGAAGGATTGCATCACGGATCTGTCTCAAAGTGAGAGCATTATTTGCAATCACCATGTTACAGATCTCTTGTTCTTGTTGTTCATTGAGAAGTTTTCTTCTGCCACCCATGTGAGGTTGTCGTCCAATCCTAGACGTAGAAGTCAAAGGACAACACTGTATGACAATTCGTAATGTATGCGTATTTGTTACAGAATGAGTTACTGTACTGTAACATCATATTGCAACATCACATTGAGGTAATATATTACAGTACTGTAGGCCTACACACACACACACGGAATGAAGAGTTTATACATGTCTTGCTTTACAGTATGCACAGTACTGTATACTGTAATGACTCCATCATTGACTGAGTACATACCTGTTTTCCCTGCGAAAGGTTTGGATGATGGAGGAGACAGTAGAGCGAGGCACATTAGGCTGCACTCGGCCCAGCCTCTGCCATTGTCAGGCGATGGTTAACCACATGGTCTACAATTGTGGCCCGAATCTCATCCGGGACAGCATGGTGTCTTCGTGCTCCTCGGCCTCTTCCCCCTATTCCACCACCACGCATCCTCACTCCTCCTCCTCCGCCTCTTCTTCTTCTTCTTCTTCCTCTTCCTCCTCCTCCTCCTCCTCTTCTTCTTCCTCGAGCAGGAGGTTGCCCTTCTTGATTTACTTGGTGAGGTACCTCCATGTTCAAATGGTACTGGCCCTAGCCAAGCTCTATATATACACGTTTGGCAGCATTCACAACAATAGACAGCACCTGTCAGGTAACTAAACAAACTGTTTGGTTGGTCATCTGAGATGTGGGAAACTCCTCCTTCGTTGGTCAAGTTCTAATTTCACCTGATTGTCAATTACTGTCATGAATTTATCAAATGTTCCAAGAAATTCATATATGGTGTTCATGGTATTATGTTCTTGACTAATTTTGACAATTGAACAGACTATTGTGCATATGATGACTTACACGATGAAATCATGCTGACATGTTTTGGAGAGAACAACCATTAGACTGAGAATCAACTAATCAGTTTAGATCAGCAAGATCTATTTATTTGGAAAATGTGCTAAATGTGGGCTTATTGTGCTAACTGCAGGCTACTTGTACTTAACCATTTGCAAAGATGCACTGAGACACTTGAGACATGTACTAAGGCATTTGCAATTTGATGAAATCAATGAGAAATGCCATTCTGTTGTGAACATTTGCAAGGTGGTTTGGAGATCTGTCCATGTTATTTTGAGAATGTCATCTCGGTTTCAAGAAATGAGCCAAACCAATCGAGAAAAACTGTAATAAAGTATATCAAATCAAATTAAAAAATACAAAAAAAATAAGAAATTGAAATTTAATTGAATAAAATTTCACATACCACTATAACAATAATTATTATGACAAATGGATCAGGTGAACCTTCATAGGGTGTCAAAGATTGGTATTAATAGATTTTGGTTCAAGAATAACAAGTAGTGAGGCTGTTCAGGGTACCTCATACCCCCTTTTCAAGACTATAATCTGCTGTAAAGGCCCAGCAACAAAACAACATAATCAAGTAGAAGACGATTTACTGGGTTTATGTAGAGATTCTTTGTCTCCCTTTTGTCTTTGGGGGCCATCATTGTTGTTGAAAATTGAGCCTGTCAAAAAATATTCAGTACTACTGCATCACCAAATGACAAAAGTCACAGCAGCCACCATTAAATGAAAACTCTTCAACTTGGAACCTATACTAATAAACATCAAGTTAAATTTAATAATAAAAATGCAACTCTTTTTTAATGGCGCAGGTAGCATTTCTGTTTCAGTTATTCTATGCACTAGCTTTCAATTTAACAAGATGTGTGTAACCCCAGAAATGGTCAGGGATGAGATCCTCAAATGCCTCGGTATAACTTGTACCCTGATGCATGAGTAGAGCCACCGCAGGTGCAGACCTTTGTGGTAGTAGCAAATACAGTATTATATGTACTGTATATATTGCATTTTTACTGGTTTTCTAACTATAATGCCATCAGCTAAATGAAATGTAATTATACTCAAACATCTACTTAAAAGATTGATTTGGAAATAATCTGCGTGTAAGCAGCAGTTGAATGAGGAAGAGCAGCAGTCCAGTTTGCCCAGTGTTTAGGCTTTCAGACACCTTTTTCTTCTTCTCCCCTACAAGGTCACTCAACAACCAAAATGGAGCCAGCAAGTTGAGCTCTTTTTTACAGAGCTGCAAGAATATGGCCATTCAGTGTGCACTCAGAGTCATTATTTATTATGGAAAATTGTTTTGTCTTTTGGTTTGTTCTCTAATAATTTTGTTGTGTTATATATTTAGGTTTAGTGTCAGGGTTAGGCATTAGTTTTAGGGTTAGAGGCTAGTTGAGGATAGATTCACTTTCTGAAACATAAGCCCTGAAGTCTCTAGTCTCCCACTTCAAATGATTTCGTTTAATTTCTCTCAATTTGAAGAGGTCACTTCAAGCTATCTCAGCAATCCTTTATGCCATAGCTGTTACAATTTTAAGGATGTCAGTGTAAGAAAGGGGAAGGACCTGAAAAAGGATGAAGAACGCACATAGTCAGGAAAACAGGCATGAGTCAGAAATCAGAAAGACAGATTTAAGAGAGATGTCAAAGCTAAATCAAGAACAGAGTATCGTAAGTCACATGAGTGTAAATGGAGAAATTCAAGTGTGAGGCAAAACAGAGACAGATCTTTGATTTTAGAAATTCAGATGACCTTCCTGAAGTAGTAGGTGGTTTGAATACTGTCATGGTTAGAGACGTCAGAACACCATGATTATACAAGTGCAAAATGGCAAATAAAACATCATTTTGAATAATAAATTTCAGAAATTTATAAAGAAATGAGAATAATGTGGCAGGAGGAACCTTAAGGTTAATATTAGATAAAAAGTCCTTGAAGGAATAAGAAATTTATAAGATTTAGCTATCATTATGATAGGAATGAAACCAAGAAAAAAGGGAAAACTAAGGAACCAGAAATTATATAAAGAAGTCTAAATTAAAGGTAAGCAGGCAAACAGAAAAGAACAATTAAACAAATAAATAAAAAGAAGATAACTAAAGAACAAACTGAATACTAAATTTAAGGGCAAACTAACCCAAAATTCCAAAAAACAAATCTCAGATCATTTTTTTCAGTTGTTTATTTATATCTAATTGTCTATATAGGCAATGCAAAGCATACTCCATAACAGGGTAAAAAAAAATCCTCAAAGGTTATTCTGAAAAAACATGATTATTATCAGTAAGTAAAAACCAAAAAAAAAATTTCAATTAAATCCAAATAGATGCATAACATTTACCTAAAAGACTGAGCAAAAGTAACGCATTTGGGATGTAGAGGAGGGCCATAGGCATTATGAGTTGGACCTTGTGAGTAGAGAAGAATGAGTGTTATATAGCAACACAACTGAGTCATTAGTAGCAACCAGTGGTCCCCTCTTTGGCTCTATTCTCAAGAGAAAGTAAAAAATATTTAAAGCATGATAAAAGGGTCATTAGGGGAATGGTAGGTGAACAAAACAGAGCCATCGAGAACACGACATTCCCTAAAACATGACACATCAATAAAAGATCCATGAAGCACCCATCCAAGGGATCCTTCTTGGCTGAATCCCTGGTTCCAACATCCATTCACCCTGACTAGTTTTACAAACAGACACTAGATGGCGCCTGTAACCCATTATAGAGCCCAGAGCATCCAAAACAGCTCTCTGATGGCCTCTTTTATGGAACATGCAACATTTTTTGGCTACACACTTCTAATGAAAACACTCATGAAACATGGTGCCAAATGGTATTTGTTCCTGAGAATTTGTAAAATTTAACCAAACATTAACCACAAGTTCTTCTAAAGAACTTTGTTGGGAACACTGGTTGATATTAAACAATTTTTCAGTCCAATTGGCACCATCTGAATTCCATAAACATTGTGAAATACTATTTCATACACATGACCTTTTAGAGCAAACCTGCACTGCCATCAAGTAAGCACCTCAAAGACTTTAATCAAACTCAGAGTGATAAATCATCACGTGAAAGTATTTAAAGAGAAACCCATGTAGTTGCTATTAAAGATAACCATTTAAAAGCAGGTCTGTACTGCCCTGGGAATTCATTACCAGCTTGAAAGCAGTCAGACAGGGGCAGCTTGGGAGGAATGGGGGAGATGCTGGTGTGATTATCATGTAAATCCCCAATATGAAGTGTGATTATCCATACAACAACATATTGTTCTGAGACTTGTCAGGTGTGTGAGTTGTTGAGGAGAGTTAGCTGTTTCAAATAAAGAAGACAGAAGTATTGAAAGAAGGTAACAATAGTCACTGATCAGTGGTGATGTGTTGCAGGTTGAGTAACACATGCAAGTACGAATTTCACTGTATTGTGAAATACTGACGCTATGAATATATTTTGTTCAACATTTTCACAAAGAAAGGATTTGAATTTGTGCAAGGCTACATTTAAGGTTCAGTAATAGAGTTTCATTGGTCCTCAGGATTTGAATGAGTTTGTGTTTGTTCATAAGCGTGTCCCATAATGAATTGGAGACCTGTCAAGTTAGAGCAGTGACTCCTGCTGGCTGGGACCCTGAGTTGGTGTGAGTGGTTTCAAAAAAAGGATGGATAGATAAAGTCATTATTACACAAAAAAGCATGTCATTTCTTGTAAGTGATACCACCCATCTTTACCTGCAGTCTACTTTACGGTCTTCTTGATTAACGTTACAATTTTCTCAAAGGTCTTCTCCACGTTCAAGAGATCCTGTTCTCATGTTGGTTTACTGAGTTGTGGTTCCCAGTCTGGCCACACTGTTGTTTCTTTCTTTTATTGGTGACACATTTTTCTCTTTTTAACACTATTTTTTGCAATTGGCTACAACCTACAAAGCTAAAAAAATAAAATATATTAGCAACAGTTGAAGGAAGTCTTTCATTTAGCAGCAATTACATTAAGATAGCACTTGAGCACTGATTTAATTGCAATTATAATTTAGACAGATTTTATTGCTCATGCTTGGATAAATCTAAGCAATTGGTTTTTTTTTCACTAAATTACATTTTTTCTTCCTTTTAATATTTGGAAAAATTCATCTGTCCTCCCATGTGTCCCAGTCCACCTGTGTGCATCCTTTAATTGTGCATTACAAACGTAATTTTGACCTTCTAATTTTGAACACCATACTCTAATATGTTTTTGCATAGATGTTGGGATGTGATCATATGTATACCAGTCACAGGTAGCTGGTTTAGTTATGACCTTTACAATGTCTTGCAGTGTCAATCTATTTTGCACAAAGTCATTCCCCGTGGCAAAGCTCAGATCAAGATGTTGCAACAAGTCGCATAGGTGTGAGGAAGCCTACATGATAGGATAGGAAAGGAGGCCCAATTTGAACCTGACCACTCTTAAGATAAGGTGTTTCTGTTTGTTAGATTCCTTAGTAAATAGTAAATTAGTTTATATAATGTTGTCTTATCAGGTTACAGAGCTCCACATATTCTCTAATGAATATTTGTATTATTAAGGAGCAATTAGAGATTTTCACTATTGTTCACACATGAAATGTAGAAGGTGACAGGGTGGTATAGTAAACAGTGCTGCCACTGCCACACAAATGCCAGCCCAGTCACCGTCTATGCCAAACAGTTTAATACTTTTCTGTCTGTATGAGTTTTTATCTTTGTATTCTGTGTTTTCACCCTCATTCCAGGGCTGATTGACATCTCTAAATTGGCCTGAAGTAACTGAAAGCGTTCTCTGTCCAGGACTGCTTCTTGCCTCACTCCAAATGTTATTAGTGTAGGTTTTGGATTTCAAAACCTTAAAATTGGACCAAACAGTGTTAGAAAATTAATAGGTATACTGACAGAAAAAGCACTTCATCATCATCATCATCATCAAAAAGGAGTTGGACGATCATTATCTAAGGCCAAGAGACATTGTCTAACAACCTATACCTTCTGAGGTATTGTTGAAGAGTCACATCATGTTCTACCCCAGGTCTCACATTTTTGCACTGTAGTAACTGCCAATGGTCAGGCATGAACCAGGGATTTCTGGATTACAAAGCCCGTCGGAAGCAGCTCCTTACATCATAAGCCAGGGGTGCCCACACTTTTTCGGCTTGCAAGCTACTTTTAAAATGACCAGGTCGAAATGATCCACCTACATTAAAAATGATATATATTGTCACACACGTGTGACTAGGAGCGAGCTGAAGGGACCAAGTGAAGGTAATTACCCGCCAGGCCAGGGGGTGGCAGGGTGCTCTAAACCTTTCTCTGTTATTTCTGCAGATCAAATACGGGAAAACCTATCTGATCTCACGTCACTTCCTGTCCCGGCACCCAGACTGACGTCACTTCCTGTCCCGGCACCCAGACTGGCGTCACTTCCTGTCCCGGCACCCAGACTGATATCACTTCCGGGTTACAAGATATAAAAGCCTCCATCTTGGCTACCTCAAACAGTTCAGTGTGGAAATTGAATAAACAACATCGCTGTCACCGAAATAATCCTTTGCAGCTAGGAATAATATACGGGTGGCTGCCCCAACCTTTTGAAAGTGTTGAGACTCGTTCTTTTACTATATATATATATATATATATATATATAGCATTTGAAGTCTGAATCACAATCTGATTGTATGGGTGGTCACCTACCAGGTAACGCATGTGGTTGGTCTGCAAGTCGGCAGACATCCGCCACGGGTGCCCTCTCAGTTGTGAGAAGCAGATAATAGAATGTTACATAGTTAACTGTCAAATAATGCAAATAGTACGCAACACGTGTTTCACCCTATTTTGGGCTCATCAGGCATACACACTCCACCGCACCCCTCATTGGGGTTCAAACCTCGGACATCAGACAAACGCACTTCGATTGTGACATTGTGAGAAAAAAAATTCTCTTCCAATTCCACATCCAGCCCATACCCTCCCTAAGCAATTTTTTTGTTTAAATCCCTTCTTGAGTCAGTATAAATTGGAAGGCTAACTAGATCACAGCCAGAATTTTGCAGTAGCTCGCGCGTTTCATCATGCGTACGGGATGACCAGTGTGTTAGAAGAAAAGAGATCTCAGACTGGCCTGTATATCAATCAAGTGGCAAATGCCATAGGAAGGATATATATCATAGACTAACGTTTAAAAAATTTTTTTTGAATGCAACGTGATCTACCTGCACTACCTTTGCGATCTACCGGCCAATCGCGATCGATGCATTGGGCACCCCTGTCATAAACTAAAGGAAAATTCCACCTGCTGTTCATGCAGGTACAAGCTGTGAACAATGCAAAGCTGTGTGCTACCTGATGATGTCAGCTGAGCTCCCTCTTTCACTCAGCTGTAAGGCAGAAGGCAGCTTAAACATTCCACCCATCCAGAGTGCAAATCCTGCCGACTACACCAAGTGTATTATCATGGAATCTCACCAGGGCCACATATTTTTTACACTATGGTAACTGCTGATAGTCAGCTGCGATCAAGTGATGCCTGCATTACAAGGATCCTCTGAAGCACAGTATGAGCAGAACTCCATCTAGCTATTCTTCCTAAAATTACATTTTAAAGGAGACAAGGTACATAAACATATTAAAAATACAACAAATAAACGAAATTATATTCACCATATAATGACCACAACATGAATAATAATAAAATAAAAATAACACATAAAATAAAAATTTACATGAGCCAGAGATAAAACCTTGGCTAAACTGTAAGGAATATTCCACCCAAAAATTGTATTTTTTTATATATCACTTTGTAACGGTCGACTCACTCTCCAAAACCAGCAGCTACACCACCAAGACTTGTGACCTTGCAAGTTGAGGATGTTAGACCCGACAAGCCATACTTCTTAAAATAAACTTCCTCTAATCAACAATCAAAAATAGGCCAAAAAAACAAACAGTATGTAAAATAATAAAGTGAGTACATATTGATAAAGAAAGAAATTAACAAACTCCAAACAATATATGTATCATACCCCAACCAACCCCGACATAACATTCAACCCCAAAAGTGTCTGGCGGAAAGTAATAATAAAAATAAACAGTGCAGCACAAACTTAATATACAATACAAACCCTCTCTTGACCCCACACTGAACAGGAACTCACTAAGATACACAGAAACCACAAAATGCACATAAAAATCCAGAAGATTTAACGGAAAATGGATAATGTTTGTGAACCTGGTTCAGCTGGAAACATAGTCCTACGGAAGTTACACGGATGGAAATGATGGCTTGCTCCTCTCTCCAAACAACAAGAAACAGTCTCACCGTGCTTGTCCTTGGCGTAATCTAGAACCCCGGGGTTTTGCCATGCAAAGATGTTGTTGTCAGGCGTTGAAAGTGGCAGGTAGACAAAGGTGTGAATGATTTGAATCAGTGTTTTCTCCTGTCTCTGTAATGAAATTGCAGTCTAGTAGAACAAGATGTTTTTTTTTTTTCTTCTTTTCTTTCTGTCCTTCCATTTAAATAGCAAAGATCAGATGCAGGTGATGGAATTGACAGGACCAATTATTGTGAGCGGCCACAGTTCCACAGTGTTATCCCTCCTCTCATTGTTTCCAGGGGAGCATATTTACATGCACACACACCATGTAAACAGGACAACACTACGAAAGAAGGGACTCGGCACAAAATACCTTTACGACAACATATCATGTAGCACCGCTACAACTCACCTTATGTAGTTTGTTGTGGTGGATGGAAAAAAAACAATCTCACATTTTCTTGAAGAAAGTACACAGCCAAAATTTTAATAGAACCTGAGCCAATAGTGATCAATGCTGCACAACAGTAAATGATGTAAAAACATCCTTGGAAAATTCCAAAAAACTATTTACATAACTTGTGTTGCATATTCCACATGTCAGTTATTCGTTCATTTGCTAAAAACACGCAAAATGCACACGTTTTTTGCTAACATATTAATACTTCCAGAATGCTCAGTGTACAATATAAACAGGAAAGGTGCATTCCCAGAATGCAGTGCTTTTGAAGTGATGACAGGAATTTTGACCGATGAATGAGAAGACCAGACACATTTTGAGCTTACGAATGGATAGTGGACATATGGATTACGCAATATGAGAATTTGCTTTTCTTTTTTCCATGTTGTCCACCATTGGTCACTGTTGAGCCCCATTCTATAATCTTTCTTATGTATTCTCTTCACAAAAACATGAGGTTAACATTTTTCTTGGGGACTACATGATGTAAGTAACATATTTTTAGCCAAAGTATTACTTTAATAAAATTAAGTTCATTTAGTGGACTGTTAAATGTAACAGGATTCACTTATCACTAAGAGTGTCACCTTCCCATCCCAGCAGCCATCCATACTCCCAGCTGGAATGCTTACTAAAGATGCTGAGACTCACAAGCTGAGCTCACTGTCACTCATGTGCTGACAGGTACAATGTGTAACTGAAAATGGAGACAATGTCCATACTTTACAGTACTATTAGTGATAGCATCAGCCTGTTCATGGCATCACCTTATTTATCCATGTCAAAACTAGGCATACCACCTACAAGTGGAAGTTACAAGAGTTGAAAAGAAAAAAGTAGGGGTTTTATGTGCTTGTTTATATCTGCAGTATTGCGGTCTCCTGAGACCCTTCTGTATTTGTTCATTTTACTTGTATGTCAATTTCAAGGTTTGAATGGAAGGGTAGTTTGGTTTTTTAATAGATATTTTCCTTGTGTTTCTTATTTTCTTGACTTGCTAATTATTTTGTTTAATTTTCGTGTTTGTCACTTGACACAGTGGAACTGTTACTTAGACCAACTGGGAGCTTCAGTTTGGGAGATAAGAAGTGTCAAAGTTACGGCCATTACCTCCTAAAGGTAGCAGTGCTGTGTAAAATACCCGTCTTGTAAAAATGTAAAGCGGGAATTATCACCCACCAGCCAACAGCTGTGTTTTTATGCAGCTGGTTAAGTGCCGTCTTTGGCTGCTGTGATCTTTTGTTTGTGCATTGTCACAACAAATTGACAGCTATTCACTTCTGTATATCTGGCAGCTGGTACACACCACCTAGGATCAGCTGCCTGTCTACTTCAAGCTAATTAACTTGTGCTGCCATCTGATTAGGTCTCACAGTGCTTAGTGAGATGTTTCTTGGCCTAACCACGTCCCTGATCAGAAGTCTAGTTTTCCTACTTTTGATGCTTCTTGCCTTAGAATTTTGGTTGCTCCATCCATATTAATGCTTCATTTTAGTCCTCACCCTGTCGAGCCCCTCAATTCTCGTTGCCAGTCATGATGTTCAGTTGGTCTCAATGCATATTTGCATTTTGCATTGGAAAAATCGTGAATGTGTGAATTTCTTCTGTTTGTCCTTTGGGATCATAACACTAATATCTAGAAGTTTTCTTCAGTCCTATAAGAACCATATCTGTGTCTATAAAAGCTCTTCAGTTTCTTGGCATGTGTTAGGCTTACACTGGGTTGCTTTAAAATGACTATTTGTAGATTTGTGTTGCTTGAGCATCTTCATGTGCCAAATGGTGTTCAAGAGCAGGTGCTTGAAGACATCCAGTTAGCGTCAGCCACTTTTTGTATGAGCAGAATAAACACCTGGGTGTGCTCTCCTATTATGTACTCTGTCTTCGACGGACCTTCACTTCTCTGAATAAATCAATCATTCCCCTTAATCAGCTAAACCAAAGAATGATGGATTGTTCAATTGATTTCTTTAGTTTCATAGGTCGAATTCCAACACAAATTACACAAGAATGTCCTGTGTTTGTTCAGCATATCACACTAATAAACATTGATGCTGATTGGCAGAAACAAACATCACTTAAATGATGCTACTCCACCGATTTGATGAAAAGTATGTTACTTCCACAAACAAAGGACAATCTGTCACTCAGATAAGAATAAAAGTCTCTGCTAAGTCAAAATGAATGATTTTTGTAACCCAATAAGCATTCAGAAAAAATAATATGTTCTCATATCTGCTTAATTCAATTCACCGTCACGGGGACTGAAGTCTATCCCAGCAGCACTGAGCTGCACTTTGTGACACGTGACAACAGTACTAACATAATGGCTACTGGGTGTCATTTTGTTATTTTAGTTGATTCAGAGATCAATCTTCTGAATGTATTACTGCCATGTGAAAGAAAGAAACAAATCATTGACATCTGTGTGTCTAAAGGACACTTGACTATCTGTTTGCAGAGTTCCTTTCTTTAACGTCAGTGCTGTACAACTAATAGAATAAATTATTGAATACGTAGGAACCAATCTTTAAACTGCTTAAAAAGCCTATTATATTGAGAACTCTAGACCTGGAATTTAGATAGCAGAACGTTGGCCTGACCTCCAGCTCCTTTTCCTGTTCCTTATCTGTGGACTGATACTGCAGTGTTTCACAAGACCCTCACTAGATGGATACCTGGCATACAGTTAACCCAAATGGATGACAGCTATTGGTTCTACTTTGATTTATCTCCTTTGTGACCTGATTTTGACAACTGAAAGTTCTTTCGAAAGATGATCAGCAGGCTAATGAGGTGTCTTCTGGTCCAGCCATTGTGGGAAACCCTGAATTGCGTGTTCTGTGGACTTTTTGTCAGGTCAGGTCAGGTTGGGGAGGATGCACTGGTACAGCACGTTGCTGCACCCACCACATGATGAAACAAATCAGAATCCTGGTTGGTAACCCCTCAGGTAGACACACGGTCCGGTCCCACCCTCCAGAAATGACCATCTATCTGCAGCAACCAGGTCTTACGTGGGTTTTCCCTTGGCCTGATCCTGTCACTCGGGTCCTCAACAATGAGAATCTTGCTAGCCAGATCAGCCTTGGGAAATCACGAAACATGCCCGAAGTGCCATAACTGACGCTCACTCACAATTCATGTATTGTGCCTCATTTGGGACTCCATGAGCAACCGCTCATTCAACACAAAGCCAAATCAGTGGTACCCAAGGACTCTCTGAAAAGACACAGTACTGACGGAGTCCATTCTTCATCTCAGGTCACTGGCCTCGCAACCATGTACCAAGTCAAGAAGCAAGCACCAAGACTCTAAAGACTTGGACCTTTGTCATTTTGCGTAGATATTGCGAGGACCATATACCCCCTTCCAGTGACCTCATGACCCCCCATGTTCTCCCAATCCATCTTTTTGTTATGCTTACTTTTTTTCACAAAAACTGGTTACTTTAGTAGCAAACCCCGTTTCTAGAATATGAGCACAGACAAGGAGGTCAAGATGTAGATAATCCACTGGAAGCTAAGCAGTACTTGGATAGGGGATCATCAGCTGGACACAAGGAGTGTGTGTGTAATAAGCATAAGCTTAATATGTCACTGTACTCTGTGCATATATACAGTATATATATATATATATATATATATATATATATATATATATATATATATTAGGTGGGATTCGATTAAAAAAAATAATCTAATTAATTAGAGGCTTTGTAATTAATTAATCTTGATTAATCGCATTTAATCGCACAAGAAAATTTGCCTTAAAGCGCAAATGTTTTTTTAATTTAAAAGGGTTTTAGTGGGAACAGAATCAAATAACAGACATGGACATGAATATTGTAAACTCAAGCTCTTTTAATTTCTGAAAAAAAAAACTGCATTTCAATTCAAAACAGAAACAAAAATAATATCCATGGCTAAAATTGGGCAGACTTAAAAATAAAGTGCTATTTTAAGTACTTTAAGTACATTTTCAGAATGGTATTGTCTAATAATAATAATAAAAAATTTCAACATAAAGTGCAGTTTTTCTTCTTAAAAAAATAAGTCAGAAACATAAAAGGTAATTTGACCGGCTTCACCTTTAAACTCTGAGTAACCTTAGCCAAAATTATTTTGTACATTAGGCTAAAACAGTGTGATCATTGAACATTTTAGTGCAAAAAATAACAAACCCATTGGACTCACAATACCTCAATGCTTATTTATTGTCCGTCTCTTTCAGCAAGTTACTTAGACAAACTAGCCTGTTCACATTTTCAGAGCCCAAGGCAACTCTCTTTTTTGTTACTATGTGACCTGCAAGTGAGAACAATCTCTCACATGGGACAGAAGTGGCAGGACTAATCAGATACTTGCGGGCCAGGACAGACAGCTGTGGGTAGGTCCCTGCTCGACTGGACCACCACTGCAGCGGGCAGTCTGTCTCGCTGATGGTGGATTCTGCTCTGTACAAACTCAGGGCCCTGTTACACAGGGCTTCCTCATCTGAGAGTCTGAAGACAATGAAGAGAGAAGGAGGTTCTTTGTCTTTGCTGCCTTTGCCTTTGTGGTGGCATCTTTATACTGTTCCTGCAGCAGGGCCTCAAGGCTGGTCCTAACCTCTTCTCACTCTCCCCTTGCAAGACACTTTTAATCCTTAGAGTGTAGGTTCAGCACAGTAGCTATCTTGAGCCACTGATGGTTGAGTGTAGCTACACGTTGGGATAGGTCCTTTGTGAAGGGTGTCTTAAATTTCACCATGTAGTGTGAGTCATCATTGGAGACCTCCATGGTGTGATGCAGGTGGCAGAAAGCAGGTAAAACCACTGAACATGAGACATATGTCTCACCTCCAAGAAGCTCAATCACAAACCTGTAGTAGACAGTTCAAGAAAGTAATTATTAATCTACACAATAACTGTTAACTATAGAGCTTTTTGAATAAACAGTAACAATAAGTTAAAGTTTTATTTACCTGCATGGCTCAAGGACAGTCACCAGCTTTGATGGAGTTAAAATGACTAGCTTGTGCTTTTGTTTGTCTAAAGCAGCAAAAACAGCCTCTTGAGTCTTTAGTAGACGAGAAACCATATCCAGCGTTGAATTCCACCATGTGGAAACATCCTGTATGAGTGGCTCTTTCTGTTGCCCCAGTCTTGTTTGCTCCTGGTGTAGTTCCTCCGTATTAGCAGGGCTGTGTTTAAAGTGACCCACTATCTTGCGACATTTTGCTAATGCATCGCTAAACCCACTATCAGCAAGGCTAACAGTGATGGTTCTTTGCAAGATGTGAGCAACACAAGGCATTTGTTGGAAGGGGAGGTGTCTTGCTGCAGCCATTCGTGCACTGTCTGTTCCAATTGTGGTGACCTTTTGTTGAATTCCCCATTCCCCTGCCACATAGAGAAACTGCTCAGAGCAGTTTTTGGCATGGTTTCTGGTGTTTGTCTTCTGCACAGTCAGGGCAAAAGACTGTAGATTCCATGTCCTGTCTGTGACATCAACAATATGAATTACTAACAGAAGTCCAATGATCCCCAGTAAGTCCGCTTTCTGTAAAGCATCTAATTTTGCTTGCTTTTCAGTGTCATAAAGCTGTTGAATTTAACTTGAAATAGTCTTTCGGCATGGCAGTTGGAAAGTTGGATCACCTGACACTAACTGTAGCACATTTTCTAACCCCCTATCTTCTACCACTGTTAGTGGTCTACAGTCCAAAGCAATCCATTTTGTGAGAGAATTTGTAAGTTTGACCGATGTTGACGTACTAATTTTGGTCCTGAAGCCAGTCATTTCATCAAGTTTGGGTTGCCAACACCTTTTGTTGGTACTCAAACTCGTACTGCTAGCGCTAACAGCTCCCACAGTTTCTGTGCTCGCTGCAACATGTTTTGCATTTAGATGGTACCGTAAGGTTAAAGTGCTTTGGTGGTATGCAAACTCCTTTTTGCACAGTTTGCACAAAGCCACGCTTTTATCAAGGCTTCCATCAGGTAGTCCATTGAAATGAAATTTGCCTCCAATCAGTCCTAGCAACGCGCTTTCTTCTGATTCTTCCATTTTTGTAGCTCTGATGTGTGCATCAATTTAATCGGCGTACCAGGAAATCATGCATTGACAAAAGTTCCCCCTTGCTTGGAATGCAAAGTGTGATTAAATGTGTTATTTTTTTTTTATGTGTTTTTTTTTTCAAATTAATGAATCGCAATTAACATGTTAAATTCCCACCCCTAATATATAAATATATATAAATCTGCCTTTTTCTACTCATATGCATAGTTGACACATAGTTGGGAGATAATATCATCCGATCTGGAAAATCCTTCCACTGCAGCAATGAAAATGGCAGACTCTACACATCAGGCCCCGAATCCTGAACTGGGTTCTTACCATTGGCTTCCTTCGTCTGTTATGCAGCATAAATGTAACAAAGCTAAATTATTTCTTATATGTGATTTCTTACTGCCATATCTCTAAGAGAGGGATATATCCTATCTGTATAGATTTGGGTTATGTAACATGCTGCAATTACAAAAGAACTCATTCCCAGGAAGCTAACGCCCCCTGTTGGATACAGTGTGCCTATGTAGAAGGATTTTTGGAAGAGACCGAAGATTTGTCTTATGATTTAATTTTGAGAGGTGAATAGTCCAGCAGGGAATGGTTGGAGCTCAAGGGAAGCCTTATTAATATGGATGATTATTAGTCTAGTAAAAAAGAGGATATGGGATAATAATAAACCTTTACATTTATATAGTACTTTTCTGACTACTCAAAGCACTCCAGGACTTGAACCCATGATCTACTTACTACAAGGCAGAAGTGCAACAATAACAACAACAACAACAACATTTATTTATATAGCACATTTTCATACAAACAGTAGCTCAAAGTGCTTTACATATTAAAGAATAGAAAAATGAAACACACAATTATAAAACAAAATACGTCAACATTAATTAACATCAAATAAGAGTAAGGTTCAATGGCCAGGGGGACAGAAAAAACAAAAAAAACTCCAGACGGCTGGAGAAAAAATAAAATCTGTAGGGATTCCAGACCATGAGACCGCCCAGTCCCCTCTGGGCATTCTACCTAACATAAATGAAACAGTCCTCTTTGGATTTAGGATTCTCACGGAAGGGCTTGATGATGATGATGGTCACGTAGACTTCTGCCTTTTAATCCGTCCATCATTGTTGGAGTATCATGAAGCTTTGAGTAGGTGGAGGTTGCGCAGGCCACCACCACAAAGAAACCGGAAAAAAAAACAGAAAAGAGAGTAGGGGTCAGTACCGATTTTAGAGCCACCATGAATAGTTATTTTGAGGAAATTGAACATATAGAGTATCAGGATTAAGTTAAATTAAGATTAAAATGAAGTTATGAAAAGGCCATGTTAAAGTAATGTGTTTTCAGCAGTGTTTTAAGTGCTCTACTGTATCAGCCTGGCGAATTCCTATTGGCAGGCTATTCCAGATTTTAGGTGCATAGCAGCAGAAGGCCGCCTCACCACTTCTTTTAAGTTTTGTTCTTGGAATTCTAAGGAGACACTCATTTGAGGATCTGAGGTTACGATTTGGAATATAAGGTGTCAGACATTCCGATATATAAGATGGGGAGATTATTTAAGGCTTTATAAACCATAAGCAGAATTTTAAAGTCAATTCTGAATGACACAGGTAACCAGTGTAGTGACTAAGACTGGTGTGATGTGTTCTGATTTTCTTTTCCTAGTTAGGATTCTAGCAGCTGCATTCTGCACTTGTTGCAAATGATTTATATCTTTTTTGGGTAGTCCTGAGAGGAGTGCGTTACAGTAATCTAGTCGACTGAAAACAAACGCGGAACTAATTTCTCAGCATCTTTCAGTGATATAAGAGGTCTAACTTTACTTATGTTTCTTAAGTGAAAAATGCTGTCCTAATGATCTGATTAATATGTGATTTAAAATTCAGATTACAGTCAACAATCACCCCTAAGCTTTTTACCTCCGTCTTGACTTTTAATCCTAATGTATCCAGTTTATTTCTAATAGCCTCATTGTATCCATTATTGCTGATCACTAAGATTTCAGTTCTCTTTATTTAACTTGAGAAAGTTACTATTCATCCATTCTGAGATACAAGTCAGACATTCTGTTAGTGAATCAATAGAATCAGGGTCATCAGGTGCTATTGATAAGTACAGCTGTGTGTCATCAGCATAGCTGTGGTAGCTCACGTTGTGCCCTGAGATAATCTGACCTAACGGAAGCATGTAGATTGAGAATAGCAGCGGACCCAGGATAGAGCCTTGTGGAACACCATATGGATATCATGTGTCTTCGAGTTGTAATTCCCACAACTAACAAAAATTTTCTCCCTGTCAGGTAGGATTCAAACCAATTTAAGACCCTGCCAGAGAGGCCCACCCATTGACTAAGGCGATTTCTAAGAATGTTGTGATCAATGGTGTCAAATGCAGCACTCAGATCTAAGAGGATGAGAACAGATAAATGGCCTCTGTCTGCATTCACTGTAAATCATTTACTACTTTAACGAGTGCAGTTTCTGTGCTGTGATTTGTTCTAAAACCTGACTGAAATTTATCAAGAATAGCATGTTTATTGAGGTGGTCATTTAACTGCATAATGACTGCCTTCTCCAGAACTTTACTTAAGAAAGGCAGGTTAGAGATGGGTCTAAAATTTTCAAGAGCGAGGGGTCAAGATTATGTTTCTTAAGTAGGGGTTTAACTACAGCAGTCTTAAGACAGTCTGGGAAGACCCTGTATCTAGTGACGAATTTACTATGTCCAGAACATTATCAATTACCACGCCTGATACTTCTTTGAAAAACCTTGTTGGTATCGGGACAAGAACTCAGGTGGAGGGTTTTAATTGAGAGATTATTTTCTTTAAATCAGGTAAATCTATCCTAGTGAAAGAGTTTAATTTGTTTATAACAGGATGCTGGGGTTTAGGAGGATCCTTAGTGTTGGAGGGATATACTATGTTATTTCTAATATCATTAATTTTTGATTGAAAAATACAGCGACAGCCTCACAGGTTTCACTGGAAGCACTTAGGAGGCATTCCTTTGAGTTACCTGGGTTTAGTAGGCGATCTATTGTAGAAAATAAGACTCTGGGATTACTAGCATTGTTATTTATAATCTTAGAGAAACAGCAGCGCCTCTCAAGACGGACAGTGTTATTGTATTCTGTTATTTTGACTTTTAATATTTCATGGTGGATAGTAAGTTTAGTCTTCCTCCATTGACGCTCAGCTCTGCGGCATGTTCTCTTTAAATCAGACACTCTTTGGGTCTTCCATGGTATAACAATGCTAGAAGATTTTTTAACTGTCTTTTCAGGTGCAACTATGTCAACAGCAGCTCTCACTTTAGAATTAAATCTTTCCACCTTACTATTTACATTATCCTCACTATTGTAGTTGGCACTATAAACAGACTGATAGACGGACTGCTACTACTACACCACCACCGTTGATATTGTGTGTTAAAGATAAATCAAAGTTTACTGCCTGGAATGTTCTTATGAGCACTGATATTCACCTTCTGAAAGTTTTTAGAAGGAAAAAAAGAGAAGTGGAAGATACATATGGAAGGCTACCTTTTCCTTTGAGCCTTATCTCAGTCATTCACATAATGCGCTATTTTGCATAAGGCATTCAGTGAGGGAACTGCGCATTTCAACAGTTAACAGGTCAACTTCCATGAGTGTTTCTTGTGCTTTTAAGAAATGCTTTTTTAATACACTCTTCATTGGGTACCATATGATAAGTGCACTTTGGGCTATTTCTGTAGATTTCAGAATGTATTTGCACAATTGATCATTTTTCTTTTTTGGCAATCCCATTTCACAAATCTGTCCTTTGTCATTTCACTGATCCTGGTCCAGTTAATTGACACTCGTCTATTGAAAGCTTAAAACACAAGTCGTTACACAGTAGTCAGAGTAACAAAGTTCAAAGTTCAGTTATTTTCACCATCACAGCAGAAAAAAAATGAAAGAAAATGGATTAATTTGGAAAAAAGATTAAATGTTTTGAGAAAAGAAGAGCCCAGAGCAAAGCTGAACGAGTTTGCGTCAAGAGTAGAAATGAGTGTGACTGTAAAAGTAAAGCCAGCCAACAAAGCAAGTATTTTGTATGCTGTTGTTTAACTTCTATAATCAATAGAATCAGTTGACATTTGTAAGTGTTTCATTTATTTTCATACTCACCATCAGTAGTTTAGGTTTGGGGAATTTAAACCACATTTATAAAACTTTAGCCAACATGAATTAAGCTTTCATTTCACAAAAGTTAGCTTTATGAAATCTGTTCACAAACCAGCTTGATCATAAAAACAAATGTTACCTGTGTACATTTGTTGCCCACTCACAGTTTACCCTTCCATCCATCCTTTTAGTAACCCACTTTTCCAGTTCAGGAGGCTGTGGGGAACCCTTAGCAGTCCCATTGTCAGGAGTTCATTGAAATTCTGACAACATGCAACCACGAAAGACAAGACTGTATTAAAATACTTCATTTCATTTAATAGAAATTACCTTACCTGCTGTACTTGGCCTCAGGAATATCCCACTAAAGGGTCAGGCAGTAGTCTTAGAGCATACTGGGAGTCCACCTGGCTCGGTATTGTTTTTCCATTTCAGAAATGTCCTGGTGAAACCTTTTGTCATGCTCATTGCTGACTGCTTCAAGATTTTCAGGGAGAACGTCCAGATGAGAATCCAAGACATGAAATTTTAAAGATGTAAATGCTAAATGTTTATGCTTTGACATCTGATCACCAACTCAGACCAGGAAACAAGCTGGCACTTCAGGGTCCATATGTGTTACAGCCTGCACGCTCTGGCACAACAAACTCATTTTATGCCCTTCTGGAAAGTTGTAAAATTTTCACAAACAACAACACAAACATTTGAATACTGACTTTAACTTTAATAAACCTGTACGCCTTAATAAGGGTTTCTTTACTAAATATACAAGTCAAAAACTATAGGTCATAAAAAAGTACATTTCTGAAAATATTTGTTGGCCAGTGAAATAATTGGTGCACTGAAAATGGTGTAGAGTATGAGGCCGGGAAAAAATCCTAAACCAGGTCAAGACCTCTTCCCTAGTCTGTCTAAAAATAGGCCTCATCCCATACAGCCTAACCCTAACATCCAAAAGTAGGCTTCAGCCTGCACACTACACAATGGAGGTCTGCTGCAAAAATTCTAAAATATCCTAAATATCCCAAAATATGTCAAAAATGTTCCTCAAGAAAGAGGAACCATCAAACCTTTGACTTGAGTGATATGTCCAATCCGGGAAATTTATGTGTCATAAACCAAAACAAAAAGAAAAAGTGTTTGTTTGAAAGGACAACTCAGGTCAAACAAGTCTCCAATAAATAATCCAAGAATCAAAAACTACAAGCAGAGGAAATAAATCCAGAAATCTAAGAAAAATATTCACAGTACTGTGCACTCTTCATACACCATTACTTACATCTCAAAGGCCCCAGCAGCACTGATGTCAGGGTGGCCTCACCTCATGGAGTTCCACCCACGAAACACAAAAAATGTCTTTAAAGAACATAGAAACACAATAGTTATCATTTAATTAATCAAAATGTAATCAAAGAAAAACATGATCTATACTAATAAAAGGCAAAGCCCTCACTGACTGACTGACTGACTGACTCATCACTAATTCCCCAAATTCCCGTGTAGGTAGAAGGCTGAAATTTGGCAGGCTCATTCCTTACAGCTTCCTTACAAAAGTTGGGCAGGTTTCATTTCGAAATTCTACGCATAATGGTCATAACTAGAAGCTATTTTTCTCCATTTACTGTAATGGAGTTGAGCTCGAAAGCCGTGGGGGGCGGAGTTTCGTGTGACATCATCACGCCTCCCACGTAATTACGCAGTATGTAGAAAACCAGGAAGAGCTCCAAAAAGTGCTTAAGAAAACATGCATTATATAATTAAGAAGGCAGCGAAACAATTAGAAGTGAGCGAGTGACATATAAAACCATATTCAGTGGCTCACGTGAACTGACGCAGTGTGCAGACAAAAAGCAACAGTTCCAAAGAGTACTGAACAAAAACCGAATTACACTGCTACGCTCAAATCAATAAACCACACGCCATGGCGCAATAGTAGAGGCTTCGCCTCTAGCACCGACGTCCGAGGTTTGATTCCCGAGAGGGGATGCACTGAATATGTACACGCATTTTTATTCATTTTAACTTCGCATCCCCTTGGTTTGAGATGTATGAAATATGCGGTTAACGCAGAAAGACAGATCACCAATTGAAGCTTTATGAATAATGGATACTTTATTCGCGATCAATGATTGTTTTGGTAAAGCCATACTCAGTGTATTCATTAGATGAACGGTAAAAAAGTAAGAGCGAGGGGAGGGTAACTTATTGAGGCACACAAGCAAAACCACAATAGCACACGGGCTCGATGTACTGTAGTGCGCATCAACTCGATCTGAATTGTGCGATCACATTGAAAAAATATATCTTTTCAAGTTCTATTTAGTCCATATGTGTCAAACTCAAGGCCCACGGGCCACATCCGGCCTGGCGTGTAATTATATCCAGCCCGCGAGATCATTTTATATACTGTATTATTGTTATTAATGGCCCGGGGAGATGAAACGCTGGTAACACAATAAACTACAGATCCCATAATGCAGCGCTTCAGCTGCCTTGCCTAACACTTACCGCGTTAATCAAGTCTAGCTTATGATGCTGCAAGTTATTGCGAAGCTAGCCCACATGATGCCGAAGAGAAAAGGTGATTCTGAACATAGAGCCTTTAAAAACCGATGGGAGGCTGAGTATATGTTTACTGACATTGCTGGTAAACCCGTGTGTCTCATTTGTGGAGCTAATGTGGCTGTAATTACAGAATTTAATCTAAGACGGCACTATGAGACAAAACATCAAGATAACCTGAAAGACCTGAATGCAATGCACAAGATGCAGAAAGCAGAAGAGTTAAAGAAGAATCTGACACTTCAGCAGACGTTTTTACCCGTGCAAAATCACAAAGTGATTTCAAGTGAAGCTACTTTTATGGGAGACACAAATGCATCAGTGCAACTTGCCCCACTTTCCCTGTTGCCAAGCAATCTTGAACCAAGTCGGCACAACAGGGTTCCCAAATACGCACTTTGCTGATAAACTGAGCGCACTGCGCACTGAGTTCGCACGGCGCTTTGGTGGCTTTGAAGAACAAAAAAAGAATTTTGAGTTGTTTCGCAACCCATTTGCTGTCGATGTGGAAACTGCACCTGTGCAGATTCAGATGGAGGTGATTGAGCTGCAGTGTAATGGCACACTGAAGGCAAAGTACGATACTGCACGGCCCGCACAGTTTATTCACTTCATTCCCACAGAAATACTCCAGCTCCGTCTACATGCGGCTCGAACCTTGTGCACGTTTGGTACCACATATCTTTGTGAGAAGCTCTTCTCAGTGATGAAGACTAACAAAACAGCACACAGGAGTCGCCTCACTGATGAGCACCTGCAGTCCATCCTGAGAATCTCCACAACACAGAACCTCACACCAAACAAATGAACTTGTTGCCAAAAAAAGATGCCAGGCATCCAGCTTTGATAAAATGACATAAGAGCAATGAATGATTTGATTTGTTATTGCTGAAAAGAACACATTTTATTTATATTTCCAGGTTTTGTTATGCACCATGTTCATATTTGAATTTGTATAATTTTGACAGGATATATTTTTATAGAGAGCAAAATCTTTTGGGATATTTAAAATGTAATTTTATTTTTTATATAAAATTACATAAGAGTAAAGACATTTAAAAGTTTGTTCTTTTAACGTTTACTTTATTTCTAACTTGTATAATTTAGACAGGATATATTTTTATTGAGAGCAAAATATTATAAGTTGTTTAAGGTTTGAGTTGATTTATTTCGGAATAATATTCTGTCGACTAAATAAAAATTCCTTCTATTTAAAATTTAAATAGAACTTGAACAGAAACGATAGTTCATAATACCCACGCAGACTTGCACGTAAGAGCGGGAGTCATCCGTTTTAACAAGCAGCGTATTGCACTGATACGAAATAGCCTGCCCATTTAATTATTTGTATATGTGTGTGTGTGTGTCTGTGTGTATATGTATATATGTATGTATATATATGTTTATATGTGTGTGTGTGCGTATATGTATATATGTAGATATGTATGTATATATTTGTTTATATATATGTGTGTATATATATATATGACAGCAACACTCATCACTCACAACAATGACAAAACAATTATATTGACAATCATGTTACGTTATTTTCAAAATGTTTCCTTTTCTTTTTCATTACTTCTTTAACACACTACTTCTCAGCTGCAAAGCGCGGGTATTTTGCTATATATATATATATGTATATGCCAGCAACACTCATGACAATGACAAAACAATTACATTGTCAATCGTGTTACGTTATTAAAATGTTTCCTTTTCTTTTTCATTGCTTCTTTAACACACTACTTTTCCGCTGCAAAGCGCGAGTATTTTGTTGGTTTTACATAAAGGCAAATGAAAAGAAGAGTTAGCAACAAATGGAAACTTATTAAACAACAAAAAATATCCAACAAACAAGCAAGAAACACACTTAAGCCAAAGCAACAGTCCTGGCTGACCGACACCACATAGTTTCAGTCTGCAAGGGATAACATTTGGATTAAAAGTAACATGGCTGGATTTTCACCATATTCTGCAATCACTGAAGAAATATCACTCCCTCCCCAATATTGGAGGCCTCAACTTCCACGATAAACTGAAGTGATGTATCAGCGTGTCTTAAATTTGCTACTGTGTGGAAAAGCTCAGAGAAAAGTTCAAACAATGTGGTGTCCAGGGGCCTCATCTATAAACAGTGCATATGCACAGAAATGTTACGTAAAAATGTTTCCACGTTCAAATCGTGATGTATAAAACCTAAACTTGGCGTAAAGCCACGCACATTTCCACGGTACTTGATACCCAGTCGTACGCAAGTTCTGCGCTCGGTTTTGCAGACTGGCGGCACTCAGCATCAAAGCAATGCTACTGTTCCTGTGTGATTTATTTTTCTTTTTTAGATCAACATCCATGATGCGGCTTTATAAATACACTGAACTTAACCACATATTATTTATTAGTTTAATGCCTCCGATTGTGATTAACCTGAAACAATATAATGGTACACGGAAATGGTCAAACTATTCCAAATACCATAAATGCTTTAGCGTTGTTACTCTCACTGCACCATCTTCTTCTTCTTTTTCTTCTTACAGCTGCTCCCGTTAAGGGTTGCCACAGTGGATCGTCTTTTTCCATATTACTCTCACTGCACCACTCGGAGTATTTATATCACTGTATCTGAGTGTGGAATCACAGCTCTACAGCAGCTGATTGGAAAGAGAATTATCAGTATACAGCATCAAGCACACGGTGCCTCAGCCACGGCAAAACGTTTCAACACCTTTCCTGTACGGACCTCGTGGTTCAGAAGCAGTTTCATCCCAAGAACTTTAAACGCACTCAATCGATTGCTGCTTGTAGAACTGTTTGTACTTATAAGTACAATTACCCCACTGTAAACTTGCACTACAGTTATAATATCGCACAACCTGAGCCACTTTATAAAGCGAGTATTTACATATGATGATGATATAATTTTTAAGATGAGATGCAGCAAAATATGCTGATTATATTATACAGATAAAACTTTAACTTTATTTAAATAATCTGCATTGTTAATAATTAAATGTGAGGTCACGGTGCCGCAGTGCTAGCAAGTTCACGTATTGTTCCTGCCTCGTGCTGTATATTTACTGAGGCCGGTGCGACAGGATAGACGGATAGAATAATTAAACACGTACTATGAAGATATTTCAATGTTCCTTAATCGTTTTGAAGAATTGTTGTTGTAAGCTTACAGATGGCTTAACGTCTATTACAGAGATGATTGTGTGGCGATTGGGTATTTGGGGAAAGAAAAGTAAGGACAGGAACTGGAGGTTAGTACGATTGAAAGAGACAGTACTGCTACAATAAATTATTTCATTGAAGGTCGCGCATGGCGCAGCAACATCTTGTGTGAGACATGAACAATCACTGCGCCATCATGTTCCCATGTTTAATAACATGCTTTCATTCCAGTCATCATGAAAATGATATCATGTATACATCTCAGTATTTTAATTATTCAGAGAGCAGTAATATCACGAATGTAATGGATTCAATGTCCTGTCGGAGAAAGAAAAAGAACGGAAGCACGTAGTGATTCACACACATAGAGCACATTGAAGATCAAATACAAAACAAAGCATTTAACGTGCTACTTTAGTTACGATGGGATTTGAGAAACTAGTAAATTAAATGAATTTAAGATTAAGTTTATGATGTTCTACTTTAATGAGAAAATAAACTACGTGATTAAAGTGGACATTTCGTGCTTTTTTTCCACTGTGTGCCTATTTTGTTTTTCTCTGTACCCTAATAAGCTTTAATATGACACTCAGATGGTGGGCTACAACTCGCCTTTTTACGGCGACTTTGATATATGACTTCTTTTTTATTTCGGGCACTGTTCAACTTTGCGAACTTGAGCTTTCAAGTTTCTCCGACACGCTATGTCACTCGATCAGCTTCCTTTTGTTGATTATACCACGGTTTAAATCAACAAATAGTATGTTTTTCCTTTGCCTCCACTTGGCATTCACTGAAATTCTTAAATTTTTCCCCCTTGCTTTTCCCATTGTCTTTTCACAGAACGCTGAGCTTAAGGGCTATTTATATTGATTTGCATATTCAAAGAGGCGGAATTCTGGGAGGAAGTTCTGGACATATCTCAAGGAGCATTAAAGCAAATAGGATGAACTTCAGCACAATTTGGAATGACACAGCAATGGGTCTGAATACTTTAAGGAATGAGAGACTTTACATTTTTTAATTTTTAAAAAAATTGCAGACCTTTTTGAAAACATATATAACTTTGTAATTTTCATTTATTAAGTGTAAGTTGGTGGACAGAAATGGCAAATATACTATTTAAAATGAAATCTACAACACAATAAAGTGTGCAGGAAATGAAGGGCTATGAGCACTTTCTGAATCAACCGTATACAAGGTGTTTATGCCTTCCATAATGTATGTAATCCTGACGCCACATTTTCAAAAGCTGATACTGTAGTTAAAAATACTACAAGACATTAATCCTTTTTATATCAAATTGCCTTGGACTGGTTTTTATAGTAGAGTTGTGAGAAGATCCACAATAAAAGAAAACATCCATCCACGAGCATGAAGAAAGTGATGTGCTCAGCTATTACATTACAGCGTGTTCATGAAGATTTCTCTAAATATAAAATGCTTTAATCACAGTCCTCTCAACAGCCATCTATATCTGTGACAGCACACTCACTGCAATGTGGCACTCGTGCTGTGACATACAAGCTTGATTGGCCTATTATCGCGGGACTATATAAGGCAGCAGAAAGGAAGGTTGCACACATAAAAGTGACAGCAGTATTTATCAGCACAAAGGCTTCCTCCTGGAGCTTCCCACCAGGGGGTAATGCCACCCCTGCCTCACCCCGCAATGCATATTTGCTCTCTTTATTCATTTATACAGTTTTGCATCACGTCCCTTCTCTTGCTGTCTCCCTGATGCTATTTTTGGCCGCATTCTGTCTTTTCCACATCTTGAGCTTCAAATTTTATTTTACCTCTCCCTCCTTCCACCCCTACAGCAACCTGTGCCACTGTGATTAATCCTGGCATCAGCCTACTGAGGACGCTGCCAGCTGTCAGTGGAAGCGCCCGCCCCGTGTGGCTCTGCATCTCCGTGTTTAAAACAGGACTTGTGTTATCTGGACAGGCTACATCACATTCTCCCAAGGAGGCCTGGCAGGCAGCAAGCGATCAATAGCTAAACCTGTAAATAAGGCTCGTGCTTCGTTAGAGCCATACCGCTTGGCCTCTAGAGGAGATAAGGCCAAATAACACACACAGCAACAGCATCAATAACGATCAAACACAACAGAGAAATGAATGAATGAAACTGGTGACAGATCCACATAACATATTCAGAACAACCATCTGTAGGAGCCTTCAAGTTCGAATTCCACACCATTTCATTGTTGTACTGGTGTTTGGGAGAAATGAACTGATTTGTCATCGGCCAACAGGTATGATGTATTCTCATGCTACCCCAGCGGCCATGTTGTTTGATACTTATTCTATATGCCCTTGAAATACATATTACCTGTGCCATCTTTTAATTAAAAATATATTTACTCTTCCATTAGTGCTTGTTCAGCCACAGAGGAAGGAATAGGGCAAAGTGTAGCTTATCCACCTATGGATCATCAAAACCACTTAACCCAAATGGAGTGCCCAGCAAGAACTAACAATGGCTGGGGCGCCAGCCTATTCCAGGGTTCACTCATGCAAAGATCAAGAAGAGGTCGATTCAGAGTTGCCAATCAATATAACTTGCATGTCTCAGGAAGGTGGATGGAGAGCTGAAACACAGGAAAGAACCTTAAAACTCCACACAGATAATGGTCTGCTGCAGGAAATCTGGACCTGTGAGGCAGCACAACTGCACCGCCCTTTATCCAAGAACAGGTGGGATGAGTGCTGGAGATCTCCACTAAGCTCAGGCTGGGACTCTGCTCCAGACGTTTCTGTTAGTTGGAGAGTCAGGACAGTCGCCTTTGTAGAGTTCACTTTGTGTTTGCCGTGAATGCATTGTGCCGTGGGAGCTCGTGCCCTAACCTTACCTTCTCTCTGACTGGGGTCTCTCCCTCAGCTCCTCCGCATACTGAATACCCAGAACTTTAAAAGGAACAGCAAGCGTGTCCAATCATGAGCTACTCCCAGAAGCCAGTGGTATATTTTGTGTCGTGAGCTAAGAGCTCACAAGAACATAAGTCCCCAAAAAGTCACACTTCCACTAGAGGGGTAAAATGGTCAAAAACCCCAGCTAGACACAGAACGAGGCCTCAAAGAATCTTCATAAATTGAAGACTTATTTTTATCAATCATGCTGTGGAGCACAAACAGCTCAAAAGGAACTGCTTGAGCAGACAAGGCCAACACAGTCCAAAATACCGAATCCAAAACGAAGTGAAAAACAGAGCACAGGTTCACAAGTCCAGTAAGCACAAAAGGTACAAAAGTAAACACTCCACTCCCTAGTGCATTCAAAATGAAACGGCAAAACTGTGGGAGACCCTCCATATTTTTAGGGCAGATCCTGGTAGTGATTATCACGTGGTCGCGTCTCTTGGGGAACCACCCACAAAACACAAGGAACATAACACCGGCATTAGCAACAAAGCAGATAATAAACAAAGGTAGCATTAACATAGCAAAATAGCAGAAAAATGGACAAAAAGATAAGAAACGTGACTTTGTACCCCAGCTAGGGGAGAAACCCTGGCTGAAACGTGACACTCTGGATATCTCTTGTCTCTTAGAGATGTCAAATCTTGTCCCACACATAATAATCACAGGCACAAGTGGCCTGTTCGGCCATCAATGCCTCAGCTTCACCTGCCTGACATCAGTCGGCCCTCTTTCTACAAAATCCACCAACTAAACACCTTCAGTTTCATTCCTTTTCTTCCTTGTGATAGTGTTACTTACTGTCTGTCATAGAATTGCATTATAATACAGTTGTTTCATGTTTCTTTGTGATGTCACTCCATTAATTTTCTAAATTATGAGCTGAAAGACCAAACCAAATCACGGCACACATCCAAAATGACAACCACCAAACCGAACAGCACCCAGTACAACAAATTCTGAAATGGCAACCTCGGGCATGTGGAACATCACAAGTATGCTCAGAACTGAAGATTAGGGGGTATGAGGGCCAACATGAATGTTTCCAGTGCGTCTGCTATGGAATCGAACCACAATGGACGCCTCTTGGTGTTTCAAGCATCCTCTAGCCGTCACAATGAGTACAGCAGAGCATTCTGAAGGCTGCTTAAGTTTATATATTCAGATTTGTTTAATATATATAAGCCTTTTCATCATCAGATCGATTGTCAGATTTCAAACTATTCAATGCATTACATATCATCAAATTATAATATTTGTTAGGCAAAAAATTGTAATGCAAATGATTCACCAAATGCATAATTTCAATAATTAAAAACCGTGGGAAGTGAAATGAGTAGTAACGGTGAATAATTTATAAACATCTGTGTCATTATTCTTCTAAACCAAAGGGGTGAATGTTTAGTTCAGTGGTCCCGTTTATTTTATGTTAACTAACTGATAATAGTCGATAATTAAATAGCCCACTTAAAGGAGGAAACAGAATTGCATTTTCTTTGAGAGTAAGTCGGCAAGAAAACAATTAAACTAACCATTTGTTGTAAAAAAAAAAAAATCCCCTACAATTTAGTATAAAATATTCATGGAATATTCTGTAGGGTGTTATTAAACTTTTGGTTTATTTTTCCATTATTAAAAAGGTAAAAGAAATGTAACTGGAAGCCTAGCAGATGGCCACCTTCAGCAACTAAGCACTCTCTACCTTTTTTTAATAAAAAATATCAAAGGATATCCTGTTATTGAAAACTTAACTTTTAATAATGAATCAAACAAACATGGCTGAATGGCTAATATGTGGCAGTGAGCACAACAGATAACCGCTGATGTCCACTCATAATTCATTGGCATAGTCAGCAAGTAACACGCGCCAGTTCTGGGACTCAAGTGTGACACTTCCATTGCTTGAATGTGTTTACTGGATGTCATGGTCACCAGGTCTGGAGCCTCTCCTGGCAACACTGGGCTCAAGGCAGGATGGGACACCAGGAACATCCCACTGACATATTTCTGAGTCGCTAACCCGACATGCATGTGTTTGGGATGTGGCAGAAAAAGACAAAAAATAAAATACAGGGGGTCCTTGGGTTACCATGTCTCGACATACAACGTTTCGAGTTTACAACGCTCACTCCCATAAAAACTTAAAAAAAGTGAGACGTGAGTGTTTCGGCTTACGCCGTTAGCGTTGTACTTACAGATTACGTGGGCAAACTAGTTTGGTTGCACGCAACGGAAGAATACACAGTAACGCGGCATATGAGTGAGGAATTTGGCGAACTAGTTTGACTGCACACGGCACAAGTGTTCTGTTTGTGTTGCTTTGTTTGTCGACTTTTTGGCCCTTATCAAGGCTCCTAAACGAAAGTCAGATTCTTCAGATGGTAGTGCTTCGAAGAAGAGGAAAGACATCACAATGAAAGCGAAATTAGACATTGTAAAGACATCAGAAGGAAAAAGGGTAAGGAATTTTTTTGCACAAATTTTTTGTCATTTTTTTCTATTACTGCAGTGCAGTGTACAGTACAGTATATTTATGTCCTTTTTCTGTGGCTTAGCTGTGCTTTTATGTTCTAGATTATGATTTTTCAAATGTGTTAGGATAGGTAAGTGACTAGGGCTAGGGTGTGTTTTGACTTACACCAAAATTCAGGTTACATCACTATTGTAGAAACAGAACTGTGTCGTAACCCGAGGACCCCCTGTACAAAGAAACAGAAAGGTGTGAGGCAACAGTGCTATCCATTATGATGATGTTTCCCTGCAGAAGAAAAAAATTTCTTACGTCTTTAGGAAATAAAAAGTTGAAAGTGTGCTTACTTCCTTGCTTAACAAAATACTAAATTCTGTTTCAACAAACAAAACTGTGGCCAGTCTGCCAAAGGTGAGGAAGACTGCCATCCCCTAAAGCAGTGGTCTCCAACTCTGGTCCTGGAGGGCCACAGTGGCTGCAGATTTTCAATCTGACCCTTTTCTTAATTGGTGACCAGTTTTTGCTGCTAATTAACTCCTTTTCCTTTCATTTTAATTGACTTTTTTTTTTTTTATTTGTTGCACTCAATTTCTTCATCTTTTCTCTGAATTGCTTAATTTCTTTCCTTAAATGGCACCCAAGCAGGAATGAAATGTGAAGTGAGTGAGCCAACAGAAGACCCGCTAAGTCAGGTCCTCAAACTCCAACCAGTTGCTTAATGAGGGGCAGTCTTTTTGTTAATTAAACCCGTTCTTTTATTCCATGGCTTGTTGCTGCTTTCATTGTGCAATAGCATACATTTCTGAATTTTTGATTTTCTCTTTTCTAAGAGCGCTGTTAAAATGTTTTGGAGACCTGAGCAGATCAACATTCCTGAGAACTTCACCTTTCATTATTTTCAGAAATTGTATGATGGTCACAGTTTGCTGGTCATCCATCCATCCATTATCCAACCCACTGAATCCAAACACAGGGTCACAGGGGTCTGCTGGAGCCAATCCCAGCCAACACAGGAACCAATCCTGGGCAGGGTGCCAACCCACCGCAGGACACACACAAACACACTAGGGCCAATTTAGAACCACCAATCTACCTAACCTGCATGTCTTTGGACTGTGGGAGGAAACCGGAGCGCCCGGAGGAAACCCACGCAGACACGGGGAGAACATGCAAACTCCACGCAGGGAGGACCCAGGAAGTGAACCCGGGTCTCCTAACTGCGAGGCAGCAGCACTACCCACTGCGCCACCGGTCATGTTTTGGCTCATTTTGAATCTCATTATTGTTTGGCTGCTATTTAAGGAAAAAGAAACAATTAAGACGTCTGAAACTTAAAGAGCAAGTCAATTAAAATTAATTCAAAAGAAGTTAATTAGCAGCAAAAACAGGTCACTGGCTAAGAAAAGGGTTTGAATGAAAACCTGCAGGCACTGCGGCCCTCCAGGACTGGAGTTGTGAACCCCTGCTCTAAAGGTTGATATTTATTTTTAACTTCAACATGATCATAGACAGAACAGCAAATATTACAGATACGTGGGCAAAATGTATTCCTGAGCCGTTGAGGGGGCCTGCACATCGTCATTCACTTTCCAAATATTGACGCGCAGCTAAAGTTATTTTATATCGATATATTAAAATCTCGGCTTCTGCTCACTGCATTTGCTTCTCGCTGCCATATTAGTTTCATGTCAGGTCCTATCACGTCCATTCAATACCCCTCATACAGATTGTTTATGCATCATTTACAGTAATTCCTCATCAGCTTAATTCCAATAAATGTTTTTGATGTTAAAAAATTATAAATATATATTTTTATATGTAGGGTACAAATAGGCTTAATCCTCTGCCATGTAACACTTGATTTAACTCATGTTACATGAAAAGTCAAGATACCCATGAAATGTCCTACACTTCACATACCCCACATATTTTGAAATATTAAAAAATGTTGAAGCCACCGATACAGGTTAGGGGTAGGTGTAGAGTTAGGGTTAGCCAATTCTAACCAGGCACAAATCTGAAGAGACACTTTATTCTGAGAGACCTTCTGACTATACAAAGGGATCTGCTGTGCGTGAGTAAAGAGAGCTGACATGTCAGTGTACGTGGCCTAGTATCCCCATGCCTTGTGTGTGTTATGTTAAGTGGTGACTCTAAGTAGCAGTGCCAGCCAAAGTCTATTTGGAGCCCCAGATGGTGTGGATGGACATCACCCATCATTGTCAATAGGAGGTAGTCATTATTATTAGACTTCAATGACCTTTTGGGGGAGTCTGGAGTGCAGCCCCTTCAATTGCACAAGTGATTTCTTTACCACAGACTTTAAGTAGCGCACACCCCTTGGTGTATGGAGATGGTGCACTTTTACTTCCATAAATGATGTCCTGTGGTTAGCAGCGCCCAATCTGCATCATAAATTTGATAATAGGGGTGGGGGATTAATGGGTCCCCCTTACTGTCAGACGATGGCACTCTAACCAGCCTCCTGTGTCACCCAATGTATTGATCGACTCTGTTAAGTAGGTCCTGTGCATGTGAGTGTAGGTGTATGCATCGCTAGGCCCTCTGTGATGGACTGGCGTCCTCCTCCATTGACCCTTGCCTGATGTCTGACTCCATTGAGACAAACTCTGACCCCCTATGACTGAAAATCGAGTTATACAATTCTTATGATATTCAATGATCAGTTTTCTCCATTCACATAGCCTGATATTTCCATGACAATTTCCCTTATCTTATATATAAGTGTGTGTGTCTGTCTGTCCGGCCTGGATGTGAGAGGTAGAGTTGGGATAAGGGTTCCACCTCTGAGGATACACAAGCGAGGCCAGCACATTGCCAAAATGAAACCTCTGAAGAAAGACAGTTGCTTAGCTGCTAATAAGCGAGGCGAGCACATCGACAAAATGAAACCTCCGAAGAAAGTCAATCGCTTAGCCATTAATACAGAAGCAAGGTGAACACGTCAGCAAAACGAAACCTCTGAAGGAAGACAGTCGCTTAGCCACCAATGCATAATCGATGTGAGCACGTTGGCAACATGAAACCTCCTAGGAGAGAGATGCCCAGTGTAGTTCCTGTCAATTACCTGACATCTCTGCATTTCAATTTTTTTTTTCTGACAATTTCAATAGTTTCTTCGACCCCAGGCTTTTAACAGCACAGGCTTATACGGCTAGTTTTTAATAATCTTGTAGCTTTCAGTTTTTCAACTAAGAGCAGTAAACTTCTCGCATGTGTAGATTTTGACCTGCAAATATAAATGAGTCCTGAGTGTACATAGCGTATATAGTAGAGGTCCATAAAGACAAAAACAACGTAGGATACATTTGTACACTCTGCACTTTGAGGGCCCTAAAATTCATTCTGACCAGGAAATGTAACCTGTCCTATAAGCAGGATTGTGAAGTGATGGACCCCCCATTCAGTCACAGAACTATCAAGGGGGCCTTGTAGAAGTAGCCCAGGATTCTTTTATGTAATCAAAGTGCACAGAAGCGATTTTAAGGGCTTGGCCAAAAATATTTCCAGAACATGAGACTTTTTCAATAATTCCACCTGGACATTGACCAGTGTTCTATTCCTGAACAAGCCAAGCACTGCACTCCCATGTATCCCAAACGTCTATGGAATATCAGACTTTAAACAGATTTAGTCCACAATTCCACATTCGCACCCCAATTTGCTCTGTGCACACTCCTTGAGCGTTAACCATCTTGCCATCCAACCACACAGACACGTCCAATCCGTATGAACAACAGCTGGTACTCGCTACCACAGTCCCATATTTGAACTGGAATCAGCCATTCGAAAAGCTAGGGGATGATAGCACTTCTAAATATTTTTTCTTTTACTCATCTCTGCTGCTTCCTCTCCTCTCACCTCCGATGTCAGAAGGTTTTTTTTTGCCCCAAGCATGACAAACTATAATAATAACATCTAATATTGTTGTATGAAAATCAAAAGGGCAAAGACTGTAACGGCCACAAGTGTATTTGCTCATGCCTGGCCTGAGGCCCCGATCTTCCCTCTAGTTTCCAGCTTGCGCTCGTATGCCTCCCTCACTTTGCCACTTAGCCCCTCCAGTTCCTTATTGCTCCTATTCCCAGGTGGCTTTGTTCCCTTTTTTTTATTTCTGGCTAATGGGCTGCCTGTTTTTTAACATCTTTCCTCTCTCTTCTGTAATACTCTTCCTCCTTGACACCATGTCGCCGCTGTCTTTGATCTCCTTCCATCACCTTCTGTGCTCTTAACCATTTAAACAGCACTTAGAGGCTCCTCGGCTTGCTCAGCTCCTATGCAGCACTTACTGTTTTCTCAGCACTGCACTCTCCATGATGTTTATCCATTGCTTTGTACCTCAGGCTGTTACTGCTTCTGAGTGTATGACTTTTGCTTTATTTCTTTTCAGCTTTTCTTGACAGTTAGTATTTGGCTCCTAATGTACACTGTGATCTCGTCTAATGCGTTTCAGTGTAATGGGATGCAGTGCTGTGCTGTGCTGTGTAATTATAGTAGGCTTACAAGTTGCCTATAGGTGTCAGCTAAACAAATAACAATATGGCAGTCAGCCTACACATCCTGGGGAGATTTAATGTAGCTCTGTTTCTCTGGGCCAGTGATTCCCAAGCATATTATACTCACAGCTCCATCACTCGCGTTCACTTTCATGCTAATCCTCACAGTTCTATTACTTAACTTCCGGAGCTCCACAGGCGTGCCTCAAAAGTACGCAAAGATAGAATCTGTGAGGCGCCGTTTAGGACTTAATTCATTCTTAGAAGTGCATACACTGTGTACTAAAACAAAAACACCATATGCTGAAATGGATACACTCGATGCTGAAACACATACATTATCAACTGGAATGGATACACTGAAGCCTATAAGCTGAATACTAAAACAAAAACACCTTATACTGAAATGGATGCACGTGTATATTGAAAGACAAAAAAATTTAATATGGGTAACCCCGTACACTCATAATGCATAGACCGTGCAGGGTCTGGACCTGAGATGGCCTTGCAATGTGGCAGGAATACTTGGAGAAGCCAGCGATAAAGCAGCCTCCTTGGCAGCAGGCAGTAAGGGTGTAGACACGGCACTTACAGAGCATTTCTGACGCATCTCCTGGCTGTTAGGGTCCATCGGCCAACAAGCCCCAGATTTGGACCTTGGACTTGGGTTGGCTCACAGGTAGCCTTTGACCCTGGGTGGGTAGAGTGAGGCAGCAAAGAGACAAAGTGGCTGGAAGTATGTGTCTGCTGAAGACCCAACTGGCATGGCATGATTGCCATTGAAGATGTCAACAGTCATTTTTAGGGCCGCTCACCAGTAATCAGTGTAAAATGGCTGATTCAATTCCTCCATCTCCTTGGGTTGTTACACTGATGGCAGTGTTTCAGCTTTAGTACTGAACACTGGGGGCTGCCTCGGTCACTTCAGGTAGGACAAACCAGATCACCTCGCACCCCTCAAATGGCCCAGTGCACAGAGTTTGTGCTAGACATAGTTGAAAAGCAAACTGTTAAATTAGATAATCAGGAAGTCAAAATGATCTTTCACTAACAAGACCGCAAATCAAAGTCAGAATACTTAACAGAAGTGTGTGACAGAGAGACCTAAACAAGAAACACACGCCCAGTAGTCGAAGGGGTTTATCTGCAATGAGACATCTGTCATGGTCAGGCTTTCAGTTTTGATTTTCTTATAATTTCTCCTTGACCTCTGAAAATGGGAGAATTTGCTTTAGGTTTTTTTACAGGCCAAGAAATTTCATGCAGAGGCATAGCTATGGTTTTCAGCGCCCAGGGACAACTGAAGATTTCGCGCCCCCTCCTGTTTGCCAAAATGCAATGGGAAAGGGAAAGAAAATTAAAAAAAATGTATTTAAAATATATGAAATTTTTTTATCTTAAAATACTATTAAGTCTCCGAAAATGATAACACCGTCTCATGTTCTTTAAAATCTAAATCCGTTATTAATTTTTGTAAGAAAAAATTAATTTTCCGCATTTACAAATGATTTTAAAGAAAGTATAATAATAATAATAATTATTTATAAATAATAATAATTATATATTTATAAAAACTGCATTACTTACAATTTATTCATACAAAAATATGATGGGGAAACATCTAGACTTTTGCAGCCATCTACTAGAATACTTCACCACAGCCCAGTCAATTTTCTATCAAACACATAAACACAAATCACGTGGCACACGGAAATGGCGTTTTTAACAACTTAGACAATGATACACTAATGCCTCATGTCAGTCACGTGACCTGTTTAATAACGTCAAAAATGTTTCTGGGTGGGAGTCAAGCATGTTAGAGTAGTGGGGAGGATAGATTGTTGTCTGTTGGGTATATAGAACTAATACGTGCTTCGAAATCAGAAAGAGACAAAAAAAACAGGAAAAAGAAATCCTGTGATGGAGTGATGGACTGAGTATGCAAATGTTTTTTATTTACTTTTTATTGCATTTAAGAATGGAAAACATTTTATTCAAAAATTTCGTAACATCAGTTTGGCGCCACCTGGATGCTGCACGCAGGCTCAAATAAGTGTTTCTCAGCCGAGCCAGGGGTCCTCTATTGCTTTCTCCTATTTTCCCCCTGCAGACCATCAGAAGAGCCCACCTCGTAATGACATCACTTCCACCTCCCAACATCTCAGCCTGATGACATCATTTCCAGTTCCAGTCCCTCAAGATCCCTCCCCTTCCTGCCTTTTTAACTATAAAACCGCCATCTTAATCGATGATATCAGTTCCACATATCTTTAAAAAAGACCTTTATTATTTCAAGTCCATTTTCAGGTATACAAGGTAAAAACTCCCCAAACCCTTATGCTTGTCTTTGAGTCTTTTTACAACAGTCATTACGAATGATATACGTTCCAATATGGAGTCACTGCATAGTGATCTGCAGCACACAAAATGGCAAAGGTGTAAGGCTTTTAAAGCTAAACCACAAAGCTGCCTAGGATCCTACCACCCTTCACAGATAAGGTACAACTCCAAGGCAGCCTGAATGCTGCCCTCCAAAAAACAAACTTTTAAAAACTCTCTAAACGAAATACCTGTTTTTGAAGAGTTTCACTACTGCAAAATCCAAATGTAATGGTTTGGAAAAGAAACTCCGCTGTTTTGTTTCTCATTACCTATTGTGATGTTATATTTGACGCATTCTCTGAAGTGAGATATGGACTGACGGATGATGGTGACGTGATGCACTGGTTCAAGCGTGCAATTCATTTTTTTGAGCACACCACACATGAGAATACGTCTGAAATGAATGGAGTGTGTGACTTTTTTTTTAGCAATGCATAGGCTAGTGTTTTTGAAAAGGATTACACTGTTGCCTACCTGCATTTCATCATTACATTTGCAATACTCAATCAACAACTAGCGTTCTGCGCCTTTTAAAGTAAGAAAAATCTAAAGGAGATTAACAAACAAGCAAACAAAACAAAGCAAAATGTCTGCCATCTGTTAGAATTACAAATGTAATTCATTTTATTACAAGCGTTTGTGATGCACCATCTGTTGGAATGAAAAATGCAATGCATTTTATTGTGACAAGTGTTTGTGATGCACCATCTGCTGCAGTAGCAAATGCAATACATTGCATTACTACAAAAGTTTGTGATACACTGTGTGACAATAAATACTGTCAGACATCACGAAGGTTTGGGGCAGCCACCTGTATATTGTGTCCTGGCTGTAAATTGTTTGAAAAATAACAACAGATCTTTATAGATCGGAGTCCACGACTGAAAGGAACTACTGAACTGCCTTAAGATGGCAGCTTTAATGCCAAGTGGAGGATGTGACATAATCAGGGCCGGAACTGGAAGTGATGTCATCAGCAGCGCCAGAACCAGATGTGGTGTCATTGATAGCGCCAGAACCAGGTAAGATTTCCCGGGAATGGTCTGTAAAGGAGGCAATCAGTGCACCTCGCCGCCCCCTGGTTATGCACGGAATTACAACTATTCAGGCCCTTTAGTTGCCTCCTATTCACATGCGTGTGACAGCTGTTAGAATGACAAATGTAATGCATTTTATTACTATAAATGTTTGTGATGTGCCATCTGTTGGAATGACAGATGCAATGCATTTTTTTAATACATGCAATATAAAATACATTCCAATAGACGGCACAATTCATTCATTACTGCTGAGGTGTTTGTTGAGTCCTATAGCTTTTAACCCATCTTGGATGGATAGCATTACTAGTTTCAGTATATAATACAGAGTGTATGTCCCCGAGTACAGTGTGTATATGTTTTGACATACAGTATGAACATTTCACTAAGCCACATCAGTATACGGTGAAAGTGTTTTAGCACCCAGTGTCTGCATTTCACTATAGAGTGTATGTACAGTTAAGAATAATATTGTCCCAAACAGCATACCACAGGAATCAGTCTGCGAGGGCACCCATATACCTCATTATCATCAGTTTCAGAAACCATAAAATCTGTATCATTGTGCCATACCATAAAGAATCAAAGACATCCATTGTATGAAATTTATTTTTTCCTAATTTTGGATACTATAGTCCATTACAAGAAGAGTAGAGAAGAATGCAGCAGTCTTCTAATTGAGTAAGGTTAAGCAAATATCAGTGCACTAAAGGCAACTACTTTAGAAGAATCACTCAGGGTTTATATCTCATTCTTGACAGTCACAAGCAGAGTAGCGAGAGGATGAGGGCCCACCAAAGCCTTTAAGGACTCAACAACATAATAAATGTTGACGTGCCAAAGCATACAGTCAAGGTGATGAAATCTTAGTCGAGGGACATTCTATTCAGGGACATGATTAGTGTGTCAGGTTTCAGATTTCCATAAAGCAGCTATATCATGACAGTGTGGTGAAGTGTGCCCGGGGTTTGTGGCATGATTAACAAACCAGAGCAGGTGTAAGATTTCTTGTTGTAAATGGTGTGGGTCAGATTTCGTGAGTGTGGGTGTGCACAAGAGTGACATGTGGCCTTGGAGAACTTAATATGTGTATAGGCCGAACCATTCATGTGGATAACTCTGATTGGCACAGATATCGCTCATTAGTATTCTGCAGATTATTAAGTGTACAGTGATCCCTCACTATATCACGCTTCGACTTTCGCGGCTTCACTCTATCGTGATTTTTTTCTCATACACGCTTACATCACTACACATGCGCTTTCTGAGAACTTTTATCTAAGCCCTACGATGGCTCCTAAACGTGCTGCTTTTTCTAAGCCTTCTGACAATAAAACTAAGCGCTGGAGGAAGATGCTTACTATCCAGGAGAAGGTGACACTCTTGGATATGATTAAAGATGGCAATACCCTACAAAAGCCTCCTCACACATATGAAAAGACAGCGCCAGCAACTGCCTATCAAGATGTTCATCAGCCGCGCGCCCAGACACCCACTGCATACTCCTAGTACTCCTTCAGCGGAAGGAGACAACACCCCCCCCTGAAGATACTGCACCACCTCTGAAGACTCGCCTACTGAGGTCGTGCCTTCATAAGTTAGTGGTTGTGTGCAATTAAATGTACAGTACAATAATCTACTATATAAAAGCGTTCGGGATTGTCCTTCTGTCCCGTGACTGCAAAGCGTAGCGGTATTCCGCTTATTACAGACTTACTACTTGCGGCTTGAGGTACGAAGTGACGCGATGTGAGCAGAGTTCTGGTGCTCTCATCGTTCCCTTGCTTTTGTGCGCGATGCGCTGGAAAAATAGACAAAATTATGTCTCTGGAAATAATTAATGTTGATGGAGTACAAATGCCTCACCGCGTAGTAAATATCAGGGGAGATGGTGCTTGCTTATTCTCATCTATAGCTTATTTAGTGCATGAAACTCCGTCTTTAGCGGTACAGATTCGAGCTGACATTGTACGACTTTGGACAGGCACTTGAGGGGATAAAAAAAAAAAAGATGTTATGAATGGACACTTTGATGTTCTCATTCCCTACACTTACATGCCTGATGTACACATGGAGTGCACAAAAATTGAGGATAAAAGTCGGTTGCCTTAAAACGTGAGTGCGCCTAGTAATATGATATTTGTAACGTCTAATATGTCTTATTTTCTCTTATTTTGTCTAATATATTGGGTAATACGAGTGTAATGGTTACTAAAGGGTGTTATTTCATGTCTAGAGGGTTCTAATAATGTTAAAAAACGTATTTAGAAGGTCGTAAACAGGTTTTCTATACTCTAACTCCGAAAATATTCGATTTATAAATAAGGAATCCTACTTCGTGAAAATTCATTTATCACGGTAGAGTCTGGAACGGATTAACCGTGATAAACGAGGGTTCACTGTACTTACACTCACAGGAGTATAAAAGGACTAAAATGGAACAGAAAGAGGATGAATTAAAGGGCAAAGAGATGGAAGAGCTTCTGATTTGTGGAGCAGGGGTGATCAAGGGCTGCAGGGTTCCTGCTGGACAAAAGAGGCGTCAATACAAGGGAGTTGGGCTCGGAACGTCCCACAGGACACTGACAGAAGGTTGCCAAGTTGTGTGTGGACTGCATTTACCAGTGTCTCAGTCTTGCTGATGGGTGAGCAGAATTGTTGGAGAGAAGGAGAGAGCAACTTAGATGAATATAAGGAAGCAGATTCTTGTCATGATTTTATCCTTGACTTTGTTTATTGTTTCCTTGATTTATTGGATTTTACTTCCAGCAAAGCACCCTTTTATATAATTATTTATTACTGAAGGCCTTTCACACTGCCTTTGATTGAACAAAAGCACTTTGCACCGATAACTGTTGTTGTGTCCTCCTCACTTGTCCTAGTCCATTCTCAGCTATGACTATCAAAGTTACGGAATATGGGGTGTGCCAACAACAGTGGGCACCCAGGGCATCACAGACAGGCAAGGAGATTTATAGACTGATCCCACCTGACCAGAGCAAACATGAGCTAGAGCAATCCCAGGGCATCTGAGAGTGGTTATAGAGTGCATGACTAGTCACCATGAGTTAACAGTATCATGGAGAGACCATCAAGTTTTACTAGCCTTTCTCAATCTCAAGTAGGTTGTGATTAGCCCGCCATTACTATAGTGCTGAAGGACGAAATCCAGTGATTCTGTTATTGAAATTTTACCCAAAGAGGCTTTCACTGACACACACATACACTATGTCACAAAATGAAATGGAGTTCCGTGAAGATGACTCTGTATGTGCAAAATGTCAGAATTACATCAATGGACACCATGTCCCTATGGAAACTGTCAGCAAGCCTTTTCTCACTATTCTGTGAAAAATTCTGTACACAGCCTCTTTGGATGATTTTCAAGGCTGTAGAGATAAAGGCCAGCTGTCATGTACAAGGTACAAGCACAACACCGTTTTTCATGCCCATCTATATCATGATGACCAAATAGTTCCTGAAAAGCATCAATGCAAGAAGATTAATGAACAGAAGCATGGTGAGGCTGCTTATTTTGGTTTGTTTCTTATTCTCAGAGCCAAGCAGATTTGGTGAAACAGCCTTGTGCTTTTATGAACCAAAGTATCCGGAATGCTTTACCAGTGGAGATGTGCTGTATTAATGCTATGGAACAAGACAAAAAAACTCTAAAACCCCAATTGTCCTGCCTTTCCATAGTTCCTTTGTTTTGGTTGCTTCTAACAGATTTTAATAGGTGCTGGAATCAGCCATTCATGACACTTAGGATAGAGTGTCATGTCAAGTGGTCTGGAGGTGTATGAGAGAGAAAGAAGCATCAGAGAAGGATTGTCCATGATATGTACAGAGTGGTCCAGATCTAATTATGCAGATCCAGATCATCTGAATGACTTTGATTTATACGGGGACGATTCCAGCTCGGCGCAAAGACTATTCTTCATGTCGTCAGTTCACATACTTCTCAATGGTCGGGTGATTGTCTATGTAATAAACTTAATAAGTTATAGCGTAATGAAAATTGCATAATTAGATCTGGACCACCCTATATAAGGGAGTGAGGATTCAGGTTAAAAGCTTTTTGCTGAAGACATTGTTTTGTGTAGCACCAGAAAAGTGGAAGTGGAGAGGAAGATGGAAGAATGGAGAAGGGCTTTGGAAGATAGAGGGCTGAAGATAAAGAGAACAAAGACGGAACATATGAGGATGATGATCAGGATTCAGAAGTTAGCCTACAGCTATGAGTGGATAAATGTAAAAATCTATGATTAGTGGAAACCCATGATGGAAAACTAGATGCAGAGATAACCCACAGGGTACAATGTGGATGGAACAATTGGAAGAAGGTATCAGAAGTATCGTGTAATCTAAGAATTAAGGCGAAGGTTAAAGGTAAAGTTTCAAGACAGTCGTATGACCAGCAATGATGTATGGAGCTGAGACATGGGCAGTAAATGAAGTACAGCAGAAGAAGTTACATGTGACAGAAATAAGAATGTTAAGGTGGATGTGTGGAGTTAATAAAAGGACAGAAAAAGAAATGAGATAATCACAGGTACACATTTGTCATTCCAATAGATGGCACATCATAAACATTAACACTGCTTTTACAAGTCCAATCATTAGTACCAACAGCCCATGTTGGCAAAAGGCAGGGATGCAGGTGAAAGCTTATGATGGCAATTCCTTAATCATGGTGAACAATTGCAAGACTCTGCCCCCATCACAAATGGGGTTTAACAGCTTACCCATGCCACTCAGTGCCATTGATCCCTACGTTGAGCCATTCAGAGCCGCTTCTAGAGATCTATTACTGACTTGATCTAGAGCTGTTAGGTGAAGGTTGAACAAGCACATTGACCCCACAAAAAAGTGGGAAAAAATAAAGAAGAAGAAGAAGAAGAAGACAACTACAATCAAATACTGAAAAGATGTGCATGCATCAATGAGTGCTACATTTATTTTATTGATTTTATTTTTTTTTGGTTTCACACTGTGGCCACCACCACCCGATTAAAGTACTGCACAGTTACCTTTGATTTTGGGACAGATGTGAACACCCTAACCATTGCAGAGACCCTCTACATCAGATCTGGGGCTGAGCAAAGTAACAATAAAGAATAACTTTTATCACATTTAAATATCGTAAAATACCAGGAGGGGTTGGGTGGTCTTGTGGTTTTAATACAACTGGAAGTTTATTTTCCCCAGCATTCTGTCAGCCAGAGTTTTGTATTCCTCTCCACCCTGGCCATATGAGCATAGCATCAGACTCTAACTTTTACAAATAAAACTGTCAGAGGCTTAAGAGCAGTAATTTAAGTTATGCTTAATTCCATTATGGAAACATTTTAAATCCATCTGTCTGTTTATTTGTATTGTCGATTTATTTTTCTCTGTTTTCTTTGTAATTGTAATTCTTTTACTCTTGGAACGCACTTTGAGCTACATTTTTGTATGAAAATGTGCTATTTAAATACATGCTGTCGCTGTTGTTAGCTAATTGACATTATGCTCTGGAAGCAAACAAAGTCATCTTCCAAGAGCACCAGACTGACAAAATCATACAGGCCGATATTCCACACCTCTGATAGCACAGAGGGAGCGAGACCCTAATTGAGTGTCTCAGGGGTACTGGACAAAGGACAGATGTGATGAAGACCGAGGGAGATGTGCAGCCACTAACCATGTTTCTATTTCCTTATCTATCTGACGTCACTTCCATCTGAATTGTCCAGACTTCACAGCTTCTGGTTCCAACTGCATAGAAACAGATGCCCCACTAGAAGCCAGAAAGGACGAAGCTTCTAACTGAGAGGAGCGTTACCCTCATATGTCCCCCAATTTACTTTGTGAGCCGAGCCTCACACAAACGCCTAGAGTGTGCCTGCATAACAAAATACATGTGGCACAAGACATGACGTGATCCCTCTATGGTGTCCCAGGGCCTGCAGCCAAGGGTACCACCCTCTGTTGGTAGTCATGACCGAGGTGAACCGATTCAGACAAGACTTTCAGTTCAAAAGTGTAGCTGAAGTTGATTAAGAAACAAAAATTTAAAGTGACAAAGTGCAATAGTGCTTCAATAAAGAAGTCATCCTCAAATCATATCCATAAAACTAGTTTGTTTGGGACTGTTCCAGAAATAAATCTCCAAATAAATAAATTAATTAAAAATCCTAAGCAATCCTTCTTGAGGTATTCTGTTTTCCCCACACCAGAACATCATAACAAATCCTATTTACGTAGCCCACCGCATCCCAATCTGCCACCTCACTTGGTACTCCCCAGACCCGAACTGTCACCTTGATCAGTGCCCCACAGCTCAGATGCTCCTTGTCCTCTGTATAGATGTCGCTACAATCTGGGTCCTCCATTACACGTATTATTACTGCAGCCTCTCTGCACTCTCATCTGTTCTCTGAAAGTCAGAAGACGTGAATATTAGCCACCTCTGCACCAGCCATCGATCCTGCTTTCTTTTCATATGAGGGACGTTCAAAAAGTTTCAGCACTTTTATATTTTCATGGAAACAGTGAAGGCGGGAGGAGTAGTCGTGTCTGAGGTGTGTAAGAGTTGTCACTCTGTGGAAAAGATGGCTGCGAAACATATAAACTGCAACAAAGAAGAACAGCGTTCTGTCATACGCCTTTTTGTGGGCTCGGAGCCCAAATTCATCTCCGCATGTCTGCTCAGTATGGGGATAAAGTTCTCTCTCATAGACTCGTCTATGAATGGATTGAAATGTTCCAAAATGGTCGTACTAGTGTGACGGATGTAGAGCACTCCAGACATCCAGCTATAGCCACAACCACAACCACGAGGAAAGAAGAAAACCCTGATGTGAAAGCAGCGGGTGCATCACTGGCTACGTGCTCAAACAAAAACATTTTTTGCTGATGGCATTAAAAAGTTGGTACGGCACTGGGAATTGCATCACAAAGGAAGGTGACTATGTAGAAAAGTGATGTAATTTGTTTTTAAAATTCTTAATAAATAGTTTTTGAACGTCCCTTGTAGTTCAACACAGCCGCAATGTCCTGTTCTCTTGAGGATGAATACAGTGGAAGGCAAACGTTTGGGGACCCTTACTTAAAATGACTGTTACTATGAATAGTTTAGTGAGCATAAAATGAACTGAACACCAAAAGGAATAAAGTTAAAGATGGCACATTTCTTTAATATTTTAAGGACGATTACATTTTTATTTCCCTCATTCACAGGTACAAAATCACAAAAAATGAAAAGGGCAAACATTTCAGCACCCAACATGATTTAATACTTAGTAAAACCCCGTTTGGCAAGTATCAGAGCTTATCAACGCTTTTTGTAGCCAGCCGAGAATCTTTCAGTTGTTACCTGGAGTGTTTTCACCCATTTGTCCTTGCAAAAGGCTTCTAATTCTGCAAGATTCTTAGGTCGTCTTGCATGCACTGCTCTTTTGAGATCTTACAACAGATTTTCAATGAAAACAATTGGCATCCTCCTCTTGAGGTTATTTCATTGTAGATTTTAAGCTGTGTTTTGGATCATTATCTTAATGTAGGACCCATCCTCTATTTAACTTCAACTTTTTTTAAGATGGTGTGATGTTTGCTTCCAGAATTTGCTGGTATTTATTTGAACCCATTCTTCCCTCTTCCAATGACATTTTCCCTGCTGCGACTGGCTACAACACAAGCCCAAAGCATTATCGATCCAACCCCAAGCTTAACAGTTGGAGACTTGTTCTTTTCCTGGAATTTGACACCCATTTTTATCCAAACATACCTTTGCACATTGCGGCCAAAACATTCTACTCTGACTTCATCAGTTCACAGGACTTGTTTCCAAAATGTATCAGGCTTCAGGCACTGAATTTTATGGCAAGGATGCAGGAAAGGTTTTCCTCTGCTGACTCTACCATGAAGGTCATATTTGTTCAGGTGTCACTGTACAGCAGAACAGTATACCACCGCTCAAGAGTCTTCTAAATATTCCTGAAGGTCTTTTACAGTAATACAAAACTTATTATTTGTCCTTCTAACAATCCAATGAGCGGTTCGTTTAGAATTTTTTCTGGGACTTGAGGCGTCAGCTTGACTTCCACCATTACTGTTAACTGCCATTTCTTAAAAACATGGCGTACTGAAAAAACAGCTTCCTGAAAATGCTTCTTGCTTTATAAGCATCAATTATTTTATTTTTCAGTGAGCTAGACAGCTGCTTAAAGGAGCCCATGCTGATTGTTGGAACAAGGTTTGAGGAGTAAGAGAATTTATACAGCTTTGCATTTTGCATTACCTTGGATTTCCTAACCATGCCATAGCCCTAATGAACAAATGAAGGCTCATTAGGTTTGTGATGCCTTGTGCACCACTGCACTGCATAGCACAGAAATATGGATGGCCTACATGCCAAGATCAGAGTGTGGATGATCCAACCCTGTCCTTCTCAACATCTTGCATTTGGATGTTGAATGTAAAGAGACTTGTATGTTTTGTAACATTGACAATTACTTGGCAAAATCTTACTTTTTTCAAGCTCCATAAGAATGTTCTTAATATCTCACGGTTCTGAGCACACAACCCTTGTCAATGCACGTTGCGTACTGGCGGTGGTCTGACGACGGAGTGATGGCACATTCTTATTGACCTCACTATTCAGGTGCTCCCACTCTTGTTTTTTTGTTTAATTTGTGACTTTTATTGCTTTTGCCGTAGTCTGCTTCAGTCAGTCACACCTCAAGTTCACATTCAGTTAAGCTTTGTTTCTGCCATTTTTCCCACCATCCCTAATTGTTTGTAGCAAAGGCACCATATACAATGTAATAAGAATAAAGTATGCAGAAAACTACAAAAAGAGTTGGGGAGTTGCCCCCTGTAATAGCAGCAAAATTGGGTCAATATTGGATGGAAAAAACAAAACATTGTGATGTCATCACAATGAGCCGGAAGTGACATCATCAAAGGGTGGACTTTGTGACGTTGTCACAAAGGGCCAGAAGTGATGTCATCAAAGTTGGACCAGATGTGACGCCATCCTGCGGAGCCAGAGGTAACACCATCACAGATTGAGTGGTGTGCATTAAGCCATTTTCTGATACCGAAAGTGTTGTCGGTGAGAGAGTGTTTTTATTGTTTATCTTCTTTTGTTCTGTAGAGACAGGGAGAGACATCAGTACCCCAAATCAACCCCTTATCTTATATTATAAGTTATTATTATAAGTCACTCACCTCAGGGCTTGTTGACTGCCTCCTAAGCACACGTGTGTGACAACAGTTACAGACAGGAGGTGGTAGGAAGTGACTAAAAGCGTGAGCACAAGCACACAATTTTAAGTTGATCTGACATTGCAAAGGAATTTGCTGTAGCATGTAACGTACATTATTTTTTTAACTGATTTTTTGTGTGTATGCCATTTTTGCCTTTTGAGTGTCAGCAAAGTTTTAGTATAGAATCTAAGTAAGGTTTCATACATGAGGGCCCCTGGACTTTAACCTTCCAGGATGTCAATTCCAATTACTGTGTAAACTGTGCGTCACTTCAACTGCCTGTGTTTCAAGTGTAAAAAATAAATATAAGCTGTTGCAGTGTATCCTGACCCCTTAAGTTGCCTTGGATAAAGATGTCCGCCAACAATAAAATAATAATAAGGCACACAGTTATAGTCATGCATGTCTGGCCAGTTTCGATTCACGAGTTAAGTTGCTTAATTTTGGGATGCGGTAAAAAGGAGGAGGACATGAAACACAGAAGTTCACACTGGGAACCAACTGAACTCAAGTCTTTGGGGCTGTGCTGCCCTATCAGTAATCTTTATGTTGTAAGCACCTTTTACTGTGGCTTCATAGTGGCCTTTGAGTTATGGGACACTCTCTGCCATCCTTGATCTCATAGTGACCACTGCTTTGTAAAGCAATAAAGCATCATGGTGTATGTGGAGTGACAGGGCTTCATCTAAAACTAAATGGAAAAAAGAAGGGGATGGCCTTCAGGTCTGACACATATGATATCATCATCCATTTGAAAGACAGCAAATGGTACGTGTAATTCAAGACATCCGAGTGATAATTTCTTGATTTAGTTCAGGGCATTAGTTGACTGTTCAGATCCTGGTAAGAAGAGCAATCTGTTCTGAGCAGCAGCTTCAGTCCGTGTATTAAAGGAGTGAGAGTTTCTCACTCAAAGGCCTTGCACACAATTACTGACAAATGCACCCTTTTTCCGGTTGCTCATAATAATCCACCATTTTTGCACTTTGTGGTCTTCCTCCAGACATTGAACCCTTCATGTCTCTGGACATACTGTACCTGTATGGAAACTTTATAATCTGAAGAAGAGAACCTCCAGCCTTCCACGCCAGTAACATCTCCTGTATATTCATTAAGTTGGCCACCCCAGTCTGCCCAAACAGATTCCAACCACTCTCATTGGTAAGTTGGGATTTCTTTTGCGTCCATCGTGCCAGCTGTGAGGAGCAGCAGCAGTCCTCCTTGTACTTTATGAATTGTTCACATGGAAGTGGAGACGGAGCAGTAGAAGGGGTTTGTTTCTTCAAACATCAGAGAAGAAAGTCACTGTGTGCAAATCTCTGGAGAGGGCTGTTCGGCTCCTACCTACAGGGGCTGGCCGACTGATAACATTCTTCGTAGTCTATCACTAGGACTGTAAACGACTTAAGCTTGCAGCTGAAAACAAAAGCCTTTTTATTAAATACGGGAGAGTAGAGCACAGTGGGACTGTGTTTTCAAACAATGAGACTCCTGTCTGGAAATCCCCAGACTGACAGACACTAAAGTCAGATGCTGCAGTGGGAGCAGTGGAGGCAAATAATTAGGACCTCTGTGAAAGGTGCTGGTAGCTAAAGTAGAGATAATAAGACATCTCTTTTTATTATATTTTTAACCCAGACACACAATGTTTCTTTCCATCTTATCCTGATCTACACTCGGCTCTTGTGTATTGAATGTTTTGTCTGGTTCATCCTGTGCAACGCTCAAAGGGTTATAAACTGCAGAAAATGGAAAGTGCAACGCCAGGAGGGTGAAGTCTGACTTCTGCCACACATATTGCTTATGCTTACTTTTATAAATGAATAAAAAGTTCAGCACAGTGTCTATGAGATATCAAGACATAAGTAATGGTGGAGGTGTGGGCCTTTATATACACTCATCTAAAGGATTATTAGGAACACCTGTTCAATTTCTCATTAATGCAATTATCTAATCAACCAATCACATGGCAGTTGCTTCAATGCATTTAGGGGTGTGGTCCTGGTCAAGACAATCTCCTGAACTCCAAACTGAATGTCAGAGTGGGAAAGAAAGGTGATTTAAGCAATTTTGAGCGTGGCATGGTTGTTGGTGCCAGACGGGCCGGTCTGAGTATTTCACAATCTGCTCAGTTACTGGGATTTTCACGCACAACCATTTCTAGGGTTTACAAAGAATGGTGTGAAAAGGGAAAAACATCCAGTATGCGGCAGTCCTGTGGCGAAAATGCCTTGTTGATGCTAGAGGTCAGAGGAGAATGGGCCGACTGATTCAAGCTGATAGAAGAGCAACTTTGACTGAAATAACCACTCGTTACAACCGAGGTATGCAGCAAAGCATTTGTGAAGCCACAACACGCACAACCTTGAGGCGGATGGGCTACAACAGCAGAAGACCCCACCAGGTACCACTCATTTCCACTACAAATAGGAAAAAGAGGCTACAATTGGCATGAGCTCACCAAAATTGGACAGTTGAAGACTGGAAAAATGTTGCCTGGTCTGATGAGTCTCGATTTCTGTTGAGACATTCAAATGGTAGACTCAGAATTTGGCGTAAACAGAATGAGAACATGGATCCATCATGCCTTGTTACCACTGTGCAGGCTGGTGGTGGTGGTGTAATGGTGTGGGGCATGTTTTCTTGACACACTTTAGGCCCCTTAGTGCCAATTGGGCATCGTTTAAATGCCACGGGCGACCTGAGCATTGTTTCTGACCATGTCCATCCCTTCATGACCACCATGTACCTATCCTCTGATGGCTACTTCCAGCAGGATAATGCACCATGTCACAAAGCTCGAATCATTTCAAATTGGTTTCTTGAACATGACAATGAGTTCACTGTACTAAAATGGCCCCACAGTCACCAGATCTCAACCCAATAGAGCATCTTTGGGATGTGGTGGAACGGAGTTTGTGCCCTGGATGTGCATCCCACAAATCTCCATCAACTGCAAGATGCTATCCTATCAATGTGGGCCAACATTTCTAAAGAATGCTTTCAGCACCTTCTTGAATCAATGCCACGTAGAATTAAGGCAGTTCTGAAGGCGAAAGGGGGTCAAACACCGTATTAGTATGGTGTTCCTAATAATCCTTTAGGTGAGTGTGTATATATATATATATATATATATATATATATATATATATATATATATATATGTATATATATATATATATATATATATGTGTATATATATATATTGTCACAAAACGAGTCAAAGACAGAAAAAGGTTTGGGGCAGCCACCCATGTAATTTGGTATCCTGGCTGCAACTTTGTTTTCTTTCTAATACCAGCACTGAAGTGCTTACAACAGAGTCCAAAACAAGACTGACACAGAAGGGAAAAGGGAAGGCTTTTAAAGGGGAGACAGGAAGTGAGGTCATAAGGGTCGGGCACGTGTTCATTGTTCATTGGTTTAGTCCCGGATGTGACATCAGGGGCCGGAGCTGGCAAGGTCTGTCTCCATTGGCTCGGTCCCAGAAGTGACGTCCAGAGAGACAGGTGGAACCTCCCGGGTTAGGTCTACAGGGAAGTGAGAAAGAGAGTTAGTGCGCTCTGCCACATCCCGGCATGGCTCAGAACTGCCTTCACTGAGCCCTTTAGCTGCCTCCCATGCGCGTGTGTGACAAGGCCCCCAGCCCAGACCCGTCGGGTCGGGCGACCTTAACCGAGAGGTCGTAAACCCGAGAGAGCATCGGCGTTGGCATGGAGAGCACCCGGCGATGAACGGCGAAAACTTGTACGGCTGCAGGTCAAGAAACCACCGGGTGACCCAGCGGATTCGACTCCTTGTGCAGGGCCATCCACTGTAGAGGTGCATGGTCCGTGACAAGGGTGAACTCACGCCCAACAGGTAGTACCTCAGCTGAGTGATCGCCCATTTAATCGCCAGAGCCTCCCTCTCCACCGCCGCATACCTGGTCTCCCGGTCCAACAGTTTCCGGCTCAGGAACATGACGGGGTGTTCGACACCATCGACACTTTGGCTCAGCACGGCTCCCAGGCCTGTGTCCGAAGCGTCCGTCTGGAGGATGAAAGGCAAAGAAAAGTTAGGTGCCATCAAAATAGGTGCGGACGTAAGGGCCTTCTTCAAGTCACCAAATGCAGCGTCTGTTTTTGCAGTCCATACCACAATGTTGGGGCCCTCTTCTTTGTTAAATCAGTCAAGGCGCTTTCTCCAAAACCGGGTACAAACCGGCGGTAGTACCCGCTAACCGAAAGGCTTGGACCTGCCGCTTGGTTCATGGACGGGCCATTTCAGAATGGCATCAATTTTGGAGCACTGTGGCCTTACGGTACCCCGACCCACCAGGTAGCCTAAATATTTGGCCTCGCTTAATCCAAAGAAACATTTCTTGGGATTAATCCGGAGCCCGGCCTCACCAAGTGTCCGTAATACCGCTTGGACATGCTGTAGGTGTTCCTTCCATGTGCTGGAATAGATGACCACGTCATCTAGGTAGGCAGCACTGTATGAGTTATGAGGCCGAAGCACTTTGTCCACCAGACGCTGAAAGGTTGCTGGAGCCCGTGTAACCCAAATGGAAGGACACGATACTGCCAGTGTCCGCTAGGGGTACTAAACGCGGTTTTTTCCTTCGCGGAGTCCGTTAAAGGACCCTGCCAGTACCCTTTTGTCATGTCAAGTGTGGTCAGGTATTGAGCCTGTCCAAGCCTCTCGAGGAGGTCGCCCGCAGCGTGGCATTGGATAGGCATCAAATTGGGAGACTTGGTTAAGCCGACGGAAGTCATTGCAGAACCTCCAACTCCGTCAGGCTTACCGACGAGCACAATGGGGCTGGACCAGGGACTATAACTCTCCTCAATTACACCTAGTTCCAGCATGCGCTTGATCTCAGTTCCACTTCAGCCTTTTTGCCTCGGGAAGGCGGTGCAGGCGTTCTCGGACAACAACCCGGGCTCTGTCACAATGTTGTGCTCAATCAGAGAGGTCCTTCCGGGTGTTCACTGACTACCTCTCGAGCGGTCCGGATAACTGTTTCCAGCTCCTGCCGTTGCCTGGGTCTCAAGTCTGCGCCAAAGTTAAGGTCGTGTGTGTGAGCGAAGAGTGGCGGGGCTGGCGGAGGAGGGATCAGGGTCCCTGTCCTTCCACGGTTTCAGCAGGTTCACATGATATACCGCTCCTTTGGCCGGCGATTGGGTTGACTCACCAAATAGTCGACCAGTCCCTTCCTCTCCTTAACCGTAGGGGCCCTGCCAGTGGGCAAGCAACTTAGAGTGGGAGGTAGGCACTAGGACCATGACCCGATCTCCGGGTGGAACTCCCGAAGAGGCGTGCGCGGTTGTAGTAGCGAACCTGTGCTGCTTGAGCCTCCTCCATGTGACTTTTAAGGACAGGCGAATCTTTCCAAATCTATCGCGTAACTGCGCGATATACTCCAGTATGTTAGTGGTGGGAAGAGCCTCTTCTTCCCAGCCTTCTTTCAAAATATCCAATATGCCCGAGGTTGTCGCCCATACAGTAGTTCAAAGGGGAGAACCCGTGGAGGCTTGTGGGACTTCCGATAGGCAAAAGGACGAGGGGAGGAGCTGATCCCAGTTCCTTCCATCCTCGCTGACCACCTTACGTAGCATTTGCTTGAGAGTTTGATTAAACCTCTCTACTAATCCGTCGGTTTGAGGATGATACACGAGGTTTTAAATGCTTTATTTTCAGTAATCTGGCAGTCTCCTTGAACGTCTCCGAGGTGAAGGGGTCCCCTGGTCTGTCAAGACTTCTTTGGGGATCCCCACGCGAATACCCTAGTAATTCCCGTGCGATGGCTTTAGAGGTAGCTGGCGCAACGGAACAGCTTCGGGTATCGTGTAGCATAATCCACGAGGACTAAAATGTACTTGTGTCCTCGGGCTGAGGGCTCTAGAGGTCCCACCAGGTCGACCCCGATTCTGTGGAAGGGAACGTCAATCAAGGGAATAGGAACAAGAGGAGCACGGTCCCTCCTAGGAATCTGTCGCAGTTGACACTCCGGGCAGGAAGCGCAAAAGCGACGAACCTCCTCATTAATTCCTGGCCAGTAAAACCGGAGCTTGATCCGCTCCAGAGTTTTTTCGGTGCCCAGGTGGCCACCTAGGAGGTGGGCGTGTGCTAGCTCGCAGACCTGCCGCCGGAAGGTACGCGGACTAGCAGCAGCCTCGTCTCCTGCCCGTCATGCATTGCTACACGGTAAAGGAGGTCATTATCTAACACAAAGTAGGGGCCCTGTGGCATCGACTGACTAGTGCGCTGGCCATTGACAAGGACCACTGCATTTTTACAAACTTCAGGGAGTCGTCATTCCATTGCTCCCTTTGAAAGAAGCCGGCGTCTTTTAAATTGAAACCGCAACACGGAGAGAGGGTCAGCGCCGACCTCAATGGGCGTGGTTTCCTCCCGCTCCGCTGGCGTTGGTGGATGGCGTGTCAGCCTGCGACGGCCGGAGTTGCCACGTCAGCCAGGGCGGCTGCTTCACCTCTCTCTGCCGGCTGATTACACGGCGTGGAGGCAGCTTGAGACGGTTCATCTCCGTCCATAACGAGGCCCAACTTAACCCGGGAGTGGTATGTGTCTCGCTTTTAATGTCAGACCAGTCCCGCCCTAGTATCACCGGGTGCGGAGGATCAGGAAGGATTGCCACGGTTACTTTCTGGACTGATCCTCCGTAGCTAATGACACAGCGGCGGTGCTGTACCAGCGGGTTTCCCGTGGACACAGGTTATACTGGTCTTGAATTTTAGCCATTGTCGCGGTAGCACAAAGCGGCGGGCAACAATGGAAATGTTGCTGCGGAATCGAGCAGAGCGGAAGTTTTAAACCGTTAACGATCACCACGCCTGTATGCGGGACCGCCAACGGGTTTGTCAGAGCACACCAAGCCCTCCTCCCCTCCACCTGCATTCCTCCTCGCCTCCAAGCGGTTTTGCGTGCCAGCGCCGCGGACGCCGATGCAAGCTCCGGGTTATACAGGGAGGGGCTAGGTCTTGGGACATACCCGGCTGAGTTTGGCAGAAGGGCGGTTCTGCTCTCCCAGAGTGTGAGGCCGCCCTCTGTGTTTCCAGAAGCTCTATGAGCTCAGACATGTTCTTAAACTGCACGCCCCAGACCGGCTGGGTGAAGCCCTGGGGAAGTGCTTTCAGGAGCAGATAGCACGCTACCTGCTCAATGACCTGGTGGGGCTTGTTTTCCAAGGGCCGTAGCCACTGCCATACTTTTGCCCATAAGGACCAGGCTTGTTTACTGGTCGGCCTCTCAGGGTCCAACCTCCACTTCGTTATTTTACTCACCTGCCAGTCTGGGGCACCCCAAGGTGGTAAAGGGGCTGTGGTTTCACTGGGGGCAGGCACTCTCCCCAAGAGAGCATACTGAGTCCCTCTTGTCTCCCCCTCCAGGGCAGCCCATTCGGTGAGCCCCACCCGCACACTCCCTGGCCTCTCTAGGCGGCCTAGTTCTGCGTGCTGGGAGCGGAGCCCGCACCGGTCTCGCCAACCACGGGCACCCTCCCGCCTGAATACTCGGCCCGATGCGCTCCCACCTGGGTGTTTTGCAGGTCCTGTCCCCTTCTCTTCTGGGACTTCTCCATCCTGCCGACTACGCCACTGTCACAAAACGAGTCAAAGACAGAAAAAGGTTTGGGGCAGCCACCCATGTAATTTGGTATCCTGGCTGCAACTTGTTTTCTTTCAAATACCAGCACTGAAGTGCTTACAACAGAGTCCAAAACAAGACTGACACAGAAGGGAAAAGGGAAGGCTTTTAAAGGGGGAGACAGGAAGTGAGGTCATAAGGGTCGGGCACGTGTTCATTGTTCATTGGTTTAGTCCCGGATGTGACATCAGGGGCGGAGCTGGCAAGGTCTGTCTCCATTGGCTCGGTCCCAGAAGTGACGTCCAGAGAGACAGGTGGAACCTCCCGGGTTAGGTCTACAGGGAAGTGAGAAAGAGAGTTAGTGCGCTCTGCCACATCCCGGCATGGCTCAGAACTGCCTTCACTCGAGCCCTTTAGCTGCCTCCCATGCGTGTGTGACAATATATATATATATATATATATATATATATATATATATATATATATATATATATATATATATATATATATATATGTATATATATATATATATATATATATATATATATATATATATATATATATATATATATATATATATATATATATATATATATATATATATGTATATATATATATATATATGTATATATATATATATATATATATATATATATATATATATATATATATATATATAGTTGGCACTTGAGCTCACCCTCTGAACTTTGACAGGTGAAAATCCAACCATCCATCCATTATTCAACCCACCATATCCTAACTACGGGGTCTGCTGGAGCCAATCTCAGCCAACACAGGGCCCAATGCAGGAAACAAAACCCGGGCAGGGCGCCAGCCCACCGCAGGACACACACACACACACACCAAGCACACACCAGGGACAATTTCAAATCGCCGATGCACCTAACCTGCATGTCTTTGGACTGTGGGAGGAAACTGGAGCACCAGCAGGAAACCCACACAAACACGGGGAGAACATGCAAACTCTACACAGGGAGGACCCGGGAAGTGAACCCATGTCTCCTAACTGTGAGGCAGCAGCGCTACCCACTGCACCAGGTGGAAATGACAGTTTTCATTTATTTCATGTGGCATGTGATATCACTGAAATTAAATAAACAAAGAAATCATTCAAGAAATACATGAAGAAATAAGCTCCATTTATTCATTATCACATTTAACTATATATTGTAAAAGAATGAGTCGAAACACACTGGAAAGGTTTGGGGCAGCCATCCGTATATTGTCCCTGGCTGCAAAAAGGGTTGGAAGACAGGCACTGCTGTGCACAGATTGAGTTCCAGATTGAACTGATGAGGTTAAGAAAAGATGGCGACTTTATAAGGTGAAAAGCGGAAGTGATGTCAGTTGGCCAGAACTAGAAGTGGCGTCAGTCTGGGCGCTGGAAACAGAAGTAACGTCGTTGATGTTGAAACAGATATCTGGCCTGCAGAGATAACAGAGGTAACGTTTAGTGCACCCCACCACCCCCTGGCCTGGCAGGTAATTACTTTCACTTGCTCCCTCCTAGTCGCACGTGTGTGACAACATTCATTTATTTAATTTTGTCTGAAATAGTAGACCTGGAATATGGACATAGATAAGGATGATAGCCAGAGAAGATCGATGCTGTGGTATAGCCAGGGTTGCTTTTCTTTTCATTTAATCTTTGTGTAGACTTCTATCTTTTCCGGGCAAGGGTTGTGACTTCATATATTATTTTATTAATTATGTTTTTGTATATTTATTAGTGAGTACTTTCTTGTTTGTAATGTATCCATTTGTTATTATCTTTGCTTAGTTATTTGACATCCATGTCTTGAGCCCAGGGGGGTGAGCCCCAACTTTATATCAGTTGGAGTTTAAAACGGCACAAGTGTTGTGTCATTAGTTTAAAACTTTGGTTCTTCTTTGGTGTTTGGGATTTTGTACTTTGACTCTTTGTGTAAATAAGAGCCACGTGGCTTCCATCTTAAATGCACATTTGTGCCCTCGAGTATGTGACTCAGTAGTTTGTACTTTTATTTTCCTTATGTAGAATTTGACATTGCAGATGGTCTTGTTGCCTGATTTCCCAATATTGTGACTACATTACTCGTGGCAGTAATTTAAAAAGGAAATATTATTTTCATGGTATAGTTTCCAGACTTCTTTTTTTTTAATGTATAGGACTTTTAAACACGTGATACGGGCAAATACTGGACACGTGTCAATTACTGGAATGAATGACTGCAGTAACTGCTTAGGGGAATGCTGTAGAGAAGATTAAAGTCATTTTTATCATGTAATCTTCTACAAACGTTTTGACCACATGCAGCCTATTTTTTTTCAAATTTATACACTTCACCAAACCAGGAGCACACAAACTGACAGGGGGGTTTATGGCCCACCCGGATGGAGTCCCAGTCCACGAGTACAAGCAATAGTGAGAAGACACTCAAGCAGGTCGCCACATACACAGGGCTGCCTCGGGAGAGATGGCAGCATCAGAGCTGGTCATTTATAGACAAAATGCTGTCATTTTTTCTGCCAAGAATGAACAGGAAGGATGAATATGTTTTCAGTACTGTGAGAAGTATTTACATGTGCAGACATTCAAGTCATTTTTATGTGTTGTTAATCATATTGGATGCAATAATTTCAACAACTGCTTCATTGTCTTATTAAAGCACAAAATCCACTGGTATTGGCTATGGCATCCATATTGCATGTAAAAAGAAGGTACATGTTATTAGTTTGTTAGCTGTGGCTGCTGATGACATGAAAATAACTATCAAAAATGATTTTCATCTTTCTTTTCTATTGTCATTGAAAAAATATGTTGTTTGGGTGAGTATTTACTATGTCATTATGTTTTTGTAATCCTTCTTGATTAATTCCTGATTAATTGCGATGGCTTAGCTGGTCGGCAAAGGAATGCTATGTGTGTATATACAGTAGTGGTCACAAGTCTGGACACACCTGCTCCTAGAAAGGTGGTCTTTCATTGTTACTGTTTTCTACAATTTAGAAAAATATTGAAGACATCAAGGCTATCAAATAACACATTGTGAGTTATGCAGGGGCCAAAAGGTCTTAAGCAAATCAGAACTGGGTTTGCCTAGATGTCAGCAGTGCACACTGTCGGCATTCTCTCAACTGGGATTTTAAAGGATTTCTCGCTTGTTGGTCGCTTTTTCTTTGCTCACCGGTCCAACTCCATCTCTCCTGGGTTTAGGTCAGGAGGCCAGGTCATCTACTGTAGGACTCCATCAGTGTCCTGCTATATCAAATAGCCCTTACACATCCTGGAGATTAGTTTACATAGGACAAGTATCCAAAATACAAGGATGGCCAAACTAAGCACAAACCAGATGGGACGGCATGTCGCTACAGAATGCTGCGGAAACCACGTTCATTAAAAGGGCTTTCAGTTCTACACAAATTGCCGACAGTGTCACCAGAAAAGCAGCACACACCATAAGAACATCTCCCCATATGTCATGGTGAGAACAACACATGCAAATGTCATCTGTTCACAAAACACACATCAGTTGGAAATAAAAATCTGAAATTTTAACTGGTCTGACTAAATGATACATTTTCACAGTCTGACGCCCACTGCCCATGTTTCTTAGCCCTTCTAGTTTTTGTTTTTTTTTTTTTGCAGCAATTCTCCCATGAAGGTCTAATTCAAGCAGTCGCCTCTGAACAGTTGATGTTAATGTGTCTGCTGCTTGAACTGCATGAAACATTTATGTGAGTTGTAATCCGAGGTGCCGTTAATTGGCGATTTCTGAGGCTGGTCACTTTATTAAACTTATCCTCTGCAGCAGAGGTAACTCTTGGTCTGCCTGTCCTGTGGGGATTTGATCATAGCACTTGATGGTTGTGACTGCATTTAAAGAAACGTTCAAAGATTTTAAAATCTTGCAGATTGACTGACCTTTATGATGAGCTGTCATTTTGTCTTTGTTAAGCTGAGCCATTCTTGTCACATTATGGACTACCACACTGAGAAATGATGGCCTTCTACCAAAAAGAGCTATTTATAAGCCACACTACCTTGTCATAACACAGATAATTGGTTCAAATGCACTAATAAGGAACACAATTCCACAAATGAACTTTTAAGGAGGCACACTGAATAATTAGGATGATATACTGTAATAATTGTGGTTCAACATTGTCCAACTTTACATTTCATTACAGTTGTAAAGGAACAGTTTGTTTGGGGCATCAAAAAATTGAAACGTTTGTTTTTGAAAGAATTTCATGCATAGGCACCAAGGTCATTATATTTGCCTTAGAAATAAATTTCAGGTACAGAACAGTAATCCCTCGCTATATCGTGCTTCGACTTTCACGGCTTCACTCCATCACGGATTTTAAATGTAAGCATATCTAAATATATATCACAGATTTTTCGCTGGTTCTCGGATTTCTGCGGACAATGGGTCTTTTTAATTTATGCTACACGCTGCCTCAGTTTGTTTGCCCAGCTGATTTCATACAAGGGACGCTATGGCGGATGGCTTAGAAGCTACCCAATCAGAGCGTGTATTACGTATTAAATAAAACTCCTCAATGATATACAATATGTTTCCTGTGCGGTGCTTGATTGTTTGCTTGTCTCTGACTCTCTCACTCTCTCTGCCTGATGGAGGGGCCGTTTGCTTAGAAGATACGGACGCTCCTCTAAAAAATGCTGCTTTATTGTGGTGCTTTGGCATACTTAAAAGCACAGAAGCACGTATTGATTTTTTTGATTGTTTGCTTTTCTCTCTCTCTCTCTCTGAAATTCTCTGCTCCTGATGCACACTCCTTTGAAGAGAAGATATGTTTGCATTTTTTTAATTGTGAGAAAGAACTGTCATCTCTGTCTTGTCATGGAGCACAGTTTAAACTTTTGACTAAAGGGTGTTATTTCATGTCTAGAGGGCTCTAATAATGTTAACAGGGTGGGAGAGTTTAGAAGGGCTTAAAATATATAAAAATAACCACACAAACATATGGTTTCTGCTTCGTGGATTTTCATCTATCGCGTCTGGAACGCAACCCCCACGATCGAGGAGGGATTACTGTATTTGAACATAACCCTTTAGACCAACCTTTTTGACAAGTGGCCCAGCTTTAGTTTAAGAATCACTTCATGGACCTTTACAGGAGAATCATTTGCGTAATTTTGCTTCTCCTTTAACTGATCTGACAAAAGGTCATAAGAATCTTACCTTGTTCTGCAAAACTTGAACTTTATTTTATAGATAGAAGCGTTGTGTTATGTCAGATAGTTAATCATCAAGAATATTCGATGATATAATTAACTCTTTTAGGGGTGCATATATTTTCCAAAAACAATTTTCTGAAGAGCACACAAAGCAATTGTTTCACACATAAATCAGGCTAAAGCGTCTGTTGCTGCATGCTGTGACCGCCAGTTCACAATCTCTTGCAGCTCACGGTCGGCACAATGGCTGACAGGAATGCGCGGCAGGCTCCATGGGACGGGATTGGCAGCAGTGGTCGCAATGCAACACGGTCGCTGGTTTGTACCTCTTGTCATTGTAGTAGCGGTCCTCCCGGGCAGCAGTTGTCAGAGCACCACGTTCAGCTACACGAAAGTGTTCGGCACCATGATCAACAGGGGACCGATCAGCTGATGCTGGTACCTCACTTTCGTTTTCAATTACTTGCATTGAAATCACAGTCTGACAAGTCAGTGTCTAATTCAACGATAATATGCAAAACGTCGTCCACGCACTACTTTGCTTTGTGCATTCGCTTCAATCTCTTGCCAGATGTTGATGCCATTTTTGCTGTTGTTTGCTCTTCGCTATTCACACGAGTGCAGGAAGTCTCGGTCAAATCAACGAGGCTAATTTTCCTTCTAGCAAAGGGAGTCAAACTAAAACATAACAGCAGGCTTAGTCACCGTTTACAGCCGATTGCCACCCTCGCACTTCCTCTTGACAAAAGTCGACATCCGCCTGAAAGAGTTAAGCTCTAAATGGTTTCCCAGAGGACATAATTATCCCGCCAAATAGTCAATACTCTCAATAAAGGAGTGTCTGGCGATAAAAGGGAAGTTGAAGCAGATTTGTTATTACCTTTGGTGTTGCAGGGTCACACTGGCAACCGATCACGTACTTCTGCAAATGCTTTATAGGCAAAAATGCAGAAATTCAAAACTCACTAGCAGGGATGTGCAGTCAGGGGAGGCAACAGGAAAAGAGTGTTAAATAAAGAATGTTTTTTATGGCATTATTTGTGCATCCCTGAACCTGACACACACCAATATCAATAGAATTTAAAAACGTATAATTATTAGAGTAAAAGTCACCAATCCTTATTTACACCTTACTCAGTCTTGTTTCCCTTTCCACGCCTCAGCAATACACCATTTGTATAAACATACAGTAGATTAAAAAGAAAGATTTTTCTTGCTCGTCTCCGTAAAGTGTTTAAACCACAGAAGAAAGTTACAGTCAGGTGAATCTCAACTCTTTGAGCCTCTTCTCTCTTAATGGCTGCCCTCCCACTCCACTGTGTCCCTGGGATGTTTTAACACATTTCAGGAGAGATGATCTAAAGATTCACTTTGTAGTCACAACATGAAACATTTGATCCGGTGCCCACATAAATGCACCACACTCACCTCTTTGGGGAAAGGCGAGTAAACAAATTCATTTTAAATAATTACTAGCAAATCAGCTCGATATTTATGTCCAAGGAGACTGCATCAGACCTTCGCAATGTGCAAAGGCACCATGTACTCCAAAAATATTCACTCAAGACACAAATCAGTGGTCCCAATACATACTGTATAGTGTACAGACATATATTTATTTGGTCTTGTTTTCAAATCCCAATATCCACAGGTTAAAACCCACCAAAATATTTTAAAAGCACTTATTTTTTTTTTAATTAGGCCCAGCCCAGTGCAGTATATACATAAAAAGCAGCTCTTTACAAAAGCCATCACAAATTCTGTATTCACACTCTTAAGAAAGTGAATCCACTTAGTACAAAAGTAGGCCTCATGAAGCCATGCCGTGAAACACAAATTTCATAAAGACACTGAGCTTAAACCAAAGCGTTATCAAAATGTCTCTCAAATTAAGGCAAAAGGCTGGAATGGAAAAAGTCTCACATATCAACCTTTGTAAAATGCAGCTGAATCAAATAACAATAAAGTTACAGAAAAGTATTTTTATAGCACCATCAGCTGATGGAAGTGACATCACACTCTGAATGCCCTTCTGCTGGCGACCAGGAGGAATGAAGCGTGAAGAGCAAGGAGAGCGTGGAGCTGGGTGAAGAACAGAGCATGTACTGTACAGAGCTGGTGGTCAGTGAAGGAAAGAGAGTGGTACAAGGACTGGAAAATAAAAAGAGAATGTAAATGGAATTTTTATTCCTTGAACTGGAGTTCAGCAGATTCAAAAACTGTTGAGTCTAATTGCTTGCTATTTTAACAAATATACATAAGCCTTCCCTTTTTCATTGACCTGGCAGAAAGAGACAGAAAGGTTACATTACATCTTAATTTTATGTATCCCAACATACTGAAAATTCGCCAATCCTTCTATTTTACAAATCAAAAGTCAATTAGTAGGGTAGATGCTAGCCTGGGTGCTTTAATAGCTTGGAGATTTGAAATGAGTTCTTGAACAAAGAACATGGGAGCAGAGATGGAAGCTGGTTAAAGGTGAATGGTACAATAATGTCAAAAGAGTATCTGAATGTTTAAAGAATATCTCAGCAGATATGTGGAGCATTGTATCAAACAGTATGAGGTCTTGAAAATGTTAGGTGAATTAGTATGGGTGCACTATACTGGACTGAATGGCCAGCTTAAATCCAAATTCTTCTTACTCTGACAAAAAGCAAGCTCCTCTTTTTTCCCCATTAGCTATTAAAAGAAAACAAAAACCACAATCTAAGTTTTTGGGGTCTGTTAAGTGGCAAGGGATGCAGCTCACTGTCGTTAGTGCTGTGTGACTTAAGAGTTGGCTCAAGAAAATCCCACACTATTGTTTAAGTGCAGTCTATAAACCCTGAGCTTGTTCACACAGACTCAAGTGGTGATAGATTTATACTTTCTTTTGCAAACCACCACTTTAGGCCTAAAGAATTCCTTAAGTTTGAGATGCAGCTGAGATTATAAAGATTAAAAGAATAACCGCTCATCCGTTGAGTAGACTAAAATATAGATGAGTATGAATAGCAGGCGATACTCCGCAGCAGACAATGAAGAGCACAGCACATCCTCAGACAGACATTTTCTCTGACAATAAGACTGAGCAGATATCAGCCGTGCAGAACAAAGGATTTATGCCCTTTCCCTTTAATACAGAACAATATCATTTCCACTGTTTGTTATATAAAGGACAATAATCCCGAAACATATTTAACTTGTTGATTTTTATTCTTCAGGCTAATGCACTGCCTGAGTTTTGCTTTCAACTCTGGCTGATGTGCATGCTGCAGAAAAGTGTTGGCTGTCTCATAGATGCACCATTATACTGGAATGTTCATTTCAAAAGCATAGCTGTTCACTTTTAATGCCCCAAAGCTGTTCCGTTTATGCTAATGATGTCAAAAAAACTAAACAGAAATCCAAACACAAAGCTTCTGCAGTACACCACCTCACAAGTGACATGAGTAGCAATAAGAAATGACAGCCATATGCTGAGCGGCCAACATCTCAAAATGTTAAGATTCACAGGGTATCGAGTATATGTACTCTAAATAAGATCCTTGAAAAATACATGGAGAAGAACCACAAACAGGAGGAAGACTTGCCTGAATAAGATGGAGGGCCGAGATAACCAATCAGATCAAAGCATAATTAAACATTACAGCACCAAACACGTTCTTCTAGAGTTTGCCAAGAACCTGCATAAGGAGTCCCACAGAAATACAAGCAAATTCATTTTTAATAAAAATCTAATCTTTGAATCAGCACGAAGAATTTCCAAGCAAACCTCTTGACAGAAATCCTTGGCTAATGCGTGTCTATGCCTGTCACAATGAGTTGGTGCTTTAACAGAGGAACGTCTCCTGTTTTAGTTTTTACGCCGAGGGGCATCAGTGATGTAAATTTCAAATGATACATCTAAATGTGTCACAGCATTTGCAGGTAAACTTTTGATGTGAAAATGAATTAATATTGTAATGTGCAAAAGGGAGGCATTTTAGACTTTTAAAGTTGAAATTTCACAAACAGCTATTGAATCGTTAACTTGGTGACTTCTGCTGTACTTAACCATAGTGAGACTCAGACGACCATTAAAGGAATTCAGGAGGAAGCCTCTGCCCTGAATGAAGACACCAACATTAGGTTACATTTGCTTCTACTTAGGATTAAAAAAAAAAATCCATACAACTTCTTTACGGAATTATCAAAATAATGAATTTTACCAACTATGAAGAATTTAAGTGGCAGAATAGAATTCAGTTGGTAAAATGGGAAAATATACTGAGGTGAACTGTTGAAAGAGATCATGACTTAGAATGCTGGGCAAAGAGCAACTATGAAAACTAATCTTGGTGTCTTGATGGAGAAACATTTTAACAATGTATAATATTAAGCCAATTCAGGATAAATGTGTGAAACTGTACATGCCACAGAGCCTTGAGAATGGAGAACAAGTTATACTCCATCACCAAGATAAAGATGAACCTGAACAAAATATGACTAAAAACTCATTCCTTTGTTGTTGTTCATTTGTTTTGTGTCTTATCTCAAACTAAATTTAGAACAAAATTTGTAGTCTTTGGTACACTTGCCAATGACTGATTAGTTTTGGACTTGATTACCAAGAAAGTGGATGTGCAGAACTCAGCTCATGGTTCTCTAAGCAGAGAGGCCGCTTGTAGAGATTGGCTATTGCTGCTGATCACTGCTGCGAAGTGCCTGGCTGGAGTGCAAGACTAACAGAAGAGGTACTTGGTAATCTGACCTAAAGTATCTCTCCAGATCCTAAAAGCATCTCACTTGATAGTCGCATCATCAGAAAGGAGAACAGGCTATAATTTTCACAACAAAGTTGTACCCAATCAGCAATGATGGACTCCGTGACCTACTTTACATTCCATGGCTTGCATACTAGTCATCTTAGGTCGAGTCAAAGTCTGTAGCTTCAAATTTCTAAGAGTCCCACTTTGGTCTTGTCTATTGAGACCTATCCTATTTTATCTTCTTGCATTAAAGAAGTCAAAAGGCCTGCACTCATAACAAGAAGACCATAATGAAGCACTTTCACAATGGGAATGCACAAGATATGAATTTATTGTTCATTAATGTGTGCCGTCTTTAATGTAGTGTTGTTCTCCTTCATACTGCGTGTATTGTATATTTGTGAATTATTTGCATTGCTTGTTTTAACTTATTGAATAAATACGATGACAAGCGTAAGCTAAATTTGAAAAGTTCATGCAGATAGCAAAAACAACAGGACTGAGCTTTGCGACAAGATACCCTTAGCCTAATTTTATTGAAATGTTCTCCACATGTGATCTCTCTGTTTGAGCACAGTTGTGTTTTAAAAGAATTAGCAGAAATACATCAAGGTTGACTATTAAGAATGAATAATGTTTAACTTGGTAACTTTTCACAATAACTGTAGAAATTCAAAAAGCCATGATGACGGTGTTGGCCTAGACAAGATCTTTTAACATACTGTATACTTTACCGGACAGCTTCATTTGAGAAAATCTGCTATTCAAAACTACTGTTTTACTATCTCTGCACATGTTTTTGAGTGAAACAGTGTCCTAGAATTCTGAAACACATTAAATTTGCTTCACAATGTGACTAACGGGACTAACATGCTGTACATTCTTATTTCTCAAACTTGAGACACTATTTACAAATAAATTCCAGGAGACAAATAATTTAGCTTGCTTGGAAGTGTGGCCACACAAAACCTGTATCTAAAATTTTCGATATGGAGTATTGAAATTTCTGGTCAGGTAATCTCCAGTTTTAAAGTCTGCCATATCTTTCAGCCTCCGCTTTAACATCTGTTGAACTGACGGAGAGTGTGGCCTTGGATAGCTCTGTCTGATAAGGAAAACTAGTGCACAATGGATTATCACCACTTCAAGAGCAGACACATCTTATTATCTGTTTGAGTGACTCCATCCCCACCAGCAGAGCATCAACCTAAATGATAGCAGGCCCACAGGTAAAATGATTAAATGGAGATCACTGGTGTACAGAATTATTTGCCATGTGATGAAAGCAATGATGCCAATATAACATTTTGACAACAACCTTGTTACTTCTTCGCTTTAAATACTTAAAAGTAAAATGGCAGCTTGTGAAATTCGGTTGTTAGCTGATTTGGTCATTAGGTATTCCAGATATTGGGCAAAGCTCAGGGCGAAATTTCACTTAATAGTTCAACCTACAGCTAAAATTGCAGAGGCAGAAAATAAAAGTTTCAGTCAAGCACTGAATTTAGCTTAATTAGAGGTTCTTTGGGGATGTTCACCTTAAGAAATTGGACTTTCATTTATTTCATAGACTAGCGTAACGAATCATTCCTCTTCCCAAAGTCATCATTCACTTATATTTTTGTATACCGTGTTCTACCAAAATGTGGCCACCTTCTACAACACCTTATAGATTGGTTTGAGGATGAAGGCAGTAAGCTAGAGAGATTGATGGTGTTGCTTTAGGTCACCTCCAGATTATTGCAAATCCTCTTTTGTTTCTTAACCTCTTTTCCTTTCATTTATTTAAATAATAATAAAAACACTATTAAAAGAATGGACATACATTTGATTTGCCCTGACCACCAGGTTAGACATAGTATTATGCATGGAACATAAAATAAGGACAGTGCTACTTTGTAATCCACACCAGAATGTTACTTCACAGTTTTTGTAGAAACCTGGACCATCCTGGGTACAGGACCAGTGTCATACAAAATAATTAAGATTCTTAAAATTTGTGGCAGTCCCTTCTGTCTAGTGCAGGAGAGCTCCATGGTGCTCTTCCTAATCTTTTCTCTTTGGTTGAACCTGTGTGCCAATCATCACCTCCTAAGTCAATAAGCAGTCTGTCCCCTGGAGTAGGTGCAGTTACCCGCCAAGCAGTCAGTGAGGGGCTAACGTTGGTTGATGAAGGAGCAGATCTAGAGGAGTGTGAGGATGAGCAATGAAAAGGAGCAGAAAATGGGTCCGAAGACAAAGGAGGAAAACAGCCCTCACGTTTAGATGTTACAAAAAGATCACATTTGGTGTCAAAGGGATCTGCTGCCTTTGTAGGAAATGGATCAGAGTTCATGAAAGGGTTTGTGGGAGAAGGCTGGTAACCCAAGGCACTGCGGAATGTCTCTCCTGTTACACAGTTGTCTGGGTAGCAGTTTACAGGGGCCTGTGTGGGCTTGGATCCTGCTGAAATAAAGCTCCAAGGATCAATTCTTGGTCTTGCAGCAGATGGACGTGGTCTTGGAATGATGTTGACCTCTACCCGTCTGGACTTGGGACTCCACAGCCGAGGATCAGGAAGAAGGGGGGTGACAGGAGAACCGGTGTGTCCACCATTAGGACTAGCAGGAGATGGCAGGCTGTCAATAGCTGTAAACATAAAAATAGTCATTAGATGGTGGTTTTGATATAACCATCATGCATTTATGAACACACGTGTATAATTTTACAGGTTAGCGAATCTATGCTAACCTCAAGAAAAAAGTTTCAAAGAGTTCCTGGCAAAATCGACTTCTTCAATGAATGTCAATGCAAAGAAATCTGGTAAATACAGTCTTTACAAGAAGACGAAGAAAAAGCTATAGAACATGAAACATCACAATAAAAGAAAAAAATGTCATCACCAAAAGTCACAGAAATGCCACTAGAAGTACTACACCGCACAAAGCTGTTCATGATCAAAATTTAACTGCAATCCAAATTTTAAAAATGGCTGATGTTGCCTTATTAAACACTGATCTGATTTAAACTCAATGCAACTTTAATACATAGTCACCAAGAATAAATTGCAAAAGACCCTTTTTTATTGTAGAGATCTTTAAGTCTGGCACACTGAGGGGCTCAGAGCCCAAAGGGCTTGTATTTTAAAACTCAAAGATACATTCTTCAGTTTCCATATGGTATTGGTAAGGAATTACAGACAGCAATGCTTTAATTTACAAAGATTCTGAGACTGACTTCCCATCTATGTACAGTGGGACAACTTGGGATGTAATTCTGCCTAATGTAAATGGTTTAAAAAAGGATATACACGAAACGAGGCAACCTGTTTTTGGTGAAAAGCACGTGAAGCAAAGACCTTCTGAAAATGTTCTGCCAAGAACCAGCGGGGGTTCTTCTTAGTCTCTCAAATTAGTTTTTGCAGAATGTTCTACATGCATTCCTCTTGACCTGTGTTTCTTTTAGCCTGCACAGAAAGTTCTCATTCTAATTCTTTATCAAGAATGGCAGCCTACTTACATAAAACATAGCTTTAAAGTAACAGCCTCGGATAATACCTGGATTGAATAAATGTGAACTTCAACAGGAACTGGAGTACTTAAAAGTTCAACAACAATGAATATAAAACACATGCATTTATCACTAAAACAATTTATACCACTTACAAATAACAGTGAAGTGCTTATACAACTAAGTTCAACAACTGGAATGAATTTCAATTTTCATTTTCACACTTTAATTTTACATAACAAACAAGCATTTAGCGTTTCTTTGATCCCATTCGTTCTTAACAATGATGTCATCATTGTTTAAAACAATATACTTATTAAAATCTCAAACCAAAATAATAATAATAATTGTCACCTTTCTGTGTAGATATCAAATCCCCACTTAGCTTCCTCCTCCGGTCCACGGATAATCCTTGACCCCAAGAAACACGTCCAACATTGTTACAGGTTGGCCTTTCCTGTTCTGGACTCATTTCATCTAAAGCCACAAAAAATTTCCGGCTTGGAAGATGATTATGTCTTTCCCTTGGGAGAGGAGGTGGTGGAGAAAGAGGAATAGGCTTAACCGCTTCAGAAGGATACTCAGTCAAGTCAATCAATGGATCTGAATTAACAAAGGAGTTTTCTTGTTTAGGGAAATTGTTCAAACTATTTACACTTATTGGGTCATCAGCAGGATCAATTAAGATCTTTTCTTCTTCCTCCTCAAACCCAGATGGCATGTCTCTCTGCCAAGATGATGACTGATTCGTAGCTCTTGGTTGGCATCTAGGAGAGGAATCAATACATCGTCCCAGGGCGATCGATGCAAGCAAGGAACCACCACCCAGTAAGGCCTTATGGGTGCTCTTAAATGCACCCCCACTTCTGTCATGTTTTGGAAAAACTGCAGCATGTGAAAGACCAAACACTGCAGTCTCTCCATTCCGTGTCTCACTGGGAACCTGAGGTAGTTTGGGCCAAGAGAACTCTTTCATGATAGTGCCTAAAAGGAATGAAAATGGGGAGTCAGAAAATGAATTTACTGATAGGTATACAAGCTAATCAATTTTAAAGTACTTTGAGAAGACTTATGTAGAAAATATGATCATTCAATCAGAAGTATACATTAAAGAGGGCTTGATTTGTTGCTGCTTTATGAAAAACTTTCTGGTTGCATTATCCAAATTCAAAAGCAAATGATTCATTGATTTAACTCTACATAATTTACAATATTTCTATAAGGTACACAAATGTAACAATTTCATGACAACATCACTATATGTGAAAGGTAATTTATGGAACTTATGCGACAAATCACTAGCAAAAGTACCTATGGATTTACGAAGGAACCCCATGATGGCAAACCAGACTGTGCCAGGTCCTGGGAAGTTCCAGTATTAATTGAGAAGCGCTTTTGTAATTTAAACTGTAACTATTTGCAAAATGGAAAATTCCATGGAAGGGTTGTATTAAACTTCTATCATAATGCTCATGGATAAAAAGAAGGAAAAATAACTATTATAATCTCTGGTCAGATAGGAAAGAAGACAAGAAGTGGGTGATTGTGATTGATTGTGAAATGATTGTGAACTAGAAATGCAGTCCGGCTGAGATTGGGACTTGAATCAGGAGAAGAGAATGAATAATCTTGAAGTGCTGGTTTGAAAAATCTAAACGAGTCCATTAAGGTTAAGATTAGCATTAAAATTGCAGTATTACAAAGATCCAAAAGGCAGACACAGATGGCATGGCTGTTTTCATGAGATCATTTCAGACAGGCTGGATAAATTAGAAAGAACCAAACACCTAACTATTTTGCCTATAGAAAGGGCACATTTACCGCTTGTATTTCATTAGCAGTGGCTGCACCAAAGTCCAAAATGAAAGACAAGCAACATCCATCATACATTAGGGTTGGCACTATGCCTTGCAGCTCAAAGAACCCATGGATGGTTTTTGTAATTCAGAAATTTTAAAATAAGAGGAAGGGGATGTACAGAGATGTCACACTTGATGTAAATACTGTGGTGTCCTTTTATCAAAATCATTTAAGCCTGGAAATTTTTGCAAGGAAATTTTGCTATTCACCTCCATACCTTCTTTCAGACCCAAAACACACAGGTTAGAACAGCATTCCTATCATCAGTCTCTACCATGGGACTCAACCATGAGAGTAATGGCATTTGTTTAAAAGTTTTAGAGCTCCTGCTCATTGCTACTTGTGATAGTGTTATTCAACAGTGAATTTCCTTGAAAGCCTCTTTTGCTCTTCTTTTTATTGCTGATATTTAAATCCAGAACTCCAACAAGTTATGTTTTATGTTCATATTTATCATGAAGACTTGTTCCACAGTAAAGGATTTCACATCCTTGAAGTAGGAAAATCACGTTGACATTGGTAAAGATGTCATCTCCTGAAATGTCTTCGACTCAAGGAAGAAATTACAGTGGAATCTTCTTAAAATTGGCACAGCAAGAATGTTCAGATCCAAATAAGCATCACTGTTAAAACTGTAATCTGATTTTGAAGAAGTGAGATGAAGTTCTGGTGGACATACTCAAGATGCAGACGTCATCCTTTGGCATCACTTGATTCCCCCTAATTTCCAATAATTAATCTACTGTAAGTCCTGACATAGGAAATTATTGGGTTGAGTTTGCACAGATGCTTAACTAACTCTGTTCACACACAATTTCCAACCAATTTTATACTTTGTTCTTTTAGAAATATTGACAGGACAGTCACTGATACTACCCCAACCATTTTTGATTTGGACAATTAGACTTTGACTATGGTCCACTGATACCACAAAGCATTAGGAACAGAAGTGTAATATGGATAAGCTTTTTCTGGAGGTTTTTAGAAATTTCATTTGATAGTGGTAAGATACAGATTTAGATCCTATCTGGTGTCAATGATGAGGGACAGCCTAAATCAGCACTGACTATTAACCAAACTGCTGATCCTTATTAATCCATTTAATAAACTGAATTTGTTGAAGAGGCAACAACATTTTCACATTAGAAATGTGTATGTTTAATTATGTTCTGAACCAAACAATAAAAGAATCAAAACTGCTTGTTATTTTTTCTCTCAGACTTTCATTTATGAACTAAAAAAACTGACAAAATGGTCTAATCAAATTCACAGTGACAATTATGCATTGATGTAGAAAATCAGACAGATGACAAATATTTTTTATGCAAATGTATTTTATATGCAGTGTAAGAGTAATAGAGAAAATATAGACATACTAATTGCAATGGCCTAAATCATGTTTCATCATTACACTAAGTGTAAATCCACAGCTTAATGTATGGAACACAAATAAAATACACTGAAATTTCAGAGGTGCCATTGCTAGTAGTCTTCATAATTAAGAAGCTAACATTTACCAATTTAAATTGGTACTTGAGAGACTGGTACAAAGGCAAGGAAAACCATTACCTATAACAGATTTTTAGAACTACCTCATTTTGGGGTTTACAGTGAACAGCACAGCATAACAGAAACACACAGATTCATTAAAATATGAGCTTCCTGAGTTTTAATGAGAAATGATAGCCTTCAGGCAAACTGAATACCATCAATTAGAATCCTTTTAGAAGTGTCAATTATTTTATATTGGATTTGTATCAGAGAGTAGCTTTTGAAAAGGTCAAAGGTGTCCTTGCACTGTATAATTCAGAGTGAATGTGTATGAAGCATTGTAAGGTCACTAACTACAAAAGACTGCAGAGTCTGGAATTATTTGCTCATAAATCTCATCCATTTCATTTGCATCAGCAACATATCTCTAAGGCTGTCTTTCAGAGGCACGTTATTAGATAGATACCTGAAACCCAAAGAAATCATGCTTTGTTGTTGGTTAGGAATGTTTGCGTTACTTTTACTGTAACGCACTCCTCTCAGGACTACCCAAAAAAGACATAAATCGTTTGCAACTAGTGCAGAATGCAGCTGCTAGAATCCTAACTAGGAAAAGAAAATCTGAACACATCACTTCAGTTTTGATGTCACTACACTGGTTACCTGTGTCATTCAGGATTGACTTTAAAATTCTGCTTATGGTTTATAAAGCCTTAAATAATCTCACCCCATCTTATATATCGGAATGTCTGACACCTTATATTCCAAATCGTAACCTCAGATCCTCAAATGAGTGTCTCCTTAGAATTCCAAGAACAAAGCTTAAAAGAAGCTGCTATGCACCTAAAATCTGGAATAGCCTGCCAATAGGAATTTGCCAGGCTAATACAGTAGAGCAGTTTAAAACACTGCTGAAAACATATTACTTTAACATGGCCTTTCTATAACTTCAATTTAATTTAATTTAACTTAATCCTGATACTCTATATGTTCAATTTCCTTATAACTACTACTCATGGTGGCTCTAAAATCCGTACTGACCCCTACTCTCTTTTCTGTTTCTTTTTCCTGCGCCACCTCCACCTACTCAAAGCTTCATGATGCTCCAACAACGATGGATGGATTTAAAGGCAGAAGTCTACGTGACCATCATCATCATCAAGCCCTTCCGTGAGAACCCTAAATCCAAAGAGGACTGTTTCATTTATGTTAGGTAGAATGCCCAGAGGGGACTGGGCGGTCTCATGGTCTGGAATCCCTACAGATTTTATTTTTTTCTCCAGCTGTCTGGAAGTTTTTTTTTGTTTTTTCTGTCCCCCTGGCCATTGAACCTTACTCTGATTCGATGTTAATTAATGTTGATTTATTTTGTTTTCTTATTGTGTCTTTTATTTTTCTATTCTTTATTATGTAAAGCACTTTGAGCTACTGTTTGTATGAAAATGTGCTATATAAATAAATGTTGTTGTTGTTACTTTTGCACAAACACGTAAAAATACAGAATACACAGAACTCCCTATAGAGCACTCAGCAGAATCTCACCCACAGCATTTACTTTACTGCAATATTCAGCCTTTAGCTTTTGTTTCTAACCAAATGGTTCTCCTTCTTTTACATCAGCCAGAATGTCCTTCAATTTATTTTCTGATGTAAACTCATTGGAGGTGTAACACCTCACCAGTTAGAATTACTATATCGAGAAACATATGGGTTAGATAGCACCTGTTAATACAATCTAGCTCATATGCTTTCAAATTTAAAATGTAAATTAAAGCAAACATAAATGTACATGTCAAGAAATAAAGTTTCACTTTAGGCTTTATGAAAAGCCACAAAGCAATTGTAAGGCCAGAAACTACCTATCTGTCTTGATTCTTAATAGCTTGTGATGTGCCTGCATTAAAGTCATTTTCACCACTTCAGAGTTGGTAGACAAGCATGGGATCTTTAGTCATACCATTTGGGGCAGGAGGTGAGGATATCCTAGTCTCTTCACTGTCAGCTCGCCATGAATGCTCATCTAAAAGTATTGCAGTCCTGTGAAGGAGGAAAGCACAACAATATTAGTGTGAAGGCCTATACATTTGTAATATATTGTAAAAACAGCTGTTTAGAATGAAGAGAGAACTGGTAGGAACTAAAAAAGGAAATAAAAACACAAAGCAGTTGTGCCTTGCCAAATTACTAACAATAGCAAAGTGCACGCACTTCATCTCAGCAGTACACAAGTTTAGTTGCTATTGGATAATTCCTGCCTACTGGATTTTTTTCCCAGAAACTACTTCAGTATAATAACTAAGAATATCTTTTGAAAATTCAGGTGCTTCCTGACTCAGGTTATTTGTTTTCCTGATTTATGCCCTTCATACTAAATGTATTCTTTGGAATGGTCAAAAACACACAAATTGTGGAAAAAAGATATCAAGTTAAATGTCGCTAAAGAAGGTGACTGATTATCCAAAGCAACTGCATTACTCCTTTAGTAAAAAATATTATCTCAAAACAGTATACAGGAAAAACATGAGAAGGATTTTGAAAATAACACAAGGTCTGGAAATTTTGACTGGCTACTAAAATGTGATTGATAAAGACTGTCTTATTAAACGAACAGTGTAAGCAAGTATAAACTGTACTATCTTTACATCACACACATTTTATTAAAGCATACCCTCTCTATACATGAACACCAAACTAAACAACCCTCCTCAAATGTGACTTTGTAATGATCATGTAAAGCAGAGTAGTATCAAGCACGAAAGGTGCAATGTACAAAAACAGATAGACAGAACAAATAAGGAGCCACCATTTCCTCTAGTTTACTTCATCCTAACAAGCCATTACAAATTTGACAGAAATACAAGGTATCTATGGAGCCAGCAGCTTTGAAAACATATATTCTAACAATTCAGAAATACTAAAAAAAGCAAAAATACTAATTTCTTTGGCTTCCTTCTCCAATTATTTTCCTCTTGAATATTCTCTGTTAATGTTTTACCCCACCCTATTCAGAGGTATTTGCCAGATTCAGATTGAAAATAAAAGGAAAAAAATAAAGCAAACCTTATTATAATTATTATGGGTTGACAGTAAATATTTCAAAGAACTGACGGTGTCTGAAACTGTCTTAACAGTGAACAAAGTTGGTCTCACAAACCTGCTGGGTTCTGTTCTGTGTAATTTATAATATGCATTGTAGATGGAAAATTGATAAACTTGACAGAACAGGACTCCCTGTGGACTTCTGTCCTGATCAGGGCTATTTTGATGTGCACATGAAAGTCCTCCTCTTTTGTAGTCGGCTTGAGTTCCAGTCCGCTCATTAATTTCAACTTTTCAATGCTCAGCATGCAACCCTTGGTGTCAGAGCATCTAAAAACTCCTCAATTGGCATCATATGCAAACATCAACAGCCCTGCTGACTTTCAAATTCTCATCTGCAAATTTTAGAAATTAACTGTCATGTCAGGTGTCAAAATGAGTTCAGAAGCACATGTGATGCAGAAACCAATTTTTACATAATGATACTTTTGCTGGACATCTATAAAAAATCTATATTGAGGCCAGAGCTGCTGGGTAGAGAAGTGCAATCTAAACAAATAAAGATGTAATTGTTACATTCAACACAGCATTTCCAGATTAAAACAACAGAAAGAAAAACTTATGCTAGAGCCTCATTAGCCTAAGGTAGTAATTTTTTGTACCACTATCTGTTTTTAGGAGTTACAGATGCTTGTAATGATGGAATGGTAAACCGGGCCAGGAAAATACACAGTTAACTCATATTGCCTTGTCATTTATATTGCACACATTTATGAACAATATAATTGAAAAACAACAACCAACATCTAAACATCCACACTATAGTATATATATATCAGCCTGCGAGGTATGACAATGTGAGTAGCTTTGCTGAGGTCCACAGGGCACAGAATGCCAGTGGCAGATGACAAAAATGGATGATGCCCATTTTATCTCTGGTCTCTCTTTTGCTAATACAAGGATCATCATGAAGGGCTTGGACTTGTCACCATCAAACAAAAAAATTACGTTCTCCCCCTGCCCCCAAGTGGCTAATTTAAGACCCCTTCTTCATTTGCTTATCTCTTTGACTAGAAATTTAATTCCCTTCAAACAAATGACTACCATACAGTACATTACCGTACACTAAAATAAAAATGCTTTGAAATTTCTCTCTGACAGAAATACAACAGAACTAAATTTATTCTGTTTACAAAATGGAGAGCTGCATCCAGCATTGGCAACAACAAATACAAATACACACTTATTGCAATTCATTTAGACCAGTTTGTCCAGGATATTACAAAAGCACTTCTTCAGTTATAACAAACTTTAATCTTTTTTTTTTTTTCTTTTTTAACCAAAGGCTTGTACTTCACAGATTTAAACATTTTAATTTTAGAAACAATGAGACATTCTATACAATTCAATGTATCACTGCATTTAAGAGAATTCTCAAAACAGTAAAAAAGTTTAAACTGCAGTGCTTAAAACATTTTTGTCTTTAGCAATAAAATGTACACATTGTGTAATATATGGTGATGCTTTAAGTTCTCACCCAGTCGATTTCTGATAATACCGTACAAACACTGCTGCCATCATACAGTACTTGTTAGATGGGCAACCACCTGAGAACTGAGAAAAAATTGCAGCACTCTGCTGTGAATGTGAAGGCTACAAGTGAAAAGGGAGCAGGAAGATGTACTTCTACAGAGCTGCATGTGGCATTAGTGGTGGAGAGATTCAAGACATAGTGTGCTGAAGGATATGAAGAACAGTCCAGTATTTTAAATGAGATTAACTTTTAAAATCAATGACAGGTAGGCTGGGAGTGAACTAAAAGTTTTATGAAAGGTGAAGGGTTTTTACACTGAACAATCAAAAATTGTCTTTACAAATATTGTATTGTACATGATGTTGCCATGTACTATTCCGTCTCAAATCTTTATCAATACATTCATATATTTTTCACATATTTCTCAATTTAATAAATGGGTCAAATATTTACCAAAGCAGAAAAATGAAAATAAACTAGGGAAATTTTAGGAAACATTTGATCTGCTTCTGCAAAATTCATCTAATGACTTAAATAAATTACAAGAGACACTAACACAAAATGCATGTGAATTATACAGGTAGGGGAAGAAAGGATTTTTCTTCTTTCTGAAATTGTAAACAGTAACAAGATTCCATTGTTACTCATTCATTGCTGTTTTTAATTGCAACTGTGTAATTTATTGGACGAAGCTGTAAAGAACCACCATTACATTTCCAGTCAAATAATTCATACAATTTTACACAAGCTTGAAAATAAAACAAACAGAAGTAATTGATTATATGATGCTTTCTCTCTTTCTCTTTATTATTATTATTTTTTGGGTTTCCATTTAAAATCAATTTCAAGTGCTTATTGTCAAGGCACAGACACACTCCCTTAATCTAGGTCTTCTTCTTCCTTATACTCATACAACTTACAGAACTGGCTTGATGTTCCGCTTAAAATAAAGTGGATCCTGGCAAAATACATGTTAAAGATGAACAGCATAAATTCTGAAATAAAGTTAAGAAAGGTATGTTTATAAATGTAATCAAAGGTAATGAATATCTCATGAACCATAATAATGTTAATTAAATTAAGAAAGCTGAACACTCAGAATACTTGTAGGTAAACAGCAGGACATCCGCTCAAACTAAACAGCAGAACAAACAAGGTGTTGTTTAACGAAGAAACTGTCCAAGTGTCACAGCTGCGCAAGTAAACCCAAAACTTTGCCATTTAGCAACTAGACAGACATTCTGTTAACAGCACACACAAAAATTCCACTTGGCACACGACAAAACATTATGTGGGAGGCTCTGACAATATGTAACAAAAACTATAAAAACCAACAGTACAAAATAAGTAAAAATTTAATTAAACATCCCAGAGTAGGTCAGTCAAACATTAAGACTTTAATCAAACAGACAATCTGCTACTAGAAAAAATAAATTTTTAACTTGACAGCTTGTACAATTTTGACAAAAAGGAACAGCAAATAGTGCACCATCCAGATGTGTAAGCTTGGTAGATATTTAATACAGTTTTACACATAATGTGACTGAATTAAATTCACAGATTGTGACACTTTCTCATTACCATACACATTTCTTTCCAGTTTCCAAAAATATGTTAACTTAGGAAATACAGGCTGCACACATTGTAGGAAGTCAGCTACCTTACAACCTGTAGAGAGGAACTAAAAGAAGGGGGATACTGTGGGAATATGGCGAAATTCTGACATTACTACCTGACCATCTGGAAGAAGTTTGAAGAAAATGGGATAAAAAGAGGATAAAAAGAGACCCACCTACAGTTAGGTCCATTAATATTTGGACAGATACAACTTTTTTCTAATTTTGGTTCTGTACATTACCACAATGAATTTTAAATGAAACAACTCAGATGCAGTTGAAGTGCAGACTTTCAGCTTTCATTCAGTGGGGTGAACAAAACGATTTCATAAAAATGTGAGGCAACTAAAGCATTTTTTAACACAATCCCTTCATTTCAGGGGCTCAAAAGTAATTGAACAATTTGACTCAAAGACTACTTCATGGGCAGGTGTGGGCAAGTCCGTCGTTATGTCATTATCAATTAAGCAGATAAAAGGCCTGGAGTTGATTTGAGGTGTGGAGCTTGCATGAAGAAGATTTTGCTGTGAACAGACAACATGCAGTCAAAGGAGCTCTCCATGCCAGTAAAAGAATCCATCCTTAAGCTGTGAAAACAGAAAAAACCCATCCGAGAAATTTCTACAATATTACGAGTGGCAAAATCTACAGTTTGGTACATCCTGAGAAAGAAAGCAAGCACTGGTGAACTCAGCAACGCAAAAAGACCTGGACGTCCACGGAAGACAACAGTGGTGGATGATCGCAGAATCATTTCCATGGTGAAGGGAAACCCCTTCACAACAGCCAACCAAGTGAACAACACTCTCCAGGGGTAGGCGTATCGATATCCATAAAGAGAAGACTGCATGAAAGTAAATACAGAGGGTGCACTGCAAGGTGCAAGCCACTCATAAGCCTCAAGAATAGAAAGGCTAGATTAGACTTTGCTAAAGAACATCTAAAAAAGCCAGCACAGTTCTGGAAAAACATTCTTTGGACAGATGAAACCAAGATCAACCTCTACCAGAATGATGGCAAGAAAAAAGTATGGAGAAGGAGTGGAACAGCTCATTATCCAAAGCATACCACATCATCTGTAAAACACGGTGGAGGCAGTGTGATGGTTTGGGCGTGCATGGCTGCCAGTGGCAATGGGACAGTAGTGTTTATTGATGATGTGACACAGGACAGAAGAAGCCGAATGAACTCTGAGGTGTTCAGAAACATACTGTCTGCTCAAATCCAGCTAAATGCAGTCAAATTGATTGGGCAGCATTTCATGATACAGATGGACAAAGACCCAAAACATACAGCCAAAGCAACCCAGGAATTTATTAAAGCAAAGAAGTGGAAAATTCTTGAATGGCCAAGTCAGACACCTGATCTTAACCCAATTGAGCATGCATTTCTCTTGTTGAAGACTAAACTTCGGACAGAAAGGCCCACTAACAAACTGCAACTGAAGGCCTGGCAGAGCATTAAAAGGCCTGGCAGAACATTAAAAATGAGGAAACCCAGCCTCTGGTGATGTCCATGAGTTCAAGACTTCAGGCTGTCATTGCCAGAAAAGGGTTTTCAGTATTAGAAATGAACATTTCTAATGTGGTTTCTATTACACACCTGAAAGAAAGACAAAATATGTGAAAACATCATCGCACTAATGCAATATTATTTGAAAGCGAACAGCGTCAGATCGGGTGTAAATTTATGCAGGAACTGGAAATTCTCTGATGTGGGACCTTCCCCCAGGGAAGAAAGTACAGTGTCAGGTGCTCATTCAGTGTAATAGGAACCATAGCACATTTAGGTGTGTACACTGCAACAAGTACACGTGTCGTAAATGTAGGAAGGACGGTCCTTGGGTGTGTGGGAACTGTTAATATTTGAATGTGATGATTTTATATAGCACGGAATGGAAATCAGCACTTTTTAGCATTGCACCATGCAAGCTGTCGTATCAATCGCCTACTGTAACTTGCTTTCTTTTTTCTTCGGTTATACAGGTAGTCTTGAATAAAAGTGCACTTGTTTTGTTATACTTTTACACCAACATATGTTCCTGTGTTTGAGCATGCTCAAAAAATACACGTGTAATGCCATGAAAAGTGCAGACACTTCATTTCATAAGCGAGAATGCAGTCACAAGTACACTGCAGAGCTATAGCGCGTCTTTATGTGAAAACAGCCGTGTCAGATGGGGTTGTATGGATTGATTCTGAATGCGACTGAGAGAATGAAAAGTGAATAAAAAAAAATAAAAAAAACTAACCTTTACAAGCATCATAAATTACACCTGCTGTTACAGACTGAAATCAAATGTATGCTTTTATTCTAAAATAGTAAGACTAAGAGCAGTTTACTTCTCAAAACGGAGTGGTGCAGATTTGAACTCGCGACCTTTTGATTCCCAGGCGGGAACTGATTCTATTGCGCCATGGAGGCAGTCATAATAAATGGCTGTCAATGTCGCATGTTAAGGCGGCTTTTTGTTTCTGCAGTTATATTTTTGAATAAAAGCGCAATTGTTGTGTTATATTTGTACCTTTTGTGAAAATGTTTCTTTGATATTTGGACTTCAGGCTTCATACATTATATAGTTTATGCCTACATTTTGTCATCTACTACTAGAATATAAGAAATGTTTCTGTTTTAACAATGTGTTTACACAGATTACTGTAGAAACGGAACAGACATGAAATGCGTGTGTTCCAAATAACGCTCTATTATTTCCACTCTAAAACTCCACTTCACTCCCAGATACTCAATCAAGGCATGAGCTGAGAGAAGTTCGTGCACATTCTAAATTGGTGGGGGGATGGAATAGCCGGCTGCTCCTAGCTTCTCTTTATCAGCACATTTAGAGGACAAAGGACGCTGGCGGAGAGGTTTGAAGGGATTTAAGAAGCGATTTAAGGTGGGACGGATTTACGAGTTTTTTCGTAGGCTCTGGTAATTCTAGTGTTAAAAATCTATATGTACATGCGCACGTAATCTTCTGGGGTTCTTCTTTGGCAAAACAATCCAATGTTATCAAACTGCACAAAAAAAGAGTTAAATGTCATCATCAGACACTGTGAATAAGAAAACAAACATGAAATCTGTGATAATTTTCTTATGTATTATAAATACATTTAGACCTTCATGTGGCATGAACTAAATAACTTCTATGCCCCTTTAACATTTCTGACCTAAGCAACCAATGACTAGCGGAATGAAAACTGGCTGCTGCTTAACCCATTTTTTTTCTTCAACATATCTATTGCAAATGTCTGAGTTAAAACTAAACTGACACTTTATTTCTGCTTGCCTGTTCGATTGAGCAACGCAGGTATTTTTACTTCAATAAAACAAGTATTGCCTTAGGTAACTTGTTACTTTAAAAAGTAAACGAATTACGTAATGCAGATTACTTTTTATGCATTATCCTTCACCTCACAAGACTGAACATAGCACTGTACATTCAGTTCACTAACATAAATGTAGTGATTTCTGAAATATTGTGCCATGTTATTTCAACCAGGAGAAGGAATAATGCAATTTATCCAAGAATTTGTCTCAGAAAACTGATGTCATGGATGATTCTATTGAAAGCCTTTACGAAGCTAAGAAAGCAAACAGAGTACAAAATACAAGCGCAGATGGCAAAAATCCTTAATTGTAATCTGGTTAAGGGTTTACATGACCAAATTACCTGCTTACTCGCAGAAAAATCAACATCTCTTAACTAGGCTTCTCAGAGAACACTAACATAGTTTCTCTAACTGGAATAAGGGTTTACATGGCATAAGATGTAAACTAAATATTAGACTGCAGAGCAACAAACTGTAATAAGGTTCTAGGGAACTGAAAAAATACCATTTTGAATGTTGCATGTAAATTGCTGAGCAAAGTTTTATTTAGCAGCTGTTGCATATCAAGTATCTGCAAATACATAAGAGTCTTTGAACTAGAAATAATGGCCTGTAAACAAAAAATTAAAAACACTCAGTATAAATCCAAAAACATACTAGTTTGTACAAAAAGAACAAGCAAGTAATGGTGTATGATACTGGAAAAACAAATTATATCTCGATATTTTCTGGGACTTTGATGATAATAATTAGACGATATTTTGCATCCTTTAGATATGCATTTGTAAAAGTCTTATTGATCTAGCTTGGTCTTCTTAATAAGATATTAATTGTAGCTTACTAATGTGATTAATGGAAACAGTTAAGGAAAACAGGTCTAATTTACTTACTTAAAACCAAAGTAAAATAACACAAAAACATTAAAATCTGCAGTAAAAGTATTACTGAGATCAAACAGTGCAAGTATGAGTAAATCATTTTTAAATTGGTCTACATGATTTACACAGAAAAACTGCACTAAGACCAACAAAACTATTATAATGAGAGCACTTTAACCAGACATCCTTAACGTAAACAAGATATGAATCCAAAGAAAATAAAATAATAATCAAAATTGTAATTCAAGGCATGTAAATTACAGTCTGGATGAACATAAACTGCTCTGCTGTAAAGTGAACTGTGCAGCATACAAGCAAGTACAGAAATCTAACATACTGCACTATTGTGTAAAAAAATCCAAAGTTCTGTCAAATACCACAGAGGATAAAAAAAAAAACAATATTATTTGTAAACAAGTTCTGTCATATATTGCACAAAGATACAAAAAACCCAAACCTATCACATTTATAAACAAATTACTAACTTCAAGTTCTATCCAATATTGCACAAAGATATCAGAAAAATTAAAACAACTGTAAAATTCTACTGAGGGAACTTCAAGTTGTGTTACAGAAACACCAGTCTGTCCACAGCATCTGGTTTCAGAACAGCAGGATTACCTGTTACATTTCCTCTGGTGCTGAAAGCCCTCTTAGAAGTGCTGCGTAGGTACTTTTTTACAAGTTTCCCCAATTTCGAGAAATGTACTTGTGCTTTCCATCACTCAAGTGAATTTACATCACTGTCCACCTCAGGTATCATCAAGTACCTCATGATCTCTTTTTCAATGGCAGTATGCAGAGACTTGCCTTCTTTGAATTCCTGTTTTTTTTTTTTTTTTTTTAAATAGCTGTTTAAAGACTTTTTTTTTTCTTTTTTGCTCTCTCTCGTGTCATTATTTGCTCCAACTTTCTGTACTAATAGGACGAGCTGAAGCAGCTGACGGGCCTGGGGTAGGGCTGTTTTCCTCTGTTGCCATAGCCATGAGTTCTGCTGTATTTGCTGTTTTAATGGCTTTGATGCTGTTATCATTATTGTAGAGGTTTTTGTTTAAATGAACTGTTAACCTGTCATTACAGTTTGTGGGCTTTGAACCTGGTTAACACCTAAATGTTAAACAGAAGACAGCAGGAAAAAAAACTCATTCTAAAATGTATAACAACTTAATATTTTGGAGCTTATGTAGCATTTTATGAACCAATCATTTCAGGAGCAAAATGAAGAAGTGCTTTGGCAGATTGACACACAGTGGCAAACAGGATGGGATGCGGCAACAAAGTCCAAGCCGCACACATCTAAGTATGCAAACTCAGAGATAACATTACATGAAATCTGAAATCGTAGCCTCATTGTGTATCTGCATACCCCTCTAAGCTCTGCACCTCGCACCCCTGAGCTCGATCTCTACCCAATCCTGCGACCCACAGCAAGGATCTTCTCCATCTATGTGCTCACTTTGCTCACATGCAGTAGTTCATCTTGTTAGGTTACATGAGACAGTGATGACGCATGAACTCTCAAAGTCTGTTTTTGATTATGCTTTGCAATGTCATATAATTGATCATTTCAGCTTGCCCACTGTTAAAATAACAATTAAAATATCACCATTTATGATACATGTCACATATTACTACCAGCAGTTAAACAAAATAAAAACATGCCACATACTGTATTGTGGTATTTGATATTAATTCTATTAATAAAACAATTATTTAATTGCATCCCTCTGATACATGTCGCTCATGGAGTGCCTCTGAGTTTTGTCCGTCTCCTTCCAGAACATCACCTCAAAGGAGTTTGGCATGAGCTCCAGAGTCTACCTTCTTTGTATACCTCTCTCAGCATAGCCTCCACATTACAGCACACTGCCTGTGCATTCATCACATAAGACATGTGCCCGGCCCCCTTGTCAGAATTTTGCTCTTGATGTTATGAATACTTTTATTTGTATTTATATTACAAAATAGTGGTGTTTTGGAAAATGGGAAGTGCAACAAATATGACTGAAGAAAATAAGTTTAGCAGCAAGTAACATGGTGACATAACTTATCATTTAGACAAAAGGGTTTTTGTTCCCCAGGTGTTCCTCTCCTATCCTCCAAGATATGCAGCATAGATTAAATGACAATTGCAAATTAAATTTGACCCAGTGTGCATGACTGGGTTCAATTTTACGTTAACAAAACAATTTACTTCATATTCCATATCATTTGCTGTTTCTGCAATTGCAGGCGCTCAGGCGAAGGTTTGCACACAGTTTCCTATAATGCAGAAGTTGTGCTGAGAGAGGTCTAAAGAGAAAGAGATATGTGGCAATGCACACATCTCTATCACTGATGCATGATGACAGATTTCTGCAGTGTTGAAGCTGTTCAGCATGCTTTCAGCAAACGTGAAACCTATCTGGCCATCTTTCTCTGTCTCCTTTTCTAACCGCTGCTCTAATGGATTTAACTTTTGTTTTCAAAAGTTAAGGTTTTGTTTTCCTGTTAAACAGGGCCTGTTAAAGCCCATTGTGGCACTCCTTGTGTGATTTTGGGCTAAACAAGAATAAATGGTATTGTATTGTATTTTCAACCATTGAACCTTTTTAAAAGATACACACTGCTCTTTGCCCTAACTTGTTCCAGTTTGTATATTTTGTTGGTTTGATTTTATTTTTCTGGTCAGCAGCTGAATTTTGTTATTTTGGTAACCAATGGGGTTTTTTGTTGCAACTGTGTTACCAGGCCTATGAGAAGCTTGTATTCAGTTTTATGTATTATAAGGCTGATAATATTTTTGAACGTCAGAACAGGTCAGGTTGGGGAGCATGCTCTGGTACAGCACGTTGCCACAGCCACCACACAACATAACAGCTTGGGATCCTTTTTGGCAATCCCCAAGGCAGACACACGGTCTAGTCCCACACTCCGGAAATTCATGTTCTGCAGCCAGGTGTTATGTGGGTGTCCCCTTGGCCTGGTCCAGCCACTGTGAGCTGAATCACCCTTGGGTAATCATGCCACATGGTCGCAGTGCCGTAACTGACACTCCCTCACAATGCAGGTAATGTGCCTTGTTCAGGACTCTGTGAGCAACTACTTGTATGACACAAAGTCAAACCAGCAGTACCTAAAGATTATCCGAAAAGACACACTACCGAAGCAGTCCAGTCTTCGTCCTGGGTCACTGTATATCTCCATGTCTTGCATCTGTATAGTAAAACAGGAAACACCAGGGGCCTCACGTATAACGGCGTGCGTAGAACTCGCACTGTAACATGGCGTAAGCACAAAAGCCGAAATGTGCTTACGCACAGAAAAATCCAGATGCAGGAATCAGTGCGTACTCCAACTTCCACGTTCTTCCGCTACATAAATCCCGATCAGCGTGAAAACTAACGCTCGTGCACGCGCATTATGTAACGCCCCAAATCCTCCCAGAATTACGCCTCTTTGAATATGCAAATCAATATAAATCGCCCTTAAGTGCAGCCTTCTGTGAAAAGACAATGGGAAAAGCACAGGGGAAAACATAAGAATTTCAGCGAATACCAAGTGGAGGCAAAGGAAAAACATACTATTTGTTCAAATAAGCCGTGGTATAATCAACAAAAGGAAGTTGATCGAGTGATATAGGGTGTTGGAGAAACATGAAAGCTCACAGCCACAAAATCGCACAGTGCCGGAAATAAAAAAGAAGTCACATATCAAAGTCGCCGTGGAAAGCCGAGTTGTAAGCCCACTGTCTGAGTGTCATATGAAAGTTTATTAGGGTACAGAGAAAAAAGCCACACGGTGGGAAAAAAGCACGAAATGTCCACTTCAATCTCGACATTTCCACGTTAATCACGTAGTTTATTTTGTCATTAAAGTAGAACATCATAAAATTCATCTTAAAATTGTTTAATTAACCAGTTTCTAAAATCACATTGTAATTAAAGTAGCACGTTAAATGCTTTGTTTTGTATTTGATTTTCTATGTGGTCTAGGTGTGTGAATCACCACTTGTTTCTTAAACCGGCTCTCTTCCTCCAACTGGACACAGAATCCATTACATTCATGATATTACAGCTCACTAAATAACTAAAATACTGAGATGTATATGTGATATCATTTTCATGATGATAGGAGTTAAAGCACGTTATTAAACATGTTTCACTTCGATGAAATAATTTATTGCAGCAGTACTCAGGGGCTCTAAGCTTGTGGTGGCACTGGGCAGAGGAAGAATCGGTGGCTGGCTCCTTAGCCGCCAATGTCAGTAAAGTAGCTTATGCACGGTGGATGGCCACGTATGTTGCAGACACTGCATAGCCGCCTCGTGCTCATGACACAAGCATTTAACTTTTGCCGAAATTTGTCGCTGCGTTTTTAGCTGTGTTGTTATTTTCTCTTTCTGTTTTATATTCAATATATATTGCGTAGCGCCCAAGAGTCCTTGCTTTTCTTTCCCCAAGTAATCGATCGCCACACAATCAGCTCTGTAATAGACGTTAAACCATCTGTAAGCTTAGCGCCGATTCTTCAAAACGTTTAAAGAACATTGAAATATCTTAGTAGTACATGTTTAATTATTCTATCCTTAAAGACACTCCCAGTGAAGAATATAGATTATTTAAATGAAGTTAAAGTTTTATCTGTATAATTTAACAAACATATTTTGCTGCATTTCACCTTAAGAATGATATCGTCATCATATGTAAATACGCGCTTTATAAAGTGGCTCAGGTTGTGAGATATTATAACTATAGTGCAAGTTTACAGTGGGGTGATTGTACTTATAAGTACAAACAGTTCTACAAGGAGCACTTGATTGGCTGCAGTTCTTGGGATTAAACTGTTTTGAACAGCGAGGTCCGTACAGGAAAGGCTTTGAAACGTTTTGCCGTGGCAGAGACAGCATGTGTTTAATGCCGTATACCGATAATTCTCTTTCCGATCAGCTGCTGCTGTGATTCACACTCAGATACAGTGATATAAATCCTCCGAGTGGTACAGTGAGAGAAATATGGAAAAAGATGATCCGCTGTGGCAACTCCTAACGGGAGGAGCTGAAAGAAGAAGAAGAAGTGAGAGTAACAACGCTAAAGCAGTTATGGCATTTGGAATACTATGGCTGTTCCCTGGACCATTATATTGTTACGAGTTAATTACAATCAGATGCATTACACTAATAAACAATATGCGGTTAGTTTCTGTGTATTTATAAAGCCGCGTCATGAAAATAATGAGTAATCACACAAGAACAGTAGCACTGTTTTGACGCTGGGTGCCGCCAGTTTGCAAAACCGAGCGGAGAACTTGCGTACGACAAGACATGAGGTACCATGGAAAAGTGCGTGGCTTTACGCCAAGTGTAGGTTTTATACATCGCGATTTGAACGTGGAAAAGTTCTTACGCAACATTTCTGTGCATACGCACTGTTTATACATGAGGCCCCAGGACTCTAAACATTTGGACCTTTGTCCTTTTGCACAGATATCGAGAGAGCCACACACTCCTTTCCAGAGACCTTATGACACCCCTATGCTCTCCCAATCCATCTATTGACTTCATAGGAAGAGTCACCAGAGACATGAATGTCACTGCTGAGGTAAGTAAACCTCTTGACAAGGTCGATGCTCTCTCTGCAGACAGACACAATACTGATGGCTGTGCCCAAGAGGTTATTAAAGACCAGGCACTCAGACTCCTTGCTCAGTCTTTCGAGAGCCTTGATCAGACCCTCCATTGACTCTGCGAAGATCACAACATCATCAGCAAAGTCAAGATCAGTGAATCTTTCTTCACCAACAGACGCCCCACAGACATTGGACGCCACGACCCTGCCCAACAACCAGTCCATGCAAGCATTTAAGAGAGTAGGAGCAAGAACACATCCCTGACGAACCTTTTGAGCGTGCTTGAAGATATTTAGAGTGCAAGCTTAAATTATTTACAACTGATATCAGAAGCATCCAATATTACTCAGGTGTGAGTGCCAGTTTTAACAGGAAATAAGCCATTGCATTTGTTAAAATAATCACAGCGCAAAATTGTAACAAACTGGCTAGTCCAGGCAAACTGAATACAATAATAAAAATTGCTTTAATAAGTATTTAGTAATTAAAAAAAAATTTGTATCACTGTAAGTGATAAATAGTTCCATGTAAAGTGAAATTCCATAGCTATGTAGTAATGGGTCACAATGAAGTTCTATTCTGACATCTATCACTGCACAACAAAGTTTTTGCTTCTTGAACACTGTTGAGTGTTTCTTATAGATTTTTCGGTGCTGATCACGAATACCACATCAAAATTTACCCATCACGTACTGTTTCAGTTTTGTCATGATTTTTTCTTATATTTGTATCCAAACATTTTCGCTCCCGTAAGTGACTTATCAACATCAGTTTGTGCACCCTGGGCATGTCCAGGCATGGAATCAGGCCAGGTTGGAAGCTGTTCTGTGGAGGTTGACATCCTGGGCAGGTCTGAACGAGCTTGACGCTGTCTCAGCATGCTAAAAAGGTGGCTTGCATACACTGATCCTGCTCATTTGGTTAATATACTGTAGATAGTCAGCGTGTATGTATAGTATCAATATAGTAAAGCATAGTATCTGCAGCAATATAGCAGTAAGTTCAATTCTATAGACGTTTTGGTGTCGGGTGATATGTCCCGTCAATGTCGTAACAGCCGCAATACATTCTGCTATATCTGTGGCGAATATACACTAGGAATGGTGTTTGCTGTCACCAGGTATGAAAGTGTCTGTGTTTCGAGGCCAACGTCATGATATAACCAAATTTTTTGCACAAGCTGACAGCCTCTGTTTCTGTTGTGACATTGAAGGATTGTTCTCGGCCTTGGGTTGTGATCACAACCCGGAAGAGTGGCATCTCTTCATTAATTTGTCAATGTTAAGCCTGAAAGCTGTTTATCCTTCAGTACCTGTTGGCTATGCAGCACACATGAAAGAAACGTATGAGAATATGGAACTGTTGCTGAAGCATGTCCAGTATAGCAGGTACAACTGGAATATCTGTGGAGATCTTAAAGTCGTTGCTATTACTAGGACTGTAGCTCACCTATACAAAGTACTGTTGTTTCATCTGTGAATGGGACAGCCGTGCCAAAGACTGACACTGTTCTCGACAGAACTGGCCACTCCGTAAAAAGTTAGTTCCAGGACAGAAAAATGTGGCACATGAATTGCTCGTCGGCCCGGTAAAGATATTTTTGCCTCCTCTTCACATAAAACTGGGACTCATGAAGAATTTCGTGAAAGCACTGAACAAGGAAGGCAAAGGTTTTTGCTATTTAATGACGCCAAGATCAAAGAGGGCATTTTTGTTGGCCCCCAGATCAGAAATGTTATGAGTGACAAGCAGTTTGAAGATCTGTTAGTTGGGCCGGAAACAATTGCCTGGAAAGCCTTCAAAGACATTGTTGACAATTTTCTGGGCAATTACAGAGCCCCAAACTACATTCACCTGGTAGACAAACTTCTCAAAGCATACAAGACAATGAAGTGCAACATGTCACTCAAGATTAATTTCCTCCACTCACACTTGGACTTTTTCCCCACAAATCTTGGTGCTGTCAGTGATGAACACGGTGAAAGGTTTCACCAGGACATTGCTACAATGGAGAAACAATACCAGGGCAACTGGAATCCGTCAATGCTTGCTGACTACTGTTGGACACTGCAACGTGATGCACCAGACATTGAATAGAAAAGAAAATCAGGAGCAAAACACTTTTAATTCTGTTGAATTTAATAGCTTATGCGAAACATAAACGTGACTAAATACTTTATTGGCAGTAAACATATAAATGTCTGTTTCGCAGAGCTGCTACGTGATGCAGTAAAACCAAAACTATGTGTGTGCATACCCAGTAGGTACCTGTCACAATCAGTAAAAACTTTTCAGGAAGCAAGACTTTTCAAAAACATTGCTGTGCAGTGTAATGGATGGACAACAGTTTTTCATCTTATAGCTCATTACATGAGAAATGCTAGGTAAGGAAAGGAAAAAAAATAGTAATAGCAAACTCCAGTTCCACATGTAGAAATGTTTGAAAAGTTGCATTAAAGAAACTTGGTTTGTCACCTCCTAAAGTAGATGAAGACACTGTGCTAAAAAAGACCAGAGATGTAAAATAAACTGAAAGTTAAGCAGTTTGTGCCAAGCAATGTAGTAATTTCTCTTTACTACAGCACATTTCACCTTTAATGACAACATGTACAGTGAAAACTGAAAATACTTGACTGGCAAATGCTTATCTGTAAAGCACAAAGAAACATCACCTCTGTCACAACAGACATTCTATCACTAACCTACATAAACCAACATCCCCTCGACCCCTTTCCTTTACCCTAAATTAAATGCACACATTTCTATAGAACATGTCTGTGTCAAATGAAGGAGTGATACATGGTTGGCATGGGCCAAGAGCACGGTCTACGATTGATCTGTTGTGAATTCTATGAGAACTTCAGTCATAAACTGCAGTTTTTAGTGTAGAACAAAATACAGACCCAGTTGATCTTGTCCAAAGTGTGAATGACATTATGGTGGTATAGCTGGCTGAAGGGTCGTTAATATTATTTGTATTATGAAAGGTTACTGTTGTAATCTGCATGAAAAGGCAACAATACTTTAAATATTTCCTCAGTTACACTAGAATTAATATTGGAGTAATTTTCCTATTCCTCTATCTAATAAAGTCAAACTTTGTCTGGCAAGCACAGCCAGTGATTATATTTATAATACCCACATCCTCATTATGTTAAAAGGATGAAATAGCCTTTTCTGTTCAGCTATACTTCAAAAACCATTTAGATATTCCACAAGAAACAGCTCTATAAAATTGTAACTATAATGAGAATCAAACTCATGAAAACACCTGCCTTATTTTTTTTCTTTTTTGCAACATTTTCATTCTTGCATAAATTGCTGCTCATATATTTCTCTCTTTCCATCATGAATAAGATGTGGCTTTTCAAACCTTATCAACACTGCTATGATCCTTGAGCTCCTGTATGTGCCTCTCTAAAATGTACAAGTTTCCTCTTATACAGATCTAACAAAAAGGAATAGAAAATTCAAGATGCATACTATCTCAATAGAGTGCCTCTCCAGCGTTATGTATATTCTTCATTCAGCTCTTCTTTCTTTGTATAGAGCTAAAATGCTAAGAAAGGTAGAACTATCTTTTCATAATTAAGTGGCCAATCAACTGCAACAATGAATATGCCCTATTTAATAACTATACCATATTAAATAAACTGTAAAAAAAATCAGTTAAAAACAGCAAAGATACTAAAAACACAAGGCACACACTGCATGACCTAGAGTGGATGAAATCAGTTTAAAAATTTGATACTGATGTGTACATTTTATTGCTACCATTTATTTTTTATTAGACACCAAAAACAAGTCAGTGTAATCATGTTGGCTTATTTTTTAGGTATGTTGCTGCGTTTTGTCAGTATTTTCAACTAACTTCATGGTATGTTGAGATTTGTTAATTGAACCTCTCAAAGGCAGGCATACTTATGCTCTATATTAATTTTTTTCTGCCTATTCCACTCAGTGGCACTGCAAGATTCTAATTATTTTCCACAAATCCAAATGGTTTTTAACTATTATTTTAATTCACATCCCAAAAATATACAGTGTCTAAACTGATTTGATATAAGAGACTCTGAGAAAGTGTATGTGCAGTGTCACAGACCAACATTCACCCAGTGAAAAAGTGGTAACCTCTGGCAAAATGTCATCCTAAAGTGGAAAAAGCAATGCCCATTGGATCATGGACCCTCGGATCTACTTCTATACATGAAATCTGGATTTTACAATTATTACATAAATATAAGTTATATTAAAGATTTATTTCCCATATGTATGTAGATCCCTACTTATAAATAAATAAATGAGTGAGTGAAATATATTCACAGACTTGCAGCAGAATTTCCATTCATTCCCTAGTAGCACTGAAGAAAAGCTTTCTGTTTTAAGCCTTAAAATTTATTCAGGTGTCAGTCTTAGTGATTTCACAGATTTTCTGTTTACAGCTGGCAATAGATTGCACACTCTACCACATGTACCCTGAATCAGCGCTCTGAAAGGACATTTTCAATTTTTCCTTGTATTCCCTCCATTGCCTGTTTGAAATTCTTCTCAAGGTTATATTTGGATTTTTTTTTTTCCATTTCACTTTCACTTGAATGTAATTCAGCACTTTGATGCAGATATCATTATTTGTGCAAAATTTTTGATTTGGGTACATCCTGGTAGGGAGACAGCTGCACAAATTTCACATAGAATTTAACATATGAAGTGACTGTACAAAAATTGGAGGTAGACACTTATAACAAATTATAGGTAATCATTGGAAAATAATTAAAAGCTATTGCTCATCAGCATCAAAAATGAATGAGAGCGATGTATAAAGATTATGTTCAACCTTACTAGAATGCAATTGTACTACACAGACAACCCCATCTCATAATAAAGGTGATCAAAGCTGGAAGCTCCACCAGTATGAAAAAAATGCTAAAAATATTTTGCCTAAGTTTTCGAATATATAATGACTGAAATTGAAGTGCCCCATCAAAAAGCACATGGCATCCTGGTGCAAATTGTTTTGATTTAGGATTACTCTGCATGTATTGCTGAAAGTTGCTTCATTGATATAGCATGGATAAATTTGCTCATCTGTCATAACAGAGAAAGAATTACCAAGGCAGGTTGACAATTAATTATCAGATATACCAGGTTAGGATGTTTGGATTTAGAAAGGACTTTAGTTCCTCTGTTGCAAAAATCATTGAGAATAAAGAGAAAATAGGTGTTGACAATTGGATCGGCCATATGGGTCAGACACTGAATCATAAATCCAAGTGGTAAAATCACTGTGTCACAAAGGCTTGTTCTTAAATATACTACCCTGAAGGCAAACAGCAATCTCTCATGATCTATAGTGAATGGATTTGGCATTATTATTCATTTGACTCATTACTATCAAGAGCACATTTGCAGTTGTATTCTATGTGCACACTGTTCTGAGCAAATCAAATACAGTTGGTGGCTACTACCTCCTCTCTTTATGGAGCAACAATGCCTGTTCAAATGAGAACAAACTCTTGACAAACTATTTTCTATGCAATAATGTCCAAGGCTGTATGTCTCAAATCTACCACTGTCTACTGATTATATTTGATTTTTGATGATTTTAACATGTACTCATTAATATTTCAATACAAAGAAGAGAAAAAACTAAAATACAAAAGATAAACAGTAATGCACAAGAGGTCACCATATATGAGTACAGTACTAGTTTACATGAACATTACTATAAGAATTAAGTCAATACTGTATGTTAAAGAAAAAGACACAAAGAAAGATGGAAAAAAGACAAATAAGTTCTTGACAGTAGCCATTTACCATTTCAAATGTTTCACATTTTAGATTCCCAAAAGCAAAAGATCTAAGAACTGTTTTACTCCTAGTCTATAAATGTTTTGAGAACTATTAGCTGGAGGGACCCTATTTAACTATAATTCAATAGCTGTACCTGTTCAAGGCAATCTTTTAGCTAAATGATACTCTCATTATTTGCTTATGTGATGATTCCTTCCAGAATTCTGGAATTTAAACTTAAAAGCACCCCCTTATATATATATATATATATATATATATATAGATGTGTATATATATATATATATATATATATATATATAGATAGATAGATAGATATATATAGATGTATATATATATATATTTTATATATATATTTTGCTATATATATATAATATAATGTATGTGTATGTATGTACAGTATATTTATCTGTATGTATATATGTAGATGTGTATGTGTATATATATGTATATATATGTAGATGTGTATATGTATATATCTATAGATATGTGTGGATATGTGTATATGTAGATATGTTTATATGTCTACTGTATGTATAAATGTTTATATGTGTGTGTGTGTATATATATATATATATATATATATATATATAGACTGCAACACTCATATCAATGACAAAACAATTACATTAACAATCATGTTACGCTATTTTTAAAAATTTTCCTTTTCTTTTTCATAACTTCTTTAACACACTACTTACTTCTCCGCTGCGAAGCGCGGGTATTCTGCTAGTATAGATATATAATATAGATATATATATATATATATATAATATAGATATATATATAGATATAGATATATAGATAAATATATATATAGTGATGCATGAGTCTTGTACCTGAGAGAAGACTCCCAACGACTTCAAGAAAACCCACTTTATTCCAATCAAAACAGGAACAGTCAGTATTTATTTAAACAGGAGCTACCACTCCCAAGTAAGAAAGTTCCCTGCATCAACCATGAGGCGACAAACGTGGTGTTGCCTTGGTGGTGCCATGAATCCATGGTTGCCTTGGCAATGGACAAGCACCCCTCGTCAGGCATGTAAACTGTGTTTCGGCATGTGGTAATGTTGGGGAGGGTCTCAAAAATCTCAGCATAAATGGTTTCTTTGTTTATGCTGCACTTTTTCATACTATACATGCATTTATTTTATAGTGTACTGTAATCATAAATGTAAGTGTGTTTAATAAGAATAAATTGAACTGAAGTACATTAACCTTTAACAGTGTATTGACAGAGCTCATTATTGTTATCTATAGGAGTCCTAGGTATGTGTTTTGATTATAACAGTGAACATCATGTTTCTTGGCTTATTTTCTTGTATCTGTCAAACAATGTTTATTTCGTATATTCGTGTTTCAAACAAATTTCCCTGTGGGATTGTAAAGTCTACCCAAACCTAAATGTAAACAAATCAAAACAATGTTTTCCAGTGTCAGAGCATTTTTCTTTATACTTTCCTATAATAAAACATGATTGCATAATCTAGTTATTCTTGCAAAGGTGTTGTTCTAACTAGCCACCATGTTTCTTCCCTGCATATCCCTTGAGAAGTTGATAAGATGGAACTTATCAACTTCATAATCTGACAAAATTGCATCTTGCCTGCGATCAGTTAATTCTCAGTTTAAAAAAAAAATCTCACTTGTCACACATGATTTCAGTAGAAGTATTGTCGGTTTTGAGCTCCATATTTCCCCTTAGGGAATAATAAAATTATGATTCTAATTTGAAGATAGATATTTCCACAGGAAAGGACAACACTAGTGATTCTTGTATTCTTTATGTATTTTTTTATTATGCAACAGGTATTTTGCTTTTTATTTGGCTTTGAAAAAGTCTGTAGTTGTTACCACTTAACCCATCTGATACTAGCTTAGACTTATAAATGGGCAGAATCTACAAAATATTCCAGGAAGAGATTTTCTAAATAAGGACATCTATACTAGCTATGAATCAGCCTTTTTGACTTACAAACAGTCTGTGCTGAAAGTATATAACAAGATGTAAATTTTTCTTAAAAATGCAAACACTGTCCTAGAAGTGGTATGTATTATGAAGAGAGAAGGAAAAAAACCTTTGGAGTTGTGATCCACCTTCACAACTGTTTTAACTTTAGTATTTTGATCATCTTTCTCTAAATACATATTCTATCATAGCCTTCTTATGATCATGTTATATCTATTGTCAAATCTTTCGTGCTCATGCATTCTATAGTGACACAACCCTGCTCACTTTCTTTGACATACTGTATAACAAAAATGAAATCTTCAGTGTAATAATTGTTGCCACGTTTAATTTTACATTTAAAAAACAAAAGAAAAGTTTCAGCAGTGAGGATTAGTCGCTTATACCAGTTAAAAAGAAGCAATTTTTTAAAAATTGGCCTTTGAGGCAATGTGTTAATTTTGCTTATGTGAAGCTTAATAAAAAGAGAAGGATTTGTGCGTGAACACCATTCCACATAGTTAAAATGACAGATGATCATATATAAGTATAGGCAGTTCACCTTGATTTAGTCGCTTGAGTACTTAATGAATTATGCCAACATAGTCAGTTGAAAGCAAACTGACCAGGACACCATTTAGAGGTTGGTTGATGATAATTCTTTACATTCTTTAAGTGTTTGTCACAATGACATTACTCTTTGTCTGAGAAATGTATAGTAGTTACAAGTGATCTATTGAGAATTTAACAACTTGCACAGAATTCATAAAAAATGTATCATATTTTGGGATTTTCACTATCTTTCAAGTTTATTGATAAATCTAGGTGAGGTTTACCAGAATTATTATAGTACGCCTGGTACTTTGTTCATTCCTTTGATTTAACAAAGAAATTAGTAGTATTAGTTTTTTTATTGATCTCACAAGAATTTACAGTATAAGCCTTAGTGTGCTGTTACTCCAATTAAAGGTTTAGTGTTTTAGTTACCCAAGTTCACTTTACCTCTCTAGGTTTCAACCTAAATTCTATCTGATGTATAAAGACGTTTGCAACCTAAGTTCTGCTTGGTCCATAAAGAGTCTGATCATTTTCTGGTTCCATTTGGACTTGTAATAGTTATGCTGCCTAAGTCCATTTTGATTTTTTTCTTTTTTAAAGTTCAGCATTCTGAGTTGTTGGGATAATAGTTGTATAACGCAACTGGCTGGTATCTTAAGAGCTTACAAATGGCATTTAATCATAATCAGCAAAAAATAAGGGAAACAATGAATAAATTCAATAGATACAGTATATAATGTAAAAAAAATAATAATATGCATCATTAAGTTTTGATGTTATGTTTTGGGTAACTTTTTAATTCATCTTTAACTAACCCGCACTTAACTTCATTCACTTTTTGCCTTCAAAACAATCAGATTGTTTTACTTTTGTGATGTCCACATGACATCAAAGCGTGTGATGACAGTCGCATTCAAAAATGTTTCCTAACTCTTTTACCTGCTTTCCTGTGGGTTGGGAGATCGTAGCTTAGGGCTCCATGAGTTTATGCCTCGTCTTTCTCCATTGCGGTACTTGTCCTGCAGGTGGTCAAGATTCCATCCTGAGCCAATTCCCACCATCTTATTGTTCTCACTGGGTATCACTGAAGAGAAAGCAAAAAAAATTTTCTAAGTGCAATTGCTGACATCAGCCTTCTTTGAAGCCCTCAAAGGTATTCATTTCTAGCTGTTAAAACACTTGGCCTCCTATTGCGTTCACTTGCATTACACGTTCTTTTAAGTGATACAGAAATCCACATAGAATACATTAAAATGCCCTCAGACTTACAGTGATAACTACTTCAGGCAAAGACTAGTCAACTGGTTAGGAACAAGTAGATGGAAAAAATACAAAATAAAAATAATAAAATATAGTTTTGTCTGCAGGGTAAAGAAGTGAACTGTCTTGAATGTCTAAACTACAAAGCAAGAAACAAATAACTAAAACTCTGTTTGACTGAAGAGGAGTTCAACTACAAAATGTACACAATGAGAAAAGTTTTAAAGGTTGCCATCTGCCTCTGTTCTCCATAAAGTGCTGGCAATTCTACCAGGAGGAAGGCTCAGCATCTTGAACAGAACAAAAAAATTATGAAAACACAACCCGTGTGATAGTGAGCTTAAAGCTTCTATTGTTTGTATTCCGAAATTACAAATTAGGCAGCAGACAAAAATATACACAAAGGTTTCGTAGACTGTTTTAACCAGAAGGAAATTACCGCAGACTTATTTTTTGTATACACTCTGTATAATTCTGTGACTTTGAGTGTTAATTGGGGGATATTAGGTCTTGCTATTACTTAGTTATGAACTAGGGGATCTTTGATGAAACTATTTGCTACAATGCAATTTAACTGTTTCTAGGAGATGTTAATCCATATGTATCTATTGTAGTTTACCAAAAGCTAATAAAAACCAATATGTACTTTACCAAAAGTCTGCTATCTCACTGAAAAAATGCAAAAGATTCAAGGTCACAACTAGAAAGACAACCCCTTCGAAATTAACTTTTTTATTCTAAATATGTGCTTCAAAATCCATCAAACCATAATTATCACTGAAAAAGAAAAGAAACTGTGTAGAAACGCTGTATGGATATGGATATAGATAACCAATATTCCTACTTCTGCATTTTCCTTTTCACATTAAAACAGACTGCAATGGATTAACAACCCCATTCTAAAGATGTCATCCTGTTTTGGGTGAGATAAAGTGAGGAAAGGGTCGTACCTGAAATGTTAACAGAGTTATCCATAGAAGAACATCAGCAATTACCTTTTTAATTTCTGCTTGAATTTGTTAGAAATCAATGCAAGAATAAACATATGACACAGTACTCGCCATGAAAATCTATGTAGATTGCTAATTAATATTTGGACCTATGAGGCCACTCAATTCAAATATAATAATAATTGTAATTGAGAACCTAAGGTGTTGGACAATGAAACCACAAAGTTGCAAGTTACTGTCACAGCTCTAGCTTACTGTAACCAGCAATGTGAGAAGTTGTTCACAAGACAAAGAACTACTGAACATATGGGTGAATGATTAAACTGCATAATACTCATCTGAGAGACTTGGATCTATTCTAGCCAAGAAAATACTCTAGGAAAATACATACAACTAATATATGGCTTTGACTGGTTAGAAAATTAACAATGCAATAAACTAAAAAAGGGTGGCATGGAGACACATTGGTTAGTGTTGCTGTTTTTTTCTGTGTTTTTGTTGTCTGTCATTTTTTCTTTTCTCCTAGACATATTGATTTTCCTATTGCCACCTAAATATATGCAAAGTTAAGTTAACTGGAGACTCCAAATTATCTGGTGTGAGTGGGTGTGCGTGGGAGCAGAAGAGTTACTGTCTTCTGCAACAGACAGGCATCAATCAAGGGTTAATTACTGCTTTGTGTCAGATGCTGCCTGGATAGCCTCTGGTCCCTTAGCAACCCTAAATAGTACTAAGCAGTTTAGCAATGCATGAATACAATACATTGAAAAAACAAATAAATAATAAAACTATATGTTCAAGCTGGCAAATATTTTAACAACCTTACACTCACAATGCTGTCTAAGGCCAAATGATATCTGTCAAAAATGTATTTATGGACATTAATCACTGAATTTCTTAATGAATCTAGCACAGCTCAAGTCAAAACATACACACAGAAATAGAAAAACAGTTCAGCAGCCAATTTAAAATTGCCAGTTTTAGTGACATTCTGGAGAAAAATGTTTTGCAAGAAACGCAGTTTATTTGCATTACATTCTGTAGCTTGCATAATCACTGAAGCCATTCCAACATTAATACAGATCTAATCTTTTGGCCAATGTACATATTTTAAAACCTAATCTAAGAATAAATTATACAATTAGTTGTAGCATATCAAAAATTAAAAGCATATGAACAGTTAAACGAAGGGCACTTCCAGTAGTGAATAAATTGTTTAGCTGCCTTGTTGTTTTAAGCTAAATAATAAAATATGACAGGAGTGTCAACAAGTGATCTGGCTACCCAAATACTGCAGAGCGGGACAAGCAGCATTTGCAATGGAGACAGCAGCTGGGAACCAGTCAAGTGGATGCAAACCTACTTCCATAAGACACACTGTGCTTCAGCATGAGACAAAAGAAGAAATAGTAAGGCCCAAAACACACACACAAAAACATTTTTAGCTCTCTAATAGCAAGTTATGAAAGGAAGGAATCTCTTTCTTGTTTTACATGGCTGCAATGTTTCATTTACTTGCTACCCACTGTTTTCCAATATTTCTATTAGGATTATGCTGCCATCTACTGGCACTAAACTTAAATATGATTATTTAGTAGCCTTTGCTGCAGAGATCTGTCACCCAGTGGTGATTTTATAATTTTCCAGCTATTTAACTCCTTGCAAAACATTAAAGTCACATAATTAACATTAACCAATAGACAAAAGTAATGTGTTTTACCAGGTAATTAATTTTACAAATAATACACATATAAAATACATACATATATATGTATGTATACACACATGGATAAAGAAGTAGAAAGATAGGTAAAATACTATCATTAAACTGGCTGACTTAACCCAGTTCATGGAATTAATGGATGTAAGGCAGCAAACAGGCTTGGACACCGCACCAGTCTTTTACAGGACCCAGTCTCTCTGTCTCTCTCTCACACACACACACACACACACACACACACGCACGCACACACATTTTAATTTAAAGGGGCGCCAAAAACAAGTGCCTTTGACTAAAAGAAAAAATAATGTACACATTTAAACATTAATTTACACAATAATTTATACCATTGCATTCTGCTTAGGAATGTTTTCTGTGCTAACATCTAATTTTTTAATATACCTATGCAAACATATAAAATAAATAAAATTTACTGTTAAACACCCTAATTGGATCAATAATCTTCCCCTCACTCCCTTAAAAACTTTGCACTGTAAGCTGCTCACAAAGCCTCAGCTAACTCACAAGTCATAACTCTTAATTTGGTAAAGATTTAAATATGTGCCCACTTCCCCTGTCATTTAAGAATACGCCTCCTGTCTCTGCAAAATCATTTTTTCAGTTAGACTATCACTTTTTCAGTTAGACTACCACCCATTTGTCACAAAATAAAAGTCATTTATGGTTCATTCAACACAAAATTCTTCCCATTGAAGTGGTTCAACAGAGCTCAGCTGTACTGTAGTGAGGAAATAGGAGCTCAGAAGGAATAAACGCAACCGAGGCAAGTCTAGAATGGGTGGAAATTTGAAGAGCAAAATGATTTCTATCATTTCTCATATTTGCATTGAAATGTTGGTATACTAGAAGAGAAAACAATGAGAACCCTTGCTATGCAACTGCAGCTCAGTGGTCAACACAACTGAACACTGCCAATGCAACAACCATGTGGAAAAAAAGCTGGGGAACTACTGTATTATTCCCATTCATTCTGTTGATTATTTTGGTATGGACTGAAAGGTTCAGATGAATATCCCATTGATGAGGCATATAACCATAAACACATGACTAGAGGCATCACACATTTTGTTACATCTATCAAAACAATTTAAACAGCTTGGCAACTTTTTCATGAACACCAATTAGTTCAAGAAGATGATCTCTAAGAGCTGGTTGAAGAACTCACAAACCACAAATGGATTTCTCCCTCATTAAATTATCCTGCCTAGGGCATCAGAAGCCCTTACGCCAGCCCTGACCTAAACATTTTTGGGAAGGGGTAGGGAATAGAGTACCTGAAGCAAAATCCACACAGACACCGGAAGAAAATGTCATCTTCAAATGGATGTCTGTTTTATCTTGTTTGTGCAGTGCAGGATTTACGTATAAGCTACACAAACTATAGCTTAGGGTCCCCGCCTTCTTGGGGGCCCCCAAAACAAACCATATTTGGCACTTACATAGAATATCTGGACTTATAAAGGGCCCCATGTCTCAAATAGCTTAGGGCCTTATTAAGTTTAAATCCGGCCCTGTGTTTGTGTAACCAACTTCTATAGCAAACCTGATCTCCTTATCATTGGCAGAGTTCATCCCAAAATGATAGCCTTTCATATTAGGGAAAACATGGCACACAGTGCCAGTTTTGGAGAATGCAAAGTAAAGGATCGTCAGTATATCTACATGCAAACCAGCAGTCAGGCCAGTTATGTGAGCCTTGTCCAGCTTGTAATCAGTATAGACTGAATTCACCACACTACCCGCAACTTGGCTGACACTGGCTTAGAAACTGATGTTTCATTCATCCACAGTTTACAGCTAGCTTTAAAATGTTTCCTAACTTTGCCCCAGTCCAAACTATTAACTCAAAAGTTTCTTTGGGACACTGAATATGATGATGCTTCATTGCAGAATTCTGGCCACCAAATATGTACATACCTTGCTCATATTCAGTTATTCATGAAGGAGGAATTTATCTGAAACTAACTAATGCTTGAAGCAGCTCCTAGCTCATGTACCATCTTTCTTCTATTGTCCATTATGATTCAATGCAGATTAACAGCATTTTTCTTCTGTTATCAGTGTCTAAGGTCAGCCAGGCCTTGGTTTATCACTGGGAGATATACTAACATAAACAAATTCTGCAGCTTGAAGGAGAGAGAGAGGTCTTCAATTCAAATACTCGATCCTGTTTGAATGGGCTCCCCAGCTGTTCATCAAAAGGTTTTCCAGAAGTAGTTTCTTTATCAATATTTTAACAAATTTGCAGGTGTTTATGATATTGTGAGCATACAACTGGATAACTGAGTGGCACACTGGCGCATTGGCAGCGCTGCTGCCACTGTGTAAGAAGAACATGGTCCACATCCTCCCTGTGTGGAGTTTGCATGTTCTCTCCGTGTCTTTGGTCTCCTCCCACAGTCCAAAAGATATGCAGGTCGGGTGGATTGGTGATACTAAATTGGCCCTAATGTTGGTTGGGGTTTGTGCTTGCCCTGCGATGAACTGGCACTCTGTCCAGGGTTTGTTCATGCCTTGTTCCCTATGCTAGCTGGAATTGGCCCCTGCATCCTCTGCTACCCTTTTCAGGACTAAACAGGTTAAAAAATGTCTGACTGATAACTGGATAAATTACACAACGATTATGTGACAAAAGTAAATTGAGATTTTTTGACACCAAAGAACTCTACTTTATCTCTGTTCTCAACTAGACTCAAAGGGTTAATTAAGGATTGTGCATTGCACACCTACATATGGGATGTGAGGAGAGGTACCTAATTATGAGTCATGTACAGCTATGTGGTATTTCTATAAAAGGTAAACAAGAGCCACATTTTTTTTTTCTGCAAAATTATCTTTTATTTTTTCTTGTTCTCAAAAAGTCAAAGTAAATATGGAAAACATGCATTTTATATTTAGTTTAGCAACATCAGTTGCCATGGTTTGACCTTCAGAAAAAGAAAATGCAACTCTGCAGTAATGGCAATCCTTTTTAACTCAGAATAGACAATTCAATCTAGAGCAACAATCTCTGAGGCTAGGACAGCAGCCAGTAGAACTTGAAATTGTCCTCACTGTTATGGAGATGGACCTCTAATAAGGTCCTAAAGCAGACAATGAGATCAGAAAATCCCTTTCACAGACAAAGTTTAAAGAGATTCTCAACATTCTTTCAAAACCTTAATTCTAATGTGGTGGCAAAATGCTTCTTTATGGTATTTTTCAAGCATTTCTAATTGCTTCTCAGCTAGTCTTGAACCTAGTTTTGCTTTGAGCAGTTTGAAGCTAGTTTAGCTGATGTTGCACTGAGGTGCCTGGAAAGGCTAAGCAGTACCTACTCTCATGATTTTTCTTATAATATACATACACTCGTCGAGATCAAAAGAGAAACCGAAGGCAAAAAAATGTGCACAAGTTTGACTTTTTTGTAATTCAAAGCAGCATGTTTCGTGGAAAATATACAATGTTATTTAACATAACATTCTCAAACATACTTAAGCCAATTCAAAGTCATGAAGAATTGAAGCCTGCTCTGAAAACATCGGGCACAAGACAAGAAACAGCATCAGTCCATTGCAGGGGCCCACTCATGTAAAAATGAATTTGGAAACACCAGCAGTTTCAACCCACATGTTTTTGTGGTTATAGGAGGAAACCTAGAGAGTCCAAAGGAAAACTCACTAATACACGGGGAAGAACAAACAAGCTCACACACAAAAATGCAAAAACATGAAGGAGCAGCACTACTGTGTCACCATGCCATCTTACACTGTTGTATTTACACTTTTAAATTACCTTTCTGAATCCACATCATCAAGTATTAAATTTTAAACAATAAAACTCCAATCAATTAAGAAAGAATAAATGCCGAGTCTCTTTTTTTCTCGTTAACATTTTATAAGAATAAGTCAATAATTGCACATGTCTAATGAATGCGAAGTTCCTGTCATTCAAACAGCATTTTACGTCACATATTTACTTAAGCCACCTGGAAACTTGTATATGCTAAAAGGCATCTTGAGAAAAAAGAGAAGCATGCATTCAAGTGCATCAATCTGCAGGCTACATAATTGTATCCATTTTGTAATTATTTCTAAAGAGTACAAATATGTATAACCCTCTCACAGCTTTGGGCTAATGATAACATATATACTGTACATCTCCTGCATGTAATGGTATACTTGTCATTTAATTTGTGCTTCCCATGAATAAGAAAATGTCAAAGCCGTAAGTTCAACAAGCTGTCTTCACTCAGCTCTTTTTGTGACAGGTTCATTTTTTCAATGTGTAGCTTTCTACATACTCAGATGCAATAAATAGAGGCCTGAAAGTAAAAGATTCTTTTAATCACACTTTTTGTTTGCTTAACTAAAAAGGTTAGTCTAGTCGCTCTATTCTCTACCTTACATTTTTTATGTAAATTGAAGGACAAAACTGCAAACATTTTTCCAAGGTGAGGCCACAAGAGGATGTTGTACGATTAAGAGTAAAACCCTTGATTTGTACTCAATATAGTTTAATAGTTATACTATTATAAGCTAATATAGTTTAATTTAAGCCAGCTTCCTTTTAACTTTGTTAATCACCTCTGTACACAGTTTGATTGTGAACTGTGACAAGTCCACTACAATTTCTGAATCCTTCTCATTAGGAACAAATTTTAGAACCAATACTGCATAATCATGACTAATATTTGTAATTCTTTGGGAAAATCTTTATATTTATTTAGATTAAAGTTTTTCGGCCACAAAACTTTCCAAACATCTGAAAGTATGGTAGGTGCTGTTCAACTGCTGGCTTTCTAAGTACCTGTATCAACTATTTAGCAATATTTTTTCACACACCCTAAACCTTTGCCCCGCTGTTAGTCTTGTATTTTTACTACCTACTTACTCCCTTCAGTATTGTAACTTCCAAATCCTTCTAGGCATTCACTTGTTTTCCTACTTTTTATTTTCTTATGTCACTCTTAATACAGAAATTCCACCATTGACAATCTATTCAATGAAATGATGATGATAATAATGATATTCTTTATTAATCCCCAAGGGGGAACTGTCTTTTCAAATTACTCTTGGATGCTCCTCTCCCCCCACCTATTTGCCTTTGCTCTCTCTCTGGGTTTGAATGCGAGTTAAACCATTATCTTGTACCTTTTTTTACACTTTTCCTTTTGGGCATACTTCTTTCTTTTCATTAAACTAAACAACGATGATGGAAAATTATGATAAAATAATTAACTTACTGTCTAGTCTGTCTTACTTGTCACCACTTGCTACAACACAATTACAACTCACAAAGTCGACAAGCTTCTTAAAAACAAAAAACAAACTTCCAAAGGAAAAGAAAAAACGAATGTAAATAGTCTTAGGAACAAAAACATTACACACAGAGATGTGACAAACACTTTTCAGTGCTCTAAAAAGAATGACTTCAGTATGTAACACTCGCTCCATACACCAGCAAAGCCAGGTGCCATCTTTAATATCCAAATTCATGTGCAGTTGGTCCAGGGCATTAGAAAATGGATTTGTACAGTATAGCATGCATTTTTATATATTTCTGCATCTTTAAACTTTGAAGCTTTGCATAGCTCATCTTAATATTCTGTCTTAGTAAAAATGCACAATTGATTCAATTTTTATTTATTTTCAAATCCCACATAACTTGGTGAAATTTAAAAACTGCATTAAGTCCAAGTATTAACTGCTCTGAATATTTTACTGTACACACATGCATTTGCCTATGTGTTTGCAGGCTAGATTCTTGTTTATATAATCACATATTGACTTGCCTTCTGAAGCTAAAACATAACTTGCACAATTTTACTTATAGTAAGTTGAGTTCCGGAATCAAGCGCCCACAGGCAGAAGCAGGATGTGAAAGAGACGCCAAAAGAATACAAAACCAAAATCAGGAATCAGAAAGCTTACACTGAATTGCTCGTAACCTGGGAACAAAAGTGGGTGAGCCAGATCCCAAGTCCAGAAAATTCTTCCTTTTGTCCAGTCCTGGGGATGCCTGCACAGTAATTTTGTGTTTAAAATCTGTGAGAAAAAAAAAACAGATTAATTGCCATTTATCAAAAATTTATATATTTCCTTAATTTCCAAGAATAAATTAAGTTTTTACATTTAACTGGTCTTTAATATTTTTGTGAATGTCATCACAAAGAGGCATGTCTAAAAAGCATAACATTTTTTACAGATGGGAATTTTTTTTTTTTTTTTTACCCATAGTTCGTGTATTCGGAAGTGACCTTGACAAAACTCCTTCCAATACACCAGCAAAGAATGAAACTAAAGCTATAAACTGCTTGTCATTTGAAATATGATGTTACAAAAATAAATAATAATACATATAAAAATAATACCCACACCCATTTTGCAAATTCAGGTCAATGTATCACAGAAAGTACTAAAAGAATATCTGGACAATATTGCATTTCTAGTGAAGGACTTCAAAGCAAATGTCCACACTCATGTAGCTTATTATTTGTGATAAAAGTTCAGGGTCACACCAGGACTCAGGATTTAGAACTGACCTTACAACTTAATGGATTACAGTGTAAAAGTGTGAACCACTGGGCTACACATTACCTTCATCATGTTGTGCACTCTGCAAGAGATAGTGAAGACTCCTATTTATTACAGGCAGTGGAAATAATAAATAAAGCAATCACATGTGTAAAAGTTTGAATAAACAGCTAGAAGACATAAATTAGACACTGTGGTATCTATATATAGCATGTAAAATTTTGTTTGCATTGCCTTTTTATTTTACTCTACTGTATGTGAACCTGTCTTACACCCAACAGTCTTTCACTCTCTAGCTTGAGAGGCACCTGCAGGGTTTTTTCCTTTTGTAAGTAAATGACAGGGCCGGAGCTTTTTGGGTTGGAATTGCGGAGGAGAGTTTATTTAAAGCAAGCCGAGTTATTTTGGGCAACAGTACCAGCATCCGCCACTACTCTCCATTGTGTGACAATAGCAGCCACAAAGGAAGCCCAAGGGAGTGGCTGACTCAGCTGCCCTGTTATTAACTCAAACCTCACCTCAGGGTGGCTGCACCATGATCACAGCTGACCTCTGATTTGGGGACAGAAAACCTTTAAAGGGAAATTCTATAAATGCACCTAATTAAACCCCCAGTGCTCAGAGTTCACCAGCATTAAAAAGCTCTCTGTTCTCCACTGTTGTACACTGTAAACCAAAAACTGTAATGTAAGCAACATACAATTGATCAGACTAGTCAAAACAGATTTCAATCATAATGCACAGAAATATAAATATTGTCATAAACAATGGTGTTTCTCATTTTAGGAGTATATTTATACATTCAGAAACAAATGCTAGGCTTTCTTAAGTGAGGCTGGGATGACTGCCCTACACCACATCAGTGACTGTCATCCCTTACTTAGACTGACAAACAGCAACAAGTGCCATTTCTTTATTTAATACAGTATGTATTGGTGTGCTACAAAACAGAGAATTACAAATCAAAACAGCTGACAACTGAACTTTAGCATGTTACAAACTCAGTTCCTCATTCTACTCACAATGAACATGGTTCAGGCCTGTACAGTAGAGGAACTTTTATTCTCCCTACGCTAGTGCTACATTGTAAAAAAGTACTAAATGATCCAATTTTTAAAATTGTAGTATACCAGCATTATACAAAATTTGGTACTACTACTAGCAATGTCAAAATGGACAATAGGGGCACACTCCCATGGGTGACCTCCCCCATCTCACCACTTTTTCAAAGCAGTAATTGTATAATAGCACACTGAAAACTCAAAAGGAATGACTGCATAAATTCCAAGGACACCCCTTCAACATAATATATGAATAACAGCACACTCAATACTCCAAGGGGGATCTGAACAGGACATGTTCTTCAGGAAGTTACAAACTGCAAAGGGAGTTGCAGATCCAGCACTGTAAGAAGCACTGTTAAGCCTTAGACGGACCTTTGAGAATCTTGGGGATAGTGTGGCAGTCAGGTTACCCCCGACCCTTTGTGAGCAGAGTGTTGCAGAGCCAGGCAGCATTTACATATGTGCAGGCTAAGGGGATAAAGCAGCTGGGAGCCAGTTCAAGCATCTGATCATTGCTTCAATATCATTTTGGTACAAGCACTGAGGTGCAAAGCTGGTGTCCGTACCAAAATCAAAAATGTAATATCAATCCAACACAACTCTAGGCATACTCCTGTCCCAGGAACCACATTGGCTATTGGTTTTCATTGCAATTAATTTATAAATCAGGTGCCAATTAATCTTTCTGAGGAAGAAAAACTAATTTCTTTGTGTTAAGTTAGTGAGAAAGATAGTAAAAAGAAATATTAGTACATCAATGTCCATTTAATTGCTTTTGTTTTTCAAGTTAGTTCATATGCTTGTTGTTAATTGTTGTAAAAAGAGTTTTAAAAATATATTAAAGAATTAGTACAACAATCCCCCTCCACTAAAACTAACATCAAATAATATTGCTAAATCAAAAATTAAATTAAATACAAAAAATGCTTTTGGTAAAGAAACTGAAGAAAGGGAAAACTAGCATCTCTGTGGTTTCTTTATTAACATCTCTGTTGTTTCCATATGACAACAGCCATCTCATAACTTTCTCATGATCCCAATGAAAGAGAGGAAGTTCCACTTTTAATAAACGACAGAGGGCATTAGGGTTTCATCCATTTATCTGTTTTCTGATTATTCTTTATATATTAAAGCCAGAACCTTAAATAGCTATATTGGTTCCTGCTATTGATGATCTAGTAAACCATTCAGGCTCAAACCCATGCTTACTTATATCCAGTAAAAACAGGGCATTTATATTGTAACTTTGGCATGTAAAGTGAAACCAGGGTACAAGAATAAAACTAGTGAAAACACAGTAAAAATATGTAAATACCATAAACAAACTGAGCAGGCCAGGAATCAAACCCACCTCTCTTGAAAGGTGAGATGGCAGTACTAAACACTATTCCATCACACTGCAATGATTCAGGGTTCCAGTGGACACATTCCTACTATAAATATTAAATTATGAATTTATAATATATGCCTGTGTTGTTTCACCACAATACATATTTAAAGGGGAAACTATTTTGCATATGAAATAAACATTCCATATTTTAAAACATTATATCAAGTGTTTAAATATATTGTTTTTAGGGATTAAGCATCACTTTTCCTTTGTATTTTGCACATGGTGTCACAATTTACCTGACATTTGTCTTTGTGTGAGTAGTTTATTCTTGTATGTGTAAGTGATTCTTGTACTGGCATGCAACTTGTTTTTTTTTTTTTTAATGTTTTCTTATAGGCATGACTTACATATTGATAAGTCAGACAATTAAGTGGTAAAATTGGAATTCGGCCACGCACCTCTTCAGTATTCCAGGCAGATAACTGCTGTAACACATCTTTACAAATGACTTATTGATGGATCAATGATTTATTCAGTTTAAATATTAAAAAGTAAACTTCTCTGAGGAAAGACTGGGAGAATTCTTGCATATACAAGTAAAGCTAGATCTAAGGCTACTTATGTTTGAATTAATGTTGCAAGTGAAATAGCATTCCTGTCAGTTAAATTTTATTTCCAAAGATTACTATTAATGGGTATATTTCCAAGACAAGTAAAAGTTGTACATGCATAGAGATCACAGCAGTTTATTATCAACTAAATGGTCATTTGGCAAATAACTATGATACACTGATTATATAAAAGAATATTGTCTCACATATAGGTATATAAATCACAATAGGTCACAGTGGTTATGGCCTTTAATGTACTGTAAAATTGTTTGTTGCAGCAGTTTCAGATATTGCTGTCGAAGCTGCTGATAACCCACCTAACAATGGGATTAAAGTAAAACTAAAGCCTCATGCGTTTACGGGCTTGTGAGAGCTCATTATTAGGAATCAGTCCAAACAAAAACTAACTGAATTTTTCATCCAAAATTTGGTGTACATATGTTTACTGATTACTGTAGTTTTAAAGAGTTTCCCAACTGCCATAGCTGGACAAGTTTCAGGGTCTGATATTATTTTAGTATACACAAAGGGGATTGAATTATGAATTTCAATTCTCACTTTTGAACTCTTCATAGTATATTTAGGATGAAACATTTGATCTACCCAGTCTCTTTTCAGCCAGAATTTACCCTTGTGTTATATATATATATATATATGGGTCTCTAATGGGAAGGAAGGTGTAAAAATACTTTTTTCCTCTCAAGCTGGTGAATGGGATTTTACATTCCAATTTATAAACCCTGATAAATTATTGGAATTATAATTTTTTTTTATTTTAGAAATATTCTTTTAAGACAGAAGAAGAAAAATAACATCTCTTTAAAATGTCCTCCAAACATGATCCGTCTCTCATCTCATATAATTCTGGCAGAAAGGCAGCAGCATAGAGACACATTAACTCATAACAACTGTGGCCAATAATCTAACTTTGTTTAATCAGTGGACTAAAATTTTTAACACATGCATTTAGTGCTCTGATCAGTGTTTTTGTCTTACATTTCCTTTACAAAGTTCTTTTTGGCTTCCAAACGTTTGGCAGACAGGATTTTCTATTTCTGGCATATGGTGTATAACATTAACAAAGAATTTTTTCAGTATACACTATTTCATCAAGGTTAGATTTCTGCAAGTAAAACACAATGATAAAAATGATTTTCTAAATAAAAAATAAAATGTACAATAGAATCAATTAATTATTTACAAAGTGTATTCAAATTAATGATGTATGTCAGGATGTGCAGCAGCATCTAATTCTCACTACTAAATCCCATGCTTATGACAAGAGACGTACCAAGTGGCATACTGATCTTCTCGCCATTTTTAACTTTCAGCTTGTGCTTTTTGAAAGTACCCTTTCGTTTCTTCACGTTGGGCTTCTCCTGGTTCATCTGAAGGATGAGAAGGCTGAGCTCACGTTCAAAGACATCTAGCTCCCACTGTGCCAACTCATGTTCACGTTGGCGGAGGAATTCTTCGTGGGACTTCTGCTCCAGAGCAGCTCGCTTCAGCTCCTCCTCACGGCATAGTAGTTCCTGTAGTTACAGTTACCAAACAGAAAGTTAACATAATCCTACAAAAACAACATGTCAGATCATCTACGCCTCTGACCGTATGGCACTCTTTCAAACATTTATAGTAAGAAATAACCAACTAACCCTTTACTAGGGGGGGCAGTGAAACATACTGTAAATTCCAGATCTGGCTCAGTAGCATGTTTATAAGCTGAGGTTTCTAAAGCAAACTTTAAATCTTTTCTTTAATGTCTTAAAAATGCTACTCATGAATATACTATACAATTGTTTAGGATCGATATATTCTCCATTTTTAAATTTGCTTGGTAGTTCAGAACTACTCACTAGTATTTTCTTAATTGTTGGTCATGTAATTTTTATTTTACTCAAAACACTTTGATACTATCCATGTTTACTGGCTGTTTATTTTTTTATTTCACGTAGTGCTTTATTTCATTTTATTTTATTTCATGTAGCTTTTTAAATACTTTACATATTATACTAAACATTTAATCATCATATTTGAATATTATGTACAGTGGAACCTTGGTTCACGAACGTCTCGGTACAACTCGGTTTATGACCAAAAAGTTCGCCAAACTTTTGCCTCGGTTCACGACCACACATTCAGTATACGAACAAGCCAGTTTCCCTTTTGGTTTGTGCGTGCCAATGATTTCCGCACGTGTTGCATTGTTCTTGGTCAGAGGTGCATGCATGCACATGCGTGCGTGCTTTCGCTGTGAACTCTTTGTGCTCTATTTCATTTCTCTTCCAGTTCATATGCGCCAATTACTGCATTTAAGCATGTGTTCAGCCTCTCCCTGGTCATTTTTCTCAGTCAGACGTGCGTGCTTTACCTGTGAACTCTTTGTGCTCTACAGTATTTTGTGGGCTTTTGCAGTTAACCATGGCTTCTAAGCACTGTAACCTCCTCTCCACCCAGTTCCTCCTCACTTCATGCCAGAATTCGACTCATGCAAGGTTAGTTTTCTTGGTGGTTTATGGTTACTTTTTGTATTATGGATTTTTCAAATGTTCATTTTTCGGTTCGTAGCGTGAATTGTTGCAATGTTACTTTTTTTGGTTGTTTAATAAGTTACAGATTTTTCAAATGCTCATTTTTTTTCCCTGTGCTTAAAACTCATTTTAAAAAAAGTGTTTACAGCGATCGGGTTTTAAGGCTATTAGCGTGAACTCCTGCAATGTTACTTTCTTGGTTGCTTGTGGATGGTTTTTAAATAAAGTTTGGATTTGTTCAAATGTTCCTACCCCGTGCTTAAAACTCATTTAAAAAAAGTGTTTACAGTGATCGGGTCGTAAGGCTATATCGCGAACTCTTGCAATGTTAGTCTTCTCTGTTGTTCAAGGTTTTCTCAGTGTTATTCAATGTTTTTACATTTAGTTTACTATTACGATGCATTCTATGGTGTAATTAACTATATTTGTGCTTAAAAATGTTTATAAAAAAATACATTTACATACAGTTCGTACAGTCTGGAAAGGATTAATTGTCATACATACAATACAATTTACATACAATCCTATGGGGGAAATTGAGGTTCCACTGTATAACATTTCTTGGTGGAATAAGTACTCATAATGAAGAGTGAACACAAGAATGAGTTAGTCAGTGGCAACCGTTTGCTTTTGGAAATGTTAAGCTGGGTGGGCAGTACAAATAATATGAGGGCTACAGAAATATAGCTTTTTACCTTAAATGGAGCAAAGACTAATGCAACAAAAATCGGCAAGAAGAAATAAATTCATTTTCAACCATCATTAACTTATTATTGTCAAAACTATCTCAACCTTAATCCTATGTATAAGAAAAGTTCTAAAGATATAAGCTTTTTGCTCTTACTTGGCTCTGCATTACCCTGAGGAGAGTGAATAATGAATAGCTGTTTAAGATGAGAATAGCAGTAAGTCACTCTCTGCTTTATGGTAGTTTCATTGTGAACAGTTCAAGACCAGACATCCATGCTATGGAAATTTCTCAGAAGCAGCTTCTTAATGCTCTGTCCAAGAGAGAACCTCCCCTTCTATTGCACGCAAGAACAGCCTCTACAAGCAGAGCACTTTCTAGTGAAGTTAGCTAAGCTTTCCGTCAGCCAGCACCCTGTTCACAGCATCACTGGACGACTGCAGAAGGTCTACCAGGTTTGCAACATTATATAAAACAAAGGCATCTTTGCTATTAATTCAACAAGAGGCAGGTGTCTACCACAATAAAAACATTGAAGGTGGGGCAGAAAGTATGGAAGAAAATTCTGAAACATTATTTGCTATGAATCTTTGCTTTTGAACACATTGACTTTATTTGTATCATTAGTTTGCATGTTTCTTTTACTTCATGGTAATAATCTCATATTGTTGCATGTTGATGAACATATGCAATTATGAATTTCTTTAAGCTATTTACACATGACAATAATGACCCTATAAACTGTGATGCCATGGAGTGGCCCATTTCCTGGCATCTTCCTGTTCCCAGGACATCAATAGCCCTGAAACCGAGATTGACTAGTGCAATGAGGACACTCAATGCAAGACTGGTGCTAAAAGTGCAGTGTGTTTTACCAACTGGCAATCTATCAAGTGTGGTGCACACGCTTCATTAAAGAAATTAAATTATCCAAAAGTAATCCAATAAAAGCAAGTACGCTTCTGGGGGATCTAAAATCATAATCATAATCATAATCAAATAAATATATCCACATAATTGGTAAAATCAAGAATAAAAGCTTAGAGTAAAATTTTTAAAAGAAAAATTTTTGGGTCTCCTGAGCAGGTTCGAGACACTGACGAGTATGTCATCTAATAAAACTGCTTGCATCCTAGCCATCTCTGCCGGTCACCAATAGAACACCCAAAGCCTAGCTCCATCATCCCACCACCATGCCTTTGGTATCAGTAGGACAATTCTTCAGAGCCAATTGGCCACTCCTGCTCCCTCAGTGCTCAGCAGGAGAGACATTACTCTTTCTCACCCCAGGGCCTCCTCTCAACTGCACCAACTCACATTCCCAACATTACTCTTTGCTTTTCTCACAAACTGTCTTGCCTTGATTTCTCTACCCAGCACCTTTCTTTCATTATCAATCCCTCATATTTTCAGTCTTTCCTACACAGACTATTTATATATTTTTTGGGTGCAGGTGCTTTGTTTCACGACCAGCCGAGTGTCAATGATGAAACTGGCTATTCAGATAACATTTTCGCATGAATATTTCCCCAATAAATACCCTCTGGCCACACTGCTTCCCAGCAGCAGGCACCCATACTCACTAAGACTTAGCTGTACAGTTCTTATTAAAAATAATGCACCGCCATTGACCCCTAACTTGCTTCACCACATAAAATCTACAGGATTTTAATTTACATCTTACATTTTGGCCTATAACTCTATGTGCCATAGTGTTTAACATTAGTTGACCGGTAGTTCTGGACAATGTACATATATATATATATACACACACAGTTCATATATGATTAAAGTGCACATTGCAGACTTTCATTTAAGATTATTTGCTTATATTACAGCCACACCATGTAGAGATGACAACACTTTTTAGGCATGATCACCCCCTCCCCCTATTTCAGGGCATCATAATGTTTAGGACATAGCAATGGTCAGTATATTAAAGCAGTTATATTTAATACTTTGTTGCTTATTCATTGCATGCAATGACTGATTGAAGTCTGCAATCCATAGACATCTCCTGGTGCTGAGGCATAATAAAATATACACACAATTTCATAAGCACAGGTCTAATGGATACAAGGGGCTCTTGTTTTCTTCTGTCTCACACTTCACTGTAGAACACTGGAACACCTTGGATACGAAGTGAAGGCACTACTGAATGAGTAACACTCTCAAAAATGGCTAAAATAAAACACATCATAAACAGTCTGCTTGGGAAATGTAGCTTGGTAATTCCACTTTAACTATCTCAGCATCTCTGGGTTGCAACTTTACTTCCGATTGCCGATTAGTCAATACTTAACAAAGGTTTACACAGAAGATATTTCCACATATGTTTGATCAGGAGTATTTAAATCTTAACCGGTGCTGATATTTATGTAAAGAGTACGTACAGTAAAATATTGAAAATTAAAATAAGACATGAGCTGCTGTAAGCTCGTTATTGCATACTGCTGTCAAAACAACAGGGTCTGTTAACTTCCATATTCTAACAATGGATTGAGCTTGGCAAATTGTTTTTGTTAGTAGACTATAAAACCTTATCATTTGATTTAATTCTAAGCATCTGAATTAACACTTGTATAAAATATTCAAATTCCCCACCACTTCTCCTTGCTTCATTTGTTCCGCTTCGGAATAAAAAAGCAAAATAATCGCATGAAGCAAAGCACGTCAAGCTTTTTTTTTTTTTACAGTTACTGCCTCGTTTTCATAGGAAGGCAATGTACTTTCCAATTTGTAAATCCTAAGGATAAGCCATCATTTCATTATAGTTGTCGAACAAGGGAAGAACACAAAATGACAAACCAGCGCAAAACTACACGTAAAGATATCAGTCCAGTAAACCAAGAATGGCATAAAGTAACTAAAAGCAATAAAATGTGATAGTTTGATTCAGTATACTTCAATAACCATAGTTTTCAGCTTTTAATAACAAGATAACAGAATAAAGACATTTAAAAGCGCCAAATAAGAATATAAGAGCATCATGTAAATAATGTATATGTATTTTTTTTTTATACTCTGCGGTTGATCGATTTAGTCCTCATGGTTTATTTAATCCTGGATACCCAGACGTAACATGAATACCCAATGTAGAGTGGAATTAGCTTGTTGCAGTGTTGCAGTTTACATAAAAAGTAATCTAAGGTTGAGCATACAATGGCATCCTCAGAACCAAAGGTTCTATTCTATAAAGTCCACATAAATTACAATCAAAAATATCACTAAGAAATTCAGCAAAAGAAAATTCTCATTAAAGGTTGTTTAACATGTAAATTACACAAAATCTAATAACATTATTAATAGGATGTGGCTGGAGTGACATGATATATGTGATATGGTTATTCAGCTTGCTACTGCCTAAGTAAGTATAAAATGGCTGTCAACATTGTACACCAAAGGCACCTAGATTTGCACAGTGGGGAAGAGGCCAACACAGCTCTTAACTGACATATGGACTTGAAATCGCAGCAGATCTCTATTTCAGCATTGAGATGAAGTAGCAAACATGAAAGAGCATGCTTGGGTATTCTTTTTCATGGTGGGTTTAGGATAAATTGTATTTTATATTAGCACTTTTGTGCTTGCAATCTAGCCATCCTCAAACTTAACCCTGATAAGCAGAATGATAGTGCTTGTACTGCACCACCAACTGATCCGAAACCAAGGCCACAAAAAAGATCTGTAGATCTGTAGCAACTCAACTATGCCATTTATCATTGTCTCATTAAAAAAATTATTTGGTTACTAAACTCACCTTTTCCTTGGCCCGAAGCTCATCAAACATGCTCTGGATCTCTAGTTTCCAATCATCCTGAAGTGAGTGGAAGGAGTCTTGAGGCATTTCCTCCAACACCTGCTCCTCCAAGGCCATGAGCTGCTCCAAGATAGAGGCAAAGCTGGGCCGACGATGGGGATCTTGGTCCCAGCATTCTGTCAATAGTCACAGAGGGAAATGTACAAGGAAAAGGTAATATTTTGAATTTAAAACAAAACCATAAAGAAGAATGGTTATAAGCCAGAAAAGTAAAGTTGAAACAATGGCCTTCAGGCTATCTTACAATTAAGACCAAGTATCTAATTAAAAATAGTAGAAACAAAAAAGAAATCCTTTGTTTCTATATTAGCATTAAACGATCAAATAAACCTATATTCATCACCTCATAATTATATTATCCTATGAGTACATTACAAATCTGTAAAACATAAAGGATTACATCCTTAAATCAAATTAGATACCTCAGAGATGCCCATAAACAGAAGAGAAAAAAGTACTGATATAACCAAACACTTAACAATGGCTAAGAATGCTCTGTTAAGTGATCATATTAGTAACCATTGCCAGATTATAAAAACTGGTCACTGTAACTTTAAAAAATGTAATTCACTTTCAAATTTAAGTGAAGAAATGAATTTTATGATAAAATAGATTAATCTTCAATTTTACATAAGTGTAACCTGACTTAGTTTATAGTAACCATAGTAATATACAGTAGCAACATGGGCCTATAGTGGACAATTTAGCTGGTTTCACACAGATTACTATGTATTTCAAAATGCTAAGTGTTAAATGAATTAATTGTTCCAGTCAGGTTTGCACACAATAAGCCGGTTTAAAATAACAGTCAAAAGAAAAGAGCACTAAATTCCATCTTTACAGTGAAGACCAGGCCATGAGGTTTAGCAAACACTTCATGCACACAACATCAGTAATGTGTTTAGGACCTAGACATTAAAGCGATTATTCAGAATAATGTCAGCTCCTCTGTAAAATAATAACATTTTATTTATAAAGTTTTCTAGTATAGATCTTAAATTCTTAAGGTCAAGCACAGCTCGATTTTAAAATGCATTAAAGAAGGATGGAGACATGTTGTTGCCACACAGCAAATGGCCTGCTGTCTGAGGAACTGTAAGGCACTGTGGGTTGCAGTTCAACTATGAGTTATGTAGTTCCTATGAAATCAGTTTAGCTGTTGGCTTGTTAAAAGTGAAGCAACTGAAAACAGAAAATTAAAAATAAAATCAAAGCTCTGTTTCCATTCTTTAGTAGGTGGTAGAAATTTTTTAAAAATCTATTCCTCCAAAAAAGGAAATCACTCTAACAGATATGTGAATCTAAAATAAAGAGCAGAGCTGATTTCATTTTACAGAAATTTATAATTTCTAGTACATAAGATGCTCGAACATGAAACATATTTTGTTACTTGAGTTATAAATAGACACTTTAATCCTTAGTGCTACTAATAAAACTTAATACTACAAAATAAGAACCTGATTTTTGTATGAACAAATTCCACTTGAAATGGTCTAACTGAATCAATTTAGTGACATGGGTTTGCAGACAAAATATGTATTTCTGTGGCACAGAGATTAGTACCAAGCACCTAACAACGATTTACGGCCTAGACACTGTGTGTGGGAAGTTTTCCTATTCAGCTTGTGCCGAGTTGGTTCCCTGCAGGTACTCGAATTTTTTTTCACAACCCTAAGTTATGTAAAATAGGTTGACTTGAGTGAGTGAATGGGGATGTATGAATCCATGCACCCTGTCATTCCAATCAGAGATCACTCTTAGTTTGCATCTGATGCTCAAAAGAGAAGCTCAAGCTCCTCAGTGCCTTATGCTGCTGAAGGCATGCTTAGAAAATACATGAATGTGTTCAGCATTGGTTACATATGCATACACATGCACTAAAGAGTTGTGTGCTACACAAAAATGCACATAACTTTATACATGTGTGTTAGTACAGTACAGCTGCAAGAAAACGTTATACTAATGATGTCTGATCTGCTTAATGAAGAAATCCAGGCAATTCTAAAAAGTTCAGAAACTTTTTCGTGCATAGGTAGATGCATCAATTCATCCAGCCACTTTTACCACACTTTTTGTTTCACATATTGTACCTTTTTATATTTTTCACTTCTGGTTCCTATGTTGGAATCTTTCAGGAAAAAAAGTAAATAATATTGGCTAACTGGCTTCTGGATAAAAAGCCTAATTGTAAAAATCATGGCAACACAACCTCTCATTCTTCTTTTGTCAACATTTAGTGATATCTCATTCAGCCGGGAAGCAGTAATAGTATTATAATATTAGACAGTAGATTTATGACACCTAATCCAAACGTGTAAGGAATACATTTTTGAAAAGCAGTGTTTTCAAGCAAGGTCAGTGTGCACAAGCAACCAGTCTGACTTTTACCATGCTGGCTGGGTTAAATGCTGACAGATCAAAAAAACTGAACATTAATTAATCAATGGATTGAATTCTGTCCAAGACTCTAGGATATATTTGTACTTTCCACAAATTCTTCAGACACAAATGGGATGGTGAATGTATTTTACATGTGTGCGTATGTGTCTCCCCTCCGCCCCCACCCCCTCAAAGTAGTTCTGAATCAACAATGATAGTTTTATTTGATCGAAAAGTTGGGAGATGAGCAAGAGATACAAGTTTTTGTCTCGGTTTTTAAATAGAAAGACTCACTTTTAATGGAATACATGTAAAATGTAATGAAATAAAAAATGCATAATCTGGGACTAATATGTATAATATAATAATGTAATAATAACAGAAAAATTACAGAAAGAGAAGAATTGCCAGCAAGGAGGACTGACTACAAAAATACCGAAAATTATTTGTTTGTGGTGATTTTTAAAAAATTAGTAAAAAAACATAAACAGTAGTTAATTACAACCAGTTACGGCCTGGGCATCTTTATCATTATCCAGTTAAAGGGGTCTTTTTTAAGACCTCTATTTAAATCAACCTTCATTTCAAGTTCTTTAAGGAGTAGATAAAAAAAAAGACTTAAGAAAGCTTTTTTGTAAATAATTCGATTAGTCTCACCTGCCATTAGCTGGGCAAACGGCTCTGGACATGTGGACGGGATGGGAAGGGTCAGCTTGTTGACAGCCACCCCATAAGCAACAGCCAGACCATCAATTCCGCGATAGGGCACTTCTCCAGTGAGCAGCTCCCACAGCAGCACTCCATAACTAAAAGATGACCAAAAAAGACAGTTAAAAATTCTGGTATTTTAGAACATAAATATTGTTGTGTTTTAATTGTGTTATTGGCGATCACAATATTCTGTCATCATTTAACTCAGTTGGAATCACCATTAATTTTACTGAATCAGCCCACAATCTAGGTGTTATCTTTGACTCTAGCATGTCAATTAAAGTGCATATTACAAAGTTGTCCAAATCATTTTTCTTCCATCTTAAAAAAGTTGGGAAATTAAGGCGCTTTCTAAATAAACAGGATTTTGAAAAATTAATTCATGCATTTATTTCTAGTAGGATTGACTACTGCAATGCAGTGTTCACTGGTTGTTAAAACTGTTCTTTATACAGCCTTCAGTTAATCCAAAATGCTGTTGCAAGAATTATTACAAGAGCAAGAAAATATGAACACATAACTTCAGTTCTTAAATCCTTACACTGGCTCCCAGTTAAGTTTAGGGCAGATTTAAAAATCCTCCTTTTAATATATAAAGCATTAAATGGCCAAGGTACGGCTTACTTGTCTGAACTTATTATGACTTACAAACCAGAGTGCACATTAAGATCTCAAGATGCCGGTCTGCTTAGGATTCCAAGGATTAATAAAATAACAGTGGGAGGTCAAGCTTTTAGTTACAGGGCCCCTAAATTGTGGGATGGTCTGCCTGCTACTATAAGAGATGCACCTTTGGTCTCAACTTTTAAACCCCAGCAAAAGACTCACTACTTCAGTTTAGCATATCCTCACTAGAGCTGCTGATTAACTGTACAGACTGCATCTCTGTTGTTAGTCATTTGCACTAAAAAATAAGTAACATGATAGTTATAATTGGATACTAACCCTCACCTATTCTGTTTCTCTTCTCGGTACTCAAATGTGGCACTTGGTGCCACGGCCCACCTGCCAAGTTGTTTTGCCTGCCTAAGGCAAAGTCATCCCTGATGGAGGATCACAGGAATAATGGGAAAGAGGGGTCCTTTCATTGGATTGGCTGGCCCAGAGCTATTTCAGCTGTGGGATGGCCAAATGGGGGAGGCAGCATGATGGATAAGGTCTCTTTAAAAAACCTAAAAAAACTGCTGAAAACACATTACTTTAACATGACCTTCTCATAACTTCACTGTAATCAAAATCCTGATACTCTGTATATCCAACTCATTATAATAACTATTCATGGTGGCTCTAAAATCTGTACTAACCTCTACTCTCTCTTCGGTTTCCTTTTCCGGTATCCTCTACTCAAAGCACCGTGATGTTCCAACAAGTGACTCCGTGAGAACTCTAACTACAAAGAGGACTATTTCATTTATGTTAGGTAGAATGCCCAGAGGGGACTGGGCGGTCCCATGGCCTGGAACCCCTGCAGATTTTTTTTTTTTTCTCCAGCCGTCTGGAGTTTTTTTTCTGTTTTTTCTGTCCACGCTGGCCATCAGACCTTACTCCTTTTCTATGTTAACTAATTTTGTATTATTTTAATTTATTTTGTCTCTTATTTTTCTTTTCTTCATTATGTAAAGCACTTTCAGCTACTTTTTGTATGAAAATCTGCTATATAAATAAATGTTGTTGTCGTCTCCAGGACTCTAAACAAATCCAAATCATATTATGTGATATCATCTACTGTTAAATTCTGCTCCATACTTCAAAAACGTTTATTTTTATACTGTATTGAGGATTTGTTCTGTGTATTGTATTGTATTGTATTGTATTGTATTGACCCCCTTCTTTTTGACACCCACTGTATGTCCAACCTACCTGGAAAGGGGTCTCTCTTTGAACTGCCTTTCCCAAGGTTTCTTCCATTTTTTCCCTACAAGGTTTTTTTGGGAGTTTTTTCTTGTCTTCTTAGAGAGTCAGGATAACACAAGTTATTTACATGGTAATATTTTATTGAACTAGTTGTGTGTTTAATTTTTAAACCCTGTTCATTTCAAGTAATTTAAACAGATGCATTATTTTCTCCATGAGAGAGTTTCTGGGTTTTCTCTCCATGACTGGAAGAAGAGATTGGTATTTAAACAAAAATAAACCAGCGACATAGCATGGGCATCTTGGCACATGGTCAAACACATGAGTTTGAGTTAATTGGTTAAGCTATAACTCAACTTGTGTGGGTATCTGGGACATTTAGTGAGTACTTTAGAGCTGAGATAGTCTCTTGAACCTGTCAGAATTGTAATCTTTCCAATTTGCTATCAAACGGGAAGCCTGTATTTGTTTATTTCTTATTCACCCTGGTATGCAGCTCCAGAAGAGACCCCAAAAAGATGGCAATATAGTTTTAGCACAAAATGGAGATCACAATTTACAAAACACTTGAGTCTACACATTTTTTTTCTTTACAGCTATCAAGTCTGAGTCAAGGCCCAGAGAAAGCTAAATCTATGTTTCTTGCCTTATATCTACAGACTGAAGGTGCAGTAACTTAATGGCTTACCTGTGCAACCTCTTTTTTGATATTACTGTTTTAAACTGTGTACGTTTTTGTGAAAGGTGGTATATAGCATACAGTGATTCACAAGTTGTGTTAATTGGTGGTGCAAGCATGAGCAGACTGCATTAGAGCAAAAGGTTGAATATCTTTCTTTAGTATAACAGCTAGAATACTAAAGGTAAAACAATTAATAAGACAGAATTGTTTTATGTGAAGAAGCAAGGAGATGTTTTCAAGTCTTCATTTTTTGGCACCTGCATATTAGAATCTCATTCGATAAAAAAAAAAAAATAGTTCAACTGTATTGCTTTGTAACCCATACTAATTATATACAGCTCTAAATTAATGCTATGTTACATTCACCTGCTTGAAAACATACAATTTAGAACAACTGGTTACAAGCTTTGGGCACAAAACGTAAGGCTAAGTGTTATAATCATGTGATTGAATAAGATGCTGCTTCTCAGCTTGATTACGCTAGGAGTACAAATTTACAACCTCTAAATGGCAGATGGTCAGCGGACTGTATTTACAATGGTCCCCATAAATGAACAGACAACCATTATTAAAATTAAAAAAAGACTTTTGCAACAGTTCTTCCATTCTGTGCGGTGCAAACACATTGTTGCTTGAATCATTGCAAAACATGCAAGGAGAATTTCACAAAAAGTAAAACCAGTAGGAAAGTGCAATAAATATAATATCCACTTTTAAACTGAAATAATAATAAGAAAAAGCTTCCCACAGATTTTACATATGCAGTATGCCAAGCTCCAATCCCTAGAGACTTATTTGAAACAAAAGAAGTAGAAGAAAGACCCATTAGACTCCTAGGGAACTGCTTACCTAGTGTTAGTGCAGTGACTGAATTAAAAGTGGTGATAAAACAATAATCCGAATACCAATAAAGGCAGAAGATAAAAAAGAAAGGAGTTCTTAAGAATGAGAGTTTCTCTGAATGGGATTTTTACTAAACCAAGCTCCTCACCTCCAGACGTCACTGCCTTTGGAGAACATAGATGACTTGATGACTTCTGGTGCCATCCAGGCATAGGTTCCTGCTGTACTCATTTTAGTTGTCTTATGCCACTCTCGTGCAAGGCCAAAATCAGTGATCTTCAGTGTTTTTCCCTCCATATCCTCATTCTCAATTGGTTGTGCCAGGAGGACTGCAAGTGACAGAGACAAAAATATAGAAGATTGATTTTTTACTAAAGATTAACAGCACATAAAACAGACTAATGTAAAGGTCTTAGTAAATTAAACTATAGCTGGATATGAATTTCTAATATCTACCTGGGCAAACTGAAAACTAATTCTTTTCTTTTTTAAATGATCTCATTAGGGATGTGTGACCAACAGCTACATTTTAAAAAAAAAAAAAAAACATGCCAAAAGAAAAAAAAAAATACACCCTTAACTATTCTTTGCTATTTCAAAGGTATACTATCGATGCTTAGGCTGGGTATATTCAAAACTACATTTATAAGCTTAATATTTCAAAAAAACTACCAGAGAGGGCATATAAAAATAAAAATAAATACATCCTTATAACACAATCAATCCATGATATCCTCATCATTAGGTGAAGGGTACAAAGCACATTTTATTCAGCAGCATTAGCTGTGCGGTGTAAGATAAAATTAACACCACTGATTTACAGCAAGATATTACTGCTTTTAAAAGTTCTACCTGGGTGCATTAAACAAAACCATTAGTTTGTAAACTACAGAGTGTCTGCATTTGATTTTATGGAAAGACATAAAAAATAAAATCATAGTGATGAAATAAAGCAAAAATTGAAATATTTATTACACATTCCTTCACAGCATGTATATAGACAACTGCTGTAGAGTTTTGTTCATCAAGATAAGCATGCAGATGATGTTAATACAGTACTTGCTTAATGCTGTACTTGTAGCATGCAGATTAATGAAATACAGATTCTATTTTTATCTTGCACAAATTTAATAAACTTTAATGCATTTTGTATTCAAGCCCAAAGCCATCTTACATAAACATAACGACTTTGTCAGCATGGATGAAACCAGTTTTAAGTGGAAATACTCTAACTTTATTTTTAAATAAAGAAAACACAAAATTCTTTAGAGATTAAAAGGAGCCATTCAGTCTAAGACCAATGTGCATCAAGACATTTTAGAGCAGGAATTCAGTTTCAACAGCCTAGTATATTTAAAGTGAAATAGAAAACAATAGCAGGAAGAAACAAAGTCATTTTCTGATTGCCAACCCTATGCTTTCCTGTTTCTCCCAGGAACTGACGGGGTTGCAGCTGAGCTTGATGTAAATGATATGTACAGTATACAACATATGTTTAAATGCAATGTTACTACATGCGTCTCCATAGCAGCAAGATGAGAGCACAAAGGACACTGGTTACATGAAAAATATCAAAAACTAAAGACCACTACGTATATTCATTTTATTTATTTATCTTTAACTTTCACTTTTCTGCCCTCTGCCCATCTGATTTGGGGCTGATACAAGAAAATTGTATTCAATTTTTGGAACACAATTATTTCTTGTTGGCTGGTTCTGCTGCCATCTGCAGTGGTGCACTTAGTTCCAGTACAGCAATAAGACTAGAATGTCAATTAATACCAGTTTCCCAAAAGCTGAAAGATGTGTTAGTTTAAGCAAACCCAGGAAATTAATGTGGCATTTGACTGTCACGTTTAATCATTCATAATAATAACTACCAGCAGCCACATCACAAGCACTTCAGAAAAGGTAATATAGCTATATCCTGCCAGTACTTGGATGGGAGATCATCTAGGTCCTATGATACTCAATTACGGACCTGGAGGTCCACAGTAGCTGCAGGTTTTCACTTTAACCAGTTTCTTATTTAGAACCTGTCTATTTACTAATAAAGCAATAGTTTTTGGGCTTAGTTTTAGTTAACAATTTTTGTCTTGGAAGAATGAAAGGACTATCAAGCTATATTATTATATACCATGTTTCATTATCTTTTTTGGCCTGGCTTCTAATTACAAATCTGGCGGGAACAAAAACCTGCAAACACTACTGACATCCAGGCCCATAATTGAATACAACTGATCTAGGAAAAAGTTTCTGTTGCTGCTGGCAAAAGTGTTGGAGAGGCCAGCAGTGAGGGATCACCCTGGGGTCTATGTGTGGATCCCAATGCCCCAGTGCAGTGACATGGACACTATGCTGCAAAAAGTGTTGCTGTCCTTCGAATGAGACATAAAACCAATGTCCGACTTTCTGTGGTCAAAAAAGACACCTGTGCCTGCCCTATCAGTATTTGAACACAATCAAGAGTGCAAACTTCACAGTGAAAGGCAAATTATATAGAAAACAATAGAGCAAACTTAATTGTTTAAAACAGTGGCCAAAAATTAATCACAAATATGTAATATTCAATCATTTTCCTCAATAAATAAATGACCAAGTATAATATTTTTGTCTCATTTGTTTAACTGGTTTCTCTTTATCTACTTTTAGGACTTGAGTGAAAATCTGATGATGTATTAGGTCATATCTATGCAGAAATAGGGTTCACAAACTTTCAAGCACAACTGTATCAGTGTTGTAATCAATCTTCAGCTAACATAACAATGTAAATTAAGACACAAAGTAGTGTAAGGAAACACTGCTAATGTTATCTTTAGCAAACCTAGCTGAGTAGTAATGTTACCATCAATGGCTGAAACCAGAAGAGTCAGACCAGCTTCTGCGGCATACAGAGCTGAAGTGTGGTGTTCTTTTGGCTTCCACAATAAAGAAACCACTAAGGTGATCGATAAGAGCCTTGCTGTCTACCAAATGTGTCATGCCAAAATAACTAATTTCCAAAGATATGCACCCTCTCAGTGTTGTATAGAATTAAGGCTTCCGAAATAAGGTGAATACAATGGAGTCTCAGGACATTATATCCACCCAAAAATAAATCCCTGACATCACTGTACTTAAGTTGTATGAGGAGGTAAAAACGAGGGTACTGGAACCCCTCAGCTCAGCTTAGAGAGTTGCTTTGACAAGTAATGCTTGGCCATCAAAGGCCACTGAATCATACATAATGATAACAGCAAATCATAATGGATGAGTGGAAGGTAGACTCATAAATGTTACAAATAAAAGAGATGCATGACAGCCAACCAGGAACATTGCAGCGTTATTAAAAGAGGGCGTTAATAAATGGCAATTGGAACTGAAAGAGATAAAACACTGTAACAGACAATGCATCCAATATGAAGATTGCAGCTGGACTCGTAGACATGACATATGTACAATGTTTTGCACACAGCTTGAATGCGCTCTATCAGTGCACGCTTCTAACCTCTCCTCTCCTCCTCCTGAATCTTGCCTCGAAGAAGGCACTTAAATTGCAATGGTACAGAGACTACTCAACAGGTTCAGATGCAGCACCATAGCATGCTACCAGCAAATACACAAACATGACCTACTCCAACTACCAAAACACAGGTTAATCACAGACATTGTCACACAGTAGCAATACACTTATGACATGACAGAAAGATCTTTAGAACAATAACCAGCCATCTATGCAGCACTCCTTTCAACAGAGGGCAAAAAAAGTAAAAAGGACATCTTCACATAAAGAAAGGCTGACATCGCATGTGTTGAGGAAGTGCTTGAGGCACTCAAGCCAATGATGGATGCCACCTTGGTAATGTAAATTTTCAGGTTAAGTGCCTTGCTCAAGGGCCCAAAACAGTAGGATCCCTTCTGGTAGTAACAGGACTTAAACCAGTAACCTTGTCAATACCAGTGCAGAACCTAAGCCACAGAGCCACTACTCTACCCAGTACTAATTTGATACTTTGATATTTTTTAACAGCAAGTGGAGATAGACAATCTGGTAGAAGAGAATGACCAGTCAGAGAAGGTTTATCACCCACCTATCTACAAAGATGGCTCTGCCCCCACAGGCAACCCCCACAGGCATCCATTAAGAAAGCAAGGAGCTCATGTGCACTGGCTGACTTGCTAGGAGCTATGTTTGGCCCTGCCAAATTAAAAAGTTTAGAGAAGAAACCCCTTTGCTGCTCCCATAAAATCATCTCAGTTGGTGGAACACGAACATGAGTACCCTCAGTTATCTAGAATAGCAAAGCGCTTCCTGTACATTCTTGGTACAAGTGTCTCTTTGGAGAGACTTTTCTCCACTACAGAAGACACTGTTACTGCACAGAGAAGTGTCCTGAAAACTGTTGGTCATGGTGACAAGCTCATATTCCTCCACAAAACCCTTGACATTAAAAACTAAGCACTGATATACATACATACATACATACATACATACATACATACATACATACATACAAACGTTAATAACATGTGCAATTCAAGTAAAGGATCTGAGAATGTTCACCATCAGTATATACATTTTTTGGTTACATTTGTTTAATATTTTGTTAGGAATCCTGCAAAAACACTAACTTTCATTGATATAGTCAGATGTAAACTGCAGAAAAAAACAGTGTTATGATGTTGGATGCTACTGTGACAATGCATTTTTTTTATTAACTATTCAAGCATGAGATATTAAAAAGTGGCATACATACTGCAACAGAATGTGAACCTTTAAAACAGAATTTATTATACACACACACAATCTCTCTCTCTGTTTATGCTTTTATTTTCTTAATTTGCTTACCTAAAGACTCCTGCAAGCACTTTTATTTTTTTTTCTACTAATATTGACAAATGTTAATTCCTTTGCTCAGACTGCAGTGCTAAGATGTTGGAGGTTATATGGACTATGCATTTTCTTTTATTAACTATTTGAGAAATTCTGTGGCATACTGTGAACCTTTAATGTAGGATCTAAAAGTACAATCACTTTTATTAGTATTTTTAATTAATTATAGGCCAATGTCAATTCCATCAGATTGCGCAAAAAGTAGTTACATGGACTGTAATATTTTCAGTTGCAGATCCTACTGTTCCGATTACATAAAAAAGTAAACTTTTTTTACTCAGATTTTGTGCATAGGATGGTGTGTTCTTTATACAATCGCAGTTTTCCTAAAACTAGATTTTAAATAATTGCAGTTTATCGCCTTGCTTACAATATCTCAATATATCGCAATATATTGAATTGTAAACCCTGTATTATGATACATTATCATATCAAAAGATTCTTGCCAATACACAACCCTACCAGGTACACATCCAAGCCAAGCAGAAATTTGACCAAACTTGGCATAAGCAAAGGTTTTGGTGATTTGCAAAAAAAAAATAAATAAATTAAAAAAAAAAATAAAAAAGCAGAAAGTATAAGAATTGAATACTAAGCATTAAAGACACACATAAATAGGAATTGGACAAAGCAAGCAAAAAAGAAATACATGCATTCATATAGAATCAGGGGAAAAAAAACGCAAATTACTCTGGGAAACCACTTCACTAAAATGAAGATGTGGGTCCCAGCTTTCATAATGGCATATAACAGTTGCAAAACAGCTTGGCATTCCACAAAGATAACAAATGAACCTTCAAACAAGAAGCAAACTAGAACAGCAAAGCAAAGTTCAGATGTAGCCCTCACATTGGGGATCACTAAACATTGGTTCAGAGGACTGCAATAATCAATGCATGTAGAATTTCACAGCAAGATGTAAAACGCCTCAGCAGGAAAAATGAGAGATGCAAGACTGAAGATAAAGATCATGAACTTCTGTGTGAACCTCCTATTAGCTACATTACAAAAGAAGCCCAGCACCATCCACCTTAAATACAAGATGGAAGCTAAGATTTGATGTTGCAGCTTTGTTTCTAGCTAGAAAGAAGGATATGCAAATTCATAAAATACAGAGGCCAAAAGAACTCTTGAAAGCTAAGGGTCAGCACCCAATTCTGCAAGTTGCACTGCCACAGGAAAGGCCTCAAAACAAAAAAAAGGTAGCTCTGGTTTTGACAGCTGTCAACCACAGTAGTCACAATACTACAGACATGTCCAGCATATTTGACAGTTTGTCTTAATAGTAACTGGGATGTGGAAGTTGAGCACACTGTTCTCCAAAAAATCTGAGGTTATAATTGGAATGAGTAGCCTTTCCAACCATAGAAGACCAAGACATGAATCAGATGCTGAGAGTACATATGACCAATAACATGTTGTGCAACAAAAGAAAATGCAGCCATATATTTTCTGTGGCCTCTTTGACATTATTATATTGAAAACTCAGAGAAAAAGGCATATATGATTAACACCCTCTTTATGATTGATTACCTAGAATCAATGACATTATCATAAACAACAGAATTTCTGCAACAATTTGCTCTCCAAAAGACATAGATCATCATTCTTAGAAAAGGGAAGGAGAGGTAGCGTACCTGTGACTGTTAAGTAATGTGGGAAAAGAAGCTCCAGTCAAGTACCATGCTGGTGAAAGTATTATTACTGCCTTGCAAGGCCATTGAATTACAATTTGAAAACAATTCACAGCAGGGTATAAGAGACTGTTGTATGCTTTGCTTCAGAGAAACAGTTGATATGATTCAACCAACTGGATGCACAGTTTATTGTCTTGATTTTGCAAATGACTTAGCTGGCAAGGACAAAGAATGAGACTTGTACATGATGATAAGCAAAAACTGGTGCATGGGCAGTGAAGTCCATCCATGCCTAACCTGGCGCATCTCATGTTGATCCTTCTACCTCCTAAGAGAATTTCCTTCTGTTATTATTATGACTGAATAATTCGAACTGCAAGCTAATTCTGAAGCAGCCGTCAGTTATCTATACAACATCATCAGTAAACATATCAACGTGTATCTGGAAGTTTCTTTCACTCCAGCAGGTTATGTTAAGCACTGCAATCTAAAAAAGTGTAACCAAAGTCATTTCAGTATGTTGCCTTTCCTGCTAAAGGTAATAGCATTCTGGATCACTGTCAGTACTCCTTCAAATAGGTTTATACCATTATGGCACATCCAATCTCTGGTAAACTTGATATACCTTTATTCTTCATCTTCCTGTCTGTTGAAAAAGTAAACTAAATAGTACACCATCTACTTTAAAAAGCATACAGTGTTAATGTCAAACAAGTAAATTAAATTGATCCTGTTTATTATACGCTATGTACACAACAGTAAAATTAAGGTCAAATTAAAGGTTCTTAATCAATAATTACCATCACAACATTAACATACCTGATTAAAAAACTGCCGTATTCCACAAAAAAGAAACATAGCTTTGGCCTTCAGAAGGCTAATACAAAGGCAACCAAAGGATGCCATGAAACTTAAAACACAATTTGAGGGCACCATTTCATGTGGCAAGGTATCAGCGTTTATAATGGGAATGCCAGTTAAACCACCAACATACCTCACCTCTAGATGCGAAAGTCTAAACAAGCTTTACATCAAGGCTTCCAATTAACCAGATGGCTTTGTACTACAATTCAGTGAACATAATGTGAAAAATGAGAGTTTAAAGGTAAAATTCCTTCAAGCCAGCGGGCCAGGATGGTGTTTTATCCCACCTTTGCAGTTCAACTAACCTCTGACTACAAGACATTTTAACCTCTGGCTGCATCTATGTGTCATAACAGCAAGTTATAAGAAAACTACCGTAGAGTTGCTGCCCAAGAAAAATAAAGTAATGCAAAAGAACAACTACTGTCTAAGGGCTTATAAAATAAACCCGTCAGTGGATGATGCATGTTTCTCCAGCTACACAAGCTGGCCTTAAACACTTGAACAGATCTACAAGTATGTCAGGATAAAACTGAATTATCATTGCTCTTCAAAGCAACTGTTCCAATTAAGTTATTCTTAAACCTTAGTAATATACACCTCTTTATTTCAATTTGCAATAAGATACTGGATTTTCAATTGTGCAGCCTAAAAGTCGTCAAGATGGGCAACTAAATCTCATCCATGTTGAGTTTAATATTGACTCCCCTAAAGTCTGATACCTGGGACTCTACTTACTTTCACTCCAGGCAGAGCAGCTAAATATACTAACAATTTTGCTGATTACATCGTAAAGACTGAAATGATCACAAACAATGAAACAGGCTACACCCAGGAATGAGGAAGCATATCACACAAACTGGTATAGTGATGCCAACTGTGCTCCAAATACTACAAACAAACTGATTGTGGATTTCAGAAGATACTGAGAGTCACATCCCAGTCACATTGAAAGAAAATTCCAACTTCTTTGTATACCTCAGGTTACAGATGTTTAATGGCTTTGCTTATATTGTGATTATAAAGTTTTAACTAAAAAATGTAAAAGATTATTGAGACTTTAGTAAGTGCCTAAGAAAATGTGACATAAATAAAATATGAGTCTCTCATATTTTTATCAATGTACCAGAGAAAGTGTTCTGTGTGGTAGCATCACTGTGCAGTATGGTGAGACAACCATACACAAAAAAGGCCATCCAAAGATATGAGATATCTAAATACAGGACTCCTACCATCCTGAATACAAAGTGTAATCACCTCTCAAGCCGGGCAGAAAAATTGACCTAATAAACCTAATAAATAAATTAATCTACCGAAAATTAAAAAAAAATTTTTTTTTTTCCTCAGAATTACGTCTTACACATTTGGAACAACTTGAATGTCCAGCTGGTGCCTTTTATAACAAGGCTATCATTTACTGTTTAACTTTTTGTGCTCCAACTTTTAAATATACAAATTTGCTTATTTACTTTTGTTTTCTTAGTGAAAAGTCAAGCAAAATGACACCTTTAATTGGCTAACTAAAAAGATTACAATATGCAAGCTTTCGAGGCAAATCAGGGCCATTCTTCAGGCAAGATGTAATCTCCACTGGGTCTTCAATTCCATGTAGTTTGTTTTCTTACAAATTTCTGGCTATACTGAGCAAATAACATAAACTTGAATGATCTGTAAAGCTTTTTCCCCCTGACTCTAGCAGTCCATAACCAAATGACCAGACACACAACAAGATACTTGGCTTTTGCTATACATTGTGAACTCTACAATTAGATGAAGAATTTGGTTAAAATACTGTTTGGACATTTACAATCTGCTGAAGAGATTGACTCCATTGATATAGTTGTGCCTCTTCCTTTTATAGTTTGTTCCAACTGAATGTTACTCAGAAATATTTTTTCAGGTAACTGAAGATGGTTGGCTAGAGGGATATAGTGAAGGAGCTAGTAAATGAAGAGAAGAAGCACCATTTTCTCTACCATTCCATTTTACTCTCTCCTATGAAAAACAACAAATACAACATTCTAGTTTTACTTGCCATCAGCTGACAAACTGGCAGGGAATTGAATCTGAATGTGTTTAACTTAACAATGGCAATTATGAGGAATGTATTATTTTAAATAGTTGGTACAAATTAGCTGTTACGTTTAAACAAATATGTTACTTATGTGTATGTATATTTGTAGTTGCATAGTTTATTTCAATTTTTTATGTTTTTTAATGTTGGCTAGATGATTTATATGTGTTCATTCTTGTCTATTAATAATGAAGTAACTCAGTAACATTCATAAAATGTGTCCACTGCTGTACGAATGATTTCAGGTTGCTGCCTAACTGATAGTTTGAAACTGAAGAGCCATTCCTTGTGGCAAGGTTCAATTTACCTTGGCTTAAAATTTCACTGTGGCAGTCACAATATGAGCAAAATGAACTAAGCATTTGCCAGTGTTTTAAAAGGTTCTGAGCAAGGATTCACAGGTATCATTTCCTTACCTGTACAAAAAACGTTTTGGCAAGAGCAGTTAGTTTAAGCATACATAGCCCCTCTATCTTTATTCACCTACCTTTTGCAAAATAAGCATCAAGACCACTTGTTCCATACACCTGCAGTTCTCCAAGTTAACAAAACCTTTCTAATCTTTGTGTGAAAGTTTCCTTAACCAGCTTCCACCAGAAAACTCAAGTGCAGCTCATTTTTTGATTGCACAAAACATAAAAATCATGTAGAATTACTTTACGGGATTACTTTTCAAATTCAACAGATTTAAAATGAATATTCAGATATGAACACCACTACTGAAGAAACTCTTCTAATAAACACAGGAAGAGAGTTCTAGTATCATGGCACCACAAGACTAAATGAGCAGTTACTGAAAAGCTGCAAGCTCCACACAGAAAAGAAGAGCAGAAATATGTATCTCTCCATTGTTCTGCCACTGATGATTCATCTGACATGAGCTGTAACACTCTGATTATGAAGTGCATTTTCATTTCAGTCAGCTCATTTGGTTTTTAATTCAATCAAACTTTATTTTTTAAACAATTCTTTTTATTAAAACTGCAATACCATGTTCTCAACACGACAATTAGCAGCGGTTAATATGTGTGTTTTGTTGGCAGTTGAACACCTCTATGCACCTGGGCGCCTTCTGCAGTCAGCCACCCACTTTCATTCTGCTTAAGTGCTCTTCTTCAGCTCTGCTTCCCTCTTGCTCTTTACATAATGGGCTAAACTTGAACCACACCAAATTATTGGTCTTCACTACACTTTAATTATGCCTTTTTAACTTAAATGAAAATGTACTGTACTGCAGTTTAAATTCTAGCACTGCTTATTATATAATATTGCACTTTATTCTACTGCTAGTTATCGGGAGGACAGAATTTTTTAAAGTACTGTATACTTTATACATATTCAGACTGTATACATTCTAACTTCACATATTCTAATACATCACAAGAACAAAGCTAAGCATCATTAAGGATTCATGACAATACTTTCCCATTTATGTTGGGTATGGGCCACTAAGTACTAGTTTATCACAGAGCAAGAACACAGATATTTGCACAGTAACTGGTTTCAGCCCCTCTCTTTCTGTGATGTTGCAAAACATCATAAAGGGAAAAGAAAACTGTAAGGAAATATGTGCAAACATTTAAAAACAAATAAAAGGCTTAACCTTTATATAAATATACAGAACGCTGGCAAAACAAACTGTGGGACAAAAATAGTTGAGACATTCTTAAGCATATTATCATCCTTATAAGTGTATAGGCCTCAGCATACTGTTACAAAAAGGACAAGTCTGTTAATAATTCAGTGTGACAGGAAGTCAACTTGGCAGTCCTGGCCACCAGTTCATTGCTGCTAGTCACACTTACACACATACACTACCACTCACACAGCCCAGTTTTCAATCATCCAACAACCTAACTAGCCTATCTTTGGGAATGCAAGAGGAAAAGTAGAGGTGGAAAACTCGTGCAGATTTCAAACACGCAATCACGTGGTGCCAGATTCAAACTAAGAATTCTGGATCCAACGCCATTGTGCTGAATGTAAATGTGTGTATCTCAGATAGATTAGTTGTTCAAGTACTTTGTTGTTTTTGTGTAACACCAAGAAATGACTTTTATGGCAACCCCAAAGGTGCATTTAAAGAATAGAACAGAAATAATAACTTAAACAGAATTCAAGTTAATAAAGGGAGAAAATAATATAGTCATACAAGATGTGTCAAATATTTTCAAATATGTCATATACAGTGTTAAGTGATGAAGTAACCAGAACAAATTATTATTTCCCAATGTACAGCAGCATGAATTCTTGCTGCACCTATTAATGAACAGTATACTGCATATTATATATTGTATTATACAGTATTAGTATATTGCACATTACCAATATAGCTTATTGCACATATTCAATTAAAAATTATCTCTGACTGAGGAGATTCAGAGTTCAGAAAGCTTATGGCAGATGGGAAAAAAATATTTTTTAGTCTGTTTGTCTGTATGCAGATTGATCTAAAATTGTTGCCTGATGGGAGGAGCAGGGTAAGTATCCTTGATAATGTTTTTGTCCCTTCTCACACAGCAAGTCGAGCAAGAAGAGTTTGAATGATGGCAGTCCAGTGCCAATGATGACCTCTGCTGTTTTTATAACCCGCTGCAAGGCTTCTTTAGTGGTCTTGGTGCAGCTGCTATACCAGGCCATCATGCAGTTAGTCAACATGTTCTCTATAGGGCATTTATAGAAACTGACCACCAGCTTCTGGGGGAGGTGAGCTCTCATTAGCTTCCTCATAAAACAGAGCCGTTGTTGTGCTTGTTGAGGAGCACAACAGACAGCAACAGTCCAATCACTTTACAGTCCTTTCCTCTACAATGTTTGTACATGCAGCAGTCTAAAAGAGGATATTAATCAAAGTTTGTTAGTGGAAAGTGCCATTAATAACAAAAACCTTCATAAATATTTGTGGATTAACACAATGATATCCTTCATATAATTTCAGTTTTTTCATATGTTCAGTGGAGGAACATTTTAATATAGTGAATTATTTGTGTGTGTAATGATAGATAGATAGATAGATAGATAGATAGATAGATAGATAGATAGATAGATAGATAGATAGATAGATAGATAGATAGATAGATAGATAGATAGATAGATAGATAGATAGGAGTATTACATGTAATAATCAAAGTGATCTTAAACTAAATGACTGCCAGTTAAACTTGCTTCCTTTAAGGTAGTCTGACACAGATTTGAAAGACATCATAACTGAAGCACGAATATAGCATTCCAAATACAGTACGAGCCAGAAATGTCAAACTTTTGGCAAACTGTATAATTATTGATCGCTTTTTGTAAGAATCCGGAAATGACTGTGCCTGCCTTGTATTGATTAAAACCCTGGCTGCCTCTTCAGAGTAGTTAAATAATACACAACTATTGTTTAAATACAGATGTATCTTGATATTATGGATTAAAAACATCCTGACAAATATAAAATTACTATGCAGCTTTTGAATTTTACAATGATATGCTTATTTTATTATTCAAATGAAAATGCAAACTACAGGATGCATAGCACAAGCTGATAACATTAACTTGAGAAGTCCCAATTTAAAAATAAAAAAAACACATTGTTAGCACTTAGAGTACATTCAAAAGTAACAAATTTTTAGTCCGTCACTATAAGGGTTGGGTAATTCAGCTTGTGGCTATGATGGGCTGCATCACAAATTTAGCAGGAATAGATTAAGGGGCACTTACCTTGTTGTTTCTGGTTCATGAAATGAGAGGGCACCATCAAGCAGACAGTGCTGCAGCCTTATAGTACATGAACCCAAAAGGCAGTGGGGTGGGGTTCATGTAACTTTGCATGGCCCGTGCCTTGTGTGCCAGCACAGTGAGTTGCTGTAAACATCAGAGAGCGAAGGGCCCAGGGTAAAAAAAAAAAAAAAAAGAGTTTAACATGGTAGCTTAACTGATGGATGGATGAAGGAAATGTGCAGAGAGTAGTCGCATTGGCGGGCACATATGCAGAGACACAAAGCTCTTTGAAAGGCAAGTGCAGAGTTTTGGTTTGGGGACCATGGTCGTAGCCCATGTTGCAGTATTCGAAGATCAGTACTGGGACAGGTGGGGGGACAGGTGGAACAAACCATGGCACAGTTTTAAGCAACTATTCACCTTTTTGGAATCACAGACCTCTTTAAGAATCTGATGAAAGCTATGGCTCCCCTTCCCCAGAAATATTCACATAAACAAAACTTTGTTCGTGTTTGTTAAAAAATACTTTTTTTTCCTTTTTTAAAAAATTACTTTATCACTGTAAATAAAGAATTCACAATGTTTTCACTTTAATGTCTCAGTCTCTCCATCGTTGATCAATCTCAGTATATGAACTACAAGATAGCCAGGGTTCAAGGTCATGCCAAAGTATGTGAAGGCATGGGGTGTTATAGTACCACACAATCCATGACTCGCCCTACCACACTGGCATCCTATACAATTTTGACTCATCTTCAAAACTCCACTGTCAGACTATAAAGCTATACATTCCAATGTCCTTGAACACCCATTTTCACTGCTTCTTTGCTAAAGATGATTTAGTCAGCCGAGATCTCTCAAAGTTAGAGTTCTCCCTATTACTGCTACACAACCGACAAAAACTCTTATCCAACATTTAATTTTTAACATCCAGAAATCTCTCTCAAAGTCTGTGGCAGAGTCTACATCTCTCTGAAGATTCAACACAAAACCAAACTATTGATTCTTGCACTTTAAATCTAAATTTCTGCTATTCAATTATTTCAAAATTATATTTAATTATTCTTCTTTCTCTTTTTGGGGGTTGCCACAGTGGATCTGTATCTCCCTTTTCCATTGGTTTCTATTTCCTACCTTCTTATTATTAAGCCCTCATTACAAAATAGCTAATCTCACTATCATTTTTGTATATTTTTCCATTTATCCTATTGTCTCAGACACTTTGAATCATTGATCCTAAGTACGGAAAGGACTCCACTTCTTTTATCTCAACTGATCGAACCTTCACTTTTTCACTCTCCACTATAGTTGCTGAACATACAGTACACTAAGTTTTTGATTTGTTTATCTTCATGCCCTGTTCTTCTGGAGCATCTCTCCACCTCTTCCAATTCAATTTCCAGTTCTTCAGTTATACTTTTACAAAACTCAAGGACACCTGACAACAGCATTGACAACAAAGGCTTTTTCTTCATTTTCTTACTGATCTCATGTGATCTTAGTACAAACAATAATAGGCTCAATGACAATTCAGATGTCATTCCAGTCTGATGTTGCACTATTCTCTATTCCTGGTTCCCACATGACTTGCCATCTTCACTTCATCATACACTTTTTTTAATACTATGAACTGCTCATGTACTTCTTTCTTACTCAATCTCCACCACATTTCTTCTCTTGCCAATCTACGAGGTGTGATCAAAAATATGGTGAATGTTTGAATTAAAAAAATGTGTTACAGTAAAAGACACATTTCCATTAATCCCCCTGAAAATACTCCTCCTCGCTTTGAACACACTTATTCCTTCTACAAAATTTTAATATGATAGTCCGTTTGTAAGGGCAAGTTGTTCTTACGTCAGATGTTCTTAACCTGGGGCTGCCTATACCAGCATTAGAATATAACAATAACAAACAAGCTTATCAAATGCCTGCCCCTAATTTCCCTAAAATAGCACCAACTCTAATTTTAATAGATTGATAATCAGTTTCTTTACTCTTGCTCCTCTGGGTAGTTCTTACGCTTTTGTTGATAGATGAAACCAGGTGTAAGTGTTAAGAAGAGGGAGGAGAAAACATCTAGCATCTTAAAATTAAATTAATAATATATTTTATTTAGAGGGTCTTTTCCAGTCTCTTATGAAAAACACCCTACTGATCTATGTTGTAATAAGGAGTACATTAGTGGGCACAGTTCCTTGCACACTGTGGTGGGCTGGAGCCTTGCCTGGGGTTTGCTCCAGAAGAACCCCCCATGACCCTGTAGTTCGGAAATAGCAGGTTGGATAATGGATGGATGGAGTTCCTTGCACAACAGACCTGCAGTGACTTAAAAGAGAGCATAAATTTGAAAATAATACAAATGTGCTTTTGAAAGAAAAATCTTTCAAAGTACTAGCCTCAGGGGAACCTCCATCATCACAGACTTTGCTTTTCAGCACAACTGTGCACACACAATTACAAATATATAATGAATATATTTTCTCACAAGTGGCTTTACTAAATTGTTCCATTTTGTGAGTTGTAACATTTTGCATGATACTCCTTTTGTGATGCATTGCACATTTCTCCTTTCAAGTGTAAAGCAAAAGAATAGTTATTGCCTCCTTCCCCTTCCTTTCACCTCTCCCAAGGATTCACTTACTGTATATTTACCTAACTATGACTTTAACTTTATAATTTGTAAACTGCTGAGTAAAACTTGCTTCCTGTGACACTGCTTGGTCTTTTAACATTGTCTCTTACACGCAACTTGCTTTATCCCTCCCATTTATGATTTGTACTGTAATTTACTTTCTAACCTGATACTTGCCTTTCATTTTTAAAGAAGCTTAGCTTATACAGATATATTTTTTGTGTCCACTAGTTAAGAAATGTTTACTGCTGCTAAAATATACATTTATTCTAAATTCATACCTACTGTATATGATCAATTTTGTGCATTAACAATTCTAGAAGTATTCAATGAATTTTTGTAAACATTAAGATGCACCTGAATTAAGACTTCACGCTTGAATAGTTCTGTAATATAATACTACATACAGAGCACAGTCACAGGATTCCACACAAAACTGTCTTCTGTTTAACTATGACATGAACTCAGCAGATATGTATCTCAGTATTTACTGTGCACATCTGAAGGTTACATGTTTAAATCCAACCCCTGCTCTTGATGTAAGCTTGAGAAAAATGATTAACCTTGTAAAGAGAAGAATCACAGATGTGATTTTTTTGCCAGTACTGAAAAGACTGAAAAAAACAATATGGTACCATCAGTTTGATATTTTTGGTACAGGAAGTAAACAGTAGCCTTAAAAGACCTTGTATATAGCTCTTTGTTCATTCGTTCCCTCACACACTTGAGAATCCATAGAGGTCCAAAGCCTCACCCACCACCCCCTGACCCACAATTCTTGAGTTCAAGGGGATGTCGAAAGGGTGGTGTTATCCATTTCTTGCTTCAGCAGTGAGTTTCAAAAGCTGATATCAAGACCAAAATCAAAATTTTAGACCAATCCAGCACTAGTAGGTAGCATCTTTTCTGCATTACCTGAACACAACAAAATTAACAAGATTTTTTCAGTATAACAATCAAATATAAATATATTACTTTCTAAGCTGTTTTCATTTATCCACTGTGTATTCTTTTCATTTACCTGCTAGCATGAGACTTCGACAACAACCATTACCCAAGCTCTGTTTTGGCAAAGTATTAAACTCCACCACAAAAACTCGAATATTTTTCTGAGATTAGTTAATTGCAAAAGGATAATGTGTGCCTCCTGTGGGAATGATATGTGGGTGTTCTGTTACTTGTTCTAACATCTTTTCTGCCTTTAGTTCCAAACTAAAATATCTGTAGTGTTCTTGTATTATTCTGAAATGTATAGTTTAATTCAATATGATTATGTTCCTGAAACCACAAACAAAAATGTTGTATACTTAGAAAAATCTTGGAACGATAACAGGTCTGTATTACTAATTTTGCTCTCAATTACCACAGGTATTTCAAGAAATTACTGTGTGGGGCATTCTATATTGCTTCTATAATAGAATAGAAGAATGCAACACAAATCATACACATGGAGATAATACTGCATGCTTCAAGTTGATACAAACTGTAATAATCATCACTGATTTATGTGAAAATTCATGAAAAACACCTTTTTCTCCTTAGACAATATTTTTGACACACTCCCACATGTACAAATACAGTGCATTTGCACATTTTTCATTCCACTAATTTGGACGTTTGTCAGGGAATTGGAAAGCATAAAAATATAGAAATGTTTATACAATTTCCAACACAAACATCACTGTTACTTTATTGCAAGACTTAAACATCCATCCATCACCCAACCCGCTATATCCTAACTACAGGGTCACGGGGGTCCGCTGGAGCCAATCCCAGCCAACACAGGGCGCAAGGCAGGAAACAAACCCTGGGCAGGGCACCAGCCCACCACAGATGACAAACATTAAGCACGGAAACTTTTCAGTGTTGTGTTATTATGCATGGCACCATACGGCAAAAAATGTGCATCAACAATCATTTTCAGTAGTTTTGAAAAGTTTTTATGCTTCCTAACAAAAACATTACTGTTACATTATTGCAAGACTTGAACATTAAGCATGGAAACTTTTCAGTGATGTGTCAACTACTGTGACTTTGATTAGCTTATCAACAACATTACCCTCTTTGAAGTGGAAGAAAAATGAAAAGACACATTTAAATGGGGGTCATGGCTTCTCACTACGGTTTCATGATTTAAAAAATTGTTTTCAAAATCTGCAGTAGCCTCTTTGAAAAATTTATAAAATGGCTTTAAATAAACTGTTTGAAAATTTGACAAAACACAATCAAAATATGTGCAGTCACTCAAATATAAGTAACTGAAGAACAGAGCTAAAAAACCAATAGGAACATAATCGACTTCAATAAATGCATTGAAATATTTTTTTTATTAACAGAACTTAATTTGTCCCTTGATTTTTTTAAACTTAGATATATAAAAGAAGCAAAAAACAAACATTTGTATTAAAACCTGTTCAAGCAGTAGTCAATAGTTTTGTTCATCCATAAAATAAGTACATGGTTTATGAGAGGCAGTCTTTAGGTCTATTTATAATATTGATTTTCCTCACCAGGGGATTGAGACAATTACAATTGTACATTGATGCACCTCTAACTAAACAACTCTTTAATACTGACAAATAATTTAAAAAACACACCCAATCGTTACAGTAGAGTGGTTCTGTTTTACTTTATTTCATGTAAGTTTGGGAAGCTCAGAATATCAAAGTGGAGGAGGAGAAGGATGGCCTGGACAGGGTGTTAGGCAGTCTTCAAGGAAGTCTAATACTGACAAAAAACAACCCACAACCCAGGAAAGGCAAAACAGAGAAGAGGAAGTGGAACTTGGGAGGTGGGGAGGAGGGAGAGAATGGACACACAAAACAAACTTCTGTTGAAACAGCTAACTTTAACAAACGTATTACCCAGAAGCCCATTATAAATTTATTTATTTAAGAATTTAATCCAAAATGATTTACAAATTACAGTGGAGATATCCCAGTCATTTTAAGCACAGAGCACTTGCAGGGCAAGAGGCTTTCTCATTGTGACATCAAGTTCAGCAGCAGATTGTAAAATTTTCTTTGTGATACACAGTCAACTGGCTTCACTACCAAAAGCATCAAGACATGGGTGACCTTTTTACACAGTTGCACAAAAAATGGTTTTTCCACAAGTGGAAACATGTTTTTTTTTCCTCTACTCCTACACTGAAATAACTACAAAGGGAAATGTTGCCGAATATAAAAGCACTTCTAGAACGTCAACACCTGCATTGGGCAGGCCCACAATGGGAATGTCACAACAATACGTAAACATCATAAACCTCTGCCTATGATTATATCTGTGCGGATAGCCAATCATATCCTCTCTGACCGGTCTGAATAAGGTGCATACTGGTAAGTGTCTTTTCCAGAGTAGCCTAATAACAGCTCTGGTTATACTGTACCTCTGAAAAGAACAAGTCAACAAAGTCTCTAGTCCTGATTCCAGACATCAACAGCTCTGTAGTGATGGCTGAATCCAAATCAATTAGACTGTGGAATCACAGATTTATGAACTCTAATACTGTAGGTTCACAAATGAAAACACCTTCAACAGAGGTTTAGTTTGCTTGAAAGCTGGAACAGACACTAGAAAAAGCAATTGATTCAATGAAGCAACACTGTTTACCTTTCTATTCAGAGATCCTTAAAACAAGTACTTTATTAGAAGGATGGATGAATTTCTGAAAAAATAAACTTGAGAGTGTATTTCCTGAAGTATGTCAAATTTTCTCAGTTGCCTCAAAAAGGATTTAGCATACTGTATTTGTTTAAGGTTAATCTCCAAACAGGATCCAAAAAAGAGAAAAGTATGGTATATAAGACATGCTGTGCTCAGTATTGTATTAAAAATGATATATACTGTACATGCTGGCCAGAAAACAACTGTTATTCTGTTTTGTCTCTTATCCATAATAGAGGAAGAAGTTAAATTTTAGCAAGTCAATGCATGCAGCTTATATGTATATTTACTAGAATCAACACTACTATTTACCTCAGAAACACACAACAATCTGAATCCCTACCTTGATTTTAGGTCATATCTTGCATGGTTGTGACTCGCTAGAAGGAAAATGCTAGCACATACTTGAAAAATAATCTGAATCTGCAAAAAGGGAAGGGTAGATTTAATAGCAGATCCAGGTGATAGTATGTTTATTCTTTATTACGTCTGTTCAATGTTGAGATGTGTATAATGATAGAACATGTTCAAGAAGGTCTCATAAACAGATATTAAAAAAAAAACCTTGACCTGCATTAGGTAGGTTGATGCTGCCTTACACAGTAAGTATTACTAACTGCAAATTTCTTCTACCTTTAACTAGGGCAGTATGCTAAGTTTCTGCCTCTCACTTCCCCTTGACCCTGCTTAGAACAAAGCAGACGACATTTAGCCAGAAGGGATCAAGTCTATAATTCATGCTTTCACACACAGGCAAAGTCCTTTGAGAAGGTGGCTACGACTCTACTAGAGACAGATTGCATCAGGAAAAAGTATCCATCCATCCATCCATTTCCTAACCCGCTGAATCCGAATACAGGGTCACGGGGGTCTGCTGGAGCCAATCCCAGCCAACACAGGGCACAAGGCAGGAACCAATCCTGGGCAGGGTGCCAACCCACTGCAGGACACACACAAACACACCCACACACCAAGCACACACTAGGGCCAATTTAGAATTGCCAATCCACCTAACCTGCATGATTAAAATCCAAAGATAAAAGAAAAGTGCTTTTAACGAATTAAATCCTCTATCCGTTTACAAAATGCAACATCTTTCTTTCTTATCTACTTTGGGTACTGCATATGAAAGAAAACATTAATTTTGATACTGCTACCTTTTTCAGTGAACAACTGCGCCTAAGCAGCAAGACTTACCCCAGTGATCTCTACCCCACATACATGAGTTATACTTTTAAAATGTAACTCATTTGGCACATTTTCTCTACTATATCAGTCTTGGGTTTAAAAGAAATTACCTGATTAATATTATTATTGCTTTGTATATTCACTACCGCATCTTTAACAAAAGCTAGAAATAGGAAATGCAACAAAAATACAAAGCCAGAAAAACATACAAAGGCACAAGCAGTAGAAGTGGATAGGATTCAATAAAAAAAAGGGAAGAACATGTTCCTCAATGAAGCATCAAGACAAACATCCTAAATGATTATATTAAACTACTGAAATCTGTAACCATAATCTACACATACCCAGACATATGAAGTTTTAATTTACTATTTTTGCATAATAATACACTACCAGTCAAAAGGTTGGACACACCCAAACATTTTAATGTTTTTGATGGAAATTGATACCTTGTTATTATCAAGATACTATTAAGTTAATTTAAAAATACACTAAAGAGAGTGGGTTTATTTTGAGCAAAGAGAGATGGGGGTAGAGATTAAGGTGTGAGCTTGTTGGTATTAGTTGTCATCCTCAAAGTCTTGGCATTCCATAATGGAGAGAAAGAGGAGTGATGAGATTTCTTATGTAACTGAGAAACTTTACTTTGGTGTAACCTTTAATTCTGTCCCTGCAAGACTAATAGAATGGCTGCAGTCTGGACAGATAACAAATTCATTAGGCTGGCAATGGTATAGTAATTTGAATTAATTTGACTCACGTGTTACTCATTAGTAGGTTTTTTTTTTTTTACCACCTAATTATGAATCTTACAACAGCAAATGTTAGAACCCTAGCAGAGTGATTCTCTGACAATTCACATTTTAAAATCATGCTGTTACAAAAACAACTTTAAAGAGTTTGTTTAAATCAAGGGTGTCAAACTCAAGGCCCATAGGCTTTCTGGTATCATGGTATTCATAACTGTAATAAAGAGCAACAATCAAAGAGTTTAATGTTTCAATGGATAATGCACTGCAAATGTAGTCCTTGAGTCCTCCTTTCAAATGATAGAAAAACTGTTAAAATACCAAGTGGTGGAGAAAATCCTGCATTATAGTAACCATTTCAGAATGTGTTGTAATTAGAGACAACAAACAGGAAATATTACCTTAACCACCTCTGCTTATGTTAAAGGAGATAGTGTTTAATACAAGTTAGCAATTCTTGTTAGGCCAAGCGATCTTTAATTAATAATATCCTAATTGCAGATTTTGAACACACCTCATAGCTGACAGTGAAATCTCTTTAATCAGTTGATAACTGTTAACATTTAAAAAGAAGCACAATGCAGGGTTAAACTTCCCAAAACAGATTTCATTTACACATTGTGTAAAAAACTGTTTTAACGTTAAGTGAAATTGCGTTACAAATTGTCCCTTTACATTACTGAATTTGTTTTGTGCATTTTTATTTAGGAACAGTACCATATTAACCTGCTCATGAGTCAGGCATCTGCATTGGCTTTTAACTCTGAACATACATTTTTGAATACAGTGTGCAGGCAGGCAGAAATGTAGCTTTTTACATAAACTTAAGGGATATTATAACAAACAACAACAACAAAAGCCTTCCTCAGATACACACAAAGAATTACAACAAAGAAGAAAACTTCTGACTTCGCTAAAGATAAGAATGCAGTCACAGAGAGGCATTATCAAGGCTGAAACGTATGGGATGGAAAAAGCTGTACCTTCACTTTCTAGAGAGGGTTTAGCTTCAAAGAAAACACATCTTCTTACAAACAGCAGTCAGAGAGAAATAGGATCAACTGCCTAAGACACACAACTCTTATATCTCACGGTAATAAACTGAACTAAAAAAGTGTTTCTCTCGCTAGTGCCTTAGCTTTGCCCCAGTTATGGGGCTTCTGTCTTGCTGCTCAGTCTCAAACATGGCTTCCTAACTCCTCTTCAGCAGGGCAGCACTGAGAAGATGCTTTTTAATTTTATTAGGCCTAAAAAGTCTATATAGGGTGAGGTTTAGTTTTCTTATGCATTTTATTTGTTGCTGAGATACTCTAAATATTTTTCTTCTTCGTCAAGGATAGTGTGTTCTAAAAAAGAACTGTTTATTAATTTTATTTGTGTAACTCAGAATCCAAATGCAACAAGGTATATTGCTGTAGCTATATAGAAGCATGCGCAAAGCAGATAATTGCCCTTTAATACTGGCACAGGAGAATTTATTAGAAAGAGAGAGAGATCGAGAGGTTGGGAGCACGCGCTGACAGCACGTTGTCACACCCACCACATGCTTAACCACCTGGATTGGGACCCAAGTGCAGCGGGTGACACCTCAGCACCTCACTGGAACTGTGTAAGGTTTTATTTTACGGTGGCTGGAGTGCTAATCCCGCCACCAACCCCCGGGATTTCCCTGTAAATTGGAGGAACTGCTTGCTGGGCTGGATGCAGTTAACGCCATACCCAAGACATAGCAATTGCAAGTTAAGGGCCTTGCTCAAGGGACCAGCGGAGTTGAGTCACTTCTGGAGTTTACGAGATTCAAACCAGTAACCTTCTGATTGCCAGCGCAGATGCCTAGCCTCAGAGACACCACTCCACTCTAGTGTGTTTTATCATTAATATTAAGTATTTGCAGCTCCCCAAAACTGCCCGTCTGTGCCATCTGCAATACAAGTATAGTTAAAACAGACAAGAAAAATGGACAGCTGTAGAAATAAATGAGGTTACATGCACCAATGTAATTCTAAATAAATGCAAGAGTATGGATTTATATACATGAAAAGTATGAACTGGCCCTCATGCAGGTAACTTAGAACAATAGCCTTTCCCACATCACCAATGTCTGGACAAGATTGGGCAAATTCTGGTCATGATTATTAAACATGTTAATTCAGCCACAGACTGTGACCTGTAAGGTATAAAGCAATGAAGCCTGGTTCAAGTGGATGAACGAATTGGCTGCCGAAGTACTTGCGTTATCAAGAACAGACAAGAAGATGCACACACTTTGCCTATGGTTTCTCATGTCTGCTTGACTGCAGGTCTTCTCTCCTTATGGCTGTCTGCTGTACAGTATATCTGATTGGAAAATGTTAGGTCTGTAGTTACACTAATTTAATCAGTCATCTTCAATTATGTAGTGAAAAGATCTGATGATAAACTTCACAGCTGTTATATGCAAGCTTATACCTTTTCAGAGAAAAAAATGTGTTAAACTGATTAGCAGGGTAGGAGACTGCAGGGGTCCTTACCTGGCTGGAACGCTCCAACAATGGAAGGACTGAGGGAGAAAGCATCTGTGAGACATTACCTCCTCTGGGAAGCTAGAGCGCAGCCCTCCTGGGCAGCTGTGGCACCACAGATCCCCGCAGGGCACTCTGGGAGTTGCAGTTGGGTACAGCCCTGTTGGGTTCTGATGGCGGCTGCCAGGGGGAGCTGCAGAGCTACCTAGGAGTGATTCCAGGTAATGCTGATGAGCTACCTGGACCACTCCCAGGAGCTGAATAAAAGCAGCCTTCTCACTCCATTCAGGGAGCCAAAGTTGGGAGGAGGTGGATGAAGCTTGCCAAAGAGGGAGTGGAGGCAGAAGGACTGAAAGTCAAAGAAGAGAAGAAAGGCCTATGGTTTGGTGCTTCTATTGTGCTGTGCTCTGGGGAGCTAAGAAAGCGCTCCACAGTCTCTTCCTGTCTGTGTTGGGTTAGGGCGGCTGTACATGCCCAGAGCTTCACATAAGATAAAAACTATTGCTGACAATTACATTAGAGGGCAACATGTCTTTTTGTACTATATTGTACACCCTTTTCTGTGTGTTTCTAGGTTGCTGCAGTCCAACCTTGCAACCTGCAAGCTTGTTTTATATGTGGTAATGCATTGTGAATGTGCTTAATTTGTATTTTATCAGAGATTTACAGTGAACATCATCACCATTTCACTTGAAATGCTCCCAATGAGAGGTATACATGTTAAATAAATAAGGGACTTATTATATCTGTTTAGGTATTACTATACAACAAAGTTACATTTCCCAAAAAATGTTAATTAATCAAATAATTGATTAGATTTTTCAGATTAAGCTCTCAACTTCAGTTAATTAAACAACTGGTAAGCATTATTGTTTCTTTTTTTTTACGTCCTTTAAACAACAATCACAAAATGAATATAAAGATGCAAGCCTGAAAATTTTGCAAAATATTTTTACACAAATCAATTTGTCTGGTGCTGCTTACGTAACACTGCCAAATGCCGTTGGCACAAGTTCACCATACTGTATTTTAGGAGCTATTTACCTACCAGCACAGCACAACACAGGCTAATTAGTAGAAGATCTCTAACAACACTATTAGTTCTACAGAAGAAATAGGCTGACAGCACTGTTAGCTCAGTTTACACTGATATACTGACATATTATAATCCAACACTGGAGAAGAATGAAAGGGACATAACTCATTGCTGTATGGACACAAGGAGCCTTCTCTCTCTGAATGACGCCACCATTTTAAATGTAGAGTAGATTCATGCAGGAGTAAAAAACTACGTACAGAAAACACTGCATACAATGGAAAAATATAAAAGGCAGCTGTATATATCTAAAAAAATGATTGCAGAGATGAAAAAAGGACTTTCTCCCAATAAAAGAGTATTAATTGATTTATTAAAATTAAAAAAGCTGTTGTTTTTTTAGATCTTCCCTATGGAGAAAACACTTTTTGTTTGTGATTCCAACCCATCCCCTCCCCTCAAAATGGTATATGAAAGTTCCACTCAATCCCAAGACTCTCATACTATGTCAAATACTATAAGTATGAAAGAAGGAGAACACACTTTATTAACTCTAAAATTAAATACACTGTAGTCTTCCTTGCCTATGTCAGGTTTACTAACATTTTATAAATATACAGTGTCTAGGGCCTGGTCGCAAACATATCAGTCAGATATTTGGTCTAAATATATATATAATTTTACTTCCAGTAAAGTAAGTTGTTCACAACTTTACCTCTTAAAGTGCTATATTTAATGTTTTTATACAATTCCCCAATACATTCACACTTGCCTACTCAAAGTGTGCAAAGTTTTCACTCAGTAACTAAGATGATCTTTGTTTCAATGGGCAGGCATTTGTCCAGCAAAAAAACTGGTTATATATTTGTCTCTGCATGCCGCAGTGATTGCTTGATAGAGCACTTTACTGTGAGAGTCTGTATTCGCAACCTATTTGAGCATCTGTTTTCTTAACAAAGTGATGTGCAAGTCATTATTGAATTTGATTTTTAAAAATCCCCAGTCTGTCAAGATATTAAACAACCAGATATTTGGCTTTCTGAGACATATACATTTACCTCTATATGATTGCTTGATATGACAATTTTATTTGTCAATTAATGCATGACAACCTATGTTTGTCTTCAAATTTAAACAGCTTGTTTTCAAACTGGCGGATTTCTCCATAAAAGTAACTGAAATAATTTTCTCTCTAAAGAGCCTGCACACATTACTTGGCCTCGGGAGCGAATCAATCACTTTTTATGCAAATAAGAAGCTTTCCCAAAATGCCTTGCTGGCTGAGAATTGTTTTGCACTTTTCAAATGAACAGACATTTCCTCGTGTGAATCAAAGAAATCTTTATATCTTACACATGGTTACAAAGTAAATACTATTCTAGAGTCATGAAACGGCCAGAAGAAATTATCACCGACCCCACATCCAGGCCAAAAACCTTTTGAACTACTGCCATCAGCCAGACATTATACTGTAGATTAATATATGCCAAAACAAAGCTATATGAACAGTTTTTCTCACAGGCCATCAAGCTCACAAATGGTTAATTCAGCTTAAACAGGATGGGCACCACACCCCCAGGCCTCCCAGGGTCTTGCAATACTGTTTACATATTGTTAATACTTGTTTTTCAGTGTTTATTTCAGCATTTCTTCCACTGATTTGCACTCTGCACTTTGTATGCATATATATTTACATTCTCTGTCTTGGTTTTTATCTCTGGTGTCTGATTAACAGTTGTGTGCATGTCGATTATGTAACTTATACAGCCACCAAAACCGTTTAGTCAAATTCCTTGTATGTATGCAGGCATACTTGGCCAATAAATGTGATTCTGATGATTACTCTTACACAGAGGTTGTGTGCTATATATTGTCCTTTAGGGGTTTTTTGTTTGTTTGTGTATGTGTTCCTTAAAAGACAAAAGCTGGGAGAAAAAGCCATCTAACCAGTTATGTGACTTTCCTGGCTGAATACTTTAAGGTTAATGAAGTTTATACAAGAAGACAACTACAGAAGTGAAAAAGAAAGCTTAGGCTCTCAATGGACATTCCGACATTTTTCAGTGAATCAATTCATTTGGCACAGCTCATAAACAAAAGTCGCATCTGGTTGCTCTCAAACAGCTTTTAATCCAGGACAAGTACTATTTCCAAATGTCAATAAAACCTTCCAACATTATGACCTATGATTTGTATTCTTATGTTGTTTATGTTATTAAAATGCATTGAAATGCTACTTGTTTTTTAACGTTAACGTAATTCTTTTTAAAACCTACCGTCTTAGCTTATTTTCCTCCCTTTTCTTCTGCATCTGACTTCTGCTATTGAGAGGGGTGAGTCAATTTCATGACAAGTGGGAGTCTGGGAGACATGTAAATGTAAATGCTCCGATAATTTATCAATTGTAATAAACAGGCACTGTTTCTTTCGGGATAGACTCCAGCTACCTCATGAGCATTGTAGGGGGAACACACACAGACAGGCCAACTTGGCATTATTTAAAAAAAAAACAAAAAAAAACTGTCATTTAACCTGTTTTTAAACTGTCTATATACAAAAGTATCATATATTAAAACTAGGAAATCCCAATCCTTAAACACATCAGCAATATTGGTACATTGTTTATCAGTAATAGGTCATCTTTGCTATCCATAAATCAATATTAGCATCAGTCTAAAAAACCATATTGGCTGGACATTAGTGGTAACATTCTTATGAAAACTTGTGAGAGGGACTGGAGTGAAATGCAGTGCCAACACTCTCTGCAAGAAATTAGAAACAAAGAAGTTCATGTTTTCAGAATGAAGCACATAGCTCAAGTCTAAAGAAAGAAGAAAAATGGCTGTTTCAGACTGTGCATACAAAAAAGTGGTTTGTCTGTCCAGTGATGTGTATTTTTCGTACTATGACAGAATGGAAATATGATAAAACATGAGTAAATACTACAAATGAAGTCAACATAACTGCAAAACACTCCCAACAGCCACCACCCACCATCTCACAGCCCATCAATTGGCTATCAAAATGCCACAGGCTCACAATAATTTGGAGATCTGAAAGACAAGTTGTGAGGTAGTTGTGTAATCTGTCATTCCATGATTCCTAGTCATGTAATCCGACTTCCTCATGGCAAAGAAATACAGCAACTGCAGTCATTAAATTAAACATTCTCGCTGAATCAAAATGATGCAGTGTGCAGCCAGATTAAGGAACATAAAATTATTGAAAATGTCCTTAAATCACCTAATAAGAGTCATGATTTAAATAACAGTGCCCTAAGCAATTAAATCAAAACAAGATAAATACTTTTTTTTGATTAAACATACAGACAGATATGAACAATGCTACAGAGCAGGCAGTAACATCATAACTAATTTTAGGGAATTCATGTTTTTTCATGTTTCATTATCTTTCAGCACATTAAACATAATCTGTTCTCACACACTTTATATAACACTGTCTGTGGTTTACAAATCACCTAACTTCAATGAGAACAAACTGAGAAATTCTTTATAACACAGAAAAGGCAAGTAAATTCCATAAAGAATGGCTGTAATACTTAGGGAAATAAGATTTCAAATAGCAAAGATAGGTATAATGCCTACATCAATTAGAAAATTCAGATTGTTTTGTTCCAGCCATATTTGGGTACCATTCACTTTAATATACTTTGCATGATGTTGTGTCACTTAGGTTTTAATTCAAAGACTTAAAATGTAAAGTATAATGAATCGCAACATGTCTTACAGCAGATGTGACTTAGCCTAAGAATGCCCTTGTGATGAATAACGGTAAATCTCAAAGCTGATCTGTAAACTCAGTTCAAGTTAATAAAGAAACAACCTGCCAGATAAGTCTTCTCTCACCTGAATTTCACCATCTGTAGAAGACATCTGGACAAACTTAAACAAACTAGTTTACTTGATCCCCTGGGTGGTTTTCAAATTCTTCTGATTATGCCAAATTTATTTAAATTTATGTCTGTTGACCAAATTTATAATATAACTTAGAAGCTGGGCCAACACTTTCTATGTTACAGAAAACCAAATGTGTGAGATTTTGTTTTTTTGGTTCTGTGTTATACTCGGCTGCATCTGTTCATTGAATATTCTGTTGTGCTACAATTTCTTCAATGTAATTTTAATACAATAATTTAAAAACTCTTGTAGAGTGTATCATTTATTCTATAAACTTTTTTGTGAAATATTACATAAAGACATTATAAATAAGGCTTGAAAACCCAGTATTACAGTGGACATCAAATCTTCATTAAAATAAAGTGAAGAAGTGGACAGGATCAAACAAATACTGCACCCCAGCTTTAGTAAAAGAGAAAAAAAAAAATCAAACCTTTTGCAAACTTTCTAAACATCACTAGACAAATATTAATTACCATAAGAAGGTGAAGATTTTAAAAGTCTGCTACCTTTCAGCTATTGAACTGGGACTGAATAGGTCCAGGTAAGGCTCAGCTGCAATAACACGGAATGACTCAGCACCGACCCGTGAGCCAACGGGCTGGATGAATTCCTAATGAGGCAGCAAGCTTTAGCTCACCCACCAGTAGGCGATCGAAGCATTCCACATCCCAGAGGGGCTTTCCTAAGAAAAAAGGAACCCATTGTCCCAGACAGGCACAGCCCAGTACTGATAGACTGCCTGGCAGCGTTACTTGGAAACTCACAGAAACACACAGAGAGAGACAGAGAAAGCGAGAGAGAGAGAGAGCGAAAGAGACAGACAGACAGACAGACAGACAGACAGACAGACAGACAGACAGACAGACAGACGGAGAGAGAGTAGCTTCGAAGGGCAGCTGAAGGGGTAACAACAGGTTAAGTGGACTGTCAGACGAGATAAGCACTATCAAACCAAGCTTTAATTTAACTTCAGTCATATCCATTGACACTTAGACTATGAGAATATTAGAAATGGAAAACAAAAAAAAAAAAGAAGTCTGGCACCTTGCATGTGCACTGGGCAACAAAGGTGATCCAACCTTATAAAACAGACAAGTAGAGTGGCTTTATTGTCATACCATCCATGCACAGTATTGCAGCATACAGTGGCTTAAAATAACGTCCACTTGGAACACAGGGCGAATTATACATAAAAACAGAAGTGCAAGACAGGTAAAGAACTATACTATACTCTAAACAGACAGATAAATAATGGGCAAGTGAATAGATAGTAATTAATAAAAAAATAACAACAACTAATAATAGAAAACACCAGTTGTAAGAAATGTACTGCATATAAATAAGCCACAAGACTTTGAAGGCAGGGGAGCAGCACAGAGTTCACAGTCCAAACAGCCAAGGGGTAGAAGCTGTTGGAGAACAGAAAGAGAAACTTTCTATATCCGTATTGAGCACTGATACTTCTATTTTCCATGATAGGAAAAGTGGGATTCTAAAGTGATGATGACTTAGGCTCTAAAATTCACATTATTTCAAATGTGGTGTGGGCTTCACTGCAACTGTAGAAAGGAGATTACAGCTTGCTGGCAAATTTTTCACATTCTTACACTTACAAGAGAATGGTGAAAGCTGGCTTTCTGGGTTAGGCGTGTACACACTGTAGCTCCTAATTTATCATCTGCTACTTTTTCCACGTTGTCTGCATTATTTGATTTACCACTTCAAAAGGCTATTTATTTATTTAGTTGCCCAGTTACAGTATGCCATGTGTTTTAATCAAAGCAAATGTGCTTTGTATTTTTTGTATAAATTTGACTTTTCCATGTCAATTAGTGTACTTTTTCCCTTGCCTTTATTTGATGGGACAGTTCCAGCATTACTATTAACCCACTGACCTTGGCCAAGTGCACCACTATAATTTTATCCCCATTAACATGATACCATGTATGATCATCAGTCGCAAACTTCAGAAGCACCAAAAGGTTCACATTTTTGACAAACTGACATATGGTATGAGATGCCTGCATTCAACTTACAATCTGTCACATAACTCCACCTCAAAAGTGAAAAGCAATGGAAATCCCCATAAAATGAAATGGCAGCTCCAACAAGGACTAAATAAACTGCACTGTTCTGTAGGAGCACAGGAGCCTCGACAAACAGACTGAAACCAAGCTTATACATTGATAATCTCATGATATTGTTTTTCTTTTTTTACTATTGGTCACTATCAACAACTTGGGATCAATGTAAGCAATAGAATAAAAACCACACCTCCATCTTAGTATATTTTTAGCATACTGTATGTGATAAAAGTTCAATATTGACCGAAATAAAATGCAGTAAAGTTTTCAAAGAAATCTAGCAGAGGGTACATCTTTCAAATAAGAATAGTATGCAAAATATCTGTAGAAAAAACAACTGAAAAGTAAATACCTGCAGTTAAAAATTCACATTTGTTCAATCAAAATAAATTCTAAAGATATAATGTTTGTTAGTGCACTGACAAAAGTTTGGCAACAATTTCACCCTAATAAAGGAGCACTGTGAGAAATGGGCAAAGGAAAATTGTGGGCAGCTGGTAAAGCGCAACACTTTACTGTAAATTTCATGAACAAAACTTTCAACACAAAATGCACGATGTAAGAAGAAAAACCAAACACAAACTGAGAAACAACAAAAAAAGACTATGTAAATTAAAGACCACACCAATTTATACTGCCACACACATTGCAGAAAAAAAGTCCAAATAGAATTATACTTTTAAGTTTTGTGCATTGTGATTATGTAATCATTGCTCAGGAGCCCTGAAAGTTAATGTGCAGGAATGAAAATCACGATAAGTTGCCCTCAGGCTAGCAGCCACACTATGGAGTATAGCCCACGATTATCCCGAGTGTTACATGAGAAAGGTTGTTGTGGTTGTGTGCATTTATTTGTTGTTTTGGCAAGTCTTGACAGAGGAGAGGACTGAACAGGAGTGCCAGAGTTCAACAATTTTCCTGTTCTGTTGTGAAATTAAACAATAAATATGCCGCTTTGTCTGGGGGCTCAAACTACTCACTCTGCATGGTGCCTGTCTGTCTGTATCTCGGTGATCACTACAATACTTTTCCTCCAGACCCACAGGCATCCAATTTATGAATAACTTACTCACCACCTCAAAAAGTTAATAGCTACACATAGGCAGATACAACTTTTTAGACTTTTTGCAAGGTGTTGCACATATTGTGGCCCTATAAATTGCACAGCACAGTTATTGTTTAATTGACATGGTTGTCAGTTGCCTGTACATTTGAGTATGGGGTTTCTAATCAAGCCGCTTGTTTTATTTTGCAAGTTGTGTTTGTGGTGTTATAAATTACACAGCACAGTTACCCATTACAAGTTGCATCCATTTGTCTCAAATTTTATCTTGATGTATTTGTCATGTCACACTTTTGTCAGACGCGTTTTTGTTGTAGCACTGTGTATGCCATGAATATCATATTGTGTTCTGCACTTTTACCTCTAACAATGTAAGATGGTCCAAGAGGATGTATAAGCAGCAAGATGTATATAGTATGTGTGAATGTCTTTGCCACCACTACATTTTCCATTGAAATGGGAAGTTTTCTAATTAAATATAGAAAATGGGATGCAAAAGTTTGGGCAACCTTGTTAATAGTCATTATTTTCCTGTATAAATCATTGGTTGTTACGATAACAAATGTCAGTTAAATATATCATATAGGAGACACACACAGTGATATTTGAGAAGTGAAATGAAGTTTATTGGATTTACAGAAAGTGTGCAATAATTGTTCAAACAAAATCAGGCAGGTGCATAAATTTGGGCACCGTTGTCATTTTATTGATTCCAAAACTTTTAGAACTAATTATTGGAACTCAAATTGGCTTGGTAAGCTCAGTGACCCCTGACCTACATACACAGGTGAATCCTATAATGAGAAAGAGTATTTAAGGGGGTCAATTGTAAGTTTCCCTCCTCCTTTAATTTTCTCTGAAGAGTAGCAACATGGGGGTCACAAAACAACTCTCAAATGACCTGAAGACAAAGATTGTTCACCATCATGGTTTAGGGGAAGGATACAGAAAGCTGTCCCAGAGATTTAAGCTGTCAGTTTCCATAGTTAGGAACATATTGAGGAAATGGAAGACCACAGGCTCAGTTCAAGTTAAGGCTCGAAGTGGCAGACCAAGAAAGATTTCGGATAGACAGAAGCGACGAATGGTGAGAACAGTCAAAATCAACCCACAGAGCAGCACCAAAGACCTACAACATCATCTTGCAGCAGATGGAGTCACTGTGCATCGTTCAACCATTCGGCGCACTTTACACAAGGAGATGCTGTATGCGAGAGTGATGCAGAGGAAGCCTTTTCTCCGCCCGCAGCACAAACAGAGCCGCTTGAGGTATGCTCAAGCACATTTGGACAAGCCAGCTTCATTTTGGAATAAGGTGCTGTGGACTGATGAAACTAAAATTGAGTTATTTGGGCATAACAAGGGGCGTTATGCATGGAGGAAAAAGAACACGGCATTCCAAGAAAAACACCTGCTACCTACAGTAAAATATGGTGGTGGTTCCATCATGCTGTGGGGCTGTGTGGCCAGTGCAGGGACTGGGAATCTTGTCAAAGTTGAGGGACGCATTGATTCCACTCAGTATCAGCAGATTCTGGAGACCAATGTCCAGGAATCAGTGACAAAGCTGAAGCTGCGCCGGGGCTGGATCTTTCAACAAGACAATGACCCGAAACACTGCTCAAAATCCACTAAGGCATTCATGCAGAGGAACAAGTACAACGTTCTGGAATGGCCATCTCAGTCCCCAGACCTGAATATAATTGAAAATCTGTGGTGTGAGTTAAAGAGAGCTGTCCATGCTTGGAAGCCATCAAACCTGAATGAACTAGAGATGTTTTGGAAAGAGGAATGGTCCAAAATACCTTCAACCACAATCCAGACTCTCATTGGAACCTACAGGAAGCGTTTAGAGGCTGTAATTGGTGGATCTACTAAATATTGATTTCATTTCTTTTTTGTGGTGCCCAAATGTATGCACCTGCCTGATTTTGTTTGAACAATTATTGCACACTTTCTGTAAATCCAATAAACTTCATTTCACTTCTCAAATATCACTGTGTGTGTCTCCTATATGATATATTTAACTGACATTTTTTATCGTAACAACCAACGATTTATACAGGAAAATAATGACTATTAACAAGGTTGCTCAAACTTTTGCACCCCACTGTAATAATAACCCAAATACGATGACTACTTTATATTATATTTGTGCTTCTTGTTTGTTTTGTAAGGCAGATCCTATATTTACTGTGGGAACCTTGAATTTCTTTAAAAATGCTATAGTCTAAATACACGGTAGTAAATTGAGATATGAGATGCTAAGTGTGTATAATAGCTATAATTTTAATCACTGTGGGTTTTCCAAGACAACTATGCTGAGTATTGATTTATATCCAACAAAATGTGTAATAGACTGAAATGATACATCATTAAAATCCTCAGAGCAGCTATTTCATGAATCATGATTAATTAGAGGCCAGGCATATATAACCCGTGAAAATGGCAAGAAAGGTGGCAAAATATTTTCTTCATTGTACAGTTTGATTGTTTCTACATAAATGATATCAGTAAGAATTAAACATTTAAAGGCTATTTGCCTAGCACTATAAATCACCCTTCACATTAGCACTGCAGCCCAGGCTGTAGATACTTTTTTTCAACACAGGCACTTTGCCAGGTGTTTAATTTGACAGAAAGTTCCATGAAAGCAGATCATTTTACACATATGACACAATGACAACCAACTGCATAGGCTCCAAAAATGAATTCAGAATGATTTAAAACAATATTTAAACTCACTGTGCTTTCAAAGGATTTTTATTCCATCTGTTGCTACGTGTTGTTTGATTGACTTGAAAATACTGCATCCTCTGTAACAAGTTTGGCTGTATACAGAAATGTGAACATTTCCACATGGCAGACCTAAGAGTCCACATCACTAAATGGGATGAGCCCAAACTGGAGTGATACTGGCAGCATGAAAAAATAAACACTTTTACATTACATAGAATTTCAATGCCAGTATGATTTAGACTAAAGATGTACACAATTTTTTGGTTATGCTCCAAAACATCATCTTTGAATGCCTTGTCATGGTTTTCACTTTTTAAGCAATATACAAAGTGTGCTTAATTAAAATATGCAATAGTAAAACTAAATACTGCACATACTGATGGAGTCTTACTAAAATTCAAATATTGTGCTGAACAAATACTTTCAATATTTTCAAGCTTACTATAAGTAATAAGTAAATGATTATGTAATCCTATTACTGAAGTCCAAAACCTGAACTAAAAAACAAAATGCGACCCCAAACAAATCAATTAATCTGCCAGTCCTGTGAATGCAAAAACGGTGATGTGTACTTCTTCCTCCCTCACTTCCTTCCTTTGTTTCTCTCTCTCTCCCTTCCTCCCTGTCTGCATTCCTTTCTTCCTTCCTTCCTCATTTACTGTATCTATGTAAAGTAGGACTATGTATTCCCCAGTACAATAAATTTCTCTCTAAAGTAGTTAAGTGTTCCATTACAGCTGTTGTCTATATGTCCTTTAGTAACAGAGGTCCATGATAACAAAAAATGGAATTATTCATATGAGTGATAGCGGATACAATAAAAAAAAGTTGCAACTTTTTTATGTTACCCCAAAAAAGTCAAAAATTGCAGAATTTAATAATACTGCAAACACAATTTTAATTTTGAGGCAAAGAATTCAGTTCATTTTCCATGCAGAATCACCTAAGATGCATACTAATATACTGACCAAATATTACAGAATTTCTCCATTGTCGTGCAAACTTAAATTTGACAGACAGATATCTTTTAAAGAAGGTAAAGAAATATAAAAATATCAAAATAAACAACAAGAACCTTCATAAGAATTACAATTAATAATACTTCTAACTTGGCTAATGATAAGAGTGCAGCCAATGAGTCAATATAAAAGCATATTGCCATATTTTCTTAATCATTGGCGACATCAGAGACCATACAAGAAAAAATCTTGCTAAAAAAACAATTAATTGAAGTGAAAAGATACAAACTAACACCCTCCCTTGAGCATCCAGAAGACATCAAGTTTGGCAGGTTTCTTTTTTCCCCACATATGACATTTCAAGTCAACATTTTTTGCATTAAATTGTAAGGATTTAATTTGTTATTTTTCCCTACCTGGACATCAGCAAATGCAAGTTTCCATAAACTCCACGATTTTGATGGAGGGTTTTAATGTATTTGCTGTAGCTGTCAGAACAAATTTCACTACTTAACAGAATTCAAATGCAGGGTTTCCCCAACCACTGAAATTCGTGATCTCAATCACCCCCTGTGTAATCCATATGCTCCATTGTGTGGTAAAGGCCTTCTGGTATCAAATATGAAAGCAAATTGAGAAGTCACTTTAAATTTAAATGAAGAGGACAGACTGCGAATGAGTTTTCAGTGGTGAGCATTTTCTAGATTTTCACATGATGTTCCTGTTCTTTACATTGAAGGGTGCAAAAACCATCCTCACCTTTCACTACACATATAACTCAAAGGAATCAGTATGAAAACTCAGAATCAGTCTTGTAATTAGTTGTGCACTATGATTTGCTAGCCGTGATAGCTTTAGCGACTGAGGATTGACACAATTTTAGCAATTGCAGTCCTTAAATTTGACCTGTCTTCCATGTAAAACATTTTGTGAGTTGTTTCGAGATATAAATCTCACTCTAACCTTTAGGTAATAACATAATGTGCCTTCACCCTAAAGTAAATGCATTCCCATAAAGTTAATCTACTTTAAGTGATTTAACTTGTGATACAAAGCAAACAAGAGTGCTCCGACATCCTTCATCCTTACTATAACAAGAAAATGCAATTTAATTAAACATCTGTAATTTTTTGTGGGCAAGTCTTTTGTGAACATGATTTAACATTTTTTATGCATTCCAGTTTTTTGCTTTATTTAATTATTTATTAAAACAATTACTTACTGGTGCCACCTCTCCAAGAGGAGAAACCCCATCCCCACATTCCCAGTCAACAACCAATGCCACCCAGTAATAAAAACATTTAAATGTGTTAAAAATGTTATTCAAAAGCAAGAGCTGGCAAATAAATGGATAAATGTTAACTTATGGTAATATGTAATTTCCAAAATTATGCAATTTTTCAAGTCATCACCTCATATTCTACATCACTTCCACAAACAGCCCATTCAAGAAAAAAGTTAACAAATGACAGACAGCAAAATTGTAAAGCAGAACACAGCAAGCTTAGTACAGCGATTATGTCCTAGATAGAAAATTAGCAGTCTTATAAAAGCACAGCTGTTTGACCACTGACAGGGTCTGTGCAGCTGTAGATCCCAGAGGAAAGACAGAGGTATGACACCTGTGCAGTCCCAAAAGTGGCAGATTTGCCATGTGAAGTATGAATCCGCCCTGAACCACAATGAACATTTGCAAGTAAAAGAAAAGAACAGATGTAAAGCATAAAGAGGTATTTTTACAGTGATTTGGCAATATGAATTTTTTTTGCTATCAATAACAAAATATGTCCAAAATTTTATGCTTAATTAACTTCAGTGTCATGACCTGAGAAATGCATGAAAGTTTAATAAACATCTCTCTCATTCATGTATATCACAGTAAATTTATAGTTTCAAAGACATTTAAACATCTTTCTGGTGATGAATTAGATGAGAGACACTTCACCATTGTTAACAATTAGCTATGGGCCTTCTAATTGTCAGTTTTACTTTTCTGAGTGTAAGTATTACATTGTAAAAAATTTTAAAATTAGGACAAATATGGATGGATGAGATTTCATTTTTAATAAAGTGAAAGTGGATATTGGATTTCAGAGGAATGTTTTTACAGATTTTTATTTACATATGAAATTTTTATTTATCAGAGACAGCAGAATTTCACTAAACTGCTTTTCCCCACATGAACACATAATTCAGATTTCCATATACTGTACACATCCAGAGGCTTTATAATTTGAAAACTAATAGGGCCCAAAATATACCTACCATAAAATGTATGAAAAGCTACTATGCATTTTCTGTGATTAAGTATCTATTTACAATGAAGCATCATACTGAATCTTGTATCACTGTATCAAGTTCATCTCTGTTTTTGATATTACTAAGGAATTCATAGTCTATTCATTTTTTTTTCTGTCCATCCATCCAACTATGCAATTCATCAATTAAGCATCATTACCAGTCCAACTGCATTTGTTTTCTGTTGTTAAAAAAATGAAGTTGCTGGGTTGATTCTCATTGTGTAAAGCAGAAACAGAACAGTACCTGACTAGCAGCTGACATCAGAATGTTCACATCTAGAGGTATGTCTATGTAAGCATAAACAGAGCAGTATTGCACATATAAAAAGATAAAGAATTTCAGGTTTGACCAACATAAAACAAAAAAAGAAAGTCAGACAAAGGGAAAACACCAACTCATGAAGGGCTCTTCTTTGCCGCTTAGCTCATAAGAAGATTCTAAATTATTGAGCAGTAAAACAGGATTAGCGTCACATCCTTTACATCCTTTACAAATCACATTTGCACCAGAAGGAAAGCAGATTTACATGAATCCAAAAAGAAATTTTAAACTGAAAGTATACTCATCTATTAAGTAACCTGCTGCAAAAAAAAAAAAAAGACAAGGGCTTCTTTCTTGCCAATATGTGCGAAATTACAAGACAGGTTCAACAGGGCTAGGTGGAGCAGGACTGAGTCATTTTGTTAAAACACTACTGCAGACTTTACGACCTTATGAATTTACAAAGGTTTCTATTACCCTTATAAAAAATACTTTTTAAAGTATTGATTGGTTGAAAAAAAAAATAACAATACATGCTTTACAAAAAGATAGATTCATGCATCTGAATAGTTTACAAGGTTAGGAATATTAAATGCCCGTGTTCTAAATGGGTAAGTATACATACGTCAAAAACTGTATCTCATATACAACATAAAGCACAAATATGCTATAAACAATATCTGAGTAACTAGTTCATTTATTGTAAGCTATACTGAAGTTCTAGGGGAAACCATAAGTCCAGCAATACCACTGCAAGTGTCATAATAAGCCTTTATTTATACTTGAGTCTGTTAAGGCATTACATTACATTTTTTGATTTTCTATGTATTTTCAAAAGAAATAGGTAAGCTTTATTTTCTGTTTTTTAAATAAAGGATACATTTTAATGTTTTTAATTCCTCTGTACATGTTAAACACTGTGTGTGTGTGTGTGTGTGTATATATCTGGGTAGTAAGTTTCAAAAACATCACAATAAATAAAACACTCCTCGATAAAATAAAGAAATAACAAAAATCAGAGTTGACCAAAAATGTATTTATATCTTGTGATGGCTAAAACAACACTGATTTGGTTGCCAAACTGCACTTTGATGCCTCTCAACCCCTCCATTTACTTAAATCCACCCACAGCACGCCTGATTCAAATTAATAAGATGGTGATGAGATAAACTAGTGGTGTTAGAGGTGAAGGGTGGCAGTTTACTGAATGCATAGGTAAATGGGATAGTCCTACAAATACTCAAAGACAGATTTGGAAATAATTAATCTAAAACACTTTGACACACATAAAAATCCTAGTTTTGCATCAGCGAAACCAAAACAAACCAACAAGATTGTAAGATATGGTTTTCAAGCTCTCATCAAGAAATGTGAAGAAAATGGGCAAGTTGAAAATGCAGTGGAAACTAAACCTTACAAACAGTCTACATTTATCAAACAGTACTGAAAGGCAACTTCCTTAAGAACAGAAGAAAATTCAGTGAACTACTTGCTCAGCATTTGGCACCAAAGTACATACTTCTAACCCATGCAAAAATTACTTAAAAACACTGGACATGTAGGGAGTATTGCAGCCAAGATATCATTCTTGTGGTAAGGCAACAAGAAGAGATAACAGTAAGTGATAAAGATTGTAAAAGCATGGAGCTGTGATCAGCAGCAGAAAGTCTTGTGGAGCAATGAGTCCAGATTGAAATTTTTAGTTCATGAGAATGCCAACATGTTAGAAGAAGAGTTGTCAAGAAGTGCTCTTATGGTCTGGGGGTTCACTTCTGCCAGTGGTATAAGTGATGTGGTAAACATCCAAGTAATGGAGATTGGTGAGAAATCTAAACAGATATTGATTCATCTTGCTGAACCTTTGGGAAAACAATCTATTGTTAAAAAAAAAAATAATAATAATAATTTCATTATGAAATTAACCCCAAGCACACCTACTTTGAAAGCAACCTGCAGACAGAACAGTAACGGTATTAAACTGGCTATCTCAGAGCCTGAATCGCAGCATAATTCAACATGTGTATGGATCACTTGGATATAGAAATGTCCATAAAGCTGCCAAAGTCAAAATAAGAGTAATGGGAAATACTGCCAGAACCTTAATAATTCACCGTAATACTACCAGAAAAGTGATATAGCTGTGTTCAAAGCAACTTGCTTCAGTTTTGCTTTCTGTGGAAGGCCACAAAATACTGATCTGTTTTGAAAACATAAGACATTTTGGTTACTATTATATAAAGGTATAGGGTGCTTAGCAGTGTTGCTGTAACGGATTTCGGTGTCCTGGGTTCAATAATATTTTGAGATTGATTTTTTTTCAATGTGTATGCTTGAGTTTTATTCTGGGTTCCTTAGTTTCCATTCTACATTCTCAAAAATGTACAAATTAGGTTACCTTTTAAATTCTAGGTTTATGCTGTGCAAGCATGAGTGTGTGTGAGAATTAACCCTGCAATGTATTAGTGCCCTGTACAGGGCTGGTCCCTGCCTTATGCCTGATGCTGCCAGGGTAAACTTCACCCTCCTGCAGCAAAGCACAGAAATACACATCTTTGAAAATGTATGTACAGTACTTATGTACAGCATATACAAATACTGTAAGGTACTACATAAATAACGTCAGCCTCACTCAAATGAAGTAAGAAGATCCTTTGATTGGTAATCATAGGTAAACTAATTTTACAAAAATGTCCACTGTTTCATATTCTGAACTGGAAAGTATTAGTCAGTTTTCTTTAACTAAGCTGAAGTTTTATTGAAGTTTAAATGAATACTCATTCAATACTGTACTGCACTTAGGCTTGTGGCAGTTCCAGCCAGATCCATTTCAAAATGATTCAGCTCAAATGGCAGAAGTTATACTATACATTTCTCAATATAATTTGCTTTTGCTCTAACACGAAAATAGTGTAAGTATGATTTACAAGGATCTTCATAAAATGACTAACCAGTAACCAGACTTAAGCCAATGAGTTTTTTTTATTGTGTTCAACCACACTGCCTGATTAATGGAGGATAACGTTAAAAAAATTAAATATTTGAGCTTAACTGGTAACAATAAAAAGTGTGAGATAATGAAAGCTTCCAGAATGGGCTTTAGTTTTAAATTACGTGTGTTTTAATAACAAACGTACCTCTTTTAGAAAATGACCCATATCATTATTACCACAGAATAAATAATGTTCAATTTACATTTTGATGGTTAATGCAAGCACTTGAATGTGTAATATAACATTGATATACAAGTCATTTAACTGCTGGTAAGTAAAATGACTCAATTTTCTTAACCAGACAGTGGGATTCAGAAATGTGACTTTGGGGTTTAATAATTCCCTTTTCAGTTATTTGGTAAAGCAGACTACGATTTGCAATCAATCCACACTTTCACTTTAATTCTGAGCACCTTACTTCCCCATCATTTTCTTTAAGCTCAGCTGCCTGAGGACATCATGTGAGAATACAGCCAACTGCCTTCAGCCAGCCTGACCTGGTACTGGATGGTTGTGCAATTGCTTAGACAAAGTGGTGTGATAATAATGCATACAGGTTCTTCTAGAAAACAGCAGCCATGTTTTTCATTTTGTTCCTGTGGTTTTGTTGCTAAATGGAAAAACTGTAACCTCAACCATTTTTCAAATCAACTGATCTAGGTTGTTTGTAGGTAGCACCTAGAAAAAACATAAAAGATATAAAATAATCAAAATACAAATAGCTTACAATGCTTTGTTACTAAATAAGCAACACTGCTCAGGTACCTTCCATTCATTTAATTAACTTGTACATAAAACCTACTTAGGCAAGTAAGTGAACCATAAACTCTGAATGAGCAACACAACAACATACAGTGTGCCCTGACTTTAAACAAAACACCATATGGTTTATCTCTACCTCCACATTCTGTCAAGCAGATGGTCAATGAGCATACTTGTTTAAGCTAAGCTACACTATTTGGAGCTTGTCCTCCAAACGTTTTGTGTATCTAGCTGTAAGTGGGCCGACACCAGTCTGCTTTTTGTCAGTTTGACCTTAGCAAGACAATTTTGACAATAAGTTTGAATATAATGCGGCCAAAAAAAAAAAAAAAAGATGCATGAGAGTACGTAATATTGTTTAGGTCATTTTAAAAAGAAACAAGAACTTAAGCAGACACTACGCATTTCTGCCTCCATGAACTACACATTGGAATTGACCTTAAAGATTCACTCTATTGGGTTCCTTAAACAAATTTTGTACATTATGGTCATTCACATACAACACTTTATGTGAAGTTTTTAGATTGTCAAGGTGTACATGTTCTTAAAAGAGCACAGTTTACTAATGTGGGCTCACTCAGGACTCTAGAAGTCTATGGCTGGGTTTACATAATGTGGCAGATGCCTGGGGCAACGACCCGGCCGGGACGCCTTGAAGGACCGGAAGAGGGCGTGCGTCCACCTCAGACCACGTTGGGGCGGCCACCCTGGTTGCTATGGGTTCCACGGGTACAGAGCTTTGAAGTTCAACCCTGTAGGGGCCCATTGTCACCGCCAGGGGACGCCCCAGTGCCTTGGAGACCCTGGACCTCAGCACTTCCGCCACACCCAGAAGTGCTGGGTGGAAGAAGAGAAGGGACACCTGGAGTGCTTCCGGGGATGCAGCCGGCACTTCTGCCACACTGGGGCATGTCGGTGGAAGATTGCCGGGAAACACCTGGAGCACATCTGGGTGATTATAAAAGGGGCCGCCTCCCTTCATTCAGGGCTGGAGTCGGGTGAGGAGAGGACGAGAGCTTGGAGAAGAGAGTGGAGGAGGCCTGAAGAGTGAGGCAAAGAGTGTGAGAGGCTTGGACTTTGGGGTAAAGTGGGTTGTGTGGCACTTTCTTATTTGACTTTGTACATAGTGTAAATAAACGTGTGGTGGTAATACAACATGTCTGCCTGTCTGTGTCCGGGGCTTAGTCCACAATAATCATGGGTGCCATCACATACTGGTTTTAGGAAATGGATTTACCTTGCAAGGCTCAAAGCAGTGATGAGAGAAATAAGAAAACCTGAAAAAGGAACATGAGAAATCAACCATTTCAAATCACTTTCATTCCAATAAAGTGGAACAAAAGCTTGCTTATCAGAACTTAACCCTGCAACATGCTTCAGCCCCCAGTCTATATTTAACTCTCAGCTTCAGTTGCCAAAGTCATCACATTTAGACAGCCAGAAATGAGCTACTGAAGAATACCTTGTTAAATACCATAATTTGAATTTTACATAGCTTTGCCATCATGCTTTTATTTCATGTTGCATAGTTTGTGATTTTCAACCCAACTCAATAAAATGCATCCATAGTCTAAGCTTAAATATACACAGACCTTAGCAGTCATAATGTGACATAAATTATCCAGGGCTGTGCAAAGCACAGCTGGTATGAGTTGAGAGTGACATGGGGCTTTCACAAAAACTAATCGTACTGCCAATAACAATCAGAGTAGTGTAGTGGCTAACAGACAGGACTTTCTGACATTTAAAACATTGCTGTCTCATTTTCTGTTTCATTTTGTGATCCTGAGCAAGATATGTAACATTGGCATGTGCTAAAATATAGACAACATTGACCAACAGTAAATCCTAATGTTGTGAGCATTAGCCAAATATATAATAAGGGGTCAGAAATTACTTTACATAGCATTAATACACATTATAGCCCACAATACACTGAAACATAAAGAAGAACTGTTTTGATCTCTCTAGGTCACCAGCAGAACAAAATTACTTGGGTTTGCACTGCAAAAGTGGTATTCATCACCTGTACTGTGCTGTCTTATTAATCATTTGCTAGCACGAAGTATCACCCAGTAATTTCAAATAAAATGTCAATCAATTTCAGTTGTTTTTTTGGATTGTTTATGAAGCATAGCTTATTCTCATTTGTTTTGTTACAATGCTTTGTTTCTAAAAAAATAAATCAGAAACTGCATCAGTAAAAACACTAGCACACTACAAATGATTTACAGCTTCACATACAAAAAATTCAGACTTCTCACAGATAAACAAATTTCAAATATTTTATTATCTAACTTTTCCATAAGACAATGTGCATTTTTGTTAAGATTAACGCAGACTCTTGCTCACAACTGCTTTGTCATTGACTTACGTAAAATTAGTAGTAATTCAAAATAAAATGAGTGGTTCAAAACCACAATTTCACCATCACAGTCATACAGTCTTCTGACATGCTCAGTCACTCCTGACCCCATCCACATAACAATATGGCTAAATACCGTGGTCATTCTTGAACTGAAAACCAGTGTGACAAGGCTCTGAATACTTCCACTTCAAGACACTCTTACTTTTTATTATTTGGAAATAATTACGAAAATATTTTTTTCTATACTTTACAGACCTGTGCAAAAATTGTGGGCAAAAAGCAGCTTAGCACAACTGCACACCTTCAAATAACCAAGTGATTAATCCTGTGAAAAATATACATAATTTGCTTAAAGTATGACAAAACAAAGAAGATTTAGAAAAAGTTGCAGAAATGTTTCAGAAAATGTAAATGATTTATATTTATAAAACATAAGTAACTGATTAAAATCTGAACAAAATAAATGCAAAGAAAAGATTTTATACTTTAGATATAGCAAGAAGTATACTTCAAGGTAATGTACTGATGACATTCTGAAAAAAGAAAACCATTTAAAATAGACAAACCATTCATTCATGCAACATTCAAAACTCTTATTCTAATACAGCATCAAATGGTGCTGGTGTGTATCCTGGCAACTCTGTCACCAACCAACCTAAACTGTACATATTTGGGATGTTTGGGAAGTGGGAGGAGACCGGAGTAACCAGAAAATATTTGGGCAAACATAACAGAATTTGCACATTCCACAATAAGTTACCATGCCAGAATCTGATTCCAGTCATCAGAGTAAGTGCTAATCCTTGATAAATAATAATTGACAAATAACAAATTACCAAAGTGAGAAAATACATAAATAACCTGCTTTGATAAAAGTGTTTGTGTTTTTTTTACTTTCCTTATAGACCATACAGCAGAAAGATTTGTATAATAGATTCAATTTGGACTTTAAACTTGACAGATTTACAAAGTCTACACATTCCTGAATATAATTGGACTGTTTTGGTGTTGTGTGTGTCTGGCATGCAAAAATCAGAGAATGGATCTTCTGATTGCAAACAAACTGGGGACTCTTATTAATCTAGTGCCATAATAATCATGAATAAAATTGCAGTTCTGGGGTACTTTTCAAATTTTTGCCACAAGGCAAGTTATTTTTTAAAGCCTATTCATAAATAGAATGTTTGAAATAATGCATTTATACTGGTTACTCAAGGAACTACTGTACTTTATTACTATTAGCACTGAGAAAGGCATTATATAACAAAAATATCAATTGATTGCAAAAATGTTGCATTTATTATGAAAAATATAGGATTTTAGTGGTTGCCACAATGGTGCAGTGGTAGCACTGCTATCCTGTAACTAAAAGACTGGGCTTCCAAGTCCTGGGTGCGCTATGTGTAGAGTTTGCATGTAGTGTGCATATTATATGTGTCCACATATCTGTGTCCACATTAGTTTCCACTGGGTGCTCTGGGTTTCCTCCCACAGTTCAAAGACATACAGGCTAGATGGATTTCTGATGCTAAAACTGGCTCTGATATACAGTATATATGCGTATGTGTGTGTGCGTATGGGTGTGTATGTGTGTGTGTATTTCTTTCCTTACCTTGTGATAGGCTGGTATTCTGTCCAGGGATTTTTTCTGCATTGTGGCAGATTCCCTGCAACCCTGATCTGAGTAAGCAGGTTTAGGAAACGGGATGGATATTAAATTAGTGTATGCCTTGCTACCAAATTATATGGTAGCAATCTTTATGAATACATGGGGGGAGCCTGCCTGTCTTTTATCTAAGCCAGACAGATGCTGCAGATACTTGCTGAAATGGCACCACAGACAAAGTTATGAAATTGCTCTCCTTCATTTGTCATCACACTACTTACAATGGCAGTAAATTAGCAAAAAGCTACCAGTGAACTCATTATTCTTTGTGTGTTGGGAATGTCTCACATTTGTATATTCTTCTTAGCACTGAATAGTAATGCACACAATCTTTCAAGTGAACATGTTAACTTAAAATATAAACAAAAACAAAGGCAAAAAAAAGTATTGATTTGTAAATTGATATCTAGTGACTAGATTTTTAAATGCAGCTAGGTTATTGGATATACAATGTGAAACTCCAACATCAAACTCTGAAACATCAAACACGTTTGTGGGCATATTTTATGGAGTAAATATGAGTAAACTACCTTTAATAAAAACCATAAACATAGACATAAATGAATAAAAAGACTAAAAAAAAACAAAAGGGTAGAGCCTGTGCACTGTAGTGCATCTCCACAAAATATCTGACCATAAAAATCCAAGGCAATGAGGGCTTTGCAGTGGAACTGGTCAAGATAGCAACTGGCATTACTTAGTCAAATAACACCAACTCCATAGTCAAGAAGGCACAGCAGTGCCTCCATTGCTTCAGCAACTGAAGAAGGCAAGCATTAAATTCTACAGGGGCACCATCAACAGCATTCTGACCAACTGCATCACTGCCTGGTTTGGGAGCTGCAGTATCTCTGGCATAAAGTCCTACAATGGACAATGCACACAGCCAAAAAAAAAAAAAATCACTGGGACCTAGTTGCCCTCCATTAAAGACATCTTTATAAACTGTTGCATCTGCAAAGCCCACAGCATTGTGAAGAACTGATCCCATCCCTCTCATGTTCTCTTTGTCCCACTACCATCTGGGAGAAGGTAGAATAGCATCCAAACTCATTTTGCAACAGCTTCTACCACTTGGCTCTCCAGACTCTGAACTCTGTGCTACCCGCACTTCCCCCAGATCTACTCCTAGTAGTTTAATTATATACAGCATATTGTTGCAACTGTTACTAACTGTTGTCTTTTATTATTAGTTTTGCATTATTTATTTATTACTATTTCAAAGTATTACCATCTAGTCACTTACCTGTTAGTTATTATTTATTTATATATTTTTAGCATAATTCCTCATATAGCCCAGTTTCATACAACAATGTAGCTCAAAGTACTCTACAAGATGACAAAGAAAAAAGTTACAAAAAAAGAAAAATAATTAAGATAAGGCAATAATATTAAAGAATAAGTAAAAACAACAGAAGATAAGGTCAAATTGCTGGGAGGACAGAAAAAACAAAAAATTAAAACCTCCAGTTAGGCTGCAGAAAAAACAAAAGACCACCCAGCCCCCACTGGGAAATCTACCACTGGCGGTTTGTAATACTCCAAATGTTTCTAAAACTGTGCTTAAATTAATTAGGTAATGAGAAATAATCATGAAAAAAATGTTTTTGCACAACTTGCCTTTTATCAGCCCATATCAACACCCATTAAAAAATTACTTGTATAGCACATTTTAGCCTGAATTCATCCTATGGGTTTGGTAATGGACAGGCCAAGATGTGCATTGACACTATAATGAGCACCATGAGAGCATGGGGAATGACTAGTTAGTTATGAGATAGATATGAAAAGGACTACATAATAAATAGACGTGAAAGGCACTATGTAATAGATAAGTACTGATTCAGTTTGTCCCCCAAAAACTGTTCCCCTTCCCATATTTTTTTTCCCAGCCGCCACTGCATTCTGCCTAACATAAATGTTCTTAAATCAGTCTTCTTTGTTTTCATGCTTCACATGACAGGATTCTGATAAAGTTGGTCTCATGGACAGATGAGACACCCACCTTCATTCCATCACCTCAGGGGGCTGTGTGGTACCTTGATCAGGTGGTGGTGGTGAAGATCACAACCACAGAGGAACCAGAAAAGACCGAAGATAACCGAGATTAGCATGGATTGTGGATCCTTGAAGAATATGATAATTCTATGCCTATATATTCTATTAGGAATACAACTGAAATGTAGCTAACAAAAAGCCATATTGAAATAATGGGTTTTTAGCAGTTTTTATAAAATTTTCTACAGTATTAGCCTGGCGAATAGGCAAGGTATTCCATTTGGGGAACATTTCCTGCCACTCTATGCTGCAATACTGTGTATAGATGGTACAACAAAAAACAACTAGATTTCACTTAGCTTAAAAAAAATCCTTCTAGCAGTTATGATTAATGAACATATGCCCTTTATTTAAACAACTTTTTCCATATCGTTAGGTTAAAATAGAATAGTGGGAGTATAAGAACATGAAAAAAGTGGGAGTAGAAGTTGAAAGAAGCAGCATACATGTCACACATCAGCAAAAGTTTGCTCCACTCTGTCACTCTGGTGAACTGTTAAATATCAATGGGAAAGATGTTTTCTCATTGTGGAAGGTAATTAATAAAAGGATGAAGAATGATGTACTATGTTGACAACAGTGAATGTGGTTAAATGTGGTAACTGGGAACATGCTTCCTATTTATGACCGTAGTTCTAAACATTTTTCGTGTGCAAAAAAATGGCTATTATTTCATGGATGTTGCCACAATTACCGATTTTTGAAACTCCTGTGTTCATGCAGGAACTGACTGAATCAGAAGGACAAGAAGAACATCATAATGGCACCATTTTTGCTTTTCATTTGCTTTTTCAATACTTGTTATTAGTTAATCTGCAATTTTATTTTCTCTATTGAATAAGTTCCTAACTGGCACAACTAGCATCAAATACTTTCCTATATAGTACTTCATTTTGAATTGTAGTCTTGGGTCATATTTTTTACATTGCTAGGTAAAACTTGACCACAGGTATTATAATACTGAATAGATTGTTGCTGTGGAAACTCCTCACTGGAAAACTACTCTGGGAGTCTGAGCCTTTTCACTAAAGGGCTCCAAAGCTCTGGAATTATATTTCTGTTTGGGTCAAGGTTACCCAGTTACCTTCAGTATTTAAATTTAGACAGTGAATTCACCACTTTCACCTTCAGAGTTGTTAATTAAGCTGCTGATTTGGAAATTCTATTAGTCATTTACTTAAAGATAAAAACTTGGTAATTACTATAAATGGTTTCTGACCCTGCTCTTCATAAGTCTATTCTCTATATCCTTCTGTGGCCATTGGTGCAACTGCTACTTTGCCAAGTTATTATTCCTGGCCATTAAAAATGGCACCAGAGAAATTGAGATTATAAGGATTCAACAATAAAAATGATTCAATCCACTGTAAAGCATGCACGTTTGATGCTGAAAAATGCCCAGGAGGAGAATGGTGGTCACTTGACATAGGTCATTAGAACTATGCCTCTGTGCATTATAACAGAACAGGGACAATCCAAACCCTCAACCCCCAATAATGCTGTTCACTGTGAGGTTTTTGTTCTCTTCTCCTCGGCAAAAAAAAAAAAAATGTTCATATTACAGTTACAACCTTAAAGGCTGTTATGCTTTCAGGATTGGTTTACTATATTTACTAAGATTAATTTTGTTTTGGTGTGTACTTACTGCGATGTAGGTGTTGTACAGTTTAGTAATTAACTGCTAATGCATTACTGTTGCGATTACATACAAGTCGTCTCAGCCTGTATTTACTGAAGGGCACATTATAAAATTAAAATTAACTGAATTGTAGGAAAGATCTCCGAGGACGGTAACTGATATTACACTTCCTATTAGCCGACCTACAGAGATCCATTTCAGAAAAAATATTTCTAACCCAGTTTTTCTCCCAAAATCTGACTGAGGGCCTCTTAAGTAGATTTCTGCCCCAGACAAAAGCTCAACTCACACTCTTGATTCTGACTCTCCAGAAACTTTCCATTGTTTTTCCATAAACAAAAAAAAATGTTTTTTTTTATAACTTTTATTTTGTCCTGCTAGTCTTGCTGGAAAAAAACAAGCATCAGTATTGCAATGACTGAAGACTTTTCACCCAAGATAAAACACTGACACCACAGTACAGTATGGTGACCTCTAATCCACAATCGCCACAAAAAAGAGAAACAAAACAGCCTTTCAAATCAGAGGACTATCATTTTGTCAAGCATTGGCTGCAACTCAGATAGTGGCAGTTGAGTAACTTAACAATAAGTTTCTTTCAGTGTGACCTCTATGCAGCGGCTTCAGGCACCCATGTGAAAAGACATGTAGGGCTTCACTGGCAAGGAAACATCACAGCAAACATAATCTAGCATTTAAAATCTAGCTTTTCAAAAGTATGGAAAAATCACATTCTCAGTTATTTTTCAATGCTTATATAATGTCTTTAATAATAAACAATATCATAAAGCAGTTTATAGGACTACATAAACATTGCATGTATAGAATTCTTACAGTAGATACACATTTAAAGCAAATGACTCACAGTCACACAATAACGTAGTTGGGGACACGTTGCTTTTGATGGCAAATGCAGCTTATTCAATCATGTACCAATAGGTCTATGAAATTTATTCTAAGTTCTGTTTTCATTTATCTCTTTCCATTAGAGGTACAACAAATGATCATAAGCACATTATAAATTCATGGCCTTGCTAGAAAGTGTACATTTGAAGTGTGGGTATGTTAAAATGTATTGCGTTGTAAACAATATGAAGACTTACTGCTAGCAGAACATATTACCATAATGTCAAAGATTTGTTTTGGATATATTTCTTTTTCTCCAGATTAAAACTGTGGATTTTAGGAACCTGGGACTGAACTTTGCCCATGCATTCATCCATCTCTCTACTTTTGGTTCAACCAAGGATGCATACCTGAATTATGCATTACTATCCTTTCTTTCCAATAACCAATGTTTCATAATAAAAAAAGAAAGAAAAAAAAAACATTTCACATCAGCATATTACTCAGTGAAAAAAAATTAAAAATTTCCTTTCCATCTCAACACAGTATGTTACTGAAAAAGTTTAACTCAAGAACGGCCGTTAATGGAAATTTACTTTGTAATGAAATCCCATACCCTTCCTTAAACATTATGCTTGGAAAAATAAAATTAATGTTGGCTGACATACTTCTCTGGTATGGCAGCAGAAAAAAAGAGTGTTAATGAGTACAACTAGAGAAGTAAATATAATGCAAAAAATATAAATGACCATAGCTTTCAGTTTCTTTAAGTTCATTATGTTTTTATGAGCCGCAAGCCAAAAGGCTCCTATATTTCCCCACTTCATTTCAAATGCCCTTATGCATTTAGTAATCTGCTTTTGAACTCAAACTTACTGTATGAGGTTTTGGAGCCCAAAGTTTCAAAAACACCAGCAGCATTATCAACTTTCCCCCCCCCATCTCCCAGGGTGGCAAATCTACTCAAGTGGAGAAAATGAAAATAATAAATCAGTGCTCTGATATTGCATGCCTCTAGCAAGTAGAATGACGGACTTTACAGATCTACGGCACAGAAAGCCCAAAAGAAATTACTGTAGAGAGAATTGTAAAAGCAGTGTGCGATTCAGAATAGGGGTATCTAATGCTGTACAGAAGCTAAAGCAAGAAAGCATTGAATAAAAATTTTAAAAATCATTTGAGAATAGACCAAAACCTTTCAGAATTCTTAAATTTTTTAACAATGGTTTTCTAGTTGAAATCTACAGGTTAGCAAACAATATCTATTTTTAAAAGAAGGGGAAAATGGAGGTGCAGACTGAGACAAATTGCAATACTGATTGAACTTGGGGAGCAGCTTTCTTATTGTTTGCATTTCTGAATTTTCTCTCTGGAGTATCAGTAATCCAATAGCATGCTACCACTTGCCCACAGATCGCCTTGACAGCAACATCCTGCTTTGAGTGGGCGTGCAGAAAATAAAAGGAAAACAAACTCCTAGAACTGGAAAACAATAACTAGAAAAAAATAGTGCGAGGCCAAGAACAGATTGTGTAACGAACACCAATGCCACAATAAGAAATGTACTCAAACTCATTCATTGGTTGTCCATGATTCAACACTCAAGATATGGGAAGAAACCAGCATATTTGGAGAAAATTTATGAAGTCACAGGTAGAATATTTAAACTCCACTCCGAAATACAATACACAGTAACACACCCTTTATCATATCATATCAGACTTCCTGGGGAATGAATCAGCGCACTTTGCATTGTCAAAATGAAATCAAGCAGTAGCAACTAAACAATTATTTAAAAAAATGTCATTGGAGGGGTTATAAAGAATATGTGAACACTTACAATGTGAAGTATCACAAACACTACCCAATTTCCAAAGCTCCAAACACTGATTTCATATGATAAAGTTCTTCTGAGCAATGACTGAAAAGAGTCTTTAGTCACAGTTAAAAAAAAGAGTATTTTTGGCACAGTTGCCTTTAAGTGTAAAAATAATAAAAAGGAGTTAGCATTGAAGATGGATTTTATTGGCAAGCTAACTACATCTTCAACAGTTTGGACACATTTTGGTTTCCAACAAGCAATAAACGACAGCCAAAAAACTTAAGAGGTTATTTTCCAAAATTGCTTCAAAAAGACAGTCAATTTGCAGACACACTTAAGACACAATAACCCTAATGTTTTGCTTAATCAATGCCTACATTCTTTGTTACCAGGGGTTACCATTCGTATTATTGAACCTTTTTTTTTTTTTTAACTGTTTAGTTATACCTATGATTTATTTTAAAGAACAGCTACAATTTGTAGAATGGAATTTATTTCTTTTGTATTAGCTTTTATCTTTAGTGTTTATTTAAAAAAAAAAATCTCACCAATTATTTAAACGGAAAAAACTACCTTAGAGTAGTATATATTCTAAAGGCTACTTATGAAGTAATTTGCACAGCTTAAAAGGTTACACCGACTGATTTAATTAAAATCATTTAGAAAATGCTTTTAAAATTGACAGCAACAGTACTTTAACTCCAACCACCTGGACAATGCTGAAATAACCATTTATCATCAATAATTTTTTATGATATTCGAAAAATGGCCTGCTGGCACACACCAGATTCCAAATAAGTCAAAAATGGAATCCTGACACCAGGAATTGTGTGGCAGAAGCACTAACTACTGTGCCAACCCTTTCCTTAATATATAAAAAAGAAAAATGTTATGCATAGCAACTTCTAATTTTAGGCAGTGCACTATGCTTTAATGCCCTCCCCTGTCTTTTTTCATAGGTCAGTTAATCTTCCAGGCATCTAACTGTAGACGTACATATAAAAGGCTACATTAAGGAAAACAGCACAGAATATAATGAACACGAAATGTTGTTGAATGTAGAGGCCGTTACACCACTGTGGGCATTGAGATAATTAAGTAATTACCATTTCTTCATGCTTGAGGTCATTTATAAAAATGCTTGGCTAAACTGGTTGTTCATTAAACGGACTACCTAGGTCTGAAGAAGAGCTCTTAAGGAGAATTGCTAGGTCATGTTTAGCAGAAGCTCCAGAGGTGAACACTGTTCACTTTTACTCTCATTTCACAAAGAAAAAGACTACATTTAAATTCAGAAGTCATTGGAAAATGCATAATGCACAACTGAGGACAAAAGCACAAGCTCCTTGCCAGTGATGTGTGCTGTATGATTTGAGGTGAAAGGAAAAAAAATGACAAGAATATCTACAATTAAAGTATCTACATACAGCATGATTGGAGCAGAAAGTTTCAGCAAGAAGAGTCTGTTAAGAACTTTAAAGAGTGGAATACTACAGTCAGGCTGCTGTGTGTAAGCCCATTATTTCATCTAACATTGAAATAAAGAACACAAGGAGGTGCCCTACTGAAGACTTGAAAAATGTCACTTTGTTCCATGGGTCATCCTTTACTTTATGCTCAAGAAGTGGACAAGTAAAAGTGTAGTACTGTATACACCAAAAGAAGTCTATAGGCATAAACGGTTATTTCCCCAAGTAAAGAATGGTAATGGCTCTCCTATAGGGTAGAATGCATTTTTATGACATTGTTTAGGTCCATTTGAAGGAATGGTAAATACAAATAACACTAAGAAAATTCTTAACAATGCACCCAATCCACATGATGTGAGTGGTAAATTAATTAATTGAAGAGTATTACAACAGTGTAAAACTTACAATAGAGCCATCCCAGTCATCCAATGTCAGAACAATTGAGAACTTATTTGAATTTATTATTTGTCATGTGCTTATAACCATAACCAACTGTACTATATACTGGAGCACTGGATAAAAGTATCAGCAATTTTTATTTTTAAATACAGTGACATAAAAGAAAAAAAGACATGCAAATAACAATATGGCAAGAAATAATTGTTTATGTGCAGAACAAAGGGAAATTAACTCTAAACGTGGGACAGGCATCTGATGCAGTAACTGGTTGTGACAATAAATATCAATCGACAAGGTGTTCCACAAGATCAGTGTTGGAAGTTGCCAGAAGTGGGGCTCACACAACAAAGATAAAGGTTTACAAGGATGAAGACAAAAAGTATGCAATCTAGGAAAGAAAATATCACAAATGGAAATGCAGTGCCAAACTAAGGACAACAATAAATGAAACAGGATTGCAAGCCTCTTGATAATACAAGTGCCAAGCCCACACAGCGCAAGACGGAAATATTTAAAATTCTCCCACACCCCCTTCCTTAGTCCCAGTTTGAAATGCCCAAGTGAAATGTTGCTGTACAGCTGAGATCTTTAAATTGAACCTTGCCATCTTCCTTTAGAGTCCTGCCCAGGGAGTAAAGCATGGAATGCCAGCTGTAAAGAAATAGTTAACTCCTCTAAAGGAGAAACAAACACTTAATGAATATCTTTATCTTACACATAAAGGACATATCCTAACTCAACTCAGTCCCAAGGCAAATACAATAAAGTTTAGCTATAAAAGGGAAATTTTCTCTCACAAAATTCAAACGAAATACCAAAGATGTATTGCATATAGGTTGGTATGGCAATGGGTTAAAAGTTTCAACTTCAAGTTTTCGATGTTTTTCATGTTTTGGCAGCCCTGAAGATAACTTGACTACTTTTGAAGTAATGCATGTGTGTGTGTGTATGTATATCAGGATCTGAACAAATTTAGAAGGTGCATTTAAATTTAAAAAACGGTAGAAAGCAATTTATTTTAAGCAAAAGGATTCTAGTACTCTTCTCTATAGAGGTGCTAAATTCATGTATACATATTTTACATATCTTAAAAAGATTGTGGAAGGGTACAATTTGGAATATATATTTTTAAGCTCTGAATATATCAGATTTTATTTTTATAGATATGATTCAGAATCTCATCTCTCAAACAATAAAGGCATAAATAAAGGCAACTTTTTTTTTCTTTTTGGTATGACAAAATGCACAATTGTTAATTGATTTTAAATACAATAGATAGTTTATCTACCTTCAACATATATCAACATACTTAAAGCTTCAGGTATAGCCTACACAGTTCATATTAAAGTCAAAGTCTATAAGCTCAAAAAGAGCATCTAACAAACCATTTTAAGTTGAGCAACTTGTTCAAGTTATAAGAACTGCTTCAATACGCATCTCTGTGAAAAGCTTAAAACTAACAATTCACTTTACACTATGCATTAAATTGAACATACAATTACAAGAGGTTCACTACATAAAATGGGGAGCTAACAAAAGACATTTGAGTAAGTCTGGATTACACACTTTATATATACTCAGCAAAAAAAGAAACGACCCTTTTTCAGGACTGTGAATTTCAACAATAATGTTTTAAAAATCCAAATAACTTTACAGATCTTCATTGTAAAGGGTTAAAACAATGTTTTCCATGCATGTTCAATTAACCATAATCAATTAATTAACATGCACCTGTGGAATGGCCGTTAAGACCTTAACAGCTTACAGAAAGTAGACATTTAAGGTCACAGTTCTAAAAATGCAGGACACTAAAGAGACTCGTCTACCGACTGTGAAAAACACCCAAAGAAAGATGCTCAGGGTCCCTGCTCATCTGGGTGAACGTGCATTAGGCATGCTGCAGGGAGGCATGAGGACTGTTGATGTGGCTAGAGCAATAAATTGCCATGTCCGCACTGTGAGACGCCTAAGACAGCGCTACAGGGAGACAGGAAGGACAGCTGATCATCCTCGCAGTGGAAGACCACGTGTAACAACACCTGCACAGGATCGGTACATCCTGCGTGACAGGTACAGGATGGCCAAAAGTGGGCAAGTGAAGCGAGCCGGGGGCATAACCCCTAGTATTGTTGAACAAATATCTACATTTATTCTTGAACAAAAATCTACATTTATTCAAATACAGTCATGTCATCATCTTCTGGAACATCATCATAACTCTCCAAACCCTGAATTCCATTATGAATTTCTTGCAACTCCATTTCCTTTTGAACAATTGGCCCCAATCTCTCATGTCTAGCAATAGAGCTTTCCTTAAATGAGCACCTCTTGTCCAGGTACCTGCGCAGGATCGTAACTAGGACTTATTTTCAGAGTAGGGCTTATATTACGAGCATTCTGAAAAATTATGCTAAGGCTTATTTTCGGGGAAACACAGTAGAAGGATGGAGAAAGTGCTGCCTTCAGTAATATCATAAGATCAAACTGGATTTATTAAAGGATGACACTTAGCGTCCAATCTTCGACACCTGCTTAATGTAATACTGTATATTCACCCACAAAATCAAACATACCAGAGATATTATTATCCTTGGATGCAGAAAAAGCATTTGATATGATTGAATGGAACTCCCTTTTCACTACATTGGAGAAATTTGAGTTTGGCCCAAACATTTGTGCATGGATCAAACTACTGTATACCAATCCAGAAGCTTCAGTTTGTATTAACAACATTAATTCAGACTACTTTAAACTAGAACGTGGTACCAGACAAGGATGCCCCTTGTCACCACTACTTTTTGCAATCACCACTGAGCCACTGGGAGTTTACTGTCGAAATGCTTATCAGATAAAGGGGATTATCAGAGAAGGACTTGAACAGAAAATTTCTCTATATGCAGATGATATGCTACTGTATACATCAGACCCGCAAAATACTGTGCCTGCAGTCCTAGAAGCACTTACAGAATTTTAAAAGATTTCTGGTCTCAGAATTAATTTGAATAAAAGTGTGCTCTTTCCAGTGAAATCTCAAGCATACAATATTAGATTGGACATGTTCCCTTTTTTCATTGCAGATCAGTTTAAATATCTAGGGGTAAACATCACAAGTAAACATAAAGCTCTTTATCAACAACAAAATTTCACCATCTGTATGGAAAAAACTAAGCAAGACTTGCATAGATGATCAACCCTTCATCTCACTTTAGCTGAAAGAATTAACACTATTAAGATGAATATCCTCCCTAAACTTATCTTCTTATTTCAAAACATTCCAATATACATTGATAAATCTTTTTTTAAGAAATTAGATTCAACCATAACCACAATTACGTGGAATTCAAAACATCCACATATCCAAAGAGCAACCCTACAAAGGCCAAACATAGAAGGTGGCATGGCTCTACCTAGTTTTCAATTTTATTACTGGGCAGCAAACATACAAATTATAAAAACCTGGACATGGACACAAATAGATCTTTATTCACTTATTAATTCATCTATTTACTTATTTTTACTAGCTTTAAGTTTTATTCTGCTCCCATGCTCTCTTTCTCAGGGGTATGGGTTGATTTGTTTTCAATCCTATTTTTGTAAAATTGATGGAATGTTGTGCAATTTCAATAAAATCAATAAAATTATAAAAAAAAAGTTGGTTGAGCTGTGAATATAGAGCATTGTCTAACTGTATATTGCAATAATGAAAGCTGACTGTGGTATTAGGACTGGTATAAATAATACTATAATAATATAATAATATACATACATACATACAGACTAATGTCATATTCTGCTAGTGGGGACAATGAGGAATGCAAAACAGGGAACAAAAATCTTAAAGAAGGGTATTTACTTCCTGGCAAAGAAAAGGTCTCTGGAGACTGCTAACCACAAGAGCAGCACTCCTCCTGAATGGGCATAATGCATACAAGGCACATGCACCAGAAACCACATAGTCATAGAGTTCCCAGGATTAAACTAGACACTAACCCTTTTGGTGCTCCCACTATAATGATACACATCTCAATAAACCTGAGCTATAATTTATACTATATGTATAGAAGATGATGTGCATTTTGGAAAGCAGTATTTTGAAAGAAGCAAAGTAAAGCTGTTGTTTAACATCTATCAACTAGTATCCCTTTAATTATATACTGTGCATGACATTCAAAAATAATTTCAATTAGGGAAAGAGGCACTGGTGAACTCAGTGGGTTGTAAGTTAATATGGTAATTGCAAATAATGAATTTGCACCAGAATACCAACTTTTACATTTAGACGTTGCTTAAAATAACCCAAACACCTAGTGTTAGCTACACTATTTCTCCATTCCTGTACTGATTATTTAATGACATTAATTAAAACTACTCAAATGGTTTACTCAACAAAAAAATCAAAACATTACAATAATTAAATTTAAGCCTCATTACATGCCTTCTAATTTGATGTTCAGCAGGGTTTGACCAGTAAACATTTTCTCACTTAGTGGATCAATTGTTCTGTCATTAATTTGATTTTCTCACTAATCCTCCCATTTCATTTCCCATATCAGGTACCCATCAAAACAAATAGTGTGTGTCGACGTCTGTGTCAGAAAGATAAACTGTAATTCATGAACAGCAAGCTTCACTGGAGGAAACCTGCCCCTATTTGCTACATATTGTTACATAAACTGATATTTTACAGCCAAAATGAACCTAAGTACACAAAGTTATAATTTAATGAAGACAATACAATACTTCCATTTTTAGTGTAGCCATACATTCAGTTATGCATGTCTAAATAATTTGTATTTCCTTGACATGTGAACTGCTTTGAATTACTATGAGCAATATCTGTAAGGATTATCATGAATACCCAACACAGACGGATAAAAACTGGCTGCTAATGATTTCCAAATTTTTATACAGCGCCCCAGGCATCCATGAACTGGCTTGAGAAAGGATGGATGAATAGAAATTAATAAACCTATATAAATACTCCAGTTATTGATGAGACTTAAATAAAACATTTATAAATACAAGAGTCAATGTCTCCAGTAAATATATAGCTTTTAATGCTTTCAAAAGTATATCACATTTCCATATCATAAGTGATCTGTTTTTGCACCATACTATAGAGAATGCTTCAGCAGAAAGTCAAACAAGTAAATACATCAAATAGATGTAGGTGACTTTCAATGTTCTCTCCAGTGAACAGAATTATATTTCCTCAAACCAGGTTTAATATAACTTTAAATATAAAAACTTGGCCTTGTCCATTGACTGGTCTCATTTATCCATTGGTTTTGGGCGTATGTCAAGCATCAGTGCTTGAGACAACACTCACCGAGCATCAGTTATTTAATTTCATTAGTTCTTAAATTATTAAAGATATCCTGCTTTGTAACACTCCTGGTGAAGAGTCCAACAGCACAGAGGACTATACTTACCCAAAAAGTTATGCATGTCTAAATAATTTGTATTTCCTTGACATGTTAACTGCTTTGAATTACTATGAGCAATATCTGTAAGGATTATCATGAATACCCAACACAGACGGATAAAAACTGGCTGCTAATGATTTCCAAATTTTTATACAGCGCCCCAGGCATCCATGAACTGGCTTGAGAAAGGATGGATGAATATAAATTAATAAACCTATATAAATACTCCAGTTATTGATGAGACTTAAATAAAACATTTATAAATACAAGAGTCAATGTCTCCAGTAAATATATAGCTTTTAATGCCTTCAAAAGTATATCACATTTCCATATCATAAGTGATCTGTTTTTGCACCATACTATAGAGAATGCTTCAGCTCAAATATTATTGAAGAATTATTACAATTATTTATTTAAAGGAATGCTCCTCCCAAAAATTATATTTTTTATTATGTTACTTACCCCAAGTCTGTAGTGATGGCTGAGAAAACCTTTAAATCTTGTATTATAATGTAGAATGGATATGAAGTTTCTGATATTATATAACCCTATGGAGGCCAATACTGAACAACTGCAAACACTATCAAAAGGCCATTGAAAAATCTTACATTAACATCAAGTCATATGCTCACAATTTCCAAAACATATGCAATTTTACTAAAATATTGTTAAACAAACCACTTCCAGAAAATGCTTTCATGAATGAAAGTGGAATGCACTAAGATGCCCTCAAACATTTGAACTGAAGCCTTTGACCAATGTCCCTGCCTCAGTCATTGGTCAGGAGTCCAGCTCAGTAACATCACATTCATTGGTTAACACTTCACACGATATCAAAAAAGCAGGCACTGAGAGTCATGTAAAACTAAAAATTAAAAGTTAAAGAAAAGCATGGGAAAACAAAATCAGGAAGAGAATATGCTTTGTACTTGTACATATTCAAGATGCTTTAACTTGTATAAGGTTTTTTCACCTGTGCAATTTCACAGAATATTGCTAAATAATTCAGAGGTACTCCAGTTATGACTCTGCTACAAACATAAATGTAACAACAGGACATTGGTCTACAGTTTAAAGTTCGTTTGCGTCTGAATGCATTCAATTTTCATTCATGAGAATGAGGCCTGGGGGTAACTTAATTTAACAATATTTTACTAAAGATATGTAAAGTATACAGTATGCTTGGAATGTTGTAAGCATACAACTGGACACCTTGACGTGTGGATTATGCAACATAAGTAAAGTGAGGTTTTTTTCATGGGTATATTTTATATTGTTTACTCTTGTCCCGCGTTGGTCAACACAGATACCTATTGTATCAGAAACTTTCGTTATCTCCATTTTGCATGAAAACATGAGACTAAAAATGTTTCAAATTACATGGGGTAAGTAAAATAAAAAAAATTCTGGATGGAGTATTCCTCTAAAATATTTCCTGTAATCAGCCTAAACCACACCTCTGGCCCATGTTTAAAAAAGTAAGAACCAAAACAGCAGCATAAAAATGCAGGTAGGTATAAGCAAGTATAACGAATAAATGTCTTCGTTGTATTCCTTTACAATGCAGAAATATCATTCAGCGTATTCATTTGCATTTAAAATTATGTTTTTTGAGCAACTGTGTTTTTTAAGAGTGCACTGTAAAGGGTTGAAGTATGACATTAAGTGATTGGTATTAAATTGTGCACCAAGACAATTTTTCATATGTTTATTGCACACTGATCTTCCATAAGCCAAAACAAAATAATCTGAACAGATCTTTGAAAAAGAAATCGGGTATTTCAATATTTAATACATAGGTAAATGTAAGGCAGGTAACAATGATTGTTTTGTATTAAACAGCTCTGAAAAAGTGAAAGAAACTAGTGATTTTAACAAGATAGCATCACCCCTTTGACAATATCAGTTCACCAAGTTTTGACTGCTACACTACTGGAAGAGAAGCCAGCCTTACACCAGTGGATATTTCTGATCTCAGAGAGAGAGAATTACCGAAGCTTTTGCAACAATTACAGCGGGCATGAGCATGATTCATTGTGGCTACCTGTAAACAGAGAACAGCTCTAAGCTTACATACTTAGAGAATTATGGTGTGAAATAAATTCAAAGACTTTCTAAGTGTTTGGGAAGGAAAAAAAATAAAGTAAGTAGCATTGTTTCATATTTACGAAAGTATACTGTTTTGAAATCAGGGCACTGCCTATATGTACTCTTTCCGCCAGTGTCTGTGTGGGTTGTACTCCTCATACTCAAGTTAGGCTTTCATCCCACATCCCAAAGAGGTTCATGTTAGGTTAACTGACAGTTCTAAATTGGTCCAATCTGGGTGGGAATGTGAGTGGATTCTATGATAGAGTGCAATCCTGTCCAGGTGTGGTTACTGCTTTATGTCCAATGCTGCCTTGATATGCTCCAGCTGCAGAAACCCTGAACGGGATTGATCAGAGTACAAGATGGATAAACGGGAATGCAGAAATTTAAAGTTTAAAAATAAATTCAAGAGTTTCTATACAATACTGACTGACTTTTGAATCTTACATTTTGTGCTAAATGACTACAGATAAAGTACATTTCAGTAGTCTTTGGTATATACTGCCAAGATTAGCTAGCCTTGATTTTGACTTTGGAGAAGGTAGGTTGTCTTTGCTTTGCTTTATGTATTCTATGTGGCAGTAGACAAGGATCTGCTTATTAGGATCCCATTTCTTGACAGGGATGAATATCGCTGTCTTGTTAACAGTGGCTTCATAAGTAAAAGTGTAGAATATATGAAAGAGGTGCTGCTGTTTCAGACTGGACCTTGAGAAATACAATCAATGAAAAACAAGGAAGCATGCATTGGAACTCCTTTTCAGTGCTGGGTCGATGCATATGTAGATGCTAATTATATGTCCCAAGCGTCTACTATTTCATCTGTGCTGGAATTGCTGTCTGATACAAAGGTATACACCTAATTTCCTAAAAACTAGATGGGAAAGTAAATATGGAAAAAATCTATATACGATAAACTAAAGTAAAACAGAAATGCACCATCAACTTCCAAAAACAATAAAGAAACTTCACTCAAGCAAACAATCATTTACACTTTGGTGTAGAAACAACTTAAAAATGCCATCATGGAAATCACAAATTAGGGAAAACTGGAACCAACCAAAACCATCATGAACTTCATAGTCATCTTCAATAGCATTTGCCTGAAGATGACTAAATTTTACTGGTCAAAAAATTTGGAAGCAATCATTTTGTGACCTTACTAAATCCAAGACACATAACAGCACATAACCAACAGAAAAGCAAATGTAGACTTCAACAGCCAGGCAGCTTTTGATAGAATGCTATTCTAAATTCCACTAAAAATAGCAACTTGGGCAGCATTCTTGAGTTTATGCTTATTTAAACAGCCTATTCTGTGGAAACCCCATTTTGAAGAGAAGTACTCTAGCAGCCCTGGCAACCAGTAAAAATACAAAATACAGCAAGTTTCATAAGATTAGATTTTCTTTTTTTCAAGTACAAACACTTAAATGCATTTCTGAAGGTAAAGCCTCACTGGTCACATTCCTATAATACATAAAGGTGTGATGGGATGATGTACCTCATTCCTTTATAAAAGCAGATACATCTGAGACTATGAACAACAACAAAATTAAGTCACATTGCTTCTTGTATTTTTTTTTCAGCTGACAAATCTGAAGAATAAGGTGGCATTTCAAAATTGAGGTAAAATTTGGTCATTAGAGTAAAGTATATTTATTTTAAGCACTGCCACATGTCAGCAGGTTAACCAAGCAAATTAAAAAAAACGTCAAAGTGGTGAATAAAATACCATACATATCAAAAATCATTTTAACATGTTCATAGTAGCTCATAAGTCTCGCATCAGCAGAAAGTCAAACAAATAAATACATCAAATAGATGTAGGTGACATTCAATGTTCTCTCCAGTGAACAGAGTTATATTTCCTCAAACCAGGTTTAATATAACTTTAAATATAAAAACTTGGCCTTGTCCATTGACTGGTCTCATTTATCCATTGGTTTTGGGTATATGTCAAGCATCAGTGCTTGAGACAACACTCACCGAGCATCAGTTATTTAATTTCATTAGTTCTTAAATTATTAAAGATATCCTGCTTTGTAACACTCCTGGTGAAGAGTCCAACAGCACAGAGGACTATACTTACCCAAAAAGACAACCTCCTAAAGAACCAACAGAGTCAGAAAGTATGACATAATAAACTTGGTAAAAGGTAATCCAGACAAGAGTCAGATGTAGGTCTTGATGAAGGCCCTAAAATGTTCTAATATGTTTGGCACTATCATTATTAAAGGGACCCATCTAGCATGCTTGACATCCAGCAGACACTGTGGTCCTATTCTAACCAGAAGAACGGCAGACGACGAGGACTCCTCAGTTTCATGTTTAAAACAAAATTTTTGGACTAATTTGTCAACTTCTTCAACAACTTTGACACCAATACTGACATTAGCCAGCTAAGGGACACCACCAGAACACCTTAAAAAGATTACAGAGACAATATATCTGAGCTAAAAGATGTGAAGACTAATAATTAAGCTGGGAAAAGATATGAAAGAAATGAAAGAGGTATGGCGGATATTCTGAAAGAGGTAGCAAAATATTTAGGTAAATACTAAAAAGCAAAAACTGGAAAAATAAAAAAAAATTGTAAAAAAAATACAACCAATGCACAGCTTAATAATGTGAAATGCACACAAAGGAATCAAAAATATGGTAGATCGTCCAGCACTGTGATGTATTAAAAAGACCATCATTACAAACAGAACCCATTGCTTTACCACCTTACGTAGTCTGAAATATAAGCAAACTTCAAACATGACTCTGCCTTCAATTAACTTTGATGCAGAGTTAAATTATTTTGGAAAAACTCCAACCTCTCTTAGCTATAAAGCTTTTGTGATCTTTTAATACTAGGTTCAGGACTAGGAATTACAGCATCAGAGTAATTCTTCAAGGAATACTACACCTAAAAATTATTATTTTTATATGTTTCTTATCCAATGTAGTTTAGATTGGTGGTTGGGAAAAAATTATTTTCATATAGAACAAGAGAAAACAGTTATATCATTGACAGTAATGGTCTCTTGGCCAATGGATGAGGTAGAGAGTTGGAATTATGAGATTGTGCTTTTCCGGTTTACCTTGTATGCTTATTTTTTAATAATATTTTGCCAAGAAATACATGTATTTTGCATGTTTTGAGCATTCGACTGGATAATGTACATGTGTATTATGTGACATGAGTAACATGAGATTTTTTTTCTTTTCCCTCCCATGGACATTTTTTTTCACATTGTTCGCCATTGGGATTGGGTCACTATTACTGTCCATTTATCATAAACTGTTGTCTCTCGTTCTGCAAACATAACATTACAAAATGTTCTTGGTCAGGACTGCAAATTACATGTAGTAAGAAATATATAAAAAAAATATATATTTGTTGGGTGGCGTATTCATTTAAGTAAACATTAGAAATGATGGTATAGGCAACCAAAGTAATTGAGAATTTAAGGTAACAACCAGAGTTTTATTGCCAATATTTATAAATTCACGTATTATTGACTGAATACTATACAATGCAATGTTCACACTTACACATAATCCAGCACAAAGAAATGCACCAAAAGGTCATCACACAAGTTGCTAAGCCAAATTATACCTCAGTCATGAGAGATTACAAAATTGGTTAAAGACCCCACTAATTCATGTCTCATTCTATTTCTTATGTTGTTTTCATAAAAAAGTAAGAACTTAACTATCACTACATAAGGATCAGAAATTACCAACTTATCGCTGTGCAAATGTGTAGTTTTTAAGTTTCCATTCTGTTACACTTTCAAAGAGAGGAAAAGGGATGGTCATAACTTTTCTGATACACACCTCTTATCTTTTAGACTGCATTTCACAAGGTACAGTTAGGATACCTGGTCGGAGACGCACCTCTGCCTTAGGCCATGGCAAACTATAGGCTTACCTGTAAGAGAAATGTTGCACCAGTCCATTACACCCTTTATACCAGCCACACATTTCTATCTGGCATGGAGTCAGAACCTAATTCATGGTTACACCAGAAAGATGCCTGCAACATACTGACCTGTAACCATTTCATGGAAGAATTGCTTGCTATCTCTTACTTGCACAAGGCCAAAGCACTCAGAGTATGGGGTAACATTTATTGCTGATGTTTAAAATTGCATTGTGTGGTTTTGTCTTATAAATCCGTGCAAAGAACAATTGGGGAAGCAGACTTCATAATCCAGATGACTGGCATATTCAGCAAAAAAGATTCTAAATTGAGCAGCATTGGCACTATCAGCAGAGTTGGGCAGTTCAAAAATTCACACATCTGTAGCAGAAGAAAAGATATTTATAAAAACAAATACTTTCAGATTGCCTCAGTAATAATAATTTTAAAGAAACATTCAACAAGTGATCACTTGATGGTTTCTCCAACCCCTAAGTTTTATGTTTTTAAATTTCATTCAGTCTTAAATTATAAAAATAAAATACTGTATTGTACTTTAACCCTTTGTGACTTTGATTGTAAAAGACATTTATTATCCTAAAAACACATATAACAAATATTTTACGTTTCTCAGAAAATAAACCATAAGCATCTTACTACTTCCATTGTGGAGTAATGAGAATTATGCAGGGTACGAGGGCTGATTACACCAGTTTACATATTAAAACATTAATATGGCATTCGCCTGTTCATTGTCAAATAAGCCTTATTATAAAATGTTCATATGAATAAGTTAAAAAAAAAAAAAACACACAACTTTTCTTGAGAATTCATGTCTTTTAGCATGGTCCTATTGACTCTCAATTTAAACCAAAAAAAACTGGTAAAGGGCACAGAAAAAGCTTAATTATATGTTTCTTCAGTACCTACATCTCTCACACATGGCACCTATCAACACAACTTACACCCAGTAAGATATGTTGTTATACACCATTTATAAATGTATACACTTATGAGAATGAAAGGAACCCCAGCGACTCTGATCCCTACTGTTCTCTAAGGTGTCTGTCTGGTCAGAAGCACCACAAACAAACAATAAGACTATTCTGACAGCATTAGGCAAAAATAATAACCTCAAAAGACACTCATCATTTATATAAAGTAATCTGAACAACTATTAAATAATTTAATTATAGATATTACAGAGCAAAAAGTGACAATAAAAGAAATACTTAAAAAATGAATTATTTAGCAACAAGATAGAATAAAGTCCATGACACAAAACAATGCCAGCTGTAATAGTCGGCACACATGGACTGGCATCCCGGACAGGACTGATCAAGGATCCTTACTTGACCAGGAGGCCAGTGCAACTGAAGGACTAGGGGAAATGAGTAATGCTGAATTGATTCTCCCCCAGTATGCTAGATGGCAGCTTCCCTAAGATTCCCCCACAGGTGTCAACAGGGCATGCTGGGACCTGTAGTTCAATACGGCAGCCCTGTTTAGTTCTGCGGGATTCACAATCCCTACTTTATGGAGTTTCCAAATTAATCAGAAGTACTTGCATTGGGCTATGCCCTAACACTGAAAGTACACTGGGGTCTGAGATTAAAGAGACCCCTTGACTGTATCCAGTAGAGTTGCAGTCAGGTGTGTAGAACAGACAAAGCTCGTTTGGGAGGTGTGGAGAAGACAAAACGAGAAAGAGATTTGTGTCTGCTTTATTCCACTTTTGATGCCTTTCTCTTTGGTATTATTGTTAATAAAGCTTTATTATTTATTATTATTTTTATTTACCAAGACTTGTGTCTATGAGGTTGTATCTGGGGGGGTTTGGAGAGCTACAAAGCCCCATGGACCTAATTAGAATGTTCCTGGAAAAGAAGAAAGGAGCTCCCTGGTTGATATACTCACTAACAGATTTTGGAACCAAAAATGCCAGTACATGAAATTACAAATGTGTGTGTGATTGTGTGTCAAAGATTTAACAAGTAGACCTATGAATTCTGTGCAACTCACCCACTACAGGGAATCCAGTCTAAGCAGCATGGTTAGTTTATACACTGCAATTTTGCAGTCAGTGACAGATCAAGCATTTATCTTGTGGTAAGAAGCAACCTGAGCATGGACGGAACATCCATGGAAAGCTGCTGTGCTCAGCTCCTGGTATGACATGATCCTGCTCCTAAACAAAATTCACAAAATGCTTTTCACAAATGTAAAAGGGCAATTTGTAATGTAAATTGACTTTATGTGAAAGCAAATCCTACTGCATAATGCATTAGTATGTATGTTATTAAGCAGGGTGTCTTATTTTTAATAATAACTTTTTATTAATGGGGATTAACTTTTAATAATGAAATGTGAATTAAAAAGTACATCCCTAAATACTATCTTTACTATTCAGATTATGTCGCAATCTGAATGGCCACACACACTTCTCTTACTCCAAACTAAATAACTTTTTCAGCACAATAATTTTCTGTATTTTAATTATTTTCTAATTGCCATTGCATGTGGTGAGTTTCAGTTCTAAATTTGAATTAGACAAATTCAGAAAGGCACAAGTCTTTGGGTACTGTCTCTGCAGAGCATGCACATTACTGTGCTGTTTTCCAACAAACAATGTGACAAAAGCTGCTTTTTGACTTGTAATAATTAACAATTTCAGTGTTACAAAAATTACACTTAGTAATCCATTTATGAACCAGACTTCTACTGCATAAAGTTTTTAACAGCTATAAGAAGAATATCTTTCTAATTGAACTGTAAACTGGTTTTGCTGTTCATGCTGCAAATGGTATATCTATTTTTTACCTTAAAAAACTGCTTTCACTCAATGATTACTTAATAGTGCCCTCTTTATAAGTTACATTTTACTGTTTGAAATACAAAGCTTGTGCTTGTTTTTATAAGTTAATGAAGGTTTCTTATATCTATACTACAGTTACAAAGCACAAATTTCAGCATCAAATAAGACTGTTACAGTTATAAGTGAAAAGTGGGCCACAAAGAAAGAATGTCCTCCATTTTGCATAAAATTATGTTTTTAATTATTTGTTAATTTTGAACAAACCTGAAATGTGCTTTGCTAATTTCTAACCTTCAATCATCAATATTGCACAATGCTGCCACGTTTAACTGCACAGGGTACATTCAAATCATTTTCTTTCTCTATTCTTAATTAATAATTTATATATACAAACACACACACACACACACACACACACACATACATACATACATACATATATATATATACACATACACACACCGTCACCTTATCGTGGTGGAGGGGTTTGCGTGTCCCAATGATCCTAGGAGCTATGTTGTCCGGGGCTTTATGCCCCTGGTAGGGCCACCCAAGGCAAACTGGTCCTAGGTGAGGGATGAGACAAAGAACGGTTCAACACCTCCAATAAAGAACAAAAACTGTGGACGACGTTTTCCCTTGCCCGGACGCGGGTCACCGGGGCCCCCCTCTGGAGCCAGGCCTGGGGGTGGGGCTCGATGGCGAGCGCCTGGTGGCGGGCCTGCACCCATGGGGCTCGGCGGGCACAGCCCGAAGAGGTAACGTGGGTCCTCCTTCCCATGGGCTCACCACCTATGGGAGAGGCCAAGGAGGTCAGGTGCAGTGTGAGTTGGGTGGTGGCCAGAGGCGGGGACCTTGGCGGTCTGATCCTCGGCTACAGAAACTGGCTCTTGGGACGTGGAATGTCACCTCTCTGAAAGGGAAGGAGCCTGAGCTAGTGCACGAGGTCCGAGAGGTTCCGGCTAGATATAGTCGGACTCACCTCGACGCACAGCTTGGACTCTGGAACCAATCTCCTTGAGAGGGGCTGGACTCTCTACCACTCTGGAGTTGCCCCCGGTGAGAGGCACCGAGCAGGTGTGGGCATACTTATTGCCCCCACTTGGAGCCTGTGCATTGGGGTTTACCCCGTGGACGAGAGGGTGGCCTCCCTCCGCCGGGTGGGGAAGGGTCCTGACTGTTGTTTGTGCGTATGCCAACAGCAGTTTGGAGTACCCACCCTTTTCGGAGTCTATGGAGGGGTGATAGAGGGCATACCTTCTGGGGATTTCCTCGTTTTCCTGGGAGACTTCAATGCTCCACGGGCAATGACAGTGAGACCTGGAAGGGCGTGATTGGGAGGAATGGCCCCCCCGATCTGAACCCGAGCGGTGTTTTGTTATTGGACTTCTGTGCTCGCCATGGATTGTCCATAACGAACACCATGTTCAAGCATAAGGGTGTTCATATGTGCACTTGGCACCAGGACACCCTAGGCCTCAGGTCGATGATCGACTTTGTGGTGTGTCGCCGGACTTGCGCCATATGTCTTGGACACTTTCGGGTGAAGAGAGGGGCGAGCTGTCAACTGATCACCACCTGGTGGTGAGTTGGCTTCGATGGTGGGGAAGATGCCGGTCAGACCTGGTAGGCCCAAGCGTGTTGTGAGGGTCTGCTGGGAGCGGCTGGCAGAGTCCCCTGTCAGAAGTAGCTTCAACTCCCACCTCGGCAGAACTTCAACCACGCCCCGAGGGAGGTGGGGACATTGAGTCGAATGGGCCATGTTCCGTGCCTCTATTGTTGAGGCGGCTGACCGGAGCTGTGGCCGCAAGGTGGTCGGTGCCTGTCGCGGCAATCCCCAACCCGTTGGTGGACACCGGCGTGAGGGATGCCGTCAAGCTGAAGAAGGAGTCCTATAGGACTTTTTTGTCCTGTGGGTCTCTGGAGGCAGCTGATAGGTACCGGCAGGCCAAGCGGAATGCGGCCGGTTGTTGCTGAGGCAAAACTCGGGCATGGGAGGAGTTTGGAGGCCATGGAGAACGACTTTCGGACGGCTTCGAGGAGATTCTGGTCCACCGTCCGGCGTCTCAGGAAGGGGAAGCAGTGCAGTGTCAACACCGTATATGGTGGGGATGGTGCGCTGCTGACCTGACTCGACGTTGTGGGTCGGTGGGAGAGTACTTCAAGACCTCCTCAATCCCACTAACATGCCTTCCAATGAGGAAGCAGAGCCTGGGGACTCTGAGGTGGGCTCTCCCATCTCTGGGACTGAAGTCACCGAGGTGGTCAAAAACTCCTTGGTGGCAGGGCCCCGGGTGGATGAGATACCGGAGTTCCTTAAGGCTCTGGATGTTGTAGGACTGTCTTGGTTGACACGTCTCTGCAACATCGCATGGACATCGGGACAGTGCCTCTGGATTGGCAGACGGGGTGGTGGTCCCCTCTTTAAAAAGGGGGACCGGAGGGTGTGTTCCAACTATAGAGGGATCACACTCCTCAGCCTCCCTGGAAAAGTCTATTCGGGGGTTCTGGAGAGGAGGGTCCAGTGGATAGTCGAACCTCGGATTCAGGAGGAACAGTGTGGTTTTCGTCCTGGTCGCGGAACAGTGGACCAGCTCTTCACCCTTAGCAGAGTCCTGGAGGGTGCATGGGAGTTTGCCCAACCAGTCTACATGTGTTTTGTGGACTTGGAAAAGGCATTCGACCGTGTCCCTCGGGAATCCTGTGGGGGTGCTCGGGAGTATGGGGTACCGGACCCCTGATAAGAGCTGTTCGGTCCTGTACAACCGTGTCAGAGCTTGGTCCGCATTGCCGGCAGTAAGTCGAGCCCGTTTCCAGTGAGAGTTGGACTCCGCCAGGGCTTCCCTTTGTCACAGATTCTGTTCCTAACTTTTATGGACAGAATTTCTAGGGCAGCCAGGGTGTTGAAGGGGTCGGTTTGGTGGACTCAGGATTGGGTCACTGCTTTTGCAGATGATGTTGTCCTGTTTGCTTCATCAGGCCGTGATCTTCAGCTCTCTCTGGATCGGTTCGCAGCTGAGTGTGAAGCGGCTGGGATGAGAATCAGCACCTCCAAATCCGAGACATGGTCCTCAGCCGAAAAGGGTGGAGTGCCCTCTCAGGGTTGGGGGAGAGATCCTGCCCCAAGTGGAGGAGTTTAAGTACCTCGAGGTCTTGTTCACGAGTGAGGGAAGAATGGATTGTGAGATTGACAGGCGGATCGGTGCGGCGTCATATATACACACACATATATACACACACACATACACACACACTCTTTGGGGTGCGAGCAACTGTTGCTGGGGGTGGCAGAATCCATCAAGGAAGAAAAAGGAAAAACATTATTTGTACAAAATCTTAATTTATTTATCCATTACTAAATAATTAAATGGGCACTATCGAATCTGTTCAAATTCAATTTAAATTTTAAATAGAAGGAATTTTTATTTAGTTGACAGAAATATCTTTGGTAGGAATGTAAGTTATCATTGCATAAATTTTTCTTCACCATACAAATGTAAAGAGTAAATTCACCTTACATTCCAACCAAAGATATTTGTGTCGACTAAATCAGGGGTGTCAAACTCAATTGCACAGGAGGCCAAAATCCAAAACACACTTTAGGTCGCGGGCCGAACAGGATAAACATTTATTGAACACACTAAAACTAAACTTTTAAAACTTTAAAACTTTTAAAACTTAACTTTTTTGGACATAAATATAAATAAAAACAGACAGGAATATTATTCCGGAATAAATCAACTCAAACCTTAAATAACTTATAATATTTTGCTCTCCATAAAAATATATCCTGTCTAAATTATACAAGTTAGAAATACAGTAAATGTTAAAAGAACAAACATTCAAATTTCTTTACTCTTATGTAATTTTATATAAAAAATAAACTTAGATTTTAAATATCCCAAAAGATTTTGCTCTCCATAAAAATATATCCTGTCAAAATGATACAAATTCAAATATGAACATGCTGCATAACAAAACCTGGAAATATAAATAAAATTTGTTCTTTTCAGCAATAACAAATCAAATCATTCAGTTGTCTTTGCTCATATGTCATTTTATCAGAGCTGACCGCCTGGCATCTTTTTTTGGCAACAAGTTCGTTTATGTTTGGTGTGAGGTTCTGTGTTGTGGAGATTCTCAGGATGGACTGCAGGTGCGCATCAGTGAGGCGACTCCTGTGTGCTGTTTTGTTAGTCTTCATCTCTGAAAAGAGCTTCTCACACAGATATGTGGTACCAAACATGCACAAGGTTCGAGCCACATGTAGACGGAGCTGGAGCATTTCTGCAGGAATGGAGTGAATAAACTCTGTGGGCCGTGCAGTATCGTACTTTGCCTTCAGTGTGCCATTACACTGCAGCTCAATCACCTCCATCTGAATCTGCACAGGTGCAGTTTCCACATCGACGGCAAATGGGTTGCGAAACAACTCAAAATTCTTTTTTGTTCTTCAAAGTCACCAAAGCGCCGTGCGAACTCAGTGAGCAGTGCGCTCAGTTTATCAACAAAGTGTTGATAGTATTTGGGAACACCGTTGTGCCGACTTGGTTCAACATTACTTGGCAACAGGGAAAGTGGGGCAAGTTGCACTGGTGCATTTGTGTCTCCCATAAAAGCAGCTTCACTTGAAATCACTTTGTGATTTTGCACGGGTAAAAACGTCTGCTGAAGTGTCAGATTCTTCTTTAACTCTTCTGCTTTCTGTATCTTGTGCATTGCATTCAGGTCTTTCAGGTTATCTTGATGTTTTTTCTCATAGTGCCATCTTAGATTAAATTCTGTAATTACAGCCACATTAGATCCACAAATGAGACACACGGGTTTATCGGCAATGTCAGTAAACCTATACTCAGCCTCCCATCGGTTTTTAAAGGCTCTATTTTCAGAATCAACTTTTCTCTTCGGCATCGTGTAGGCTAGGCTAGCGCAATAACTTGCAGCATCATAAGCTAGACTTGATTAACACAGTAAGTGTTCGTCAAGGCAGCTGAAGCACTGCATTATGGGATCTGTAGTTTATTGTGTTACCAGCGCTTCATATGCCCGGGCCATTAATAACAATAATACAGTATATAAAATGATCTTGCGGGCCGGATATAATTACGCCGGGCCGGATGTGGCCCGCGGGCCTTGAGTTTGACACATATGGACTAAATCTAACTTGAAAAGATATATTTTTTCGAATGTGACTGTGCAATTCAGATCGAGTTGACGCGCACTACAGTACATCGAGCCCGCGTGCTATTGTGGTTTTGCCTGCGTGTCTCAATAAGTCACCCTCCCCTCGCTCTTACTTTGTTACCGTTCATTTAATGAATACTCTGAGTATGGCTTTACCAAAACAATCATTGATCGCGAATAAAGTATCCATTATTCATAAAGCTTCAATTGGTTATCTGTCTTTCTGCGTTAACCGCATATTTTTTCATACATCTCAAACCAAGGGGATGTGAAGGTAAAATGAATCAGGAAGCGCATGTACATACTCAGTGCGCCCCCTCTCGGGAATCAAACCTTGGACATCGGCGCTAGAGCCGAAGCCTCTACCATTGCGCCACGGCGTGTGGTTTATATATTAGAGCGTATGTAGATCGGGGTATATATATATATATATATATATATATATATATATATATATACACCCATACTTCGCAGCGGAGAAATAGTGTGTTAAAGAAGTTATGAAAAAGAAAAGGGAACATTTTAAAAATAACATAACATGAGTGTCAATATACAGTAATTGTTTTGTGAGTGTTAGGAGTGTTGCTGTCATCAAGGATTTGATTATCATTATTTCTTTCAATCAGGTTCATATTTGTAGGATGTGTTCAAGTTACATTCCGTGTTTGTCAATCACTGTAAAGATAACAGGTTTCATTCATCGATTTGTTTCTTACTGCATCAATAAACAGCTCGTCTTCCTCTTTATCTGAGACCTGACACACTGCATGCACGGTTTTTTACACTGTCTTCCTTTAGCGGGACATTGACTTTTTCCACCGTGTGCTTTGTTTCCGCAGTAGCTGCACTTATGAATATGCTTGTATGTATCACGCGCTTCATATTTTTTTGCTGCCTTCTCAATTGTGTAATTCGGTTTTTGTTCAGCACTCTTTGGAACTGTTGCTTTTTATCTGTGCACTGCGTCATTTCATGTGAGCCGCTCGGTGTACATGCATCGAAGGTTTCCAGCTGTGCTGGTGCCATCTCGTACAATGTCCATGGCTGTATTTAATGTTAGCTAAGACCCGGCACTTAAAAGTTTCTCTTGCAGTTTCGCTGAGTTTGTGCCAAACACCACCCTGACCATCTCATCTTCCTCTGCCTCAGCACAGTCCTTCACCCGTGAATATTTAGCGCCAGTGTTTCTATTGGATTGCCGCTGACGGATGGCCTTATATGGGCAGGCACTAAATTACGTGGGAGGCATAACTCCTCCTCCCACGGGCATCGAGCAGAAGTCTATTATAGTATATGGGCAAAAAAATAGGTTCCAGTTATGACCATTATGTGTAGAATTTCGAAATGACACCTGCCCAACTTTTGTAAGTAAGCTGTAAGGAATGAGCCTGCCAAATTTCAGCCTTCTACCTACACAGGAAGTTGGAGAATTAGTGATGAGTCAGTGAGTGAGTGAGTGAGGGCTTTGCCCTTTATTAGTATAGATCACAGTTTTGGTAGTTACTCAAAGTAACCAATGACAAACTACTTCTCTCAAAAATGAACAACATGTATGACAAGGAGTGGAACTGCACAGTACAAAAATTACAGTAGATCTCCAAAAATGATGAATGGTATAAGATATAGCAAAACCATTCACTTAGAAGATAAAACAGCTGAAAATTCAAAAAAGTAGACTAAACAATAAAAAGTAATTGTGCCAGCAACATTCTGGTACATGACACATTTTAAAGATACAAACATGCATATGTATTGAAATACATCGTTCCATTACTGGCAATTCAATTGCTTATATTTACTATTAGACATTCATTTGATGCTTCAGTGGGTATTAGTTCAGATGCTGTACACTAAAGAGCACTCACAGAACTACATACAACACTACAGTTATAACAATCATAACTACTGTATAGTCCAGTCACATTAACCTTAAAATTATCTTGAGACAACTACAACATTGTCATTTATGCTGCAAACACTTAAGTACCACCCTGGTATATACTATAATATCTTCTACTAATGGCACATATAAGTTATGCAGAGTGAACAAAATCTAGTCTGACATAATTTGGGACAATTATTGAAACTGCCTAAACTAACAATTACATATGCAGACATTAGTCTCTAGGGGAAAAAAACTGAGTGGGTAAAAAGTGTCTGCTTTAAGCTCATACAGTAAAATGTTTTTGCACGGTTTCCAGCTAGCCATAGTGAGTTCCACTTCCTGTATAAAAGTTACCTAATATAAAGAGAAACCTGTATATCAGATTTAATGATGAATTAGATCCCTTTTATGGACTCTTTATATTCTAGTTGTATAGAAAACAACAAATTCACACTTGTGACAACAATTGCAGATTCAATAATTCACTGGGAACAGACAAATAAAATGGGCTAAAACATTTCCAAATGACTTGCCATACTGTTAACTGATGATATCCATTGTTAGGAAAACTGTTTAGATATTTTAAAGGCTGCAAAAAAAATCAATAATATTGTTTACCAAGTAGAAATCATACTAAAATTTAGTCCATTATAATGAGTGCTTACTTAAATCGGAACTGTTCAAAATCCCCAAACTGTCAGAAACAGGGTGTAGTGCTATATCTTACTATGCCTTTGATAAGGTAAAATGATTTTGAATAAGGAAGGGCTAATTGCCCAGTGAATTCAAAAAAGAGCAGTCAGTGCCACATGAGCACACAGCACAGGAAAACCTCCCACCATCCTTCCAGTCCATTCATTTTCTAAACATTTTAACCCTAAGGACAAGTGTAATTGTGTACACCCACCTAAGCATGTGTTGGTAATTACATTACAGATGTATACATGAAGCATAATATAATCATTAGCAACGTTTTACCAATAATATATTCTTGTTAATTTACTGTATAATCAGTTTTTGAAATTTTAGGGTTCTACGACAATTTTTGAGTTTTATATATTAAAATAGAATATACTAAATATTTGCATCAATCAATTATATTAATTAGACAAATAAATTTTGAAAAAGTGGTCTCTCAGTTGCACAGTTGTTAGAGCTGTCGGGACAGAAATCAAGTTTACCAGAGTTCAAATCTCATATCCAGTCTTTTATCTATGTTGAGTCTGCAGGTTCTTCCAATTACTTAAGAGTTCAACCCAACCACACTCCCAAAGATGTGGGGGCTATATTGACTCATGAATCCATATTGGCCAAATGTGGCTATGCATATGACTGAACAGGGCACCGAGATGAACTGGTGTCCCATTCCGGGTTCATTCCTGCCTTGCCTCTAAATTGCAAAACATAAACAAAGGAATACTAAAAATGAATTGTAATTAATTGTATTAATTCATATTATATTTAGTACTGTTTCTGATATTCATATAGCCAGCTATTTTGCACTGTACTAGCTTGTGCAGATTTCTCAGATTTTTCTGAAAATGGAGCATCTTCAACAGGCATATAATTAATGAAAACATTTCACCAAATTAAATTCTCCCAACAATAAATCTTCATATTTGGGTTACAGATATTCATGATGAGTAAGCCAATATTGTGAGTATTTATCTCAAAGGATTAATCAAAATGTCCATATTTTGAACCAGTGTGGCATCAATTTCATTTTCAAAAGCCAACCCTGAATGGAATCCTTGCTCGGCAGTGGGGACATTTTATCACACTAATTCAAAATAGGTAACAGAGAGCTTACAAAAGTTTAGGATGTTGGAATAAACCAAAATTTCAAAAGAAAATATATATGACAGAGAGAAAACATAATAGTGACCAGGCTGGGAAACCTAACTCAGACTTTTAGGGCTGACAGACAGCAGATCTAACCATTAGCTTACTGTACCTCCTGTTTTACTCTAAAAAAACAAAATCAAAGATTCCAAAGATGAAACTAAAGACACTGAATAAAAAAAAATTAAATTCACAATTAACATAATACAAAGCTTTAACCAACTAATTCAGAAAGTTTGATTATTTTGTGGAAAAAAACATAATGCTGTTTTTAGTCATGTGATATAAAGGTACATCTATTATATCCATAGTATGTTCTTTACATTAATCTCAAACCCTGCATATTAGTAAAAAAAAATAGAGCCTGATCGATTAGTCACAATGCAGATCTGATCAGCTAGTAAATGGGGCTCAATAACCTAATCGGCAAAAGTAACACCCATCATGTAAGATTCATTGCATATGCAAATGGCATGATCCCCCAAGTGCAGTTGAGACAACTCCTGATTTTATACAGTAGGTAAGCCATTATTTTTAGGGAATACATGTATAAATTGTATACATATTGTACACAATGCCAGAAAAGATTCTTTTCTAAGCTTGACTAGAATATATTTTATCATAGCCATCAAGTATTCAGTGCCGTGTGTTTTCTTTACACTATAGTAAACTTACTCTTCCATTTCAAAAGCAGTTATGCCACAGATAACAAACATGCTTAGACCTTATGTGGCTTTACCTTTGTATGTGTTTTTTGCATTAAATTTAGCTTAAGGGCTGCAGTCTGTGTTATCACATAAAAAATAGGTTTTGTAAAAGAACTGAATGTGTTGTACAAATATATGCATCTGCCCTTGATGATTTTGTCAAAACTGTTACAAGAACAATGGCTTAGCTTTAATTGCTATTCCATTTGAATGACAAATTTTAATTGTGTTGAGGCTGATGTTCATTATCATTAACAACTTTTAAAAAGCAGTCATTAAAAGTATAAACTATTCAGTGGCTGCATGGACTAGACTTTGATATTCTGAACATGTGCAATAGGCATCTTCACTTGGGAGTAAGGAGATGTTGATTATGTAAAGCAGTGAATAATATTTCTCTATCAATAAATAAAGACTTAATTAATAATGAATGTCAAGGGTTGTCAAATTATACAAATATGCATATTAAAAATATTCAAATATATTTGAAAGGTAGGTTAAAAGTTCTAAGTATGATTACATGCATGTTTATATTTAACATGCATTTGTATGCTTTATTATTCCTAATAATTTTTACAAATCAAGCAACACTATGCAGCTTTCACTTGAAAAACACCACCCATTACAAAAATGAGATTTTCTGTGCATATTTGAAATTCATATAAAATAGCTTGGGATCGCTTCAACACATTCATTACTTTATTTCCCTGAACCGCACCGTTTCCTGCAGCCCTCTGCTCCACTGTATGCCTTTCTCATCCTTGGGTGCTCATCTATATTTCATACAAGTTAAATTTAAAGCATGATAAGTCTTTTTATATTTCACAAATAGAGGTACTGAATATACAAATTGTTGTACTGTAATGATCTTTCAATTTCATTAACAGCAACTTAAAAATTCTACTACCAAGTAACAAATAATGTACGGTAAAATTTTAAAACAAAGTGCAAGAAGCATAGGTAGATAAAGTGTGCCAAGCAGCCCCATTTGATAAGTTTGCAGAGCAGGGTGCTGGTTAAATACTGCAGTGGCAGTCCAGTTGTCAAAGTAAACATACAGGGTTAAACAAAATGGGATACTTTACCCTTTTAGCAAAAATATAAACACATGTAACTTTAATACTTTGTTTTAGGAATTGTGTGTCACAGCCTCCAAAAGACATGTTGGTTGACGTAACTTAGTATGCTTTCCTGACACTGAAAATGTTTATTTTAAAGTCGTAAAAGGAAAATGCTTATTATTTACCATTATGTTTAATGAGAAAGAAAGGTAGTTTTCGTTTGATACAATGAATGCTTAAGGGTTTAAATATAAAACACCAGCAAACCAGGGTCGTTTTACATTCAAGAGCAAAATAGGGCAGAATCAGAAGCAAAACAATACTTTAAATGTGCTGGAGAAGTGTTTAATATCTGTTGTAAGTACACCCATTCACCAGAAAGCACAGCAGTGCAGTAGAAAAAAATGTCCTTTATATAAATGATGATGCAAACTAACAGTTCAAAATTATAAAAACAAAGATCATGGAAGTGACGCGCAAAACAAATGTCATTTTCTAACCCGCTTAATCCAGAACAGGGCTGTTTCTAGACCCTAACAGAGCAAGTACAGGTCGCAAGGCAGGAACAACACATGGACATGGCACCAATCAATCACAAGCAAAGCAAATGAAAAATACAGAAGAATTGTAGCATAGTGTGTCTGGAGTAAAATGAAGCCAAAAAATAACCTGGAGGCATTATGGATGAACTACAGCACTATTTGCAAGAACCTGTAATAGACAGTACATCAGTCTACCTCTTTGACTGATGAAGCCTCATGCAACGGTTCATACCACCTTTTTGTTTAGGCAGTTATTTGGCTTGTCCAGCATCATTGGTGCCCAGTGTATAGAAGTTCAGTTTTATACACAGTGCCTATGATGACAAGATTAGCTTTGTCCATAACATAAAAGTAGAGAAGCTGTGCTTCCTGCATTATAACCTCCCTTTCATAGACTGGGAGTATGATATTGACCATGATATTTATATTAGCTGCTCTTTACAATAATTAAGTTTTATTATTTTACTTTAACAGCACAAAATGTAAGAATATAATATTACTTCTCAATGTTGTGCATTGCCTTATTTAATTATAGCGATAGTGTAATTCCGACTTATACTGTTATTGCTTTATATATTAATGTTATTTATTTTTATGATTATTTTAATTAATACAGTAATTGCTACTTGACACTATTTATATATAGAAAAACATTTATTTGAATATTTTTATACCTGAGTTTTTTCCTTTCAAGCCCAGAAGAAGGGGCTATTTATTAACCACTGATATCAGTTAACTGAAAATTACACTCTTCTTATCGCAATCAGTGTTGGTGGCAAAAAACTCTGATCTGTCAAGTTCTAGTATAAAGAAATATATTTGAAAAAAAAAAAATAAAAAATGAGGAAGTACTTCACATTTGTTATATTATAAATCCATCTTTAATATAGTGTAATTTTACATACTGCTGAGTAACACCACAATCGAAGACCTATCCCAAAAGGATTTAAACCAGATCCTCCATGTCTATTTTTGGCATTTTCCCTGCACAAGGCAATAATATGGCACCATCAGTATACTGGTTTTCAAATGCCTTCTCAGTATTGTTTTTTGAGACGAGTACGTCAGCCATACTCCACATGTACGGTACACTAACAGAAGCAATTACTTTATTTTAAGTACTGCCAACATGAAAGCTTTTAGTTTAAAATTTAGCAGCTCAAAGTTTGTCAATTCAACCAATTCTTCTGACACTTATTTTTCTACCATTATACTTTACTTTCTATACACATATTATACAATTAAAACACTGCCAGAAAGATATAAAGTAGCCAATGTTCTTTTGTCACTCACTTTCATTTCTTGCTCACTGCCCATATTAACCTGTGTCATCATGCACTGCCAAATAACAATCACATGTGCACCACCGACAGCACAGCACTTACAAAACATCCTCATCCATGTGACCCAGTTTTGTTGTCAGGACCCTCATTATAACCAGCTGCAGCAAACTCCAACTTGTACACCTTGATGGGCACGTCGCATTACAGCATTTTTTGAGAAAGCAGTTCAAATTGCAATCACCCGCTGTTAAATTTTCACTATGTACCTATAAGAACTGTAAAATGCAAAAACAACCGTGAACAATCATTTTTATAGACATGGGTGATTACCTTCTACTCATATCATTTACTTTCATTTTGCTGCCAAACACAGCAAGGCTCAGACATGTTGCCGCTTCATGCGCAGGTATTCCCGACCAAATTGGAAAGTAAACACAGACTACAATATTTCCTAGCTGAAGGTATGCAATAACCAGCTAAATGGAACAGATCTGGCAGAACGTGATAGTGATGAAACACAATTTGATGCCTCAGTGAGCACAACGAAGAAAAATATACTATGTAGACAAAATATGTTATAAAAGCAAATACTGTGAAGTATTCCAAGAACACAATAAGCAAGGGGAAAGGATAATCTCTGGGAGTAAAAAAATACCAAGCAGCACAAATCATGGGTGGGAAATACAAAATTAATTTGGGAGTGAGCACAGCTGACAAACAATCCTAGACAACAAGTGGTGCGGTAGGCACCTATTATAAAAATAAGGTTGAAAGCTTTCCCTAACTGTGACGGTACATGCTATCCTCCTAACATATCATTTAGAGATGTTAATAACAGCTCTGCTATGGGGGAAACACACGTGGCTATTTGCCTTAACTACAAATAATGCATTCACCAGCATCATCCTATGCCCAATTGTGCACGCATCCACAGTATTTCTAAATGAACATACCACACATTCCAACAAATTGAATAAACATTTTTAGAGTCATATACATAGCTATATTTGTGCTATTCATCTTACTTTCTAATACTCCTCTGAAACCAGTGCTAGATTAAAAGTAGTTGCCACTCTATACAATTCATCATTAATTGTGCTTTTGTCTATTGTAAATTGTCCATTGTTGAAAGAATTAAGGAAGCATTATCTTAGCAAGAAATTGTGAAATACATAAAGCTGTGTACTGATAATAACACATAAAAAAACTCCGCTGGATATTCCTCTGTGTACTTTACCAAATAAACACAAAAAGAGGAACACAACAGTTTGGTTATAGACAATACACAGACATCAGTTGAGTAAGATGATTGCAACAGAACATAGCAAGAAAAGGGATTCCCATCATCAGAGTGAACAACTATTGCATTAACAATTCAAAATCCACTAAAGTCAAATAAACCTTTAATCTCTCTATTAAATTGAGGAGTACACAACTTGAGTTCTACAGGCTGAGCCTAGAGGGATGTCCATCTGTGTAAAGTTACACTTGTAACTTAAGCAAACAAATGCTGCCTAATTTCAGTTCCAACACACTAATCTAGGTGTGCGATTCCAATATTCATCTGAAATAACCATTAACACTTGGATACATTAAATTAGAAGTACACAATTGACTGAAAATATTAGAACATGCAAAAAAAAAAAAAACCTAAAGTGCATGCAAGTATGTTTCTATATGAAAGATAATATGAGAGAATAAGAGCACTAGAGTGTTGTTTTCACAATTAAGTATTTAGTAACTATGCACATAACCATAATGTTCTGATAGTTTTCTTAAACACATACAGAATATGCTGAATAAATCAATTTATTTTTAAAAACTAACCATCTATCCTGTGATGCTCCACATTCCTTCCTTATGTTATTCATCTTTTTTTACTTTTACTTCCAAAGCAACAATTGACGTCTTGGTACCATTAACCTTGTCAGCATTAGAAGCAAGGTTAGAAAAAGAATATGCTTTGCAAACAGGTGACCTACACCAGCGTGAGAAGTGGGACCAAAAGCTTTGAAAAGTAAAAGGTTGCTTATTTGACTGTGGACAGAATTCTGACCAATTTTAATCAATGACAATAGTAAACGGCAATATCCTTTGCACTGAATACCATCCTGGGAGTCCAGGTAAATAATGGCTATACCAAAGTAGTGCTACAGTTCAGCACTCACCATTGTTCCATCAAAACCAATCAACATGTCCCTTGACCTGGGACTTAGTACCACTCTCTGCAAATGGATTTTGGACTTCCTAACTGATGGGCATTATCACATATGGATTTGCAGTATCACTTTCTCCACATGCATCATCAGCACAGGCATCTCACACGATACTTTGCTGAGTCCCCAAATATACTCCTTGTAAACCTATGACTGTGTAGCCTAGCACAACTACAAATCCATTACTTAATTTGCTGATGACACTACCATTGCAAGCCTGATCACCAACATGAATGAAACAGCTTACAAAAAAGAGATTTGCCTTCTTATATAATAGTGGCAGAACAACAGTCTCACCATTAATGTCCATAAAATCACAGAGCTGTTCATAGATTTTAGGAAAAAGAAGGAAGATCATATACCTATTTACATCAGAGGGACTGAGGTTCAGAAGATGAGCAAATGTAAATTTCTTTCAGTCACTATTACAAACAACCTGAAATGGGCATAATACATCTCTCTATCATGAATGCTGACCAACATCCGCACTTTCTGATACATCTAAATCTGTGTTTAACATTCCTTATGCATGCACAGTGTAAAGCACCCTGATTGGCTCCACAATATTCTTTTGCAGAACTCATTCAGTTCAGAAATGCAAGGCACTACAGAAGGTAGCTAATTCCGTTTCAAAAATTACTGGCACGCATCTCTATCCTGTTAAGGACATGTATAACAAATCCTGCCTTATTACAGGTCTCAACTATCCAGTACAGAAACTATTCAGACTCATGGCAAATGGAACAGGAGCATCAGTGTGCTAACCATTAGATTCAGGGATCTATATATATAATTCACTAAGGCAAGACACCCATGGAAAACACGCCAGAAGGGGCGTGGATTCACTAAGCTGCCGACAAGTGAGACACCTATGGTGCACACAGGGAGGAGCCACGTCTACCAACTCCAAGACCATTGGATACGACGACAACTCGCAGAGCTACGCCCACGAATTCGGACGCGACGACACAGAAAGAACAGGGTTATTTATATTCGTCTGTCGTGGAGGCCTCATGTACTTCCGAGCCACCTTGACTGTTCAAAGAGGCATGTTTCTTGCAGAGGTGAGTCGCCATATGCAGCATGTGAAACGGTTTGCGAGGGGTATCCCATGAAATCCTTAAAACAATCCTTTACAACTGAGGTTAAAACACAATGAAGTAAGCAGTCTTTAAAAAACGACTTTTCGGTTACGACGCACGACCTCGTGCACCATAGCAAACTGTTTTACACACTACATACAGCAATTTGCATCCGCGACAAACATGCGTCTTCTTCACTCACGGACAATTATATGTTGCTCTCTCCAGAGTTCCATCTTTTCATTCACTTTCTGTTGTATCCTCAAACCCTCCCTTTTTAGACAACTGTGTCTTTCCAGAAGTGTTCAACCATCAATAAATAATTATGCGGCGTTTGTTATGCCGCGGGTTCACTATTGTGTTGTATTTTGCTCTCTCCAGAGTTCCATCTTTTCATTCACTTACTGTTGTATTCTCACACCAACCCGTTTTAGACAACCATGTCTTTCCAGAAGTGTTTAGCATTCAATAAATAATTATGCATGAGATTGAGTGTGTGTCTAGGCATGGGTAAGCCGTTGAACCCCATTCGGGCTGCAAACCGTGGAATTCCACACTAAGTGCAACTCATACGCTCCCACTGTTTTCATCCCTACACTTTGTACACGCACCCCTCCCACCTCGCTACTACCGTGGTTGGGTGTCTTTGTGGATTATATATAGAAAAGCAGCCAAAACCGCACAGAGCAATGAAACGTCTATGTGAATCACAGGTGCTTCTGGACTGTGCAAAGACAACAACGACTCAAGTGACGAGTTGGAGGTGGGCACATGAGCGGGCAGTGCATACTGAACGAGAAATCAGCAGACTAGCATGACGGAGGGAGCTGAATAGACGTCCTTCTCTCCTCCATTTCCACACTCCGTGACTTAGTTTCATTCTATGCATTGTTACAATGTTGCTTTTCTTGCTGATTTATTACATTACCGATTTTTCAAATGTTAATTTTCTCCCTGTGCTTAAAAATCATTAAGAAAACAGCCTGATTATGCGACGTATGGTACGCTGCTTGTTGGCTAGTAGTTTTTATTTTCAGGTCATCAGGTAGTTGTATTGATATACTTATATATATCTTCTGATGTTGTATTAAAATGTATGGTATTGTATTCACTGATTGCTTTCTACATTTTAATAAGCACATAGAGATAGTTTACATTTGTTATTATTTTTTTATTTTTTTAGATATTCACTTTCTAGTATATGTTAAAAGACAACTCAATTAAAGATAATAAAATAGAACAAGCATCATCCACTGCCTAAGAGAAGCTGAACTGGTAAAACTGGATTAGCAAATTAAGCTGCTTTCTTTCCCACATTTTGGCTAAACTCAAAAATACAGAATTTACAAATGAAGCCCTGCAATAAACTGAACCCGTGTCCACATCTATCTCCTCCTTGTAAGTGGTACTTTTGGGATAAGATAGGCTTTGAACTGAATTATGCAAGTCTGAGATTGCTATTTTTATATATTTTTGCATTTATTGTTTTCAAATTGACTTTTAATTTGAATAATTAAAGAAATCATACAATTGTGTAAACAATTGTGTAAACTGTAACTCAAATTGTGCATATTGGAGACATTTATCACAATCTGGTCATGCTAAAATGTATTTAATTTTTAACATTTACCATGCAGGACTGACTCTGTTCTTGCTCTGCTGCTGGATTAAAGTCTGACCTTCTCCTTACTGTATTAGAATTACTGGGTTTGGAGAGTAAATAAATGAATGAATGAATGAATAACAATGTACTGATTTTATTCTTAATATAAGGCAGAGCCTTCAAATATAACAAAACTCCATCCTTTGGCTTAGTTAGCATGAAATATGGTGCACTATATTTACTCACGTCCACCAGTTCACTTTCAAACCAGAGTCCCAGTGGGGCTAAAATGTATCCTACCAGTATTGACTCCAAAACAGAAACCGGTCATTTATGGGATATGAGCCCAATACATTGCAAACTGAAACAATACAGATAAGTAAGTAACATGACCAACCCATAAAAATCAACTCTTCTCAACAGATTTTCCTGGCAAGGGCTACAGTAGCAACAGGTCAGCCAAGACTTCCCTGTCCCTGGCCACAGATTCAAATTCTTCCTGAGGAATTCCCAAGTGTTCTCAAGCCAGCTGAAAGATAAAAACTCTTCAGCATGTCATGGGTCTGTCACAAGGGTCTCTACTTAGTTTGACATGCCCGGAAGGTACTCTAGGGGTAGCTGCCTGGGGGGCATCTTTACCACATGCCCAAACAAATTCAACTGGCTTCTCACAATCTGGAAATGCATCAAATCTGCTCTGAGGCTCTCATCCTACTGCTGACCTTCTTACCTTATGAAACTGGATTTCTTAGGAGATAAGATTTTTCACATTCTTTTCCTTTTTTCTATCAACAGTTTTGGACAATTAATGCATTTTCTAATATTGTTAGTGGATAATTAAATGTTATCTCATTATATTTAAATTCCAAACAAACTGTATTCTGAAAGAGAGTGGACTTGTGGTCTGTGATCTCTAAAGAATTTTGTTGTGGCTTCAACTATAAATACTGTATCTTATTTAATGGACAAGATTTATTTTGCAGTTTATTATGAACTGCTTTATCACACTTTCATGGAAGAGTAAATCATAAAAGAAACTATATAAAATAAAGACTAACTTTCTGGGACAGTACAGCATTATTGGATTCCACAGCCATCCTTATTATAAAAGCCAGACTATTTACAGTACTTGTACCATTAAAGTATTTATCCATTAGAATTCTGTTAATTATTTTCAAAAGGTAATAAAAACTGTTTGCATTCAAAGGGAAACAAATCAGGAAGCCAGCATCTTTGCTTTCTCATGCAAGACACTCAGCAAGTGTCTCAGCGAGTGGGCAGGACAGAATTCAAGAGCAGTTCAAAAACCAAGAATGGTCACAGACTTGGACTGGAAAAATACTCTGGGCAGACGCAGAGCAACTGCTGGTTTACAAAACAAACAGGAATAAACCGGATACTCTCAAAGGCTTATGTGCCTACACATATCCTCAAAAGTTTGGAAAAATAAATATTCACTGCCACAAACTTTCATTTAGCTCTTCATTTTAACTGACTGCAATCTATAAACACCTCCTGTTTGGAGATTAAATCAGCACTTACATATCTAATAGTAAAGGAAGCCTAAAACATTTCAAAAGAAGAGTGCCATAAAACAGTTAACAATGTTAGTTTTAAGGGAGAGCCTGCCTTTTTGCACTTCCCAGAAGAATCCCCTTCATGTCTCCTGTCACAACAAAAAGGGCTCTGTTCCACACTGGAACACATTACAAGTGAATGAAGGGGGTTCTCAGGACATCTCCTATCATGCTGCATAATAAACACAAGGTAAACCTAACAAGGCCTACTAATAATAGCACCATTGATGCTGGGGTGTCAGTAACACAATAACACAGTAATTAGCTCCTTTACCACCAGACAAAACACAAAGGCAACGACCAAAAAGAGACCCTAATCATACAATACAATGACTCAGACATGAAGACTAAATACAAAAACATTCAATATTAACAGAGATTGTAGCATTTTGGACCACAGAATGTAAAAAGGCAGGTATTAAAAAAGGAAGGAAAAAGCAAATTAAATACTACTAAAATTCAAATAAATTAAAACCCGGTTAATAACACAATATATTTAAAAATCTGTTGTAGCTAAATTCATGTGCAGAAGAGCTTTGATTAAAAAAGTACATGCAAGGGTAAACCTGACTTTCAGGTTTAAGGTTCAGTGAATTTATCGTTGGGAATTTTAAAACATTTAATTTAACACAGCAAGAATCTAACAGGAAGAAATCTAGTCAAAGAACAATCAACAGTCATATTTCCTAGTTACCATGCAAATGTCAAATGTTAGATGAAAACATTTCATCACAGGTACTGATTTAAAAGTTTTTTCTTTTCTTTTTTTTTTTTTTTTTAAATCATATCCACAATAAAGTATCAACTATGAAAAGAAAAGTTTGGCTTTGCATGTAAACAACCACAAGAGCCAACTACAAGTTCGAATGAGTGAAAATAGCATATTAGTAGTGCTAGGCGGTATACCGGTTCATACCGAAAACCGTTTTTTATTTTTATTATGATATGGATTTTTCTTATACCGTAACACCGGTTTGAATTGTCTAAACGACGTTCAGAACGTGGTGCAGCAGGAAACTGTTTAAGGGGGGACCTTTTTCACTTTTTCATCAGAGTACATGCATTAGTGGAGGGGGCTCTTTTTCACTGCTACACCGCTAAATAGGCATGCAATGGAGTGCATGTGGCAGTATATGTATTGTGGGATGAAAATGGACAGAGAACATTCCGAAACTGAAGCTGTAGCTGACGATAAAGTTGAACATGATGACAGAGAAGAACTTTTGCTGGAAAAAAAGGAGTCATGTCCGTTCCCTGGAGATACTTTAGTTTGAAAAGGTCGGATGTGGACCATTATGTTCAAATGTGTGAATACTGTTTCTATACTACTGGATAATACTGCAAGGCAAGTTGTACTTGTTTTATTTTTTTTTCAATACAGTGTAATGTACCTGGGTACTGTGTAATAGTGTGACGACATGTTGACTTTATTCTCGACATTTCTACTTTATTCTTGCCGTTTATGTCAAGATTAAAGTCGAACATCTTAAACTAAACTTCATCGTAAAACGAATATTTCATTTACTAGATTTTCTCAAGCCCCGTCATAAGTTATATAGCACATTAAATTCTTTGTGTTAAGTGTTCCCTGAGCCATGTTAAATCGGTATGTGCTTCTTAAACTGACTTCCTCTTGTACTGAGGAGGCGCCGGCAACGATCGCTGCACAGAATACATTCACTTCATGACATTCCTGCTCCCTGAACATTTAGAATGCTAAGATAAATACTTGATATAATTTTAATGATGAAATGCATTAAAACATGTATTAATCATGTGGGGGCAAGGCGGCGTGGAGGGTGCACTGTTGCCTCGCAGCAAGGGGGTCACAGGTGTACCCTGCCTTGAATTTGCATGTTTTTCTGATGGGTTTACTCGGTGTGCTTCAGTTTACTTTCAATGTCATGTAGAATGTGGGGTTTTGTTATGCTATATTGACCCTGCTAGTGTATGTTTTGCTCGTATTCACCCTGTGATGAGCTAGTGCCCCATTCAGGATTTGTTCCTGCCTCACACACGATGCTTGCTGGGATGGGAGCAACCCTGAATGGATGGCATAATTAAACATGTATAACAAAGATTTTTTTTAAAGTTCTGAACACTCCATGGGCTAAGTTTATAACTAGTTTTAATTTCACAAAGACATTTATTGTGTGGTGATTGGTTAGATGGAGAAAGAAAAAAGAAGGATAGGAGCTGAGGGTTTGGTACGTCAGACAGACAGCACACATGCAATAAAGAAAGCTCACTCAGAAGAACATCCATTGAGTTCTGTGTTCGGGTGTCCGACCACCAGATCACAAACCCAGCATTTACACAATATTTAAGTTAAACCTGTGTGATACCCATTCATATATCCAGTTTTTTGGAGCCTCGTCACACCTGCCATAAAGTTCTCTACACTGAACATACACCTGGGGACCCCTTACTACGAAGGAGCAGCACTACCGCCACACTAATGTGCATGTTTAATAGATGCTTTAATGCATTTCATCATGAAAATGATATCAAGTATATACCTTAGCATTCTAAATTTTCAGAGAGCAGGAATATCATGAAGTGAATGGATTCTGTGCGGTGATCGCTGCCAGTGCCTCCTCTTAGTGCGGAGGAAGTCAGTTTAAGAAGCACGTAGTGATTAACAACTGGGTCGGGAACACTTAGCACAAAGCATTTAATGTGATACATTAACTAATGACGGGGTTTGAGAAAATCTACTAAATTAAACATTGATTTTAGGATGAAGTTTAGCTTACAATATTCTACTTTAATTATAAAATAAACTATAAGAATAAAGTGGAAATGTCAACTTTAATCTCAACATAAGCGTCAAAATTAAAGTGGAAATGTCGAGAATAAAGTCAATATGTCGACTTTGTTCTGAACGTATAGTTTGTTTCTTTCTTCCCTGTGTCCATATTTTTTTTCTTCACCGTTTCCCTAATACGATTCCGTAGGGCTATACCACAAATAATAAATGCAAGTTGCAGTTTTATTATTTATGTATATAGCTTAGCTTGAAGCAAGGTCCATATTAATGCAATTTGCCTAAATGATGTTTCAGTTGGTAAAGAAGTCATCACCAAGTTGCACTTGTTTTATTTTATTCTATTTTTATTTGATGAATACGGTGTAATGCACCTGGGCTTGAAGACTTGAAGTAATAGTATTATTACTGGAAGTTGCACTGTTATTTATTTTATTGTTATTATTTATTAGTTTAAATATTATGCAGTTTAATGATGGTAAAGTTGCTTAAAAAATCATTTTAACGTGTCAGTGGACAGAGATTAACATTAACAGAAAGAGTAGTTGGTTTACAAAAAATATTTACTATTTATTCCTTTTCTAAGACATGTTCAGTGCAATACAACTTTTGACAAGCACCTCTGGATATTTTACGAAGTCTAAATGCCTCTTTGGATGGTTGTAAATATGTTGTCAAAATTATAGTTTAAGTTGTTTGCAAAATTTGTTCAATAAAAAGGTTCTATATTTTGACTGCATCTGTCATGCAATGCGATTCCTTCTCTTCATTGGTGCCACCCCCTTGAAAACTATCACTTTATGGGGCCATGCAAACCTGTATTAATACTTGTGTGCACATTAAAATGTTTTCTGTACAATGTACAATTCTCATGACAGTGGAATAGGTTATTCTTAGCCAGTCTTCTGTAGTAATTGCAGTGGAAAATGTGGTTAACATCCACTCATGCATGGGAAAAAAATACAGTTGAATACTGTGAAACCGGGATAATTTAGAAAAATACCGTGATATAGAATTTTGGTCATACCGCCCAGCTCTACATATTAGTGGTTAATACTAACCAATACAAAAGAAGGAACACCTAAGGATTCAAAGATGTACTGTAGAGATCTGAAGAGACAGGCTCAGTGAGCATCTACTTTAGGAAGGTCAAATTGAATAGAGATTCTTGCTAGGAATATATTTAAAATCATTGGTAAATCGGCAGGGGAACACCTCACCGCCACTCCAAACGCATACATCAACTTTACAGGAAGAACTACCATGCTTCCCCGAAAATAAGACCTAGTCCAAAAATAAGCCCTAGGATGATTTTCAGGCTGTTCTGTAATATAACCCCTACCCCAAAAATAAGCCCTAGTCAAGATTGTCAGCTGAAAAGTAAGGCGCCTAAGGCCAGGTTTATACTTCACGCGTGTGACGAAACATGCATTACATTCCGAGGACACCTTGCCACAATTTCTCTGAAAAGGATGTTTAATGATTACATCCATCAATTTGGGGATGTGCCTATTCCAGCAGCATCGGCGCAAGACAGAAACAAAATCTTCAAAATCTGTGAAAAGCTTCACCAAATCCCCTAACCTTCATGTCTTTGGATGGAAAACTGAGCACACTGTGGAAACCCAGCAGGAAAACATGCAAACTCCAGGCAGGGATCACAAGAGAAGTGAATACCTGTGAGATAGCAGCGCTGCCGGTCTGCCACCATGCCACTATTGTGTAACTATTAGCAGTATTCATTATTTAAACAAAGTTAATGATGTATCTGTAAAATGTAACATACATATTTTTAATGCATTTCATCATGAAAGTATTATCAAGTATAAATCTAAGAATTTTAAATGTGCAGGGAGCTGGAATATCATACATTTAATGTGTTCTGTGTGGCGATGCTGCTTGCCGCTGCTGTCAGGTCCGGAGGAAGCCCCAGAAACGTGTAACGATTTAACAACTGGTTCGGTTTTAAGAGGACGTTTACGACAGTCTGCTTTAATGATAAAGTAAACTACAGGATTAAAGAGGACATTTCGAGTTTAAAGCTGAAATTTCCACTTAATCACAAAATAGTCATTTTCATGATGTCATTTTTTTTCTCTATGGCTCAAATACGCTGCTGTACATTCCGATGGTATTGTAAAGGTGCAAAAAAAAAAAAAAGAAAAAAGTATTGTGTCATTACTTTGGAGAATATGCGACGCTTGAATATCAAAGCACCACGAATGCATTTGTATGTTGGCATTTTGCTTCTCCACATC